>NC_044980.1:150379436-151764076 GCF_008728515.1 Papio anubis
GTGTAGCAGGTGGGGGGCGGGTACACATCTATCTTTGTGTCCTTTCACTACAACAATGGAAACTCCCTGTCCAATATTTCAGTTAAAAGGTGCTGGGAGGTCTGTTCCAAGATGGCTGAAGAGGAACAGCTCTGGTCTGCAGCTCCCAGCGTGATTGACATGGAAGACAGTTAATTTCTGAATTTCCAACTGAGGTACGTGGTTCATCTCTTTGGGACTGGTTAGACAGTGGGTGCAGCCCATGGAGGGTGAGCCAAAGCAGGGCGGGGCACCACCTCACCCGGGAAGCACAAGGGGTTGGGGGATTTCCCTTTCCTAGCCAAGGGAAGCCATAACAGACTGTACCTGGAAAAACAGGACACTTCCGCCCAAATACTGGGCTCTTCCCATGGTCTTAGCAGCTGGCAGACCAGGAGATTCTCTCCCATGCCTGCCTCAGTGGGTCCCATGCCCATGGAGCCTTGCTCACTGCTAGTGCAACAGTCTGAGATTGACCTGCCAGGCTGCAGCCTGGCAGAGGGAGGGACGTCTGCAATTGCTGAGGCTTGAATAGGTAAACAAAGTCACTGGGAAGCTCGAACTGCGTGGAGCCCACCACAGCTCAGCAAGGCCTACTGCCTCTACAGACTCCACCTCTGTGGGCAGGGCATAGCTGAAAAAAAGGCAGCAGAAACTTCTGCAGGCTTAAATGTTCCTGACAGCTCTAAAGAGAGCAATAGTTCTCCCACTATGGTGTTTGAGCTCTGAGAACAGACAGACTGCCTCCTTGAGTGGGTCCCTGACCCCTGTGTAGCCTAACTGGGAGACACCTCCCAGTAGGGGCCAACAGACTCCTCATACAGGTGGGTGACCCTCTGGGATGAAGCTTCCAGAGGAAGGATCAGGCAGCAATATTTGCTGTTCTGCAGCCTCTGCTGGTGATACCTAGGCAAACAGGTCTGGAGTGGACCTCCAGCAAAATCCAACAGACCTGCAGTTGAGTGACCTAACCATTAGGAGGAAAACTAACAAACAGACAGGAATAGCATCAATGTCAACAAAAAGGACATCTACACCAAAACTCCATTTGTAGATCACCAACATCGAAGACGAAAGGCAGATAAAACCACAAAGATGGGGAGAAACCAGAGCAGAAAAGCTGAAAATTCTAAAAACCAGAGGGCCTCTTCTCCTCCAAAAGATTGCAGCTCCTCGCCAGCAACGGAACAAAGCTGGATAGAGAATGACTTTGATGAGCTGACAGAAGTAGGCTTCAGAAGGTCAGTAGTAACAAACTTCTCTGAGCTAAAGGAGCATGTTCTAACCCATTGCAAGGAAGCTAAAAACCTTGAAAAAAGGTTAGACAAATGGCTAACTAGAATAAACAGTGTAAAGAAGACCTTAAATGAGCTGATGGAACTGAAAACCATGGCACAAGAACTTCATGATGCATGCACAAGCTTCAATAGCTGATTTGATCAATTGGAAGAAAACATATCAGTGACTGAAGTCAAATTAATGAATTAAAGTTAGCAGACAAGATTAGAGAAAGAGGAGTAAAAAGAAATGAACAAAGCCTCCAAGAAATGTGGGACTATGTGAAAAGACCAAATCTTCGTTTAATTGGTGTACCTGAAAGTGACGGGGAGAATGGAACCAAGTTGGAAAACACTCTTCAGGATATTATCCAGGATAATTTCCCCAACCTAGCAAAGGAGGCCAACATTCAAATTCAGGAAATACAGAGAACAGCACAAAGATACTCCTTGAGAAGAGGAACCCAAAGACACATAATTGTCAGATTCCCCAAGGTTGAAATGAAGAAAGAAATGTTAAAGGCAGCCAGAGAGAAAGGCTGGGTTACCCACAAAGGGAAGCCCAGCAGAGTAACAGTGGATCTCTTGGCAGAAACCCTATAAGCCAGAAAAGAATGGGGGCCAATATTCAACATTCTTAAAGAAAAGAATTTTCAACCCAGAATTTCATATCCAGCCAAACTAAGGCTTCATAAGTGAAGGAGAAATAAAATCCTTTACAGACAAGCAAATGCTGAGAGATTTTGTCACCACCAGGCCTGCTTTACAAGAGCTCCTGAAGGAAGCACTAAACATAGAAAAGAACAACCGGTACCAGCCACTGCAAAAACATGCCAAATTGTAAAGACCTTCGATGCTATAAACAAACTGCATCAATTAATGGGCAAAATAACCAGGTAACATCATAATGACAGGATCAAATTCACACATAACTACACACACACACACACACACACACACACATATATATATATTTTTAGAAGGAGTCTTGCTTTGTCACCCAGGCTGGAGTGCAGTGGCACAACCTCGGCTCATGAAAGCTCTGCCTCCTGGGTGCACACCATGCTCCTGCCTCAGCCTCCTGAGTAGCTGGGAATACAGGCACCCACCACCACACCTGGCTAATTTTTTTGTGTTTTTGGTAGAGACAGGGTTTGACCATTTTAGCCACAATGCTCTCGATCTCCTGACCTTGTGATCCGCCCGTCTTAGCCTCCCAAAGTGCTGGGATTACAGGCATGAGCCAACATGCCTGGCCCACACATAACAATATTAACCTTAAATGTAAATGGGCTAAATGCCCCAATTAAAAGACACAAACTGGCAAACTGAATGAAGAGTCAAGACCCATCAGTGTGCTGTATTCAAGAGACCCATCTCATGTGCAGAGACACAAAAAGGCTCAAAATAAAGGGATGGAGGAAGATCTACCAAGCAAATGGAAAGTGAAAAAAACAGCAGGGGTCGCAAACCTAGCCTCTGATAAAACAGACTTTAAACCAACAAAGATCAAAAGAGACAAAGAAGGCCATTACATAATGGTAAAGGGATCAATTCAACAAGAAAAGCTAACTATCCTAAATATATATGCACCCAATACAGGAGCACCCAGATTCATAAAGCAAGTCCTTAGAGACCTACAAAGAGACTTAGACTCCCACACAATAATAATGGGAGATTTTAACACCCCACTGCCAATATTAAACAGATCAACAAGACAGAAGGTTAATAAGGATATCCAGGACTTGAACTCAACTCTGCACCAAGCTGACCTAATAGACATCTACAGAACTCTCCACCCCAAATCAACAGAATATACATTGTTCTCAGCACCACATTACATTTATTCTAAAATTGACCACATAATTGGAAGTAAAGCGCTCCTCAGCCAATGTAAAAGAACAGAAATCAAACAAACTGTCTCTCAGACCACAGTACAATCACATTAGAACTCAGGATTAAGAAACTCACTCAAAACCACTCAACTACATGGAAACTGAACAACTTGCTCCTGAATGACTACTGGGTAAATAACGAAATGAAGGCAGAAATAAAGATGTTCTTTGAGGCCAATGAGAATACAGACAAAATGTACCAGAATTTCTGGGACACAAAGGAGTGTGTAGAGGGAAACTTATAGCACAAAATGCCCATAAGAGAAAGCAGGAAAGATCAAAAATCGACACCCTAAAATCATAATTAAAAGAACTAGAGAAGCAAGAGCAAACAAATTCAAAAGCTAGCAGAAGGAAAGAAATAACTAAGATCAGAGCAGAACTGAAGGAGATAGAGACACAAAAAACCCTTCAAAAAATCAATGAATCCAGGAGCTGGTTTTTTTAAAAGATTCACAAAATTGATAGACCACTAGCAAGACTAATAAAGAAAAAAAGAGAGAAGAATCAAATAGACACAATAAAAAATGATAAAGGGGATATCACCACTGATCCCACAGAAATACAAGCTATCATCAGAGAATACTATAAACACCTCTACTCAAATAAACTAGAAAACCTAGAAGAAATGGTAAATTCCTGGACACATACACCCTCCCAAGACTAAACCAGGAAGAAGTTGAATCTCTGAATAGACCAATAACAGGCTCTGAAATTGAGGCAATAATTAATAGCCTACCAACCAAAAAAAGTCCAGGACCAGACGGATTCAGAGCTGAATTCTACCAGAGGTACAAAGAGGAGCTGCTACCATTCCTTCTGAAACTATTCTGATCAACAGAAAAAGAGGGAATCCTCCCTAACTCATTTTGTGAGGCCATCATCATCCTGATACCAAAGCCTGGCAGAGACACAACAAAAAAAGAGAATTTTAGACCAATATACCTGATGAACATCAATGCAAAAATCCTCAATAAAATACTGGCAAACCAAATCCAGTAGCACATCAAAAAGCTTATCCACCACGATCAAGTTGGCTTCATTCCTGGGATGCAAGGCTGGTTCAACATATGCAAATCAATAAACATAATTCATCACATAAACAGAACCAATGACAAAAAACACATGAATATCTCAATAGACGCAGAAAAGGCCTTCAATAAAATTCAACAGCCCTTCATGCTAAAAAGCTCTCAATTAATTAGGTATTAATGGAACATATCTCAAAATAATAAGAGTTATTTATGACAAACCCACAGCCAATATCATACTGAGTGGGCAAAAACTGGAAGCATTCCCTTTGAAAACTTGTACAAGACAAGGATAACCTCTCTCACCACTCCTATTCAACGTAGTGTTGGAAGTTTGGCCCAGGGAAATCAGACAAGAGAAAGAAATAAAGGTATTCAATTAGGAAAAGAGGAAGTCAAATTGTCGCTGTTTTCAGATGACATGACTGTATATTTAGAAAACCCCATTGTCTCAGCCCAAAATCTCCTTAAGCTGGGAAGCAACTTCAGCAAAGTCTCAGGATACAAAATCAATGTGTAAAAATCACAAGCATTCCTATACACCAATAACAAACAGAGAGCCAACTCATGAGTGAACTCTCATTCACAATTGCTACAAAGAGAATAAGATACCTAGGAATCTAGCTTACAAGGGATGTGAAGGACCTTTTCAAGGAGAATGACAAATCACTGCTCAGCGAAATAAAAGAGGACACAAACAAATGGAAGAACATTCCATGCTTATGCATAGGAAGAATCAATATTGTGAAAATGGCCATACTGCCCAAGGTAATTTATAGATTCAATGCCATCCCCATCAAGCTACCAATGACTTCCTTCACAGAATTGGAAAAAACTACTTTAAAGTTCATATGGAACCAAAAAAGAGCCCGCATAGCCAAGACAATCCTAAGCAAAAAGAACAAAGCTGGAGGCATCATGCTACCTGACTTCAAACTACACTACAAAGCTACAGTAACCAAAACAGCATGGTACTGGTACCAAAACAGATATATAGACCAATGGAACAGAACAGAGGCCTCAGAAATAACACCACACATCTACAACCATCTGATCTTTGACAAACCTGACCAGAAACAAGAAATGTGGAAAGGATTCCCTATTTAATGAATTGTGCTGGGAAAACTGGTTAGCCATATGTAGAAAGCCGAAAAATTAATTCAAGGTGGATTAAAGACTTAAATGTTAGACCTAACACCATAAAAACCCTAGAAGAAAACCTAGGCAATACCATTCAGGGCATAGTCATGGGCAAGGATTTCATGACTAAAACACCAAAAGCAATGGCAACAAAAGCCAAAATTGACAAATGGGATCTAATTAAACTAAAGAGCTTTTGCATGGCAAAAGAAACTGCCATCAGAGTGAACAGACAATCTACAGAATACGAGAAAAATTTTGCAATCTCCCCATCTGACAAAGGGCTAATATCCAGAATCTACGAAGAACTTAAATAAACAACCTCATCAAAAAGTGGGCAAAGGATATGAACAGACACTTCTCAAAAGAAGACATTCATGCAGCCAACAGACACATGAAAAAATGCTCATCATCACTGGTCATCAGAGAAAAGTAAATCAAAACCACAATGAGATACCATCTCATGCCAGTTGGAATGGTGATCATTAAAAAGTCAGGAAACAACAGATGCTGGAGAGAATATGGAAAAACAGGAAGGCTTTTACACTGTTGGTGGGAGTGTAAATTACTTCAACCATTGTGGAAGACAGTGTGGCGATTCCTCAAGGATCTAGAACTAGAAATACCATTTGACCCAGAGATCCCATTACTGGATATCCACCCAAAGGATTATAAATCATGCTACTATAAAGACACATGCACATGTATGTTTATTGTGGCACTATTCATAATAGCAAAGACTTGAAACCAACCCAAATGTTCATCAGTGATAGACTGGATTAAGAAAATGTGGCACATTTACACCATGGAATACTATGCAATCATAAAAAAGATGAGTTCATGTCCTTTGCAGGGACATGGATGAAGCTGGAAACCATCATTCTCAGCAACCTAACACAAGGACAGAAAACCAAACACCATATGTTCTTACTCATAGGTGGGAACTGAACAATGAGAACACTTGGACACAGGGTGGGGAACATCACACACTGGGGCCTGTTGGTGGGTGGGGAGCTGGGGAAGGGCTAGCATTAGGAGAAATACCTAATGTAAATGATGAGTTGATGGATGCAGCAAACCAACATGGCACATATATACCTATGTAACAAACCTGCACATTGTGCGCATGTACCCTAGAACTTAAAGTGTAATAATTTTTTTAAAAATCTATCAGAATGATCAGTTAAAATTAAAAAAAAAAAAAAAAAAAAAAGAAGGTGCTACCATGTATAACCCTATTGCAAATAGTAGAGAGAGGACAGCAATTCCCACAAGTGTGGCGTGGCAGGTAATTTCCATCTAAAATTTTACTTGCCAAGATATAGAATTCCCCTTTGGGGGTCTATGAAGTTCCTTGGTTTCATTTTCCCAACAAAGAAACCTCCATGTTATGGGCACATCACTCACTTTCATTACCTGGCAGAATTTGCAAGATAATTGCCCAGAACTAGCATATTGATTCACATTTTTATGTTACCCATCCCCCCCTTTTTTTTCCAAGCTGCAGAAGATTACCACTTGATTCACAAGAATAAGCAGGGTTAGTCTAAAACGTAGGCAAAAAGCTTAATAACAATAATGAGATTAGGATTTAATGACAAATGTATGATAAGCTTTGGAGCAAAATTTTTCTCTCCAGTCCTCATTTTTGGTAAAAACTAACTATGAATAAACTTTAGTCATATACTTGGCCTGATTATTTGCATAAAGTGCAGCAGGTTATTTTGACATAGGCCTTTTAGATTGGCTTTGATGAAACTGTTTCCCAAGGAATTTTAGGTAAGATCTTTTTTTTTTTTTGAGATGGAGTCTCGTTCTGTCACCCAGGCTGGAGTGCAGTGGCGCAATCTCAGCTCACTATAACCTCCGCCTCCTGGGTTCAAGCAATTCTTCTGCCTCAGCCTCCGGTTTAGCTGGGACTACAGTCGCCTGCCACCATGCCTGGCTACTTTTTGTATCTTTACTAGAGACGGGGTTTCACCATATTCGCCAGGCTGGTCTTGAACTGCTGACCTCAGGTGATCTACCTGCCTCAGCTTCCCAAAGTGCTGGAATTATAAGCGTGAGCCACTGTGCCCGGCCTTCAGATAAGACTTTTAAAGTCGAGCCCAGCCATGGGTTTTTATCCCCTAATACCTGTGAGTTGGGTGATCCTCTCCTCTTGAGGTCCCAAGATAAACTCAGAGCTTCCAGACTGGTTAGAAAATGACATTCTTTACTAACCACAGGTTAGGAACCCTGTGTGGGGACTGTGTAGGCAAGGTATGAGGCCAGTTTTCCCCAAGGGGCTTTTATTGGCTTTACATGTCAAGCTTGATTCCTTAAAGGGAAACACACCCTTTCAGTCAAATTCCTGGTAAAATAACAAGTTTTTCCAATTTTGTCCTGTTGACAAAGAAAAATGGATTCTTATTGCACTGAGGTAAACAACTATATTGCCATAAGTTAAGAGTACTCACAGATAGTTTTCAAATTCTAGAGGAACCAGGCAGAGAAAAATAAACATGCTCCAAATTTTCTTCACATGAGTATAACTTACTCAATTATTAAAGGCCATAAATAGTTTAAAATAACTTTCCTTGACTCTGAAAATCAAAACAAAGATCAGCAATATTCCAAGCAAGTTAAAAAGATTGCTTTAACTTTCTGAGTGTAGCCACTTAGTTAACTTTGATTTTGCTTGATAATTGTCAACATGTCAGTTCTTTATGAGTCCCTACGTTCTTTATTTCAATGTTACAATTTTTAAAGCTATTTAAAAAGTGCATTTGAGAACACCTGTTAAAATCCTTTATATAGCTTGATTATAAACCATCTTGTGAGAAGGAACAAAGCAAGACAACAATTGTCTGTGAATGACAAATTTCTATTTGTGAAAGACAAATTGTCTGTGAATGACAAATTTAACCATTTTTATGGTTAAAAATATGACTGAGAGTTTATTTATCTTCATGGTTTACAATAACTTTACCTTTAATTATGATTGATAGCGTATACTTAGACATTAGAATTTTAGAAATCCCATACAATTTTGTAACATATATTAGTATTATTCATCAAAATATAACTTAAAGAAGATTGGATATCATTTTGGCAATCTCATGTGACTAAACATATCAAATGATCCTATTTACCTCTTTTCTAAATGTTTTGGAGTCCTCTGAACCAGCCAAAAAGCCAGGCATCAGGAAGGACAATTTCCAGACTGCCATAAATTATTTTGCCAAAATGATGACTTAAAAGGCAAAAACCTTTCATTAGCCTATACTATGACATGAAAATTTTGTTCAAAGCAAAATTTTACCCTTGCATTAGTTTATTAATGTTAACCCCAATTCATTTACATGAAACCTTATAGATTATTCCATTTAATCCTAACCAATTTGACCATGAGGTGAAAACTTTATAAACCTTTTATAACCCTTTTACTAAAGGGCAGATTAGCATCTTAAGACCTCCTTGCTATGCTTTTATTTTAATGCTTAACTTATGTAACAAACATATAGATGCTATGAGAGAAGACGGTGTAGTGCTTCTACTACACATTTCACTGCAAAGCAACCCAAAGCCACTTGGCTTATTTTATAATCAGTCCATCCCTGATGCGAGTCTCATCTCCCACTGTAGGGTGGGGATGGGGAAACCCCGTTTCTACAAAAAAAAAAATTATATATATATATATACAAAATATATATATACAAAAATTAGGCGGGCGTGGTGGCATGCACCTCTAGTCCCAGCTACTAGGAAGGGAGATGGGAGGTTCACCTGAACCCAAAAGGTCTAGGCTGCAGTGAGCTGAGATCATGCCATTGTAGTCCAGCCTGGGTGACAGAGTGAGACTCTGTCTCGAAAACATACAAATAAAAAAATTAAAAATCATGAATTCATATTGATAAGTAATTTTGAAAAATTCACCTAATGAAAGTAGGGCTCCTAGAGGAGGTAAGATTTGGTTGTCTCCTGGTCAGCTTGGAGAGAGGAGTTTGTGGAAAAGGCGAGGAATGATCACCTACAGAAAACTGACTTCACAGCAACACAAACAAAGAAAAGATGCAGGATGTCATAATTTGTCTTGGTCCTGCCACATATGTGACCTTATGTAAATTACTTTTTTCTCTTTGAGTCTCAGATTTCCCCTTCGTAAGGGTGAAATCCCAGTTCCTCTTTTACATCCCTCTGATGTTACTGTGAGCATCAAAGGAGATGATGACTACCATTTGTAGTACTATTAAGAGGATATACACACATACTGATATAGATCCCTGCATGGATACACAAAAAACTGGTAACAGTTACTGCCTAAAGTATGTTGTTAAGAATCAGTGAAAGACTTTTCACTACATATAAAAGGATTTATATTGTTTGAATATTTTTTTCTTTAGAGTCAGATTCTTGCTCTGCCGCCCAGGCTGGAGTGCTGTGGCTAATCATGGGTCACTGCAGTCCCGAAGTCCGGGCCTCAAGTATCTTCCCACCTCATCGTCCCCTAGCTAGGACTACAGGCATGGGCTACCACGCCTGGATCATTTTTTTCTTTTTTTTAGGAACAGGGGTCTTGCTATGTTGCCAAGGTTGGTATGAATCTCCTGAGCTCAAGCAATCCTCCTGCCTCTGCCTCCCAAAGTGCTGGGATTACAGGCGTGAGCCACCGTGCCTGGCCTGAATATCTTTCTTGAGGATGAAAAAAAAAAAAAAAAAGCAAGTAGGTAATGCATTTGAAAGTGCTTTGTAAATCACAAAATATGACACAAATATTAGGATGTTATTGTTACTATTATCCACCAGCAACAAGATATCAAACACTGGTTCTGTGATTATTTAATTATGAAAAAGTTGAATAAATTCAGTATACCCATGTGTTGGAATATTGAGTTCATTTTGCTTTTAAAAATAATACTTTGGAATAATTGATATTGGCAAATGCTCAAGCTGAATGGAAAATATATAAACATTGTATACGTGAATAATTCCAATCTTGTGCATTTCGTGTGTAAACCTACATACACAAAAAGAAAAAAGACTGAAAGGAATCATCCACAATGCTTTGAGGGGGAAGATGGAGAAACAAAGTGTTAATTTTCTTAACTGTACTTTTCGTGTATTCCAGATTTTCTACAACGAGTTAATAAATGCCACTAAGAAAAGGGGATATATCACAGCTACACCTTCAACACCTTCAAACGTCAGAAAAAGAACTTTTTTTTTTTTCTTAGGTAGGGGTATGATTTTGTTCTGGGCACTAACGGGGACACTGATTTCGCTGGTGAGTCAAGACCAGCAGATAAAAAATAATTTTTAAAAACCTCGTGAGAGTGATTTGCCGCAGGAAGGGAGGAGGAAGAAGCAGGCGTGGGAAGTGCTAAACGAGGAACCTAAACCTTCATCCTCTTCCCCCGGGAGGTTAAGAACTACAGGGAGAGGCGAGAGAGACTATGACCGCCCTACGGCTAGAGCGGCCGCGAAGAGAACACTTCCGGGGCGGGGCTATATGGCTCTTTCCCTTCCGCGTGGAGAATGTGGGCCGCCTGTAAAGTTAAGGTTCACGATTACTTGGCCACCACTTCCATCACTCTGAGACAGTGCCTGAGATTGGGGGCGACCATGGCAAAAAGCAAGTTCGAGTACGTGAGGGACTTCGAGGCTGACGACACCTGCCTGGCCCACTGCTGGGTGGTAGTGCGGCTGGACGGCAGAAATTTCCATCGGTGAGCGAGCTCGGCCCGGGGCGTCGCGGTGCGCCAGCGCTTCTGGGAAATCCGGCTTCTACCCTTCCAAATCGTCCCGGCCGCCCCAGTCACGGTTACCGGGGTAACGCGGTAGCCAATGAGTGCGCAGCATGGAGCATCGCCCCTCCCTGCGTGTTGGCTAGGACAGTGCTTGAACGCTGGCTGTTAGCGTAATTGAATGGGCGCCGTGCTTCCCTGATGAGGATCCGGCTTGGAGTGCCCGTGTTAAGTGAACAGAGACCTGTTAGCAAGGACATGTTGTTAAAAGTCACTCTCATGCACAGTATTTAAGCTCTTAAGCCAATCGCCTAGCTTTCTGTTAGATATCTTTGAATGCTGACTGTTCAGAAGTCTGTGTAAGCCTTGCTTGTGGGCAATACTTATGTCTGTGCTTCATTATCAGTAACAGTCCACATGGATTATTTTCAACAGAGAATCAGAAAAAAAGAGAAGGCTGGGCGCGGAAGGCAGGAGGATCACTAAAGGCCAGGAGTTGGAGACCAGGTTTTTGTTGTTGTTGTTGTTTCTGAAACTCTGCCACTACAAAAACAAAGAGAGAGAGAGAGAGAAAGAAAAGCAAGAGAGAAAGAAAGAAAAAGAAAAAAATTTAATTTGCCAGGCGCAGTGGTGCACACCTATAGTCCCAGCTACTGGGGAGGCTGAGGTGGGAGGATCGCTTGAGCCTGGGAGGTCAAGGCTGCAGTGAGTGGTGATCGGACCATTGAACTCCAGCTTGGGTGACAGAGCAAGACCCTGTCTCAGAAAAAGAGGGAGGGGGAGAAAGAAATAGAAAGATGGGAATTTAATTTTTAAAAAGGGCTGCATTATTAATGATCATTATAACTAACATTTATTGAGCACTTACTAGGAGCTAGGTATGATTGCTTTTATCTTCCCCCTAATCTTCAGGACAACCCAATGAGGTAAATATTCTTTTATTCCCATTTCACAGAAAGGAGAGTTGAGGCTTAGCATTTATGTCTGTTTTTCTCAATTTCAGGGCAGGAAAAACACTAAGTTCTTAGGGAAATGGGTCAGGTTGTGGCTAGTTGAGCATTTGGGTTCACAGTGCTGTTACATTATCTTCCTCCAAACAGCCTCTGTTATCTAGCAACAGAGCTTGTTGTTAATGACAGGCTTCCATCCATGCTTTCTTCCCTTTTCTCTTCCCCCTACGAAGGTTTGCTGAGAAGCACAGCTTTGCAAAACCTAATGACAGCCGTGCTCTCCACCTGATGACCAAATGTGCCCAGACTGTGATGGAAGAACTAGAGGATATTGTGATTGCATATGGACAGAGTGATGAGTACAGCTTTGTGTTCAAGCGGAAAACCAATTGGTTTAAAAGAAGAGCCAGGTAATTCCAGTACCTTCCTCCTTTCTTCAGAATATTTCCTACCAGCATTTGGTTTTGTTTATCTTAATCGCAGACTTACAGGCTACAGATGATGTCTGCAGTATTTGTAACTGCAGAGTGCATGTATATTTCCTGTTTAGATTGTTGTACTTCCATCTGATAGCCAAGCATTCTGTGTACCTCTTTATCTGATTCTTCCCCCTCATGCCCCATAAGACTAGTTTCTAGACTGACCTGGCATTGAACATTAAGATTAGAAACAGAGACCATAAGAATGTAATATTCACAATTCATAGGTTGGCTTTAGCCAGTGATAGTCTCTACATACATTGCATTACACTGTTCCTTAAGGGGGATCTCATTATAAAATAGACAAATCTGATATTTGATTTGGCAGTATTTTGAAATGCTGTATGGGAAATAAATCATACAATGAATTGGTTTTTTCTTTCTTTTTTTAATAGAGGTGGGGTCTCTCTGTGTTGCCCAGGCTGGTCTCAAACTCCTGGCCTCAAGCAATTCTCCTGCCTTGGCCTCTCGAAGTGCTGAGATTACAGACGTGAGCCACCATGCTCAGCCTGAATTGGCATTTTTTTTTACAACAATGGTTTCCCTCCTTCCATGACTGTAAACACAAACAGGTCAGGCATGGTAGCTCACGCCTGTAATCCGAACACTTTGAGAGGGCGAGGGAGAGGATTACTTGAGCCCAGAAGGTTGAAACCAGCCTGGGCAAGATGGTGAGACCTCATTTCTACAAAAAATTTAAAAATTAGCCAGGCTCAGTGGCATGTGCTTATATTCCCAGCTACTCAAGAGGTTGAGGCAGAAGGATCCCTTGAGCCAAGGAATTTGAGGCAGCAGTGTGCTATGATTGTGCCAATGCACCCCAGCCTGGGGGACGGAGAGATTCCATCTTTTAAAAAATAAAATAAAATAAAATAAAAAGATACCCCTTGAATCATAAATTCATATCACATCCTATAGGGAAAAATTTAGTATCAGTAGATTACTTAATAGAACTGGAAGGAGAGGCAGGCTGCATTTAAAATATGTAACTGGCGGGTGTGATGACTCACACCTGTAATCCCAGCACTTTGGGAGGCCGAGGCGGGCAGATGACTTGAGGTCAGAAGTTTGAGACCAGCTTGGCCAACATGGTGAAACCCCATCTCTACTAAAAATACAAAAATTAGCTGGGCGTAGAGGCCTGCGCCTGTAATCCCAGCTACTTGGGAGTCTGAGGCAGTAGAATCACTTGAACCCAGGAGGTGGAGGTTGTAGTGAGCCAAGATGGCACCATTGCACTCCAGCCCAGGCAACAGAGCAAGACTCTGTCCCAAAAAAAGAAAAAGAAAAAAAAAAATACAGAACCAAGGTATTAAAATGTGTTTCTTAGCCAAATGCATTTTATCTCCTGGCTTTCTGGGCAGTTTGTTATCTCTCTGTGGTACCCACAGGTCTTATCAGGGTGTTGAATTAATTCCATGTATCTTTCTTTTTCTTGCTCCACCCAATGTGCGTTACATTTTCAAGTAAGTTCATGACTCATGTGGCCTCCCAGTTCGCCTCCAGCTATGTGTTTTATTGGCGGGATTACTTTGAGGACCAGCCCCTTCTGTATCCCCCAGGCTTTGATGGAAGAGTCGTGGTGTATCCCAGCAACCAGACCTTAAAGGACTACCTCAGCTGGCGACAAGCAGATTGTGAGTGGCACCAAATAAACACGTGTAGTTAAACCACCAATTCAATGCCTTGCAGGTGTTATTATACAGGATTGGCTCACATATACTTTGTTTTGACATATACTTTGTATAGAATGCAGTATGTAAGTATTTTTTCAATTAAAGTATTTGAAAAATTAAATTTTATGTAAAAACTCCTTATCTCTATTTTTTTTTTTTAAGACAGAGTTTCCCTCTTGTTGCCCAGGCTGGAGTGCAGTGGTATGATCTCGGCTCACTGCAACCTCTACCTCCTGGGTTCATGGGATTCTTCTGCCTCAGCCTCCTGAGTAGCTGGGATTACAGGCATGTGCCACTATGCCCTGCTAATTTTGTATTTTTTAGTAGAAATGGGGTTTCTCCATGTTGGTCAGGTTGGTCTTGAACTCCTGACCTCAGGTGATCCACCCACCTTGGCCTCCCAAAGTGCTGGGATTGTAGGCACGAGCCACCACACCCGGCCGCCTTACCTCTATTTTTTAAAAAGATCAGATGTGGCAATACTGGATCTGCATTCTTAGTACTGGACAGAGCCTTTTGAGTGGCAGCTACCTTTACACACACACACATGCACACGCACACACACACAAATGCTAGTGTGCCATAGTCTCTGCCATTCCCTGTTGTTCCTCTGGGGTCACACACTGCTTTACACATTTATGTTCATGCCAGCCTCAGTGGGTATTTGAATTGTGACCCTTGCCGTATGTGACTGTGATGATGTTTGTGAGACTTTCACTTGCTTGTTCTAGTTTGATTTTTCCAGAAGAACTGGAAAAGAGATTGGAATAATATAAATCAAGTAACTTCTAAAGTATTCCTAGGATTAACACACAAGTTAACAGATTTGTATAATGTATAACTAAAATGACCAAATAAAACTGTTGTTAGGGAGGAAGTTTTTTTCCTCCTGCTCCTTCCCTCCATGTTCCCTGTGTAGGACTTTGGGCAAGTCAGTAAATGTCTCAGATCTCTTTACTTTGAAAGAGGAGAGGGTCAGGGCTCTAGTATGCCTTGAAGAATGAATATTGAATAAAGATTTTATGTATATAAACATTACTATTTTGTTCTCCTCACAGGTCACATCAATAATCTTTATAATACAGTTTTCTGGGCACTTATACAACAATCTGGACTAACACCAGTACAAGCCCAAGGGAGATTACAGGTATAAAGATCTTACTACATTAATACTTAACTGGAGACGGTTCGCTGTAGGCTCTCCCATAACTTTTTTTATGTTAACTTTACGTTTTTTCTTTTTTTTTTTAAGATCCCTTTACAGCTTTGTTTTGAAAGGATGTAAAAATCATAATAGGAGCAGTTCTGCTGCCTGCTAGATCTGTAATCCTGGATGAATTACTGCTTCTCCCTGAGCCTTTGTGTTCTTGGTGGAAATGGAATTGACGACACTGGCTCTGCTTTCCCACGTGCTAACACTTGCCTGGAGCCGTTTATGACTGTATTACTGCGTGACTGCCGTCTTCAGTACCGACTTTTTTTTTTTTTTGAGACACAGATTCACTCTGTTGCCCAGGCTGGAGTACAGTGGTGTGATCTCTGCAACCTCTGCCTCCTGTGCTCAAACAATTCTCTTGCCTCAGCCTCCTGAGTAGCTGGGATTACAGGTGCACGCCACCATAGCCAGCTAATTTTTGTATTTTTAGTAGAGATGGGGTTTCACCATGTTGGCCAGGCTGGTCTCGAACTCCTGACCTCAAGTGATCTGCCTGCCTGGGCCTCCCAGAGTGCTGGGATTACAGGCGTGAACCACCACACCCGGCCAGCACTGACTTTTTGTCAGTCCCACCAGGCCTCTTCCCTCATTGCAGTTTTCCCTGCTGGGCACCTGTAGTTTCTTGGGTTTATGACCTCTGTGTATGGGAAGAGTTCGTGCTGAGTTTGTTACTTTCATAAATGTCATGACAACTACACACATCATGGTTCTGTGTAATTTTATCCTTTCTGCCTCAGTTCTTTATAGGTAAAATGTAGAAAATTGTAGTTTCTACCTCATAGGTTTATGGTGAGAATTAAATGGCATGATGCATGTAAAACAGGATATTATGAAGCACCTTGTAAGTGCTTAATAAATACTGGTTTTTGTTATAACAGTGCTACTTGTAGGATGACTGTGAAATGAGGTAATGTGTTGTAACATCTTTTACATGTATTTTATTTTATCTATTTATTTATTTTTTGAGATGGGTTCTCGCTATTTTCCCCAGGCTCGTCTTGAACTCCTGGGCTCCAACAGTCCTCCCACCTCAGCTTCCCAAGTAGCTGGGATTACAGGTGCATGCCACTGTGCCCAGCTCTAACAGTTACTAATACAATGCCTGGTACATTATGATTGCTCAGTAAATGGTTGTCATTTTTAATAATAGTAATGATAGAGATTTGTATATAGCAATAATAGGAATACTGGGGCCTGGCGTGGTGGTTCGCACCTGTAATCCCAGCACTTTGAGGAGGCCAAGGTGGGCGGATCACCTGGTGTCAGGAGTTCGAGACCAGCCTGGCCAACATGATGAGACTGCTTCTCTACAAAAATTAGCCGGGTGTGGTGGCACACGCCTGTAATCCAGCGACTCAGGAGGCTGAGGCACGAGAATCGCTTGAACCTGGGAGGTGGAGGTTGCAGTGAGCTGAGATTGTGCCACTGCTCTCCAGTCTGGGCAACAGAGTGAGACTTTGTCTCAAAAAAAAGGCATACTGGTAGGTATATCCAGGTTTGGAAGAGTTAAGTTCAGATTTTGATTCTTTGTAGAAGAATAAGGACAACCTTTTAACTTTGGGCAATTTATATAACCTTTCTAAGTTTTACTGGACCAAATACATAATATGTACTCAGTTAGTATCACTTCCCCCTACTCCCTTTCAGTCTTGACTTGTGAAGCCAGTGTTTGGTATAGGAGATAATTTTATCTAAATAAGATCATAATTGCCCTTAAGATGAAAATTCACTAGTAACTATAAGATGTTTGATAAAATCCTTCCACTTCTTGATTGTGGAAGTTTAGGTTGTGGGTCTAATGGATAGTAGCATTAGGGGAGAAAGAGGACATGCAGAGCTTTTAATATCTATTTTTATTTCCTCAGGGAACTCTTGCAGCAGACAAGAATGAGATTTTGTTTTCTGAATTCAACATCAACTATAATAATGAGCCGCTGATGTATAGGAAAGGGACTGTGTTGATATGGCAGAAGGTAATGCTGTTATGTTCAAAGAAAAATGGAAGTCAGGAAAAAAGAGCCTGTGCCCATTCCAAGCTGTCCCCTCTTTGCTGCCTGTATGCTGATGTGACTCCAGTTGCTAACGCAAACCAGATCCTTTCCAAGAGGAGAGGCCATAGATTCTTATTTTTAATTACATTTTGTCAGTCAGTAGTGGTCCAAAATCTCCCATACATAAGTAGAATTACAGAATTTTAGAATTAGTGCCTTTATTTTTCTGTGTTATAAGCTTTCCTTGTATCCAATAAAATCCTTTTAAAAGGATACAGTACAGGTATGAGGATTTGTACATTCATAAAATACTTAAAAAATACTTTCACACTGGATAATACCATTAAATGGTCTCTCCATCCCACGACAACTATAATATGAGGCACTAAGAGACGATGTATATGAGGGTTTGTTATTTTCATAAATGTCATGAGATTCCTTTGACATTCATACTTAATATTCTGTAATAAGTCTGTACATTTACCTATATCCTTAATTTTACCAATATTTTCTCTCTGTACCAGCTGTGAGGCATAATGATTTCTCTAAATTTATTTCCTTCCATGTGAAGTTTTTTTTTTTTTTTCTTTTTTTTTCCTGAAATGAATGTTTTCAAGTACCAAGGAGTACCTTGAGAGCTAGTCATTCCACTGGCAACTCCAGCTCTTTGAGTTTTTCAAAACATTTGTTCTTTGGTACAGACTTGGATACCTCTTAATGCAGGTGGAAGGTAAGAAACACCTTTAATTCTATAGTTATTGCTAATGAGGAACATGGAATCCTTTGTTCCTAAGATCGCTTCACTATAGTATAACTTTTTTTTTTTTTTTTAGACAGAGTCTTGCTCTGTTGCTCAGGCTGGAGTACAGTGGTGCCATCTCAGCTCACTACAACTTTCGCCTCCTGGGTTCAAATGATTTCTGGCTAATTTTTGTATTTTTAGTAGAGGCAAGGTTTCACCATGTTGGCCAGGCTCATCTTGAACTCCTGACCTCAAGTGATCTGCATGCCTCAGCCTCCCAAAGTGCTGAGATTACAGGCGCGAGCCACCATGCTCGGGTAACATAACCTTTTTAAAACTATTTTTAATTATAAAGAACTTCAAGCATACTGAGATTATATATATATGTATATATACACACATACATATATGCGCATATATATACACATATTTATATCTATATATATCTCAAATCTGGCAGTCAGAAGTATATGAAGATAAGAAGTTAACTATCCCCACATCTTTTCTCTCCCAAACCCACTCCTGAGTTAACAATGTCACTACTTTATTTTTACTTGTAGGTGGATGAAGTGATGACAAAAGAAATTAAGCTGCCAACAGAAATGGAAGGAAAAAAGATGGCAGTAACCCGGACCAGGACAAAGCCAGTGCCCTTGCACTGCGATATCATTGGGGATGCTTTCTGGAAGGAACATCCAGATATTCTAGATGAAGACAGCTGACCCTTTGCGCTTCAGTTCTGGTGTGCTTAACCATGCAAGCCCTCCCACCTCCCAGGGCTCCTTGCCTTAGGTGGCTGTATCCGTACCACCCAGAACACTGGTGTGAATTACACGGCTCAAGTTGGGAGGGGAACAGGGAAGGAAGGGATGGATGGGGGTGGTGTATCTTGTTCTGTTTAAGCAGGACACCTTGTTTGCAGTGTTGGAACATGGTTCCTTTCGCAGAAGTGCTTTTTTTTTTAATCGCAGTACTATTTTTATAAAGCAAGAACTATTTCATGCCTTGGAGAATGAATCATTTTTAGATTGTGACATAAATCTTGTAAAAACCTGTCAGTTATTTTCACCTATGAGAGAAGAGGAGCCCAAACTCTCGCCCACCTGTTCTTAACCAGAAAACCCACTGACTGAAAATCTCACCTCTGCCACCCATCTACTTGCATTCATCTTTAGCAGGCCTCAAGATAAATATGGGTTAATGCCTGCGTGATGCCTCTGAATTCAGGAATTGCAGGGAAGACTCGGGGCTTTGTGCCAATCGCCAAGTTGACAACTTTGGCTGAACAAATGAGTAGTGACTTCAGTGTCCTTGCGTACACATTCTGTGGACTGATTTAATGGAGTTGTCAGCATGATTATCATCTTCTAGCCAAGGGCATAGTTTCCAAGGCCATTTACCTCTTTCTAAGAAGAAACAAGTATGTGTATATATGAGAGAAACAAGAATGAGTGAATGAGGATGAAGAAACATTTACCCCATGTACTCAAGATATTTCAGTTTTAAAAGTCACTTTCCTATTAGACTTCCTGAAAAAGATTCTCACGTAGCCTCTATGTAATCAGAAAAATGACATTTGATTTCAAGAGCAGAGGGGTAAACATGCTCCTGCTAATCAACAGGTAGCAGGTGTCAGGGGAGTTGTAATGTTAGTAGCGCCACCTTCTGTTGGGTCAGTGGAGATGGGTGAGGAGCAGCAGAGAGCAGCAAGGATCATCACATGCAGCCAAACTTGGCCTCTGAAGGGGGAAGGTAGTGGGAATAGGTGAGAGAACTCACATTTTTCTCTTGTCCTGGTTTTATATTTTGGAGGGAAAGGATTATTTGGCCCTATTGAGAATCAAGAGGCCGGGTGCGGTGGCTCATGTATGTAATCCCAGCAACTTGGGAGGCCCAGGCAGGCAGATCACCTGAGGTTGGGAGTTCGAGACCAGCCTGACCAATGGGGAGAAACCCCGTCTCTACTAAAAATACAAAAAATTACCTGGGCATGGTGGCGCATGCCTGCAATTCCAGTTACTTGGGAGGTTGAGGCAGGAGAATCATTTGAACCCAGGAGGCGGAAGTTGAGGTGAGCCAAGATTGTGCCGTTGCACTTCAGCCTGGG
Source organism: Papio anubis (assembly GCF_008728515.1). Classification (NCBI taxonomy): domain Eukaryota; kingdom Metazoa; phylum Chordata; class Mammalia; order Primates; family Cercopithecidae; genus Papio; species Papio anubis. Next base: position 150,399,685 of record NC_044980.1, read on the forward strand.
CAACAAGAGCGAAACTCCATCTCAAAAAAAAAAAAAAAAAAAAAGAGACATGGCTGGGCACGGTGACTCACACCTGTAATCCCAGCACTTAGGGAGGCTGAGGCGGGTAGATCACCACGTCCAACATGGCAAAACCCCGTCTGTACTAAAAATAGAAAAATTAGCCGGGTGTAGTGGCACGTGCCTGTAATACCAGCTACTCAGAAGGCTGGAGCAGGATAATTGCTTGAACCTGGTAGGTGGATTTTGCAGTGAGCTGAGATCATGCCGCTGCACTCCAGCCTAAGTGACAGAGCAAAACTATCTTAAAAAAAAAAAAAAGTAAGTGACAACCCATGTCCCAGTGCCTCGTCTTGCACTGCAGAATTTACATCTAAGAAGAAAACGTATTTTTCAAAGGGCGGTTGCTGGCCTCATCCCTCACTAATTGACAACCCATCTGTTGATGCCATTTTTTCCCTTCCTGTTCTCACTCCATAGAAAGAGGAGATATGGTTCTTGTTTGGTAATTGCTAAAATCTCTTTGAGGAAAGAAATAAAGATGTCAACTCCTTTGGCTTGCTTTTTCATTTATTTTTCTTAGACAAATAGACTATATGATATCTAACTTTTGTGTATATCTTCGGGTAGCCCAGGATACCCATACCCTCATCATACCAGTGGTTCACAAACTTCTGGATGCAAAAAAAAAAAAAAAAAAAATTACTTGGAATGCTTGTTTAAAATGCACGTTTTTGGCTCCTCCCAGCCCCCAGGAAGGTTTGAAGCTCAACAATCTGATTTTTTTTTTTTTTTTTTTTAAATTTGGAATCTCGCTCTGTCAGCTCACTGCAACCTCTGCCTCTCGGGTTCAAGTGATTCTCCTGCCTTAGCCTCCTGAGTAGCTGGGACTACAGGCATGCACCACCACGCCTGGCTAATTTTTGTATTTTCAGTAGAGACGGGGGTTTTCACCACATTGGCCAGGCTGGTCTCGAATTCCTGACCTCGTGATCCGCCCGCCTCAGCCTCCCAAAGTGCTGGGATTACAAGCATGAACCACTGCACCCAGCCAGTAATCCAATTTTTAGCCCCAAAGGCTTCTGATATGTATGGTTGTCAATATACAGCACCTTGGGCAGCAAGGCCCTCGGTATACTGTGATAGGCTGGGTGAGAAGTAAGATAATGTAGCTCTTGATTGGCAATTTTAACTTAATGGTAAGTTGACAGCATTTTATATCAAAATACAGAAAAGTAGGCATTAGAGTACAATTTTTCAAGAAAACCACCTAGAGAAACGTGCTTTCTGTGGGTCTTAAATGACACTATAAAGGCTATCACTCAGTGTTGTTATATGATGTGGAGATAAGCACTCATTTGTTGAATTGCCAGCAGTTCTGCAGCTGCGAGTTTTTTATTCAGGCAGGGGGTTCTGAATAAAGTGATAAGCTGTGTTCAAAACCTGTGCCATAAAGAAACCTGTACTGCTACTAATTAGAAGCCACTGCTTGATTTTTTTTTTCTTTTCTTTTTTTTTTTTTTTTTTTGCGACGGAGTCTCGCTCTGTCACCCAGGCTGGAGTGCAGTGGTGCGATCTCGGCTCACTGCAACCTCCGCTCCTCCAGGTTTAAGCAGCTCTCTCCCTCAGCCTCTGGAGTAGCCGGGATTACAGGCGCGTGCCACCATGCCCGGCTAATTTTTTGTATTTTTAGTAGAGATGGGGGGGGGGTATCACCATCTTGGCCAGGCTGGTCTTGAACTCCTGACCTCGTGATCCACCTGCCCCGGCCTCCCAAAGTGCTGGGATTATGGGCGTGAGCCACCGCGCCCGGCCTGCTTGATGGTTTTATCTTTGCAGTAGAATGCATTCATCCCAAGGTATACATCACAGTTGTATACTAATTTTCATCTTGCTGTCTAAGGTACTCTCCAGTACTCTCTTGGAGACATCCTCTCTAAGTCTTAAGGAAACTGAAATGTACACAAAGCAACTAGTATAGAGAACACTAGTTGATGGCAGTTCAAGAATGTGGTGATGGGCAAGTGATGTGTGGCCTGTAGGTGAGTGGAAACATTTTGGCTCTGATGGATGAGAAGGTTGTATCTGGGCCTTCTGTGTAGAGTAGACTGTCATTTTAAAATCAACCAAAAAATATTTTGCCGAACTGAGACTATAAAGTAGCAAGTGGTATGATCAGGTCTTGTGAATTTTCCATAATTTCCTCCAAGAGCTGGATCCTCGTTTCTTCCAATTGCTTAGCAATGCTTAGAAAGACAGTGATATAATGAATTTTCTTTGATACTAAGCGCAAATTTGTTTATGCACAGTGTATAGGAAATGGAGGACAGACACCCAGTATTGGCCGACATGCATCTATTATGAGCTCTGTAGGCAGTATCTCCCCATCCTGAGGTCAGTTCTATAAGGTAGGTACTATTTATGTCATATTTCAGATGAGAAAGACGCTAAATACTTTGAGCCCAGGGAGGCTATTCTTCCCACCCCATCAGTAGTACTCAGCATGGAAGCAAATTGAGACATTCATTGCCTTCCTCCAGACGTTTCCTGCAGCTCAAGCTAGGATGCGATCCCGAGCTCATTCCCGGGGAACCCAGAGTATTAACAAACACCCTAAGTGGTAATGATATAGACGGGGAAACTGCATTGGAGCAGGTCAAGCAGCAGCCGACAGCGTTAACCTGTCAGCCGTGGGCGGAGGCGGTGCGAGGCGCGGGCTGGTCGGAGCCGCGCACCACGCCCCCCGGCCGGGGTGGAACGAGGACAGGTGCTGCCCTCCGGCGGCCGCGTCGGCGCAGTGCAACCCCGCGCCGCGGCTGCGCAGTGCCGCCCTCTGGCGGCTCCGCTCCTTCTTCCCATCGGCCTCGGCTTGCGGGCCTTTCAAACATGGAGGAGCGGGAGCGGGGGGCGAGGTCGGCTCGCGCCGCGAGTCCCGCGCGCCCGCCCAGCCCGCGGCTGGATGTCAGCTCTGACAGCTTCGACCCGCTGCTGGCGCTGTACGCGCCCCGCCTGCCTCCCATCCCCTACCCCAATGCCCCCTGCTTCAACAACGTGGCGGAGTACGAGAGCTTCCTCAGGACCGGGGTCCGGGGCGGCGGGCGCGGGCGCGGGCGGGCTCGGGGCGCGGCCGCGGGCTCGGGGGTTCCCTCCGCGCCCGGGCCCTCAGGCAGGACTCGCCGCCGCCCGGACGCGCCCGCCCCGGACCCCGAGCGCATCCAGCGTCTCCGCCGTCTCATGGTGGCCAAAGAGGAAGGGGACGGAGCCGCAGGAGTGGGCCGGAGGGGTCCCGGTCGAAGCAGGAAGGCGCCACGCAACGTGCTCACGCGAATGCCCTGTGAGTCCGCGGTCTGGGCGGGAAGCGGGGCCGCCGCCGTCCGGAAGCTGGCGGCCGAGGGGGCGTCTGCGGGGCGGCGGTGGCCGGGCGCGGGTCTGCACGGATTGTGGGAACGCCTTGGTGGAGATTTGCGGGGATCATCAGCGACTGTGGGGTGGAACTGCTTCAGTAATGTGGGTAATGACGGCGTGGGGAGGGTCCCTCTGAGTAAGAAAAGGGGCTGTAGGAGCAACAGAGGGAGAGTGGTGAGGCTGTAGTGGTGACAAGAAGCCGTGGGAAAGGTCTGTAGAGGTAATCGGGGCCCATGGAAGGGTCAGAGGTGATGAGCCTGCGGAGAGGGTCTACAGGATTGATGGAGGACCTAGAGAGGTGGCGGGGGCTACAGAGTTTGGGGGACATCAGAGGGACGTCTGCAGAGGTGATGAGAGGTCTTAGAGACCACAGTGAGAGGTAAGGCAGGGCGGAAAAGGAGACGTGAGGGGAGAGCACAGCCAATATTAGGGGAAGGAGAGTATTTGGTCAGTGGGATTTGAGGAGGATCGGATGGAGTGTGGGGAGGTTAACCCCTGTACATTGACAACTCCGTCTTGAGTGCGATAAGCAGAAGGGCTGCAGGGTCTTGATAAACATATGTTCACATTACTAAGTCACAAGTGCTGAAATGCAGCAGGCACAGAATGCCACTAAAACACAGACGCTGTTTTACAGCCACTCTGCCTGGCTGGGTGCAGGACTGTGTCTCTCAGGCTCATATTACAATATGTGCAGATTATTTTAAGTTCTAAAGGTGTAAATGGCACAAGGGAATTTCTTGGAGCCTCCTAATAGATCCTTAGAGTAAAGCTGTAAACAGCAGAGGCTCTAATGTGTGATTAAGTCTTGTATAAATGGAATAAAAACAGCCTAGGGTTATCTCTTTTGTCATCTGGCAAGCAGTTCTGACATCTGCCCTGTGAACACAATGACCTACTTAGCTATTCAAAGCATCTGTATCCTGGTAATTCAATTGTTACCTTATTAAGTCACCGCCTTTTGGATGGAGAGGTGTGCCAAGCAAGGGACTGATTTTCTTCCTTCCTAGAAATTTGTTTATTAAGAGAGAAACATCCTGAAACGCTGTGTGCTGTTATGTGTGCCTTTGCTGGATGTCTTACCATGCCACAGCATCCCTGCCCAAGCTAGGATTTACCCCGGCTTGCTTGCCCGGCTGTAACACAAAGACAGTATGCATGTTCTCAAAACGAGAGCAGTTTGGGGGACCTTAATTTGCCTATGCAATTGGCCACCATTAGCTAGTTGAAATGCACTCCAAGTCTCATTGCAACATTTATTTCTATTTTACCAGTTATTGCGTTGCTACCAAGATTATCAAGGGAAAGGAATATTACTGTGTATTGCTATGTGGTGGGTGGTTTTGGCCTTCCCTGTAGAGCACTTCACTGTAATGATATGACAGTGTGTGAAGACCAGCTTTGTCAACTTCTTGTGATTAAGTATACCCCTGGAATTAAGATCTCAGAGAATGTGTCCTACATACTGAACATTTGCACCATGGCACTGCAGACAGTTGGGTGTACATGAGAGACAGGTGTTGACGTCACACAGAGTTGACCTTCAGGAAGCAAGAAAACAACAGAAACATGGGTGAGGATTGGATTTATTCAAGAAAGAGTTCCTACTTGAGGGTGAAGGGTGAGAGCGGGGTGAGAATCAGAAAACTAGCTATCGGGTACTATGGTCACTACCTGGGTGACAAAATAATTTGTGCGCCAGACCCCAGTGACACACGATTTACACATGCAGCAAACTTTTCATGTACCTCCTGATCCAAAAACAAAAGTTGGAAGGGAAAAAGAAAAGAACTAGGTGTATTTTATATGTATGCCACAGTTTTAATTTAAAAAACTATATATACATATATATATATATACATATATATATATATGCCTACTCTAAACCCTGATTGGATACAGTTGCTCAGAAAAATCAAAATATAGATACCAGTAAGATAAAACTATTTGTGGACATATACAAATGCTCTCTGGAAAAAAATGGCTATGCATTTGAGAATGCTTAATTCTTTGCAAAATATTTACATAAAATGTAAGTTACATCAGGCCGTAACAGCAAACAGAAGCTTTGTTAGGTCATATCATCAATGAAACATAATGAAGAATACAGGAGGAGCTACATTTTGTTGCTGACTTTAAAATGCTGTATTTCATCAATTCAGATCCAAGTTACCCATCCAAGTTCACAGACAGGACAGTGTGGAAGGAGTGCAAAATTAAGTGTAATGGTGTTTTAACCATAAAATGTTTCACTTTGTATCTCTGTCATAGAATCTCTTTGAATTCCCTTGTGGAGCAGTCCTATTCTTTTCCTTGCAGTAATAAAATTTTAAAAGTAGCCAAGCACAGTGGCTCACACCTGTAATCCCAGCACTTTGGGAGGCTGAGGTGGGCGGATCACTTTAGGCCAGGAGTTCAAGACCAGCCTGGCCAACATGGTCAAACCCTGTCTCTACTAAAAATAGAAAAATTAGTTGGGTGTGGCAGCATCTGTCTCTAGTTCCAGCTGCCCAGGAGGATGAGGCACGAGAATCGCTTGAACCCTGGAGGTGGAAGCTGCAGTGAGCCGAGATCATAGGGACATCATAGGGATGTCTACAGAGGTGATAAGATGTCTCAAAAAAAAGTAATAATAAAAGTATAGGAGGCTGTTGCAATACTGGGAATACTAAAGAAAAAAAGAAAAAGCATAGGAGGAAAGGTTTTTCATAATCATTAAGCCTAAGCCATCATTGATTCCACATTTTCTCCATGTAAAGAACTCAAGCACAAGCTCTACTTGCAAGTGGAATGTAATTGCTTTTCCTCCTTTTTAATATTGAGGCGCCTATAGAGAACGGTAAGACAAGACTAAAGAGCATTATCATCCTCTTTTCCACATAATTCTAGAGTCTATATTTCTCCTTAGTATCGCAGCACCATACCTGATCCACAGTGGTTTTGGTTTATAATTATGCTTCAAGCAAGCTTTTTCTAGGTATATCTGTCACTGTGAAACGAACTGGTGTATTCAAGCTAACATCTTGACATTATAAAGCTGTGAGAAAAAGTGTTATCATTACTTTGTTTTAGCTACAAGTGTGTTGGTGTGCAGCATGTGCCGGTATGAACAAGTGTGTGTGGTCAATCCAAAATGCATGTGACATGCAGGATTTGACTTCTAGACCACTGTCTAGGTGAATGGCTTGTCTCCAGTTCCAAATTCAGTTCTCCTGCAGGGAGCCTACACACTCCTTTTACTCGCACACGTCCTGCTGAGAAGGATTTCAAAACAAACCTGATTTATTGGGCCTCTGACATAACATCACGATTGGAAATTTGTTCGAGTCCTGTTGTTGTAGTTTACTTTGATTGCTGAAATAATTTCCCACAATATGGTGTCTTGATGTTTTCATTTTAATAAAGTGTTATTCTTTGGATAACTTTGATTTCACTACCTGCAAATAAAGAGCAAGAAAATAAGCAAAATCAAGAACATCTGAGCCCTGCATACAGCAGTAAAGTGAACTCTCAAGTTTGAACAGCATCTCTGTTACACAGAGGTTGCCAAAAGTGCATGAGTATGACTTACATAAAACCGAGAACAGGGGTACTTAGGCTTCAAAAAAGGCCAAGCTTAAAATTCAACCTTGTCACTTTTCTCAGCTCATTGCAGCTGTCTCCAGTGCAACTAAAGAATAGCCTCAGATGATTTCTGCACCACACTGCTCTGTGTGTGTGTGTGTGTGTTGGCCAGTTTGACATAGCATCACAATAGGGAAGACACTGGTGTGCCTTTGCCAGGTAACTGATTTTAACATTGTGCTTTAAATCTGTCATGGCACCCTTCTATAGAATGGCAACTAAAACTATTTTCAGAGAAAAGAAAAAATATTTTTCTATTGCAGACTCATAAGGTGACTGTTACAGTTTGTGGTTTCATTTCTCTGGGCCCTTAGTAGGTTATGGAATCTGGGGAGCTGCCTATGCCCTAATGAGCTAATAACTTTGTATATTTGGAGATATATATGTAGATACAGTTTTGTCCTTAAATTTTCTTTGAATAGGTGGTTGTGGAGGCTAAACCAACTCCATCTTGAATGCTAATCCACCATGTTGATTTCTGATTAAACCCAATTCTGGGAAGGCCTCTAAGATTTCCAATTTATCTGTTGTTCCTTGTGTAAGAGCATGTACTTACTGTAGCTCCTGTCCTTACGTGAGAACAACCTTGATGTTAACTTACTTCAATTGTCGTACACATCCCTTCTGAATCACCCTTTCCCTATAGCATATAAGCCCTGCGTCGGGGGGTCATGGCAGGGGGATCCACCATCTTGTTTTGCCGCCACCTGAGACGACAGACATGGCTTCTCTTCCTACATTCCTATTAAATATTTCTAAGGAAAACAAGAGTTCCCGTAAGAGGTAAGTTTTAGGTCTTTAAAGAAGGGCATGATTGAGAACAGTTATTTTAAAATCAGGCTGTGATGGTATAATTTACATGTAGCAGGAGAAGGAAGAGTGGAGCTGAAAATGACCTGGATCTGGAAGGGTGTGGCAGTGGAGAAGGGGATTGGAAGAGTAACTTTCTCCAAAGATAAGGCATGTGCTTTTTTGTCATATTTTGTCATAGAAACCTGACACATCCATTTGGAGCTTGTCACAGAGATGGCTGGAAAGAAAGTGTGCGCTCTGATTCAGAATGGGGAGCTCACTTTTGCCTTGGCGGTTTGCTCTGATAGGTGGTGCTAGTGTTGTACTTTTGATCACACACAAGGAGAGCAATGCTTCCTGAAATTACACCTTATTAAATCTTTGGAAGAAAAAAATTAAAGCTACACATTTGAGAAAGACCAATTGAAAGACCTGAATTTGCCATCTATTTAATTAGAATAAGAGACTGTTGCTAAGATACTTGATTGCCCTTTCTCTCTGTTTTGGAGGTGTGGAAAAGAAGTAATGTCCCTGTTTTTTTCCAAGTTAGAAAAAAAATAGTCTTTCCATTCTTTGTGTAAACACATACATCTGTAGGGCAGTGGGCAGTATATATGTATGTGTAGAAAAGGAAATAATGCAGGCATGTGATCAGTTTCTAAGAAATTGAATTATTGGGACTTAGTCCTGAAATAACTCTACAAGTTAACTATCTTAACCTCATTTTATGAATGAGGAAATTTGGACCTTAAAGAAAAAGTTATTCACCAGGGTCACACAACTAGTTATAATGACCTGAAAGTTGTTTACAATGCTTGATTTAATACGGCCTATAACACATATGCACACACACACACAGACCCTTAGCTAGCAAATGTACAAAGGACTTTAAAATACTGCTAGAAGAGAGGTAAATGGTGATGGTCAGACCAAAATTCTCATGGTCTTTTCCAAGGTCACTGTTTCATGTTGCTTCCAACTCTGACTTATTCCCAAACCTGTAATCTGAGATAAACTCCTCCTGCCAGTCTGCTAAGTCATTTTCTTCTAAGAATCTTTTATTAATTTATCACAGCCGTCGTTTATAAGCCAGTCTATGACAGAGGGATAAGATGGCTTCAGGAGGAACCAATTTAGTTTTCCAAACTGAAGTGCAGGGCTGTTGTTCTCCTTTATGCCACTAGAAACAAAGCAGGAGAGATTTTTCATTTGTTTACTGTCAATGCCAAATCTCTATATATCCAGACTTCTAAGACCTGACCAAAAACAAATAAACTTTCTACAGAATGTTGCCTTGCAAACTTGGGAAAGACTGAGACTGTGTATGCATGAGAAAGAGAGATTGGGGGGCATAGTGCGTGCCTGTAGTCCCACCTACTCAGTAGGCTGAGGTAGAGGAAGCGCTTGAGCTGAGGAGGTCAAGGCTGCAGTGAGCCGTGATTGTGCCATTGCACTCCAGCCTGGGTGACATAGTGAGACCCTGTCTCAGGAAAAAAAGAAGAATGTATGGTTTTCTTTGGGGAGGTTTTATATACCATAGCCAGCATATTGTGAGAGCTGAGTTAACATGAAATAATAAAAATAAAATTCATCTTTGCTCCCACGCTCTGAGAAGAGAATCCTTCATAATAAAAGCTGAAATTTATAGTCCCAGTATTCTTCCCATAAATCCTTATCCTGCTCTTTTCATGTGATGCTTATTAGTAGTGTCATAGGAGCCAGATACTCAGCAGGTGCCTTTTACACCGTCAGGGCTTGGGCTACAACCAGTGCTTTTCCTCCCGGAAACACTAGTGACTCCAGAGAGCTTGTGCGTGGAGTAGCTTTGGTGGCGTCAAAGGCCTTTCTTTCTGACAGGATTGCACGTGTTTAAGGGCAGAGTGCAGTTTGTTTCCTTTGAACATGTAAACAAAGCTTTTGGTTTTTTGGAAGACTCAAGCTGGGTATGTGATTCATGAATTGCCTTAAGGCACACAATTGAGAAGGATCTTGCTGTTGATACATACATTTTGTGTGTGTGTTTTTCTCGAGACGGAGTCTTGCTCTGTCTCCCAGGCTGGAGTGCATTGGCAAGATCTTGGCTCACTGCAACCTCCACCTCCTGGGTTCAAGCCTCCTGAGTAGCTGGGATTACAGGCGTGGGCCACCACTCCCAGCTAATTTTTTGTATTTTTAGTAGAAATGGGGTTTCACCATGTTGGCCAGGCTGGTGTCAAACTCCTGACCTTGTGATCTGCCCGCCTCAGCCTCCCAAAGTGCTGGGATTACAAGTGTGAGCCACTGTGCCCGGCCATTTTTTTTTTTTTTAATGAGTGTTACTCTGCTGCCCAGGCTGTAGTGCAGGGGGAGGATCTCGGCTCACTGCAACCTCCACCTCTGGGTTCAAGCCATTCTCCTGCCTCAGCCTCCTGAGTAGCTGGGATTATGGGTATGGGCCACCATGCCTGGCTAATTGTTGTATTTTTAGTAGAGCCGGGGTTTCACCATGTTGGCCAGGCTGATCTCGAACTCCTGACCTCAGGTGATCCGCCCACCTCAGCCTCCCAAAGTGCTGGGATTACAGGTGTGAGCCACTGCACTCGGCCCACCCAAGAAGTTTTTAAGTGATAGTTCATCTTAGAATCAGCGACATCGTAGAATAAAAGATACACTGGTAGTGAAACATTTGGCTGATATCAATACATATGGTTTATCCTCATTCTGTTGGAATCTAGTCTTGTGTCAGTGTGTGTTGACCGCACGAGCCATGTTGCCCATTGGACCTTCCTGTTCCAATAGTGAGATTGTCACTCTACCATGGGCCTCATGTTGCTGGCTGAAGTTGGGTGGTCTTGGCATAATTCTGGGAATGAGGGCAGATGTTAAAACTGCCCTGATCTTCTCTTGTTTCAGTGCACGAAGGCAGCCCTCTGGGTGAACTCCATCGCTGTATCCGCGAGGGGGTGAAGGTGAATGTTCACATCCGCACTTTCAAGGGACTTCGGGGCGTCTGTACAGGCTTCCTTGTTGCATTTGACAAGTTCTGGAATATGGTAATTAAGCCTTTCTCACAGGGCGGGAGAGCCTCCCACAGATTACATCTTCTATATATTTAAAGGACCTGAGTAACTACATTAAGCAAAACCCAAAAAATAACTTCTCAGAAGAACTAGAATTTTTGCATGCTTTTGGGCAACAACAAAAAAATGTCTTTTTATTGCTTCCTTCTCCTTAAGGCAGTGGCTCTTAACCAAGGTGATTTTGTTCTTCCCTCCCGGGAACATTTGTCAATGTTTGGAGACATTTTATTGTCACCACTGTAGGAGGGGATACTACTGGCATCTAATAGGTAGAGGCCAGGGTTGCTGCTAAACAGTCTGCAGTACACAAGATAGTCCCTCAACAACAAATAATTATCCAGTCTGAAAAGTCATTAGTGCCAAGGTTGAGAAACCCAGCCATAAAGACCAGTTATTTTATTGGTTTAGTAACTTTTAGTTGATTTTCTACCAACCATTCTTTCATTAATTTAAAAACATTTATTGACTTCCCACTTTGGCTGAACCCCATGCTAGGTGCAAAAGTTTCAGAAAGGAACTTGCACTCTGCAGTACATGGGAAGGTAAATAAGGATAGAGGTGAAGCAGACATCAGTAAACAAAGCATTTTGCATGATGTCTTTTTGGTTTTTTTTGAGACAGAGTTTCGCTCTTGTCGCCCAGGCTGGAGTGCAGTGGCGCAATCTCGGCTCACTGCAACCTCCGCCTCTTGAGTAGCTGGGATTACAGGCGCCTGCCACCATGCCCAGCTGATTTTTGTAATTTTAGTAGAGATGGGGTTTCACCATGTTGGCCAGGCTGGTCTTGAACTCCAGACCTCAGGTGATCTGCCTGCCTCAGCCTCCCAAAGTGCTGGGATTACAGGCATGAGCCATTGTGCCCGGATGCATGGTGGTTTTATAATGAGGGAGTGTGCCACACTTCCTAGCCTTCTAGAGGCTTACTGTCTTTTTTTTTTAGACATTTGTAGGAGAGAAGCGATATGTAATAGCACAACTATAATTTGAAGTGGTTAAGAACCACCAGGCCACGTGCGGTGGCTCACGCCTGTAATCCCAGCACTTTGGAAGGCCGAGGCAGGCAGATCACCTGAGGTCAGGAGTTTGAGACCAGCCTGGTCAACATAGGGAAACCCCATCTCTACTAAAAATACAAAATTAGCCAGGCTTGGTGGCACGCATCTGTAATCCCAGCTACTCAGGAGGCTGAGGCAGGAGAATCGCTTGAAGCTGGGAGGCGGAGGTTGCCGTGAGCCAAGATCGTGCCACTGCACTCCAGCCTGGGTGACAGAGCAAGACTCTGTCAAAAAAAAAAAAAAAAAAAGAACCCCCAGAGCTTTCTGGTGTTTCTTTTCCATTTGGTCTTCTGTCTCCAACTTTCCTTTTCCCTGTGCTTCATCCCCATCCATGCATCCTCCTGGAAAAGAACAGTAGCTGCTGACATATATTGAGTTCCTGCTGTGTGCCAGATACTATACTGAGGGCTTCATATGTTACCTCAATGAATGAGTTGTTCCATTTCACAAATGAAGAAATTGAGTCTAGAGAGATTGGAATATTGCTCACAGATCACACCGTCAGTAAGTGGAAGTGTCAAACTTTTTCCTCGGTCTTTCTAACTCCTAAAACCATGTTTTCAACCATTATGGAATTTGAATCCTAGCTTCACCACTTGGTAACTGTGTGACTGTAAGCAAGATAATTTCTCTGAGCCTCAGTTTTCTCATTTCCAAAATGTAGGGAAAAATGTTTTATTATGATAGTTTTACCTTTGAAGGAAAGAATTGAAGAGAATGTATTAGGCGATAGTGGTGATTATAACAGTACTGTCAACTTGTATTTGTAGGGTGATTTACACTTTTCAAAGGAATTAGTCTTATATATCTCATTTGGTCCTAACAGCTGTCCTGTGAGGTTGCTCTCGGTGATGAGAACTCACCAGCAAGTCTGTGTGTAACCCTGGTTAATTTCTGTTAATTGCTTTCATAAGACATAGAAACCGAAGAGGGTAAAGAAGCAGTAGTGTTCCTCAAAGTGGGGTCCGAAGCCATCCTGCATCAGAATCACCTGGGGCTTCTGGCTGAAACAAAAGGTTCCTGGGCTTCATCCCAGACCTACCAAAATAGAATCTCCAGCAGAATAGCTTTGGGTTTGTATTTTAATAAACCTCCTAGATATTCTTGCACACTGAAATTTAAGACCTTCTACCATGCAGTCATAAAGACCTTTACCATCCGTAGGTGAAACCCATCTTATGTGGTGATAGCAGCTTAAAAATACTACACAGAAGGTACCAGGTGTCACCATTTTCTTCTGCCTAGGAGCTGAGTCACCGGTTAAGTGTAGTTCTGCTCTGAATAGATGTTATTCTGCCTTTTTTTCCCTGAAAAAGCTATACAAAAAATTTTTTAATTCTGTCTAATGTTTTTCCTTTTGGACTGTTCCTCTAGGCACTTACTGATGTGGACGAGACCTACCGAAAACCTGTCCTAGGCAAAGCATATGAACGGGATTCTTCACTGACTCTCACTAGGGTAGGCAGTTTCCCCCTGACCTCCTGAGTAGCCATCATGCTTTCCAGCTTAGGAATTGAGATCCCTGAGTCCAGTGACTAGGATTTCCTAGAGAGAAATCTCTGTTGCTATAAACCAGCTGTGCCTGTACCAAGGTCTTCCTTAGTTTCTCTTTTCATGCTTCCAGTGAATCTCAAGTGAGTCTGTGCGTGTAACCTGCATATTATTTGAGGAGCAAGTTGTCTCTTACAACACTTGAAAGTCTTTGAGCTTTATACCACAGAAATAAGCCTTTTCTCTTGACATACGTATTATCTGCACTATAGTTAGAAATAGGAAGTTTATGGCCAGGCGTGGTGGCTCATACCTGTAATCCCAGCACTTTGGGAGGCTGAGGCGGGTGAATCATGAGGTCAGGAGATCGAGACCATCCTGGCTAACACAGTGAAACCCCGTCTCTACTAAAAATACAAAAATTAGTCGGGCAGGGTGGCAGGCGCCTGTAATCCCAGCTACTTGGGAGGCTGAGGCAGGAGAATCGCTTGAACCTGGGAGGCGGAGGTTGCACTGAGCTGAGATCATGCCATTGCACTTCAGCCTGGGTGACAGAGTCAGACTCTGTCTCCAAAAAAAAGAAAGGAGATTTATTACTAACTTTTAAAAAATTGCAAAGCAAGGAATCCACAGAACATAATTAAAGAATTTGGTCTTTTTCTGTATGTTGAAAGAGGGTGATGAAGGCTAAAGAGAAGGCTAATATTTATCATTGTTTTCTTTATAGCTATTTGATCGACTGAAACTTCAAGATTCCTCCAAGAAGGAAGCAGATTCTAAGTCTGCAGTTGAAGATTCCACTCTGTCTAGATACTCACAGACATCCACTTGGAAGTTGGCTTCAGTGTGGGGAAGAGGAGACACTGACCGGGGCTCACACAAGCGTTCCCGCTCTGTCCCTTCTTCCCTGCAGGCCTCTGCAAGGGAGGAGTCCAGGTCAGAGCTGTCAGGGAGGACTACACGGACCGAAGGCTCCAGTGTGGGAGGTACCTTTTCCAGGGCTACCACCCTTTCCAGAAGCCAGTCCCGTAAGAAAAAGCGAAAGCCCAAAGTGGATTACCAGCAGGTATTCACTCGACACATAAATCAGATTTTCATTCGAGGCGAGAATGTCCTGCTGGTTCATCTTGCACAGTGACCAGCTCAGCCTGGGCTTTGGTTTTTAGAAATAAAATGCATGAATTGCTGCTATGCTGTATCCTAGTATCCCAGTGAAACTCTGAGTTGGAATGATTCCCTCTGGTCCTGCATAAGCAGAGGACAGAGCAGGCTCAGCCCCCTGGAAGATGAGCTCAAGGGGAGGACAGGCCTTGGGAGGGCGGGCATTTGCATTAATATCAAGGCAAAAAGCATACATAGATACATGCATCTGATTTGGTATCGTGATTTACTTCAGACCCTGAAACCAAATATCTGATCTTCCATTAGACTTAGGGGTCACAATATGAGTGGAACTTACTTTTTAGAGATTATAGGGGAAAGAAATCTCGAAAAGAAGTATTGCATGTCTAAAAGCTAGTGCCCTGAGTACTCATGAATTCGATTCCAAGAGTAGCAGTGTAAGTTGCCTTGGAGCCCTGCATTCACATCTTGTAACTAACTTTTGAATTTTGCCTGACATGATTCTCTCTTGATGAAGAAATGAAATGTATTGTCTTTGAAAATCTACAAGATCTAGGAAAGTTACCAACTTATGTAGGGGTGGAATTTGGATAGGTGGTATGCCCATAGCAGCCAGCAACAAGTGTTCTGTTTTCATCCTTCTTCTTCTTATGGAAAGGAATACAGGACCTCTTCAGTCTTCCCCTTACCAGAGGTAGCCTCTGCAAATGGCATACCAGATGGGACTCTAAGATGCTTGTGTGGTGGCTTCTTGTCCTTCTCTTTGACTTCTGTGGCATGGTGCTAGTGCATGTACCCTGTGGTATTGCCCCTCTGTCCGTAGTGTGAACTGTCCTGTGAACTTTATGTCAGGAGACTGTGACCTTCATGTCCAGCTTCAAAGAGTTCTTCATGAACTCAGTAATACACATCACATGGCTGAGAGTCCGCTTTCCAGGCAGGGCCAGCATGTGTAGAATATCTTTCAGAATGTTCACCATGAAACAGGGGTGGTAGATGTATTCCCTTGTGTCGGGCCAAAGAAGTTCTTACAAAGTACAGTGGGTGGTGTCTAAAGGGACACTTTACTCACAGCCTGGCTTGAGTAACAGGAACACCATAGCACCCGCAAATACTTCTACTTGAATCATACTCTGTGCTTTTTCAATCACTAATGCAGAATAGGCTGCATCTTGACACAGACTGTTAGGCAATATTGATTTTTTTGTTTTGTTTTTATTTGGTTTTATCTGAGATAACTCATGTTCAAGGTGGGAATAAGAAATAGCCAACTAGTTAAAATGTATGAAAAGAAAACTTTCCCCTGCTGTATTTGTTGTGTAACATAAATAAGCCTTCTGAGAAGCAGGGTGAATAAAGTTTAGGGAGCTGGGACACCTGGTCCTTCTGCTAGCTGGACCACTGGCTCATCATGCAATGAAAGGTGAGCAGATTTAACCCCTCTGTGCCTCAGCTTTTTCCCCACAGACACCTACCTCACAGGGGCATTGAGACAAAAATTAAAGAAAGGCATTTTACAGTCTCTAAACATGTTTAAGTGCCATGAGTAATTTTTCCTGACTCTGTTTCATAGCTTTGTAAGAATTCTGTGTCTTATAAGCAAGGCAGGTGCTACATAAAAAAGTAATCTTAGCTGGGCGCAGTGGCTCACACCTGTAATCCCAGCACTGTGGGAGGCCGAGGCGGGTGGATCACGAGGTCAGGAATTCGAGGGCATCCTGGCTAACATGGTGAAAGCCTGTCTCTACTAAAAATACAAAAATTAGCTGGGCGTGGTGGCGGGCGCCTGTAGTCCCAGCTACTCAGGAGGCTGAGGCAGGAGAATGGCGTGAACCCGGGAGGCGGAGGTTGCAGTGAGCCGAGATGGCGCCACTGCACTCCAGCCTGGGCGACAGAGCGAGACTCCGTCTCAAAAAACAAAATAATCTTAGGGGTCATAGTTATGATCCTGTTGTAACTATCTTCAGAAGGCAACGATATCTTCTGGAACTGTTCCATATTCTGTTCCTTCCGCCTAAGGGACAGTGGAAGTTCTCAGAAGAGTATCTTCAGGAAGAGGAGAGTAACTTTTTTTTTGCTGCTCCCGCTGTAATCCCAGACCTCACCCTTTTCTGATCGTTATCAGAAAGAATCCCCTACACCTTTCAAGGGGTTTATATGTAGCACCAAATGGAAAATGAGCATCTAAAAATGACACATCCCAAAAGGGCAATCTGTAGAAGTTTGTTGTTTGTTTACTTGTTTTTATTTTTAAATGCATTGTAAAGTATACTCTAGAGCCAGATCAGATGCACTAAAGTTTATGGAGGTTTCAGGTTACAAACTCAAGTGAACAGTAATCTTTGGAAGCTGCCAGTCTAAATTCTAAATAGTGTATCTGAAATCTCAGTTCCCAAAATAGTTGTCTTGTTTAGTCATCAGGCAACACTGCATATACCTGTGTGGCTGTCCTCACCTGCCTGTCCTCTCCCTCAGCTAGAATGATGTACTCTACTTTCCCAATAAGGTAGAAATTTGGAATCAAAAGGAATATAATCAGTTTTCATTCATTCCACTGCCTAGTTAAATCTAACCTGATTTAAACATATGCCGTTTTTATGTTTACATATAATTTTCATATAGCCATATAAGGGTTGATTTACCATTTTTTGCCTAACATGACAATTATGGCTATGAAAAATTATGTTTGAACTGTGTATGATCTATTTTATGTGCTATACGTTCCCATTTGTTTGTTTGGTCTGGATAGTGGTTCTGGAATGAATTCTATCTAGTAAATGTGCTGTTTTGTATAAAGCATGATTATTACTTTTTAACAAAAGTTCATTTTTACAGATTACTCCCTTTTCTTTCTCTTTCTTTCTTTCTTTCTTTCTTTCTCCTTCTCTCTTTCTCTCTGTCTTTCTTTCCTTTTTTTTTTTTTTTTTGGTGACAGAGTTTCACTCTTGTTGCCCAGGCTAAAGTGCAGTGGCATGATCTCGGCTCACTGCAACCTCTGCCTCCCAGGTTCAAGCGATTCTCCTGCCTCAGCCTCCTGAGTAACTGGGTCAGCCACCATGGCTGACTGATTTTTTTTATTTTTAGTAGAGAAGGGGTTTCACCATGTTAGCCAGGCTGGTCTCGAACTCCTGACATCAGGTGATCCACCCACCTCGGCCTCCCAAAGTGCTGGGATTACAGGCGTGAGCTACCCCGCCCAGCCCCCTTTTCTTTATTATTGAAGATATTGTTGAAAAGAAAGAAAAAATAGGTCCCAATAGTATATGTGCTACTCAAAAAATGTGATCATTTAGGACATTATCACAAGTTGCTATGGAAATAACTGAAGGCTTCCTCAGGAGAAGGAAAGAAAATGAGGAAAGTAATGGAGTCCGCGAACTCCCACCAGCTCACCTGAGGGGAGCTCAGTGCAGCTGAAATACTGAATACTGAAATACTAGAAACCAACAAAACTGGTTTCTAGTATTCTCCAGGGATTTGGGCTTGGGAAACTTGGTAAGAATAGTATTTATTTTTGAACATTCAACTTCGGCTCTTCAAAGTAATCTTTAAACGTGGGAATATGTTTTCAAGACAATTCACAGGACATACTTAGGTAGTTGGTGAGGTCTTGTCAAAAGTATCTACCTTTGTTAGATAATAACAAGTGACTAAGAAAGGGGAGATATGGTTTTATGCTCAAAACAATTTCATGTGCCATTCTTTGTATACAGAGGTGAGTCTTTTACTCTCCCATTAGTAGAACTTGCACTTTGGGCTGTCTGCTCTAGTATTTGGGAAGTGTTTATGCTTCCTTCCAGAGACCATCTTATGATCAGAGGCAGGATGTCTGTGAGATGATTAGCCAGAGTTAGCAGTGTCCAGGGAGAGTGGCTTTAGACCAGTCAGTACCTTGCTCTTTGTGCATTGTGCATGGTGCATGTCAAGTCAGGAAGCCAAGAAACCGTTGGCGTTAAAATCTAGATGCGTAGAGATCCTTGCTATGAGTTGTGGATAGGAGTGGCTCCATCTATCCTCGTGGTGAAAAAGTCCAGGAGCTCCTTTAGAGATTGTCAAGTCATGAGCGATGAGCTGCCCTTAATCCTCAGACGCCTTACAAAAATTGAGAGGTACCACTTCTACCCTTTGAGAAAAAAGAAATAGAAGCTTACTTGCTTCAGAATGGATATTTATATTTCTGCTTGCACCATTTCCATAGCAGCTGACAAAGGCAAAATCATGAAATAGAATCAGTTCTATAAATTGCTTCTTTAAATTTTCTCTAAATTTTGCCTCTAGGAAAAAATTAAAACTATTCAATGACAGCTAGCTGTCACTGGTGCTACCCCAAAGCTTTCCAATCTTTTATGTATTTTTTATGAATGAAACTTGCTGTAGGAAAGTCAAGGTTCATGTAAGAGTATTGTGGTGTAAATATAATGGTTTCACAGCTGTTTGAATTTTTCTTTTCCTGTGCCAGATACAGAATGCAGTCAACCCTTTTTCAGTAACTTATGTTCACCAGTCTGTGCTTTTCTTCTCCCAGAAGGCTTTTCTTAGTGGTTGTAAGTGCAGGAATCCTGGGCCTGTGTTGCAAAGGTGGGTGGTCTGTCAGCGCTTTCTGGCAAATTGAGTTGATGGATTTAAGATAAGCCTTTGGGGTTCCTGTCAGTTTTCTGGCCTCTGAGGAAGGGTTGGGCCTCCTTCATTCTCAGTATTTTGAGTATTTTTCAAATGTTTGTACGTTATCTTGCACTGCTCTAATAAAAATGAAAGCTCTCTGTCAATAAATGGTTTTGGATGGTTCGAAGATCTGGGGGAAGAAAAATAAGTACACCTGAGACCTTCAGTTAGTCTTTTATTTATTTAGAATAAAAAATAGTTTGATAACCTACCAGAGTTAGTGCTTCTTTAAAAACACTCCCGGGAAAGATGGGGACTGTCCCTTAGGAAAGCCATAAAAGTGATTCCCAATACTTTGCAATTGCTTTTGATTTTTAGTCCTTTGGAACAAATGTGTGATGTTATGTCTGATGTTGTGTTTTTAGAGCTGTGAAAAGTCTGAGAAATTTCAAGGGGTATTATTTAAATGATGATTATCTGGCTGAATTATGTGTGAGCTAGAATCTAGGGTAGCTGTCCACTTCTTTTTCTGTTGTCCTGACAGTAAAGCAAATAGTAAGCCATGTCTTGAAAGTGATTTGCTTGTTTCATACTGACATCTAAAGACATCAGCCTTCTCTTTGGCAACCCTGGGGATACTCCTCTGTACCATAACTTATTAATGTTTTTTTAGACAAGGCTAAACCGAATGACTCTACCTATCTATACTTTCACTGCTCATATACCAGCTGCTACAAGAAAAACATGATTTGTAAGTTTGTCTTTACTCCTAATTGCTAAATTAACTGAAACCCTTCCTGTCTAGGGAGAATTGCTGCTAGTAACGTCAGTTTGCAATGTTCAGCTTTAGATATGTGTCGTATGGGAGTCTGAAAACTGTAATAAACTGTATTCATATCCTGGCTGCTTTGTCCGCTGCTTTTGGGGGGTGGCAGAGAGGAGGCAGGGGAGTCTGTTACCAAGTGAAGACCTGTCTAGAAAGTTAAACCATCTCAAGCCTTCTGCATTTGCATTATTGTAACCTTGTACCTTTTCTTTACCAAAGCCCACACATCTAAATCACCACTCTTGCCGGGCACGGTGGATCACGCCTATAATCCCAGCACTTTGGGAGGCCGAGGCAGGTGGATCACCTGAGGTTGGGAGTTCGAGAACAGCCTGGCCAACATGGTGAAACCCTGTCTCTACTAAAAATACAAAAAGTAGCCAGGTGTGGTGACGAAGTAATCCTGGCTGCTTGGAAGGCCGAAGCAGGAGAATCGCCTGAACCCGGGAGGTGGAAGTTGCAGTGAGCTGAAATCACGCCACTGCACCCCGGGTTGGGCCACAGAGCAACACTCTGTCGAAAAGAAAAGAAAAGAAAGAAACAAAAACAAAATTAGCCGGGCGTGATGGCGCGCACCTGTAGTCCCAGCTACTCAGGAGGCTGGGGCAGGAGAATCACTTGAACCCGGAAGGCAAGGGTTGCAGTGAGCTGAGATCGCACCACTGCACTCCAGCCTGGACAATAGAGCAAGGCTCCGTCTCAAAAAATAAAAATAAATAAAATAAAAATAAATCACCACTCTTGAGGTAGCTTTTTTCTTTCAAGTACTTGAAGTTCATGCTTAGGATAGGAACTTGGCCCACATTCTGAATTCTCTCTTCTAAGCTGCAAGCAGTGGTCATTGCCCTGTGAATTTATTCTACCTAATAGCTCACTGGCACTGGTTCATTCTGTTGGTGATCTGCGGAAATCACCATTCATCCTGCTCCCCTCTGAGTGTTTCACCACATTTGGCAAATCGATCTTCACATTCTTCCAGAAATGTTTGAATTTGCCACCAGCTTTCCACTGTGCATGTACAGGAAGGTGTGCTGCCCCAGATTGGCCGCATTGATTACCTGATCTCTTCCGTGTGCTTCCAGAACTGAATCGCCTGGTAAGGAAGACAATAAAAGTCACACTTCCTCTTAGAGGGTGAAACCTCAAGTTAACTGTCAAGACCCAGCTTCTCACTTTAAAGGATCCAGTAACTTGAGCCCAGCTGACACACATGAAATTTCTAACCGCTGCAGTGGAGAGGGAGGCAGGACTCATGTGCTCTATGTCTAGTCCTTGCTTGTTTTAAATCTCAGATACTTCTGATTAAATGAGAATGTCCTCATTAATCAAAATAATGACAGAAGAGTCAGCTAGCTTGACATTGTAAATGTACAGTGACAGTTAAATGTTGGCAGAGAGTGGAGGCCAGTGGAAAGAGACACATCGATCACTCCCTGTGCTTCCAAGATAGGAGTGGCAAGCAGAAAAAAATGCCAACCGTTCTCTCCTTGGTTGTAGATGAAGAGTTTTCAGTCTGCTCAGTTACCACTAGGTGGCAGTGGGTTAAAGAAAACTGCTTACCTAGAGGTCCCAGAAGGACTTAAGTCTCTAGGTCTCCAGTCACTGCTACAATTTATCCTTAAATGCTCACCAGTCAGGACTGAGTTAATTAAGGAAAAACAAGCTATAATCAACCTAAGTGGCAATATAAACGTTTCTTTTCAATATTGAATTTACCTGATTCGAAGCTCGGGAAGCCTGCCTGATGGCGTTCAGGTAGTTAATGTGCTTGGGGAAGAGTGGCAAAGAGGGATTTCTCAGTGTCTGCTGTTTTAAGGGGTCTCTCACTACTCTTCCATCCTGAGACTCCTCATCTCAGAAACTGTCAACTCCAGCCAGCCTCTCCCACCTGCTGGCAGGGGATTGCCCTGGGAAGCCTCTCTTAAAGCCCTTGTTTCTTAGCAGCTGTCTCACTTTGAAACAATTCAGTTCCACCCAATGTTGCCTGAAAGCCCATTTGTGAGAAAGGTTGCAGCTCTCTCACGATTCTATGGCCAGAATTGAGCCTCCACTCCAAGATCGTAAGCAAATATGCTCTTGAGCCAGAGGGAATTTTATAATAAACAGAGGAAAACCTGTTTTAGGTTGAGATACTGGGGGGCAGAAGTGGGGGGTGGGCAGTGCTAGCCAGACTTCCAGCACATCACACCAAGACCTTCAAAAAGGCTTTCCCTCCCTACCTCAAGCATAATTTATCAGGAGCCTATTCCTGTGGTGTAGAGGAATACAGTATGTGAGATAATAAATAGATACTGGTCTTCAAATGTTTAACTAAAAGTAAGGTTATAACAAAGAGCCACTTTGATCCTTGGCAACTTGCACCACATTTCACTTAGTCATGCTGTGTGAAGAGGCAGAAAACAGATCATGCGATAAGAGATACCGTCCGTTTATAACATTTCAGCCCTGCATTAAACATTACATGCATTAGCTTGTTCAGATACCACCATGAGAGGAAGACTCTATCCCCTTGATATATGTGAGGAAACCAAAGCTCAGAGAGGTTATGTAACTTGCTAAAATCTCTCTGCTAATAAATAGTGAATTCAGCAGTCTATCTAGGTCTCACTGACTCTTAAGTTTATTGCCAGCCAATTGCACATTTAAAATATTAGATTTCTCAGACATTAGCCAGAAAATTTTGAGAGTAAGCTGAGCCATCTCCCTAAACTAATCAGAAATCAGAGAGCTGAATTAAAATGCAGCGTGGCTGGGCGCAGTGGCTCATGCCTGTAATCTCAGCGCTTTGAGAGGCCAAGGCGAGCAGATCACAAAGTCAAGAGTTCAAGACCAGCCTGGCCAACGTGGTGAAACCCTGTCCCTACTAAAAAATACCCGCCCCCCCCCCAAAAAAAAATAGCCTGGCGTGGTGGTGCATGCCTGTAATTCCAGCTACTCGGGAGGCTGAGGCAGGAGAGTTGCTTGAATGTGGGAGGCGGAAGTTGCAGTGAGCTGAGATCGTCCCACTGCACTCCAGCCTGGGTGACAGAGCATGACTGTCTCGGAAAATAAAATGCAGTGTGGTGGTTTACTACAAGTGTCTAGTCTCTTCTAATTCACGCTGCTCTTTGGCTGGGAGTGGGCACATGCACCCAGGGCTTCCTGGCTTCTTAATAGAACCAGGGAGGTGAGCACCGCCAGGGGCAGCAGGCCAGCTGTGGCTCTCAGAAGAGTGGCTGCCAAGCGAGTGCTAGGAGGCCTTTGCACACTTGTTAGTTTGGTCCTGGAAGGGGTATTGATCCCATAGTCTTGTTGAAAAGAAGATGAAGTGACTGGTGGTCTCCCCAGCTCTTCAGTATGCATTGAGAAATGCACTCACCATCCCTTTCCAATCTTCCCCAAGACTTGGGAAGGATGCTTTGTCCCAGCCTTGACTACTAAATAGTCTAATTAAAGAAACTCTTCTCAAGGCTAAACTATGGAAGTGCCTAAAGCTACAGAAAAAAAAAAAAGAATATTACTTGAACGACTGTATCTTTCTCCTAAGAGCTAAAGGAGGCATTTGGCAAGCTGTCTGTCCAGCTTGTTAAATTGCCCTTCAACTTGTATTAATTTCCAAAGGATGGGAATCCTGGGAGGATCCCGAGCTCTTTCACTTACTACCTCAGGAAACTCCTGATCCCTAATATAGGGATAGTACCACCTTCTTCATAGGTTTGTTGGTATAAAGTACTCAGCCCATACAGCAATCACCTAATATCATTTATGCTTGATGAACACGCTGTGCCATGCTCACGGCTTTCTTAACTTCCCTGTGCTTCCATTCTGCGTCCTGAGACCAGACCTGGCAAACAGATAGACAGAGCTGGACGTTTTCCTCCTTTTTTCCCAGCAGGCAGGTGTTTGAAAGATTGTTTCTAGGCTTCCTGAGTTCTCCATGTTTCCTCAGTTGGCTCTCCCTGGGTTAAAACTTCAGAATGTTACCAACTTCTCCACTGCTGGGAGAGCTGTGTGTTCCCCCAGGAACGTTAGGCTCCACAGGACATTCATTAGTTGGGGTTATGAGGGGGTCACAGGGCACTGGAATGGTAATTTCCTACATGGGACCCCAGTGACCCAGAGTGAGCTAGCTCAGCTGGTCTGAGCATGTGGCTAATGAGGACAAGGTCATGGTTTCTCTCCTGTGTGGGCCAATTAGTGTCACGTGGAAGGCACGCTCCCGGGGCATCAGGCAGCAGCGTTACACATGTGGCACTGGTCACTAGGATGGCTTAGTGTAGCTATCATCACTATCACAAGCCCAACACAAAGCCTACATCTTCTTATTACATAGCCCATTGTTCCAAAACTTGGGTCATTGACAGAGCACCTTCATGATTTTTGCCTTATCCTAAGCAGACCAGTGCATTTTTATATATTCGAGATTGTTCAATAAATTCTATAAATTGACTCACTCTTAAAAAGTTACCAGTTTTAAAAGTGACTCACTTTTCAAAGTAACCAGTGCCACACGTGTAAGGCTGCTGCCTCACTTACAAGGAAGCTGTACATCACTACCGCCAATGGAAAATCGGGAAACTTGCCCTAAATGAAAGTCCACGTTAGAATAAATATATAACTATTGAAATTAAAATGTCTTTGTGCCATCTGCAAACAGTTTCTGGGCCACTGTGATCAATGCAGTGCGTGTTAATAAATGTTGCATGTATATAATCTGCATATGTTACATAATATTCACACTGGCAATAAAATGGTACCGTCCACAAAAACAATATTATAAAACACCTGCTTTAGTGGGAAGAGCTGGGATCAGTGACTGGGGAGTTTCACACTTGAAGTGATGAAATTATTATTCTTAAAGCAATTTCAATACCAAGAACCTTTCTACTAGCCATAAATGTGTAGCTATAAAAACTAAACTCTGAACAAAATCCAGGGTTTAATTTACCTCTCGCTTTTGCTCAACATCCATGGCTTTTGTTCACACCCTCCACTGGCACTCATTAACACGGTGCTTCTTACATGTCCTATCATTATCATATGTTTTATGATAAACAAAGCACAAACATGCAAAGCAGATGTTGACTGCACAACATCTTTGTTCTCCTTCAGTCATAAGCCAGTTGATGCTCATCTCCCCTGGTCAGCCAGTTCCTTATGGAGATCAAGATATAACCAAGAGTGGTGTTGGTAATAAAAATGTATTCCCTAATTAACTGGGCATGTTACATCCAATCCCGTTATGAAAATGTGCCCTGGAAGATGAATAAACGTGAACACACAGACACGAGGTTGAGAGACAGCCTAGCCACTTCCACTATTTCAGATTTCCAATACATTAAAAAATGAAGACACGTCAGAGCAGAATTGTAAAAGTTCTGGTGTATTTTTAAAATCCAGCTGGAACAATGGACAGCGTTCAGTCCTCTCTGCGTGTGTGTGACTGCTGTGCAGCCTCATTTGGAGCTGAGCCACAGTCTGCATGTGAGATCCCAAGGGTCCTCCCCTCCCCACCGCAGGCCCAGAGATGAACCCTGCCAGGAGCTTTGCCTCCCATAAAGATCTGGGCTCGAATATTCCATAAGACAGAACATTTGGCAAGAAACACAAAGTGGTCTGGGAAGTAGAAAGGCCAGAAGGTGAATAGCTCCACTTTCCTTCTTGCGTCTCCCCTATCTTATGATTCCCACCGCAGCCACTCCTCTTATTATCCCACTTTTAGAGCTTTCTCATCATCCTTGAAAAGCCACTAATTGGTAGCAAGAGGGCCAGGCTATTTTATAAGTGCCAGAAGGACTTACGTAGACTAGAAAATCCGAATGTTAAGAGGTGAGAAAGTAGTCATAGCTTTTCTTCCTTTGCTCACGAACCCGATGACTACTTTAACCACAAGAGCTTCCGTAAAGGATTGCACGCATGAATGCACATGTGCACACATACATACGCATGCACACACACACACGCACATAGATACGCACACACGTACACACAAGCACACACACGCAATACATATGCACACATACATATGCACAAGCACATACATACGCACACTCACACATACACATGTCCACACACGAGCACACATACACACAAAAACACATACACACACACACACACAGGCACACACAGTGAAGACCAGGCAAAGGACCCCATGATGTTAACATCTACAAAGTTCTCTTGCACGATACTTGCTGGAACAGTAAGATTGTGTAATGAGGGAGCGTTGTGTATAAATGTATGTAAAATAGTAGAAAAATAGTGTTGATTGAAAAATAATCTATGAGGGTTCTGTTGGTAGGGCTTTGTGCTAAGACTGATGCATACTTCTGATCTTTGCCTCTGAAGGCAGAAAGTGATGAGCTAATTTGGTATTCTGGAGGAAGAATCTGGGGTCCAGTGCTACAGCCTCTTATCTACTGTTGTCAGGTCCAGTTATGCCTCAGCCAAGTCCTCTTGCCCCCGTCTCCTTGCCTGTCCCCAGAGCCAATCTGAGCACATCTGTTGCTCCATGCAAAGTATTTTGGCAGAAGCTGCCCTCCCCTGTGCTAGGAGTCATTTGTCTTCACTGGCTTGGAACTGTTTTTGCTTGTATTTAAATAATGTAGGTTGAAAATATACATATATATATATATATATATGTCTGTATATAATAGAGACCAAAGTGAAGTTATGATACCAACCTACGAATAATATAAGAGATTCCAACTCAAACAAATATTTAAAAGAAACTGTTTTAACCCCCCACATGCCAGATGAAGAACCCAGAAGGATTCTAAACATTTCCTTCCAGCATTACCTTTCATTTCAGTCCTCAGCTAGAATCCTCAGGGATCTTGTCTCATATCCAGCCTCTCGGGCGGAGTAGGTATTCAAAATCCAATACTTAGTCTTCATTTTGAAACACACTGTAGCAAGGACTCAGTAGACCTATCTCAGGTCACAGAGATCTTAAGTAACATACTTGGGGACGCATCCTACACGGGATGGTCCAAATGGCAAGTCGGTGCACCTTGGGGTATGATATTGATGTCTCGCCTCTTGGGGCAGCTAGAACCTCTGGGTCAGTTATTTCCAGCCACAACAATCAACAGCTACATCAGGGTCCCTTGAAGGTGGCCAAATGGAGGAAGGTACAAAGGTGTGGCCCATGGTCCTGTGAACATGGAACCTGCAGAACCTGATGACATCCACATTGTTATGCTCCATGTCAATGAGTTGAATGCAGCGGCTAAGAAGTTGCTTCACCTGTGGTAGCACAGGCCACTGCCCATCATGAGCAAGGGCGCAGGGTAGCTACTAAAGGAGTTCGTATTCCAGTTGCCCAAGATGCCAGGCATCAGCTACATAAACTGCAGAGCCCAGTGAAAAAGGAAAATGCAGGGCCCCTTGTTCAAAAATTATTAAGAATTTCAAGATGGTGGCATCAGAACATTAAACTAAGCATAGGGTCTTTCCAAGCACAGGGTCCTGCGCAGCTGTCTAGGTTGCAAGTCAGTGAAGCTGGCCCTCCAAGAAGCACAGCGTTAGGCCAACGTGGAACCAGTTGGAAGTTCAACTGTGCCAGGGATGGGGACACTTCTTGGCAGGCACAGCATTGAACCTGTCACCACATATATCAGATTCTTTCAGCTGTTTGTGACTGGCGTGCCCTTCTGTGGTGTCCAAACTGGCTGTGCTTAGTAACTATGTGTGAGTGGTCCACACATTAAAGCATTGTCATGATTTTGAAATACTTTCAGAAAGTTCCATTCGATTTGAAAGTCGTTCACATGATTGCAGGAATTTCAACACTGCAGTTGTCAATGAAAGAAAAGGAAGAACTCTTTGTTTCTTAAAATATGACTCAGATGTTGTAAAATTTGAGATGATTTCAAAAAATGTTTTACTTTTTTTACATGACTTACTTGTGTGAACAAAGTTTATCTTAGTGGTGACTACCAAGAGCTTGAAGAGACCATTGTTAAAAAGTCTTGATGGGATTAAAAGAAGTCTGTTTAGGAATTGCTGTTTTAAACATAAAATCAGATATTAAAAAGCTATGTGCTGGTGCGGTGGCTCACGCCTGTAATCCCAGCACTTTGGGAGGCTGAGGCAGGTGGATCACTTGAGGTCAAGAGTTCGAGACCAGCCTGGCCAACATGGTGAAACCCTGTCTCTACTAAAAACACAAAAATTAGCCAGGCATGGTGGTGAGTGTGCCCATAGTCCCAGCTACTCTGGAGGCTGAGGCAGGAGAATCACTTGAACCTGGGAGGCGGAGGTTGCAGTGAGTTGAGATCATGCCACTCACTCCAGCCTTGGTGACAGAGCAAGACTCCATCTTAAAAAAAAAAAAAAAAAAAAAAAAAAAAAGCTATGTTCATAAAAGCAAATGCAAGCCGGGTGTGGTAGCTCACGCCTGTAATCCCAAAACTTTGGGAGGCCGAGGTGGGCGGATCACAAGGTCAGGAGATTGAGCCTATCCTGGCTAACACGGTAAAACCCCGTCTCTACTAAAAATACAAAAACTTAGCTGGGCGTGGTGGCGCGCGCCTATATTCCCAGCTACTCGGGAGGCTGAGGCAGGAGAATTGCTTGAACCTGGGAGGCAGAGATTGCAATGAGCCGAGATCACACCACTGCACTCCAACCTGATGACAGAGCAAGACTCCGTCTCAAAAATAATAATAATAAATTAAATTAAAGTAAATGCAAATTTCTTGTTAAAAATTGAAGAGGTTATTTTGGGAGGATTTTGTAAAACTTTAGTGTTTAATGTGTTCTTTACATTTTGAGCTTTATTTTCTTATATAGTGAAGGCTTTTGCCAAGTCCCATATAGATACCCCAAGTCCTCTTCAATTTATTCCAGTGGGTGGCTTAAAATGTTATTATTTTCCATGTGAAGCAAAAAATGTTGACAGCAGTACTCTAGCCAGCAGCTGTCTCAGGAAATCTGAAGACTATGGAGAAACTCATCTGCTTTTGCCCACTGGTGGTAGGAGAGGCTACTGGGGTTTGATTTGGGAAATCAAGCCACGACAAAAACAGAATTCAATCATGGTGACAATGAGTAGTACTTTATAGAGCTGTTGAAATGATTCCATGAGACGCTGAACTGAAAAGCACTCAGAATGATGCTTGGCATGTAGGAAATACTCAGTGAATGAGAGTTGCTATTACCTGGTACCCTGATAGCTAAAGCGGCAAATTCTGTTGATTCTGTGTCCACGATGCCTTCGCTCTGCTCTTGACTTGACTTTCCATTCCTTCTGTCCCACCCCACCATAATTTATTATTTTACTACTGCTCACCTGGACAATTATATGAGCCTCTTATTTGTCTTTTAGCTTCTAGAGTCTTTTTTTTTTAAGTGACTTGAAGAAGAAGTTAGAGTCTTCATTTTTGACCTATCTGGTTCAGTTGAGATGCTTTAGGCTTCAAGAAACAGAGTACCCAACTAAAACTTACTATTTCATACATTAAGACATCCAAAGTTGTCATAGTTGGTTCAGCAACCAAACAATATCAAGGCTCAGGTTTAGGGAATGTGTGTGTGTGGCGGGGGGCGGGGAGGGCGGGGGT
This sequence comes from Papio anubis, assembly GCF_008728515.1. NCBI lineage: Eukaryota > Metazoa > Chordata > Mammalia > Primates > Cercopithecidae > Papio > Papio anubis. The sequence continues at coordinate 150,429,202 of NC_044980.1, forward strand.
TGTTTTCTTGTTCTTTTTTTAGACAGAGTCTTGCTCTGTCACCCAGGCTGGAATGCAGTGGTGCAATCATGGCTCACTGCAGCCTCTGCCTCTCAGGCACCAGTGATCCTCCTGCCTCAGCCTCCCAAGTAGCTGCTACTGTAAGCATACACCACCATGCCTGGCTAATTTTTGTATTTTTTGTAGAGTCAGGGGTCTTGCCATGTTGCCAGGCTGGCCTCGAAGTCCTGGACTCAAGCAACCTGCCTGCTTCGGCCTCACAAAGTGCTGGGATTACAGGTGTGAGCCACCGCACCCAACTGGGTGTGGCATTTTGTTGGTTTGTTTTGTCTTCCCCTTCATGGTCTCAATAAGGCTGCCATAGCTCCAGTCATCACCTTCACTCATGATAACATCCAAAGGTATGGAAGAAAGGAGTGTCCTCCCTGTGTATCTCTTTTTTACCAGGAAGGGAAATTATTCCACAAAGCCTCTTAGATTTCCCAGAATACATCCACCTTAAAGCAGCCACAGGCAAAGAGGAATGGGATTAAAATAACTGGTAAAAGCATTCATCATTCATCCCTGGGCCTCAGCCTACATTCCCTAGGCATAGCCCTGCCCTAGCCCTGCCCCTGTACCCAAACAAAACTGGGAATCCCGTAGGCAGGAAGGCATGATGGCTGTTGGTAAGAAACTACTCCAGCCAGTCCTTCCTACACCTTGGCAGATTCATCAAGCATTTCCTGCTTGAACAAGAGTCCTCTACTGTGTAAAGTCCCAGTCCCCTCGACTGAAATTAAGTGTTCAGTTCCTAATCTATCAGACAAGGTCATATTTTCCCAGAAAAATCCTCTTGAAGAATCTGACACTTTTTTTCACAACCCCTCATCGCCTTTTTTGTAATTATGCATGAATTTGGGGACTACACGACTAGTGTCTCTGCCCAACCAGTTCCAAAATGCAACCTCCACAAGGATTGTGTCTGTTTTTCTCACTGTTCTACCCGATACCCAGCACAGTTACTTGAGCACGAAAGGTTTTCACCGATATTTGTTGTTGGATGAATGAATGTACATACCTGTCGAAGGGAGCAAGAAGCAATTTCAACAGTTAGATATGTAATTTGGCAAAAGCAGATTTCTATTTAGCTATCAAAAGAGGTTGAAAGAATTTGGTACCTCGACATCACCAACATTTTGTTAAAGGACTAATTGCCAAGCCCTGTGTACACGTGGGGCCATTAGTAATTCTGTAGCTATGCAAATTAAAACAGTGATGTATGATTTATAGCTTTAATAACATTCTGAAGGCTCTTAAATTTTAATCACTTGCAACATCCTTTTTAATATTCAATTACTTTATTAACTAATTAGGTCACTTGCTGAAAAAGCACATAAGGCTGGTGCTATTTTAATATCAGCTGAGCCTCACAAAATACCTTTGAAATGGTGCAAATGGTTTATTTATTTTAAACAGATCATTAAGATGCTATAATTAATAAACCAATTACCAAAAAAAAAAAAAGGCCCAGTAGTGATAGATGCACAAATACAATAGCAATGTCCAATGGATTAGTCATTTTTATATACAAACATCAAGGAGCAAAAATTAAATGAAAATCCCCTGTAAAGAGTGCTTTCCTAAATAATTAATTTTGCAATGACTGATAACCCTATCACAGCAAAGCTAACTTGAGGTTCGTTCATTACCCAAACCTGTAATGTGTACTTTCGTTTTATCTAATGACACTCTGGATGGAAAATCCACAGCAAGCAAAACTTGGTCTTCCTTGATTACTTACAAGAGCCCTAATTTGCAGACAGAGTTGGGCACTTCACTACTTATCGGTGTGTTGGAGTAAGGTGAGCCTCCCACAGGAGACTCAGAAGGAGACACATAACGGGGCAGCAGCATCCCTGCTTATTGATTTCTCAGCACCGAGTTAAGGTCTTCAAAGCAAACAATGCGAACAAAGACAGCCAGGGCCAGCACTGCAGGGATTTTCCACCGAATATTCTCAAAGGAGACTGTGGATCGCAGCACTAGCCCTGTATTGCTAATGCACAGAGCTGCTGGGACTATTGCTGGGGGTGGGACTGGGGCAGCTTTCAGGCTCAGAGTAGAATTTTATTTCTGGGATCAGGGTTAAGTAAGAGGAACCAAATCCTTGTGTTGAGTTGGGAAAGAACGCTGTCAAATTCTGAGGCCAGGTCATTTTTCTGGCTCAGAATAATAACTTTTTTTTTTTTTTTTTTTTTTAGACAGAGTCTCACTCTTGTCACCCAGGCTGGAGTGCACTGGCACAATCTCCAACCTCCGCCTCAGGGGTTCAAGCAATTCTTCTGCCTCAGCCTCCTGAGCAGCTGGGATTACAGGCATGCGCCACCACACCTGGCTAATTTTTGTATTTTTAGTAGAGACGGGGTTTCATCATGTTGGCCAGGCTGGTCTTGAACCCCTGACCTCAGGTGATCTGCCTGCCTTGGCCTCCCAAAGTGCTGGAAATACGGGCATGAGCCACCGCACGTGGCCACATAATAAATTTTTTGAAACATAATAGCCAGCCAGGTGTAGAGGCTCATGCCCATAATTCCAGTGCTTTGGGAGGTTGAGGCGGGAGGATCACTTGAGGCCAGGAGTTCAAGACTAACCTGGACAACATAGTGAGACCCCCATCTCTACAAAAAGTTAAAAAAAAAAAAAAATCATCTGAATTCTGTGGTGCGCACCTGCAGTCTCAGCTATTTGGGAGGCTGAGGTGTGAGGATTGCTTGAGCCCAGGAGTTCAAGGCTGCAGTGAGCTGTCATCATACCAGTGCACTCCAGCCTGGGTGACACAGCAAGATTCCTAACTCAAAAAATATAAAATACTAGCCACCATTTATTGAGTGCTTATTATCTACTTACTAGACACTGTTGTGGATTGCCTGTAGTGTCTCCTTGTATATCCTTGCAAACATCAGAATCTACCAAACAGCTCTTCTTGGGTTCCTTCCAATTCTAAATTTTGTAATTTTTTTCTGCTCTTATTTTCCCTGTGTTTTGCATATTCCGCAGTATTTATCCCGTCAACATTGATTTGCTAAGCTCCTTCTAAGACCAGGCAGTGTTCTAACCTGGAGACACCGGGTGAACGGGACAGACAAGTTCCCGCTGTCATGGCATTTACATTCTACTGGGGGAGACGGACCATCCACTTAGAAAGAAAATATAAATAAGAACTTTAGATGATGCAAAGTGCCATGAAAAAAAAGAAAAGAAAGAGGAGGCCGGATGCAGTGGCTCACACCTGTAATCCCAGCACTTTGGGAGACAGAGGCGGGTGGATCACGAGGTCAGGAGTTCAAGACCAGCCTGGCCAACATGGTGAACCCCGTCTCTACTAAAAACACAAAAATTAGCTGGGCGTGGTGGTGGGTGCCTGTAGTCCCAGCTGCTTGGGAGGCTGAGGCAGGAGAATCGCTTGAACCCAGGAGGCGGAGGTTGCGGGGAGCCAAGAGCTCACCATTGCACTCCAGCCTGGGCAACAAGAGTGAAACTCCATCTCAAAAAAAAAAAAAAAAAGGAAGAAAGAAAAAAAAAACCAGGACAATGTGATAGAGAGTGTCTGGGGTAGCTCTTTGTAAGTCATCAGGGAAGGTCTCTCCAAGGAAAGTGACTTTTGCAGATGAACAGCAGGGTCTCGAACGACCGAAAGCTGTTCTTCCCAGTTTTACCGGTTGTTTTCCACCTTGTGTCCTTTTCGAGTGGGTGGATGCAGAAGGCAGTGAGGGGAGAGATACGGGGATGCCGGGTGTGGTGAGAGTGGCAGGAAAAAGAGAGACTGAAGGGAAATGGTTCATAGCATTATGATGTCACTGTTGTTTTCATTATTATTAGTTGCTTGCAGTCTGCCTATAAAATGAATGGGTGTGCGTTTTGCTGTTAGTGTGTGTTCAGGTAGGTGAAAAACTGCAGAGAGCTATTTCTCATTCTGTTACTTCTTTCCCATCACTGTCATGCTCCGCAAGTGGTAACAGCTATGTTTTATGTATTCCCAATCTGTTTCAGCACCTTTGCGATGTGTTGATGGAACTTAAAATATTCATAAATTTCTACATTGCCCCACGGATGCTAAGTTCTTTGGTAGAGCAGCCTAGCCTAGGTGATAAATCTGACCCATAGGTGCTGCTTGAATATGTAGAAAAATATCGTTTCTCCTGGGTCTCAAAGGGAAAACATCAGAAAAGACCCCCTTCATCTCTTAATTGGGAACTAAACAGCATTCCAGCAACATTTGAATGGGTCCCTTATCTGGTGGGCTTATTGGCACTTTTTTCTTTTTTACCCTTAGGAACCGATATTTGTATGCAATTCTGAGCACAAGCTGAATTATGTCTCAGAGGTGGATTAAGAACATTTTTTTCAAATGAGACAGGAAAAGATTAAATATAAGCAGATCCCTATATGAATAAATGAACTACTTTGGTGAATAAAGTTACTATCACATTCAAATAAATACACTCAGCCCTCCGTATCTGCGGGTTCCGTAACCTCAGATTCAACCAAAAGCTGATGGAAAATATTCCGGAAAAAAACTGCAACAGCAAACATGATATAAATAAAAATACAGTACAACTATTTACATAGCATTTGCATTATATTAGATATTATAAATTATCTAGAGATGACATAAAGTATATGGGAGTTTCAGAACAGGAATCTCTGAGGAAAAGAAATAAATAAAAAATAAATAACAAGCCGGACATGGTAGCTCATACCTGTAATCCCAGCACTTTAGGAGACCGAGGGGGGCGGATCACTTGAGGTCAGCAGTTCGAGACCAGCCTGGCCAACATGGTGAAACCCCATCTCTACTAAAAGTACAAAAATTAGCTGAACATGGTGGTGCGTGCCTGTAATCTCAGCTACTCAGGAGGCGGAGGCAGGAGAATCACTTGAATCTGGGAGATGGAGGTTGCAGTGAGCCTGAGATCGCACCACTGCACTCCAGCCTCGGTGACAGAGCAAGACTCCATCTCAAAAATAAATAAATAAATAATAAAGTGTATGGGAGGAGACACATAGGGTATGTGCAGATCCTGCACCATTTTATATCCGGGACTTGGGCATTTGTGGATTGTGGTATCTACTGGGGACCTGGAACCAATCCCCAATAGATACTGAGGACGACTGTAGTTGTTCTTTCTTTGTTCACCAACCCAGAATGGATGCTAATCAAGGATCCAAGTCAAAGGAGTGTACTAGTGATTCCCTAGCATTAGGACGAGAAGAGCTGTGAGTTTTGCAGTGAACTTGGACAAGAAAAAGCTAGTTCTGTACATCTTTCATGTCCTCAAAAGAGACGAGAAGGCCCTTTCAAAGTCTTCACAAAAGCTTCTATTTCTCATTGTCATAGTTTTCTCTAAGTACCAGAAGGTTTAAAATAAACTTTTCGAGGTGGGCGGATCACAAGATCAGGAGATCGAGACCATCCTGGCTAACACGGTGAAACCCAGTCTCTACTAAAAATACAAAAAATTAGCCGGGCGAGGTGGCGGGCACCTGTAGTCCCAGCTACTCGGGAGGCTGAGGCAGGAGAATGGTGTGAACCTAGGAGGAGGAGCTTGCAGTGAGCCGAGATTGCGCCACTGCACTCCAGCCTGGGCAACAGAGCGAGACTCCGTCTCAAAAAAAATAAAAATAAAAAAATAAAAAATAAATAAATAAAAAAAATCAAATAAACTTTTTTTTTTTTTGAGACAGAGTCTCACTCTGTTGCCCAGGCTGGAGTGCAGTGGTGTGATCTCCACTCACTGCAAGCTCCGCCTCCCGGGTTGAAGCAATGCTCCAGCCTCAGCCTCCCGAGTAGCTAGGACTACAGGTGTGCACCACCACACCCGGCTAATTTTTGTATTTTTGGTAGAGATGGGGTTTCACCATGTTGGCCAGGCTGGTTTCGAACTCCAGAACTCGTGATCCACCCACCTCAGCCTCCCAAAGTGCTGGGATTACAGGCGTGAGCCACCGCACCTGGCCCAAAATAAACTATTCTCATTCTACTTTTGTTTCATTTGATCACTGGGTCACTGGTATTGTAACAGCATTATAATCTACAAATTGTCATTGCAAATCTCTGTGTCTGCCACTTTGAATATTATTAAGTAGGTCTTGTCTAAGAAAAATGAAGTACTGTAAACCTGTTTTTTTTTTTTTTTTTTTTGAGACAGGGTCTTGCTCTGTTGCCCAGGCTGGAGTGCAGTGACACCAACATGGCTCACTGCAGCCTCGACCTTCCAGGGCTCAAGCGATCTTCCCAGCTCAGCCTCCCGAGTAGTCGGTACTGCAGGCCTACGCCACCACACCTGGCTAATTTTTTTTGTATTTTTTTATAGACATGGAGTCTCACTTTGTTGCCCAGGCTGGTCTTGACCTTCTGGGCTCGAGCAATCCTCCTGCTTCCATCCTTTTCACTTCCGATCCTCTCATTTCGGCCTTCTAAAATGCTGGGCGTGAGCTGTAGTGCTTGGCCTTGTAAACCATTTTATTAGAAAAACAAATTCTGAATTATCAAAAACTACTAAGAAAAATTGGAGATCACACTCCATCTATGATCTTTCCTTTTTAAAATTTAGAACTGGATCAAGATGGTTGGGTCTTGAGGATCTCCAAAGGACTGTAATAAAACAGCCTTCGAGCCCTCAGATGAGAGGGTGACCCCTGGACACACATCTTCTATGCAAGAGTGGATTCGTCAGGGTCCTGTGCTTTCTCTCTCTTTGCCCTCCTTCTGGTGCAGCTAGGGCGCAAGAAAGCAAGTGCGTGGAGAGGAAAGAGCCGCAAACAGCAGTGCACGTGCTGGGGCTCAGCAACTCGTTTCTCACGTCTGGTAGTGACCAGACCTTTTGGATTGAACATCCTATCAGGAAAATCGTTTTTAGTGTACCACCTCCGAGTATAAAATAGATACCTCGCCGGGCGCGGTGGCTCAAGCCTGTAATCCCAGCACTTTGGGAGGCCGAGACGGGCGGATCACGAGGTCAGGAAATCGAGACCAGCGTGGCTAACATGGTGAAACCCCGTCTCTACTAAAAAATACAAAAACCACTGGCGAGGTGGCGGCTCTGCAGTCCCAGCTACTCGGGAGGCTGAGGCAGGAGAGAACATGACTCGGGAGGGGCGGAGCTTGCAGTGAGCTGGAAACCAGCCATTGCACCCAGCCTACATAGATGAGACCGGCCCCCAAAAAAAGCACATATGGTATATATATGTGTGTGTGTGTGTATGTATGTATGTAAAATAGATACCTCAGCTGGGCACGGTGGCTCATGCCTGTAATCCAGCACGCTGGGAAGCCAAGGTGGGCAGATCACCTGAGGTCCCGAGTCTCGAGACCAGCCTGGTCAACATGCTGAACCCCATCTCTACAAAAAAAAAATACAAAATTAGTCAGGTGGAGGCTGATGCTCATAATCCCAACTACTTGGGAGGCTGAGGCAAGAGAATCACTTGAATTCGGGAGGTGGAGGCTGGAAGTAAGCCGAGATTGTGCCACTGCACTCCAGCCTGGCTGCAGAGTCTCAAAAAATAAATAAATACAAAATAAAATAGATACCCAGGCATAAAATAGATACCTGTACCATTGTCAGGCTGTATATTAATCATGAGTCGTATATATGTTCCCATATTTCAGATAAAATAGGTGCAAATAAATATTCACTCCTCGTTGTTTCCCAGTGGGTCATCTGGTCATTCATCAAGGGTTCATGTGAAGATCACTGCTCTGAACCACTGAGGCAACCGATTATAAACCTTGGGCTCTTGCAGAAGATGTGCCCCATATTGATGGGGAGCAGACCTACTGCCAGCAGCACCAGCAGAGCATTTAAGGCATTTCTCGCATAAGAAGCTGGATAGAAATGATTAACAGAAAAAGCCTGGCTCTCTGACGGTCCCTGGAGCTTCCCTTGGGAGTACTGGTCACGTCTCCAGGAGACGAGCAGTCACTTCACGGGCCAGTGTCCCCACAGTTCTGCCTTTCTCAGATTCCCAGCACAGTTTTTGCCGTGGTCAGAGTTCCGCAGTATTGGTATTTTGAAAATTTTATTTAAACGCTTCATGGTTACTTAGATGGATATATATTTCAAAAGGATCCTATCTATTGCTACGATAAATCAAATGCCAGCCTCACTTGCTGAGAACAAAAAGTACCTAAAGGTCGGGGTAATGTGGCTCACACCTGTAATTCCAGCACTTTGGGAGGCCAAGGCAGGTGGAGCAATCTCGAGGTCAGGAGTTCAAGACCAGGTTGGCCAACATGGCAAAAGCCTGTCTTCACTCAAAATACAAAAAGAAAAAAGAAAAATAGCCAGGTGTGGTGGCTTACGCCTGCAATCCCAGCTACCGAGGCGGAGGCAGGAGAATCACTTGAACCTGGGAGGTGGAGGTTTGGTGAGCCTGAGATCTCACCCCACTGCACCCAGCCCGGGGTAGCAGAGTGAGACTCCACCCTCAAAAAGAAAAAAAGTAATCAAAAAGTTAGGTGGGGCCAGGTGTGGTGGCTCATGCTTGTAATCCCAACTACTCAGGAGGCCAAGGAAGGAAGATTGCTTGAGCCCAGGAAGTTGAGACCAGGCTGGGCACATAGTGGGACCTTAGCCCCTACAAAAAATAAAAAAGAAATTAGCCAGGTATGGTGGCTCATGCTGTGGTACCAGCTACTTGGGAGGCTGGGGCAGGAGGATCACTTGAGCCCAGGAGGTTGAGGCTAGAGGGAGATTATATAATGATACCAATGCAGATACCACTGCACTCCAGGCCTGGGTGACAGAGCAAGACTCTGTCTCAAAAAAAAAAAAAAGAAAAAGAAAAAGAAAAGAAAGTTCAGTGTAATTATTAAATTTAAGAATACTATTCACCCAAAAACACCAAACAAAACAAACCAACCAAAACCCAAAGTGCCAGTCACTGGGGGAACGTTGCCTTCAGCTACTGAAACCACAGCACTGTACCCCACGCAGGTCCTCCTGTAGTGGGTTTGTGCAGGCTGTCCTGATGACACCTGTCATCAAGCCACAGACTGGGATCCTCAGCTCCATGCTGTGCTTTCTTTCTATTTGGAGGCGGGTCAGATTGACAGGGCTGGGCACTCTGCCTGGGTTCCTGGGCTCTGATGTGCAGGCCAGGCCTCGCTTCCTCCACCCATCCACTGATCTAAATCAATGAGATGTAGCCCCGACCCTCTTCCCATACCACAGATCTCTGTTTTGTGTTAAGAAAGATGATCTCATCTGGTGTTAGTGGTGCTAAATATTTGAAAAATTTACCTTCATATTCTCTGGAAATAGCCCTTGCTTTTCCCCTCGGTTCATCAACCAGGTTATAAACCTCACTTTCTTCTTCTGGTAAATGAGACTAACATACTTACTACTTAGCCTAGTGCAACTGTCATCATGGTGAGAAGAGAGCCCATTCTTTTTATTTTATTTTTTGGAGAAGGGTAAATGTATGCTGTATGGGCACGGTGGCTCACGCCTCAGCCAGCACTTTGGAAGGCCAAAGCAGGCATGATCACTTGGAGCCCAGAAGTTCAAGACCAGCTCAAGTAATATGGTGAGACTGTCTCTACCAAACAAACAAACAAACAAAATATATATATTTTTTATATATATATTTATATGTACATACAAAATACACAAAAATTAGCCTGGTGTAGTGGTGCACACCTGTAGTCCCAGCTACCAGGAGGCTAAGGTGGAGGATCTCTTGAACTGGGAGGTGGAGGTTGCAGTGAGCCAAGATTGCACCACTGCATTCCAGCCTAGACAAGTAAGACCCCTTTCAAACAAACAAAACAAAACAAACTCAGATCCAGTGTCATAAAATTGTAATTTCTACTCAGAGTCACTTTAGTGTATATTGAACATAACTGCATCGCTTATACATATATATTACGTGAGTTACTAATGCAAAACCACACGTGCAATTTAAGGAATTCAAGGCAGTCTTAATCCCACCCAATACCTGCCATATTCCTGCTTCTACAATCAAACCCACACAGAATCTGCAACTTCACTCTAATACCAGTCTCTTACTAGTCATCATGAGAATTTGATGGATAATGGTAAAATCCTCTGGAGCACAGCCTGGCACACGGCTGACGCATAAAAGCATTGTAACCTAGTAATAATGTTACTATTATTGTTTCCATCCAGGAGGGAGCTATCACAAGGGAGGCCTCTCTACCTATGGTTGTTACTGATACCATCATCCAAGTGGAGGGAGAGAGAGCCATCCCTCTCTCCCCTAGAGTTACTTCGAGTTTTCATAGAGAAAAATGGGTTTTCAACTGACAGAATTCCGAGTCCAGGCTAAGACCTCCATGGCCCTGGTGACAACCTCGGCTGGTGCTAGGAGATGAAACAGGCACTAGATGTGCTGAGAGGGTGAAGGCAGGTTCCTTTGGCTGGCACATGAGAGGAGCTGGAGAATAAAAAGCCAGGAAAGGTAGCCCATGGTTAGATGATCTTTGAATACCTGGACTTGATTCAGGTGGGAGTGGGGAGCCATTGATAGTCCAGGAGCTGGGGAGTGATGAACAAGACATATGAAAAAGATGGAGAGACTAGAGACATGGAAACCAGTGAGGAGGCTGCCACAAACTGTGGAGAAGTCATCCTGAGCTCAAATGAGAGCAGAAGCAGAGGGATAGAAAGATACTGGCTGATTCAGGGCAGTGATAATCCTATATTTTCTGAGCCGACTCTGGATATTTTATTGGCTTTATTTTGGAGATGGAGTCTCACCTGTTGCCCAGGCTGGAAGTACAATGGCATGATCTCTCGCCCACTGTAACCTCTGCCTCCTGGGTTCAAGCCATTCTCCTGCCTCAGCCTCCAGAGTAGCTGGGATTACAGGCTCACCACCATGCCTGGTTAATTTTGGTATTTTAGCAGAGACGGGTTTTACCATGTTGGCCAGGCTGGTCTCAACTCCTGACCTCATGATCTGCCCGCTTCAGCTCCCTCCCAAAGTGCTGGGATTACAGGCCACACCGCACCAGCTCCTGCTGGATTTTTATGAATATTGTCCATTTTACATGAATTGTTCACAACTCCCTGCCCCTACGAACCACTTCTGTCATTGAAATAATCTGTCATTTTAAGTTGTTATGTTTGACTCCATCTGTAATATGAGCATATTAGATGAGGTAGTCATGGTGGTAATTTTTATATAGTTTTAGGTAAATGGGATCTTTACATCCCATAAATACAGTAATAATCTCTGTGTAGAATTCAAGGTGATGTTTCTTTTATTTAACAAAGGAGTCATTACTAATAACCGAGCTTCTCTCATGCTTACACATTTGATGCCTAGCTCCCTTTGAGACAACCGCAATTCCTCAGCTCAGATAGCACCCACATTGGTTATTATAAACTGCCTCTTGTGAGTAGGTGAGCTTGAATTCTATTTTCTTAACTTACCCCATGGTGTGCATTTTTCCTTGTTTTCAGCCAATGCAAAAATGAATAAAAATAAAATAAAAAAATAATGAAGTCTAAGGGGCTTACTGAGCTTCCCCTTGAAAAAGGCCACGTGAGAAAATGGAATCTGTTAAAGACGCTTCTGTGTCGAGGTAAAACAGAACAGAATTTAAAATGAGCTAAGGCTGGGCGTGATCACCACCAGACTCCGTCCCAGAATTTTGGGAGGCCAAGGCGCAGCGATCACCCAAGGTCGGGAGTTCAAGACCAGCCTGACCGACATGAAGAAACCCCATCTCTACTACAATGTCAACAAAATTAGCCAGGCATAGTGGTGCATGCCTGTAATTCCAGCTACTCAGGAGGCTGGAGGCAGGAGAATCACTCTGAACCTAGGAGGAGGAGGCTAGTGAGTCGAGATCGCGGCCACTGCACCTGCAGCCTGGGCAACAAGAGCAAAACTCCATCTAAAAAAAAGAACAACAACAAAAAAACCAGCCAAACACAGTTCTTCACACCTTAAACACAAAAATTTCTATATGAAAAAATTTCTATATGACCTAGCATTCCACTGGGTGTACACCCAAAATAACTGAAAGCAGGGACTTCAACAGATATTTGTATACCCATGTTCATAGCAGCATTACTCTGCCATAGCCAGAAAGTGAAGCAAATATCCATTGATGGATGAATGGATAAACAAAATGCAAGTGGTGTATTTGTGCAATGGAATATTACACAGACTTGACAAGGAATGAAATTCTAGACTGGGCATAGTGGCTCATGCCTGTAATCCCAGCTCTTTAGGATGCTGAGGTGGGTGATCACCAGAGGTCAGGAGTTCGAGACCACAGCCTGGACAAATTGGTGAAACCCTGTCTCTGCTTTTAAAAAATACAAGGCCGGGCGCCGGGTGGCTCAAGCCTGTAATCCCAGCACTTTGGGAGGCCGAGATGCATGGATCACGGTCAGAGATCAGACCATCCTGGCTAACATGGTGAAACCCGCCTCTACTAAAAATACAAAACTAGCCGGGCTGGTGGCGGGTGCCTGTAGTCCCAGCCAGGAGGCCGGTGCAGAATGGCGTGGAACCTCGGTGAGTGAGGAGCCAGGCGAGCTGAGATCCCGCCACCGCACTCCAGCCTGGGTGAAAGAGCAAGACCTCGCCTCTCAAAAAAAAAAAAAAAAACTACAAAAATTGGCCAGGCTGCCGGGTGGCTCAATGCCTCTGTAATCCCAGTACCTGGGAGGCCAGCGGACACGGATGATGAGGTCAGGAGATTGGGACCATCCTGGTCAACATGGGGAAACCTCATCTCTACTAAAATTAAATAAATAAATTAAATAAATAAATAAATAAATAAATAAATAAATAAAATTAGCCGGGCATGGTAGCACATGCCTGTAGTCCCTGAGGCTGAGGCAGGGGAATCACTTGAACCCGGGAGGTGGAGCTTGCAGTGAGCCGAGATAACCCCAGCCTGGGCAACAAGAGCCAGACTCAGTTTTGAAACAAACAAACAAAAAAACCCCAAAAAACTAGCCAGGTGTAGTGGCAGGTGCCTGTAGTCCCAGCTACTCAGGAGGCTGTGCAGAAGAATTGCTTGAACCCGGTAGGCAGAGGTTGCAGTGAGCCGAGATCACGCCACTGCACTCCAGCCTGGGCAACAGAGCAAGACTCTGTCTCAAAAAAAAAGAAAAGAAAAGAAAAATGAAATTCTAGAACATGATACAGCATGGATGAACCTTGAGGACATTATGCTAAGAGAAATAAGTCAGTCACTAAAGGACAAACACGGTATGATTCTACTTATATAACTACTTAGGGTAGTCAAATTCATAGAGACAGAAAGTAGAGAGGTGGTTAGCGGGGGATGGAGGAGAGAGGGCTGGGGCATTAGTGTTTAATGGGTAGAGAGTTTCAGTTTGGGAAGATGGGAAGTTCTGGAGATGGAGGGTGGTGATGGTTGCACAATAATGTGAATGTAAGCCACTGAACTGTACTTAGAAATGGTTAAAAAGGTTAAATTTCATGTGTTTTACCTCATTTATACACATACATATTTACCATGTTATACACTTACCACATTCTACACATATGGTATGTATATTTTACCACAATTTGAAAAGATAAGCCAAATGGCATACAGAAGGTGGTTAAAAGAACTCCCGAGGGCTTGAATTTCCAGTTTTCTCCCTTAACCATAATATTCTCCTAAAACATCTGTGAGCGCTCGGATGAGAACAGTGATGGGTACGTGTTTGGCTGTGGAAATGTAGGCTCACTTTGGTCTAGTCTCCCCTCACACAGGATATCCTCTCAAACAAGGCTTCTGTGGATATAGTGTCCCTCAAGACATCTCAACCAAGAAACTGGGGAAGTGTGCTCATCACCACACCACAGTTAGGGTAGCACCACTCACTCTAAGGGCCCATTTAGAACAGTTAATTAACACCAGAATCGCTGTCTGCACAGGGAGTGAGGAATTTCTTCTGAAGGACCCAACAAATGATGTTTCCAACTTAACTGTGGATTTCATCCTAAGAATCTTCAAATTCACTGGAAGTCCGTCTTGTACCAATTTAATGCTGACATTTCCTGCCTTTTCCACCTGGAGATGACTCCCTTGTTTTAAGAAGTCTTGGTGAACATGTGGTTCAGTGGAACAAAATGGAAGACATTTTTGAGACACAGACGTATGTAAGCCTCAAATCAGGCTCTCAGGAAAAATAAGTTGTACATCAGAAACACGGCCACCAGTTTGGGAAGAGTGTCAGCATGAGCGTAGAGATACAAAGACATGAGGAGCTAAGAGTTGATTGTTAACCTCCCAAACTCAATTCAATGTGACAGTGACACTTCACAGCACATTGCATCCGATCTCATTTGAAGCTGACAAAGATTGTTTCTGCTTTACATCTATTGGTTTATTAATGGTCTACAGCCTCTTAAGCAGATGCATATTCATTAGGTAGCCAGCTGTTAGGAGGTTCCCAGATGTCGAATGTAACTCTGTCTTGGAACGTATTTTTTTTTCCTTATCATGAAACAAAGTAATTGAGGCCTTATTAAAGAACCAGTTAATTACTAAAGCGGTACCTTATGCCACCCTTTTTATCATTCAAATCTGATAACTCTTGGGACATCTAAAAATTTTGGTGAAGAGACAGTATTTAACAGCCAATCTTTATTATGTATTTTATATATAGATAGATACTATATGGGTAGACAAAAGGTATGTGCAAAGTTCTTAACAACTGACAAATTCTTTTCCTTGGTTCATCACAGGAATTAGGTCTAAGGGATAAAACTGATAAACCTAGTAAATTAGTTAAAATTAAAGTACTTCAATAATATTTCTTTTATCTAACTTAATACTTTTCCTGTAAAAGAGGACTTGACAAATGGTTCTTTGTGTAACCCATGCCTGAAACCTCATTGTGTATTTCCCATTAAACAGATTATTTTTTTCCTCCATCAAAAATAAGGTAGTTCAGCTATTGGCAATCCAAATAGGGTTTTCAAATTGCCAGGTATTTCTAAATGCTCTTTAAACCCCTACTCAAATATTCCCTGAAGAAGAACTTAAATCTAGAAATTCCATTTCTACTTTTATTTGGTAGCTGGACATCTCAATTCTATTTCTGAAGTGCAAGAATCACAGGAGCAGATGAAAAATGGCCAAGAGCACACAATGTTTCCAATTCTTGAGTGCACTTTTTGAAATGGATTCCTCAGTCAAGCAATTCCTTGCCATCCACCTTTAGCCTGCGGCTTACTCTTAACATATCTTTTGATCCCTTGAGGTGCCTTTGTGTTGTATTACTACTCCAAATCTGCTGGATTTTTCTGCTATTGGATTTGGCTAATGTCTTATGCTAAGTTATATCACCATTTCTACAAGACAAAAGACTTACCCTTCAGAAGAGGTCAGTTTTTATTTGCTCTGTGGCCCATCTCCTGCTGTTGACCTTTAGAAAATGCAAATAGATTGCATAAACATTTCAGCACTTATTTTAAAAACATTAGTTAACAACCCTTTACTAGCTGTCTACCATGTGTGGAGCATTAACATGGCATCTGGGGACAACGTGGTTAGAGTGCAGGGATATGCAAGAAAAAGCTGACAATTTATCTGTGTGGCATGTACAATCTCTAAATTCAAAGATCTGAAATATTAATAGAGGGGAATGAGGACAGTGCAGTGACACTGAACTTGGATTCCAGGGACCTGTCCTAGGAAATGTGGCTTTCATAACTACCTTGATCTCTCAGAGTCTCAGTTTCCTTATCTGTAACAAGGAAATAATAAGTGTCTTAACTTTTTGGCTTAGAGTTATTGTGAAAATCAGGCAAGAAAAGAGTGTGAATCCGCTCTGTAAGCTGTAATGTGCAAATGCAAAGTTATCACTATTTGAAATACTCCATTTGCATATAAAAAGGTCCCTTAGATACAAACAATTCATATCTTTCACATATAAATGAACTATTAATGCATTTCGGGGTAGTGAATATATCAAATCGATATTACCAATTTTCCATTCAAGTTTCCTAAAGCCCAAGTAGAGTGATTCCTATTCTATATGACAAGTATGGCAAGGAAAGCAAAAGGGGCCTTCAGAATATTCCATTTCTGGTGGTGACAGCCCCCCTCTGGGAACTTTTGAGGAGAATAAAGTAAGTACTTACCTCAGCACACTAAATGCCAGTTACTAACATGGTCCTTGCCTATCTCCCCAATTCCACTCCTTTTATGCGGAGCTCCAGCTACACCTATGAGCTTCTCTGGTAGCTCTTTCTCCACAAGGAGTCCTCACACATGGAGTTCTCCGTGGTCGAACGACACTCTTTCTGGTTCAGCATGGCTGTCCCCTTCTCATCATTCTTCAGATCTCTGTGGAAAAGCTCCCTTCTCAGAGGGGGCATCTGGAGTGATCCCACCTAAATTAGGCCTCTGCTCCTATTCTTTTCTAACAGCACCATGACTAGCTCCTTCAGAACACCTACCACCTGTCCACACTTCCATGTTATCTTAGAGTTAGCATAATACATAACACAACTATAAAACTATAAAATCAGTAGACATGCACTGTGTACCAGAAAAAATCATCTCGAAAACTGAACAAAGATTATGATGTCACCAATTTTTCATATTCAGAATCCAAGGGGGCAAATCTCATGTGACAGGCATTTTGCTGATGACTGGTGAAAGGCAAAGCTAAATTCTTTGTACCTCAAGCAGGTCATCTTATAACCAGAAAAAAATCAAGTAAATGATATATAGTATACTAGGGAATCATCTTATCTGATAATTCTTCATAGTTGCAGTTGCCAAGCCCAGGCTAGGGACCACTGAGGGGCCCTGAGACCATTCCCAGAAGTTGCAAGTTCCCATCTTTTCCAGCCACCTACCTGAGACCAGACTTGTTTCACAAACTTCCTCCAAAATAACCTATCACAGCAGATTGAATGCAGAAACAAGAGCCCAGCTACATTCTATTATGTTGGTGCAAAAGTATCTGCAGTTTTGCCATTGAAATGCCAAAAACCACAATTACTTTTGCACCAACCTGGCATTATGTCAGGTATGAAAGAGATTCGCAATAATGTAAAACCATGCCGCTGTTCTCAGAAATTTTTATTTTGGAAAATATAGCTTATAAAGTTGCAGTTTGTTAACACGTATGGGTTATTGTGAAACCAATTAATACTTTCAAAGCTTTGCACTTTATATTTCAAATACAGTAAATACTGATAGATGCAACCCACATAAACAGCAGCTCCTTGAAGTCCTCAGTTTTTAAGGGTGTAAAGAGGGATCTGAGACCAAAATGCTCCATATACCAACTGTAAGCACTCTTACTTCATTACAAAGTAGAAAAAAGTGTGCTTGGAGCATTTAAAGACCACAACTGCAGGATGTACAGTGAAGAAAAATCAGGCCAGGTGTGGTGACTCATGTTTGTAATCCTAACACTTTGGGAGGCCAAGGCGGCAGGATCACTTGAGCTCAGGAGTTCGAGACCAGCTTGGGCAACATGGTGGGACTTTGTTCCTATTAAAAAAAATAAAGAAAAATCAAAGGGAGAGGAAAACTAGGATTTCATAGTTCGTAATTCAGTTATTTAAAATGACATTTAAAGAACAGGAAACAAAACCCACTTTTGCCCTTCGGGGCTTCAAATCCCTGGGAAGGTAAGCCTTGAATTGGCCATGTGCTGACTTGCCGCCCACAGGGGTAAGCAGCCCAGAGGAAAGGGCTGCAGTAGCTACTCATGGCTGCCCGAGAACAATGTATTAGACAAGGCTGTCATTTAACAAAGAAGGAAGACACAAGAATTATGGTCATAGGCTGGGCAGGATGGCTCACACCTGTAATCCCAGCACTTCGGGAGGCTGAGGCGGACGAATTGCTTGAGCCCATGTGTTCAAGGCCAGCCTGGGCAAAATAGGGAGACCCCGTCTCTACTAAAATTAAAAAATTAGCCAGGTGTGTGGCACACACTGGTAGTCCCAGCTACTTGGGAGGCTCATGCGTGAGGACTGCTTGCGCCCAAGAGGTTGGGGTTGCAATGAGCCATGATTGTGCCACTGCACTCCAGCCTGGGTGATAAAGCAAGACCCTGTTTCAACAACAAAAAAAGGAATTAAGGTCATAGTAAGTTAAACAAAAAATCCTTTCATGGATTTCATTTAGTCTTTTTATCTGATTGCTCATCTGGGTATTAGAAGAATAGCAAGATCCTAGTCAACAAAACTGCAAGTTGATCAATTAAAAAACTGATCTCTAAAGCTTGTAAAAGTGGAGAACATTCTGATGAGAATTGTGTGGCAAATCCTATACCAGGAGACCACTTTAATAGCTCTCTGCCTCATATCTAAACCAATGTGGCAAGAAATGACTCAAAACATTCACAGAACAATTCATTTACAATTTCCTTGACAGTTGGAAAAAAAAAAAAAGTGGAGTTAAATTCATGCAGCTAGTAAAACCCCTTAATTAGAAACCAACTTACAAGTCTCTCAGGCTTTCTTTACTATACTTTGCTTTTAGGAATAAAACAGGAATACGAACTTTTGAATCTGCTGTGTAAACTGACACGTGAAGTGTTTAGCACAGTGACTGGCACAAAGAAAGTTGTTGATATGTAAGCATTTACACAAACAAAGAATGGGAGGCAGGAAAACATGTACTGCACATATGTCAGTGCTGGTGGATCTCATCATTTATTTAATTATCCAACATTTCAAGACTTAAGTTCATTTTGGAAAAAATGAGGGCCCAGAGAGGTCTGGTAAATTATCAAGGTCACACAGATGGTGGGTGATTAAAATGAGATTCCCAGCACATGGTCTTTCCACAATGCAGTCAGTGCTGTCTTCCAGGAGAGCTGAAACACACAGCATTTACCTCAGAAATCCACTTAATATAAGGTGTGCTCCATGCTTAGTATATAGATTTAGCTGTATTTCCTAATATCTCAGCTAGGAAACTATACCACCATGCTTTATCTTCAAAATGAGACAGTGCAAAGTTCAGAAAGATGGCAAATTCTTTAATTCATCTGCCAAAAAGAAAAACTGTTTCATAAATATTTGAGGGAAAAAAAGTACAAACCCTTCCCTCCAAACGTAACTATAGGCCTCAACTCGTTAGTGAGCTAGTGATTAGGGCAATTCAAAAAAAAAAAAAAAAAAAAAAGGAAACATCTAACCAAAGTACTATTTAAAAACAGTGTATGTGGTTCTTGAAGACATCAGAGAAGTGGAGGGGAAAAAAAAACCCTAGAGGGAAGGAGACAAAAATAAATCTGGAGTGGCTGTGTAGACTCACCATACAAAAATTGCTGGAACAGTATTAACTTTCCCCTCACACCATTAGGCAGAATAAAAAGTTGATACAAGCAGAAAAACTTTGGTTGAAGAAGGAAAGGGTATAGAGGATGGGCTGAAGGAAACCCAATAGTGAAAGAAAGGAAGAGTATTTTCTTCCCAACTCCAAATGATTTAGGGGTATTTATGCCTTTCTTCAAGTATAACTTAGTAACCCCTTCGGAGACAAATCATTACACTGGACAGACAGACAGTGAAACAACCGTTGTTTTTCTCTTTCATGGGCTCTGAAAGAAAAATATTGATAAGAAACTCTTAAGTTGACGTTCAAGAAAAAAGATAACATAGGAGGGCATGATACAGGAAATGCTTTAGAGGTCAATCTGATTAGAAAAAGAATTAAAACACAAAGGTTCAGATAAACATTTACTTCGTCTAAGAATTTGCCACATATTTGAGAAAGTGAAGATACACTTCTTAAAGAAAAAATTTACTTAAGATTCTAGGTTTTAAACATCAGGGACCATATTCTACTGCTGCCACCAGAGGGTGGCTTGATTGCTCTGAAGTAACAACACTTGAAAGCTCCTATTCTTTCAAACTAAGTTAAACACATTGAATTGCTGAAAGATTAAAAACCGCAGTCAGCTAATTACACTCTCTCTCATCTCTTATTCAGCAAATGAATCACTTTTCATTACCACTTAGCTGAAGTACATGAATTTCTGCCTAATTAGAAATGTTGTAGATGGAACATTAGCAAGAATGGAGCAGGTCAGGATATCTTTGCTGCTTCATTTTTAATTCCTAACAGAAGACTCTGATAGGAAAGAATAGAGAAGTCATTAAATAATTTTAAATTATTTATAAAAATTACTTTGCCCAAATTATACAATGGTCTCAAATGTCTAACAGAATGAAAGAAAAAGCAGTTCAACATTGATTTTAATGAACATTTTAATGTTATGTATAACAGACCATTATGAATATAATGGAAATAAAGTTTTATCAATTTAATAAAAAAATTTTCAACATAACATGGGGAGGCAATAATTTGATATCTATATTATAGTATTTATTTTGAAAAATATTCCCAGCTTGAGGGTAAAACAATTAATTTTGCATTCCAAACTCTAGAATCATGATTTTCATGTGAGCTTAATGCAGAATTACAGCAGAAAAATGAAAACATTTTAATTAATTTCCTCTGTCGTTAAATCAATAAAATCTTTGACTGCTACAGGTCTCCTTTAATAATATATATTTAACTCCGCTACTGGAACCATACTGCTAATGCTGTATTATATACACTCAAAACCAAAACGAAACAAATACTGTATAAAATCTAAAAGCAAACATTTGAGTTGTAACATTTATATTTAACTTAAGGTTTTAATGGATTTTTACCTTTTCAGACACTCCCCCCAAAAAATAAATATTTTTCTCTTTTGAGTGTTCCTGACTTAAAGGATGGCTACAGGGATAAACACGGAAGGAAGCCTTGCCAAGTTAATCACTGCAAATTGTAAATAATGATAACTAAAAACAAACAGAAGTTTTTTTTCTTTTAAAGGAAACCATAGAGCAGTCCTGAAAAAAAAATTTTCCTAGTTCTGCACAGGATAATTACAGCAGAAGACGTGGGAAAAGTCCCATAGCGATCACCAATTGCTTAAAGAGGTTTCGTTACAATAAAAATTTGGATAGTATAATAGCAGTGTTGCTGGAACATTAGCAAAAGTATATACATTCCAGTTACCTTTGATTTAGCCATAATCACATATGTATGCCTTTTTTGGACAAAAATATATATTTTTATAAAAAACTGATCATCCAACTTTAATGATTTCATATATGGACTCAAGAGTGGTAGTAAAAGGAACAGACCCAATTATGACAAGGCGATCCAGGGACAGAAAAATCAAGTTCCTCAGGAAAAGAAAGTATAAAATTAGAGATTCAAACACATTTATTCAGCCCTATTCCAATCTTCCCACAAATTATGCTGTTAAATGGGCTCCTCAGTTGATAAAGGCTTTCAATGGCCTCACCACCCACTTGTGGTCTATCCTCACTGGAAAAAAAATGATTCTGACTGCCTCATCTGAAGTGCTCTTGCCTGGCCCTCTGAAATACTGGATATTTCACTTTTATAAAACAGCCTTTTTGGTTCTTTATGTAGATTTTAATTAATTGATAAAAGAAAGGGTAGTTGATTAGCATTTTCCATCCCGACATCACCTATCTCCACAGCTAAAAATTCTTCAATCTGCTTCTTTTACAATCTCTTATTTGCTAAAATTGGCGAAATTTGCAAAGGCATCTTGCTTGGGTTGCACAGTTCCAGAAGTCATGGCTATGTTGGGCATGCCCATTCCCATTGTGCCCGTCAGGCCCATCCCAGCAGCGGACATCCCTATGTTCATGTTCATGCCCATCATGCTCTGGTTCATCATTGGAGTATTTCCAAGAGGGGCCATTCCCATGGGGCCAGTCACCACATTGGGCATGCTCATAGGCATGGG
The DNA here is from genome assembly GCF_008728515.1 of Papio anubis. Taxonomy (NCBI): domain Eukaryota; kingdom Metazoa; phylum Chordata; class Mammalia; order Primates; family Cercopithecidae; genus Papio; species Papio anubis. The sequence continues at coordinate 150,451,005 of NC_044980.1, forward strand.
TCCCCCTATCAAAGTGTTAGTTTGGGGTCGGACAGGAAGCATGTTCGATGGAGAACTGAGGTTCACGGCTCCAAAACTTTGAGTCATCACATTCATAGGCTGCTGCATATCTACCGGAAGAAAACAGAAGAACTTTACCACAATAAATTCTTAGGTTCACAGAGCACAGAACTAATAACTTCTTGAGCATCTGTACTTCTTTAGCCCCATTAAAATTCCTTTACAGTGATTTTATTAGAAGTCAATTACTCTGCACTGGTTCCTCTTGAGAAATATATTCAGTGACTATTGGCTGTGGTTCCCCAGAGATGTAGAAACAGTAAGAGTAGACTGGGGAAAAACAGCCAACTTAAAAACATTCCTACAAAACCTTCTGTTAAATCCTACTTAACAAGTTGTCAAGAACTAGTGTGTATCAAAAATCTTAAAAAAGTTTATATCCTTTGACATATTCTATTTTTAGAACATTCTATTAAAAAAATCAGAAGTATGAAGATTTATACAAAAATGTTTTAAAAATTTATATCCATTGACTTATTTTTAGAACATTCTATTAAGGAAAAAAACCGAAGTATGAAGATTTATATAAAATCTTGATTTATAATAACAAATAGCTGGAAACAACTGAAATAATTAGCAAGGGAAATCATACACTAATATGATAACTATCAAGCGCTAACAATCATTTTTCCTAAGAATATTACTCCACACAGGGAAAATGATGACTTAATGTTGAATAAGAACAGCAAGAAACAAACCAACATAGAGAGAATGATCCTAAGTATTAAAAATATGCTTAGAAAAGATGGAAAGCGGCTGGGCGTGGTGCCTCACACCTGTAATCCCAGCACTTTGGGAGGCCAAGGCAGGTGGATCACTTGAGGTCAAGAGTTCAAAACCAGCCCGGCCAACATGGTGAAACCCTGTCTCTACTAAAAATACAAAAATTAGCTGGGTGTGGTGGCACATGTCCTGTAATCCTGGCTGCTCAGAAGGCTGAGGCAAGGAATCGCTTACAGCTGGGAGGTGGACGCTGCAGTGAGCCAAGATTGCGCCACTGCACTCCAGTCTGGGCGACAGAGCAAAACTCCATCTCAAAAAAAAAGAAAAAAGAAAAGATAGAAATATGTATGAATGGTGATTACCCCTCAATGGCAGAATCAGACGATTTTTGTTTGTCCATCATATTTGCCTATATTTTTTTTTTAAAAATCTGTATAGCAAATTTTTGTTTTAGTGATCAGGTCCTCAAAACTCTCCACAATACAATAAATGTTATCAGGCCAAGAATAGAATATAAAGTAATTCAATGTGCCAGGAGGAATATCCAGTAAATATTATGTGAAAATATCTTAAGTGAACAGGCATTTGGTTAGCTGTTAGTTACAATTTATGTGATGTATTTTTATTTCATAGTTTGTAGTAGTCCTGGCATTAAGGCAAAAGACTGCAAGTACACAAAGAAGTGGGACGTCTTAAGGTAACTTACTCTGTTGCTGAATCATTGTATTCAGTGACGGCTGCTGGGGTTTGGAAGGCTGCATGCCAGGTAGTAAGTTGTCTAAGCTGATGTTTACACTGGGGTCAGACCAAGTGGAGGGCAAGGTTTTGCTGACTGATTTCTGGACCATATCTGTATTCTGATTATAGAGAGGATTAGGCTTCTGCAGCACTGTGCTAACATTTTGCAAAGGCTGGAAAATAGAAAAGTGCTCTAAAAATTAAGCATCTGTTCTATAAAAATTATCAGATGGCAATTTAATCACAACAATGCACTTCTGAAACAAAGAGAACCACAAATGTTCTATCCTAATGCCTTCAATACCCTGAATCATTAGCTTCCCAAAGAGGTTCCTCTGAAGTCCCAATCAGATTTGAGGTGGATAAAACCAACAATTTACCTACACTAACAATTATTCTCCCAACACTCAAAGTCTAGAAGCCACCATTCCTGGCAAATGCCCAGGGGAACTACCAACTTAGGTTAGTATAGCTTTAAGGAGATACACAAGTGGAAATTTATCCTTTCAAAACAGAATTCAGAGGCCAGGCGCGGTGATTTACGCCTGTAATCCCAGCACTTTGGGAGACTAAGGTGGGCGGATCACCTGAGGTCAGAAGTTCAAGACCAGCGTGGCCAACAGGATGAAACCCCATCTCTACTAAAAATACAAAATTAGCCAGGCATGGTGGCACACGCCTGTAGTCCCAGTTACTTGGGAGGCTAAGGCAGGAGAATCGCTTGAACCGAGGAGGTGGAGGTTGCAGTGAGCAGAAATCGTGCCACTGCACTCCAGCCTGGGCGACAGAGTAAGACTGTTTCAAAACAACACAACAAAACAGAGAATTCAGGATATGACATCTCACATTATACAAGGATATAAGGCAAAACCATGAAAAAGCAATTTATATTTCACATATCCTGACTGACATTTCCCTGCTCTGTGTATACTTTTACTACCTAAAGTGAGCAACACTAAATGAACTTGATGTATATGGACCAATGTAGGAGAAAGAAGAAATTCAGGAGAAAGAAGCAGAGGTTCCTAATGGTTACTGAGGATAACTGTAAAAAGGACAGAAAAAAGGAACAAGAAGAGGAAGAATAATTAAAAATGTACCAATGCAAAGAATTACGACAGTTACAATTAAGACTGCAAATAAAGTAGACTGGCTTTATGCTTAACTCATACATTAGGTCTTATTTCTGTTACACACAGAGCAGTCACCTTTCTGCTTCTTTCTTCTTTTCCTTCATCCTAATACCCCAAAGACAAGAATCTACACATTAAAATGAGTAATTAGCATCATAAACACATATTCTCAATAGTTTGAGTCAAAAATAGCAAGTTCCTGGTACCACTCAGACACATATTTTCCAAGCCTGCACTTGTTTGAATTCTAAGCTAGTACTAGGTAATTTGGATTTAACTATAAATAAAATAGTGAATTAAGAAGCTCCCATTTTAGTTTTCTTTAAGAAAATGAAAGTTGAAAGATGAGCCTATAAAACACTTACATAATGTACAGCAGGTCCAGAATTGGGAAGAACATTCACCATTTGACAGAATAATTTTCCATATTAGCACTGATTATTTACAACCAATCAGTGATATTTCTTTAGGGACATGACCAGAAATTTTACTAAACAGATACTTGCCATGAGTGAAACAATATCTCTATGTCTTTTCCTTTTTTTTTTTAAAATGAGACAGAGTCTCACTCTGTCACCCAGGCTGAAGTGCAGTGGTGCGATCTTGGCTCAATGCAAGCTCTGCCTCCCAGGTTCACGCCATTCTCCTGACTCAGCCTCCGGAGTAGCTGGGACTACAGGTGCCCGCCACCACACCTGGCTAATTTTTTGTATTCTTAGTAGAGACGGGGTTTTGCTGTGTTAGCCAGGATGGTCTTGATCTCCCGACCTCGTGATCCACCCACCTCAGCCTTCCAAAGTGCTGGGATTATAGGGGTGAACCACTGCGCCTGGCCTATTTCTTTTTCTTAAAGACAATTTAAAAAAACTATCAAACACCAATTTGTTATAAGAATAAATTTTTGCCATGTTCCTCCTCTGTACAAAGGCACCATGCTTGGCTTTACAGTGACTACAAGATGGGGGAGAAGGTCTTGCCTTCCAGAATGCAAATGACTATGCTAGGGGAAAGAGTTTAAGGTAAATGAAATGTGCAGATGCATGTATATATATATATACACACAGACACGTATTCATACACATAAAAAGGACTTGCCTATTTTTCTGTTTTACACTAATCTATTATTAGATGAGTTAGAGCATCTCAAAGATGATAAGTAACAACTTCCAAGGGAACCAGACAACTTACCTGTGATCTTGACATAGGCAAACCAAGTCCCACAGTATTAGTGCTCATCATAGAGAAATTCATACTCTGGGAAGATGTCATGGTTGCCTGGGATGAACCCATAAGATCAAACAGGTCTGAAGAATTCGAGGCAGCAGGAGGTGGGCCTAGAGCTGATTGTGAGCCACTAACGAGTTCTACCGCTGGCTGTGAGGCACTGCCAAAGAACTCGCCACTGGAAGCAACAGGGCCTGATGGGGCTTGGTTGAAGGCACTCCAGTCACCAAAGTCTCCATTCCCACTTGCTGCTGTTACTAAGACAGAAATAACTCTAAGGGTAAGAAACTTCATGAAATGCACAGAACGAATATAGCAATCTATGAACTGAAACAAATTAGAGCTGATCTGAGTCCACCCAGATTAACATCTGCAGGTACCATCTCCATCTGGACAGTATTCTTCCTCATGAATATTACACGAGAGTTAACAAGGTGGCAAAGAAAAAAAAATCCTTCCAAATATAAAGGAAAATCCATCTCTTGGCAGCTCTATAGGTGACATACTGAATTTACCACAAAAAAAATGGCCAGGCCTGGTGGCTCACGCCTGTAATCCTAGGACTTTGGGAGGCCGAGCAGGTAGATCACAAGGTCAGGAGATTGAGACCATCCTGGCTAGCGCGGTGAAACCCAGTATCTACTAAAAATACAAAAAAATTAGCTGGGAATTGTGACTCGCGCCTGTAGTCCCAGCTACTCGGGAGGCTCAGGCACGAGAATTGGTTGAACCCAGGAGGTGGAGGCTGCAGTGATTGTGCCACTGCACTCCAGCCTGGGTGACAGAGCAAGACTCCGTCTAAGAAAAAAAAAGAATTTCTCACTTATTTGGCCATACTTCTACTGACAACACAAGGGCTATAACCTTAGCACATTGCCTGCTTCAACTGGGACTGTTTATTTACAATAAAAGAGAGGAAGAAAACTCATGTAATATTAAAAAACACAACCAAGCCAGAAACAAGCAAAACCCTATCACTATACTTTGCAAGTGTAAGGTTGAATGCCTAAAATCCATACTCTTAATCGCTATAGTCTTATCAATTAACCTCTAATCAATTCTTATATTGAAAGGAACAAATAGATAAATATGAATAAATGGAATTTGAAAAAGCAAAAGGTGAAGAAAGAGCTACATAAAAACTGTCATCTGAAAGCAAATAGTAAGTATGTACCTTCCAAGTTAATTAACACCATCTCTTTGCACTCCATGTTCATTTACAACTTGGAAATACATTTTGTCTAGCCTAAAAAGTGACCAACCACTACAATATCATGTCTCATTATGCTAAATATCAAGAGAATAATAATGTGAAGTCTTTAAAAATACATTCTTCCATTACCACATTAAAATGTAAGCACCCTTGAAAGAGAAAATAATTCACTTAGAAACTCCAAGTTCTACTAACAATTTAATATAAGAATTGGACTAATATTCTTTACCTCAGGGTTTTACTAATACATGTCTTTGATCTTCTTTTTTTATTTTTTTTAAAGAGACCGCATTAAGAGTTTTACAATTAGTTCTAGATATTAAACAATTTAAACTAAGTAAGGCTGTTGGATCAATGTAAACTTTATGCTGATTTTCTATTTGTTTGATCTATAATGCAGAATATGAATGGAAACGGGGGCAAAATGTGTTGCCCCACCTGAAAACTTCATATCTGAAATGATTAATCACGGGAGGAAAAGATTTCTAGTGGGGCATGTATTGTTCAGAAATGATTAATCATTGTTGCAATGGTTTCAGCCCCCTGCATAATGGTGGTCAGGTCATATTAATCACATGCATACAGATGAAGAGATGTATCACTTAGGCAACATTAACATATTCAAATTATTTGCAAAGTAGGCAACTTTATATACATAAAAACTTTGAGAATTAGACAGGGAAGCTGTAAAATAAGGGTAATGTTTACCTTCCACTTTGGTTTGCCTTAAAGTAAGGCATCAACCCTTAGAGGGCATAATCACACTTTAAAAATGAAGCAGAAAATCACTCAACAATTCTAGTTTCTGGAAAATACTTGGAATTTACAAAAATAAGTTGTCAAAATAACCCCAAACCATTTTACAAGCTATGTATCTTTTTTCCTAACTCCTCACAAACCTAACCAGATATTACTAAATATTACTAAATATAAATTTTAATCCAGTTTAATATAACGGCAATATTTGACTTGTGATCAGTAACAACACTAGCTCAGTTAAATTACATCTTTTCTCCCTGCCTCACCTCATGTTTAAGATTCTCATAGCTAAATTTTAAAAATATTCTCTCTCAAACTTCAGACTGACCAGATTTTATAAAACAAATAACACAACCTCTTCAGTTCACAACCTTAAAAAAAATTAAAAAGACACTTAATGAATGTAGCCCCTATTTTATTAGGTTGGTGCAAGAGTAACTGCGATAATTGCACCAACCTAATACATACCTCTATAGACACTATCCTCAAAAAGAACCAAGACAAGTAACACAGTTCCTAGTTTTTAAAAGTTGAAGGTTCAGAGGCTTTCGTAAAGTTAAACAGTTACCATATGGCAGGGGTAGGTAATAAGATAAAAATATTAATTAAAAAAAGAAACAGGCCTTTCACCTCAATCCTTGATGTTTAAGTCCATATCCTGTTTGAATGCTGCTTTTTGTTTTAAAATTCTATTCTAATAAAGAATGAGAAAGTTTTGCCTGAGGTTCAACTGCTCATTATTTTAGGATATGTCAAAACGAAGTTCGGTTATTTTTCACATAAATACTTTTAACATATCTAAATTAAAAAAGGAATACATTTCAGTAAGATAGTTGGTCTGATCCCCATGTCCCTAACTTTCATTCATGAAAATCATAAGCTAAACTAAACATAAACCATGATATTCTTGCTGCTATTAAACAAAATGAGATTAGTTAGAGAGACTCACATCCTCCTTTCCCTTTCAAAAAAGCTAAACAAGAGTCACCTATGAATACGGGCAATTTTCTTTAGATGTACTGGAGTAGTCTGTGACCAAAATAATTCATTTGGCACATTTAAGGCATCTGCCCAATAAAACACCTTGTGAATAAGTTCTTTAGGAATTATGAATTATGAATACTACAAGTAGAAAAATGACAGAAAGAAGCTGACTTGGGGGGAATGGGAGTTGTTTTTAATAACCTTTTTACCACCCCAGACTTCTGGCCAATCAAATAGAATCATACCTTGGGAAGGGAAACTGCCTGATGCAGCAGCTGAGCCAAAGTCAGCAAATCCTCCGAATAAATCAGCTGATCCTCCTAGAAGTTAAGAAAAAGGTAAAACTGTTAGAACTAGAGAACAATTGTAAATAATTTCTGGAGGCATTTTAGTGCCACAAAAAGTACCTAATATTAGAGGCCCAGATGCCTCATAAAAGCTAGTCTGTTGACCTAGATTTTCATGTCACTATGTTCCCTATGAGCTACCATAGACTCTTTTCTGTTCCTCAGTCCCGTATCTAGTAAGATAAATGACACTGTATCTGTGGTTAAAATTATCTAATATTTCACGAGCATAATGTAGAAAGAATACAACTTATCCAGCCAATTATGCTCTTTATAAGAGTCTTCGATGGATTCTAAAACCTGAGTAAAATGCTGCTGGGGAATAAGATATTCACAAAACAAGTAAATAAAATGCAGGATCTTTGATTGGACCCCAAATTTTTTTCTAATTGCTATCCTGAAATGACAGAATTGAGACACTGGGGAAATCTGAATGTGGTCTGTATATTAGCATTAATACTGTTTTAATGTTAAATCCCAAGTATGATTATATCACGATCGTAAAGGAGAATGTCCTTGTAAAGAAATATAGGTTGAAGTATTTTAGGGGCAAAATGTCATGATTGCGACTTCCTCTCAAATGATACGGATGAAACAAACAGTACACAACAAACAAATAAAAAAGAACCAGAGAGAGAGATAAAGAAAATGGGGCAAATTTTCTGTACGTTTGGAATTTTTAAAAATAAAAAGTTAGAAAGATAAAGTCCACTTGTATAAAATCATTTTAGAGTCTGGTGTGGTGGCTCATGTCTGTAAATCCCAGCACTTTGGAACGATGAGGCGGGGGAATTGCTTGAGCCCAGGAGTTGAGAGATCAGCCTGGGCAATATAGTGAGACCTCGTCTCTACAAAACCTTAAAATATTAAATTGAGCATGGTGGCACGTGCTTGTAGCCCCAGCTACTCAGGAGGCTGAGGTGGGAGGATTGCTTGAGCCCAGGAGGCAGCGGCTGCAGTGAGCCGAGATTGCTGCACTCCAGACTGGGTGACACAGTGAGACACTGTCTCAAAAAAACAAAAAACAAAACAAAACAAAAAAATTATTTTAAGCAGAGAGAGGGAGAAATATCAATACAATAGTTTTGGTGGATGTTTTCCCCCCGTAGTGTTTACTCCATAAAAGAGTAAATACTTGTGTTTTGTAATTTTAACGCATGGAAAAAAAAAATAGCTTTTTTGCTACTTCTAGATAGGTGTTTTTAAAAGGGTAAGACCCAAATTATAAGTCTGCAAATCAACCTCTGTGTGTGTAACATTACATTCTGACATAAAATTATATTTGTAAATACTACATGGGTAAGAATATTTACTTTTACCTATAATTTCAATTATAACATTATTTCAAGTAATACTCCTTTTTTTCTCAGTTTAGGTAGTGAAATAGCCCAATATCTGAAACTTTAAATAGTTGTCCTTACTTTTGTCTGTCCTTAAAGATTTCACCTCTTAATAGTCACAACTTAGAAGTCTACAGCAGTTCAATTATGGTGCTTTTAGTGTTATGTGAACATTATATAGGTTACATCACAGCTGCTTAGCCTGCAGTGCTTAGAAACTAGCCAGGTGGGACTGGAACATCTGGGCTGCACTCAAACACCACCAGGGACAGCTTCCAACATCTGGTGCCATTTCTGAATTGTCTTATCGCTGCAAGACATTCTGCCCCATCTGCTACACTCAACTGGGTTAATTAAACTAGAACCATCTCCCCTTCCTAATATATGGCCAACAGTAATAAAAGGAACAAATCAGTTTCTGATATGTGTGTACTTGGTATTTCTGTTTAATGCACATTTACTGTAGGTAACTATCAGCAGGCATAACTAATTCCTCTTTGCTTCAGCACAGATGTACATGCTCATACACACACATATATATATATATCCTCCCTCACCAGTTGACTAATGCCAACCAATGTGAAGGTGCTTCAATTCTATCAACACTACAGCTTAGTCTAATTTTTACTTCATCTAAAAGAGAGTATCACAGTGATCTGGTTTTCTCTTCCTTAAAGTTACAAACATTGTGATAAAATGTGACAAGGAACACAAAAGTTCAATGAGTTATATGTTTAAACCATTTAAACAAGCACACATATTAATAAAATCTAGCAAGTAAATGAATGCTTCAAACAGTTGCTGCTTAGTATTCATAAGTTTGTTTTCTGTAAAGTTCCTTCATGTTAAAAACATTGGTCAAGTATACTGTTGGGTAACAGAATGATAATCAATCAATTAATACAACATTAAGGGATTTAAAAATTAAAGATTATTTTAATTTGCTTCATTTAAGCAGTAAATAAACATCGATATATAACTTATTATACCAAACAAGTTAGGAGTTAAGGATTTTCTTTTCTTTTTTTCTTTTTTGAGACGGAGTTCCACTCTTGTCATCCAGGCTAGAGTGCAATGGCACGCTCTCAGCTCACTGCAACCTCCGCCTCCCAGGTTCCAGCGATTCTCCACCCTCTGCCTCCCGAGTAGCTGGGATTACAGGCGCCCGCCACCATGCCCAGTTAATTTTTTTTATTTTTAATAGAGATGGGGTTTTGCTATGTTCGCCAGGCTGGTCTCGAGCTCCCGACCTCAGGTGATCTGCCTGCCTCAGCCTCCCAAAGTGCTGGGATTACAGGGATGAACCACCGTGCCTGGCGGTGTTAGGGATTTTCAAATCTTATTCAGTCTAGGCTACAAAGAAAATACACGTTGAGGATAAAAGCTGTAGATCATAACTTCAAACTGGTAAGAAATGTTATTTTTGACATATCCTGTATTTAGTAATTCAGATAATTATCCTCCTTCTATCACCAAAACAGAAATTATATGATGTTCATAACTTATCTATCGCAAATAGTATTCCTCTCCATCCATATTACAGGGATTTTGATTTCAACATGAGTAGCTTAAGAATACTGGGAGCAAAGAATGGAAAGATGCATGTAACTGTTTTACAAATAGAAGTTGTCTTTCTCTGAAAATGTTTTTTCTCTCTAATCTTTTAAAGTGCCACATACTATGCTTTTACTGGTACTTTAAGAAATGTGATCTTCGGCCGGGCGCAGTGGCTCAAGCCTGTAATCCCCGCACTTTGGGAGGCCGAGACGGGTGGATCACGAGGTAAGGAGATCAAGACCATCCTGGCTAACATGGTGAAACCCCACCCATCTCTACTAAAAAATACAAAAAACTAGCCGGGCGCGGTGGCGGGTGCCTGTAGTCCCAGCTACTCCGGAGGCTGAGGCAGGAGAATGGCGTAAACCCGGGAGGCAGAGCTTGCAGTGAGCTGAGATCTGGCCACTGCACTCCAGCCTGGGCGACAGAGCGAGACTCTGTCTCACAAAAAAAAAAAAAAGAAAGAAAAAAAAAGAAATGTGATCTTCAACTTTGAAAACTGTCTCAAAAATTAAAAATCTCTTTATTTAGAAAATGTTTCTCTCTCCTAGGACTATCCATATCTATATGTATGATACTCATACCAAATTCCACATTCATTTTCTATAGTTAAGCATTTTCCCAGATAACTTCTATCTAAATTTATATTCTAAAGGAATATAAATAAGACTCTACCAAAAATTGCTGCATGTGGAAGACTGCTGATTTTCACAACAAGTGCTATCCTTCAAGATTCCCACATGAGAACTGTCATTATAAATGAGCCATTTCCATCTGCCTTTTCAGGGCAGCAAGGAGGTTATTTACAGTCACCAGCTGGGAACATGTTATTTCCCAAAGCAATATTGTGAACAAGAAAATACAGCTAAACTAGACAGTACTTAAACAACAAATGGAAATTTTCTTTGACAAAAAAATTTAATCTAGATCACATTAAGACAAACTTTTGCATGAAGAATTCTAATACACACAACATCAAAGCAATGGCAAAGTACAATAAAATATGTAAATACATGACAAAGAGTTATTATCTATAATGCACAGTTTTAGAATATCAATAAGGATGAATACTCCTAACAAACAAAGAACATGAACAGATAGTAACAACTGGCCTATAAAAATATGAAGTGTTCAAACTCAATCATCAATGCAAAATAAAATGAAATATTGTTTTCTCTTACCAAACTGAAAAAGCTTTAAAAGATGCTATTGTGCTACAAAATTTTGGAAAAATAAAAAAAGAACGTCTAGAAAACAAGGGACTAACTGGCTAAATTATAATACAGCCACCCAATGTAAGATTATAAAGCAATGAAAAAAAAAAAAAGATTATAAAGCAATGAAAAGCATTATAAAAGAATACCAACTATCATAAGAAAATGGTCGTGAGATCTTAGGTGAAAAGCAGTTTATCAACATACATAAAGAAATGAATAAAACCCAGAAAAATCCAAACAAATGAAGTCATATCTAAAAACCTGAAAAAGATTGGCCACATAATAAATGCTTAAGTAACTACATTCATAGAATATGTAGAAAATGTATTTTAAAAAGATATTCAGCAGATTAATACTTGATGTGTCTAAATTATGGCAAATCACTTGTTTTCCACCAAATTGAGCATGCATTACTTTTGATAATCAGTGAAAAAGAGAATATACTGAAAAAATTTTATTTTCAGTAAACTTAGTTTAAAACCAGAGACAACACCTACCCAAATGATAAGTTGGTGTACTAAGAGTGGAACAAGGTGAGTATTTACATGTTCATGTAAATGTCTTCAACTAACTAGTGATTACTGGGTACAAAGTAGCTGGTTCAAATGTAAATGTAATACACATTTTGGATTTGATATACCTTAATCCTTTCAAATGTTTCTTTTTAACTTAAAAAAAATCAAGACATACTGCAAGTCATTTAAGTTCTATCTGTATTGATTATGCTGAATTTTCTCTTCAACCTCATTTATTGTACTAGAAATATCTTGTGTAACAGTATGTTAATCAAGACCTAAATTTCTTAATTACAAAAGGACAAAAGGGACAAGTTGGACTTCTTTTTAAAGAGGTGAGATCAACTAAAAAAAGAAATGGCACAGTTTTTGGCATTCTATTTCCAATTGGCTTATTTTCTAAATATAGTCACACATTTCTTAATGACAGACTGCATTAGGGCATTAGGCAATTTTGTCATTGTGCAAACATCATAGAGTGTACTTACACAAACCTACTTAGCCTACTACATACCTAGGTTATAAGGTATAGCCTATCACTCCTTGACTTCAAATCTGTACATCATGTCACTATACTGGATACTGTAGGCAACTATAACACAATAGAAAGTGTTCATACATCTAAACATAAGAAAGGTATGGTAGAAATATAGTATTGTATATGGAACCATGGTCACATACTATGCAGTTCATGACTATACTTTAAATTATTTTTCATTTCTTAGAATGTTTACTTAGAAAGGTACTTTATGTAAAAGCCACTGAAACACTATTTGAGTACAGATTTTTAAAAAATATCACCACAATGGGATATTTATTGAGATATAAGATAGTCTCAAGTAAATCTTGATAGGTTTTACATATATATTTTTAAACTTGGTAAGATATTCTACAATGATTTTACCATATATACTTTTGAGAATGCTAAGAACATGTAATCACACACACAGACACACACAGGAAAATCTAAGCATTTTCTCAGAGGATATATTTATCTGGTGAGTGGTACAGATGCCATATCTGCTTAGCTTTACAGTTAGTGCCCACATTACTCGCATGATGGTACTATTATAAATATGGGCACATCTGGTAAATGACCCCCAAATGACATACCAAATACCAATGTTAATATGGTAGATTCTTATACCTTCTCATGTGTAAGTGCTAAAGATTTAATGTCCAATTTCCTTTCACTGCTGAATTCAATTTAAAAGATATTATTAAAATATTTAAATAGAGATTGGGAGTAACTAAATTTATGTAGTGATTTAAGCGGGAACTGCACAAACTGGTTAAACATATGGTTTCAAATAGGAGATAACTTTAATTTTTAAAAATCCTTCTAATATTAATCTTATTAGTTGCTTTTTATTAAGACAAAATAAAGGCAAGAAACCTTCTAGATTTCATTCAAACTTTCTCAGTTACTATATTAATATTAATTGCTACTTCTATTTAATTAGTCAAACTACTGTTTGCACTAGAGAAGAAAAACCACTCAAAGGTTCCTTGCCAAGTAAAGGAAGCATGTTGGTATTTAATAATTCTCTCTGTTCAAAGCAATCTTGATGTCAGGGAGGAAAAGTTATATCCACCCATCTGACCTTCCTAGTTAATTCTTCTCTGATTGCTCCATTAAAACTTTCTACAGATGCATGAAAGGGGCCCTTTAAATATTTCACACCAGGAAGTCCAAAATAGTTGATATTCTGTGACACTATATTTGTATTATATGACTACATGCTAACTACCAGTTAATTCTACAGTTCAAATCTTAAACATATAAAAATATATCACATAAATTGTTAAACGACTAATGTAGCTGTCTGTAACCTTGGGCATTACAGTCCAATCAAGTTTAAAGAATAATTTTAGGAACAGTTGGCAGTTACAGAAAAAAGGGAAAGGGAATTGAAGAATTTCAGAAAGTAGGCCAGCCGGGCGCAGGGGCTCATGCCTGTAATCCCAGCACTTTGGGAGGCTGAAACAGGTGGATCACCTGAGGTCAGGAGTTCGAGACTAGGCTGGCCAATATGGAGAAACCCTGTCTCTACTAAAAATACAAAAATCAGCCAGGCGTGGTGGCGCATGCCTGTAATTCCAGCTACTCAGGAGGCTGAGGCAGGAGAATCGCTTGAACCTGGGAGGCAGAGGTTGTGGGGATGGGAGGGGAGGGGAGGGGGTCAAACCAGATATCTGGGCCAGGTGCAGTTGCTCACGCCTGTAATCTCAGCACTTCGGGAGGCTGAGGCAGGCAGATCATCTGAGGTCAGGAGTTCGAGACCAGCCTGGCCAACACGGTGAAATGCTACTAAATATACAAAAATTAGCCAGGCACAGTGGCAGGTGACTGTAAACCCAGCTACTCGAGAGGCTGAGGCAGGAGAATTGCTTGAATAAAGTTCATGCCTAATCCAATAATTTTAACATAGTATGTGAGGAGGAGGAAATAACAGGGGGCTTTATATTATATTAATTATACTAAACTATCAATGAAAACTAATTTCCATCATAGACTTACACTTAAATGTTAATTTAAAGTTTTTTTTTTTTTTTTGAGACAGAGTCTTGCTCTGTCGCCCTAGCTGGAATGCAGTGGCGTGATCTCAGCTCACTGCAAACTCCACCTCCCAGGTTCAAGCGATTCTCCTGCCTTAGTCTCCTGAGTAGCTGGGATTACAGGTGCCCATCACCACGCCCAGCTAATTTTTGTAGTTTTAGTAGAGACAGGATTTCACCATGTAGGCCATGCTGGTCTCAAACTCCTGACCTCAGGCGATCTGCCTGCCTCAGTCTCCCAAAGTGCTGGGATTACAGGTGTGAGCCACTGTGCAGAGCCACAATTTGGCTTTGAAAAATCATTACACACAACTGGGAATAATAAATTTACTTTGCACATTAGTCATACTCCAATCTTACTGTCTACATTTTAATGCAAAATGAACTTAGGCTTGGAAAAGACTGTCTTTAAACAGAAGTTGTATTTGTTAAGCTGTTCTGACATGTCATACAATAGTTCATTAAAACTCCATAATCATCCAATGCAACCCTAAAAATACCAATTTTCTTGAAAACAACTGATCAGAAATGACTCAAAATCTAGCACACACTAGAAATCAAACTGAAGAAATCCCAAACCATAGATGGGATTGATGATTTCCCATCTATGAGAATTCAAGGTAAACAGTTCTTTTGCTGTATCCCTCTTTTTTTTTTTTTTTGAGATGGAGCTTTTCGCAGTTGTCACCCAGGCTGGAATGCAATGGCGCGATCTCTGCTCACTGCAACATCCGCCTCCCGGGTTCAAGCAATTCTCCTGCCTCAGCCTCCCAAGTAGCTGGGATTACAGGTGCCTGACACATGCCCGGCTAATTTTTGTATTTTTAGTAGAGATGGGTTTCACCATGTTGGCCAGACTGGTCTTGAACTCTGATCTCAGGTGATCCACCCGCCTTGGACTCCTAAAGTGCTGGGATTACAGGCTTGAGCCACCGCGCCTAGCCGCCCTCTTTAAATATGTTTGGTAATTACATACTTTCAGAGAATGTCATTCCTCTGACTGAAGCACTTGCCATTGTTTATCACTAGATAACTATTTGTAACTGATTAATAATTATTTTCTCCACTTGACCTTTGCATGAGAACAACTACTCTGTTTTAACATTCACAAGCACTCAGATCAGTGTCTGGTTCAACAAATATTTGTTGAATTAAAAGAACAAAAAGTTAAATGATCTCTAGGCATGCCCAAGGCAGCGGCAATTAAAATTTAGGGAAAGATGGTAAAATGTGCAGAGCAGTACATTTTGCTTATAAAGAAAGTAAAGGCAACAGCTTAAATGCAATTTTTTTGTTTCTCCAAGTTAATCTTAAAAAAGTAAAAATGGAAACTACAGATTCCAAAATCTTTGATGAAAAATTTCAGAAAAGTACATGATGCCTTGAAATATTATTTATTATTAATTAGGGAAGATGCACTACATCAGGTTATGAGGAGTCATTAAAATGTAAGTATGATAATGAATTGAGGATACTATTACTAACCACCAATAAGTACTGACCACAAATAAAGTTTTGCTAGTCTAAGGGTCAGTCAGAAAAAGGTATAAATTAGGGATAACTTAGAGAAATGGGTGTACATATAAAAAGATAAGCAAAAGTAACAACACAATAATTCCAAGTAATGCTCAAGACTAATTTCACATAAAAAATGAACCCAATGCAAATAAATAATTTCATTTTTCAATCTATCTTTTATTTGGCATTTTAAAAAATGACTCTCGAAACCAAGGTTACCAAAAAGAAAAGGCCAATGTAGAAGCTTACCTGCTGACTGGCTGGTGCCATCAAACAGATCAACAAGGTCACCAGATGACTTGCTGCTAGGCACTGAAGTCTGAAAACACACACATAACTCAGGAGCTTAGAAAAGATTGTTTTTCTAAAATCAGCTCTATCCATCTCTAATTCTCAATTTAGACATAAATACCTGTAATTAGCTTAATAAGGGTAGGGTTTTCTGGAGAAAGAGTACTGACCCTGAATCCTTATGGAGAGGCAGTAAGCACCTTTAAGTAACTCCATTCCCAGCAGTGAAAAGTCTCTTAACATCGACACTTTGTTT
The DNA here is from genome assembly GCF_008728515.1 of Papio anubis. Taxonomy (NCBI): domain Eukaryota; kingdom Metazoa; phylum Chordata; class Mammalia; order Primates; family Cercopithecidae; genus Papio; species Papio anubis. Next base: position 150,467,439 of record NC_044980.1, read on the forward strand.
CCTACCTCACTTTTCTGACTGCATTTCACTGTGGAAAACGTTAAGTGCCAGATCCCACTCAAATCTTAATGCTATGTATCAGTTCATTTAAAAAAAAAAAAAATACCCTAGCATATGTACCAGTCCCATACAATATATTGAGTCATAATTGCCCAGGTATAAAATAAAAAGGCCAAGACCTTGGCCTGTTTACAAGAAAGCTCTCTAGATAATTCCAAGGCTTGAGATCCACTGGATTAGAGGTCAAGATCCTAAACAGCTCTAAATTTCTATGAATCTTAGCAATACTTATTGTTTGTGTATCACACAAGTTAGTGTAATTCTATGTTATCCGATATATTCTGGAATCTGTTTCATATTTAGTTCCCAAACTAAACTGTGAGGCCTATACCTGTAATACTATTTTTGTCTTCTCCACAGAGCTAATAAGCATCCTGATACCAAAATACCTATGTCCTGTATGTTCGATACATACATGCTAAATTAGAACTCAATTATTAGGCAATGGGGAAACACTAAGATCCTAGGCATGTTGATCTGAACTTGGAAGATTAAAATACTATATACTGTGATTCCAAAACACCTTTAAAAAGAGATTCAAATGAGTTGAGTAACTTCAACCTTCTAGACATTTTGGTGGGGGAGAAGGGTAAATGAAAACAAAAAAGAAGCTTGTACTACAAATATAAAATATTTATTGCACAGTGTCATATATTCAGGCTATACTACAAACTTATTTAAAATCCTTTAAGATACGTGATAAAAGTCTCAATCTATTATTAAAAAAATTATACAGATATCTGGCAAAAGCTGACATGGTATTTGTTATTGCAACTAAGTAGGCCTGGTTTTATTTTTAGAGTCACCTACAATTTGCTGGATACATTAGAAAATTGTTTTTCCCAGCTTGTAGTTATTTCTCTTGCAAAGACACAAACTGGGGAAACAGTAGTGGGGGAAAGTGATAAAAACAATAATCTAGTCTTTTGAGGCAAATCTCCCCCTTTGGCAGATTTCTGCTGAAAAGACTAGGGTTTGGTCTAGTAGGTGGATTTCATGTCTATGGTAAATAAAAACAAACGGAGATGGTACAAGCGGCAGTGCTTCTTCTGGTGCCAATCAGTAATGACTGTGAGGCAAACACACCTCCCTTTATAGGCAGTGTTTCTACATTAAATGAGATAACTTGCTCCTATATATCTCTTCTTACTCCCTCGTTTGTCATTTCTTAAAACTTCCAAATACTTCCAATGTTTTCTTTAGTGAATCTACTTGTGGTTGGTAACCAGTGTTGTCTAGAAGGGAACAGATGCACTACATTCTGATTCACAACCTTCCCCAAATGTACCAAAAGTGCCATATCTACTTTCATAGAAAATACCCAGACAATTATTCAGCAATTGGACAGGTTTCTTCCCTCAAAGAGATTTCTTATTATTAATGTCTCTGGGTAATACATGCCAGATAATATATAATTAATATGATTGCCTAGAAATGCCCAAGCCTACTAATGCAGAAATTCTAAGAGTGGTTTATAAAAATAAAACCATGTATAATGTGTAAACTACCGCCATTCCCACCTTAACTGAAGACTGAGGTGTGTGGGTTGAAGCATTCTGATCTGGACTTGCTTTGTCCCCTGTGTAATGTGCTGCTGCTCCAAGATCAATGGTTTTGGAAGGATTTGCTGTGCGCTTGTGTCTGGTTGTGGTGGTCTCTGTGGCCTGTGTGATATGAATATGCTTTGTCGTCACAGTCTCCTCTTCATCTTTGAATTCACCTTTGGGAGATCTGCCTCTTCTCGCTTTCTTTTCCTCATCGCTGTCGCTAAAAGATATTAAAAATGAAGCAAAATAATAAGATGGGATTATTTTAAAATGGGTCCCTTAGTGATCTGAGCTAAAGAATTTCAAATGCAGTAACTCCAAAATTTCAAACTTTGACTATTTGACAGGGATCAACAGAATGTTATCTAAGCTGTCTGAATAATGATATGTGTGTGCTGGGGAGGGGAAGTGGGAACACAGAGAATATCCTATATAAGTCTAAAACACTGCTACAAAAAAGTATTTACATAAATGTGCATAAATAAAAAATGTCAAAATAACTCAAGTTTTTGTTTATTACAGATTTAAGCTTAATTTAAAAATAAAATAGCAGGATATGGTATCAGAATCCACGATAAGACCCTGAGAGTTCAAACACTTGAATTTGATGATTATTTTCTTGACATGGATTGTGTGCAAATAGCTATAGTTCCACTTTTATAATACAATTCTGCATCAACTCTCAAAGACTAATATATGTACATAATATTAAAATTTCAATGGATGCTAAAAAAAGTCATACGTCTTAATTCAAATAATTAAACTCTTATCTGTAAATGCATGAAAATATAAGGGAATGCACTTTACAACTGTGCTATTTTACTATGGTATCAGGAGATCAAACTTTTACATAACTATGGAAAATGCTTTATAGAAAACAACTATATTTAAAATATTTCAAAGATAATTATCCTTCAGTCACATTCAAAAAAATTTTCTTTCCTTTTTCTTTAATAGTGAAAAAGATTTTAAAAACTAAAGAGTAAAAGCTGGGTTTTTCATATGCTAGGAATGAAAATATCAGCCCTAATCTGTTCTCCAGGAACATGTCATTGGGTTTTTTTATGATGTAAGTAGGAGACAGAAAGAAAAAAATTACTTGAAACATGTTCCATTACCTATACTACTTAATTTTAGAGCAGGTGGTTTAATTTATAAATATCCTGGAATATAATATTTAAAATTCTCCTTTAAACTATGACTACTGCTGATACAATTTACCTCAGACTGAACCACAGCAACTTGTACTTAAATATAAACCAACTTGGAACTTGTATAAATGAAAGATCAACAAGAATGACTTCCCACACAGAGCAAAGAGGTTAAATAGGAACCTACAAGTTCTGATACGCATTCAAAAGCCCTTACTAATTTCTCAACAACAAATGACCTGAAGATTCCCATCAGTCCTATAAGTAAAACTGAAATTTCTTACTTTTTTGGTGCCCAATTTTATTTCAGTGCAAAATAATTTGTTTACAAGTTGAAAATATAAATCTGACTAGCACACAATGAAATAAATGGAAGCTCCATATCTGATCAATGTTCAAGAATTCCTGAATGTAATAGTGAACCAGTAAGTATGAAATTCAGGTGACGTGCCATTGAGATTGAGGTCACATGCAACTTTGTCAAAAAATCTACTCTTCTTTCACACATACTTTAAGATCAAAAGTTCCTGGTGTGTCCTATCATTATCATGATAAATCATGTTCCCTGCATTTTCACTCTTTTAAACCTAAATACTCATTAAAGATTTAGAAGCTCTAGGAGATCCTGTCTTAGAGGCAACATAAAAAATAAAAATCATGGGAGAAACAGAAATAAAAGAAGGGAGACAAAGAAAGAAAAAAACTAAGGATAGAAGGGCAAAGGAGAGAAAGTAACAATACAGAACCCACAGAGATTTCTAACCAGCCTACACAGCCTTATTGTTTATAAGTAAAATCTAAGACCCAATCAGACTGTGTGGACCTGCCTGAAGTAACACAGTTAGTGATGGAACTGAGCCTGCCCTGGAATGCCTCTTTTTCAAGACTGTTTGAAAAACTGGAATGTGATCTTTGAAGAGCCAGAACTTATTTTTAGCACTTTGAATAAAACTATTTTACAACTATATATCTAGCTTTTTTATACTGAAAAAGTATGCATATGATAATTATAAACACTAAACATTGGGAGGGAAATGGTGCCCATTTCAAATATATGGAGTTGTTTTCTTCATTAATGTTTTTGTGGCCTGTATAAGTTTTGGCTTGGTTTGGAAAACATTATTGAAATTATGGTCATTATTCTGTTGGTATTTCCTGAAGAGACATTCCAGGGATTTAAAAGATAGGAAAATATCCTAAAAATACACTAATTAGACTGTATTTTTGTTTGGGCCTCTTTTTAATGATCCCTAATTCTGAATTATTAAGATTTTTGGCACAAGGTAAAAAAAAAAAGAGATGGTATTTAGTTACGAGAACTCACTTGAAGGCTTGGTTTCATCACTAACTGTGTTACTTAGGCAATTCCACACAGTGTGACTGGATCTTAGGTTTTACTTATAAACAATAAAGGCAAAATTCTTATGCTACTCTAGTAGATATTGTGAGGCACAAATGATAAGGGTCAAATTTACAAAGTAAAATTTGCTTTGTAAATTAAGTGCTATATGCATTACCCTTTATATTGTCAGAAAAATTGGTTTATAACTATATTGGTAGGTAAGAACAAAAGGGACTGCTGCAAAGTTCAAAGTATTGTTCCATGTAAAATGAAATACGAATGCCCTACCATCAGAAAATGTAGTTTATAAAAATACAGATCTGCTCTCAAAAACCAGTTCAAAATCCATTTGGATTGTTTTTCTGGTACACACTAACACAGAATCATAATGAAATGTCAAGGAAGCACTAAATTTCAAATCCTTTAACTTATGTTTAATTAAACTTAATATATAAACTTCATTATCCCTCAACATCTTAGGTCCCTGGATCATCTAAGGTCCAAATGCAAAATAATCTATACAAGTTTTTACCGGGGAAAAAATATCCAAGGGAAGACTACCAGCCTGAATAAAAATACACAGGATCAACTTCAAAAATAAGTAGACACTGGCAACATGGAAAGTATGTCAATACTAATTGCAAGTAGTGTATAACCTAGCATCTTAAAAATAGTTACACAGTGCTTGCTTCGACAGCACACATACTAAAACCAGAACAATACAGGGAAGATTAGCAAGCCCCCTGTGCAAGGATGACTTGCACATTTAAGACTTGTTCCACATTTCTGCACAGGGCATATTTAGGGCAGTGAAACTATTCTATAAGACACAGTAATGAGAAATATTATGCATTTGTCAAAACCCATACAAGTGTACAATATAGGAAACCCCAATGTAAACTACAGACTTTAGTTAATAAGTGTATCAATACTGACTTTTCAATTGTCAACAAATGCACCATAGTAATGCAAGATGTTCACAGAACCTGTTATGAAGGGGAAATGGGCATACGGCAACTCTCTGTACTTTATGCACAATTTTTCTGTGAGCTTAAATTGCTCTAAAAACAAATGAAGTCTATTTAAAAAAAAAAAAAAAAGGCCCAATTTCAGATAATGTTAATACCCCAAACAAAACCAACAAAAAACCAAAAACCCAGTGGCATAAATTTAGGACTCTTTCTAAGAGACCTGGGAGACAAAGTGTTAAAATACCTGCATCTTTCTGGAGAGTCTTCTCTATCTTTCCTCCGGAACTTGCTGATGGTGTCATCAATTGTGCTTCCAATTTTATCACTCAGCTCACCTAATTTATCACTGAATGGAAAAGCACTCTTGTTTTTATCCCACTCCTCATCCCATTTTGATTTGGGCTCAGGATCATATCTTTCACCTATATAGAGCATTAAAAAACAAGCAACTCTAAGGACATTAAATTCAAAAGGTATCTACAAGTCCTTATTTCTCAGGCTTTTCCTCATAATAAAATCATTTTCAAAGGAAAACAGAAAGCTCCCACAGTGCTGAATCAACACAATTACAGCAAGGCATAGCATGTAATGCCAGTCATTAAGTGGCAGGAATGCAGATTCAAAAGCTTTTGTTTATGAATACTTACACAACCTTAATGCACAGCACGGCATATCAGGAAATTCTTAAAGGCTACTGAAAGGAGCAGTGGAAAACACAAAACCAACACAAGCTATATAAGCAAAAGAGAAATGAAAATCTTTCTGTTTTTACAAAAGCCACTTAATATGTTATATTTTATTCCTGTCCCTTAATGGTTTCCCAATTTTCAGAAAAGTATTGGATAGCAACAGCGTCTTAAAAAATACAATCTGAGGGAACTCCACTCTGAATGCCACATGTCCCAGTAACCTAAACGGTCTCAATAACTGTCATTCCTCAGTATCAAACTAAAATAATAATTCAATGAATTTTCAAAGGATGGGAAAGCATTCCGTCATTACTGTACAAAGAAAGGATTACTCTAACTACCAAAAACTACACACGCTAGAATCAGGAAGTATGCTCAAACAGTAGTCCAGAACAGTGTCAACCAATTCAAACATCCATTCCAAACATATGCAGAGACTGGCGAAACTAGAGCCTCTGTGTGAATTTGCGAATGCAGAGAATAGATCCTGGCAGTAAACAAAAAACCCAAAATGTCAAGATTTGTTTTAGTCCTTGCCCTTAGGGCCCTGAAGGAGACATAGGAATTACGGACACAAAATGAAATTCTTTTATTTCCATGTCCAAATTCAACTTAAGAAGCAAGAGTAGAAGGTACAGAGAGCACGCGAGGTTTTTTAAAAAAAGAAAACATTCAAAATTAAGGCAGGTTGGAAGAAAAGAAGGACAATGAGGAACAACAAAATAACTGAAAAGTGGCTAATGAAGCTTTTGTGTTGAACTTTTGCTTTTAGGATCTAAAAGGATACGATACACAGTCTTTGGAGATTGAACAAAATCATTCTGCTGAATTGCCTGCTAAAATTGCAAGGCTAAAATTTTCTGTAAGTGTTTAAGGATTTTAACATATTTACTGAATCTGGAAGTGACCACCAACTTAAAGAAAACACGACAAAATGAAGTTTTCTAGACAAAATTTAAAACAGGATGATTTTTTAAAAATAAGTGATTTTCCAACCATGTGTATGTACATTTGAACAACAGTGTGATGAACTAGACTTTGGAAAGAAACACATTTGCGCAAAAAATGGAAGTGGATGAAAACCAAACTGATTAGCATGGTCAGTATCATACTGAATTAGTGCTAAAGATACTGGATACTGGCAAGACATTATCTAATGTCAGAATGAAAAAACACAAAACTGGCCGGACATGGTGGCTCACGCCTCTAATCCCAGCACTTTGGGAGGCTGAGGTGGGCAGATCACTTGAAGTCAGGAGTTTGAGACCAGCCTGGCTGACATGGCGAAACCCTGTCTCTACTAAAAATACAAAAATTGGCAAGGCATGGTGGCTCCCGCCTGTAGTCCCAGCTTCTCAGGAGGATGAGGCAGGAGAATCACTTGAACCTGGGAGGCGGAGGTTGCAGTCAGCTGAGATTGCACCACTGCACTCCAGCCTGGGTGACAGATCGAGAAGAAAGAAAGGGAGGGAGGGAGGGAGGGAGGGAGAGAAAGAGAGAGAAGGGGAGAGAGAGAGGAAGGAAGGAAGGAAGGAAGGAAGGAAGGAAGGAAGGAAGGAAGGAAGACAGGCCGGGCACAGTTGCTCACGCCTATAATCCCAGCACTTTGGGAGGCTGAGGCGGGCAGATCACAAGGTCAGGAGATCGAGACCATCCTGGCCAACATGGTGAAACCCCATCTCTACTAAAAATACAAAAAATTAGCTGGGCGTGGTGGTGGGTGCCTGTAATCCCAGCTACTCGGGAGGCTGAGGCAGGAGAATGGTGTGAACCTGGGAGGCAGAGCTTGCAGTGAGCTGAAATGGTGCCACTGCATTCCAGCCTGGACGACAGAGCGAGACTCCATCTCAAAAAGAAAAAAAAAGAAAAGAAAAAACACAAAACTGCTAATAGTGATTAGTTAAGTCTGAATAATATAAACCATGAACAATAACTTAGCAAAAGAATGTGATGCAAACACACAGGATATCCAACTCTACCTTTAATACAGATACTGCAGTTAGTGCATTGTGACTTGAGTTTGAAAACGTATTCAATTTTCTAAGTTTAGCTGATATAATTATATATCATACTGGCAAAAAGAAAGATACAAGCAAGAATAGTGTGGAAATAAGTTTCAAATAGCAATTTCTATTAAAAACACATTAAGTTGCTATAACTACTTTCAAAAAGCTAAAGAATAAAATTACTACTTGGGTAAATAATCCAAAAACTTCAGACTTCCCCAAATAGAAACTCCAAAACATTATTTATACGCTTTAGGAGAAATACTTTCGCCCAATTCAAAAACTGACTTGTGGCTGACTCTGGTGGCACTGCCTATGAATTAGCCCTGTCAAAAAAAAAAAGAAAGAAAAAGAAAAACCTGACTTGCATATGATGTTTCAATATAAAAAAGGGAATTTTTCTACTGTTAGAAACATCCTTAAACAGCTAACTAAATGCAGTATTTTTTGAGAGCGGAAAGCAGAGGAACAAATTGGTAAGTATATTTTATATGTTAAGATTTTTACTTGGTTCCACTGAAGGAGATACGAGACCTCAATATAATCCAAATATAAACATATATAGTTGGGAGGAGCTGGAGAGCCTCAGTGAACAGCTGCTAAGATACACAGCACTGGCCTGTCTGCATACACACAAAATGACCAAGAGATTGTCAGAGCTCACAGAAGACAGAACAAGTCCAAAGGGACATGCCGTGAAAGACAGTTCTGATTTTGTGTATCTGCTTCAAGCACCTATGCCCTATTTTAGAGAAACTACATTATTACATTAAAAATAAACATGAAAGATGAATGTTCTAGCTGCTCTTAAATGTATTGGGAAGAATAAACAAAGCAATAGGCCTAGATGAAAATCTGAGAGTACTGTCAGTCATCTTTTATATGTCAAATTATGCAATGCTTAAATAAGGAAAGAGAGACTGAGGCTGGAATGACTGACAGGAAGCTTATCTGGTTTGGGCCAAAAATACAGCTAGATTGGGGTTTCAAATTAGAAAGATGAATCTCCTGATCAAACTTTATATTTTTATACTCTAAAATCTAAGTTATAGAAACTTTCTTCCCCCTTCTTTTTAAAAGAATGGTAATCCTAACAGGGAAGGGTATACATCTGTTTTAATCTCTGTATGTCACCACAAAGTACGCAGTCATTTAATTAGCCATTAACGGTTAAAATCCTATTGCCAAACCCACAACTTAAAAACTAGGAAGATTCATGTGATAGTAGAAGCCAAAATTAGTACTGTGTGTATTTTAGTATTCTATGTATTCCTAGAAAAGAAAATTAGCATTTTGGTCTTTGGTATTTCACTGATTCTTAAAATATACTCAAGATGTTAAGCTGATGCTTAGGTGTCAGCTTGTCTTTGATACTCACTGTATCTGAATCCTCCAACACTGTCTGAGGAAACCCCAACATACTTGTCTTTGTTCTTCTTTGCTTTCTTTCGCTCTTCACGAAGTCTATCGTCATCCTGGGCAAATTCAACCAGTTCCTTCACCTTCTGTCGAATATTTATACCTTGATCCTTGCCATGCTCATCTAAGAGTATGGTAAGAGAGAAGCAAAACCTAAGAATTCACTTAATATGTATCAAGCTCTTTAAGATAAAAAAACAGACACAAAAACTTCAACATAAGAAACCAACTTCAATATTTAAAAAACAATAAAAAGAAGCAAGTTGTGCTATTTAACTTTGTCATTTCCTTCTCAGCAAATTATAAGTTCTAAAATGGAATTTTGGCTTATAAGAGCATGTAAAGATGAACTAAAAAGGACCACAGATAACGGTACTATGCAAGGTCAATTAAAGATTCACTAAAAAGGATTACTGATGATGACCACACAAAATAGACATATCCATAAGTGCTATTGTGTTTTTCTATCATATTTTAAGAAAACAAATCAAAGGAAGAATCACTTTAGCATGTTAATAACTGAAAAGCATACAAATGTCTTGGTTTCTCCAGTACAAGTCTGGAACACTAATTATCAGGTTTTAGTGTAGCTCAAAAACTGAATTTTTAAAGTGCTTACAACTGGGGTATGCTACAAAATGAAATGTGCTTCATTCTCCAGCCTCTTTCACATTCAAAACACACTGTGGCCTTGCTGCCTTTGCACAGTAAATATTATTTGGTGGGAGGGAAAAAAAACCCAGCTTCAAACAGATGTGTGTGTTTTGGAGCTCTAACCTTTTCTTCCCATATGATTAAAGCTATTCCTTTATGGACACCACAGGGGACCAGTCTCCAGTGCATATTTTAATATAAACCCGAACACTCATGTTGTGTTGGTTCTGTTGTTATTAGCCAGTCTTTTCTGCAAGTTCTTGTCTTCACTAATTAATACTCTAGGGCCCCGCGTCTTGGATTCTGCACTCGTCACACAACCAGCAACAGTCACATTCTAATTAGAGCAGAGAAGCTTCTAAGCTGGTTCAGGTGACTGACAACTCCAACTACTGTTTTAATTTGCTTATAAGGTTTTTCTATTGCTCACCTACAAAGTGGTAATTTTCCAGGGATCGTAAATCATAAATGTGTTCTCTGGCACTTGTAACAACACGCTCTGATCCATTCCTTATGAGGTAAGCTAGGAGCAGCAACGACTGTAAAAATACAAAGCACTAAATGATTTAATGAAATAAAGTCAGTAGAGCTTTGGTGAATGGTTAAAAAAATAATTCTAACATAGCAAATAAAGAATCTTCATGCTGGTGGTGAGGTTTCCTTACATTAGACTCTAAACACATAATCTAGAACTTACATAATCAATTTGAAGTTCCTCTTATATTAAGCATAGTAAATAATTATAAATCATCTGGATACTATGTGTCAAAGACTTAGACTCTGTTGTTCAAAATATCTGAATGTATGATATAAATAGACAATAAGGTTTTAGAAAGCTGACTCAGTTTTTACTTTTATCTGAGCATTATGGAACTGAATTGCCAGAAATTATTTGGTAATTAAGCAATCCTATAGTATTTTCCCCAGATAAAATTTAATTTTGAGGTTAATTATGTGGCTTTTGTTTTAAAAGGTTGTGGCCAGGCTCAGTGGCTCATGCCTGTAACCCCAGCACTTTCTGGGAGGCCAAGGTGGGCGGATGACTTGAGGTCAGGAATTTGAGACCAGACTGGGCAACATGGTGAAACCTCGTCTCTACTAAAAATACAAAAATTAGCTGGGCACAGTGGCCCACGCCTGTAATCCCAGCTACTCAGGTGGATGAGGCACAAAAATCACTCGAACCCAGAAGGTGGAGGTTGCAGTGAGCTGAGCCCGCACCACTGCACTCCAGCCTCGGCGACAGAGAGACTGTCTCCAAAAAAAAAGTTGTTACCAAATAATAATAATAATAATGATGATAATAAAACCTGTAGAAAATTTTGCAAAATAGTGAGATGTCTTTACAAAAAACAAAACAAAACAAAACAAAAAAATAGCTGGGTATTGATTGAGGCACATGTCTGTAGTCCCAGGTACTTAGGGGATTGAGGCAGGAGGATCTCTTGAGCCCAGGAGGTCACCACTGCAGTGAGCCAAGGTCACGCCACTGCATTCTGGCTTGGGTGACAAAGCCAGACTGTCTCAAAAACAACCAACCAACAACCAACCCCTAGCCCCAAAGTAAATTTTGTTAAAATGTAAATTTAGAATGACTGCTAATGGGTATAGGGTTTCTTTATAGGGTGACAAAAATGTTCTGGAATTAGATAGTAGTTATTCCTACAAAACTTTGTGAATATACTATATAATAAATTGTACATTTTGAACTTAACATTGCTTGGAACAAACCTCACTTGATTAGGTATATGAAAATCTAGTTAAGCAGAGAGGAGGGGGCGGCAAAAACAAAACAAATCTAGTTAGGTTGGTAAAACTGAGGGACACAAAACCTCCTCCTACCAGTAATTTACAGCCATGTGTCACTTAACGATGGGGATATGTTCGTGTAATGTGCCATTAGGAAATTTCATCACTGTACTAATATCACAGAGCATACTTACACAAACCTAGATGGTATGGCCTGCTACACACTGAGGATCTATGGGACAACCTATTGCTCCTCGGCTACAAACCTGTGCAACATTGTTACTGTAATGACTACTATAGGCAGCTGTAACACAATGCTGAGTATTTTTGTATCTAAACATAGAAAGAGTACAGAAAAAATAGTATTATAATCCAATGGGACCACTGTCAAATAAGCAGACCATCACTGACTAAAATGTCCTTATGTGGTATATATGACTATATTCTTTAAAAAAGGAGTTTACTCAAGAATTAAAAAAAAAACAAAAAACTAAAAGCAAATTTAATTTACAATATTTCAATTATTTCATCACACCTACCATGCAACCTAAGGGAATGACACTGAATGTTTTCAGAAAGAATAACATAAAAAAACATGAAACTAACACATAGATTTTCAATCCTAAAAGCCAAATTATGTCATTTTGGATAGCAAAGAAAAACATTCTGAAGAAGTAAGAAAATATGGTAGGTATAGAAGCACAGACGACTATATTACTATAGAATTCTTCATTATATGAGATCAGAACAAAAGGAATCTGATAAAAAGTTCATATTCACAAATTTAAAATTAGAATTACATTTTGAACATTTGTGATACAGAATACTGTGAGAATACTACCATAAATTAGGTAAATGTCTACGTAGATGACAAACCATTCAGACTGTAGTATTCATCTTAACTGCTCATACACTAAACATGCACACTACTATAGATGCATTATTTTTGACATGCATAAACATTTTAGTAGGAAAAATTTTAAGAAATAATCAACATTTAGAAGTATTAAGAATTTCTCATTCAGAACAGTTGTTCATGATGACTAGAAAATAGAACACAAATAACAAATCTACTTCTTTCATGTGTTTTCGATTATTCTATTCTAGGATTTAATATACTTTAAAACCACCTATGTATATACACTTTAAATTTCCAGTATGTGTTTTCAACATGTCAAGCAATTAAAGCAGATTTGTTTTCATACCTTATAAACTCTTCTCCAATTCTTTTTGTTGTCTTTTAACATTCGTGACCAAAGCATGTTCATAAGTTCTGGAAATTGTTCATACATAAATGTAGCCCTGAAAAAAGAATCATTTTCTTTAAGAGTCTGCAATATATTAATTTTGACAGTAGATGGCAGACTTGTTCTAATTTGGTGTTTCCCTGAAGCGTTTTTAAAAATTAATAAACATAATTCAAAAAATTTAGAAGATTATGTACTTCCTTGAAAATGTTTTCGCTATGTTTTATACACTACCTGGCACATATGTAAGTCCTGCTAATTAATCAATACTTTGCAATTAATAATTTAATTAATATCATATTTTGCAAGCTCTTCATTCACTGGTACGGTGTCCCAGATGTTCACAGAAAAAAATTTTTCGAACTTGCACTTCAAGTTATTTTATATGTATTTGTCAAAATTTTACATGGTGAGCTACAGCATTATCTCAAAACTTAATTGAAAAAGATACATTGTGGGTTTCTTTTTTGAGCCAAATTTTTAAGGGAAATGGACTGCATAAAACTTTCCATATTACTATCTGAAACTTTCTACATTACTATCTGAATGATTATGCAAAATTTATATTCTGGCAGCCAAACAGTTTAAATCTGAAAGCAAATTTCACATTTCTGTGTTAAGATACTTTGATTTTTTTCTGCACTGCTGAGTCAAATTATCACTTACTTGGCAATCTCTCCCATGAGTTGCCCAGAAGGTCCCCAAGGATCATCGTTCGTTGCCTCTCGAACCTTAGACTCGATCTCTGAATAATTCATAACCACATTGGTGCTGCAGAGGAAAAAAATGCACGCACATACGCACAAAGATTAGCATCAAAACTGAGAAACACATGAAAACTTAATAATGACACTACGGGGTGTCTTAATGAGCTACCTCTACAGGGTGGGAGAGAAAACATCTTTTGTGCACAAGCTACCCCAAGGACACTATGTAACACACTTAAGTTATCTTTAAGCAGATTTTACTATTCCATTAGTCTTCAAGAATACAGATGAGAGACTGCATTAGAGCTGGCATAAGTCCAGTAAAAAATGGCTGAGGGTCAAATTAAAAAAAAAAAAAAAAAGAACATGCTAGAGTCTATTATAAAACTAAGTTGTCAGTTTCTTGACCAGATCTGGTTTACATGCAATGCAAGCTTATGTTTCCTGCTTACAGAAATCCTATAAATTAGGCAAAATTATGTAACAGCTAAACAGTATCTATATCACATTTTTTAAAAAGAATAAATCAAAGATACCTACAGATGTTTAGAACCACTATAAATGTTGAACTATAATCTCTTAGTCTTTTTTCGTTTACTCTGTCATGTGCACTTCTATGTCATATATTCACTGTAACCCTCACTTTTACTGGCTGCATAATATTCCATCAGGAGATTGTATGATGCACACTTAACTTTCCCTTAGGACTTCGGCAATGATCTGGGCCTCAGGAGTCAGAAAGATCTGATTCCAGTCACTTACTATGTGACCTTTAGAAAATTATTTTAATTATCTTAATCTCCGTTTCCTCAACCATAAAATGGGAATAAATAAGCATACTACCTCAAAGGCTAGCACAGCAAATGGCGTTTATTTAGCACAGTGTCTGACATACAGGAAGTACTCAGTAAATGTTAGCTATTATTATATTAAATATAATAACCAACACCAGCCTGGGCAACACAGTGAAACCTGGTCTCTAAAAACAAAAAGAAAAAATTAAAAATTAGCCAGACGTGTTGGCGTGCACCTGTAGTCCCAGCTACTAGGGAGGCTGAGGTGGGAAGATTGCTTGATCCCAGGAGGTCAAGGCTTCAGGGAGCCATGACCACCCACTGTACTCCAGCCTGAGCAGCAGAGCAAGACCCTGTCTCCAAAACACAAAAGGTAATATATATAAAATAACCATCTATTAGGAGAATTTCAAAACATCATGTAATATTTTTATATGAAAGAATTTACTTTGGAAAAAATAAGATTTAAGATATGAGATGGCAAAATGTTTGGTCGTCAAAATGGAATTTCTCATGCTTATATGAATTTAAGGATTCAAAGACATTTTGAGAATAAAGAAATACTGCAAAACTGTGACATCCTGTAGTAGTATTCATTTGACATCGAAAGCTCCAAATATTACCAAACAATTGTTATAACAGGTGTCTGTGAATATAGTAATTCAATTCCTGCACTTAGCATTAAGTCTTAGAAATAGTGAAAAATCAGAATTTGGTAACTATTACATACATATACCCCACTTTTGCTATATGGTTTTTCAGTCATCAAAAAGTTCTATTTTTAGAATAAGGAAGGTTTGGTTGAAATTGGCACTCAAATCTCTTAAATATAAATTTCAAATTTATTGCAAACACTTCAATGTCTTCATGTTTAAAGAACAGACCAACAAACAGGTTTGGGTCAAATTTTAAAGGAACCATTATGCAAGTAAGTGTGACTTGCCAAAAAACTGAATCAATCTGGCTTTCAGATTTAAATTCAGGACACTGTTCTTCTATGGAAGAAAAGCAAAATCCTATTATTTTCTTTCAAATCTTGGAGAAAACTGCCTCCTGAGATACCAATTAATGTGATAAAATAAATACAAATTCCTTCCCCAGGACTAAAATAAATTAATGATCTCCAATGCCCACCCCCACTTAAAAATGTTAAGACCACTAAGGAATACATTTTCGTTAAAATCCAGTAATGGTTCTATTACAACAGTTTTATGTATAAATGTAGAAGAATAAGTTTCCTCCTAATTTTATTAACCATGGAACCAAAATAAAACTAAGGCAGCCAATAACAGATTCACAATTTAAGATGCCACAAAAAGATGAATTTCAGAATGCTTTTGTTTATCCTGGTGGCTGAAGAATGCATGGCTTAGGCAGTTAAAAGTGTCAAAATGCAGCTGTGAAAATGAACAATGGCAATTAGGATTATAATTCACCCAAGCATTTCATTACCAAGAATGCACTTGAAATCTCTTTGCATTGTTTAATTTGTTGGAGAACAAGATGAAAGAAGTTAATCTCCAGTCCATGTACATGAAATATTTTTACCAGAGCCTTCATAAATGTTGTAGCTTTCAGAACACTACTTTCCTTGTTCAACCGACAAAGGCCCATGGGTCAAATAAGAAAGGTTCTGTTTCCGTAACCCTTCAACAAGATTCTTAGCTGAAGGCTTGTGTGAGCGCTGTGTTTAGAGGGAGAGGTGGCAGAGAGCCAATAATCTAAGAATCTCATTTCTTTGGTTGAAAAACAATGGGAGCCATCAGCACATACTCACAATACAGTTATTAAGTATATCCACAGAAGGATATGGCAAATATAAAACAAAAAAATAACAGAACGCTTACACGAAGAATCCAGATCTATTTTAAAGTTATTTTCCAGGCCAGGTGCAGTGGCTCCTACCTGTAAACCCCAGCACTTTGGGAGGATGAGGCAGGTGGATCACTTGTGTCTAGAAGTTCACTTACCAGCCTGGCCAACATGGCAAAACTCCGTCACTACAAAAAATACAAAAATTTGCCAGGCGTGGTAGCATCTACCTGTGGTCCCAGCTTCTCAGGACACTGAGGTGGGAGGACTGCATGAGCCCAGGAGGTTGAGGCGAAAGAGAACGAGACCCTGTCCCCTACTCCCCTCCCCAGAAAAAAGCTATCTTCCAATGAAGCTGTTGCTTTCAGAAACTGCAAAGAACCCCCCTCAAGATGAGATCTGATGGCATAAAGAATTCCAAAACGAAGTATTTTAAGCTTCAATTAATTCAGAAACAAACGTAAACTAAAAACAACACTGTATGGTTTGGCCTTATTCCAGGTCATTTAAAAATAACTATTTCTAAAAAGGTAGAAATGGCATTTTGATCCTTCCTTTCTCATGTTTTCTACTGCCCTCAATCTATGCCCTACCCATAATTCCAGTGACCTTTTAAAAAAAAACAATTCTTCCGTGCTAAAAATAAAAATAAAAATTTATGTCCAGATTTGAAAGGAAAAAAACAGCTTTTTAATTCTGCAAACTTCTGACACAGATGTTTTAAGAATATATCACAGACGCTAGAGGGGGCACTCTCAACGGTTTCTTAAACACACACACAAACAATCCTCCAGACAAAGGTCTAGAATTTGAACGGCAAACAAAATTACAGAAAAAGACACCCCCCTTCCCAATAAATTTCATACCATTTAAACTAACACTACAGTCAAACAAGTGACTTATGGATTTTCACCAATCCTAAATTGAGATTCCTAATTTGAAATTTTAAAAAGTTATCTCTTTATACTCAGTTCTTGTTTTTTTAAAGTATAGGCCATTATTATGACCTTCTGTTGAAGGGTAAAAGTCTTTGGATACAGGCTTTTCTACTTACATTTCCTTTCATGTAATTATCATTATAACACTTAAAAAAGTAACCAAGAATACTTTGATAACACCAAAAAATTTTTCTGTATATTATTTTAAACCAGTTTGACAATATTATCAAAAGAAAACTTGACCCACAAAATATCTAACGATTTTTAACATTTCTGCTGTCGCCATCAATAACCTTTTATCTCCAGATTTTTGTCTGTATTTAATCTCTGCAAACATAAACAGACATGAGAATGTAATAATGGAGGGAAAGTAAAAGAAGAAAAATAACTTTTAAGAAATGCTGCTGTTTCACAAGAGAATGTAAACCAGGAAAAAAAAATGTTGCTGTAATTTTGACATTTCTTCACCAGTATTAAAAAGTATCTGTAATTTTGAGAACAATCTAACAGTCACCAGAAAGTACAAAACGAGCCCTTCTCACATGTGTTCTATCTAGGCTTACTCAATATATTAACTTTCTCTTTGCTTAAAACAAAAGTCTTGAAAATGAGTGACCTGAAAAGTAGGTTTCTCTGTCCTGATAAAGATAGGTAATTATTAGGATCACACTGTTTAAATTTAACAGTTACAACTACTGGGTAGTTCAGCAGTATAACTGGTTAACAATATCAAATCTTAATGGACTCTAATCTTAGGCCAAAAAGAAAGTTAACAGAGAGAATGAAAGATGGAATCACCAAAGAATGAAGAATACAAGAATAAAATCCATAGACACAATCATTATTGTTTATATTTATAAAACTGTTTGTTGTTTCCACAGTCTTTTACCCACTTTCACATTTGCTTCTCAGAATACTCCAGCAACTTAACTCTGTACAACTCAGCAACACTGACTCACTAGATCTTTAGTGCCAACTGTGAGAAGCTACCGTCCTCAACTTTTGCACACACGCTTTGATATGGTTTGGCTCCGTGTCTCCACCCAAATCTCATATTGAATTGTACTCCCATAATTCCCACGTGTTGTGGGAGGGACCGAGTGGGAGATAATTTGAATCATGAGGGCGTTTTCCCTCATACTGTTCGTGGTAGTGAGTAAGTCTCACGAGATCTGATGGTCTTATCAGGGGTTTCCACTTTTGCTTCTTCCTCATTTTCTCTTGCCGCTGCCATGTAAAAAGTGCCTTTCACCTCCTGTCATGACTCTGGGGCCTCCCCAGCCATGTGGAACTGTAAGTCCAATTAAACCTCTTTTCCTTCCCAGACTTGGGTATGTCTTTATCAGCAGCATGAAAATGGACTAACATATGCTTCCACAGCTATGTAAACACAGCCAATATTCAGTTAGTCAAGGGTCAACTATTCAGTTTGTAAATTATTAGTGTTCATTGTAGCCCTCCTCTTTATTCCCCATTTTCTACTTATTTGACTACTTGACACTCATATAATATAAAATTATTTTACTTGGTAAGTTGCAGTCCAGTTTTTAGAGGTATAATTGGTTAAAAGCTACAACGAGGCTTTTACTTACTGATAGTCAATACTTCTTATCTACATTAAGAATCATCGGTAAAATAATTAACAAGAACTTGAGCAGTCCTTATTGATATTTTTTCCTCTTAAAAGTTCAAGAATATGCTTTGCTAAAACAGAACTATACACCAAGGGAAAAGGTAAAGTATAGGTATAATGTGGTACTAACTGCTAACAAAGGAATAAGGAGGAAACTGAAACAGATTGAGAAGTATTTTTCCCAGTTTGCCTTTTAAATTTCATTCCTTTTTAAAAAACTGAAGTCAAAGGAATCTATATTTTTAATATGGTTTCTTCTTTGTTTTAAGCTTATTGTCAAGACTTCACTCACCCTGAGATCAGGCAGTCTTTTATTTGAGACCTCTAAATGTGTTTTGATGTATGCATGCATACACACACTCATACTAAGATAATAAGAGACAGAAACATCTGGAGACAGAAATAAACATAACTTAGTTCCAAGCAACAGTTTTAAATAATGGTATTTTTTTTCTTTATATTAATATTTTCCTGTATTTTCCAATTTTTTTCAAAGTATTATATTGTAACCAAGGTTAAACTACTAAAGGCCACTAAAAATACAAGTACTGTATCATCATTAGCTACATTTTTAACTATTTATAGGCAAGTAAACATCATAGTAGACCACATGAATATTATTTGTACTTCCAACATCTTGTTTTATCAGGTTAATAAGTGCAGCAAACAGTAACTAAAATATATGCATACACACTAAAATATGTATACCAAGTGCTATGTATGCAAAACCACAGAGAACAATTTAAGTACCCAATTTTGGAATTAATATGATTTTTAAAAACTGTATTAGGGATGAATAATTCTTGACAACAAAACCTGTATTTAAAAGTCACCTTTTACCTCAATGCCACAAAGGTTTCAGAAAAGATACTTTTATAAATTAAGTGTTGTAGAACAGTTATGCTCTTATTAAGTATCAATCTTCTTGATAATTTTTTAAACCATAAAACACCCATAAAATTAACATTGTAGAATAGGGGTCCCCAACCCCCAGAGCTGCGGACCGGCCTGTTGGGAATGGGGCTGCACAGCTGGACATGAGTAGCGGCAAGCCAGCATCACTGCCTGAGCTCTGCCTCCTGTCAGAGCAGCGGTGGCATCAGATTCTCACAGAAGCGTGAACCCTGTTGTGAATGAGGGACCTAGGTTGTGTGCTCCTAATGAGAATCTAATGCCTGATGGTCTGAGATGGAACAGTTTCATCTGGAAACTATCCTCCCCAAGCCCTGGTCTGTGGAAAAATTGTCTTCCACAAAACTGATTCCTGGTGCCAAAAAGGTTGGAGACCACTGCTATAGAAGACAGTTTCCTCAAGTAACAAAAGTCTTAAGCCAGAAACATTTGCTCTTTTTTTTATGTTTCCATCCATAACATTAAAGAAATTGTTTTAAGAATAACTCTAGAAGCTAGATAATGAACCTTGTGATATTTATTTTTTATCAGCGGAGACAGCCTCCACATTACCCTTACTTGCAAGTTGAACATTTTATAGGTTCAATGTTCATATTTTAATACCAAGTTATATCTCATTACAGTCCTGTGAAGAGTATCAAATGTACTGTCAACGGCCAAGAAGTCTACTATTCCTAAATTCAATCGGTAGATTACTTTCACTGTTAACAGAATATCTGGGGCTCTACAGAAATGATGTGGGGAGGTGGAAAAATTGATTCGTCCACATGGTGGGATATTCACCACCCATTAAAAAAAAAAAAAAAGCCTCTCATTGATCTGAAAATGCAAATGAAATACAATGCAATGAAAAGTCTTAACACAAATGACAACATGGTTCAGTAGAAGAGATAATTTTGCTATAGTAAACATGTTATAAAATAGGCATACTGTTAAAGCAATAAGAAACCATAGTACTCCCTTCATATTGCAAGAATTCCAATAAAATAAAGTATGGAAAAGTACAGAAGAAACAAATATCACAATCCTGGACGCTTCCTCTAAATAAACTCACTCGAAATCCCATAGCTAGTAAATGGCAGATTTAAAAACTATTAGGTCTTTTCACTCCAAAGCCCATTTTCTATTACGTCACACTGTCCTGTAATCATAGAATATATTCTGGTCTAAGATGACATCAAATGCAGCATCACAAATTATCCTACAAAGGAGCTACATGCTGAATAAATATTTAAAAAGATATATTCTCAGTCACGGAAATCACATTTTCTTTGGTTTTAGTAAATATTAAAAACAAACCATCTAATTGAAAGGGAGGAAACCTATGTCTCCCCTCTTATACATGTACTCTTAAAAGTAAAGAAAATACCAGTTTGATTAGGGAAAAACTGAAATGAGAGACATCTAAAATCTGAAGCTCTTTCACCCATTCTGCAATAACAGGATTTCAGAAAAGAGTACACCTAGTTATCAATACTGAAAACATATAACCTATTCAATCCAATGATATCATATGTATATGGGATGCATATTATTTATGGCTTCAACTATGTACACAAAAGACTACGCTGGATTATGCATCTTCTGTTTCCTCTTACTTTTCAAGAGGGAACACTAAATTCCTAAATGCTGAAACACAAAACTTTGCTTTTAAAAGTAACCATCAGGAATTTGCACAAAAATATTATATCCCATCTTTTAGCATTTAGCTTTCTCAGTCAAAAAAAAAATTACGATCAAATAAGTAAAGAACAACTTACTACCAGGCTTTGAAGGAGTCCCATAATACTTTTTAAACCTATTTAAAATAATTCTGGATACTCAAAGAAAGATCAAGATAGTTACTTGAGTACCTAATACAACTTTAAAACATGGCAAACTGCCTAAGTCTAAACTCTAGCTGCCTGTCTGTATGAGATTAAAATTACAGAAAATGTTGTCTTAATGTTCAAAAACATCACTTCCAATTGTTTCCTCCCCACATGATGTAAGACCATAGAAACTGGTACAACTATTTTTAAAATTATAATTGTTTTAAGTTGCCAGAAAATTAAGGACTGTATTTTTTTTAAAACCAATCCTACTCTTACATCAATTCTACTACCAAATTCTTTGTTTCATTCTGACTAATGCTGGCCCTCAATTTCAATAATCGTTGAGTCCAGTATTATGAAGGCAGAGAAATGAACCACAGAATTTTAATCACTCTTGGTGTTTTAATACCACTGAACACTGCTGATTGATATGGCTCAATATTCTTGTAATCGTAATTCAAATTTTTAGACTGCATTTGTACTACTTATAGATAAAATAGATAAATATTATAGAACTGTTTTATACGTAAGTATTTTTCAGTTTGAGGAAGAGGGGAGAGGAGGAGGGGGAGCAAGTGAAACACGGAGCAATATTCTGCAAGTAGGAAAATTCAAAAAGCTGTAAGAACTCCTAACATTCAAGGAAGATTAAAGACCTTTGTGTGTATCTTCAAAATTATGAAAATGGAAATGTCTGTACAGACTGTTAACAATCTCCCACATTCATCCATAAACTAAAGATCCTGTGCTTATCCTCACCACTGAGTAACGAATACACATTGTCACCAAAGTCTTATTTCTCAGGTAAGAAACTTTTGCATAGCAGAACACTTCATAAATTTACTGATTCCACATAGATTTGACTGTGTCATCAATCCAAGTTATTGCCTAACTCGATGTGTTCCTCAAATATATGTAAAGTATTTATTTTCTGCCCATGAATTATCATTTTCTTAGACCCTATCACATTAACTACCAGCACAAGAGGCTGGCTTTGAGTCACTTTTTTTTTTTTTTTTAAATACAGAAATAATTTGGTACCACAGCCTCAAAGCTGGAGAACAAAGCTAAGTTGTGAGGTGGATGTCAGGGACTGGTTTAGCCAAGTGACATGTTTCCATACATGCATGTGAGATCATAACATAATTATAAATTTCCTGTGACAATCCTTCCAGATGTTTTAAAAAGTCAAAACTTTGTACAGAAAAATCTACCAAAAACTTACTGCATTTCACAAAGAATGGTTTCATAGCAGGAAATGTAACGCAAGAAATTTAATCTGAGCAATCTGATGAGTAGCTGACATTAACCTATTTTATACCATACTTGCTCTTCTAATCTCTAAAAATACCCAATACAGATTATCAGTATTACAAATAGTCTTTATCTAAAAATTTCAAGCTTAAAAACCAGTTTCCAAATCCTGACAACTGCAAACTGTACATTTAGGAAATACATGGTACCTTGCTTACAGAAGAGTTTACCTAACATTCCAGGAAAATTTCCAGTATTCATTCAATTATCAGTTTGGATGGGGTAAAATTAACCAAACTCACTTTTAAATTTCTGAGATTTCCAACAACCAGTATGTTTGTCCTAAAATATAACTAGAAGAATAAATCTGAAATTTTTTTTCCAAAAGCAAGCCACAGAAAATAATTATTTTATGAAAAATTCAAGGTCAGAAAAGATTACGTAATATGAACAATCATTAAAGAATTCAATCCTTCAAGTTTAGTTTCAAACGACAATTTGTCAGATCAAAATGTCTATATAAGAGGATAACTGAAAAGATAGGAACTTATAGAAGCAAGGACTAAAATAACTCATTTTATATAAAAGGTCATTAAATGTTTTAGTCCAACATAAAGTCTTTTGGGAAACACCCAAAACCACACAATTATTTTAATGCCTCAAAAAATACAGGGATTGATCCAAAAAAAAAAAAAAAAATTAAACCAGGAGAGTGGTGGGATTTCTGCCCCTTAAAGTCTGTCATTTAATTCTTCTTCCCCAAAAGCAACAACTCTTGATTGCTATTAAACATGACTTAAACTGGCAACTTTTCAAGGAAATAGTTTAGTAATTTATATAACAGATGTGCAAAGAAAACTACACGAATGAGATAAGCCAAGAAAAACATCCTAATGTCCATAACTAAATTATGACCTGTGGAAGGAAGAAACTATAAAACCATTTCCCCTTCCTTACAACTTCAATGGTTACCAATACCAAATTTTCAGATTTTGCCCATTTTCAGATATTAAAATGAACCTAGACCCCAGAAACTGTTTCAAAAGACAAGGCCATGCTAAAGGAAAATATTGCACACTTACATATTTTTCATAAACTGCTTCATCTTTTATGGCTATTTTTGTGGCAAACGCAAAGTAATATTGTATATTAGTTAATCAATAATTTTTTGAGTGATTATTGGGGCCTGAATTTTGTCTCTGGCATACACTACCTGATCCCTGGACACATCAACCACTGTGTGCCTCGGCTTCCTCATCTGAAAGGCCCCTATGTATTATTACCATTACGGAGATTAAATGAAATGACATGTGTAAAGCATTTAGTTTTCTGTTATTATTTATTATGTTGCATATGGAAGCCCTTCTACTCCCTCTCTAGCACAGGTGCTCCTGCTATTATGACCTGGGCAGATGACAGGCTTACAGAAAAACTGTCTTAAGACAGGCTAGTCCCACAATGCTAAGTCGTTTTTGTTTTCCAGAGAGGCACTCTGGCACCAGTAAGACTGCAGGAGGGGCTGTTTTGTGGCTGGCAAAAGTGAAGAACAAACTGTGACATTAAGGGAAGTAGGATGAAAAATAGCTTCCAAAATGTGGCAGCAATGGTACTTGGAACAATGTAAGCAACAGAGCAGGCAGAGACAGTCACCACTAGAAAATTCCTTTCCTTCCATGGCCATAGAAAAAGAGGCCTCATAACACAAAAGTATATGAACTCTAACAACTATATAAAAACACATGTACATGTGAGCAAAGCCTGGAAGAACCAAGAAAACCATATGAAAACACCTGTGTTAGAGTGGTAATAACTAGAGTGGGGTGAAGGGGGAGCATCTGTTTAAAAATTTAAAAATATTTTTTATTTATACAATTTTTAAAACTGACTTTTTAAAAGAAAACTAAAATAGCACTTGTAGTAAAACTTCTCTCAAATTGCTAAGGAAGTATCCCTGGGCTGATTTAATTTTGCTGGGGATCACCCCTAACTCCTCTGACTCAGCAGTCTGTATTCTATCACTGCACCACCTGCACAGATAAAAACTAAAAAGGGCGGTGGCTCACACTTGTAATCGCAGCACTTTGGGAGGCCGAAGCAGGCGGATCACTTGAGATCAGGAGTTCAAGACCAGCCTGGTCAATATGGTGAAACTCTGTCTCTACTTAAAAAAAAAAAAAAAATTTGCCAGGCATAGTGGAGTGCTCCTGTAGTCCCAGCTACTCAGGGGGCTGAGGCAGGAGAATCAGTTAAAGCTGGGAGGCTGTGGAGATCACACCATTGCACTCCAGCCTGGGCATCGCGGCGAGATTCCGCCTCAAAAAAAACACACAAACACTAAACTAAAAAGACAGCTTTGGGTGGAGGAGGGGCCAGAAGGTAAGGGTGTCAAGTTGCTCTCTGCCCCTAGGCTAGCTGTGGAACACTGTGCCCTCAACAGGAAAGACTGGAAATGACAGTCCCAACTCAAACTATTTCTATTTCCAGCTGATTTCTCTTAGCATGTTTCTTTAAAACTTCCAAGATTTCCATTTTTATTTTTTTAATAACAGTAGTCTAAATGATGTTTTGTAAAAAGTACTCTGCTGGAAGATATAATAGGTGCTATGTCAAAAAAGGGTTTCAGGGAAGGTCTGGAAAATGTTTAAACAAAGGCAACTTTATTCATGTAACAATTCTCAGAGACTATTACTTTAATGGTGCATTTTGAGTCTCCAACAGAGATAATACTTTTTTTTTTTTTTTTTTTTTTTTTGAGACAGAGTCTCATTCCGATTGCCCAGGCTGGAGTGCAGTGGTGTGATTTTTCAGCTCACTACAGCCTCGACCTCCCTGGGCTCAGGAGATTCTGCCACCTCAGCCTCCCAAGTACCTGCGACTATAGGTGCACGCCAACACCCCCAGCTATTTTTTTTTTGTAATTTTTAGTAGAGACAGGGTTTTGTCATGTTGCCTAGGCTGGTCTCAAACTCCTGGACTCAAGTGATCTGCCCACCTCAGCCTCCCAAAATGCTGGGATTACAGGCGGGAGCCACTGTGCCCCCGCCAATATTAAACATTTCTAAAACTTTTGTGACAATTTATCCTTTTCCTGTTACTATCTTGTTAGTATCCCAAGAAACTCATTTTGGTATATGCTATTCTAAAAAATTACCCTTTTCTTCCTTCTTTAGAGACAGGGTCCTGCTGTCACCTAGGCCGGAGTGCAGTGGTGCGATCATGCCTGACTACAGTCTCGGCCTCCCAGGCTAAAGCGATCCTCTCACATCAGCCTTCCAAGTAGCTGGGACTACAGGTGCATGCCACCACACCAGCTAGTTTTTGTATTTTTTGTAGAGACGGGGGTTTCACCATGTTGCCTAGGCTGGTCTCGAACTCCTGGGCTCAACTGACCCAACGTTACCTCTGCCTTCCAAAGTGTTGGGATTACAGGCATGAGCCACTGCGACCAGTTGTCCTTTTCTTCAAACTTCCAAAAATATTTTTAGTTTATACTTTCATCTTGCCATTCTTGTTTCTGGTATCTGTTATTTCTTTTTATTTTTTATTTTTATGAATAGGTTTTCCTTTAGTCTTTTATTTTTATGTTTTTATATTCTTGTTAGCTAGCTTTCTGCCTTTTATTTTGCTTTAAATCTCATTTTTTGAAACTCTTGTTTTTTACTGTAAATCTTAGTTTCCTACTTTGCTTATTTTAAACGTCATCTGCTTTATTATTTTTGTAAGAGTAAATGCTTCACATTGCTTTTTAAAAATACGGTACTTCAAAAACATGGGTTTTCGTTGGGTTTAAACAAAATACCTAAGGGCTGGCAAGATGGTTCATGGCTATAATCCCAGCACTTTGGGAGGCCAAGGTGGGATGACTGCTTGAGTCCAGGTGTTCAAGACCAGCCTGGGCAACATAGAGAGAACTTGTCTCTGCGCGCACACACACACACACTCTCTCTCTCTCTCTCTCTCTTTCTCTCTATATATACATACACATACAAACACATTTAAGCCTGGGCAACAGAGTGAGACCTCCATCTTTACAAAAGATTTTTAAAAATTAGCCAGGCATGGTAGGACACACCTGTAGTCCCAGCTACTGGAGGTGAGGGTGGAGGGTGGGGCTGAGGAGGAAAGACTGCTTGGGCCTGGGAAGTTGAGGCTGCAGTGAAACATGATAGTTTCACTACACTCCAGACTAGACGACAGAACAAGACCCTGTCTCAAAAAAAAAAAAAAAGTTTAAACTTTATTGCAATCCTTTCAAAATTCTCACCTGTTTTTAGCTTTAAGTTTTAATTTCTTAATAATCCTCATTTAATAACCTTATGTTAAACAGTTTTCTTTTTTCTTCATGTTTTAGTTTTTTTTTTTTTTGGAGATGGCAACTCCCTCTGTCGCCCAGGCTGGAGTGCAGTGGCAGGATCTCGGCTCACTGCAACTTCTGCCTCCTGGGTTCAAACGATTCTCCTGCCTCAGCCTCCCCGAGTAGCTGAGACTACAGGCGCATGCCACCCCACCCAGCTAATTTTTTTATATTTTTAGTAGAGACGAGGTTTCACCATGTTGGCCAGGCTGGTCTTCATCTCTTGACCTCAGGGTTCTGGCCTCGGCCTCCCTAAGTGCTGGGATTATAAGCATGAGCCACTGCGCCCGGCCTTACTTATAACACATAGCAGGACAAAGAAACAGCAAAAAGCACAATAGAAAAGACGGATGATCTCTCACTCTCACACCAGCAGCTACTTCTTCGGGTCCCCTCATAAAGAGGTAACATTGTTCATAGAGGCCAATTAAATATGTATAGGAGATAATCAAAAGAAACTAGCTTTATCAAGTCCCAAGGGTGAAAATTTTTATTCTATTCTATTCTATTCTATTCTATTCTATTCTATACTATTCTATTCTAGACAGTCTTACTCTATCACCAGGCTGGAGTGCAGTGGTGCGATCTCAGCTCACTGCAACCTCTACCTCCCAGGTTCAAGAGATTCCCATCTCAGCCTACCCCGTCTCAGCCTCCCCAGTAGCTGGGACTACAGGCGTACACCACCATGCCCAGCTAATTTTTGTATTTTTAGTAGAGACGGGCCAACCATGTTGGCCAGGATGGTCTTGATCTCCTGACCTTGTGATCTGCCCCCGCCCGCCTTGGCCTCCCAAAGTGCTGAGATTACAGGTGTGAGCCACTGCACCAGGCCACTTTTTTAAAGCCAGAGTCTCACACTGTCCCCTCAAGCTAGAGTGCAGTGGTAGGATCTCGGCTCACTGCAGTCTCCACCTCCCAAATTCAAGCGACTCTCATACCTCAGCTTCCACAGTAGCTGCGGTTACAGGCACGTGCTGCCATGCTAATTTTTGTATTTTTAGTAGAGATGGAGTTTTGCCATGTTGGCCAGGATGGTCTTCAACTCTTGACCTCAAGTCATCCACCCGCCTCAGCCTCCCAAAGTGCTGGGATTATAGGCTTGAGCCACCAGGCTCAGCCAGAGCTGCTTTTTAAACATTACTTTCTATGTATATTTGAGAAGTAACATATAAAGGTAGTTTCACTACTTTTCGTCCTGAAAAATGATCTCAGGGGCATATCATAAAGCTGAGCAGGCTGCAAGCCATCACTGGGATATCTGATACCATCTTTGGGGAACTATTTGCTTGGTGTTTACCTCCCATTACTTTCCCAAACCTGTTAGTTCTGCACTAAGAATACAGACCCTTACTTCTAGCTGAGATTGCTACAAAAGCCATTTAACTCTCTCTCCACTTCTGGGGCATCTTCTTTTCATTCATCTTCTAAACCATGACCACATTAATCTTCCTAATATTTAGTGTTGGCCATGTTAGTGCACCACAAATTCATCACCACTTTCCCTCATTTTCCTCCTACTGTATCAGTGGACAGTACCATCCAAGGTTATGGCTTGAGCATCACTTGAGAGATTACTTCTCTCCCTTCCTCCCACTGAATATCCAATCTACTCCCAGGTCTTTGCAATTCTATTCCCTAGGTACCTCTCAAATATGACCATCCACTTCTCCCTACCCACACCAACACTACCTTAATCCAGGGTCACCACTATTTTTCACCTGGATTACTGAGAACAACTTTGTAACTCTGCTTCGACTCTCTGCTTCGACTCATCTTCTACCAGACTAGGGCCAAAGGGAGCTCTTGATGAAAGATAAATTCTAACTAATTGAGCTCCTATTTTAAATCTAGTAAAGGTTTCCTTATTGCCTTTAAGCAGAAGTCCAGGCCAGGCGCAGTGGCTCACTACTGTAATTCCAGCACTTGGGCAGGCTAAGGCAGGCAGATCACTTGAGGTCAGGAAATCGAGACCAGCCTGGCCAACATGGTGAAATTCTGTCTCTATTTAAAATACAAAAATCAGCCAGGCATGCTGGCGCATGCCTGTAATCCCAGCTACTTGGGAAGCTGAGGCAGGAGAATAGCTTGAACTTGGGAGGTGGAAGCTGCTGTGAGCCGAGATCACGCCACTGCACTCCAGCCTGGGTGACATAGAGAAAACTCTGTCTCAAAAAAAAAAAAAGAAAAGAAAAGAAAAAAAAGAGAGGAAGTCCAAAATCCTTAACAAGATACAAAAAATCCTTCATGTGAGATACCAGTTTACTTCTTCAGTCCCATTCATGTGTCATTCTCACCTGAAGAATAGGCCTTTTGCACAGGCTGTTATCTCTGTCCCTGCTCTGCAGCTAACTCCACCTGATCATCAGGTCTTAGCTTGAATGTCACTTCCTCCAAAAAACCTTCCTTAACTCCCAAAACAGTTGGGAGTCTGTGTACACACTCTTCATAGCACCCTTTGCTTTCTACTAGCTAGAAATACAACTAAAACCAGTGTATTAGACTGGTGTGGCAGCTCACACCTGCAATCCCAGCACTTTGGGAGGCTGAGGTGGATTACTCGAGCCTCACGAGTTCCAAGCCAGCCCGGGCAACATGGTGAATCCTCGTCTCTACAAAAAAATACAAAAATTATTCAGGCAAGGTGATGTGCACCTGCAGTCCCAGCTATTCAGGAGGCTGAGGGGGCAGGATCACTTGAACACAGGGAAGTCAAGGCTGTAGTGAGTTGTGATCACGCCACTGCACTTCAGCCTGGGTGATAAAGTGAGACCCTGCCTCAAAAACAGTGTATTGTAACATGCATGTCTGTTTATTTGCCCGTCTCCGTCTCTGGATTCCATACACCTGGGGACACAAAATAATCTTGCTCTCTTAAAGATCTCCAGTTCCGGCCAGGCACGGAGGCTAACGCCTGTAATCCTAGCACTTTGGGAGGCCAAGGCAGGAGGATTGCCTGAGCTCAGTTCAGGAGTTTGAGACCAGCCTGGACAACATGGTGAAACCCTGTCTCTACTAAAATAAAAAAAAAAATTAGCCATGCATGGCAGTGTGCACCTATAGTCCCAGCTACTCAGGAGGCAGAAGTAGGAGAATTGCTTGAACCGGGAGGCAGAGGTTGCAGTAAGCCAAGACTGCGCCACTGCACTCCAGCCTGGGCAACAGAGTGATTGGAAAAAAAAAAAAAAAAAATCTCCAGTTCCTGGATTAGTCTTGGTGACAGCAGATGTTCAATGAGTATTTACTGGGTAAAAGAACAAAAGGACAAAAATT
Source organism: Papio anubis (assembly GCF_008728515.1). NCBI lineage: Eukaryota > Metazoa > Chordata > Mammalia > Primates > Cercopithecidae > Papio > Papio anubis. Next base: position 150,497,765 of record NC_044980.1, read on the forward strand.
CTTAAATAGCTTCTTTAGGACTATAAAAAAAAGTCCTGATTGAACTGGTAACCAGAACCTGCATGATCTGGCCTTAACTTACCTATCTAGCCTTTTCTCTCATTCCTTCTGTTTCATTTCCTTTGTGGCATAATTATACTGCTTTACTAGCTGATTAGCATTACTTCATTAATAACACGCCCTTTACTTTCTTATCTCAGTGACTCTATGTGCTTCCAGAATCCCCACCTCTTTTTAAACCTAGTTTTCAACAAAGATGCAAAAATGAAGCCTTCCTGTTCTTTCCAACCCATAATTTGCCCTTCCTTTGATCAAATCCAACATTACATTTTTAAACTCATATGCATTATATTCTGCCCGTACAACGGCTATGTATGAATTTATCTTAATTACCTTAATATACTGTCACTTTTTAAAAAGCAAATAGAGTTGATCCTCATAATTTATGGACTCTATATACGCAAATTTGCCTACTCACTAAAATGTAACCTCAAAATCTGTATTCATGGTGCTTTCATGTTCATGAACATAAGCAGAGGAGCAAAAAACCTGAGGGGTCCAGAGCACACATTCCCGTCCGCGGTCAAACAAGGTGACACTTTGCCTTCTTGTTTCAGTTCTCAAACCATAAACAAGTGTCCTTTCTACAAACTATTTGGTGCAATGTATTTCACATTTTTATGCTTTGTATTGGCAATTTCACTGTTTAAAATGGCCCTGAGCATAGTGTTCAAGTGCTCCTAAGCTCAGGAAGATTGTGATATACCTAACAGAAAAAACAAATGTGTGCGAGATAAGCTTCGTTCAGGCATAAGTTATAGTGTTGTTGGCAGTGAGTTCAATGTTAATAAATCAGCAATTTTTAAATATATATTAAGAAAGATGGCCGGGCACGGTGACTCACGCCTGTAATCCCAGCACTTTGGGAGGCTGAGGCAGGTGGATCACGAGGTCAGGAATTTGAGACCATCCTGGCTAACACGGTGAAACCCCGTCTCTATTCAACATACAAAAAATTAGCCAGGCGCGATGGCAGGTACCTGTAGTTCCAGCTACTCGGGAGGCTGAGACGGGACAATGGCATGATCCCGGGGGGCGGAGCTTGCAGTGAGCCGAGATAGCGCCACTGCACTCCAGCCTGGAGACAGCAAGACTGCATCTCCAAAAAAAAAAAGATGTCTTTAAACAAAAACACACATAAAAAACAAAGTGATGTATGGACTGGCTAAAGAAAATGTTGTCACCAGAGGCTCACAGGAACCTCCCCCTGTCTTTTCCCCTAGGAGCAATGGTTCTGTTCAAGGTGACTTTATAAAACATAGCTACCTCAAATAACGAGAACTGACTACACTATATCTTATGCAGTTTTCTTTCCCTCTTGGTGCCTAACAATGAATGTCTGACAAAAAATGGGTTGTGAAAAACTGACTAATGAATATATAAGTGAACTCCATGATATCTTGGGAACAGAGAAGAGAGAGGCAGAAAGGAAGAAAGGGGAGCTGAGGCCAAGATATGAACAAGGGAACTAAAATAAACACCCTCTACTCAACAAACACACAAAGCCAGGTCTTTTGGGGGCATGACTAGAAAGATTTATTAATTTACTATATCCCCTGAAATTAACTCACTGATCCGTTGCCAAGACTTAAAATGTTAAGATAACTTGGCACAAGTCTTCTGTGTCCCACAGAAAGATGTGAAGAACTAAATGAAACCTAAGGTTAAAAAACATACTTCAAAAACATAAAAACTCCTCTTACCCAGGGTGAGTGTAAACTATGGATTTGGGAGCCATCACAAATTTCATTTCTATAGATGTAGCAATTCTTTTACATAAGCAATGTCCACTTTTCTGGCAGGTTGTCAACTGAAACTTGTACACACTGGAACCCTCTCCTTCTTTTGCACAATCTGTTACCACAGAAGAACTGTACAAAGCCAAGACTTCTTGTATAGGACACTTTTCTCATACTTCACACTCTCTTCCATAATACAGCCATATTTGTTTGGTTATTGGTTTTTAATACACATAACTCTAAAGGGCCAGGCACTGTCCTAAGCCACTGACAATTCATTTAATCCTCCTAACAACTCTATGAGGCAGCTACTATCACTATCCCCATTTTACAGATGAGAAAACTGAGGCACAAAGAGGTTAAGTATCTCACTAGAGGTCATGTAACCATTAAGTGTCAAAACATGAACCTAGGCAGCCTGATTCCACAGATGAAGGTCCAGAGACCATGCTGTTAATTGTTGTGTTATAATCATGATTTCAGCCACTATCCCCTTCTACTCTTGTTCTCCCTTCCCATCCACTATCCAACTCAGCATCAAGAGTAAGTTACATTAAGTGGTGTCATTTCGCTCCCTTATCAAAATTCCTCATCAGCTGCTTATGACCCTTAGAATAAACCCAAACTCCACACAGTGACTTACAAACCTCTGAAGCTACCCCTCTTCTTCCATGTTCTTGCCACACTGCACTGCCACTTTCTCACCAGCTCTTTCTCTATCCAGGACCTTGCTCATTCTAAAATATCCTCTCCCTGGAACACTTTCCTTGACTTTATTCACTCTGCTTTTCAGTCTTAATGTAGGTGCTACATCCTCAGAAAGGCCTCCTCTGGCCACTCTATCTAAAATAATTCCACTCATCATTCTCAACTGCAGTCTCTTTTCTTCGTAACACAGAACGTAAAATTATTTTGTTTACTTGTTCTTTTTATTTACTGCTCTCTACCAAAACTTGTTTACAGTTGTATTTTCAAGTACCTGCAAGAGTTGCAGATGATCAATAAATCCTCGCTATATTAAAAAGCCAGGTTGGCCGGGCGCGGTGGCTCAAGCCTGTAATCCCAGCACTTTGGGAGGCCGAGACGGGCGGATCACGAGGTCAGGAGATCGAGACCATCCTGGCTAACACGGTGAAACCCCGTCTCTACTAAAAAATAAAAAAAAAAAATTAGCCGGGCGAGGTGGCGGGCGCCTGTAGTCCCAGCTACTCGGGAGGCTGAGGCAGGAGAATGGCGGGAACCCGGGAGGCGGAGCTTGCAGTGAGCTGAGATCCGGCCACTGCACTCCAGCCCGGGCGACAGAGCGAGACTCCGTCTCAAAAAAAAAAAAAAAAAAAAAAAAGCCAGGTTATCCTGTGGCTTCCTGTTACTTCTGGTTATAACACTTTATTCCCCTTGGGATATGAGTATCTGACATTAGATGCATACCTATTATTTGAGTCTTCTTTATCAGAGATTATGTAAGCATTAAGAATATACTGGAAGCCAGGTGTGGTGGCTCACACCTGTAATCCCAGCACTTTGGGAGGCTGAGGTGGGAGGACTGCTTGAGCTCAGGAGTTTAAGACCAGCCTGGGAAATATGGAGAGACCCTGCCTCTACAAAGAATAAAAAAATTAGCCAGCCATGGTGGCCCACACCTGTGGTCTCAGCTACATGGGAGGTTGAGGTCAAGGCCGCAGTGGGCTAGACTGTGCCACTGCACTCCAGTCTGGATGGCAGAGTGAGACCCTGTCCAAAGAAGGAAGGAAAGGAAGGAAGGATGGAATATATACACACGCACGCACACACGCACGCACACACACACAATAACTAACTAAAAGATGTTTATCATCATGTATTCTAAAAACTCATACTTGAGAAATGCAATCGGTCTAAAAGAAATGTCAATTATGTGTTATTTTCCAATTACTCCTTATAAAGTCTGAAAAAGGCTACAAGGATACTACTTACATTAAATTCAAAATCCATGTTGTCTCACCAGCAAATTTCTCAAGCTCTTTTAATCTCTTTTTCTTTTTGAGACAGAGTCTCACACTGTCCCCAGGCTGGAGTACAGTGGCGCAATCTTGGCTCACTGCAACCTCTGCCTCCCGAGTTCAAGCGATTCTCCTGCCTCGGCTTCCCGAGCAGCTGGGACTACAGACACGTGCCACCATGCCCTGCTAGCTTTTGTATTTTTAGTAGAGACGGGGTTTCACCATGTTGGCCAGGATGGTCTCAATCTCTTGACCTCATGATCCGCTGGCCTCCGCCTCCCAAAGTGCTGGGATTATAGGCATCCTGTAATCCCAGCCATTGCGTAAGCCACTGTGCCCAGCCAAGTTCTTTTACCTCTTAATGTTCAAATTAAGAACATATTATTTGTTCTACTTAAAATTATGTAATTTTTCAGCTTTGTATAAATTTTTTCTTAACTGCTGGAAAAATGCCACTTTTAACAAATGGCCAATTTAATCCAATTTAAATCGAAGATTTCTTTTTTTTTTTTTTTCCCCGAGATGGAGTCTTGCTCTGTTGCCCAGGGGTTGGAGTGCAATGGCACGATATCGGGTCACTGCAACCTCTGCCTCCCAGGTTCAAGCAATTCTCTTGCCTCAGCCTCCCAAACAGCTGGGATTGCAGGTGCCCACAACCACGCCCAGTTAATCTGTGTATTTTTAGTAGAGTCTGGGTTTTGCCACGTTGGCCAGATTGGTCTCAAGCTCCTGACCTCAAGTGATCTGCCTGCCTCGGTCTCCCAAAGTGCTGGCATTACAGGTGTGAGCCACAACGCCCAGCCTAAGTCAAGGATTTCATATTTTCAAATGAATTATATATTTATTCTGTGAGTAAAGCCAGCCTAATTATATGCTTAATATGTACATCTTAAGATTATCTATAAATTCTCAATACTTTTTTCTACAAATTTTGCAAATGTGGATACTTGACACTTCTATTTGCAAAATAAAGTGCCAACATCTAATTAGAATAGTGCTGCCATAATTAAGCCAGACTCTTAAATTACTCAGTAATCAGTTGCTGGTATAAACAATTCAAAAGCCAAAAGCAGTTACAATATAACAGAACTATGAATTATGGGTGAAAGGCTGTAACAAGAAATACTGTTAGGAAGAATACATTCTATGGGAGCATGTTATTGCCATAATCACAACCATTATCTACAATACATACACTTGTGTTGCAATACACTTTTTGTCTATTCATACTTAACTAATTTTACAAAACCAAATAGCATTGCTAGAAGTAGTGAGAATAGAAAGAACAGAAATGTAGTGCTCTTCATAACTCTTATTCTCTTTAGACTTAATAAAATGAAAACAGACCAGGTGTGTTGGCTCATGCCTACAATCCCAGCACTTTGGGAGGTGGGCGGATTGCTTGAGCCCAGGAGTTCGAGATTATCCTGGGCAACATGGCAAAACCCCACCTCTACAAAAAGTACAAAAATTGGCCAGATGCGGTGGCGTACACCTGCAGTCTCAGGTACCAGGGAGGCTGAGGTGGGAGGATCACCTGAGCCCAGGAGGTCAAGGCTATAGTGGGCCATGATTGTCCCACTGCACTCCAGCCTGGGTGACAGAGGGAGACCCTGCCTCAAAACAAAACAGTCAAAAAATGAAAATAAAACCTTAAGCTTTACTCAAAAGAAAAGTATCATCACCACACTTTCAAAGAACTTCGTCCAGGCCAGGTGCAGTGGCTCACGCCTATAATCTCAATACTTTGGGAGGCCGAGGTCAATGGATAACTTGAAATCGGGAGTTCGGGACCAGCTTGGCTAACACGGTGAAACCCCATCTCTACTAAAAATACAAAAATTAGCTGGGCATGGTGGCAGGCACCTGTAATCCCAGCTACTCAGGAGGCTGAGGCAGGAGAATCGTTTGAACCTGGGAGGCAGAGGTTGCAGCGAGCCGAGATCGTGCACTGCACTCCAGCCTGGGCGACAGAGCAAGACTCAGTCTTAAAAAAAAAAAAAAAAAAAAAGAACTTTGTCCCATGTGCCAACTCTGAATTACACGTGATCCTGCATACCAAGAAGTTCTAGTAATCTTCTAATTACGACAAAAATCTATCTATTAATCTATCTATCTATCTATCTATCTATCTATCTATCTATATGTACATATAATCAACAGTATAATCTCTATTTTAAAAATATGCTTTACCACTAAGTGGAACCAAAACCAGGGGTCCTCAGAGAAATGGCTGATTCCAGGGCTGAAGCAGTCAAAGTACAGGATAAGCCTAAAACATCTTTGTATCAGAAGCTAAGGGTGCTCAAAAGAAAAAAGAGGAGGTCAGACACCATGGCTCATGTCTGTAATCCTAGCACTTTGGGAAGACAAGGCGGGCAGATTGCCTGAGCTCAGCAGTTTGAGACCAGGCTGGGCAAATGGTGAAACCCCGTTTCTACTAAAAATACAAAAAAAATTAGCTGGGCATGGTGGGCCTATAGTACCAGCTACTCAGGAGGTTGAGGCAGGAGAATTGCTTGAACCTACAAGGCAGAGGTTGTAGTGAGCAGAGATTGTGCCACCGCACTCCAGCCTGGGCAACAGAGTGAGACTGTCTCAAAAAAAAAAAAAAAAAAAAGAAAGAAAAAAGAGAGGAAGAACTGAGGAATATTCTATTTTTAAAAAAAACCAAACTGGTCTGTAGTTTCCAAAATGCCTGTTGTGAAAGACAAAGAAAGGTTAAGAAATTCTTCATTAAAAGAGACTAGAGAATCATGACAATTAAATACAACACATGCTACTAAACGAAATCCTGGAATGGGACAACTGACAAAACTGGGATATGGAAGAGGTAAAACTACTGTTTTAATGTTAAATTTTCTGTATTTTTTAAAACTATACTGTGGCTAAGAGAATAATCCCTATTCTCAGGAAATGCACACTGAAGCACTGAAGCAAAGGGAGCATGATGTATATAACCTACTTTCAAATGGATGAGGGAAGAGACAGTGTGTGTGTGTATGTAAACAGAAAAAGATGGGGGTGGGGTAGGGAGAATGACAAGCAAAGGTGGCAAAATCTTAAAAACGGATGAATATGGATAAAAAATATTCCAAAGCCATGTCAGTATGTCAAGCAGCCTTAAGTACTTATGAGTCAAAAATCTTAAAAGCCATTTTACTCAACAATATGCAAAAATTCCCTCCAGGGGCTGAGGCAGGAGAAAGGCGAGAACCCGGGAGGCGGAGCTTGCAGTGAGCTGAGATCACGCCACTGCACTCCAGCCTGGGTGACAGAGCGAGACTCCAGGACACTTTTAAAAAGCTCTTATAATTGTTCTAGTTAATGACAGAAGTTAATAAACACTAGTGAAATGTTATATTTGGATATGATGGTAAAAGACTATTTATGACTCTAAATAACTAGAATATCCATCCCCACTTGCTAGAAAAACTTCATTAAATATTTACCATAAAATATTTATTTGAAAGTTGCTTTGCAAATACTAGCCATTACAAATTCAACTGCCTATCTTGTGGAACACATTATCTATTCCAGTACAAGTTCCTCAAATGCAATATCCAATAAATTCTAAAAGTTTAAGCTCCCAGGGTCTATTTACAGAAACCAAGTATAGAAATACTATCTCTATTTAACAAGCAAAACACTCCTATTTTGTACTTATAGCAACTTCAGACTCACCTTGTTTTGTGTGTAAGTTTAACTGTGAAATATTTTTTCCTATTGCTGGCAGTTGCTTAAGGCCACTTGCACAGATTATTTGCTCTTTAAAGTTCATCGATTTTTTTTTTTATAAAAGCAAGGACAGTGAGGTGGTTTTCTTGCTAAGAGGTATCATATGTTAGACTGGTTTCACAAGAAGATCAAATATCCAAGGTACTCAAAAATGAGTAGAGCCTAAGTTTTATTTGTATTTTAGATTCCAACTCTAGTTTTCACAGGTATAAAATAGTCACTAAAATAATTTTAAGAGTAAAAATTTTTCTGTTAAAGGGGTTTAAATTTTATAAAAATTTATTTCCCAACTTAATTCCTATTAATTAGAACCTAAAAATGGCCTTTGTTCATCTACATTTTAAACTTTTTAACAACTTCAGAAAATGCCTCACAATGACAAAACTAAGGAAATAAAACAAAAGTAAAGAATAATAATTTACTGACAATACAATGGTAAATGTTTTCACAACATATTAGCTTATTTAATTCTCTTAACAGCCCTGGAAGGTAGACCCTCATCCTCATTTTATACAGTAGTAGAGGAAGTATCTTGACTCACGTCCCTCCTCCACTTACCCTTCCCACTCTTCATTTAAAAACAAAACTAAAACCCAAAGAAATCTGATCAACTGTGGCACACTCACAACCAGTTATCTTTAAATAGGTGGTGCTCCACTTAAAACACTCTACTAAGGTAATTTTATGAATCATATTATCTTGCTCCTCAGGACAACACCTAAAAAAAGTAGTAAAATCAGTTAACTTTTAAAAAAGGCATAAAATCCTTCTAAGAGAATGATAATATAAGACATCCTGCACTGGCACAATATGTGAAAATTACGTCTTTGCAGACACAGGCTTGATATTGTACAGTCTCATTATATCATCTATAGATTTTCTCCTGCTTGATTAAATTCATATGTATTGCCAAATATCAGATGCTAATCAAAAGTATGTAACTCTTAAAAATCTTAACAAAATGATAAAATGAAAAATCCTGTATCTCAACAGTGGTAAGAGTGATACCATCTCTTCGTAAACTCAAATACTCGATATTCTGTTTAAATTAAGTAGGCTGTAGTTTTTTTCATTTTTCACCAGTGATTAAACTTAGATGTATTATCCAATCTCAAAAACTAGACTTGACTTTTCTGACATGAAGGAACTGTTTCTAGAACCTGTCTACTGAAATTTTGAAGACCTTTATAGTGTATTTTCCCCTCAAGTTCTCAAAAAAGACACATTTATATTTCAAATTATTTATTTTGGACTATTTGATTAGGGTATAACAGGGACCTTCTTTCTTTTACAACAGAACTAGCTTCTAGGAAAGCACTCACTGATACGCCATCTTGTGTCATTTTGTATTTCTTTTTCACGCAGTTTTCATGTGCATATGCCTTACAGAACTGTAAGCTGCCTACTGGAACCCTACGATCTGTCACATGTCTTATAGTACTCTACAGGGCTCAAGGTTGCTATTTAATAAGCACTCAGTGAAGGACCTTACAAGGTCTGCCAAGATTAGTAAACATATCAATAATGTATTTTGAGTTATTGTATAATGTCTAGATGTTTACACCCTATGCCAGAAATATGGTACTGAGATGGTACATAAGCGATTAAAGAACATTATTCCAAATTATCCACTCTGAACATAAGAAAAATTGGAAAAAGTTGTGCATAAAATCCAATTCATATGACACAGCACACACTGAGGCATGTCAAACTGACCACAACATAAAGATCACAGGGTTATGAAACTTTTAAAAGTTGGTCACAGAGGACTACTGATTCTAAAGCACATAATACAGCTCAACAAATGTAAAAATATTTTTTACAGTTGCTTATAGAGAACACCTTTGTAACAACAATGAAGATTTTCTTTTTCACCTATGGAAACATCTATTTGCTTCCCTCTCATTAAGGGTCATTGACCTCACAGACATTATTCAGAATACTGCAAGAGGCCAGAACAATTTCCTTCTATGATAGGTGCATATGTGGAAAACAGAACACACACTAACTAAATTTGGTTCAGAATCTTAAGTACTGTAGGCTGGGTGTGGTGGCTCACGCCTGTAAACCAGCACTTTGGGAGGCCAAGGCAGGCGAATCACTTGAGGTCAGAAGTTCGAGACCAGCCTGGCCAACACGGCAAAACTCTGTCTCTACTAAAATACAAAAAATAGCCAGACAAGGTGGCGCACGTTTGTAATCCCAGCTACTTAGGAGGCTGAGGCAGGAGAATCACTTGAACCTGGGAGGCGGAGGTTGCAGTGAGCCGAGATCGTGCCACTGCACTCCAGCCTGGGTGGCAGAGTAAGGCTCTATCTCAAAATAATGATAATAAAATAAAATAAAAAATAAGTACTATAAATTTTTACCAAGTAATTTTTAATTTGCGTGAGGTATATACCAGTAATTCACCTTTCTGATAGTGAAATACGGACACACCTAATTTTACTGTGCTTTGCTTTACTGTGCTTCACACATATTTAAGGTTTGTGGCAACCCTGCATTAAGCATTTCAGTAATTCTTACAATATTTCCAACTTTTTCATTATTCTTTCTGTTATAGCAGTCTGTAATCAGTGATCTTTGATGTTACTATTTTAATTGTTTGGGGATAGAATGAACCGTGCTGTTGCCGGGCGCGGTGGCTCAAGCCTGTAATCCCAGCACTTTGGGAGGCTGAGACGGGCGGATCACAAGGTCAGGAGATCGAGACCATCCTGGCTAACACGGTGAAACCCCGTCTCTACTAAAAAATACAAAAAACTAGCCAGGCGAGGTGGCGGGCGCCTGTGGTCCCAGCTACTCCGGAGGCTGAGGCAGGAGAATGGCGTAAACCCGGGAGGCGGAGCTTGCAGTGAGCTGAGATCCGGCCACTGCACTCCAGCCTGGGCGACAGAGCCAGACTCAGTCTCAAAAAAAAAAAAAAAGAATGAACCGTGCTGTTAACTGGTAATACGTTTAATTGTCCTGACTGCTCCACTGACTGGCCATTCCTGCTGCTCTCCCTTTCCTCGGGTATCTCTATTCCCTTAGACACAATATTGAAATTAGGTCAATTAATAACCCTACAATGACCTCTAAGTGTTAAAGTGAAAGGAAGAGCCGCACACCTCCTACTTTCAATCAAAAGCTAGAAATGATTAAGCTTAGGAAGGTATGTTGAAAGCTGAGACAGGCTAAAAGTTATGCTTCTTGTGCCAAAAAGTTAGGTTGTGAATGCAAAGGAAATGTTCTCAAAGGAAATCTAAAGTGCTACTCTAGTGAACACAAGAATGATAAATGAAACAGTTTCACTGCTGATATGAAGAAAATTTGAGGGGTTTGAATAGAACATCAAACTAGTCACAACATTCCCTTAAGCCAAAGCCCAATCCAGAGTAAGGCCCTAACTCTGTTCAGTTCTATCAAGGCTGAGAGAGGTGAGGATGCTGCAGAAGAGAAGCTGAAGCTAGCAGAGGTTTATGAGGTTTAAGAAAAGAAGCCACCTCCACAAGAGAAAAATGTACGGTGAAACAGCAAGTGCTGATATAGAAGCTACGGCAAGTTATCCAGAAGGTCTAGCTAAGATCATCTAATGAAGGTAGCTACACTAAACAGATTTTCAATGGAGATGAAATAGCCTTCCAGTGGAAGACGCCATCCAGGACATATAGCAAGAGAGGTCAGTGCCTGGCTTCAAAGCTTCAAAGGACAGGCTCACTCTCTTGTTATGGGCTAACACAGCTGTAAGCCAGTGCTCACTGTACATTATGAAAATCCTGGGGCCCTTAAGAATTATGCTAAATCTACTCTGCATGTGCTATAGAAATGGAACAACAAAGCCTGAATGATGGCACATCTGTTTACAGCACAGTTTACTGATTATTTTAAGTTCACTGTTGAGATCTACTGCTCAGAAAAAAAGATTATTTTCAAAATATTATTTCACATGGACGAGGAGTCACCAAGGAGCTCTGATGGAGATGTACAAAGAGATGAGTGTTTTCATGTCTGCTAACACAACGTTCGTTTTGTACTCCATGGATCAGTAAGTCATTTTGACTTTCAAGTCTTATTATTTAAGAAAATACATTCCATAAGGCTGTAACTGCCTAGCTAGTGATTCCTCTGATGGATCTGGGAAAAGTAAATTGAAAACCTTCTGGAAAGAATTCACCATACTAGTTTTGCCATTAAGAATATTAGTGGCTGGGCACAGCTCACACCTGTAATCCTAGCACTTTGGGAGGCCAAGGCGGGAGGACTGCTTAAGCTCAGGAGTTCAAGGCTAGCCTCAGCAACATATCGAAACCTTGTCTCTACAGAAAACTAAAAACGTAGCCAGGTGCCGGGTGTGGTGGCGCACATGCCTGTCATCCCAGCTACTCAAGAGGCTGAGGCCAGAGGGTCACTTGAGCCCAGGAGGTGGAGGCTGCAGTGAGCTGATAGTGCCACTGCATTCCAGCCTGAGCCAGGGCAAAAGAGAAGTGACAGAGCGAGACCTCGTCTCAAAAAAAAAAAAAAAAAAAAAATTGTGATTCATGGTCAAAATATCAACATTTACAGGAGTCTGGAAGTTGATTCCAAACCTCATGGATCACTTTGAGGGGTTCAAGACTTCAGTGAAGTCACTGCAGATGTGGTGAAAACAGCAAGAAAACTAGAACTAGAAGTGGAGCCTGAAGATGTGACTGAATTGCTGCAATCTCATGATAAAGCTTGAATGATGAGTTGCTTCTTCTGGATGAGCAAAATAAGTGGTTTCTTGAGATGGACTCTACTCCCAGTGAAGGACATTGTTGAAATGACGAGAGACTTTTTTTTTTTTTTCTTGAGACGACGTCTCGCTCCACTGCCCAGGCCAGAGTACAGTGGCACCATCACTGTTCACTGCAGCCTTGACTTCCTAAGCTCAAATAATCCTCCTACCTCAGCCTCTTGAGTACCTGAGACTACAGGTACACGCCACCACACCTGGCTAATTTTTGTATTTTTAGCAGAGATGGGGTTTCACCACATTGCCCAGGTTGGTCTTCAACTCCTGGGCTCAAGGGATCCACATGCCTTGAAACTCCCAAAGTACTGGGATTACAGGTGTGAGCCAACACAACCTGCCAAAAAAAAAATTTTTTTTTTTTTTGAGATGGAGTTTCGCTCTGTCCCCCAGGCTGGAATGGCACAATCTTGGCTCACTGCAACCACCACTTTCCAGATTGAAGCAATTCTGCCTTGGCCTCCCGAGTAGCTGGGACTACAGGGGCCCACCATTACTCCTGACTAATTTTTATATTTTTAGTAGAGATGGGGTTTCACCATATTGGCCAGACTGGTTTTGAACTCCCAGGCTCAAGCAATCAAGCAATCCGCTCCCCACTCCCTCACAAAGTGCTGGGATTACAGGCGTGAGCCACTGCACCAAGGCCTGAGAATTTTTTTTTTTAAATTGAGATGCAGTCTCGCTCTGTTGCCCAGGCTGCAGTGGGCAACTAAGCTGATAAAGCAGTAGCAGAGCTTCAGTGGACTGACTCCAAATTTTTTCTTTTTTCTTTTTTTTTTTGGAGGTGGAGTCTCACTCTGTCCCCCAGGCTGGAGTGCAGTGGCATGATCTTGGCTCACTACAACCTCTGCCTCCAGGGTTCAAGTGACTGTCCTGCCTCAACCTCCTGAGTAGCAGGGATCACAGGCGCCCGCCACCACACCCAGCTAATTTTTGTATTTTTAGTAGAGATGGGGTTTCACCACATTGGCCAAGTTGGTCTCGAACTCCTAACTTCAAGTAATCCACCCACCTCGGCCTCCCAAAGTGCTGGGATTACAGGCGTGAGCTATGGCTCCTGGCCTAATTTTTGTATTTTTAGTAGAGACAGGATTTTGCCATGCTGGCCAGGCTGGTCTCAAACTCCTGACCTCAAGTGATTTTCCCACTTTGATCTCCCAAAGTGCTGGGATTACAAGCGTGAGCCACCGTGCCCAGCCTGACTCCAATTATAAAAGAAGTTCTACTTTAGGTAAAATGCTATCGAGCAGCATTGCACACTACAGAGAAATCATCTGTGAAATGAAGAATCTATGATGCAGAAAACTTCATTGTTATTTTAAGAAATTGCCACAGCCACTCCAAACCAGCAATCCCACAACCCTGATAAGTCAGCGGCCATCAGCATGGAGGCAAGGTTTTCCAGCAGCAGAATGATAAATATCTGCTGAAAGCTCAGATGGCTGTAGTTTTTAGCAATAAAATATTTTTAAATATAATACCATTGTGCATTTGATAGACTACCATATAGTGGAAACATAACTTTTTTTTTTTTTTGAAACAGAGTCTTGCTCTGTTGCCCAGGCTGGAGTGCAGTGGCCTGATCTTGGCTCACCGCAATCTCCGCCTCCTGCGTTCAAGCGATTCTCCTGCCTCAGCCTCCAGAGTAGCTGGGATTACAGGTGCACGCCACTGCACCTGGTTAATTTCTGTATTTTTAGTAGAGGCAGGGTTTCACCATGTTGGTCAGGCTGGTCTTGAACTCCTCAGAGTGCTGGGATTACAGGCGTGAGCCACCAGGCCCAGCCGGAAACATAACTTTTATATGAACTGGGAAACTAAAAATTTGTATGACTTGCTTTATTCCAATATTCACTTTAGTGCAGTGGTTTGGAATTAAACCTGTAATATCTCTGAGGTATGCCTGTACAACAATTTTTTGTTTACATGATGTCTTGTAAAAGATTAGCATAGCCGGGCGCGGTGGCTCACGCCTGTAATCCCAGCACTTTGGGAGGCCGAGGCGGGCGGATCACAAGGTCAGGAGATCGAGACCATGGTGAAACCCTGTCTCTACTAAAAATACAAAAAATTAGCCGGGCGCGGTGGCAGGTGCCTGTAGTCCCAGCTACTTGGGAGGCTGAGGCAGGAGAATGGCAGGAACCCGGGAGGCGGAGCTTGCAGTGAGCCGAGATCGCGCCACTGCACTCCAGCCAGGGGGACAGAGCAAGACTCCGTCTCAAAAAAAAAAAAAAAAAAAAAAAAAAAAAGATTAGCATAAACTGTTAAATATGTATTCTGAAAGTACATCATCTAGATTTAAATCTAGACTATTTTCTAGATATGTTATCTGTGGCACGCTCTTGGCAGTCTGTGCTCAATTTCCTCACCAGAAAATTGAACATAACAATGTTGTCACCTTTGTTCTTGGCACATGGCAAATGCTCAATAACTATTAGCTTTAATTATTAGAAATATCTGGATTTGGCCGGGCGCGGTGGCTCAAGCCTGTAATCCCAGCACTTTGGGAGGCCGAGACGGGCGGATCACGAGGTCAGGAGATCGAGACCATCCTGGCTAACACGGTGAAACCCCGTCTCTACTAAAAAAATACAAAAAACTAGGCTGGCGCCTGTAGTCCCAGCTACTCCGGAGGCTGAGGCAGTGTAAACCCAGGAGGCAGAGCTTGCAGTGAGCTGAGATCCGGCCACTGCACTCCAGCCCGGCCACTGGACTCCAGCCCGGGCGACAGAGCGAGTCTCTGTCTCAAAAAAAAAAAAAAAAGAAAAGAAATATCTGGATTTAAAGGATATCCTCTGTAACAAATATCAACTTACCAAATGTAATGTATTCATTCAAAAATATTTGAGCACTTATTGTGTCATAATTGTTTTAAGAGTTAGTAATACAGCAGTAAACAAAACAAAATTCCTGCCCTCAAGGAACTTGCATATCAGAGGCAGCAGATGAATATGTGTAACAGAGGAAGGCAAGCACAGAAAAAAAAAGTCACGAGTGTGAGTGCATACTATGTAATATAGGAGGTCCGCTGAACAGAACAGAGAAAGTGAGGGACAGTGGTGGGAGAAGAGATCAGAGAGGGGCAGCAAAGAGCCAGATCTGTACAGGCCAGTAAACAATGAGATGAGAGGAGAGTTCTGAACCCATTTGACTTAGTATTTTTAAAGAATCCCTCTCGCTGCTGAGTGGACAGCAGACTATAGGGCTAAACATTTTACATGGTTTCGTGAGAAACAGGCCATCCTTCAAAGCCCATTCAGTACTGAACTTATAAGCCAAATACATCAAACTAAGGATATTACTGGCTGGGTGCAGTGGCTCACGCCTATAATCCTAGCACTTTGGGAGGCTTAGGCGGACGGACTGCCTGAGCTCAGGAGTTTGAGCCCGGGCTCGGAAGCATGGTGAAACCCCTTCTCTACAAAAAATTAGCCGGGCATGGTGGTGCGCACCTGTAGTTCCAGTTACTTGGGGGCCTAAGGCGAGAGGATGGATTGAGCCCAGGAGGTCAAGGCTGCAGAAGCCAAGAGCATGCGTGCCACTGCACTCCAGCCTGGGTGACAAGTGAGACCCTGTTTCAAAAAAAAAAAAAAGTATTATTTAACCGTGGAGTTTAACTACAAATTAAGACATGTAATTTCATCCGTATAACCTAAGTCACTTTAAAAAGTGACAAATGAAAAATGAGTATGAGAAAAATTAATAGAAAAAGGCTCAGTATGCTTATTTGCATTGTTCTTTCTTTTAATATTAAAAAAAAATTTTGAGAGACAAAGTTTCACTGTTGCCTACGCTAGAGTGCAGTGGCACGATCACAGCTCACTGTAGCCTTCAACTCCTGTGTTCGAGTGATCCTCCCATTTCAGCCTCCCACATAGCTGCGACTATAGGCATGCACCACCATGTCCGGCTAATTTTTAAATTTTTTTGTAGAGACAAAGTCTGTGTTGTCCAGGCTAGTCTTGAACTCCTGGGCTCAAGAGATCTTCCCTCCTCGGCCTCCCAAAGTGTTGGGATTACAGGCGTGAGCCACGGCACCTGGCCTTGCACTGTTCTTTACTGATTTACTAAAAATGTATGAAAACAAATGGAAAAAACAAAAACAAAAAACAACAAAATTGAATTTTCAATGCATGCCTTTTTTTCTACTATAAAAATATAGGCTATTTGAATAAGAATTCTTGAAACACTTCATTCAATAATTGTTGAAAAAGCATACATGCATATTTACCACATAATGGTGAGTGCGTGCAAAATTATAAAAGATTATTTATATTAAAGTTTTTTTTTTTTTTTTTTTTTTTTTTTTGAGACGGAGTCTCGCTGTGTCTCCCAGGCTGGAGTGCGGTGGCGCGATCTCGGCTCACTGCAAGCTCCGCCTCCTGGGTTCACGCCATTCTCCCGCCTCAGCCTCCGAGTAGCTGGGACTACAGGCGCCCGCCACCACGCCCGGCTAATTTTTTGTATTTTAGGTAGAGACGGGGTTTCACCGTGTTAGCCAGGATGGTCTCGATCTCCTGACCTCGTGATCCGCCCGTCTCGGCCTCCCAAAGTGCTGGGATTACAGGCTTGAGCCACCGCGCCCGGCCTATATTAAAGTTATCTAGAACTTAAACACTGTCCTAAGAATTGAGAAGCTAAATAAAATTCATGTCAAAACAAGTATCCTAGGCCAGGCACAGTGGCTCATGCCTGCAATTCCAGCATTTTGGGAGGCCAAGGTGGGTAGACTGCTTGAGCTTAGGAGTTAGAGACCAGCCTGGGAAATGTGGCAAAACTCCATTTCTACCAAAAATATGAAAATTAGCTGGGCATTGTGGCGTGTGTCTATTGTCTCAGCTACTTGGGAGGATCATTTAAACTACTTGGGAGGATCGCTTAAACTTGGGAGGCTGAAGCTGAGATGGCACCACTACACTCCAGCCTGGGTGACAGAGCAAGACACAGTCTCAAAAAAAAAACAAAAAAAAAAACCAGAAATGAAATATTCTAAAATTGGCTAACTAGACTCTTCTTAAATGAAGTACAAACCATTCATGTGCACTGTTGCACATTAACAAAATCACTCGCATTTAATAATTTGTTAGCTAAATCTATCCACGAGTAATAAATAGCTATAAATTGGCTCTAACATGGGAATATGTTATGTTCCTTTACCTGTACTTAATTTTCAGGCAAAAGAGCCCTGGTAAGCCAAAATAATTTCTTGCCAATTTGGAAGAGGGGTTGAATAACCGGAAGGCCCTTTCTCCAGTGTGCTTTCCTTGTACATACCGTTCGCCCATTGTCAAACACCATGAATTTGGTATCACATATTTTAGAGGATTCTTTTTCTTGATATTGTTCCGTCTCAAGAATAAATTGTCTGCTTCAATGTGCATTTATAAAATAAATCTTTTTAGGTTTTAGAAATGTTTTACATTAACAGTTACTTTAAAATCTTGAGAATACACAAAACAAGCTGAACAAAATATTAAGAATTGGCAGATGTAATTCACAATGTGTCTTTCTAAAGACTTTATTCCTCAACATGTCTTTTGAAAGGGTATTTCTGCAATATGCTTTGCAATATTAAAGTGGAAGCCACTTATGATTTAGCAAAAATAATACAAGACACAAACAACAGAGGTATTTAAATAAGCTGTCCTATGTGTAGGCTACACTGAGTCTTAAGAGAGAGTACTCACTGAAAATAATGACTTCATGGATGAAGATACAGTTCCTACATACTTGTAAATAACCTAGTCTGCCAACAATATCTTTATTTTCTCAAACACTGTATTCCTTTGATTTTTCTATTATACTGTTCTGTGTGTAACAGTAATAATAGTAATAGATGTTTCAAGAGTTGACTGTATGTCAAGTACTATACTGTTTCACATTTAATCTTCACAATCCTGTAAAATATCATCTCCATTTTACAGAGAAATAAAGATACCATTCCAACACATAAGATCACCGTTTCTAGTAGAAGAACTAAGATTTCAATCCAGTTCTCACCTCTGAACCACTAGCTAGTCCCAGATTTATTAATCACCATCTGGAGGTACCTAAGTATAGTGGCAAAGTGTGTTTGGCTAGCAAATTATTATAAAAATACATAGATGGACAAACACAAAATTAAGCCAAACAAGAAAAGCTCACATGAAGTGCTAACTTGAAAAACTTGAAGACTAAACAGTAAAATATGTTGTCACCAAAGGTAGCTGAGACTAAAAAGTTAACTGTATATAAGAACCTTCAAAAGTACTAAAAATGTACTTTGAATCTGTAAAGTGATCTTCACTAAAACAAACATTGGAAACAAGTAGGAAAATAACATAAGAATACAGAAGGCCAGGGACAATGGCTCACACCTGTAATCCCAGCTCTCTGGGAGGCCAAGGCAGGCGGATCACATGAAGTCACGAGTTTGAGACCAGCCTGGCCAACATGGCAAAACGCCAACTCTACAAAAATTAGCTGGGCATGGTGGCGCATGCCTGTAATCTCAGCTACTCAGGAGGCTAAGGCAGGAGAATCACTGGAACCCGGGAGGCGGAGGCCAGTCGCAGTGAGCTGAGATCACACGACTGCACTCCAGCCTGGGTGACAGAACAAGACTCCATCTCAAGAAAAAAAAAGTACAGAAAAAGATTCAACTGTGGAGCCATACTGTGAAACCTTGAGTACTAGCTAATGGCACTCAAAATAAAAAAGGCTAAGTACTGTCAATGGACCTATCAGTAAACAGATGAAAAACTGCCTTGTAGGCCGGGCGCGGTGGCTCATGCCTGTAATCCCAGCACTTTGGGAGGCTGAGGCGGGCGGATCAACTGAGGTCAAGAGTTCAAGACCAGTCTGGCCAACATGACAAAATCTCGTCTCTACTAAAAGTACAAAAATCAGCCGGACATGGTAGCATGTGCCTGTAATCCCAGCTACTCAGGAGGTTGAGGCAGGAGAATTGCTTGAATCCAGGAGGCAGAGGTTGCAGTGAGCCGATATCACGCCATTGTACTCCAGCCTGGGCAAAAAGAGCGAGACTCCTTCTCAAAAAAAAAAAAAGAAAGAAAGAAAGAAAGAAAGAAAAAAAAGAAAACCTGCTTGTAAACTAAAACTAAAGCGTGCAAGAAAATGTTAAGAGGCAGTTAAGTACTTTTTAAAAGCACCCTGACAGTAGTACTAAATAGATTTAACTACAGACAATTACCCCTAAGAAATACTAGCAGAAATAAACCAAACTCATCTTTCTTTGGAATTAAATTCTTAATATCTACTTGTGTCCAGTTACTAGAAAAGGAGGAGAATAATTAATTCATTATTTCAGCAATAACAATTACTTACAGTTGGTTCAAAGAAAAGTTGACATGGGAAGACTAGAAAGCTGACAACTATCTTACCATCTCTGCTTTCAAATTCCAAGAAGCAAACTGAACAGAGATTTACTGGTAAGATAAGGAAAATAAAGGGGATGACATTTGAAGACTGAAAGAAAAGAAAAACAAATAATCCATTCAAGTTGTAGCATATCCATAGTGGCAAGGTTCTTTAAGGCAGGTATTGAATGTTTCAAGTTCAGAAAATAGAGTACTAGACCAGGCGCAATGGCTCCCGCCTGTAATCTCTGCACTTCAGGATGCTGAGGCAGGCAGACTGCCTGAACCCAGGAGTTCAAGACCAGCCTGGGCAACACAGCAAGAACCATTCTCTACAAAAAAATTTTTAAAAATTAGCCAAGCATGGAGGCGCGGCTGTGGTCCCAGCTGCAGTGTGCATGTTTGCATCACTGTGCTTCAGCCTGGACAACTGAATGTGACCC
The DNA here is from genome assembly GCF_008728515.1 of Papio anubis. Classification (NCBI taxonomy): domain Eukaryota; kingdom Metazoa; phylum Chordata; class Mammalia; order Primates; family Cercopithecidae; genus Papio; species Papio anubis. The sequence goes on from NC_044980.1 coordinate 150,517,838, forward strand.
TGTCTCAAAAATAAAAAATAAAAAGAAACTAGAGTACTAATCCAGTAAATAATAAATGTATTGTCTGTTAAAATAAATGAATGTACTATTCTTTATAAAAGCAAAAGTTTCTCCCTCTGGAGGCAGGAGACTAGAACAGTAGTTTCTACAACTCTATTACATTATCTAAACATTTAGGAACTAAAACCAAGCAAATATACATTAATAAAAATCAACTTATGAGGGAATATGCAAGCTATGCTTAGGAGAATAACTTAAAATGGACTACCTATAGCTGTTGCCTTAGGACCTAAGCCAGAGCTGTCTGAATCACTATCATAAAAATGGCCACTGAGGCTGGGCAAGGTGGCTCATGCCTGTAATCCCAGCACTTTCGGAGGCCGAGGTGGGTGGATCACCTGAGGTCACGAGTTTGAGACCAGCCTGGCCAACATGGAAAAAGCTCATCTCTATTAAAAATACAAAAATTAGCCAGGCATGGATGTAGACACCTATAATCCCAGCTGCTCGGGAGGCTGAGGCAGGATAATCATTTGAACCCAGGAGACAAGAGACTGCAGCGAGCCGAAATCATGCCACTGCACTTCAGCCTGGGGGATAGAGTGAGACTGTCTCCGGAAAAAAAAGGGGGGGCGGGCCACTGATGAAATAGATTTACCACTAATATTACTCCTTGCAAGGAAAGAGAAGGATTCGCTGAGCTTAACCAAGTAAGTAGCAGTTTTAATCTACCACTACCATTACTATGTAATGAAGTATCATCTTCATTACATTCCTCAAATCTGGAGAGAAAATAGAACTGCAGCAACTTTCAATTTTACCATGTATAGGATGACAAAATATAAACACGTCCAATTTTATTACAGCCACAAGTAAAGATAGACAGGTCATAGGACGACAGTGGTTAAGCTAGTGCTCCTAGTTGGTGGGAATGGTGCCACTTATCCTTTCCTGCCACATTGCCTTTTATGCAACTTGACGAGTGGGAAGATACTGGCATCCCGAGCTCTGGCAGGCCTATGGTTTTATCTGCTTCCCCTCAGTTCCACAATGTTGTGCAAAACAAATTCCTCTACTGCCACTAGGAGGTGCAGCGATTGTGGAAAATGTCCCCCCACTTCCAGAAAGTCTTCAAGGTCTCAAAAGCCAATGTTTGAAATAGATCATTAACACTTGGGGTGGCTGAGATGGGTGGATCACCTGAGGTCAGGAGTTCGAGACCAGCCTGGCTAACATGGCAAAACCCTGTCTCTACTAAAAATACACAAATTAGATGGCTGTGGTGGCAGGCACCTGTAATTCCAGCTACTAGGGAGGCTGAGGCAGGAGAATCACTTGAATCCCAGAGGTGGAGGCAACAGTGAGCCGAAATCACACCACTACACTTCAGCCCAGGCAACAAGAGCGAAACCCCATCTCAAAGAAAAAAAAAAAGAGCCAGATGCAGTGGCTCACACCTGTAATCCCAGCACTTTGGGAGGTTGAGGCGGATGGATCACGAGGTCAGTAGATCGAGACCATCCTGGCTAACATGGTGAAACCCCCATCTCTACTAAAAATAAAAAAAATCAGCCAGGTCTGGGGGCACACGCCTGTAGTTCCAGCTACTTGGGAGGGCGAGACAGGAGAATCGCTTAAACCCGGGAGGCAGAGGTTGCAGTGAGCCAAGATCGCACCACTGCACTCCAGCTTGGGCGACAGAGCGAGACTCGGTCTCAAAAAAAATAAGATAAGATAAAATAAATATATCATCATACTTAAGAGCCGCTACCATACTGAATCTAAGAGTGGCTCCAGGAAACACATTTTTCAAAGAGTACATTTTTTTTTTTTCTGAAGTAAAACCTCACTGGGTATCAATACACACTAAAAGTCCTAGTCTTCCTGAGTCATGGTGTGTATTTACTGCATAAAATATTTAAGTATAACACTTATTACCACTTTTTAAGAAAATTTCCCTTTTCAGCCTAAATTGCCTACAGAGGATAATGGCTACAAAAGTTATCTGCTATTGTAAAAACTAGTTCCAACTACTTCTCCTTGATGGAAACGCATTTCTCCAATAGCCATTAAAGGTGGAAAAAGTCTTACTCTAGCCAGGTCCCCTCATTTTACAGATAAGGAATGCAACATCTAGAGATTCATATGATTCTGCTTCAAATCATACATACAGCTAATTAAAAAGGTAATGCCAGAATATGAACCAGACAGTTAAACCCCCTAACCTTTCTCTCATATAAGCCCTCATTCTATTGATCTACCTATTTGAATAGTCCTTAATCGCTTCACTGTTTCTTCATTTGCAAGTTCCTTCATCATTTTAAATCTTTGATAATCAGACCAGCCATTCTATGGATCTGCTGCACATCTATTATGGCATTATAAGGTACACAGTCTAACAGATCCACAGTTCTGTAAGATGCTTACATTTGGGGGGAAGAATTTCTTCTCTTCTTGCCAGTGAAAGATGAAAATTAAAATCCCGAGTACTCATCAGTAAATTAACCTCATGTTCTAATCTTAATGTGTCAGACACCCACAAAAGCCTTAAAAAGTTTTTGGTGGCAACATTCTTCTATGTTCTTGAATAATCTGGTTGAAGTCTACATCCTAAATTGGGTAGTAAAAAGACAGATAATATTTTTCAACAATAGCTTTTCCTTTACATAACTACTTACATGGTAAATTTAATCTAAAGCACATGAAGATTAGTAACAAGTGTGATAAGCAAATATGAAAGGTACAACAATAGTAGGAATATTGCCTCAATTTCTGTCTTACAAACAATGTAGAGCCTCTTCAAATTTTTGAGTACCACAAATTTAGACCTCTAAGAGAACAAGGTGTTTCTTAATGGTTTTATTCTGCTGACCTCTGACTTAGAAATAAAGAGGCAGTGCCAGGCACGGTGGTGTATGCCTGTAGTCCTGGCCACTTGGGAGGCTGAGGCGGGAGGATCACTTGAGCCCAGGAGTTGGAGGGTGCAGTGAGTTATGACCACACGAAAGAATGAGACCCCATCAAAATTAAAAAAAAAAAAAAAAAAGGCAGCTTTTAGTCTTCTTTCGGCCTTTAAAAAACTATTTAAGTTGATATCCTAATTTTTACACAATATACTAAAAAAAAGCCAATGAATCTGGATCTGGAAAAGAACTATTAGTTTATTTCATCTTTGGTAAGCAAAAGCAAAGAATATATAAATAGGTAAATAGTCCAAAATAAACAGCTAAAGCCTTAATAGCCAAATGAGTTGTTATAAAGGAAAATTATTAAAGCAAATCACTTTTCAAACTTGAAGCTTCTCTCTTAAAGAGATTTATCTCTAAATGCAAAACATTTGCTAGTTTCAAAAGTACACTGATCTAAACACACGTTAAGGGCTTTATATGCAATACAATCCCTTAACCCTCACAACAACATTCTAAGGTAGGTATTGTTGCATTTTCATTTTGCACCAGAAAAAACTAGGGCACTGTGAGGATAAGTAACTTCCCTAAGGTTACAAAGCTTGAACCCAGCTTTGCAGGTTCTGAAACCTATGCTTCTTGGGCACTCTATTGCCTTCTTGGTAGCACAGAAAATATAAAAATACGATCAAGCTCTAAGTTCTATCTCATGCATCAGACAAGGCACTGGAAATTACTTTGTTTCCTGGTGTCAAGAAAACAGTTTGTTATCTACACTTCCTGATTTTAGGTTAGGTGGGTGGCACAAATGAACTGTTTTTCTCACCACACTTACTGCATAATCATTAAAACCCAAAAGGAAGAGGACTGCCTAAATTCTTAAACTTTATTTCCTGCTGGCCTAGAAGACCTTACTTAACCACTGTTATATCTGATTATACTCATTTTAAAAGTTAAGGTTTTCCTTGTGCAAGTAAGAGACTGAAGTTATTTCAGTCTTAAAGGAAATCAACTACGTACTGGTCGTTTTACCTGCTTTTAAAAGCAGATCAACAGGATATAAACCTGCGTTGTTTTTTTCTTAAGGGGAAATTTCTTAATGACCTCTTAATTTAATCGAATGGAACAAGTAGCACACCAAAAATGATGTGTAGTGGAAAAAGAAACAGAAGAAAAAATCGCAAGAAGTTATACAGTGATCTACTTTCACTAGTGTTAGAAAAGCAAAGGATGAGTCTCTTTTTGAGTAACTTCAGGCTGACCACAATAGCCACTTGTTACACTACGAACACCCACTCCAACACTTCAGGTTCATTAGGAATTAAGAGGAGGCCAAGAAGGTAAAAGACACAATCCAACCAGGTCTAAGGTCTCTCCGTACTACACCCTGAGGGACACAGAGAACCAGTGCATTGTGCCCCCCAACCCCAAACCTTCCCTGCTCCCCAGGAGGCAAACCCCACAGCCTGGGGCCAAGACAGCCCTCTGGCCAGGGCAGTGACCCAGCGTCAAACAACGCGCCCCTTATGACCAAAGCGTCGGCACCCAGGGGTTGGAATAGGGGAAGGGACAAGAAGGCCTGGAAAGGAGAGAAGGGTGGCCAAGATGATGTTTTTTAAAACGAGGGAGGGTCCCTCCCCAGCCTCGCCAGCGGGGATGAGGCCCGGGGCCGGGAAGGAGCGGGTCGCCGCCATGATGGGACTGGCAGAGCCGGGGGGCGTGACGTGGGCAACCCCTAGCCCAAGGCCAGCTCCGTCTCCCCCTACCCCATCCCCCACGTGGGCCTCGGCCACAACTGCCCCCCGATACTCACGCTTTGTCCACCAGCTCGCGCACCTTCCACATGTTCAACATCGTGTCCCGCGCGGGACGGGCCGCCGCCTCCCTCTCCTGCTCCCCACGGACCCTGGAACACTTCCGTACCGGGGCAGTTCCAGGCCGGGGTCACCGCCGCCCACCGCCTCGAACTCCCCCAGTCAGCTCCTTCCTTTGCCACAGCAGCGGCGCCGCCGGTGACACGTCGAGACGCGGCAGCAGAGGCGCTGCGTGGAGCGGAAGTGCCCGACTTTCCGCCGCTGCGCGCGGGGCACGCCGGGACTTGTAGTTTTCCCTGAGTGCCGAGCGGGGCCGGTTCAGTTGCGAGAGCTGAGAGGAGTTGGGATGATTTTTCTCAAACTTTCCCAGTCCCCTGCACCAGACCTACCGAGCCGGAAATTTTGGAGGTGAGGCCCAGCGATCTGTGCTTTTGCAAATCCTCCAGGTGATTCTGATGACGCTCAAGTTTCAGAACCACTGGTGCAGGATCTAGTCACACTCAAACACTTTTCAAATGTAAGGCAGTATTGCTATGTTATTAATAATGATTATACAGAAGTATGATTGGCATATGTATTCCTCATCGACAGACACATCGCTGTATTTATTTCCCAATGTACACTTAGATCCCTGGGCTTAGTTTCCACCCCTGTAAAATTGAAGAACTTGTATTCTAAATCCTTTTCTGCTCTAATTCTATGATACAATGTTTTATATTTAGACAACTACCTGAAATCCTTGTTAAATACTTTATTATAAACCTCAGAAACTCAGTTCACACTCCACGGGAAACTAAAAAGCCAACATTATATATACACGCACACATACGCATATATGTGACTGGTTTGTGTTTTTTTAAGGATAAATATGCACGTTGCTTTCATTGCTTTGTTGCAATGCTTGTCATCACTTCCCTCTCCACTTACTCATTTTTATCAATGCTCCTGTTAAAGCTTCAAGCAACTTTAAGTTTCCTTTGATCCGTCTGATGAAATTTTACAGTTCTTTTCATTCTACAAATATTTATTGGGCATCTTGTATGTTCCAGAAGTGGGGAATACAATTAGAGACCCAGCTCTCTTGGAATTTAAAGGTAATTGGAAGAAACATATAATAATCAAGGAAACATTTAAGGTAATTGCATATAGGGTAATTGCTTAGCGGGTTCTTTCTGCCGGCTTTACAGATAAAATCAATTCACTGCGTCCAAGCCATTGCAGTGAAGAGTTTGACATGCGGCTGGCCATGCCACTTGAGAGACAGAGTTGTTACTCAAATTAATCTTCCTGAAAATTTGGAAGCTAGGGTTTTCAAAGATAGTTTGGTGGGCAGAGGGTTAGGGCATGGGTGCTGCTGATTGGTTGGGGATGCAATCAGAGAGGAGTGTGGAAAATGGTTCTCCTTTGCTGAGCCGGCTTCTGGGTGGAGGACCAGCAGAGGAGTGGCTGGTCTGGGTGGGGCCATCTGTTTGTCAGAAATGCAAAAGCCTGAAGGCTAATCTTAGGTTCTACGGTAGTTCATTACAGGCCGGGCACAGTGTCTCACGCCTGTTATCCCAGCATTTTGGGAGGCTGGGAGGCCGAGGCAGGAGGATCACTTGAGCCCAGGAGTTCAAGACCAGCCTGGGCAACAAAGTGAGACCCCGTCTTTACAAAAAAAAAAATAATAATAACCAGGCGTTGGGACACACAACTGTGAGGCCAGCTACTTGGGAGGCTGAAATGGGAGGATCCCTAGAAAGGATCAGATAAAGACTCCGATTCACAAAGAAGTGAAATTGACAGTTGCTAGTCATGAAGCTAGGTGACAATAATCCCAAATAAACAACCTCTGACCCAGGTCCCTCAAGTCAAACCACCTCTTTTTTTTGTTTGTTTTTTTGAGTTGGAGGTCTCACTCTGTTGCCCCAGCTGGTCTGACACTCCTGGGCTCAAGCAATCCTCCCACCTCAGTCTCTCAAGTAGCTGAGACTACAGGAAACCCTCTCCAAGTTGCATTCACTTAATTACCAAAAGCAGCTTTGAAAAAGGTTTCAGTAAGGCTTTCGGATTGAGGCCCCAAGAGAAAGAAGCAAGGTTGAAGGAATTGATAGGCAGAAAAGTACAACAAGCAGAAATCCAAAGTTATCTCAGAGCTTTGTAATGATAGGAGTACTTGGGCTGATACAAAGTAAATGGAGGTGGATGGGGAGAGGCAGGTAAAAGATGAGCAGAGATGGGTAGAGGAATAGGGCTTTCTTTTTTTTTTTTTTTGAGACGGAGTCTCGCTCTGTTGCCCGGGCTGGAGTGCAGTGGCCGGATCTCAGCTCACTGCAAGCTCCGCCTCCTGGGTTCACGCCATTCTCCTGCCTCAGCCTCGCGAGTAGCTGGGACTACAGGCGCCCGCCACCTTGCCCGGCTAGTTTTTTGTATTTTTTAGTGGAGACGGGGTTTCACCGTATTAGCCAGGATGGTCTCGATCTCCTGACCTTGTGATCCGCCCGTCTCGGCCTCCCAAAGTGCTGGGATTACAGGCTTGAGCCACCGCGCCCGGCTTCAGGGCTTTCAAATAAGAAGTTTGTGTTGTTTTGTTGAAAAGACTATCCAGCTCAAGATCCGAGAGATGGAATGTGGCCAGAGGAGATAAGAAAGAGAAACTACTTTGCATAAATAAGAGCTCAGCAAGTTAACTTTCAAACAAATGAGTCCAGAGTACACCTGCAGACCGGGCCTGGCCCAAAAACAGCCACCTTCCCTCCCCTGGGCCTGTTTGGGTGTTCACAGCAGGACACTGTCAGCCTGTTTGCTCATTCCAAAACCAAGTTTGTGTATGTCTAGACCCATCCTAGGGTTGTCACCTGTGACATTTGCATAGTCAGCTGGAGCCATCTGGAATGTAACACCAAAAAATCTACCTGTCCACTTTTACTTCAAGAGAGCCTTTAAAAGATTCAGAAAAATCAGACCAGGAGAGTTTGTTAAAAAGTGGTCTCCAGGGACTATTTGCATGTCAACAAAGTGTTCCATTTTTACCTTTTATCTTGCAAGTTCGAGAGCAGTTTCCATAGTAACTTCTTTGTGGCAATTCAAGTATGTTCATGGTAGAAAAATAAATGAGAAAATGCTCCACCCACTCCTCTTCAGGATAGCATATATTTTTTACTAAATGAGCTGACACTTTTAGTAAGGCCAAACCAATACATGTTTTGAAGGAAAAAAAAAAAAAAAAAAAAAAGGCCGGACGCAGTGGCTCACGCCTGTAATCCCAGCACTTTGGGAGGCCAAGGCGGGTGGATCACCTGAGGTCGGGAGTTTGAGACCAGCCTGACCAACATGGAGAAACCCCGTCTCTACTAAAAATACAAAATTAGCTGGGCATGGTGGCACATGCCTGTAATCCCAGCTATTCGGGAGGCAGAGGCAGGAGAATCACTTGAACCTGAGAGGCGGAGGTTGCAATGAGCTGAGATTGTGCCATTGCTTGCCAGCCTGGGCAACATGTGCGAAACTCCGTCTCTCTCTCTCTCTCTATATATACTCAGTTACGTTAATGATGTGTATTGTGAAAAGCAGTGTAGACAATGGACACTGACTGCTTATCTCATGTGGTCACCTCCCTAGAGTTTCCTCGGGGGAGTTTAATTCATGATACATGGGTATGGCAGCCATGGAAAAGCACCATCCAGACCTACTTTCAAGAGAACCAGTTGCAAGGAGTGTGGTTGATTGACAGCTTCCTGCTGTCTTCCTCTGGGATCATTTATGCCAAGGGCAGACTCTCTGTGGGGCTATTCCCAGCAATTACTGAGAAAGGTATGCTGGAGCCAGGCCATTTCTGCCCAGTGCTGGACTCCTTCACTGGGCAATCATTGACCTGGGCTTTCCGTCGACTTGGTCCAGATTTCCTCAAAGCTTTGCTGCAATCGGATACTCTTCCTACCCAATCTTCCTTCCTTCCTTCTCTTCCTTGACAGGTGTCAGAACTTCCCTGTGGTCTCAGACCATCCCCACCTGCTCTTGCTCTCACTTCCCTTTTTCCTTCATAGGCATTTCCCCTAATAAATCTTACACTTCTAATTCCTTCTTGGCTCCTGTTTCCTGTAGTACCCAAACTGACACAGCAGGTGAACATTTGCACCTTGGTTTCAGTATTGAACTCATGAGTCTTGTTTTTGATCACACCTGACTACCTGACTGCTCATCTCCAGAGGTCAGAATACTTGGTTTCGTTTCTTTTCTTTTCTTTTCTTTTCTTTGAGATGGAGTCTCGCTCTGTCTTCCAGGCTGGAGTGCAATGGTGCAATCTCAGCTCACTGCACCCTCCGCCTCCTGGATTCAAGCGATTCTCCTGTCTCAGCCTCCCGAGTAGCTGGGATTACAGGCGTCTGCCACCAAGCCCAGCTAGTTTTTTGCATCTTTAGTAGAGACAGGGTTTCACTATGTTGGTCAGGCTGGTCTCGAACTCCTGACCTCAGGTTATCCACCTGTCTTGGCCTCCCAAAGTGCTGGGATTACAGGTGTGAGCCACCACTCCTGGACAATTTTTTTTGTATTTTTAGTAAAGACAGGATTTCACCATGTTGGTCAGGCTGGCCTTGAACTCCTGACCTCAGGTGATCCACCTGCCTCGGTCTCCCAAAGTGCTGGGATTACAGGCGTGAGCCACTGCACCCAGCTGTAACCACATTTTCTATTAGGCATCCAAGGGGGAAGAGGCACTTTGGTCTTTCATACACTGACTCAGACATCTCAGAACATAATTCTGATTGGCCCAGTTTGGACTATGTGCCTATCTTGCGTCCTATCACCTCTAGAGAGGCCTGCCTTGCAGAATTGGTAGCTCTAGTAGAACCACATGGAGTGGGGAAAGAAGACTTCTCTGAAGGAACTCTGAAGAGAGTCATGCTCTGGCAGACAAAAGCAAGAGTTGTTAACTGTTGAATGTAAGGTGGGGTCTGGGAATTGTACTTTGAAAAAACCTTCTAAGTGATTTTGCCAAGGTTTGTGATGCCCTGGGCTAGATGACACAGGTCCTTCCCAGCTCTTGGAATTCCACAAAAGTAGCTGGGTTGGGAAGATCAAAACAGAGAAGACTATCATGGGGAGGCCAGGTGTGGTACCTCACACCTGTAATCCCAGCACTTTGGGAGGCCAAGGAGGGCAGATCACCTGAGGTCAGGAGTTCGAGACCAGCCTGACCAACGTGGTGAAACCCCATCTGTACAAAAAATACAAAAATTAGCAGGGCATGGTGGCACATGCCTGTAGTCCCAGCTACTTGGGAGACTGAGGCCCGAGAATCACTTGAACTCGGGAGGCAGAGGTTGCAGTGAGACGAGATTGTGCCATTGCACTCCAGCCTAAGCAACAAAGTAAGACTCTGTCTCAAAAAAAGAAAGAAAGAACAAAAAGAAAAAACTCTAATAGGAACAGCATAAAAGAAAAGGAAGCAACGCAGAAGGAAGGAGTGAAGTGGTCTGAGGCTACTGTGGTGCTGAGGCTGCTGTGGCACAGCTGGCATTCTGCAGCAGGTAGACTGATGATGAAGCATGCCTTTCTTCCTGTTCTGCCGACAGTTGGGCTCTTCTTGGCTGACATTCAGTCCCCTTCCAGGGCTGTCAGTGGGGCTCAGGTGGGCCTATTCAGAAAGCTTGATAGATGCTCTAAAGGGCTAACATGTTTGCATTCCTTCTGTGAGAATGGGCACGCTCCAGCAGGAGGAGAGATAGAGGCAGAAATGTTCTTAGAATCATTTCCCTGCCTCCTGGGTGCTCTGTCTTCTGTCTCCTGAAACAGGCGAGCCTGGAGTGGATGTGCTGTTCCTAGAGTCTAGGCCTCTGAAAATGCCACTCACAGGAAAGTGCCAGCAGTGAAGCAACTAGGCCGCTTGTGACTGTGGGAGTTTATCCAGCGTGGTCAAGTCAGAGTCAGGGGTGAGTGGGGTAGATGTCAGAAAGGATGGGCTGGCTGGTTTTTGAGGCAGGGTCTTCCTGGACAAGGTCAGAAAACTCCTAAGTGTCCAAGTTCACACTGAAGCTCCAACAGAACCTGAACTCTATCAGTTCATCAAAAGAACTGTGCTCTAGGCCGGGCACAGTGGCTCACACATGTAACCCCAGCACTTTGGGAGGCCGAGGGAGGCAGATCACAAGGTCAGGAGATCGAGACCATCCTGGTTAACACGGTGAAACCCCATCTTTACTAAAAATATAAAAAATTATCCGGGCATGGTGGCGGGCGCCTGTAGTCCCAGGTACCTCAGGAGGCTGAGGCAGGAGAATGGCGAAAACCCAGGAGGCGGAGGTTGCAGTGAGCCGAGACAGTACCGCTGCACTCAGCCTGGGCGACAGAGCGAGACTCCGTCTCAAAAGAAAAAAAAAGAAAAAAGAAAACACAATATTTAAAAAATATATAAGTAAGAAAAGAACTGTGCTGTAGAGAAAGAGCTTACTAAAATGGAGCTCAAAAGAGACTGATGCACAGACCACTGCTCTTTAGTAAACAGAATACGTGTGGCTAAAGACTTGGGTGGGGTGGGGAGGTCAGTCAGCATAGCCATACTCTGTTGGTGGGAGTCAATATTTAACATTTATTGAGCACTTGCAATGTGCATTGGGGTTAAAGAGATAACTAACACTTGTTACCCAAGGAACTTATGGTTGTAGGGGAGGAAAAACTTTTCCTCTACCCTTTCATATTTGTATCTGGGGCCTGTGAATTTAACTGACAAACAACAGATTACCAGGAAAGAATTCGTTTATGGCCGGGCGCGGTGGCTCAAACCTGTAATCCCAGCACTTTGGGAGGCTGAGACGGGCGGATCACGAGGTCAGGAGATCGAGACCATCCTGGCTAACCCGGTGAAACCCCGTCTCTACTAAAAAATACAAAAAAAAACTAGCTGGGCGAGGTGGCGGGCGCCTGTAGTCCCAGCTACTCAGGAGGCTGAGGTAGGAGAATAGCGTAAACCCGGGAGGCGGAGCTTGCAGTGAGCTGAGATCCAGCCACTGCACTCCAGCCTGGGCCACAGAGCGAGACTCCGCCTCAAAAAAAAAAAAAAAAGAATTCATTTATGTGTACAGTGTGCATACAAGAGGGAGTGCTCAGTGATGAGTAACTTGAGTAACTCAAAGCAGTGGTTAGAATGTGAGGCTTAGATACCTAATTTAGTAGGGGAAGAGGAGCAGGGAGAAAAGATTCCTATGGGAAGAACAAGTAGGTTTCTCCCAGAAACACAAATAGGTTTTTTTGGAGAACAAATGGGAGATAAGAAAGTTTGTGATCATGTTTTTCTTTAAGTACAAATATAAATTTTTTTGTAGAGACAAATATATGTATATAAAAAACATATGTAGATGGAAAAAAATATATATATATATATATTTTTTTGGTAGAGATGAGTTCTCACTATGTTCAGCTCTCACTATGTTGCCCAGGCTGGTTTTGAACTCCGGGGCTCAAGCAATCCTCCTGCCTCAGTCTCTCAAAGTGCTGGGATTACAGACGTGAACCAACACATCCGATCATGTTTTTCTTTTTCTTTTTTTTTTTTTTTTTTTAGACGGAGTCTCGCTCTGTCACCCAGGCTGGAGTGCAGTGGCCGGATCTCAGCTCACTGCAAGCTCCGCCTCCCGGGTTCACGCCATTCTCCGGCCTCAGCCTCCCAAGTAGCTGGGACTACAGGCGCCCGCCACCTCGCCCGGCTAGTTTTTTTGTATTTAATAGAGACGGGGTTTCACCGTGTTTGCCAGGATGGTCTCGATCTCCTGACCTCGTGATCCGCCCGTCTCGGCCTCCCAAAGTGCTGGGATTACAGGCTTGAGCCACCGCGCCCGGCCCCGACCATGTTTTTCTATATAGATATGAATAGTGTTTCTGTCTCCTTTAGGGCCATGAAACTTCCCAGAGAAGGGCTTTCTGGTAGATTTATTCTTGGTCTCTCTCCTAGGGGTAGAAGCTGCCCCAGAAAAAGAATTTACGGCAGTCTTCATTACTCAGACAAATAACCAATGAGCAAGGAAGAATTCGTTTATACGTGCAAGGTGCATAGAGTTTCTGCCTTGAGTCAGACAAGAGAAGCTCCAAGAAGGCTTCTTTCTGCATCTGTTGAATCTCAAATGTCTTCAGCTTAAAATAATCTGTATACCAACTCTGGGGGGCCACATGGGTCCCCACACAGTCTAATATGGAAGATAGTCATATAAGCAAACCCAAACGACAGTAAGATATTTAAGGAGGCAGTGCAGTGTGTGGGGAGGAGTTCAGAACACTAGCTTTGGTGTCAGCAGGACTTTGATTCAAACCCAGGCTCTACCACAGAGCTGTGTGACCTTGGTCAAGTGTGAACTTGACCTTTCAGGTCTCAGCTCCCCCACCGGAAAAATGGGGCTAGTAAGAGTCCCTGTTGCATTGGATTATTGTGAGAAGTGAATGAGATGACATAAATTTCTAGCATAGCACCTGGAGTATAACAGGGACTAATAAAGATCCATTACTGCTAAACTGTTTGTATCCAGAGATGTCAGCAATGTGGGAGAGAGTGTTAGAGCAGGTTCGTTAAGTATTTCAATAAATATATATGTTTGGGCACTTGCCCATTGCTAAGAATTGTGCTGTGAAAAACAGACATAATTCCTGTTCTCATGGGGTTTGCAGTCTAATAGAGGAGATGGATATTAAACAAATAATGCCATGATAAATCTATCATCGCAAACCATGATGAATGCTATAGAAGAAAAGAACAAGGTGCTATGAGAGACTATAACAGTGATATTTTATGTAGATTGGGGAGGGGCATGACCCAGGAAAGGCCTATCTGAGAAAGTGACATTTAAGATGAGAGTGGAAGGATAATTTTGAGTTGATGAGGTAAAGAACGTTCCAGATAGACAGACCAGCCTGCACCAACGCCTCAGGGAGGATGCAGCTCGGTATGTTCTGGAACCTGAAGGAAGGCCCCTGAGGCTGGGGGTGGGGAGATGGGCAGAAATGAGCCCGGAAGGTTAGCTTGGACCTGCTGGTTATTTGCCTGTGCAATCCCTTCTCTATCCTCTGTTCTGCCCCTTGCCCTTCTGACCTCTAAGAGCTCCATGACCTGCATTCCCATGGCTTCTGGCTTCCAGAGGGTTCTGCCAATTTTGTGAGGGGATCCAAAGATGGAAGAAAGAGAAGTCATGGTACTTCTTCCCCTGCACAGCTGCTTTGTCACATGCTTCTGGCATTGGGCCCTCTGTGGCCACTGCTGGTATCAGGCAGCTCCCCTTCTAAGTTTCCTTCCCTTGTTTCTTCAGGCTTTGGGTGGCAATGTCTTCACCGTGATGCGAACCCCTGAATGCTTCCCCAAATGCTGTTGGTTTCCTCACCCTGCTGGCACTGCAGTAAACTGTCTCTTACTACGGGGTCTTTGGCTACACTCTTGAGAATGCCAGTGTTTCCTGCTGGGACGCTGACTAACATAAGGGGTCACAACATGGAGGGACTTGTAAGTCAAGTTAAGGACACAGCCTTCTTAGATTATTTTAGGTGAAACAGGAAGCTACAGACATGCTATAGCCACTTCCGTGTCCCTTTATCTTCTCCCAGCTGTAGCCCCATTTCTCTGCTCCCTGTAACAGAAGACTGTCCTCTTCACAAACAGGCATGGTGGCGAGCGCTGAGGCAGGAGAATGGCGTGAACCCGCCATTCTCTTCATTACTTCCTAAGCTACAGTTGACCACTTCTTCCTTCTCAAAACTCCTCTCTTAGCTTTCATGGCCCCAGAATCTTCTGGTTCTTCTTGTATTTCAGGCTCCTTGGAAAACTTTCCTTTTTTCTCTCCCAGCTTCTAGATATTGGTAGGGTGGGGTGTCTATGGCTTACTTTTCCCCTTCTTTGCTGCCAGTGTCAACCACAATCATCTCTCTAGATACCTGAACTATTGCAAATACCTGTACTTGTCTCTCCAAAAATCGTTTTTTTTTGTTTTGTTTTGTTTTGTTTTTTAGACAGAGTCTCGCTCTGTCGCCCAGGCTGGAGTGCAGCCATACAATCGGCTCACTGCAACCTCTGCCTCCTGGGTTCAAGCGATTCTCCTGCCTCAGCCTCCCAGGTAGCTGGGATTACAGGCACCCGCCACCACGCCTGGCTAATTTTTGTGTTTTTTAGTAGAAATGGGGTTTCACCATGTTGACCAGGCCAGTCTCGAACTCCTGACCTCAAGTGATCTGCCCACCTCGGCCTCCCAAAGTGCTGGGATTACAGGCGTGAACCACTGCACCTGGACTCCAAAAGCCTTTTGAATCACAAATTCGACCACGTTACTATCTGCACAAAATACTTCCATGGCTCCCCATGGCACTTGGAATCCAAACTTGATCTACCAGGTGTCTATACCTGATACTGTGACCCCTTGTGGATTGGGACTCAAGGCCAGTTCCCAGAAAGAGGGGGGCTGGTGGCCATAGGCTCAGCAGTTACCTGAAAAATTGGTCATTAACAGTGTGGCAGTACCGTATTCCCCACTATCCTGAGAGGATATATTCCAAGAGATGCCTGAAACTCCAGATAGTACCAACCCCTCTATATACTATGTTTTTTCCTATGCATACATACCTATGATAAAGTTTAATTTATAAATTAAACACAGTGATATGGTTTGGCTATGTCCCTACCCAAATCTCTTCTTGAACTGTAGCTCCCATAATCCCCATGTGTTTTGAGAGGGACCCAGTGGGAGGTAATTGAATCATGGGGGTGGGTTTTTCCTGTGCTGTTCTTGTGATAGTGAGTAAGTTTTAGAAGATCTGATGGTTTTAAAAAGGGCAGTTCCCCTGCAGACACTCCCTTGCCTGCTGCCATGTAAGACATGCCTTTGCTCCTCCTTTGCCTTCCACCATGATTGTGAGGCCTCCCAGCCATGTGGAACTGTAAGTCCATTAAACCTCTTTTTCAGGCCAGGCACAGTGGCTCACACCTGTAATCCTGGCACTTTGGGAGGCTGGGGTGGACAGATCACTTGAGGTCAGGAGTTCAAGACCAGCCTGACCAACATGGTGAAACCCTGTCTCTACTAAAAATACAAAAAGTATCCAGGTGTCGTGGCAGGCACCCACAAGCCCAGCTGCTTGGGAGGCTGAGGCATGAGAATACCTTGAACCTGGGAGACGGAGGTTGCGGTGAGCCAAGATGGCGCCACTGTACTCTAGCCTGGGTGACAGAGCGAGACTCTGTGTCAGAAAACAAACAAACAAACAAACATGTCTTTTTCTTTATGAATACCCAGTCTTGGGTACTTCTTCATGGTATGAAAATGGACTTGGTCAGGCGCAGTGGCTCACACCTGTAATGCCAGCACTTTGGGAGGCTGAAGTGGGCAGATCAACTACAATCGGGAGTTCGAGACCAGCCTGACCAACATGGAGAAACCCCATCTCTACTAAAAATACAAAATTAGATGGGCATGGTGGCACATGCCTGTAATCCCAGCTACTCGGGAGGCTGAGGCCGGAGCATCACTTGAACCTGGGAAGCAGAGGTTGCGGTGAGCTGAGATCGTGCCATTGCACTCCAGCCTGGGCAACAAGAGTGAAATTCCATCTCCAAAAAAAAAAAAAGAAAGAAAGAAAATGAACTAATACATGCAGTAAGAGATTAACAACAACAATAATAAATAGAATAACTGACTAGGTGTCGTGGCTTATTCCTGTAATCCCAGCACTTGAGAAGGTTGAGGCAGGAAGATGGCTTGAGCCCAGGAGTTTGAGACCAACCTGGGCAATGTGGTGAAACCCCGTCTCTACAAAAAAATACAAAAAATTAGCCCGGCATGATGGCACATTCCTGTAGTCCCAGCTACTTGGGAGGCTGAGGTGGGAGAATAGATTAAGACTGGGAGGCAGAGGTTGCAGTGAGCCAAGACTGTGCCACTGCACTTGAGCCTGGGCGACAGAATGAGACCCTGTCTCAAAAAATTTGAATCATAAAAGGGAACAATTGTAACAATATACTGTAATAAAAGTTATGTAAATATAGTCTCTCTCTCTCTCTGTCTCTCTCTCTCTCCGTCAAAATATTCTATTGTTGGCTGGGTATGGTGGCTCATGTCTGTAATCTCAGCACTTTAGGAGGACAATGCCAGGATTGCTTGAACCTAGGAAGTTGAGACCAGCCTGAGCAACATACCGAGACCCTGTCTCTAAAAAAAAAAAAGCAAAAAAACTAAATTAAGAAAAAGATCCTGTTGTACCATACTCACCCTCCTTGTGATGATGTGAGATAATACAATGCCTACATGATGAAATGAAGTTAGGTGAATGTCATAGGCCTTGTGGGGTAGTATTAGGCTAGTACTGACCTTCTGATGAATCATCAGAAGGAGGAGTGTCTGTTTCAGGTGATCCTGGATCATCCAGCCACGACAATATCCATGGTTGGATGTCAGGAGCAGACACTCTCCACGACTAATGGGCAGTGGTAGACAGTGTGGATCCACTGGCCAAAGGAACGATTCACATTCCAGGCGGGATGGAACTGGATGGCAGGAGATTTCATCATGCTACTCAGAATGGCTGCTCGGAACATTGAGCAATTTAAAATTTATGTATTGCTTCTTTCTGGAATTTCCCATTTAATATTTTCAGAGTGCAGTTGAGCGTGGGTAACTGAAAGTATGGAAAGCAAAACTGTGGATAAGAAGGGACTTCTGTACATTCTCTTTTATATCATATTTATGTTCTAGCCAATCCTTCCTGAGAATCGGTCTTCAGGGTATTGACGGAATTTTTGTAGCACTTTAGACTTTCTGTTTAGATTTGGAAGTCACCAAGGTTTGGTTCACAATTCGTTTACAAGCCCTCCCTGCAGTGAGCTTACTTCTTGATATTCTCATTCTTTGCTGTGTTAATTTGACTAATTTCAGAACATACTTTTTTCTTCTTTTTAATGCTACGTATCTGTTCTGGTGACACCCTGTTATTAGAGAATACAAGTGTCATGACTTTTGTTTTGCTTTGTTTGCAAGTGGTGTCTGCCCCTGGAAACTGATTTTCCTGTGTGCTGGCAGTTCTCTGGGATTATCACTTGCGTCTTATGGCCTCTGGTGGGTAGTATTCAAACCTAGTTCCTCTTGGGAAGGTTTATTAGAATTTCCCGTTTTTGATGATTCATCCTGAAAAGTGGTGGGTCACTGATTGAAATCCAACATCTGACAGATTCAAATACCTATGGGGAGGGGAGGGAGTGGAAAGCAAGATAGCAAGTAGTAGTGGTATCATTTTTAAAACAGATTTATTCAGTTTCTTCAAATTTTTTCTTTGAAATGTTTTTATTAGTTTTTTTAATTACAAAAATAAAATATGGTCATACATCCTCATCTATCTACCCTTTGATGTAGCAATTCAACCCTTAGGTATTTATCCAAGAGAAATAAAAAGCTATATCAAAATTCTCATGTAAGAATGTTCCACAGCAGTTTTTTTCACAATAGCCAAAAACCAGAAATGATCCAAATGTCCATCAACAGGGTATGGATAAACAAATTTTGTGGAATATCAATGGAATGGAATATGACTCACCAACAAAAAGGAATGAATGACTGATATATACCACAACCTGGATGAATCTCACAGATAAAAGTGAGTAAAGAAGCTGGGCGTGGTGGCTCTGTCATCCTAGCACTTTGGGGGCTGAGGTAGGCGGATCACTTGAGGTCAGGAGTACAAGACCAGCCTGGCCAACATGGTGAAACCCCATCTCTACAAAAATACAAAAATTAGCTGGGCATTGTGGTACATGCACCTGTAACCCTAGCCACTCAGGAGGCCCCCAGGCATGAGAATCACTTGAACCTAGGAGGCGGAGGTTGCAGTGAGCTGAGACTGCGCCACTGCACTCCAGCCTTGGTGACAGAGCAAGACTCTGTCTCAAAACAACAACAACAACAACGAGAACAAACAAACAAACAAACTAAAACCAAAAATTAGCCGGGTGTGGTGGCAGGCCTGTAATCCCAGCTACTTGGGAGACTGAGGCAGGAGAATCACTTGAACCTGGGAGGTGGAGGTAGCAATGAGATCGAGCCACTGCACTCCAGCCTGGGCAACAAAAGACAGACTCCATCTCAAAAAAAAAAAAAAAAAAAAAAAAGTGAGCAAAGAGTTGGACACAAAAAGCTATGGCTCCAGTTATGTACAATTCTAGAACTGGAAAAACCAATGCAAGGTAAAAAAAAAAAAAAAAAAAATTACAACCATGTTTGCTTGAGATAGATGGAGCAGTGAGAACAAGAGAATTAAAAGTAGGCTGGGTGCGGTGGCTCATGCCTGTAATCCCAGCACTTGGGGAGGCCTAGGTGGGCAGATCACCTGAGGTCAGGAGTTCAAGACCAGCCTGGTCAACGTGGTGAAACCCTATCTCTACTAAAAATACAAAAATTAGCCGGGCGTGGTGGCATGCACCTGTAGTCCCAGCTATTCAGGGGGGAAAGGCAGGAAAATCACTTGAACCTGGGAGATGGAGGTTGCAGTGAGCTGAGATTACGCGACTACACTCCAGCCTGGGCTACAGAGCGAGACTTCGTCTCAAAAAAAAAAGTAAAAGTAGAGCAGGAATAGTGGCATGAGCCTGTAGTCTTAGCTACTTGGGAGGCTGAGGCAGGAGGATTTCTTAAGCCTGGGAGTTTGAGACCAGCCTGAACAACATAGTGGAATCCTGTCTCAAAAATAAACAAATAAATAGAAGTAATATACATCCATTTTAACAGCAAAACAATCCAAAGCTGTATAAAGAAAAATTTAATATGGTAATTTTGTTAAAATCTCAGTATTTTTTTTTTCACACTCCATCCATGCTCAGACAGATATAAACAATAATACATGCACATATGTAAATTTTGTTTTGGGATCAGTTATGAATGTTTTGCCTTTTAAAAATACTTGATAGTTACCAGTAGCAGTGGCTCACGCCATAATCCAACAACACTTTGGGAGGCCGGTGGCAGGCCCGGATCCAAGGTCAGGAGTCGAAACCATCCCTAATTGCTTGGGTGAAACCCGTCTCCTAAAAATACAAAAATTAGCTGTGAGGTGAGCCTGGTCCCAACTACTTGGAAAACTGAGGAGCAGGAGAGCCAGCATGAACCCAGAGATGAGGAGCTTTGCAGAATGAGCCAAGATGGTGCCTGCCTCCAGCCTGAGTGACAGGCTTTCGTCTCAAAAAAACTTGATAGTTTATCATGGATCTGCCGCCGGTTTAGTAAATACTAGATCATAACTCGATGCTTTTCTCATATCTCAATAATGAGTGTAATACCACCCAATATGAATGTGCCATAATTTATTGGGTGTGCCACTATTGACGGATAGATCAGATCTGTATTTATTAAAAATGAAAAAATAGGCTTGGGTGGCTCAAACCTGTAATCCCAGCACTTTGGGAGGCGAGAGGCAGGCGGATCCTGGTCAGGAGATGGGGGATGCATGCCTTCTTACAGGTGAAGCCTACGTCTCTACTAAAAATAAAGAGCTGCTTTGAGCTGAGGTCACTTGGCCTGTGATCTAGCCCTGGGAGGCTAAGAGGCAGAAGAATGTCGCGTGAACCGGAGGCTGCAGTGAGCGAGATCGGCCACTGCCTCCAGCCTGGGAGGCTGACCCGAGACTCCGTCTCAAAAAAATGAAAAATACGGGGAATGGAGTCTTGCTATGGCTGTCTGCTCAGGGCCTGGGCTTAGGTGATCTGCCCGCAGGCCTCCCCAAAGTGCTGGGATGCGGGTATGAAGTACTTGCACGTCAGGTATTTCTATTTTTGGCACAGCAGTGGAAATGTTGCAATAAAATAAATATTTCTTGGCCGGTTGCAATGGCTCACGCCTGTAATCCCAGCACTTTGGGAGGCCAAGATGGGTGGATCATCTGAGGTCAGGGATTCAAGACCAGCCTGGGCAACATGGTGAAACACTGTCCCTACTAAAAATACAAAAATTATCTGGGCATGGTGCCACATGCCTGTAATCACAGCTACTTCGGGAGACTGAGGAAGGAGAATGGCTTGAACCTGGGAGGTGGAGGTTGCAGTGAGCCGAGATCGCACCACCGCACTCCAGCCTGAGCGACAGAATGAGACTCCATCTCAAAAAAAAAAAAAAAGGATGTTTCTACTTTCATCTTTATGTATGGTATTTAGAATAGATTCTTGAAAGAGGGTATGGGGAAGATTTGTGTTTATTTAATTGGATATTGGCGGAGTGTATACCAGAGAAGTAATAGGGCAGTTCTCACTCTCAGCAAGCAACACATTGAAGAGCCTGTTTTGTCACATCCTCACGAGCACTGGATGCCATTGCTCTTTGGAATGCTTGCCAACTGGATTGATAAAAATAAGTTGCTTTGATTTCAAAGTGTTTATAGTTGAGGCAAACCTGTGTTTTTATACCTTCTGTAGAAATCCCTTTTAATATCGCTCCTGTTTTTCAGTTCTATTTCTTCTTGGTCAGGATAGCTCAGACCTGTCGAAACTGCACTTTTAGGTGCATTGGGAGATGGAAGGCAGGCATCCAGGGAAGGAGTCATTCCCATTGTTTTTCTTCTGCTTCAAATACTTTGCCTAATAGAATGAAATGAATGATACACCCAGAGATCCGAAAGCAGTCGCAGACCCTAGTTCAGTGGCCCGTGGCAGAGACACCAAAAAGAAAAAGAGTGACTTACATCGGAAGTGGGTTCCTCCAGTGAGATTGCCACCACCTTGCTCACTCTAGCACTGTGTTTCCGTCTGCCTCTTTGCTGTAGATGTAAACTGGCTCTGACAGAGTGAATCAGAAAGGTCTTCCCTAGCTATTCTGCCTGAGGTTGGTTTTCTCTGTCATTCCCTGTCACAGTAGCCTAGTGTATTTTCATCCTGGTACCAACAGATATCTGTGATTATATAATTAATTTATTAATTTGCTTATATTAGGCAGGGCCACAGCAGAAAACAGAACTCAAAAGGGTTTTATTGAACAGAATGAAGGGAAGGAACTATTTGTGGAGGCAAGGTTAGGGTTAAGGGTGTTATCAAGGATGTGGAGGCACTTGTGATGCCATTACCTCCTGTTTCAGTTATCTATTGTTGTGAAAGAGACCATCCTAAAACCTAATGACTTTGAAAAACAAATACCTGGCTAGGCCTTATGCAACCTTCACCTCCCAGGCTCAAGTGATCCTCCCACCTCAGCCTCCTGAGGAACTGGGACTACAGGCACGCACCACCATGCCCGGCTAATTTTTTGTATTTTTTGTAGAGACTGGGTTTTGCCATGTTGCCTAGGCTGGTCTTGAACTTCTGGACTCAAACGACCCAGCTGCCTCAGCCTCCCAAAGTGCTGGGATTACAGGCACTAGCCACTGTGCCCAGCCTACTATAGTTTTTGTCTTTCATATAAGAATATAAGCTCCTTGAAGGCAAAGGCATGACCATGCTGATTACAGCTGATTCCCTAGTGTCTAGCAAATGTCCAGCACTTCCCAAGTGCTTAGTAAAATAGTAAAATATGCAGAATTAAGTTCACTTATCTGTGAATGAATCATAAACTTGACCTTTCTTCTTTCTGATGCTGCAGAGGAAATGCCTGAAAGACTGAAGTAGGAAGATTAGTGAGGAAGAGAATTGGTTGGTCCTGAAGCTAGATTTCAGCCACAGTGTCACTTTGGGGCTAGTCATTGTATAAAGTGTAAATGTGTACTCACTAGAGATTGGCATGGATGCTATTAGAATGCTTCTAGAGTTGAAAGAACCAATCTGGTCTCCCTGATGATTTGCTGAGCATTGTTCTTTCCTTACTTCGGTCTCTGATGATGAGCTTAGATGCCCTGAATTAATGATTTGTTTTCCTTAATGTAGCACCTGTGAGAAGCCCGAGATTACTTTTACAGAAATTGAGACATAATTCACATATGATAAAATTCACTCTTGTGACAATTCCGTGATTTTTTTTAAGTGTATTCACGAGGTATGAAACCACTTCATTATCTAATTCCAGAACATTATCATGACCTTCCCTTCAAAACCAATATCCATTAGCAGTTACCTCCCTTCCCTTTCCCCCCAAACACCTAGCAACCATTAGTATACTTTCTATCTCTATAGATGTGCCTATTCTGGACAGTTTATATAAATGGAATTATATAATATGTGGTATTTTGTGGCTGGCTTGCACTAAGGGTGATGTTTTCAAGATTCATGCATGCTGTAGTGTGTATCAGTGCTTCATTTCTCTTTTATGTATGATTATTATTATTCCATTGTATGATATCCATACTTTGTTTAATCCGTGAATCTTTTTTTTTTTTTGAGATGGAGTCTCACTCCATCACCCAGGCTGCAGTGCAGTGGTGCAGTCTTGGCTCACTGCAGACTCCACCTCCTGGGTTCAAGCAACTCTCCTGCCTCAGCCTCCCAAGTAGCTGGGACTACAGACCTGTGCCACTGTGCCCGGTTAATTTTTTTATTTTTTGGTATTTGTAGTAGAGACAGGGTTTTGCCGTGTTGCCCAGCCTGGTCTCAAACTCCTGATCTCAAGTGATCTACCACCTTGACCTCCCAAAGTGTTGGGATTATAGGCATGAGCCACTGTGCCCTGTCCCATGCATCAGTGTTTATTTTATTTCATTAAAAAAATTTTTTTAGAGACAAGGTCTAGCTCTGTCACCCAGGCTGGAGTAAGTGGTGCAATCATAGCTCACTGCAGCTTCAAAATCCTGGACTCAAGCAATCCTGCCACCTCAACTTCCCAGTACTCCTAGGACTACAGGCCCACACCACCACCACACCTGGCTAAGTAAATTTTTTTTTTTTTTTTTTTTAAGAAACAAGATCTCTAGGCCGGGTGCGGTGGCTCAAGCCTGTAATCCCAGCACTTTGGGAGTCCGAGACGGGCGGATCACGAGGTCAGGAGATCGAAACTATCCTGGCTAACACGGTGAAACCCCGTCTCTACTAAAAAAATACAAAAATTAGCCGGGCGCGGTGGCGGGCGCCTGTAGTCCCAGATACACAGGAGGCTGAGGCAGGAGAATGGCGTGAACCCGGGAGGCGGAGCTTGCAGTGAGCTGAGATCCGGCCACTGCACTCCAGCCTGGAGGACAGAGCGAGACTCCATCTCAAAAAAAAAAAAAAAAAAAGAAAGAAAGAAACAAGATCTCTAAAAAATATTCTAGCTATGTTGCCTAAGCTGGTCTTGAACTCCTGACCTCAAGCAATCCTCTTGCCTCAGCCTCCCAAGTGCTGGGATTATAGGCACGAGCCACCATACCCAGCCCATGCAGCCATTGATATACTTTTGGGTTCTACTTTTTGGCTACTATGAATAATGCTTCTCTGAGCATTTGTGTACAAATTTTTCTGCAGAAATGGTTTCAGTTCTCTTGAGTGTATACCTACAAATGGAACGGATAGGTCACATGGTAACTCTGTGTTTTTGCTTGTTTGTGTTTTAGAGACAAGGGCTTGCTATGTTGTCCAGGCTGGCCTCAAACTCCTGGGTTCAAGCAATCCTCCTACCTCAGCCTCTGGAGTCTATATTTAAGTTTTTGAGTAGCTGCCAGACTGATTTACAAAGTGGCATTAACATTTTACATTCTTCCCAGTAACGTATGAGGGTTTTAATTTCTCCACATCCTGGTTACAACATATTATCTACTGTTGCATCATGAGGTTAAAAAAAAAAAGAGAGAAAAGAGAACTTACTATCATCTGTCTTTTTTATTGGTAGATATGAAGTAGTATCTCATTGTGGTTTTCATGTTTCCCTGATGGTTAGTGATGTTGAATATCTTTTTGTGTGCTTATTTGCCATTTGTACTTTTTTTTTTTTTCCCCTGCTCTTGTTGCCTAGACTGGAGTGCAATGGTGTGATCTCAGCTCACCGCAACCTCTGCCTCCCAGGTTCAAGTGATTCTCCTGCCTCAGTCTCCCGAGAAGCTGGGATTACAGGCGCCCACCACGATGCCCAGCTAATTTTATATTTTTAGTAGAGATGGGGTTTCTCCATTTTGGTCAGGTTGGTCTCAAACTCCCAACCTCAGGTGATCTGCCCGCCTCAGCCTCCCAAAGTGCAGGGATTACAGGCGTGAGCCATCATGCACCCTGCTTTATTTATTTATTCATATATTTATGAGACAGAGTCCTGCTCTTTTGCCCAGCCTGGAGTGCAGTGATGAGATCTTGGCTCACTGCAACCTCTGCCTCCCGAGTTCAAGCAATTCTTCTGCCTCAGCTTCCCAAGTAGCTGAAACTACAGATGGACACCACCACACCCAGCAAATTTTTGTATTTTCAGTAAAGACGGGGTTTCACTAAGTTGGCCAGGCTGGTCTTGGACTCCTGAGCTCAGGCAATCCATCTGCCTTGGTCTCTCAAAGTGCTAGGATTACAGGCGTGAACCATTGCGCCCGGCCCTACATTTCTTTTAAGAGTTTTGTAGTTTTAGTTCTTATATTAAGTTCTTTGATCCATTTTGAACTAATATTTATATATGCTGTGAAGTAGGGACCCAACTCCATTCTTTTGCATGTAGACATCCAGTTGTTCCTGCACCACTTCTTGAGTAGACTATTCTTTTTCCAATGAATTATTTTGGTACTCGGTTAAAAAGTAATTGATAACTCTCAGGAGTTATTCCTAATGTTAATAATAATCACTAGAATTTTTGCTGGCTCCTGGTTTATATTAAGAACCTTTGCTCCTTTCCCTTCGAGCACATTTGTTTCAGAGATCATTCCAGGATCTCAAATTTGTAATCTTGATTAACACAACACTGAACACCCTAAGGTGCCAGAAGGGCACTCCAAGTGTGATTATATAAGGGTGTGTGGGTGAATAACTTTGTAAGCTTTCCTAATCTATAAAATGGGGATAATAAGAATACTTGGCTGGGCATGGTAGCTCACACCTGTAATCCCAGCACTTTGGGAGGCCAAGGTGGGAGGATCACCTGAGGTCGGGAGTTCAAGACCAGCTTGACCAATATGATAAAACCCTGTCTCTACTAAACATACAAAAATTAGCTGGGCATGGTGGCATGCACCTATATTCTCAGCTACTTGGGAGGCTGATACAGGAGAATCGCTTGAACCCGGGAGGCAGAGGTTGCAGTGAGCCGAGATTGCGCCATTGCATTCCAGCCTGGGCAACAAGAGCGAGACTCCATCTCAAAAAAAAAAAAAGAATACTTGCCCACCGGGTGGTTGTGAGGACTAAAGGAATTTAAAAGGTTGTCAATAGAACTATGCATTAGAGGGAATAATTGTAAAATGTTTTACAGATATAAAGAAGGCAAACTTCAATGCTTTGGCAAAAGTTGGACTAGGATGTCGAAAGCAAGCTTTGCTTTGTGATTAATTAGCTGGGTAACCTTGTGTAATCACTGAAACTCTCCCAGTCTCAATTTCCTGGTCTATTTAATGTAGGTAATGATGCCAAGTCTAATGACCTTTCTGGGTTATTGTGAGATTGAAGCAATGTAGTAGGTGTAAAAGTGGTTTGGAACACTTAACTTGTTATTCTGGGCATTGTAAAGGATTCATAGAGAATTGCTTGCTTTCATTCTAAAAATTGCCTTTGAATTGTTTATAGTGCTGGATTGATTCCTTTCCTTGGGGCCAGTCCCAAGTAACGTTTACCACAATAAAACATTAACATGAAATTTTTCACCTTTTACCTGGGTAAGGACCAGAGCCTGATACTTGGCTCAAATAAAGTATTTATGCAGGGTTTAATAACAACCAGGCCCTCAGGGAACTCTCTATTAATAAATAGTTTTGGTGCTGGGATAGAATGTGACCAGGAAGAATATTAACCAGAGTCTTTCTTTTATTGGTCAGTTACAATGTAGAGAAAGTATGTTAGAAAAAAATTATCTCAGATGACCTTATTCACATTGTGGTGGAGTTGGAAGACCACCCCACCTCCCACCCCAGGCAGTCATGGGGAGGAAGACAGTCTGCCCAAGGGAATCCTAATTTGAAGGGAAGAGGACAGTGAATCAAATAAACTAACCATAGTAGTCCATGGCACCTACTCCATTGTTGAGGAAGATACATTTGCAAATTATGAAGTATTTAAGGACCTTTCTTGACATCCTTGTGGGTTGGTTAAGACGAAACTGCCTCTGACAATTAATGTTAATATTTGGGAGATGCAAGTATGACCCAACAAATATTGACAGGCCATGATAGAATAAAGATCTTTAACTGTCACCCACCATGTTAGAGAGACACCAAAGAGGACCGGACAACTGGAATACCAACAATTCGCCCTGCCAATTTTCTCAGTGCTATTCTAGACTAACTCACACCCGGCTATTTTTCCCCTGTGGGGAACACATTTCATCTGGTGGAGGAAGAGGGCTGGCCTGGGGCAAGAAAATCTCTTATGAAGAAGGGTGGAATTTTGCAGAGAGGAAGGCAGTGCTCTCATATAAAAATATGAGGATTGCTGGGCACAGTGGCTGGCTCATGCCTGTAATTCCAGCACTTTAGGAGGCCAAGGCGGGTGAATCACTTGAGGTCGGGAGTTCGAGGCCAGCCTGACCAACATGAAGAAACCCTGTCTCTACTAAAAATATAAAATTAGCTGGGCGTGGGTGGCACATGCCTCTAATCCCAGCTACTCAAGAGGCTGAGGCAGGAGAATCACTTGAACCTGGGAGGCAGAGGTTGCAGTGAACCGAGATCGAGCCATTGCACTCCATCCTGGGCAACAAGAGTGAAACTCCGTCTCAAAAAAAAAAAAAAAAAAAAGGAGAGAAAATGAAATAAATAAATAAAAGAATATGAGGATCAAGAAATAAGGTTAAGATCTTAGAGCTCCCAAAAGGAAACTCCCTTTGTTTAAACTTTTAGGTGCTTTCCCTGTAAAGTTATACTTTCTATATAGTTTTAAAGTATTTCCCCATAGTCTGCAATTCCCCTTAATTTCCTCCAACAACCTCTCAGTAAAATGTGATACACAGCTGCTTACTAGCTGTGCCTCAGTTTCCAGTTTCTTTATCTGTAAACTGGAGATATCTTCTTCATAGTGTTACCAGTGGAGGGTTTTGACTACAAGTCATCATCCAGGTTCTTGGCATTTTGAACAAAGAATTGAACAAAATGCACAAACAGAACAAAGAATGAAGCAATGGAAACACAGATTTATTGAAATGAAAGTACACTGCACTGAGTGGGAATGATCTAGCAGCTCAAGAGCACTGATTACAGAATTTTCTGGGGTTTAAATACCCTCTAGAGGTTTCCCACGGGTTACTTGGTTTATACCCAGTGTAAATGAAGTACTGGCCTGTGAGCAGTCTGATTGTTTGTGGAAAGTGATCATCAGAGGCTGAATTGCAGTTACAAAGTTACACCCCTACGCAAATGAAGACTAGACCTGCAACCAGTCTGATTGGTTGCAGGAGGGGACCAGTCAGAGGTACTTTCCATTTTTCATCTGCAAGGCAGTGCAAAAGGAGTAGCCTCTGATCCTTTTGTGACTTGAGACTACCATGTTAGAGAGACACCAAAGAGGACCGGACAACTGGAATACCAACAATTCCCCCTGCCAATTTTCTCAGTGCTATTCTAGACTAACTCACACTTGGCTATTTTCCCCTATGGGGAACACATTTCACCTGGTGGAGGAAGAGGGCTGGCCTGGGGCAAGAAAATCTCTTGTGAAGAAGGGTGGAATTTTGCAGTGCTCTCATATCAGAATATGAGGATTCTTATATGAAGAAAGGTGGGGTTTTCCTTTTGATTCAGTTCTAGGAAGTCAGTTCGAATAGGCCTTAGGTTCCCTGCCTCCAGACCCTTTATTCTCCTGCCTAAATAAGGTTGTCCTGAGGATTTGATGAATTACTGCATGTTAAATATGCTAATAAATGTGAATTAAGTTAGGACACTTGCCGGTGCCTGGCACAGAGAAGTGCTCAGTGTGTGCTAACTGTTGTTGCAGCTGTTAACCACACCTTCTCCTCTTCTTCCTCTTCAGGAAGGTCTTTCCGATATTGAGCTATCTTCAGGTATCTTCCTCAAGGCCTTTCAGATATTGAGAGAAGCCAGGGCCACTTTCATTTTTTGAGGCTACTTGTAAGAAAAAATAAGGAAATTACAAAATAAGACTTCAAAATATTGTGGTATGCTTTAAAAATATTTACATAGGCCAGGCTTAGTGGCTCACGCCTATAATCCCAGCACTTTGGAAGGCTGAGGTGGGCGAATCATGAGGTCAAGAGATCGAGACCATCCTGGCCAACATGGTGAAACCCTGTCTCTACTCAAAATACAAAAATTATCTGGGTGCTGTGGCATGCGCCTGTAGTCCCAGCTACTCAGGAGGCTGAGGCAGGACAATCGCTTTAACCGGGGAGGCGGAGGTTGCAATGAGCCAAGATTGCACCACTGCACTCCAGCCTGGTGACAGAGCTTTAAAAAAAAAAAAAAAAAAAAAAAAATTTACATATAGCAAATTAATACTTTGCAACACAAAAAGATACAAGCAATAAATAAAACTGTGCTATTTGCAGGGTATTTACACAGCATACAAATTGCGTACTCTGAACACTGTAGCTCAGGGATTAGATACAACCTTAAAGCTAAACATCAACATCTTCCAGTTCTGTCAGGCTTTCTATCTTTGTATATGACCTCCTTTGGAAATAACTTTATTTTTTATTCATTTATTTGTTTTAAATTTATTATTATTTTTATTATTTCTGAGATGGAGTCTCACTCTATCACCCAGGTTGGAGTGCAGTGGCATGATCTCTGCTCACTGCAACCTCTGCCTCCTGGGTTCAAGCAATTCTCCTGCCTTAGCCTCCGGAGTAGCTGGGGTTACAGGTGTGTGCCACCATGACCAGCTAATTTTTGTATTTTTAGTAGAGATGAGGTTTCATCATACTAACCAGGCTAGTCTTGAACTCCTGACCTCAAGTGATTCGCCTTCTCGGCCTCCCAAAGTGTTGAGATTACAGGCATGAGCCACTGCACCCAGCTTGGAAATAACTTTAAAGGGAACTTTTTAGTTTTTTCATGAATTAGTTGCATGTTTTTTTTGTTTTGTGTTTTTTTTTTTTTTTTTTTTCTGAGACAGAGTCTCTCTCTGTTGCCCAGGCTGGATTTCAGGGGAACAATCATAGCTCACCACAGCCTAGAACTCCTGGGCTTAAGGGATCCTCCCACCTCAGCCTCCTGAGTAGCTGGAACTACATGTGCATGCCACTCACCTCGACCTCCCAAAGTGCTGGAATTACAGGTGTGAGCCACTGCTTCTGGCCGAAACTCTTTTGCACCCCTCCACACAGATTGATAAAGGGAAATCAGAGGCCCTACTCCTCAGACCCCTCCACACCACATTTGTAGATGGAGGAGTGGCCAGAGAATAAGCAGCTTGAAGGGGCAGTGTCAAGATGATTCTGGAAAGGGCAAACTCCTTTCCTAATATTCATGAGGAAGGTAACAATCTGGAGGGGTAGAAATACTGACATTCTAGTAGTTTGAGTAATGCCTGGTTGTGGAATATTTCAGGAGAGCTGAACTTGAGTTTCCTGGACTGAAGCTTTCATTTTTATCTGTTTTGATGGAAATCTTTCTAAAATGGAGCTACTTCCCCGTATTATTAAAAAGAGCGTAGTGAAAATAAAAAAACAGAACCAAAGCATACTCTCCAAATGAAAACGATTGATATTCTATTCGAGATACCATGTGCAGGTGAATCATGTCTGAGTAGTTTCATTTGACGTAGAGGAGCATCTAGAAACACAGCGAAAGGTAAGAATGCACACATATTTTCCCGCTCTGTGCTTCCTTCATATTTTCATGTCAGTATCATAACTCAACATTTGTCATCTTGAGGATAGAGAAGGTTTAGTATTCATTGCTATAAAAACAAACCTGCAGAATAAATGTGACTGTAAACACTTCTATTGGATGAGGGCCATTCTTAAGTGGGTTTTTTTGTTTGTTTGTTGTTTTTTGTTTTTGTTTTTGTTTTTTGTCTTTCAAAAATAAAGAGCACCGGCCAGGGCTCACACTTGTAATCCCAGGACTTTGGGAGGTTGAGGTGGGCAGATAGCTTGAACTCAGGAGTTCAAGACGAGCCTAGGCAACATGGCCAAACCCAGTCTCTACAAAATATACCCCAAAAAATTAGCCAGTTGTGGTGGTGCATGCCTATTATCCCAGCTATTCAGGAGGCTGAGGTACGAGGATCACTTGAACCTAGGAGGTGAGGTGAAGGTAGCAGTGAGTCGAGAGGCTCACACCTGTGGACCCAGCTACTCGTTGGGAGACTGAGATGTGAGGATTGCTTGAGCCTGGGAGGCAGAGGTTGCAGTGAGTGGAGATCAGACTACTCCACTCCAACCTGGGTGATAGAATGAGACCCCGCCTCAAATAAATAAAAAATTAAATAAATAAATAAATAAAGCACTAACAGAAGACAAGGCAAAGTAAGCTACTAAAACAAAGAAAGAAAACTGAAGGTTTTTTTCCAGATTGAGGCTGTCTCTTGACTCAAGGATCTGCCATTATTTCATTCTTTTTTGGGCTCCAGATGCAGAAAGGGGTAAGGGAAAGGACATACACGTTGTAGACCAAAATCTTGGGTGCTGGTCTATCTCAGGTCCTCACCAGCTTGTAGTTTTAGGCATCTGAGTCTTAGATTTCCTATATGTAAAATGTGGATGACCCATTTTCCCCTGCTCCAGGAAAGTTATAAAAATGAAATGCAATAGAGATTTTTAACTATAAATATAGACGGATAATGTTGCCTAGGGCCCGCCCTGGAACCTCGCTGGTTCTCTACAAAGGGTAACTTCTATTACTTGTTAGCCATGCTTTATTTCCAATTTTGCTCCTTTAGTACATTAGTCTTCCCTATTTTCATCTCAATGTTTTTGCCTTTGCCCAAAGGGATGCATGACATAATCATCCATCTATCCTTCTGTTCATTTATTCATTCATTCATTTATAACCATTTTATCGTGGAAAATTTTACATAAACATAAAGGTAGAGAGAATGGTATAACAGACCCCGAGGTACCCATCACCCAGATACAACCACTGACTCATTGCTGCTTTTATTTCACCTATACTCCCTCTGTCTCCTCCCGTACTGAATTACTTTGAAATAGATTCCAGACATCAAATCATCCATGTAAATGTATCAATATGTATCTCTAAAAGACCACGACTGGTTTAAAAAACATAACCACAATGCCATTATCAATCTAAAAATAACAATAATTCCTTAGTATTGTAAAACAATTCAGAATCGGTTAACGCTCAGATTTCCCAATTGTCTCATAGCGTATCTTTTTAAAAAGTATTTGTTTTTCCGGGTGGAAGTGGGTTTTACTGCAACCCGCCAACTCCCCAGATACCGGCCAAGGCTGACCAAATCCGATGTCCAGGGAGTTCACACCAGCCTGACCACATGGAGAAACCCCACCCCCACTAAAAAAACGCAAAAAGAATTATCCATAGTGGCGATGCCCGTAATCCCAGCCACCGGAGGCTGAGCAGAAGAACTGCTTTGAACCCGAGGCAAGGCTGCAGCAAGCCTGATGTCTATTGTAATTTGCAGCTCTGCACAGAGCAACTCACTGCTGGTGGTGGCATCCCAGCATTTTGGGCACAGGCAGGATCGCTGGCCTTGGGGAGGCGGAAAGGGAGGTCAGCCGAGATCACACTCCATTGTGACCTCTAGCCCAAGGCAAGAGAAATTATACCTTAAAAATCTGTTCAAAAGTGATGAGCTTTGAGATTTGAGTTCATAATGGTAAGTCACCCAGGCTGGAGGCAGTGGCGCTGGATCTCGGCTCTTTTACTGTAAGTCTACTTCCCAGGTTCAGGGCTATTCTTCTGCTCTCTAGCCTCCTGAAAGGAAGCTGGGACTACAGGATGCTCACCACTAATGCCTCGCTAGTTTTTCTTCTTCTTGTATTTTAGTAGAGATGGCTCACCATGCTGACAAATATGGGATGGTCCTCAGATCTCCCAGACCTCATGGATCCAATTCACTGGCCCCAAGAGATTATGATGATCGATCTGATCGAGGATCTGAGCGTTTGATCTTTTCGATCGAGATCTTTTCCGATCTTTGCGGCGGCGCAAGCGCGCTTCTTTCTTGTTCTTCTCTTACAGCTCTGGGACCCCTTTACTACTTGTTGGAGGTGTGGGAAGTGACCCTGGCCTCACCGCAACTCCACCTCCCTGGGTCTGCCATTCTCTTGGCCCCAGCCCAGAGCAACTGATTATAGGCATGCATGACTCAAGTCCAGCTAATTTTGTATTTTAGTAGAGACGGGTTTCACCATGCTGGCTGTGGCTGGTCTCAAATTTTATTCTTATGGATCCATCCGGGCTTCTCTGCCTAAGCAAGTGTTGATTATAGGCGGAGCCACTGCCTGCCTTTTTTTCTGTCCTTGTAGCGTTTCATTTTTTTATAGAAAGGTCAATTGTTTATGGAAAAGTTTCTCCTTCTCTCAAATTTGAATTTGTTGATTGCATTCCTTTGTGTTGTTTTAACATGTTTTCTCTCTATATTCCTCTGTAAACTGGCATTTAGTTCCTGGAGAAACGCCTGACGACTGACACCCGGGTTTTGTTTGTTTGCTTTTTTGACAGAATCCTACTCCCAAGCCACCTGCACAGAGTGCTATTGCACAGTCTTGGCTCACTGCAACCTCCCACCCCCGTGCCCCTGATTCCAGCCCCAGTCTCCCTGAGCAGCTGAATACCACCAGCCTACTATGCCTGGCCACTCTTTGTATTTTGTAGAGAGGGGTTTCACCATGTTGGCCATGCTGGTCTCTGCACCTCTTGATCTTTAGGTAATTGTCGTCTTGAAGCTCTCCCAGTGTTGATTATGGTGCAGATGTTTCACTATGCCCGCCTCCTTATCTCTAGTTTTCTTTTTATTTTATTTTATTTTTGAGATGAGAGGCTTGCTCTGCCATCCAGGCTGGAGGGATCTTGGCCCATTGCAACCTCCTACTTCCTGGGTTCAAAGTGATTCTCCTGCCCCCAGCCTCCTGACTAGCTGGTGCACAGGCACCCACCACCACACCCCGGCTAACTTTGTATTTTTAGTAGAGACGGGATTTCTACTTCATGTTGGCTAGGTTGGTCTTGAAACCTCCTTGACTTCATGATCCACCCACCTCGGCCTCCCAAAGTGCTAGGATTACAGGCCTGAGCCACCGCACCCGGCCTCACATTCTAGTTTTTGACAAGACTATTTTGTGGGTGGTGTTATGGGCTGAGTTGTACCCCTGCAAAATTCATATGTAGAGGTTCTATCCCACAGTACCTTGGACTGTGACTGTATTTGAAGATGAGGTTTTTTAAGAGGTAATTTGATTAAAATGTAGTCATTAGGATAGGTCCTACTCCCATATGACTGGTGTGCTTTTCAGAAGAGGAAATCTGGACATAGACAGTTACAAAGGAAAGGCCGCATGAAGACACAGAGAGAAGATGACCATCTGTAAGCCAAGGGCAGAGGCCTCAGAAGAAATCAACCCTGCCTGTGCCTTGATCTTGGACTTTTAGCGTCTAGAACTGGAGAAAATGAATTTCTGTTGTTTAAGCCACCCAGTCTGTGGCACTGTGTTACAGCAGCCCTAGAAACTAGTACAGGTGGTGATGGGAATGTCCATTAGGAGGCACGTAGTGTGGGATGTCTCTTTCTATGGTAATATTAGCTGCCATTGATCATTGTTTCCTAGATCCATTATCTCATTTGGAGTTTGCAAAAGTGGTCAGGTTCTAATTCTATTATTATTATTATAATATACATTTTTTGAGACAAAGTCTCACTCTGTTACCCAGGCTGGAGTGCAGTGGCCTGATCTCAGCTCACTGCAACCTCTGCCTTTTGGACTCAAGCGATTCTCCCACCTCAGCCTCTGGAGTAGCTGGGACTACAGGCACATGCCACGGTCCCTGGCTAATTTTTTTATTTTTGATAGAGATGGAGTTTTGCCGTGCTGGCCAGGCTGGTCTTAAACTCCTGGGCTCCAGTGATTGGCCTGCCTCAGCCTCCCAAAGTGCTGGGACCACAGGCATCAGCCACTATGCCCGGCCGGTCATGCTCTAAATCTATCATTCCTTTTCATATCTTTTAACTGGAATTCTTTTCTAAAGATGATTTTTTCCATCATCAATTATTTAGAAATTCTGAGAACAAGGATAAATACTTGATTCTGTCTATTTACAGGTATTCAGAATAATGAGTTGGTTCCCTAGTATCTTTCAAAAGTGAGTAGTGTTGTTTTTTTTTTTTTTAAATGAACTCATGATGTTTAATACATTTGACCTGTTTCAATCAATTAGTTATTGCTCTTTTTGATATTTACATTATCCCAGTTTTTGCCATGGGAGATTTTTCACCATAGCTGCTAAGTCCTTCTGATACAACACAAGTCTTCTTTAATACTGCTTCCTTAGACCGGGCGGGTGGCTCACGCCTGTAATCCCAGCACTTTGGGAGGCTGAGATGGGTGGATCACCTGAGGTCAGGAGTTCAAGACCAACCTGACCAACATGCAGAAACCCTGTCTCTGGTAAAAATGCAAAATTAGCTGGGCTTGGTAGCACATGCCTGTAATCCCAGCTGCTTGGGAGGCTGAGGCGGGAGAATCGCTTGAACCTAGGAGACAGAGGTTTCGGTGAGCCTAGATCTCACTATTTCACTCCAACCTGGGCAACAAGAGTGAAACTCTGTCTCAAAACAAACAAACAAACAAACAACAGCAACATATATATATATATGGCTTCCTTGCTTTTTATTACAACATGATATCCAGGCTTATCTTCATTTTGGGCAGGCCCCAACATTAGTCAATCTTCTTTTTTTTTCTTGAGACAGATTCTTGCTCTTTTGTGCAAGCTGGAGTGCAATGGTGCAATGGTGCAATCTTGGCTCGCTGCAATCTCCGCCCCCCAGGTTCAAGCAATTCTTCTGCCTCAGCCTCCTGAGTAGCTGGGACTACAGGTGCACACTGCCACACCTGGCTAATTTTTGTTTTCATTTTGTTTGTTTGTTTTTTTTTTTTTTGAGATGGAATCTCACTCTGTTGCCCAGGCTAGAGTGCAGTGGCACCATCTTGGCTCACTGCAACCTCTGCCTCCCAGGTTCAAGCAATTCTCTTGCCTCAGCCTCCCGAGTAGCTGGGATTTCACTATGTTGCCCAGGCTGGTCTCAAACTCCTGACCTCAGGTAACCCTCCTGCCTCGGCCTCCCAAAGTGCTGGGATTACAGGCATGAGCCACAGCGTCTGGCCTTAATTTTTGTATTTTTAGTGGGAGTTTCACCATGTTGGCCAGGCTGGTCTCAAACTACTGACCTCGGGTGATCCGCCCCCCTCAGCCTCCCAAAGTGCTGGAATTACAGGTATGAGCCACCACACCCGGCTGAGTCAAAAATTTCTCTAAGGAAATCGTATTTAAATGCCACAATCTGAGTATTAGCAGTGCTCATTTCCATTGGGTTTAGTATTACTTCTGGGACTTTTTCATTGACGGAGCTTGGAAATACTTTTTATTTTTAAGAGGAAAGGCAAGAGTTTGTAATAATTCAAAATTTATCATTACAGGGTATTAATTCTTTGATTTTTTATTTGTATTTTTTTCTCCTATTCTGAAAATCTTGATTCTTAATATTAACAGTGGCTTATGGCTGGGCACAGTGGCTCACACCTGTAATCTCAGCACTTTTGGAGCCTGAACGGGGAGGATCGCTTGAGCACAGGAGTTCGAGACTAGCCTGGGTAACATGACAAGACTCCTTCTCTACAAAACATACAAAAATTAGCTGGGTATGGTGGTGCACACCTGTAGTGGCAGCTACTTGGGTGGCTGAGATGGGAAAATCATTTGAGCCTGAGAGGTGGAGGTTGCAGTGAACTATGATCAAGCCACTGAACTCCAGCCTAGACGACAGAGCAAAAAAAATTTTTTTAAACCCAGAAAACAAACAAACAAAAATGACATACTTGCTTTATCCTACAATGAGCATAACAGCTTCAGAATAATAATAGCAAAATTACTCCTAACAATGTAATTACTGAAAATAGTTTAAGATTATTTTTGTAGTTTTTTCTCTCCTTTGAGATATTCCACTGGGATATGTAGTCAGATTACTAAAGCCATGTGAAATAATTCCTTTCAAAGTGCTGTTAGTTTT
The DNA here is from genome assembly GCF_008728515.1 of Papio anubis. Lineage (NCBI taxonomy): Eukaryota > Metazoa > Chordata > Mammalia > Primates > Cercopithecidae > Papio > Papio anubis. The sequence goes on from NC_044980.1 coordinate 150,554,716, forward strand.
TGTAAACTAATAGTTTTGTGAAATAAAAGGGAGTACTTCTATATTTATTAGCTAATCACTTAAACAATACGGTTGAAAGTCAAATCTATGAAATAAGTTATATTAAGAAGACTAGTTTCTCACCTTATCCCTTCTACCTCAATGAGTAAAACTTATCCCTTCTTCCTCAATGAGTAAAACTCTGTTTCAAATATATATAAGCATATTATACACATGTGTGTGTAGGTTCATGTAAAATACTTACAAGTACGTACATATTTGCAAGTATATCTTTTTTTTTTTTTTTTTTTTTTTGAGACAGTTTCACTCTTGTTGCCCAGGCTGGAGTGCAAAGGTGTGATCTCATCTCACTGCAACTTCCACCTCCCAGATTAAAGTGATTCTCCTGTCTCAGCCTCCAAAGTAACTAGGATTACAGACATGTGCCACCGCACTCAGCTAATTTTTGTATTTTTAGTAGAGATGAGGTTTCACCATGCTGGCCAGGCTAGTCTTGAGCTTCTGACCTCAGGTGATCTGCCCATCTTGGCCTTTCAAAGTGCTGGGATTACAGGCATGATCCACCACGCCCTGCCAAGTGCATATGTATCTAAACAGTAGCTTATTAAAATATTTGTCTCTGCTTTGCTTTCTCATTCGTTGTTATACCTTAGATATCACTTCACAGCATTTTTACAACTCCATTGCAGGCATGTGCTATTATTTATTCAGTCAAGTTTATACAGTTTCCAGTCTTTTGCTATTCTTATTAATGCCAGCTTATACTTAGCATAGTATATGTGCAGCTTTTCATATTTCTGTAAGTGTATTTTGGGGACAGATACTTGGGTTTCTGGGTCAAAGAAAAAATGCAAAGGAAAAAACTTTTTTTTTTTTTTTTTTTTGAGTCTCACCCTGTTACCCAGGCTGGAGTCCCTCCCAGGTTCAAGAGATTCTTGTGCCTCAGCCTCCTGAATAGCTGGGACTACAGGCATGTGCCACCATGCCCAGCTAATTCTTTTATTTTTAGTAAAGATGGGGTTTTACCGTGTCCAGCTAATTTTTGTATTTTTAGTAGAGACAGGGTTTCATCATTTTGGCCAGAATGGTCTCAAATTTCTGGTCACAATTGATCTGCCCACCTTGCCCTCCCAAAGTGCTAGGTTACAGGTGTGAACCACCACACCCAGCTGCAAAGGAAACTTACAAATCTTGCCAATTATCTTCTATAGGAATTGTACCCTTTTGCCTTCCTGCCATCGACAAATGAAAAGATCTCTTTCAGAATGCCACCACAGAACATGTTATCAATCTTTTGGATTTTTTTTGGCCATCCAATAGATGAGAAATGGTATCTTATCATGGCTTCACACCACATTTCTCTCCTTATGAGCAAGATTGATTTTTTCATGTGTTTAAAAGTCATTCACATTTCTCTTTTTTATAACCTGTGTTCTTGTCTCTCATCTATTTTGCTATAGGGTTGGTCTTTTCTCTATATTTAGCTCTTTCTTTGTGAATGATCAGCAAACTGGGGTCCATCATTAACAACTGTGGTGGACGCCTTTCCTGGCTGCTCCTTTCTGTGATCTCCAGGCCTCTCAGGTCCCTGCTGCCATCCTGTTCAGTCCTTAGGCCTTTAGAACAACACTCAGCTGTGTACTTCCTGCAACTGTGCTATTGTCCTCGCAGACCAGGTGGTGGGAGCACAGCAAGAGAAACAAAAGCAGCGGGTGTTCTCCCCACGTTGTTGGGACTACAGCCCCTCTGATTGGAGAGGACGGTTCACCTCTTCAGAAGGTTAGGCCCCGGGCGCCTCTGCTGCTGTTACTGTGGCTATCATTGCAACTGTTGTGACCATCGGGTTGCCTTGGGCTGGCATATGAGAGAACAGAGAAAAGAAAAGACAAATCTCTTTTTTTTTTTTTTTTTTTTTGAGACGGAGTCTCGCTGTGTCATCCAGGCTGGAGGGCAGTGGAACAATCTCAGCTCACTACAACCTATGCCTCCTGGGCTCAAGTGATCCTCCTGCCTCAGCATCCCAAGTAGCTGGGATTACAAGTGCGTGCCACCTCACCCGGCTAATTTTCGTATTTTTAGTAGAGACAGGGTTTCACCATGTTAGCTAGCTGGTCCTGAACTCCTGCCCTCATGATCCACCCACCTTGGCCTTTGAAAGTGCTGGGATTACAGATATCAGCCACTGCGCCCAGTCATGAAAAGAAGAATCTTAATTCTACTTAGCATTAGGCATTCCTTTCTCTCTCCTGAAGCTGAAACTAGAGGGGCTCTCCTGCCTCTGAGTGCCCAGTGCCCAACTCTGGCCATCAGGATGTCTTGAAATCAGAACAACAAAAAAAAAGGGAAATCCACAGCTGGTTCAGTGGTATTTCAGGTTATGGTCTTCTCCAATCTGCCTTCTGGTGCTTAAATTAAGAAAGCTCCATGCTTTCTGCCTAGGTTTTATAGTTACATTCATGGGGAGAGACAGGATGGAATGTGCTTACACGGTCTTACCTGGAACAGGAACTGCTGCCTCAGGGATTTTGCACTTATTTTCTTTCCTGCTTGAAATAATTTTCACATAGATCATTGATTGTCAAACTCCTACTCATATTTCAAGTTTTACCTCAAATGTCACCTGCCCGGAGAATCCTTTCTTGACCGCCCTCCTTAAAGTGGCCTTCTTAAATCCACACACTCCTTGCTACATCATGCTGTTGTATTGCCTTCACAGCATCCAGCACTACTTGAATTTATCTTGTATGTGTGTTTCTTGCTTCAAGGCTGTTCTCCCCCTGACCTTCACCCTCTCCTCCCTGAAGGCAAGCACCTATCTTGCTAATTACTTTCTTACCTGTGTTTAGAATATTGACAGGTAGAGAGTGCCCAGCAAAATACATGTTAACTAAAGGAATGGAAAGCAATTAAAGCTGGGCATGGTAGCTCATGCCTGTAATCTCAGCACTTTCAGAGGCCGAGCAGGAGCATCCCTTGAGCCCAGGGATTGGAGACCAGCAAAATACCTGCAATACCAGCAATACCTGGGCAATATAGTGAGACCTTGTCTTTACAAAAACTAAATAAATTAAATTCAATTAAAGAATTTAGCAGCATTTGAGTAAAATAATATTTGTTGGCTAATGTCTGAAGGAGACAATTTTACTGCAGATGAGGCCACAGACATGGGACAGCAGGTCTAGGCAGTGCCATTCACTAGACAGGGATGGCTGGAGGGCAGGAGTGAGAATCCGAGACTGTGGCCCCTGTCCTGGCTTTGCCACTAACTTGCTCTGGAGATTCTGGAAAATCACTTCATCTCTTTGGGCCTTAATCTCCTCGACTGAGAAATACTAGAATAAGATTTTTTAAGCCTTAAAGTCCTTTCAACTTCAGCACCTTAGGCTTCTCAAGCATTTAAGTCAACTTAAATGCCTTTCAGTTTAGTTACAGAATCCAGAAGGATTAGTTATGCCAGAAGAACCTGTCTCTGCAATATGAAATCTTCTTTTGGCAAGAAAGGGAATGAGATAATTACGGCAAGAATTCTCCTTAGATCCTGACTTAAAAGGACCTGGTTGCTCCCAGGAGTATACATCTATTTTAACAATTATTTTTTTCTTCTCCAATTTCGTGTATAACATCGATGCAGAATATAAGACCCCACTTATGTACTGTAGTGTCTTTTGGCTTTCGGAGTTGTTGGGTGGGTCATTTTCCAGATTCCCCATATACACAGCACACAGAGAAAGAGGGCGTTGCTTGAAATTTTTGGCACCACCAACCCATCTCCTCCCTCAAACATTTTTCCAAGCACTGACACTCTGGTTGGGTCTGGAGTATTAGAGTCACACCTCTGCTTCCCACTGTGATGGGTATGGACACAGAGATCCTATTGTTTTTAGTTTACTGCGGACATCATGGGCCCCTCCAATTTGGCGTAGACATTTTGGTTTCCACTAAGTTCTCCAGGAGATGTATTTAGGAGACACACAGGCCAGATCCAAACATGCTAAGGCACCTGGAAGGCTGCTTCAGGAATGTGGTAGTGTACAAATAAATTACTCTGCTATTTCTTCTCTCTAGTGTTAATATGTGAATCACATTCAAGTTATTTGCCACAATGGAATGAATAGCCTTTTTCAGCAAAGTTAGAAAAGAGCCTTTTTCTCCCTTTCCCTGGTTTCCCTCACATTTTTATCTGTTTCTCTGGGCCTGAATAGTCATTTACCTGTTTATCTTTTATCTGTTTATCTGGGCCTGGATAGTCATTCACTCACAGGACATTTGCAATGTTCTAGATACTGTCTAGCCCATGAGATGAATCTGCATTCAAGGAGAGCTTTTGCTTTCCTTCATAAATATTTTGACATTTTATTGCTAGTCAGTTCTTCCATTGCTACATCTCTGAATCTCTGATAATATAGTACCAGTGGTTTCCTTAATATGAAGCTAATAAAATTGTCAAAGCATTTTTAAATGACCTGTGTAATTATAAGATAGCACTGCTGTTGGGCAGTGGGGTATAATTTGGTTTCGTTGTCATAAAGTATTGAAGTGAGAAAGTTTATACCCTGCATGTTCTATCTGGAAAGAATTCCTTTTCATTACTTGTGTGGGCTTTTATTTTTTTTATTTTTATTTTTCTAGATGAGGTCTTGTTCTGTTGCCCAGGCTAGAGTGCAGTGCACAATCACGGCTCACTGATGTCTTGACCTTCCAGGCTCAAACAATCCTCCCGCCTCAGCCTCCCAAGTAGCTAGGACTACAGGTGCATGCCAGCATCCCCAGCTAATTAAAAAAAATAAAATTTTTAGAGATGGGTTCTCCCTGCATGGCCCAGGCTGTTGTCAAACTCCTGGCCTCATGTGATCATCCTGCCTCAGCCTCCCGAAGTGCTGGGATTACAGGCATGAGCCATCGAGTCTGGCTGGCCCATATTAAGAAATGATGGAGAGTTTAAAAAATGAGGCCGGGTGTGGTGGCTCACACCTGTAATCCCAGCACTTTGGGAAGCTGACGTGGGTGGATTACGTGAGGTCAGGAGTTGGAGACCAGCCTGGCCAACATGGTGAAACCCCGTCTCTACTAAATATACAAAAAAATTAGCTGGGTGTGGTGGTAGGTGCCTGTAATCCCAGCTACTAGGGAGACTGAGGCAGGACAATTGCTTGAACCCCGGAGGTGAAGGCTGCAGTGAGCCGAGATCACGCCATTGCACTCCAGCCTGGGTGACAAAAGTGAAACTCCGTCTCAAAACAGAAACAAAAACAAAAACAAAAAATGAAGCGCAAAGTGGGTGGAGGGCACGGGGAGGGAGAGCATTAGGACAGATACCTAATGCATGCGGGGCTTAAAACCTAGATGATGGGTTGATAGGTGCAGCAAACACCTATTTAGGTATAGGTATACCTTTGGCACATGTATACCTACGTACCAAACCTGCATGTTCTGCGCGTGCATCCTAGAACTTAAAGTAAAATTAAAAAAAAAAAAATGAAGTGCATAATAAGCACACTTTAAGTTTAGAGATATTCATTACGGTGGTATTTGCCAAGCAAAAAATTAAATATGATCTGAATAGAGAACTGATTAAATAAATTAGAAGAGAATTCATTAGAGCTATTACAATTATTTTAGAGTTGCAATAATATTAGAATGGGCTTATATTATTAAATAAAAGAATTAGGTTACAGCAGCATATGATTCAATTTCCTTTTTAAAATTATAAATAGCTGGGCTCAGTGGCTCACGCCTATAATCCCAGCACTTTGGGAGGCCGAGACAGGCGGATCACGAGGTCAGGAGTTCAAGACCATCCTGGACAATATGGTGAAACCTCGTCTCTACTAAAAATACAAAAATTAGCCAGGCATGGTGGCACTCGCCTGTAGTCCCAGCTACTCGGGAGGCTGAGGCAGAAGAATTGCTTGAACTCCGGAGGCGGAGGTTGCAGTGAGCTGAGATCGTTCTACCACACTCCAGCCTGGGTGACAGAGGGCGACTCTGTCTCAATAAATAAATAAATAAATAAATAAATAAATCATACAAATAAATAATAAAAAATAAATATATTTGTTAGAAATATGTAAAAATGTAAAAACCGTATAAAAATTATTTACATGTGGACCAGGTGCTGTGGTTCACGCCTGTAATCATAACATTCTGGGAGGCTGAGGCTGGAGGATCACTTGAGCCCAGGAGTTTGAAACCAGCTCAGGAAGCATAGTGAGACTGCGTTTCTGCAAAACATTTTAAAAATTAGCTGGGTGTGGTGGTGCATGTCTGTAGTCCCAGCTACGCATGAGGCTGAGGTAGGAGCACCATTTAAGCCCAGAAGTTGGAGGCTGCAGCGAGCTATGATCATGTGATTGCACTCCAGCCTAGGTGACAGAATGAGACCCTGTCGCTAAAATAAATACATTGTGTGTGTGTGTTTTTTAGGGGGATGGCTAGAGATGGGGGTCTCGCTATATTGCCCAGGCTGGTCTTGAACTCCTGGGCTCAAGCAGTCCCCCTGCCTTAACCTCCCAAAGTGCTGGGATTATAGGTGTGAGGCACCATGCCCATCCTAAAATAAATAAATTGAAAATAAAAATAATTACCAGTGTATAGTTTATATATGTATATATTTACCAACATGAAAAAAATATAAATTTTCCATAAATAATAGTAATCAGTGTTTATCTTTAGGACTCTGGAGCTGACCTGCATGGATACAAATCTTGGTTCTACCATTTGCTGGCTCTGTGACCTTTTTCAAATTTCATAACCTCTACATACCTCAATTTCCTCTCTGCACAATGGGGATGACAAAAATTGTACCTACCATGGCCAGTCATGGTGGCTTTTGCCTGTAATCCCAGCATTTTGGGAGGCCGAGACAGGCAGATCACCTGAGGTCAGGAGTTCGAGATCAGCCTGACCAACATGGAGAAACCCCATCTCTACTACAAATACAAAATTAGCCAGGTATGGTGGTGCCTGACTGTAATCCCAGCTACTCAGGAGGTTGGGGCAGGAGAATCTCTTGAACTCGGGAGAGGAGGTTGCAGTGAGCCGAGATCACGCCATTGCACTCCAGCCTGGGCAACAAGGGAAATTCTGTCTAAAAAAAAAAAAATTGTACCCACCTTCTGGAATTGTTTTGAGTAATAAGTTAGTTAAAACAGAAAAACTGAGGCCGGGCGCAGTGGCTCACGCCTGTAATCCCAGCACTTTGGGAGGCCGAGGTGGGCAGATCACGAGGTCAGGAGATCGAGACCATCCTGGCTAACATGGTGAAACCCCGTCTCTACTAAAAATGCAAAAAATTAGCCGGGCGTGGCAGCAGGCACCTGTAGTCCCAGCTGAGGCAGGAGAATGGTGTGAACCCGGGAGGCGGAGCTTGCAGTGAGCCGAGATCGCACCACTGCACTCCAGCCTGGGCGACTGAGCCAGACTCCGTCTCAAAAAACAAACAAACAAACAAACAAACAAACAGAAAAACTGGCCAGGCGTGGTGGCTCATGCCTGTAATCCCAGCACTTTGGGAGGCCCAGGTGGGCAGATCACCTGAGGTCAAGGAGTTTGAGACCAGCCTGGGCAGCATGCTGAAACCCCATCTCTGCTAAAAATACAAAAATTAGACAGCTGGTGGGCACCTGTAATCCTACTTGGGAGGCTGAGACATGAGAATTGCTGGAACCCGGGAGGCAGAGGTTGCAGTGAGCTGAGATTGTGCCACATCACTCCAGCCTGGATGATAGAGTGAGACTCAGTCTAAAAAAAAAACACACACAAAAAAAACAAAACAGGAAAAGTGCTAAAATAGTGTGCCAGGCACATAGTACACACAATATAAGTATCATTAACATTTCTAGTATTATCCATATTATTAGCAATGAACATGTAATGTAGTCTTCTATCCCTAGGAAACAATTCAGTAAATATTATTTTTTAACCAAAAATATACTGCATTATTGAGGCAATCTTTACAGAAATGTATCCCCCTTGTATCATAAACGTTTGGGTTAGCAGGAAATGACAATCTAATTAACATATTTTAGGTTTTTGTAATAAATTATTTAAAAGCTATTAATAAGTTCACATTTTTTCTGTCCATTTATTATCAAATATAAGCAGAGAATGAAGAGTTTCTCCTCCTGCAAAATTGTCAAACTTTTGCATTCATCAGAATCAACTAGGGTCTGATTAAAATACATATTGCTTGCTGGGCTCCACCCCAGAGTTTCTGATTCAATAGATCTGGAGTGAGGCCTTGGAATTTGCATCTCTAACAAATTTCCAAGTGATGCTGCTGCTGCTGCTTCAGGACCGTACTTTGAGAACCGCTGACCTACAGCACCAAATGCAGAGATCATAGGAAAAACCTATGACAAGGAAATCAGCACCCTGGGCTTTCGATCACTCCCAGATGTATGATATTCTTTCTTCCCTCCATCGCTTTCTTCCTTCCACAAACACTCATGGGGCACCTACCATGAGCCAGGCATTGTGTTTGGTGCTGGGGATTAAAAGCTTTTGCTTAAGGCTGGGCATGGTGGCTCATGCCTATAATCCTAGCACTTTGGGAAGCCAAGATGGGATGATGGGTTGAGGCCAGGAGTTCAAGACCAAACTGGCCAACATAGTAAGACCCCATCTCTAAAAAAAAAAAAATTAAAATTTTTGCTAATTGGGGTCTTATGGTTATAAGGAATCTTAAGCAAGTTACTTAATCAGCTCTCCAGTAGCTCAACCAGGAAATGAAGAGTATAATCATAAATTTATATTAATGGCAATTATTGAACATTTACTATGTCCCAGACTCTATGAAAAGCAAAAAGAAAAAAAATTTATTTTTATAACGTTTTCAGTATGCAAAGAATATCCATAAACATCATCTCAATCGAACTTCACACTAAACATTTGTAGTAGAAAAGACATGATGAACCCTGTTTCACAGATGAACCAACCAGAGAAAGCATGGAGAGACCAGGAGGTTTGCCTGAGCAGGAAAGTAGCCAAGAGGGACTTGAACTCCGATCCTTGCTTCCCAATCCAAAGTTTTTCATCTATATACTTCATCAACTAAATTTTCTCTAAGTGTCCTTCTTGCTCCCTTAGTGACTTGGTAGTAAATATTGGTTAAGTCAAATGGTGACCATTTTTACCTATGGTTTGAAAGCAGTGGATGATACTTTTAGATAAGCATAAACATTGGAAACATATTTCACATCATCGGTAATGCAAGTCAGCAAGTATTTATTGAGTAGATAACATGTAATAGTGATGCATTTGATATACTAAGGGCTGGAGATTATATATATATGTATATGTATATATGTGTGTGTGTGTGATTTTGTGTTTGAAGGCTCTCAAAGTCTAGGAGGACAGATAAATAAACAAGAAATATAATGCTACAATAAAATGTGGTAAGGACAATGACTGAAGAATGCCTAGGGTACAAGGGGGCCACAGAGTGAGGACACAAACGCAGCCTGGGGAAAGGATTGGGGAGCTTTCCTAGGGAAGCTCGTGGCTCAGCTGATTTGTGTGAGGGGAATAATTTGCATAGCAAAAGGGGTAGGGAGCAGGTGATCATGGTGGAGGGACTCTACATGCTAAGGCTCTGAGGTGTAAAACAGCAGGGCATGTTCAGGGCATTGTAAGTTCTTTGATGGACCTCATCTATGATGTGTGACAGTACATAGTCTGCAGAGGTCGGGAGGGGCTAGATCCCTTAGGTCCTAGTAAGGAACATTTGGATACCTCCTATATGTGGCAGGAAGACTGTGTTATGTATCATAGAAGTTCCAAGCTTGGGCTTTGGAATCAGACATGTTTTTTTTTTTAAGATGGAATTTTGCTCTTGTTACCCAGGCTGGAGTGCAATGGCGTGATCTTGGTTCACTGCCACCTCCCCCTCCCTGGGATCAAGTGATTCTCCTGCCTCAGCCTCCAGAGTAGCTGGGATTACAGGTGTGTGCCACCATGCTCAGCTAATTTTTGTAATTATTTTTGTAATTACTAGTAATTTTTGCCACCACACCTGGCTAATTGTTGTAATTATTTTTGTAATTACTAGTAATTTTTGCCACCACACCTGGCTAATTTTTGTAATTATTAGTAGAAATGGGGTTTCACCAGGTTGGCCAGGCTGGTCTTGAACTCATGACCTCAGGTGATCCACCTGCCTTGGCCTCCCAAAGTGCTCAGATTGTAGGCATGAGCCACTGTGCTGGCCAGACAACATGTTCTTGACCCCAGTTCTTTTACATATTAGCTAATGATCTTGAGCAATTTAATCTCTCTGAATTGTATGTCTACAACTGGGAAATGGGGATAAAAATGCCTACTTCGATGGGTTGTTGAGAATAAATAAGGTAACGCATGCACAGATCTTGATACAATGCTTACTGCAAAATAGGCTCTCAATAAATGGTAATATAAGATGATGATGATAGTTACTAGTTATTATAAACAACAGCCTATCTTTGTATCATATTGTAATTATACTAAAAAGTAAACGTGATGGTGATTCCTTGAGAATTTACTATTTTAGAGGCCATGTTGGCATGGGCAAAGAAAGCATGAACAACTTGTGTAAGCGACTTTGCATTTCTATGCCTATCAACAAAGATTTACTGTTATTTACCAAAAGTGGGATGATATGGTTTAGCTGTGTCCCTACCCAAAATCTCATCTTGAATTGTAAGCCCCATAATCCCCACGCGTCAAGGGAGAGACCAGGTGGAGGAAATTGAATCACGGGGGGCAGTTTCCCCCATGCTGTTCTCCTGATACCAGGTGAATTCTCATGAGATCTGATGGTTTTATAACTGTTTGGCATTAATAGTTCCTCCTGCATTCATTCTCCCTCCTGCTGCCTTGTGAAGAAGGTGCTTGCTTCTCTTTTGCCTTCTGCACTGACTGTAAGTTTCCTGAGGCCTCCCCAGCCATACTGAACTGTGAGCCAATTAAATCTCTCTTCTTTAAAAATTACCCAGTCTTGGATATGTCGTTATAGGGATGTGAGAACAGACAAATATATGGAAGGAGGGAGAGACAGCCATGTTTCTGTATCTGGCAGACTGGCAGACTGTCAATAATTATTTAACCTATGCTTTGCTTTGCTTTACTCGTTGTGGTAGAATCAGGACCAAGGCACGAATAGGTAAATTTTCCATTTCTAAGGTAGGGCAGGCAACCTTGAGTTTTGGGTTCTCTGCTCCATAGGTGCATGACACATTGACAACTTTTTTGGGTGTTTTTTTTTTTTTTTTTTTGACGGGGTCTCGCTCTATCACCCAGGCTGGAGTGCAGTGGCCGGATCTCAGCTCACTGCAAGCTCCGCCTCCCGGGTTTACGCCATTCTCCTGCCTCAGCCTCCCGAGTAGCTGGGACTACAGGCGCCCGCCACCTCGCCCGGCTTATTTTTTTGTTTTTTAGTAGAGACGGGGTTTCACCGGGTTCGCCAGGATGGTCTCGATCTCCTGACCTTGTGATCCGCCCGTCTCGGCCTCCCAAAGTGCTGGGATTACAGGCTTGAGCCACCGCGCCCGGCCGACAACTTTTTTGGGTGTTTTTTTTTTTTTTTTTTTGAGACAGAGTCTCACTCTATTGCCCAGGTTGGAGTGCAATGGCGTGATCTTGGCTCACTGCAACCTCTGCCTCCCAGGTTCAAGTGATTCTCCTGCCTCAGCCTCCATAGTAGCTGGGATTACAGGCATGTGCCATCACGCCCGACTGATTTTTGTATTTTTAGTAGAGATGGGTTTCACCATGTTGGTCAGGCTGGTCTTGAACTCCTGACCTCAGGTGATCTGCCTGCCTCAGCCTCCCAAAGTGCTGGGATTACAGGTGTGACCCACCACGCCTGGCCAACAACTTTCTTTTTCTTTTTTTTTTTTTGAGACAGAGTCTTGCTCTGTCACCCAGGCTGGAGTGCAGTGGCGTGATCTTGGCTCACTGCAACCTCCGCCTCCTGGGTTCAAGTGATTCGCCTGCCTCAGCCTCCTGAGTAGCTGGGATAACAGGCGCATGCCACAATGCCTGGCTAATTTTTGTATTTTTAGTAGAGATGGTCAGGTTAGTCAGGCTGATCTTGAACTCCTGACCTCGTGATCCACCTGCCTCAGCCTCCCAAAGTGCTGGGATTATAGGTGTGAGACTTTCTTTTATTTTTTGAAACGGCTTTGCTCTGTCACCCAGGCTGAAGTGCAGTGGGACAATCTCAGCTCATTGCAACTTCTGCCTCCTGGGTTCAAGCGATTCTTGTGCCTCAGCCTCCCAAGTAGCTGGGATTATAGGTGCATGCCACCATGCCTGGCTAATTTTTATATTTTTAGTAGATACAGGGTTTCACCATTGGCCAAGCTGGTCTCGATCTCCTGGCTTCAAGTGATTTGTCTACCTCCGCCTCCCAAAGTGTTGGGATTACAGACATGAGCCACTGCGCCTGGCCAACAATTTTCTTCATTTTGCAGATGAGAGGAGGAAGGCTGTATTGAAGTCTGTTCCTAGATACTGGGAAGGGATAGAGATAGTGCATTTCTTTGTAGGGTGTTCGAAATCTAGGCTGCTTCTCATACAGAGCATTTCAGTCCCTTGGCTAGAGGGCAGTGGTGTAGATGGCACACTTGGGAAAAATGTTGTGGCTCCTGTGGCCTAGGAACTAGGGAGAGGAAGGCTGAAGGAGAACACAGAGCAGCCAGCACCAAGACATGGAGGGAGCAGCTCTCAACCGTGGTGTGTGAGTTAGAAGGAGCAGTGGTGATAGTAATGACAGTGAGGGACAGATGACTAGAACTCTCGCTTCCATTTCTCCCGGACTGCATCAGCACCCATGCTCAAAGAGAAAGTCACAGACATGGTAGCAATTAGCATGGTAGCAATTCTCACTGACCTCAGTGTGTGGGGCTGTAAGGTGGATTTAGAAAAATAAAAACATGGGCCGGGCACGGTGGCTCCCACCTGTAATCCCAGCACTTTGGGAGGCTGAAGTGGGCAGATCATTTGAGGTCAGGAGTTCGTGACCAGCCTGGCCAACATGGTGAAAACCTGTCTCTACTAAAAATACAATAATTATCTGGGCATGGTGGTGGGAGCTTGCAGTCCCAACTCTTTGGGAGGCTGAGGCAAGAGAATCGCTTGAACCTGGGAGACGGAGATGGCAGTGAGCCGAGATCCTGCCATTGCACTCCAGCCTGGGCAACAAAAGCGAAACTCCATCTGAAAAAAAAAAAAGAGCCAGGTGTGATGGCTCACACCTGTAATCCCAGCAATTTGGGAGGCCGAGGCAAGTGAATCACCTGAGGTCAGGAGTTCAAGACCAGCCTGGCCAACATGGTGAAACTCCATCTCTAGTAAAAAATACGAAAATTACCTGGGCATGGTGGCTTGTGCCTGTAATCCCAGCCACTCGGGAGGCAGAGACAGGAGAATCGCTTGAACCCGGGAGGCGGAGGTTGCAGTGAGCCGAGATGGTGCCACTGCACTCCAGCCTGGGCGACAAGAGTGAAACTCTGTCTCAAATAAATAAATAAATAAATAAATAAAAGCATATGACCTTGCTCAAACCTGAAGTATTGAGTCACCTACTCATTAAAGTAACTTTCATATAGACTTCAATTTATAAATTATAGTGCAAGTATTGGCAAGCTCCTAGTCATATGCCAAAGAAAACTGGCATAGGAGTAACCTTCCCCACCCCACTGCCCTAGCTGAAACACCTGATTGTGGGTGTTACCGACTTTGTCACTTCCTTCTTTGTCTACGCTCAGTCCCTAGTACCGAGAGTACCCTATGTACTGGCAGGGTCCCAGAGAATGGAACACACAAAGGAGAGTCTCGGTTGGGTGCCTTTGAAAGGCTGCTGAGCCTGGATGATTGCATTTCCTGATGGTGGTCCGGATGTTTTAGCAGGCACCATATCTGTTTCTATTAATGGCTATCCAGACTTTTGGCTGTTATCAACTCTGCTGCTGCTACTGTCACACACCCAGTCTTCACAAGAGAATGTCACCGCACCCTTTGCACGACCCCATCCACCTATCACACCCGTTTCTCCTTGTAAGCCTCAAAAAACTCCAAGGAGGGAGCAAGTTGCCACCTGCTGCACTGCCCTCCACCAGCTTGACTGGTTTTTCCTGCTAAGGCAACACAGTCCCTCTGCTTCTGAGGCCCTGGTGACCCATGGAGACCTATGTGGTTAGCAGCCATAGGACAAAAAACTCGAGTTTGGCAGGCAAACAGTAAAATAGGTCTTTTCAAGTGATTCTGAGAACCTGAAAAGTGACTTTGTTGTAAAACCTGTGATTTTCCTTTCTCCTTTCCAATGAGTTGAATTTTTGAACTATACTTAGTATTCAGAACTCAAAGTACTCTCTGTTCTCATTGCTTGCGAATGTATTACAAAGTGAACCCTTTCTCCCAGTAAGGGGCAGAGGGTTTTTGAAGAACCCTGCTGCTGTCCTTCAGATGGTAATCATATTTGACACACTTCAACTGGCCATCATCACACCAGGTTCTAAATTTCTGAGCAAAGAAAAGGAAAAAACTATTCTCTTACTCTTTAAAAAAATATACAAAAGTTATTAATTTAGTTCCAGCCTTCTCTAGATAAAAATGATTGCTACAGAAAGTGAGGCAAGCAACTAACACCTACTATGTGCCGGGTGCTTAGCAGGCACATTCTTACTTAATTTTCCAGAAGGCCGGCTTGACAGGCTGTTATTGATGTCTGGCAGGTTCTCATTAATTAACACAGCAGCAGCTCCAGAGGAGCCACACCAGAAGCTGCAAAGCCTATTGAGTTGCCCAATGTCACTTATGCCGTATTCTATTGCTTCAAGCAGGTGATGAGGCCAAGCCAGATTCAAGAGGTGGGGAAACAAATTCTGCCTGTGTATATACTCGGGCTGGGTGGAATTACTGAGGCCAGCTTTGCAAATCAGTTAACACACTGGACCTGAATAAAAAGGAGTAGTGAAATCTGGCTCGTGCCTAGCTCCAAAGGTGTAATATTAAGTGAAATAATGTTCACGAAGTGTTTTGAGCCACTTTACAGAAAAGTGCTGTGCAGTTAAGGTGGAGGTACAAATTTCTACTATAAACAGAAGTAGTTTTTGTTTGTCATCATGATGTGTAAAATCAATTAGGTAGATTTAATCTGATTTGGAAGGTGTGTTTGCAATGATCAGATAGAACACAGGCAATATTTATTTGGCAAACATGTGATTCACTGTGAAGAACTCTGGAGAAGTCGTTCAGTAGAGCAGTTGAAATTGAACGGAGGTGCACAGCTGGCTGGCTGGGAGGAGGTGCCAAAGGATTAAGATGCTGTGGGCAGAGTGAACAAACTGGCCTCAAATACGAGGCCCAAATTGAAAGTCAAAGAATGGATGCTCCTAATGACAGGTGTTGATTTGCAACTGAGCTGCTTCTCACATAAACAACCCTGAGAAGCATAGATCTAGGTGGGTAACAGCCAAGATTTGTTTATCTAACAATGGTTAATGATTCTCCAAGCCGCACCAGGTAGACATGCTAGTTATTAGTGTTTATTGTTATTTCCTTATCTCTAAAGGCATTAGGTCTCTGACTGTTAGCTGTGATAAACTGAACTTTATATCTCCATGAGGTTTATGTCTTAGAATGGCCTTGGTGTGTCTGTTTCCGGGTGACAGATTCAGACAATGGCCAAGGGAACACTGCAACTGATAGGAGAGGGATGGAGAAATCCCTGAACTTAAAATACTGCACCCAGAAGAGGAATGGCAGTGATATCAGATTGGGATGTAGAAGATTTTGCTTAATTATTATTATTATTATTATTATTTGAGACGGAGTCTTGCTCTGTCGCCCGAGCTGGAGTGCAGTGGCCGGATCTCAGCTCACTGCAAGCTCCACCTCCCGGGTTTACACCATTCTCCTGCCTCAGCCTCCCGAGTAGCTGGGACTACAGGCACCAGCCACCTCGCCCAGCTAGCTTTTTGTATTTTTTAGTAGAGACGGGGTTTCACCGTGTTAGCCAGGATGGTCTCAAACTCCTGACCTCGTGATCCGCCCGTCTCAGCCTCCCAAAGTGCTGGGATTACAGGCTTGAGCCACCGCGCCCGGCCTGCTTTATTATTTTATTTTATTTATTTTAGAGATAGAGTTTCGCTCTTGTTGCCTAGGCTGCAGTGCAATGGCACAATCTCGGCTCACTGCAACCTCCGTCTCCCAAGTTCAAGCAATTCTCCTGCCTCAGCCTCCCAAGTAGCTGGGATTACAGGTGCGTGCCACCACACCCGGCTAAGCTTTGCTTTACTCTCCCTCTGCTACTCACCAGCTATGCAACCTTAGGTGTTTCCCCTATTTCACCCTCACAGCAGGTAGTACATCTGTGGTTCTCTTGAATCTAATGACTGAATTCCATCTCTCCTGTCATTATCCAGGGCTTTATCAACTGTCTTTATTTTTTATTTTAGAGACAAGGTCTTGTTCTGTCACCCAGACTGAAATGCAGTGGCACTAACTAGCTTGCTACAACCTCGAACTCTTGGGCTCAAGCAATCCTCCTACCTTGCTTTGGCATCCTGAGTAGCTGGGATTACTGGTACACACCACCACATCTGGCTATTTTTTTAATTTATATTTTTTATTGAGATGGTATCTTACTATGTTGTTCAAGCTGGTCAACTACCTTTTGGGTTAAAGCAACGCCTGTCTAGAGTTCATATTTGATCATGTCACTCTTTCATGGCTCCCCATTTCCTCTCCAACTCCTGAGTCTGGCAAACAAGACTTTTCATGATTTGAGCCTGTCCGTCTCTCTTGGTTGACTTGTTGCCACTCCTCTCTCTCTACAGTAGATTGATTTGGAGGCACCAAAAAAAAAAAAAAAAAAAAAAGACCAAATTCTCCCTCCTTGTGTTCACATGATTTGCAAAATGGTTGTGCAGCTTCTCTCATCAAGGGGTGGAGTCTATTTCCTTGCCCCTTGACTCTAGGCTGGCTATGTGACTTGCTTTGGATTTTAATACACTGGAAGTGGCCCTGTGTCAATTCTGGGCCTAGGTCTCAAGAGGTCTGGAGTACTTCTGCTCTCTCTTGGAACCCTGCCACCACCATGTGGACATGCCAGGCTAGTCTGCTGGAGAATGGGAGCTTATTTGGAAGACAGCCCAGTCATCACAGCCAAGGCTATCCTAGACCAGTCTACAGCTAGCTGATGCCTAGGCATGCAAGAGAGAGCCGCCTGCCCAGCTCTCAGCCGACTGCCAATACATGAATGAGCCTGACTGAAATAAGAACTGCTCAACTGACCCATAGACTCACGAGCAACAATAATGCTATTATTATTTCAAGCCACTGAGTTTTGCCATGGATTGTTATACAGCAATAGCTAATTGGTACACCCTTAATTCCATCTTTGTACACCGTGGGCTCTAGCCAGACTATATCTCTTGCTGTTTTCTGTGTGTGCCATCCTTATTTTTACTTTTGGCCTTTGAACAGGTGGGTTCCTCTGGCTGAGATGCTCTTATCTTCCAATTTTACACTCTGCTTGGCTAAAGTGTATCCATGTTTCATGATTTGGCATAGATGTGTTTTGCTTCTCCCAGCAAGTTTTGCTTCTCTCTCATCATGACTCGGTTAGCTGTCACTACTGGCAAAAGATCCCTCCTGGACCTAACTCTAGTCAGGCTCCTCTAAATCCTGGAGGCCTTGAGCTTCAGAGTCCATCTTTGTTGGACTCACATCACTGAGTTTTAGCAAGAATCTTGTTAAGTCAGTGCAGTGGTTTGAATGTGTCCTCAAAAGCTAATGTGCTGGAAACACTTAATCCCCAATGCAGCAGTGCTGGGAGATGGGGACTAATAAGAGGTGATTTTGTCATGAGGGCTCCACCCTCATGAATGGATTAATGCTGTTATCACAGGAGTGCTTTTGTTATCATGAGAATGAATTTATTTAAAAAGTGAGCTCAGGCTGGGTACAGTGGCTCATGCCTGTAATCCTAGCACTTTGGGAGGCTGAGGTGGGCAGTTTGCCTGAGCTCAGGAGTTCCAGGCCAGCCTGGGCAACATGGTGAAACCCCATCTCTACTAAAATACACACACACACACACACACAAATTAGCCAGGCATGGCCGTATGCGCCTCTAGTCCCAGCTACTCAGGAGGCCGAGGCAGGTTAATTTCTTGAACCCAGAAGGAGGAGGTTGCAGTGAGCCACGATCGCACTACTGTACTCCAGCCTGGGTGACAGAGCAAGACTCTGTCTCAAAAAAAAAAAAAAAACATTGAGCTTAGCCTCTTCTCTTACCTTTTCACCTTCTGCCATGGGATGACGCAGCAAGAAGACCCTCACCAGATGTGGACCTCTTGACCTTGGACTTCCCAGCCTCCAGTGCTGTAAGAAATATTTCTTTTCTTTTCTTTTTTACATTTTTTTGAGACAGGGTCTTGCTCTGTCACCCAGGCTGGAGTGCAGTGGGATAATCATGGCTCACTGCAGCCTTGACCTCCTGGGCTCAAGCGATCCTCCTGCCTCAGCTCCCTGAGTAGCTGGGACCACAGGTGTGTGCCACAATGCCTGGCTAATTTTTTATTTTTAGTAGAGACAAGGTCCCACTATGTTGCCCAGGCTAATCTTGAACTCTTAGGCTCAAGCAATCCTCCTGCCTCAGCTTCCCAAAGTGCTGGGATTACAAGTGTGAGCCACTGCACCCAGCTATTTCTTTTCTTTATAACTTACCCAGTCTGTGGTATTCTGTTATAGTAACACAAAACGAACTAAGACAGTAAGTTTATAGAGAATCCTCACCCTCGATATCTGATCACCCTGGCCTGCCTTTAGCAAGAATCCCATTAGGTTAATTTAGCAAGAATTATCCTACCCTCTTAGTGATTTCCCATCCATTCATGCCTCTGCCCTGCTTCTTGGCCAAAATCGCCACTTTTGTTTTTGTCGTATTTGGAGTTGTGCCCAATCTCCCTCCCCTACTGCAAAACCCCATTACAGTAGTCTTTTGAATAAAGTGTTCCTTATCAGGATCAAAATAATTCTTTTCATTTACCACTGTCACGTAGCCACCCAACAGGTTAATTTGCCACTGGACAGATACAGACAATTTATCAAGACAGGAGTTGCAATATAGAAAGAGTTTAATTCACACAGAGCTGGTTGAATGGGAGATCAGAGTTTTATTATTACTCAAATCAGTCTCCCTGACAATTCAGAGACTGGGGATTTTAAAGGATAATGTGGTGGGTAGGGAGCCAGGGAGTGGGGAGCGCTGATTGTTTGGGTGGGAGAGAAACTCATAGGAAGTCGAGGCTGTCCTCTTGTGCTGAGTCAGTTTTTGAGTAGAGGCCATAAGACCAGAGGAGTCGGTTTACTGGTCTGGGTGGTGCCATCTGCTGCATCAAAATGCAGGATCTGAAAAGTATCTAGAGCCCTGATCTTAGGTTTTACAATAGTGCTGTTATCCCTGGGAGCAATTAGGGAGGTTTGGAATGTTGTGGCCTCTGGCTGCGTAATTCCTAAACCATAATTTCTAATCTTGTGGCTAATTTGTTTGTCCTACAAAGGCAGTCTGGTCCCCAGGCAAGAAGAGGGTCTGTTTCAGAAAAGGGCCATTATCATGTTTGTTTCAGAGTTAAACTATAAACTAAGTTCATGCCCAGGAATGAACAAGGACAGCTTGGCGATTAGAGGCAAGATGGAGTCAGTTAGGTCAGATCTCTATGACTGTCATAATATTCTCACCGTTACAATTTTCGCAAAGGCGGTTTCAAGGTTCTCTCGTGGCATCTTACCTTCATCTCTTCTTTCCACTTGTTATGCTGTATTGTAATTTCCTGTCCACGCATCTTGTCAGCAGCAGCAAATCTATACCTCAGAAGACAGAATTTGACCAAGGGGCACAAGGCAGAGGGAGAAACTGAGGCAAGTTTTAGAGCAGGAATGAAAGCGTATTAAAAAATTTTAGAGCAGGAACAAAAGGAAGTGAAGTACACGTGGAAGAGGGCCAAGCGAGTGACTTGAGGGAGTCAAGTCCATGGTTTGACCTTTGACGTGGGGTTTTTTTTTTTTTTTTTTGAGACAGAGTCTTGCTTAGTCGCCCAGGCTGGAGTGCAGTGGCGCGATCTCGGCTCACTGCAAGCTCCGCCTCCCGGGTTCACGCCATTCTCCTGCCTCAGCCTCCCGAGTAGCTGGGACTACAGGCGCCCGCCACCTCGCCCGGCTAGTTTTTTGTATTTTTAGTAGAGACGGGGTTTCACCGTGTTAGCCAGGATGGTCTCGATCTCCTGACCTCGTGATCCGCCCGCCTCGGCCTCCCAAAGTGCTGGGATTACAGGCGTGAGCCACCGCGCCTGGCCTACGTGGGGTTTTATATACTGGCATGCTTCTGGGGTCTTGTGTCTCTTTGATTCTTCCCCAGGGGTGGGCTGTCCGCATCCACAGTGGCCTGCCAGCACTTGGGAGGGGCCGCATGCTCAGTGTGTTTACTGAAGTGGTGCACTTCCTCACTTGGGGTATTCTTCCTTACTAGTCCAGTGTTGCTAGAGGAAGGTCATACACCTGTTAAACTCCACCCTTTTGCCTCTTAGTGCACACACTTGAGCCCACTCACCCAATTCCTGAGATCTTATCAGGGGAAGCTGCCGATCACCAGCTTCAGGTGTTTTCTATGTGTTGCAAGACTGCTGTTCCCTGCCACCAGCTGCAACTAATGACGACATTAGCGAAACAGTTTAACAACTGCCATCACCTGGTGGTGATGGTTGAGGGGCTGGGCACTCTCCTGCCCTGCTCATATCTGCCTAACTGCCTACTCTAACAATCTGACTTCCTTCTCTCCCTTAACTTCCTGAAGGAAGGCCTGTATCTTGTTTAAAGTAACATTGCCTGAGCATAGCAGAGTGTCTAGTGTATAGTAGGAACTCTCTATAACTTTGTCAATAATAAAATTATTTTACTTCCTTAGGTTTCAGTTTCCTCACCTATAAAGTGTAAGGGGTAAAGAGAATCGAGATGCCAATAGGTTTGAATTGTATGCTGACTTTGATCCATTGGTTCTGACTGTCCATAGCTCTATACTGAGAAGGGTTATGTGACTGTGACTGCAGTTATAGGGAAGGAGTGTCACGATTAATTAGCTGTAACTGCTATGGTCAGGAAATAAGAAGTGACAGCCAACTGCCAAATATCTGTCAATCTAGAGGAAGATGATTTATCTGGCTTCTGCGAACATCAATCTTGCTCAATCCAGCCATGTCTGCATTATATATTGTGCCAATGAAGAGAAAAACCAAATGTGAAACTGACTAGCTGCCAAAGTTAATGTCACTTGCTGTGGGAGAGACTAGGTGCTTGCCAATCCATTTTCTTTTCACCAATCCATTTTCAGCACACAGCTGGATTATGTTTTTCCAGCCCCTTTGCATTAAGTTTGGGCCACAGTTACCCACAGTGTAATGTAAGCTGCAATGATGATGTAACAGCTCAGTGGGTTCCTCTTGCCTGCTGCCCAGATGGAGCTGATTTATCAAGGCAGGGAAATTGCAACGGACAAAGAGTTTAATTCATGCAGAGCTGGCTGAACAGGAGACCAAGGTTTTATTATTATTCAAATCAGTCTCCTCCAATGTTTGGAGGTTAGGAGTTTTTCTTTTTCTTTTTTTGAGACGGAGTTTTGCTCAGTCGCTCAGGCTGGAGTGCAGTGGCGCGATCTCGTCTCACTACAACTTCCACCTCCAAGGTTCAAGTGATTCTCCCGCCTCAGCCTCCTGAGTAGCTGGGATTACAGGCACCTGCCATCATTCCTGGCTAATTTTTATATTTTTAATAGAGACGGGGTTTCACTATGTTGGCCAGGCTGGTCTTCAACTCCTTACCTCAGGTGATCCACCCGCCTCGGCCTCCCAAAGTGCTGGGATTTCACCGGCGTGAGGCACCACTCTCTG
This sequence comes from Papio anubis, assembly GCF_008728515.1. Classification (NCBI taxonomy): domain Eukaryota; kingdom Metazoa; phylum Chordata; class Mammalia; order Primates; family Cercopithecidae; genus Papio; species Papio anubis. The sequence continues at coordinate 150,576,639 of NC_044980.1, forward strand.
CCAGGTTAGAGGTTTTTCAAAGGTGGTTTGGGGAAAGGGGTGGGGGTGACTAGACAACTGGGGCTTGCTGCTGATTGATTGGGGATCCAATCATTGGGGTGTGGAAAATTGTCCTCCTGTGTGCGGAGCTGCTTTTGGGTGGGGCCACAGGAGTGGTTGGCAGATCCAGATGGAGCCATCAATGTGAGACATGTAAAAAACCGGAAAAGACATTTGTTCTTTTCCTTTTTTTGAAAGGGAGTCCCACACCCAGGTTGGGGTGCAATGGTGTGGTCTCAGCTCACTGCAACCTCTACCTCCCACGACAGCTATTTTTAGTAGAGATGGGGTTTCACCATGCTGGCTGGGCTGAGTCTCAAACTCCTGACCTCATGATCCTCCTTGCCTCGGCCTCCCAAAGTGCTGGGATTACAAGAGTGAACCACTGGACCTGGCCTGGAAAAGACATCTCAAAAGTCCCATTTTAGGTTCTACAATAGTGATGTTATTTGCAGGAGTAATTGGGGAAGTTGCATATCTTTTCACCTCTGGAATAATAGCAGCAATCATTTATGTTTACACCTTAGCAGAATTCAAGCTCCTGCATCCTCCTAGCCTGGTAGTCTCTCATTAACTTTACAAAGGCAGTTGAGTTTTGGGGAAGGGCTATTATCATTTAAACTATAAATGAAATGTCTCCCAAAGTCAGGTTGGCTTAAATCCAGGAATAATTAAGGGCAGCTTGAAGGCTAAAGGCAAGAGGGGACTTGGCTACATGACAGCCCCCCCTACCCCGCTATAATTCTCTCACTGGTGTAATTTTTATTCAGGTGGTTTCAATGTTGAGTCACAGCTGGTTAAGTGCAGAAGAGCCTTCTTTATGCTCCCTCTTTCTCCCTTATTGGCTGGTTCCATATAGAGAATCTGCTGGAAGGATACAAGCACCGGAGTGATGGCATCCCGCTTGGACTTGGATGAAATGAGAAGTGTGGGAGCCATAGATTCTTGGCCCTCTAAAGGTTTGGTAAAAATCACTGATATGAGGTGGATTGGTTAATAGGAGAAGAGGCATACAAATTTATTTAATGTGTATACATAGGAGCCTTCAGAATGAAGACCCAAGTTTGCAATGAGTTTCAGAAACATAGATGCCATTTTGAGATTACAGAAATAATAAGGGCTTAGGTTCTGATAAAAAAAGTTTATAGGAGGGGGAGTAGAGGCTTGGCTAGCAAAGGTGGCCTTGCTATGCAAGTGAAGCCTCCTTCAGAGAGAATAGATGGTAAAGGTTTCTTTTAGACTTTAAAGGTGTCAGACTCTCAATCTCTTCTGGATCTGGGGATCCAGATCCAGATAGAAAGGGGAGGATGGGCTTCATTCTTGGAGACTCCATACAGATTCAAAATTTCCCCACTTAAGACAGCTTTTAAAGGCCACTTCTGTCAGGATGGCCAAGCCACAGCCATTTCAAAATATGTCATAGAAATATAATTGGGTGGCCAGGCGTGGTGGCTCACACCTGTAATCCCAGTACTTTGGGAGGCCGAGGCAGGTGGATCACCTGAGGTCAGGAGTTCTAGACCAGCCTGGCCAACATGGTGAAACCCTATCTCTACTAAAAATACAAAAATTAGCTGGGCATGGTGGCAGGTGCCTGTAATCCCAGCTATTTGGGAGGGCCGAGGCAGCAGAATCACTTGAACCCAGGAAGGGGAAGTTGCAGTGAGCCGAGATCATGCCATCGCACTCCAGCCTGGGGGACAAGAGCGAGACTTTGTCTCAAAAGAAAATAAAGACATATAATTGGGCATAAAATGTTTTTTCTTATATATACATATTTTCGTAGAGACGGGGGTCTCACTATGTTACCCAGTCTGGTCTTGAAATCCTGTGCTCAAGTGATCCTTCTGCCTCAGCCTCCCAAAGTGCTGAGATTACAGGCAGGAGCCATCGTGTCCGGATGGGGTAAAATATTTTAGTTTCCTTCAGAGGTACTTTTATCTCTCAAGCCACTGAGATTTTGGGAGTTGAGGAGGGTTGTTATCCTAATATATCTACCTGCCTTATTTTCTTTTTATTTTTAGGTGTGGAAGCATTGGGGAGGAATATGCCAAATGTTAATGGCATTTGTGGAAGTCGATAAAAATTATGTTTGATAATTCAAGTGCTTCAGCTAACATAAAGTAATGACTTTAGAACTGGAGAAACTTTAGGCCGGGCACGGTGGCTCATGCCTGTAGTCCCAGCACTTTGGGAGGCCGAGGTAGGCAGATCACCTGAGGTCAGGAGTTTGAGACCAGCCTGGCCAACATGGTGAAACCTCGTCTCTACTAAAAGTACAAACATTAGCTAGGCGTGGTGGCGGGTGCCTGTAATCCCAGCTACTCAGGAGGCTGAGGCAGCAGAATCGCTTGAACCTGGGAGATGGAGGTTGCAGTGAGCCGAGATCATGCCACTGCACTCCAGCCTGGGTGACAAGGGCAAGACTCCATCTCAAAAAAAAAAAATTTTATATATATATACACACACACACACACACATACATATATACATACATATACACATATACGAACTGGAAAAATTTTTAAAGCCTGTGTTGTTCTGTTCTGTCTGCATTTACTATTGTTCTTTCTACCCTTATTTCTTTTTCCATATAAGGTGACCCACCACAGGGGCATGACAAAAACCTCACTTGGAGTATTCCCTACCCCTTTCCCTGGATATCAGTTACCCCACAGTCCCTGCAGATGAAAAAAGTTTATGACTCTTTAAGCCCAAGAAGGTAATGATTTTTCCATTCGAACTTCCTGCCTTCTACAATGTGGCTGCAAAAGATTTCAAGCTCATGACAGAAACAGAAAACATAGGTTTAAAATATTCACGCCTTTCTGTCTGCAACAACCATGAATATGCATATCCAGCCAGACAGCTGCTGCCTTCTGGTTCTGCAAGGCAGGGCCTGGGCAATACGAAGGGGAAGTGGGAGAAGTTGACCTTCCCTGGCTCTGCCCTACAACTTTGGGCATCTTACTTTCTAAGCTCCTAGCTGTTGAGCCCTCATTCTTCCCCCTCTAGTTATGGTTGGAGAGCTGCTTGATTTTCATGCAGTAAAATGTTTTCTCCCTGGGGTCCCATCAAAACTTCCCCATCCCAAAGCTCAGTTCCTTCACCTGGCTCCCTTTTCAATGCACCAGTCTGACCAATTTTGGGGAATTGATGGCTTACCGGTTCCCTAGTAAGGGAAGTGGCTTTCCTTTGCTGTCCATGTGATAAATGAACATCTCTATAGTAGCTTATGGGGGACAATGTTGCTTGAACTGGAGGTTTCACACTGGGCATTTTAGGCCAGTAAGGACAAAAGAAAGGCTCTGTAGCAGACCAGTGGGGGAGATCCTTGGAAGTGCATGTTCTTCTTGCCCTCCTCAAATCATCCTTTGAAGGTAGCAGTGTGATCCGCCAGTGCCCAGGGCCGGTCCAATGTGTCTGCTGACCAAAGCCACAGAGACAGTGGGAGTTTCATGTAATGGGAGGCAGGATTTAAATGCTGTGTGCCAGGGTGCATGTGGGAGGGCCTTCTGAGCCAAGGTCAATGGGATAGTGTAGATTTCTGATAAAAACAGGGCAGCAAAAGGACACTGAAACCTGCTGGAGATAGAGGTTTTAGAACGCAACCAAGGGCAAATAAGAGAATGAGGCAATTTGCAGTTTGTTTTTTCATCATTTCCTTTTCTTTTTGTTTTTGTATTTATTTTTGTGGGTGTCATAGAGTAGGCCTGAGGGCTTGAATTCACCCATGACTTTGAGAAACTGCTTTTGAGAAACCACACCACTACTGCTTTTGAAGTATCATATTTATTGATCCCTTACCATGTCCCAGTGGCTCATTTATTGCTTCTTGCAACTCTGCACCGTCTAAGTATCATGATCCCACCTTCATAGATGAGGAAACTGGGGTTAAAAAATAACTTTGTGAGAGGACACAAAGCTAGTAAAGTGGCAGAGACTAGAGCTTTGTTCTCAACCACCACACCTTATTGTTACAAGGACTCCAGAGACTTAAACGGGGGCAGAGAGCTTTGTAGGGCTTGGACTACCTGTTATCAGCCCCACCTTTTCCAGGAAAGGTTAGAGAAAGGCCAAAAGGGTGGGGAAGCCCAGTGCAGAGCTGTTCTGTCAGGAGCTGGTCCTGCCGGCAAGGATTTCACCAGCATCTTGAGCTGGTCACATTCCCTCAGGGCAAGGCTTTGCAACCAGTATCCTTCGCCCACTTTGACAAAGCAGGCTATCAATTCACATAATAAAAAGCCTCCTCAGTGCCAGAGAATGAGGAATATCAAGGTGAAAGTTATGGGAAAGGGGTCCAGATCCGGACCCAAAGAGAGGGTTCTTGAACCTGGCACAAGAAAGAATTTGGGGCAAGTCCATAGAGTAAAGTGAAAGCAAGTTTATTAAGAAAGTAAGGGCCGGGCGCAGTGGCTCACGCCTGTAACACCAGCACTTTGGGAGGCCAAGGTGGGCGGATCATGAGGTAAGGGGTTCAAGACCTGCCTGACCAATGTGGTGAAACCCTGTCTCTACTAAAAAAACACAAAAATTAGCTGGGTGAGGTGGCGGGTGCCTGTAGTCCCAGCTACTCAGGAGGCTGAGGCAGGAAAATCGCTTGAACCCGGGAGCCGGAGGTTGCAGTGAGCTGAGATTGTGCCACTGCACTCCAGCCTGGGCAACAGAGTGAGAGTCCGTCTCAAAAAAAAAAAAAAAAAAAAAGAAAAAGAAAAGAAAGTAAAGGAAGAAAAGAATGGCTACTCTATAGGCAGAGCAGCCACAAGGGCTGCTGGTTGCCCATTTTTACATTTATTTCTTGATTATATGCCAAATAAGGGGTGGATTATTTATGAATTTTCCTGGAAAAGACTGGGCAATTCCTGGAACTGAGGGTTCCTCCCCTTTTTTGACCATATAGGGTAACTTCTTGATGTTGCCATGGCTTCTGTAAACTGTCATGGCGCTGGTGGGAGTCCTTTAGCATGCTAATGCATTATAATTAGTGTATAATGAGCAGTGAGGACGATCAGAGGTCACTTTCGTTGCCATCTTGGTTTTGGTGGGTTTTGGCTGGCTTCTTTACCATGTTTTATTGTTTTGTCAGCAAGGTCTTTGTAATCTGTATCTTGTGCTGACCTATCTTACCCTGTGACTTAGAATGCCTGACCTCCTGGGAAGGTGGCCCAGTAGGTCTCAGTCTTATTTTACCCAGCCCCTATTCAAGATGGACTCACTCTGGTTCGAATGCCTCTGACAAAAGCCCTGGAGAGTCTGGGGTTGTCATACACCTTGTCAGTCAAACAGAGCCTCCCGACGGATGGAAGAGTCCCAAGCCATTGAATGACTCCAGAGGATGCTGACGTGGTGTCCTTCAGAGAGCTGGGGCAATGACAAAAGACACGTACAACTGTATACTTGCAAGTAGAAAATCCATTGTGACAACAGGCTACATTTGAGTTACCAAATGCACTTGGCCACCTGGCTGGAATTTGACCTCCATGGCACGTCCGGAGAAGTCAGCCGTGGCTCCAGCCTGGGCTGCCAGTGAGAGAAAAGTGGTTCAGCGATCAAATCTTTCCAAATCAATTTAGCTCAGACTCCAAAGTCCTGGCTGGAATTGACAGCAACTTCCTCCCTGGTTTCCTTACCCATCAGATAAAAGTGCTGAGCCTTTTTAAACCTTTTTGAAGCCAAGACTCACCTTCAAGTGAAATTTTAAGGGGCGCCAGCAAAGAGATTTGACTTAATTCCAGACCTTTCCTTCCCACTGGTCTGAATAATTAGCAGAGTTATCCCAACCTTCTGTACCTGGAATTTATGTATAGGACTCTGAAATGGGAAATATTAAAGTGGCCTGTGCCTAGTAGTGGAATAAACAGATTTCTACCCACCTTCTCTGTTCTACGAAATGGGGATGATGATAATGAACTCTGCTGGGTGGGTGCAGGCCAATTAGTCCAAATTTGTAAAGCTGAGTCTTATTACAGCTTTACTGCTTGTGGAGAATGGGCAGCACCTTCCTGTGACTTTGCATGTGAAACTAATTGCCCTGGAAATGTCAGGAATTTGATCTTCCATCAAATCCTCCAGCTCTCAGATCCCTTGACAATCTTGGGCTATTTGCATCTCAAGGTTAAAGGAGGCTGTGCTTTCTGGATGCTAATCAGTTGTGAAAACTTTTGATCTCCTCTTGAAAACTAAAACCTTTTGCAGTTGCCCTATTCCAAGCTTGGTGAGAGCTGAGCAGTGGAGGTGCAGACAGGCTGGCTTTATTGGAATGAGCAATGTGTTTAGCAGTTGTGAGTTTTAATTCTATTTTCCTCAGGGCTCTGTGGGATCCTGGAAAATCACTTAATATTTCTGAGTTTCTTTCCCCCCAAAACGTGATCTGAATTTTGTCATATCTCCCTGGGGTTGTGGAAATTACCGTTATAAAACTCCAATTCATAGTAGCTTGTAGATTTAAAAGACAGAAACTTACAAAACATGTTTTCGGGGGGGTGGGGTGGGGGAATATATGTGCCTACATATATACATGTGTACTGTTTTCCTTCTGTGATATTTTAGTGATAATAAGTTCTTTGTAGTGATAAAGTCATCCTTCTAAATGAGGCTATAAGTCAGGCTAAGTCAAATGCTGGCACTATTAGCATTTTAGACCAGATAATTCTTTGTTGTGAGGGGCCTGCCCTGTGCATTGGAGAATGTTTAGCGGCATTCTTGGCCTCTACCTCCTAGATACCAGCAGCACTCCCAAGTTGTGACAATAAATAATGTCTTCAGAAATTGGCACATGTCCCCTGGGTTAGGGTTGCCAGATTTAGCAAATAAAAATTCAAGATGCCTACTTAAATTTGAATTTTAGAGATATAATGAGTACTTTTTTTTTTTTTAATTTTGAGACAGTCTCACTCTATCTCCCATGCTGGAGTGCAGTGATGTGATCTCTGCTCACTGCAACCTCCGCCTCCTGGGTTCAAGCGATTCTCCTTCCTCAGCCTCCCTAGTAGCTGGTATTACAGATGTGCACTACCACACCCGGCTAATTTTTGTATTTTTAGTAGAGATGGGGTTTCAACAGGTTGGCCAGGCTGGTCTCGAACTCCTGACCTCAAGTTATCTGTCTGCCTTGGCCTCCTGAAGTGCTGGAATTACAGGCATGAGCCACTGCGCCCAGCCTGAACAATCTTTAGTATGTGTCAATGTAACTGGGTATACTACCTATAATTTGGCAACCTACTTGGGGGTGCAAAATCTCCTCACAGTTAAGAGCCACTCTTTTTTTTTTGAGACAGAGTATTGCTCTGTCGCCCAGGATGGAGTGCAGTGGCGCGATCTCAGCTCACTGCAAGCTCCGCCTCCCAGGTTCACACCATTCTCCTGCCTCAGCCTCTCGAGTAGCTGGGACTACAGGTGCCTGCCACCATGCCTGGCTAATTTTTTGTATTTTTAGTAGAGACAGGGTTTCACCGTGTTAGCTAGGATGGTCTTGATCTCCTGACCTTGTGATCCATTTGCCTTGGCCTCCCAAAGTGCTGGAATTACAGGCATGAGCCACTGCCTGGCCAGAGCCACTCTTCTAAATAAAGTTTAGCATCTATCAGTGAACTCACATCAGCATTCACCACATCCTTCCCTTATTTCTGCCCCACTTTTCTTTCTTTCCTACCTTTCTCACCTATTTCAACCTTCAAGATAGAAGATAAATAAATTCCATGTGGGCCTCACCACAAATTGCTGTGAGCCTTAGGCATGACGGGAGGTAGAAGTACATGTTACATATCGATAACCCTGTGATTAAATGGGAATCAGTTGCAAAATAAAAACAACTAAGGCGATTGTTTTACTGCATTTTTTGTTGCTACAGCAGAATACCACTGACTGCATAATTTATAAAGAAATTTCTCGGCCTGGTGTGGGCTGGCTCATGCCTGTAATCCCAGCATTTTGGGAGGCCGAGGTGGGCGGATCACGAGGTCAGGAGATCGAGACCATCCTGGCTAACACGGTGAAACCCCGTCTCTACTAAAAATGCAAAAAAATTAACCAGCCGTGGTGGCGGACACCTGTAGTCCCAGCTACTCTGGAGGCCGAGGCAGGAGAATGATGTGAATCCGGGAGGCGGAGGATGCAGTGAGCCGAGATCGCGCCACTGGACTCCAGCCTGAGCGACAGAGCAAGACTCTGTCTCCAAAAAAAAGAAAAGAAAAATGAAATTTCTTCATGGGGTGGCTCTCACCTGTAGTCCCAGCACTTTGAGAGGCTGAGGGGGTGGATCACTTGAGCCCAGGAGTTTGAGACCAATCTGGGCAACATGGCGAAACACCCTCTCTACAAAAAAATACAAAAATTAGGTGGGCATGGTGGCGCACGCCTGTATTCCCAGCTGCTCAGGAGACTGAGGTGGGCAGATCAGTTGAGCCCAGGAGGTTGAGGCTGCAGTGAGCCATGATTGCCCCGCTACGTTATTCCAGGCTGGGTGACAGAAGGAGACCCTGTCTCGGCAAAAAAAAAAAAAAAAAAAAAAAAATCTCTCAGTTCTGAAGGCTGGGAAGTCTAATAGCAAGGTGCAGGCATCTGATGAGGTTCTTCTTGTGGCATCATTCCATGGCATGTGGCAGAAGAGCAAGGGGGGGGGGAAGAAGGGAGGGAGAGGGAGGGAGATGATAGGGAGAGAGACATGGGGGGGGGAAGGGGCTAAACTCACCCTTTTATCAGGAAACCACTCCCACAATATCAGCATTAATTCATTAATGAGGGGCTCTCATGATCTAATTACCTCTAAGTCTCCACCTGTCAGCACTGCTGCAATGGGGATTTAGTTTCTAAAACATGAGCTTTGAGGAACACAGTCAAACCATAGCAGCAATTCAAAATGATGCCTCTTGCGTGGGCGTGGTGGCTCACGTCTGTAATCCTAGCACTTTGGGAGGCTGAGGCAGGCAGATGGCTTGAGGTCAGGAGTTCGAGACCAGCCCCGCCAGCACTGGTGAAACCCCGTCTCTACGAAAAAATATAAAAATTAGCTGGGCGTGGTGGTGTGTGCCTATAATCACAGCTACTTGGGAGGCTGAGGTGTGAGAATCACCTGAACCTGGGAGGCAGAGATTGCAGTGAGCTGAGAGTGCCCCACTGCACTCTAGCTTGGGCGACAAAAAAACAAAAAAACGCCTCTCTAAGCAGAATCCTTGTATGGATAATAGAGAAGCCAATGAGATAGGCCTTGAAGCTTGCTTCCAAGGTCTCCATGGATCCTTTGAAAGTCAAGCCCATAAGTTGCCATAATATTCTTTCTGCCATTTAATAAATGAATACTTTTTGAGCAAGATTGTGTTAACCAGGTGCTGCGTAACATATGAAAGAGGAAAAGGCACAGTTTATGACTGTGAAGAAGAAGCAGGTTGTACTTCCATTGAGATGCTTGCCAATAACAGCTGGCATGTTCCCAGGGCCTAGTCAGGGTGCAGATGATAAGCAAGAAAAGAAATCGGTAGCATGGGCAGGGCAGCTGTCCAGGAAGCCTTTTTTTTTTTTTTTTTTGAGACAGAGTCTCCCTCTGTCTCCCAGGCTGGAGTGCAATGGCGTGATCTCGGCTCACTGCAACCTCCGCCTCCCAGGTTCAAGTGATTCTCCCCACTCAGCCTCCTGAGTAGCTGGGATTACAGGCACCTGCTATATGCTGGGCTTTTTTTTTTTTTAACTTGAGAGATGTGTAAGAGGCTTTATTTGGAGGCGAGCAGGAATTTAATCAAAGAGGCCAAATCCCCTGTCTTTGTCTGACTCTTCAGACTCCTCCGTCTTCTCATGTTTCTCCTCTGCTGCAGCGGGAGTGGAATCAGCAGCGGCGGCTTTAGAGCCTGGGGCAGCAGAGACGGCTACAGCCCCACTGGCAGGTACACTGGCAAGCTTGCCAACACTCTGGGCAATGACGTCTTCAATGTTTTTTCCATTCAGCTCACTAATAACCTTGCTGAGCTGGTCGTTGTCTATCTCGATGCCCACGCTGTTCAGGATCTTCTTGATGTCCTTGTTGCTGGGGGAGGGGTTACCCCCCTCCCCCCACCCCGAGGGCAGCCAGCAAGTAGGAGGCAATGTATTGCATTGCAGCGGCGGTGGAGAGGCCTCATGCGTGTGACCTCGGCGGTGGTCAGGGAGGAAAAGCAATATTTGTATTTTTAGTAGAAATGGGGTTTCACCATGTTGGCCAGGCTGGTCTCAAACTCCTGACCTAAGGTGATCTGCCCACCTTGGCCTCCCGAAGTGCTGGGATTACAGGTGTGAGCCACCCAGCCAGGCCCAGGAAGCCTTTATTTTTATTTTTATTTTTATTTTTTTCTGAGACGGAGCTTCGTTCTGTCGCCTAGGCTGGAGTGCAATGGTGCAATCTCGGCTCACTGTAACCTCCGCCTCCCCGGGTTCAAGCAATTCTACTGCCTCAGCCTCCTGAGTAGCTGGGACTACAGGCATGCACCACCACACCCGGCTAACTTTTGTATTTTTAGTAGAGACGGGGTTTCACTATGTTGCCCAGGCTGGTCTCGAACTCCTGACCTCGTGATCTGCCCGCCTTGGCCTCCCAAAGTGCTGGGATTACAGGCGTGAGCCACAGCGCTAGGCAGGAAGCCTTTTTAGAGGAGACAAGATGGAAGAGTTTAGGGTGGGAGTAAATAAAGCTGGCTGGAGACATGCCAGTGCCTCTGAGAACTAGCAATTTGGTGCTCAGAGTAGGTTAATAATGTGGTGATACTCTAAATTGATAGTCCTTAGATACTTGTCACTGTTAGTTTAGAGGAGAAGTGGTACAAGCATGGGGAAGGATGAAGGAGGAGGCTAGCTTTTGTCAACCTTTAGTTTCTCTTTTATTATTCCCAATTATTTATTTAATTTTTTAAGAGACAGAGTCTCATGCTGTCACCCAGGCTAGAGTGCATTGCAGTGCACAGCTCAAGCTGTGATCACTGTAAACTCAAGCTCCTGGGATCAAGCAGTCCTCAGGTTCCCAAGTAGCTATGACTACTGGCATGCGTCACTATTTCCAGCTAATTTTTAAAATTTTTGTAGAGAGGGGGTCTCACAATGTTTCCGGGGCTGGTCTCAAACTCCTGGCCTCAAGGGATCCTCCTGCCTCAGCCTCTCAAAGTATTGGGATTGCAGGTGTGAGCCACTGCTTCTGGCCCCCAATAACGTATTATTGTTCCACTCTCCAAAAAAAAAAAGTTCATCAGACAAGCAGCTTAGTGACTCTGTGTTGGTACTGGACCTGCTCCTTGAGGCAACTCTTCTTCCTCACTCCATCTGCAACCACTTTATTCCATATTTCACTTAATTCCATACAGAGCTTTCCCTGAGACAAGTTCTCCACTTCCTCATGTTTGTCAGTGTGTTTCAGGGCCCCTTACAGATTAGTGTTCCCATTGATTGCCCAACAAGGCCCCTTCCTAACCCAGCTTTAACCCTCTTAGGATGCTGTTGACATATATGTTGTGACTAAAATGTTTTTATGTATAATTTACTCTTTGTAAGGGACCTTATCACATATTCTGTTCTATGAGGGGCCACCTCTGGTGGTGGCGGAAGAAGCGGGACATAGTCATGCCCTGGAAGAAGCATTAGGTTGGGCAGCAGGAGGCTGCTTTTGAGCTGTGGCTTTACAACTAACTTGCTGTATGTTCCTGTGTTAAGTCACAGTCTCGACCTGGCCCTTCATTTCTTCTTCTAAATATGAAATACCGGGCTAGAACCAGGGTGGCAAAACAGGTTTTGTCTTATGTACCCATCCCAATCTGTTGGTAACAGTTTACTGATGCATAGAGAAAACTTTTTAGACCACATCTGGGTTCTGGAAGAAAGAGCGATCAATTAGCATTATCTACAATGGGTAAAGAAAGGGGGTAGTGATGGTGGTGATAACATGAGTGCCTTATTTTTCGATTCCCTTGGTTGAATAAGCTCTAAGAAATTCCATTTGGAATTCTGTAAACATAATGTGAATATCAGTTAAACATTCTCAGAGAGTTTCTCAATTTAAAATTAGAATTCTGTAGACTTCCCTAAATGATACCTAGGTTATTTAGAGCAGGAAAATAGCTATAATTCTTCGCTTCATGAGGATGGCTTTGCTTCTGGCCAACCTCATTAGGATCTACACATTTGCAGTTTTTCTACATGTGGGGAATTCTTACACTGATAGATTCACACTGTCACTAAGTCCTTCTTGTGACCAATAGCACACATTAAAAATTTTGATTATAAATTAAGATGATATGACCAAAAATACAGCACAAGGAAGCAAAAAGCTGAACACTGTAAACCGCATTAAAATGAAAAGTTAAAAGAAAAACTGTAGGCTGGATGAAAATATTTGCAAATATTTACCTAAAAATACTTAAAAGATAAAGTACTCCTAAAACCAACAAGAAACATACGAACAACTGGCCGGGCACAGTGGATCACGCCTGTAATCCCAGCACTTTGGGAGGCTGAGGCGGGTGGATCACCTGAGGTCGGGAGTTAAAGACCGCCCCAACCAACATGGAGAAACCCCGTCTCTACTAAAAATACCAAATTAGCCAGGCATAGTGGCGCATGCCTGTAATCCCAGCTACTTGGGAGGCTGAGGCAGGAGAATTGCTTGAACCCAAGAAGCGGAGGTTGTGGTGAGCCGAGATTGCGCCACTGCACTCCAGCCTGGGCAACAAGAGCAAGACTGTTTCAAAAAAAAAAAAAAAGAAAGAAAAAAAAGGAAACATATAAACAACTCTGTAGAAAGAGAGCAAAGAATATGAATAGGCAACTCAAAAAAGAAAAAAATATAAGCCCCGTTAGATATGAAAAATATGAAATATTAAATATTTTTAATAAAGAAATGTAAAATGGCCGGGCGCGGTGGCTCACGCCTATAATCCCAGCACTTTGGGAGGCTGAGATGGGTGGATCACCTGAGGTCAGGAATTCGAGACCAGCCTGACCAACATGGAGAAACCCCGTCTCTACCAAAAATACAAAAATTAGCCGGGCGTGGTGGCGCATGCCTGGAATCCCAGCTACTCAGGAGGCTGAGGCAGGAGAATCACTTGAACCTGGGAGGCGGAGGTTGTGGTGAGCCGAGATTGTGCCATTGCACTCTAGTCTGGGCAACAAGAGCGAAACTGTCTCAAAAAAAAAAAAAAAAAAAAGGAAAGAAACGTAAAATGAAGCAAGATACTATTTCTCTGTATCATATTGGCATTTTTTTTTTTTCTTCTCCTCCTCCTTCCCCTCCTTCATATACTGGCATATATTTTTCAATGTTGACATAGAAGTAGCCGGGTGTGCTGGCGGGCGCCAGTAGTCCCAGCTACTCGGGAGGCTGTGGCAGGAGAATGGCGTGAACCCAGGAGGCGGAGCTTGCAGTGAGCCGAGATTGGGCCACTGCACTCCAGTCTGGGTGACAGAGCGAGACTCTGTCCCCCCTCCCAAAAAAAAAAAAAAAAAAAGACATAGAAGTAAGGCAGAAAAGGGCATAAATTAGTGTAACCAGTTTTGGGGAAAACTTGAAATCATCTATAAACACTTTAAGTGCATATCCTTTGACCCAGTGTAACCATCTGATGGGTTCTTCCTGCCTAATGCACAAATAAAGACCATGGCATTGTAGTAAAGAAAGAATTTTATTGGTGGGAGGCTGGACACACCATATGGGAGATGGAGTTATTACTCAAATCAATCTTCCCGAAAACCCTGGGATTGGGGTTTTTAAGGAGAATTTGTGGGTAAGGTATCAGAAAGTGAAGCATGCTGATTGGCTGGGTTAGAGATGAAATCATAGGAAGTTAAAGCTGACTTCTTGTGCTGAGTCAGGTCCTAGGTGGGGGCCACAAGACCGGATGAGGCAGTTTATCTGTGTGGGTGGTGCCAGCTGATCCACTGAGTGCAGAATATGCAAAATATCTCAGGCACTGATCTTAAGCTTTACAAAAGTGATATTATCCCTGGAAGCAATTTAGGGAGGTTCAGAATCTTGCAACCTTCAGCTGAATGACTCCTAAACCATAATTTCTAATCGTGTAGCTAATTGTTAGTTCTGTGAAGGGTGTCTATTCCTATTCCCCAGGCAAGAAGGGGTTTAGTTTGAGAAAGAGTTGTTATTATCTTTGTTTTTTTTCTTTTTTTTTGAGATGGAGTCTCGCTCTGTCGCCCAGTCTGGAGTGCAGTGGCACGATCTCGGCTCACTGCAACCTCCACCTCCCGGGTACACACCATTCTCCTGCCTCAGCCTCCCGAGTAGCTGGGACTACAGGCGTCCACCACCACGCCTGGCTAATTTTTTGTATTTTTAGTAGAGACGGGGTTTCACCGTGTTAGCCAGGATGGTCTCGATCTCCTGACCTTGTGATCCGCCCGCCTCAGCCTCCCAAAGTGCTGGGATTATAGGCGTGAGCCACCGCCTTCAGCTATTGTCTTTGTTTTAAACTATAAAGTAAGTTCCTCTCAAAGTTAGGAATAGGCATCAGCCTATGCCCAGGAATGAGCAAAGACAGCTTGGAGGTTAGAAGCAAGATAGATACAATTAAGTCAGGTCCCTTTCACTGTGATAATTTTCTCAGTCATAATTTTTGCAAGGGCGGTTTCACTAGCACCTTATGTTTAAATTTTTGTCTTAAAAATGTTAGTGAAAGTGTGTAAAGATATGTATATATATACACACAGAGAGAAACACAATCTCTGTCAGATATTTATTGCAACAATTTTATTTTATTTATTATTATTATTATTTTTTGAGATGGAGTCTTGCTCTGTCACTCAGGCTGGAGTGCAGTGGCATGGTCTCAGCTCACTGCAACCTCTGCCTCCCAGGTTCAAGCGATTCTCCTGCCGCAACCTCCTGTGTAGCTGGGATTACAGGTACGCACCACCACGCTTGGCTAATTTTTGTATTTTTAGTAGAGACGGGGTTTCTCCATGTTGGTCAGGCTCATCTCGAACTCCTGACCTCGTGATCCACCCACCTTGGCCTCTCAAAGTGCTGGGATTACAGGCGTGAGCCACTGCACCCAGCTATTTTTTTCGTTATTAGTTTTTAAAAGAGGGTCTCACCTGTTGCCCAGGATGGAGTGCAGTGGCACGAACAAGGCTGACTACAGCCTTGACCTTCTGGGTTCAAGGGATCTTCCTGCCTCAGTCTCCCCTGTAGCTGGGACCACAGGTGTGCACCTCCACACCTGGCCAATTTTTCTGTTCTTTATGGAAACAGGGTCTCACTTTGTTGCCTGAGTTGGTCTCAAATTCCTGGGCTCAAGTGATCCTCTTGCCTCAACCTCCCAAAGTGTTGGGACTACAAGCGTGAGCCACTGTACCTGACCATGGCCCTTTTAAATTTTTTTATTATTTAACTTTTTGTTATAAAGAGCAAATATAAAAGTATATTTGAGAAAAAATAAAAACATTTTAGAAATAATATATATCACAATTTTAGAAAACGCGATTAGGGCAAACAGAAACATGTAATAGCTATACTTTTATAAATCAAATAAATGTTTTTTCTTTGTTTTGAGACGATGTCCTGCTCTGTCACACAGGCTGGAGTGCAGTGGTGCAATCTTGGCTCACTGCAGCCTTCACCTCCTGGGTTCAAGCGATTCTCCTGCCTCAGCTTCCCGAGTAGCTGGGATTATAGGTGTGTGCCACCACACCTGGCTAATTTTTGTCTTTTTAGTAGAGACAGGGTTTCACTATGTTACCCAGGTTGGTCTTGAACTCTTGGCCTCAAGTGATCCACCTGCTCTGGCCTCCCAAAGTGCTGGGATTATAGGTGTGAGCCACCGCGCCCGGCCCAAATATAACTTTTTAAATGTTACATTTATTTAAAATTCTGGTTTTTTCCATGCTGTTAAAAATCGCTTCATTGAAGTGTACTTGTCATAAAATAAGCAGCATACACTTAATATGTTCAATTTGATGAATTCTGGGGCTGGGTGTAGTGGCTCCTGCCTGTAATCCCAGCACTTTGGGAGGCCAAGGTGAGCGGATGGCTTGAGCTCAGGAGTTCGAGACCAGCCTGGGCAAAGTGGCAAAACTCCATCTCTACCAAAAATATAAGAAATTAGCCAGACATGGTGGCACACACCTGTGGTCCCAGCTACTTGAGGGGCTGAGATGGAAGGATGGCTTGATCCTAGGAGATTGAGGCTGCAGTGAGCCAACCTCATACCACTGCATTCCAGCCTGGGTGACAAAGTGAGACCCTGTCTCCAAAAAAAAAAAAAAAAAAAAATTGATGAGTTCTGACATATGCCTAAACCTGTGAAACTATCACCAAAATCATTGTAATGAAAATGTTCATAGCTTCCAGAAGTTTCTTTATGCCCCGTTAGAATTCCTTCCTCTTGGCCAGGCGCTGTGACTCACGCCTTAATCCCAGCACTCTGGGAGGCCGGGCGAGCGGATCACGAGGTCAGGAGATCAAGACCATCCTGGCTAACATGGTGAAACCTGTCTCTACTAAAAATACCAAAAAAATTAGCCGGGTGTGTTGGCGAGTGCCTGTAGTCCTAGCTACTTGGGAGGCTGAGGCAGAAGAATGGCCTGAACCCAGGAAGTGGAGCTTTCAGTGAGCTGAGATCATGCCACTGCACTCCAACCTGGGTGATAGAGCGAGTTTCTGTCTCAAAAAAAAAAAAAAAAAAAAAAAAGAATTCCTTCCTCTCTCCCCTTACCAAATTCTTCAGGAACCACTGATCTATTTTCTTTCACCATAGATTATTTGTGTATTTGTGTTTTCTAGAATTTCTCATAAATGGGATCATCTTTTTTTGTCTGGTTTCTTTTACCCAGTGTAATTATTTTGAGGTTTATCCATGTTGTTGTGTGTATCAATAGTTTGTTCCTTTTTATTGCTGAGTAATATTCCATTGTATGGATCTCCAATTTGCTTATCCATTTCCTTCTTCAAGGACATTTGGGTTGTTTCCAGTTTTTCACTATCACAAATAGAGCTGTTGTGAACATTCACATGCAAGTCTTTTTTTTTTTATTTTTATTTTTTGAGAGACAGTCTGGCTCTGTCACCCAGGCTGGAGTGCAATGGCTCAATCTGGGCTCACTGCAACTTCTGCCTCCTGGGTTCAAGCAATTCTCCTGCCTCAGCCTCCCAAGTTGCTGGGATTACAGGCGCCCACCACTATGCCTGGCTAATTGTATGTATTTTTTTATTTTCTTTTTTTTTCGAGGGGACACAGTCTGGCTCTGTCACCCAGGCTGGAATGCAATGGCTCAATCTTGGCTCACTGCAACTTCCACCTCCCGGGTTCAAGTGATTCTCCTGCCTCAGCCTTCTGAGTATGTGAGACTACTGCTCACCTACTCACTTTCATGTGTATGAAAGTATCCTACCCGCTACCACATCTAGCTAATTTTTGTATTTTTAGGAGAGACAAGGTTTTACCATATTGGCCAGGCTGGTCTCGAACTCCTGACCTTGTGATCCGCCTGCCTCAGCCTCCCAAGGTGCTGGGATTACAGGCGTGTGCCACCATGCCTGGCCAATTGTATGTATTTTTAGTAGTCACAGGGTTTTGCCATGTTGGTTAGGCTGGTCTCAAACTCTTGACCTCAGATGATCCACCCACCTCTGCCTCCTGAAGTGCTGGGATTGCAGATGTGAGTCACCACGCCCAGCCTTCTCTTGGGTATACACTTGGGAGAAGAACGTGTGAATTGTATGGTAGGTATATATTTGACTTTTTAAGAAACTGCCAAAGTGTTTTCAAAGTGGGTCTGTCATTATGCACTTCCACCAGCAATGTGTATGAAAGTGTCAGTTGCAGGCCTGGCGTGGTGGCTCACGCCTGTAATCCTAGCCCTTTGGGTGGCTGAGGCAGGTGGATCACTTGAGGCCACGAGTATAAGACCAGCCTGGCCAACATGGTGAAACCCCGTCTCTACAAAAATACAAAAAAGAATTAGCCAAGAGTGGTGGCACTTGCCTGTAATCCCAGCTGCTCAGGAGGCTGAGGCAGGAGAATTTCTTGAACCTGGGAGGCGGAGGGTGCAGTGAGCTGAGATCACGCCATTGCATTCCAGCCTGGGAGACAGAGCAAGACTCTGGTATTGTCAGTCTTTTTAATTGTAGCCATTCTAAGGATTGTGTGATGATATCTCATTGTGGTTAAATTTGTGCTTCCTTAATCATTATTATTATTTAAAAATTTTGTTTTATTTTATTTTAAGTTCCAGGATACATGTGCAAGACATACATGTTTGTTACAAAGGTAAATGTGTGCTATGGTGGTTTGCTGCACCTATCAACCCATCACCTAGATGTTAAGCCCCACATGCGTTAGCTATTTTTCCTGATACTCTCCCTCCCTAGCACCTCGAAAGGCCCCAGTATGTGTTGTTCCTCTCCCTGTGTCCATGTGTTTTCATTGTTCAGCTCCCACTTATAAGTGAGAACATGCAGTTTTGGTTTTCTGTTCCTGTGTTAATTTGCTGAGGATAATGGCTTCCAGCTTCATCCATGTCCCTGCAAAGGACATAAGCTTGTTGTTTTTTATGGCTGCACAGTATTCCATGGTGTATATGTTCCACATTTTCTTTGTCCAGTCTATCATTGATGGGCATTTGGGTTGATTCCATGTTCCTTAATTATTAATAATGACAAGGCCAGGCACAGTGGCTCATGCCTGTAATCCCAGTACTTTGGGAAGCTGAGGTGGGAGGATCACTTGAGGTCAGGAGTTCTAGACCACCTTGGCCAACATGGTGAAACCTCATCTCTACTTAAAAAAATACAAAAAAGTAGTCAGGTGTGGTGGCGTGTACCGGTAGTCCCAGCTATTTGGGAGGCTGAGGCTTTTGAATTGCCTGAACCTGAGAGGCAGCAGTTGCAGTGAGACGAGATCATCCTACTGCATTCCAGGCAGGGTGAGAGAGTGTGAGTGTCTCAAAAAAAAAAAAAAAAAAAAAAGAGCATCTTTTTGTATGCTTGTCATCTGTATTTCTTTTTTGGTAAAATATCTGTTCAAATATTTTGCTCACTTTATAATTGTTTTCTTTTTAAAATTTTTTTTTTTTTTTTTTTTTTTTTTTTTTTTTGAGACGGAGTCTCGCGCTGTGTCACCCAGGCTGGAGTGCAGTGGCGCGATCTCGGCTCACTGCAAGCTCCGCCTCCCAGGTTCAGGCCATTCTCCTGCCTCAGCCTCCGAGTAGCTGGGACTACAGGCGCCCGCCACCACGCCCGGCTAGTTTTTTGTATTTTTAGTAGAGACGGGGTTTCACCATGTTAGCCAGGATGGTCTCGATCTCCTGACCTCGTGATCCGCCCGCCTCGGCCTCCCAAAGTGCTGGGATTACAGGCTTGAGCCACCGCGCCCGGCCTCTTTTTAAAATTTTTACATTTTTAGACAAATTCTAAAAGAGCTATAACACTGTTTGTTTTCTTATTATTGAGTTATAAGTGTCCTTTATATATTCTAACTAAAATGCTTTGTCAGATACCTATTTGCTGATATCGTCTCCCAGACTGGGACTTGCCTTTCATTTTCTTAACAGTGTTGTTTGTAGAGAAATATGTTTTAAATTTTGTTGAAGTCCAATTTATTAAATTTACGGGTTTTTTTTTTTTTTTTTAGAAGCAGAGTCTCACTTTGTTGCCCAGACTGGAGTGCAGTGGTGCAATCTCGGCTCACTACAAGCTCCGCCTCCCGGGTGCTTGCCATTCTCCTGCCTCAGCCTCCCGAGTAGGTTGGACTGCAGGCGCCAGCCACCACACCCGGCTAAGTTTTTGTGTTTTTAGTGGAGAGGGTGTTTCACCGTGTTAGCCAGGATGGTTTCCATCTCCTGACCTTGTGATCTGCCCACCTCGGCCTCCCAAAGTGCTGGGATTACAGGCGTGAGCCACCGTGCCCAGCCAAATTTATGGGTCTTATTCATTTATTTATTATTATTCTTTTTAGGCCCATTCTCCCTTTAAATAAGGCTCTCTGGATCTTATTTTTAAAATGTTGGGGCTGGGCATGGCCCCAACTTTGGGAGGCTGAGGCGGGTGGAATGCTTGAGCTCAGAAGTTCGAGACCAGCCTGGGCAATATGGTGAAACCCCATCTCTACTAAAATGCCAAAAAAATTAGCCTGACGTGGCCACGTGTGCCTGTAATTTCAGCTACTCAGGAGGTTGAGACAGGAGAATCACTTGAACCTGGGAGGCGGAGGTTGCAGTGAGCCGCGATCATGCCATTGCACTCCAGCCTGGATGACAGAGTGACACTCTGTCTCAAAAAAAAAAGTTGGCCAGGCGCAGTTGCTCATGCCTGTAATTCCAGCACTTTGGGAAGCTGACATGGGCAAATTGCTTGAGCTCGGGAGTTTGAGACCAGTCTGGGCAACATAGGGAGACCCCATCTCTACAAAAAAAAAATACAAAAATTAGCCAGGCATCGTGGCGTGTGTCTGTGGGCCCAGCTACTCATGAAGCTGAGGTGGGAGAATCGCTTGAGCTCAGAAAGTCAAGGCTGCAATGAGCTGTGATCACACCGCTGTACTTCAGTCCAGGTGAGAGAGCAGAATCCTGTCTTTAAAAAAAAAAAAAAAAAAGGTTTACCTCTCCCAAAGTGTATTAGTCAAGAGTTTTCCAGAGAGACAGAACCAATAGGATATGTACATAGATAGATAGATAGATAGATAGATAGATAGATAGATAGATAGAAAGATAGATAGACAGATGTAGATATATGAGAAGAGATTTATTAAGGGAATTGGATCCATAATCATGGGAATTTTTTTTTGAGATGGAGTTTCGCTCTTGTTGCTCAGACTGGAGTGAAACAGCGCAATCTCGGCTCACTGCAACCTCCGCCTCCTGGGTTCAAGCGATTCTCCTGCCTCAGCCTCCTGAGTAGCTGGGATAACAGGCATGTGCCACCACACCCAGCTAATTTTGTATTTTTAGTAGAAACATGGTTTCTCCATGTTAGTCAGGCTGGTCTCGAACTCTTATGGGAATTTATTAAGGGAATTGGATCCATAATTATGGAGGCCAAGAAGTCCCTTGATTGGCCATCTGTAAGCTAGAGACTCTGGGAAACTAGTAGTGTGGCTCAAGTCAAGTCTGAAAGTCTCAACCAGGGTTGAGATAAGTTGTTGGTGTCACTCTCAGTCTGAGACCGAAGGCCTGAGAATCTGTTGCAGGGGTAAAAGGTCTCCTGCTATAGGTTCCATAGTCCAAAGGCCAGAGAGCCTGGAGTTATGATGTCCAAGGGCTGGAGAGGAAGACTGCCCCAGATATAGGACAGAGTTAAGTGAATTCCCCTTTCTTCTGCCTTTTTTTTTTTTTTTTTTAGATGGAGTTTCGCTCTTGTTGCCCAGGCTGGAGTGCAACGGCGCGATCTCGGCTCACCACAACCTCTGCCTCCCGGGTTCAAGTGAATCTCCTGCCTCAGCCTCCCAAGTAGCTGGGATTACAGGCAGGTGCCACCACGCCTGGCTAATTTTGTATTTTTAGTAGAGACAGGGTTTCTCGTGTTGGTCAGGCTGGTCTCGAACTCCTGACCTCAGGTGATCCGCCTGCCTCGGCCTCCCAAAGTGCTGGGATTACAGGTGTGAGCCACTGTGCCCGGCCTGCCTTTTTGTTCTATCAGAACCCCAGATGACTGAATGGTACCCAACCACACTGAGGTCAAATATTTCCGACGCAGTTGGCAGACTCCTGTGCCAGTGTTCCCTGGGAACACCTTCGAAGACACATCCAGAAATAATGCTTTACCAGCTCTCTACGTATTCCTTAATCCAGTTCATCTGATACCTAAAATTGAAAATCACACAGTCTCCTATGTATTTTTTGTTGTATTTTCTTTGAGATGGAGTTTCACACTGTCGCCTGGGCTGGTGTGCAGTGGCATGATCTCGGCTCGCTGCAACCTCTGCCTCCTGGGTTCACATGATTCTCCTGCCTCAGCCTCCCAAGTAGCTGGGACTATAGGCTCATGTCACCACGCCTGGCTAATTTTTGTATTTTTAGTAGAGACAGGGGTTTCACTATGTTGGCCAGGCTGGTCTTGAACTCCTGACCTCATGATCTGCCTGCCTCGGCCTCCTAAAGTGCTGGGATTACAGGCATGAGCCACTGCACCCTGCCGTTTTTCTGAGACAGAGTCTCGCTCTATTGCCCAGGCTGGAGTATAGTGGTATAATCTTGTCTCACTGCAACCTCTGCTTCTGGGTTCAAACAATTCTCCTGCCTGAGCCTTCCGAGTAGCTGGCATTACAGGTGCATGACACCACTTCCAGCTAATTTTTGTATTTTAAATGGAGACCGGGTTTCACCTTATTGACCAGGCTGGTGTCGAACTCCTGACCTCAGATGATCCACATACCTCGGCCTCCAAAAGTGCTGGGATTACAGGCATGAGCCACTACACCTGGCCTGTTTTATTCTAAAAGTTTCATGTTTTGGTTATTTAACTTTATGTTTAATTTTGAGAGTCTTTTTTTTTGGATATGGTATAAAAATAAGGGTGAGGTTTATTTTGCTGTATGAATTGTTGAAAAGATTATTTTTTCCCCATTGAATTGCGTTGACATCTTTACTATAAATGAACTTAGTAAGTATGTATGGATCTGTTTTTTGGATTCTTTATTTTGTTCTGTTGATCCAATAGCATGTCTTTTCACCAATATTACATTTTCTTGTTTAAGATAGTTTTATAACTCCTGAAATCAAGTAGTGTAAGTTTCCATAATTTGTTCTTCTTTTTCAAAATTATTTTGCATATCCTTCATATTTCTCTATATATTTTAAAATAACCTTGTCATTTTATATAAAGAAACCCACTTGGGGCCAGGCACGGTGGCTCACGTTTTTAATCCCAGCACTTTGGGAGGCCGAGGCAGGTGGATCACCTGAGGTCAGGAGTTCGAGACCAGCTTGGTCAACATGGCGAAACCCTGTCTTTACTAAAAATATAAAAATTAGCCAGGCATGTTGGCAGGCACCTGTAACCCCAGCTACTAGGGAGACTGAGACAGGCCAATTGCTTGAACCCAGGAGGCAGAGGTTGCAGTGAGCCAAGATCGTACCACTGCACTCCAGCCTGGGTGACAGAGCAAGACTCCATCTCAAAAAAAAAAACCAAAAAAACCCCCCAAAAAAACAAACCTACTTGGATTTTTTTA
This sequence comes from Papio anubis, assembly GCF_008728515.1. Classification (NCBI taxonomy): domain Eukaryota; kingdom Metazoa; phylum Chordata; class Mammalia; order Primates; family Cercopithecidae; genus Papio; species Papio anubis. Next base: position 150,599,807 of record NC_044980.1, read on the forward strand.
ATGCCTTAGAGACAAGGCATACAAATTTATTTAACCCGTATACACAGGCACCTTCAGAATGAAGATCCACTCCACTTGGATTTTTATATTTTGAGATGGAATTTCGGTCTCCATCTCAAAATATACATTACATGCCTGTAATTCCAGCTACTCGGGAGGCTGAGGTAGGAGAATCGCTTGAACCCGGGAGGCAGAGTTTGCAGCGGGCCAAGATTGTGCCACTGCACTCCAGCCTGGGTGACAGTGCGAGACTCCATCTCAAAAAAAAAAAAAAAAAAAAAAAAAATGTAGATGTATGACTTTGACAAGGGATCAAATGAAATCAGGAATTGCTCAACAGAGCAAAGTTAACTGGCCCAGAGGGATTAAACCCATAGCTTTGACCTCAGCATTACAGTATTGGAAACAGATGCTTCTTAGCTTGATTCAAGTAAAATTTGTTTGGTCAAAATTATATGCACAGTTTTGCATAATACAAAAAGAAAACGTTGATCTCTATTGACCGTGATTAGTGGAACACATCTAAAATTGACTGACCCCCTAAGAGGACAAATATGTGAGATTATCCCATTATTCCCTTGCATCTCCCTCCTTACCATGGCAGAAATCATTAATGGATCACAGCACTGTTTCTCAAAGAATGTGTATACAGGTACTGTTTTTGTTTCTTTTTCAGGCACTGTTTATTCATGAGTGGTGGCCCTGGGTGAGCTCAGTCTGCCTTTCTTGAAGTAGAGAGAATTCCTCCACGTTTGATTATGGGGTTGAGATAACCTGCAAAATACTTTTATGCTAAACTGTCAATCTTTGCATTCCGGTTACCTGAGTCTACTGGGCCAAGGATTTTTCATTTGTTTTTCCTACTCCAAGTCTATGGACAATTTTTTTTTTTTTTTCCCCCGGAGACAGAGTTCACCGTGGAGTACAGTGACATGATCTTGACTCACTGCAAGCCCCGCCTCTTGGGTTCAAGCGATTATCCTGCCTCGGTCTCCCGAGTAGCTGAGACTACAGGAGCGCACCACTAGGCTCGGGTAATTTTTGTATTTTTAGTAGAGATGGGATTTCGCCATGTTGGCCAGGCTGGTCTCAAACTCCTGACTGACTACAAGTGATCCGCCCCCCTCGGCCTCCCAAAGTGCTGGGATTACAGGAGTGGGCCACTGCGCCCAGTCAACAACTTTGGATTTGTACAAGAAGAAAGTGTTTTGGTTAAGGAGTTTTCCATATTGACTCTAACTCATCTCAGATTGGGGATTAAATCAAAATCAGTACAATAGGAGCATTAAGTAGGGTATAATAACTAAGTTGTGAGGGTTTTAAATTCAGGTAAAAGCCCTGATCCCACCTCCTATAGTGAAGCCTAAGGCCTTAGGCCTTTTGCTGTCTTGTAGGTGCAGCTGAGAGTGTATTCATTTTACTGACGGCCCTGATGCTGAACCCACATCAACATAACCTATAGTGAATTTACTCTCAAATCAAAGGGGATATATTCTGAAGTTCTCTGAAAGCCAGTATTTATAATTACAAGAGTGGTTACAACCAAATTAATGTTGATGTTAATTCCTTACTTTTGTCTCTCATTTTCCAGTCCAAATAACTTTATATCATCCATATCAATTATTCAATATTATATTACTTATTCACTATAATAGATGGAACTGAAATTACCCTTCTCCCTTTGTAAAGTCTCCTTTGGTTACATCATTTTACGTATGATGTAACCAAAGTTCAAAGTGGCAGTAACTTGTCCAAGGTCACAGTTAAGTCTGCCTCACCAGGTAGAGTTAGGAGTTGAGATGAAGTCTCCTAATTGAATTTAATCTACTCTACTTTTTGCCCAGTCTGCCTGTCACCCTTTGAGGTCAGTTTTCCCACCACTAGTTTGCTATTTCAGCTGTTTCAGACCCACTGGCCTGATCCAATGCATTAAGGATACTTTTCTTTGTGCTGAGCCATACAGAACTAATTTTTTTTTTTTTTTTTTTGATTGCCATGATATTTGGAAGGATGAAAGACACAAAGATAGAAGCCCTGGTAGGGAACAGCTGCTTCTATTACTGTTTATAGGATTCATTGAGCTGAAAATTGTGATGCATCTTTGGTTTCTCCTTTGTAATTGCTCTCAGAGAATAGATGCCACAAATTCTGGATCGTTTGGGAGGATAGGGTGCTTGATGGATTCCACTTTAGAGTTGTTGGGTTGAGATAAGGTGGCAGGGGTATGTCCTGGTGGAAAAGAGATGCAGATTTGGAGCTTAGGGGAAAGATCAACATTAAAGATACAGATTAATAAGGCATCTATATATAGGTGCATGCTTAACAGGGAATAGTAGCTGAGATTGTCAAGTGGAAATGTACACAGAGAGAGACTTACAGCTGGACCTCAGGGATGCTCACATTTTGGGGATTGAGGGAAAATCAGGACGAGCCAGTGGAGGAGGATGAAAAGAAATGGTGGGGAGAAAACCAGCATCACTGCACTGGGACCCTGCCAGTTCCTGCTTGGCCATCAGAGGTGTGCACCTTCAGCACATAGGATCGTGACAGGCTCATAGTTGGTGCTCGAACAACTTTTGTTGAATGACCAAATGTGTGGAATCCAAGAAAGATTTTCTAGGAGGAACCTTAAGGTCAACAGTCTCCAATGTGGAAACAAGGCTGGAATGATGAGGGAAAATTTCATTGAGAAGGAGATTTTGGATCCGAGAACTAGGAAATCATTAGTAACTTTATGACATGCAGATTACAAATGTGTCACTACACACTTAGGCCATAAGAACTTGTGAAATGTTGCAGCCATAAAAAAGGATGAGTTCATGTCCTCTGTACGGGCATGGATGCAGCTGGAAACCATCATTCTCAGCAAACTATTGCAAGAACAGAAAACCAAACACCGCATGTTCTCACTCATAGGTGGGAATTGAACAATGAGAACAGTTGGACATAGGAAGGGGAACATCACACACCGGGGCCTGTCATGGGGTGGGGCGAGGGAAGAGGGATGGCATTAGGAGATATACCTAATGTAAATGACGAGTCAATGGGTGCAGCACACCAACATGGCACATGTATACATATGTAACAAACCTGCACGTTGTGCACATGTATCCTAGAACTTAAAGTATATTAAAAAAAACCTGAAAAAAAAGAACTTGTGAAATGCAGACAATAAAACTTAATTCCTTGGATTAGCATAAAGATTCAGTGATATAACTAAATTGTGTTAAATACTTGGCCTACCCCCTATTGCAGAGTAAAATGCTCATTCATTTATTTATTCAACTAATATTTATTGAGTGTTTACTCTGGGCCCAGGTATAGTTGTAATATCTGCAGATAGAACAGTGCATCAGACAGAGTTTGTGCTTTTATGAACCTTATATTCAATATCAGGTGGGAAGAGGTAATAATAAACGAAAAATGTGTGATAGTGACAAATGCTATGCAGAAATGAGATGGTAGTAATCTGATGGTGATGACTTGGCCACTTTAGGTAGGTTGGACAAGAAGAGTTGATATGGACTGTTATTGTTGTAATTATTATAAGTTCTTCCTCTTTTCTCTTCAATTGCTCATTGCATTACACACCATGTCATCACGTCACATCATATTTTCCCACTCAAAACACTTCCATGCCTTCCCGAGTAACTTTGTAAGTTGTTATCTCCACTCAGCCAGCAGAAAATTATGACTCCCCTTTTAAAAGCTGGCTTGCAGCTCCGTGAGGTGCTGTAGAAAAGGCATCCTTGCCTGAGGCAAAGGCATTTACACCTTCCAGGGAGATACATGATTAGAGAAGGCAGACACAGTGGAGGGGGTCGGTAGGAGGCTAACTGGAACTTCATCTATTAGAAGAGGAAAGGCCTTTGAAAAGTGAATTAACGATATTTATAGCTGCGTCAGGTAAGTAGCTGGCGAGAGCTTGCTGATAATGAGGCCAAGGTTGAATTCCCATATGGACCAGAGAATTTTCTATGGAGAAACTATGCTATTCAGTCACTGGCACTGAAACTTAAGCTAACACATAATCTCTCTGAACTTCAGTTCTCCAGTCTAAAATAGAGACATGCATCCCATCTGCTTGCCTCACAGGATTATTACGAGGAACAAATGAGAATGGATAATAAAGTGCTTTTTAAAGTCATAAATTTCAAATATGATCTATTATTATTGCTGATTACACTATATTTCAGTGACCATAAGTACCCTCTTTCCCCACTTCTGCAATGTATCAGTGTATCTGCTATCTCTCATAGCGGAGATTCAACTGCACCTTGAATGATGCCTTGTAAATCAATGAGCCTTTCAATAGGCTCATTATATTGACCCTGAGTCAGGAAGATCTTTCTTTCCTTTCCTTTCTTTTCTTTCTCTTCTTTCTTTCCTTCTTTCTTCCTTCCTTTCTTTCTCTCTCTTTCTCTCTCTCTTTCTCTCTCTCTCTCTTTCTCTCTGTCTCTTTCTCTCCTTCCTTCCTTCCCTCTCTTTCTCTCCATCTCTTTCTTCCCTTCCCTCCCTCCCTCACTTTCCTTCCTTCCTTCCTTTCTCTGTCCTTCCTGCCTGCCTTCTTTTTTTTTTTTTTTTTTGAGACAACACCCAGGCTGGAGTGCAGTGGCGCGAACACAACTCACTGAAGCCTCAACTTCCAAGGCTCAAGCCATCCTCCCACCTCAGCTTCCCCACATAGCTGGGACCACAGGAATGTGCCAGCACACCTAGCTAATTTATATAGTTTTAATTTAATTAATTTAATTTTGTTTATTTTGTATTTGTTTATTTTTTAGACAGCGTCTTGCTCTGTCACCCAGGCTGGAGTGCAGTGATGGTCTCGACTCACTGCAACCTCTACCTCCCGGGTTTAAGCGATTCTCCTGCCTCAGCCACCTAAGTAGCTGAGACTGCAGGCACATGCCACCACACTCAAAAATACAATAATTTTTGTATTTTTAGTAGAGACGGGGTTTCACTATGTTGGCCAGGTGGGTCTCAAACTCTTGACCTCGTGATCCACCCACCGTACGCTCCCAAAGTGCTGGGATTACAGGTGTGAGCCACTGTGTCCAGCCTTAATTTTCTTTTTGAGATGGACTCTTACTCTTGTCGCCAAGACTGGAGTGCAATGACGCAATCTTGGCTCATTACAACCTCCGCCTCCCAGGTTCAAGCGATTCTCCTGCCTCAACCTCCCTAGTAGCTGGGATTACAGGTGTCTGCCATCACACCTGGGTCATTTTTGTATTTTTAATAGAGACGGGTTTCATCATGTTGGCCAGGCTGCTCTCGAACTCCTGACAGGTGATCCAACCTCCTCAGCCTCCCAAAGTGCTGGGATTGCAGGTGTGAGCCACCGTGTCCGGCCTATTTTTTTTCTAGAGAATGTGTTTTGCCATGTTGCCCAGGCTGATCTTGAATTCTTGACCTTCAGTGATTTGCCTGCCTCAGTCTTTGAAAGTGTTGGGATCACAGGTGTGAGCCACTGTGCCCATCTATTTTCTTTTTTTTTCTTCTCCTTTTTTTTTTTTTTTTTTTTGAGGTGGAATCTCTTTCACCCAGGCTGAAGTTCAGTGACACCATCTCGACTCACTGCAACCTCTGTCTCCTGGGTTCAAGCGATTCTCCTGCCTCTGCCTCCCGAGTAGCTGGAATTACAGGCATGCGCGACCATGCCCGTCTAATTTTTGTATTTTTAGTAGAGATGGGGTTTCACCATGTTGGCCAGGCTGGTCTTGAACTCGTGACCTCAGGTGATCCCCTTGCCTTGGCCTCCCAAAGTTCTGTGATTACAGGTGTGAGCCACCACACACCGACCTCCTTTTTTTTTCTGAGACAGGATCTCGCTCTTTTCCAGTGACACCATCTCGGCTCACTGCAGCCTCAGACTGCTGGGCTTTGGATCAACCTGAGGGCAATCCTCCTACCTCAGCCTTCTTAATAGTTGGGACTAGAGGCATGTACCACTATGCCTGGCTAATTTTTGTATTTTTTGTAGAGAGAGGGTTTCTCCATGTCACCCAGGCCGTTCTCAGACTCCTGGGCTTGAGTGATCCTCCCACCTCGGTTTCCCAAAGTTCTGGGATTATAGGCGTGAGTCACCACGGCTGGCCAGGAAGATTTTTTTCGTAGAATGAATACAACATATATTCTCAAGTGCCTACTACTGCTAGTTCTGGCTAAATCTTGGTTTTACTTATTTTAAGTATGTCATATTCAATTGCAGTGTTCCTAACACTCCTTGTGTGAATTTCCTGTGTTCCCCCCATTCCCCCCCACCCCATGTATAATGAGTCTAAGGCTGAGTTACCGCTGAATTTTTTCTTTTTGCCTGTTCTGTAGAGAACTAGAAATTAGGTTATTTGGCATTGCTGATGACAACTACATGGCACAAGTACCTTCACTCCAATTCTCTGCTTGTCAGGGCCACTGCTAATTAATGATTGCACAATATTGCTTAACAGTGCTAATATGGTAACTGCAGGTCACATGTGGCTACTGAGCATTTGAAATGTGGTTAGTCCAAATTCAGGTATGCTACACAGATAACATACATACCAGATTATGAAGACCTGGCACACAAGAAGAGAATGTAAAATATCTCATTAATAATTTTTTTGTATGGATTACAACTTGAAATGATAACGGTTTGGATATACTGCGTTAAACCAAATGTTGTTAAGAACAATTTTACGTATTTATTTTACTTTCAAAAAAGTGATGACTAGAAAATGTAAAATTCTGTATGTGGCTTGCATTCGTGGCTCAAGTTGTATTTCTACAGGACAGCACTGCCTTCAAATCCTACTTAAGACAGTTCCCTAGGCAGTCACTACCAACAAATCAGAAACAAAAGCAATAGTATTTTATGGGAATGGGAGAGAGGTCTACAGATTTTGAGTTTTCAATCTTAGAATGAAAAAAAAAAGAAACTTCGGCTGGGCACAGGTGGCTCATGCCTGTAATCCCAGTACTTTGGGAGGCTGAGGCAGGCGGATCACTTGAGGTCAGCGTGGCCAACTTGGCGAAACTCCGTCTCTACTAAAAATACAAAGATTAGCCAGACGTGGTGGTGCACATCTGTAATCCCAGCTACTTGGGAGACTGAGGCAGGAGAATCATTGGAACCTGAACTACGTGAGATTGCAGTGAGATGGAGATCACGCCACTGCACTTCAGCCCGGGCTAAAGAGTGAGACCGCGGTCGTAAAAAACAAAACAAAACAAACAAACAAACAAACAAAAAAAAACCAAAAAAAAAAAAAAAAGGAGAAAAGAAAAGAGAAAAGGAAAAAGAACCTTTGAGTTTATCTAGTTGTTTCCCAAACATGTCTGTGCATTAGAAACTTCTGCAATCTTAAATTATGAAATTGCACATTTCCAGGTTCCCTCCCTGGGGATTCTAGTTTAATAGATCTGGGACGGAGGCCCCGGATTATGTATTTTTATTTTTATTTTTATTTTTATTTTTATTTTTTTTGAGACTGAGTCTGGCTCTGTCGCCCAGGCTGGAGTGCAGTGGCCGGATCTCAGTCACTGTAAAGTTCCGCCTCCTGGTTTACGCCATTTCTGCCTCAGCCTCCCGCAGATGCTGGGACTTACAGGCCGCCACTGGCCTCGCTAGTTTTTTGTATTTTTTTGCAGAGATGGGTTTCACTGTGTTAGCCAGGATAGTCTCGACTTCCTGACTTTCAAGGATCCGCCCGTCTCGGCCTCCCAAAGTGCTGGGATTACAGGTTTGGAGCCACCGGCCCGGATTATGTATTTTTAATAAGTAGCCCAGGCGTTTCTGATGTGCAGCCAGGTTTGAGAACTCCCGAGCTAAAACATTTTCACATTTCCAGGATGGGACTTTCCTGGGTGACATGTTGTTATTGGCAGAGTTAGGACCCGAGCACATGTTCCTCCTGGATTATATTTTGTGCTACTGCGACCTAAGAGTCTTTGCAGAACTCAGGATGGAATGATCGTCAAAGTGCCTCTCAGCCTGCAGGCACAGTGCTCTTCCTTATTTGGAGAAAACTCAGTGTGTCTCAGCAGCCCCCTCTGCTGTCAAAAATCCCTAGCTCAGTCTAGCGGAGCGGGCTTTGGGGAAGCGAGCAGGGAGGAGAGCGAGCACAGAAGAAAGTGGCATGAAGAATGCTGCTATGGGGAAACCCGTTTGCAACCTGGAAGTGATTGGAAGAAATCTTGCAATAAGATCCTTAAAGCTGGATGACATGTGGAGGAAATCTACCTGACTGCCTCCTGGTCTGGAGGAGGGAATTTGTTTTGTTTTGTTTTGATACAGTGTGTTGCTCTGTCACCCTGACGAGAGAGCAGTGGTGTGATCACAGCTCACTGCAGCCTCCAAATCCTGGGCTCAAGCGATCCCCCCACCTCAGCTTTCCCAGTAGCTGGGACTACAGGCGCCTGCCACCCCGCCCTGCTAATTTTTAATTTTTTTGGATACAGATGGGGGCGAGGGAGATAGGAGTTAGGGCGGGGGGTGCTTGCCCAATTGCCCTGGCTGGTCGCGAACTTGTGAGCTCGAGCAATCCTCTCTCCTTGATCTCCCAAAATGCTGGGATTATAGGCGTGAGCCACCGTGTTTGGTCTAGAGGAGGGAATTTGAACAAATCATTTCACTTCCCTGGGCCTCAGTTTCCTCATCTGAACAAGGGCGATAATGACACGCTCGGTCCCTTTCCTTCCTCAGAAACTATTTTAATAGTCTAGTTAAATAATGGGGATGGTGTTATCAGTGTTTTGGTCCAAAGATACACAGCTATTTAGAGATAGAGCCAGACTTGGAACTCCTGATTCCCAGTTGAGATGTATCATACAATTTCTGCTAACCAAGGAGAGATGTGTTCAGCTGCTTCCAGAGGGACAGAGGCAAGAAAAACTTACAAGGGAGGTTGAGGCTGGCCTCATGCCTAAATGAATTAAAGCCAGGTGGCCACTCTCCCATTTATATATTCATTCCTTCACTCATTTATTCAGCTTACTTTTATTGAGCACCTCTTACATGACTGAAATTGTGTAGGTAGTGGTGATATATCAAATTAGACATAGTTCTTCTTATGTCGATGGTTCTTGCTATGTTTCCCTGAATATTTCCTTTGCCAGAGATATCCTCAACTAGCTGTCACAGTGCACAAGTACTTTGACTGGGTGAAACAATAGTAGCTACCAGGCATTGAGAGTTAGCTATGTGACAGATACGGTGCTAGGCTCTTCCCATGTGCTGTCTTGTTAAACCCTCAAACCACAATGAGATACTTTTTTTTTTTTTTGAGACGGAGTCTTGCTCTGTCACCAGGCGGGAGTGCAGTGGCTCGATCTTGGCTCACTGCAACCTCCTCCCCCTGTTAAAATTTTTTTTTTTTTTTTTTTTTTTTGAGACAGACTTTCACTCTTGTTGCCCAAGCTGGGGTGTAATGGCATGATCTCGGATCACTGCAACCTCCACCTCCCTGGTTCAAGCAATTCTCCTGCCTCAGCCTCCCGAGTAGCTGGGATTACAGGCGTGCGCCACCACACCCAGCTATTTTTTTGTATTTTTAGTAGAAATGGGATTTCTCCATGTTAGCCAGCTGGCCTTGAACTCCTGACCTCAGGTAATCTGCCTGCCTCAGCCTCCCAAAGTGCTAGGATTATAGGCGTGAGCCTATGTAGATTATACAATTAACATTTTTTGACACTTGCTTTATTACCTGTCTTTCCATTCCTCTCTTTCTCCATCTTATTTTTTGATGTATTTCAGAGTAGGTTGTAGACATCATGTACTTTTCCCCAAATACTTCATCATGCACATTGTTAAAATTCAACATTGGTGTACTTTCTTTCCTTTGAGGTAAGATTTACTTATGATGAAACACACAAATTTTATAGGCCGTTTCATGGGTTCTGACAAATGCATTCACCAGTGCAATCCAAGCTCCTTTTCTTCACTTCCTCTTCCCTTTCCTTCTCTTCTGCTCCCCTCCCCTCCTCTCTCTTTCCTTTCCCTTCCTTCCCCTCCCCTTTCCTCCCATCCCTTCTCCTCTCCTCTCCTGGGGGGCGGAACGGGGGGGGGGGTGGGGGGTGGCTATCCCATATATCCCATAGGCAGTGTGCCCAAAGTAGCCGTGTTCTAATTTTTTTTCAGCATAGATTAATTTTTCCTGTTATAGAACTTCATGTAAACTTCAGTGTGTAGTTTTTCTGCGAGGCTTCTTTTACTCAACGTAATGTTTCTGAGATATGCCCGTGCTGTTGTGTGTATGAATTATTTGGTCCTTTCTATTGCCGAGGGTGGTATGAACGTACCACTGTTTGTATTCCCATTCTCCTATTGATGGACACCTGAGCTATTTCCAGTTTTTGGCTTTATAACAAAGCTGTTATAAATATTCTTATATAAGTCTTTTTGTGGATGTATGTTTTTATTTCTCTTGGATAAGTATCTAGCAGTGGCATTTCTGGAATTTCTAGCATAGGGGTAGGTTAAGTTTTGTGAGAGACTGCCAAACCTTTTTCCAAAGTGGTTGTACCCTTTTATACTGTCACCAATGAGGTAAGCAAATTCCAGTTGCTCCACATCCACACTGATACCTGATGGTGTCAGTCTTTTTTTAAAAAAGTAGCTATTCTCATGGGTATGTAGTGGCACCTCATTGTGAATCACATATTGTTTTTATAATCAGAACAAAAAGCTTTATAAAAAATAAAACAAATGATGCCAAGGAAAAGAAAGACAGGACTGGAAGTAAATGAAAGAGGATTAACAGTTCACTTCTCTTGAATTTCTTTTTTGTCCTACTTTGCTTGTTTCCAAATTGTCCAAACTAAACTTGCACGTCTTTAATGTAGAAGAAAACATATTTGTTTATTTAAAAATGTACCCACAATAGTTAATACGTTATTCTGATATAATTCAGTGACATTTTAGTGGTTGGTGACTTTAATGTGACAACTTAAAAAGTGGTGGGTTTTGGGCCGGGTCTGGTGGCTTACACCTGTAATCCCAGCACTTTGGGAGGCCGAGGCGGGCAGATCACCTGAGGTCAGGAGTTCGAGACTGACCAACATGGAGAAACCCCATCTCTACTAAAAATACCAAATTAGCCGGGCATGGTGGCGTATGCCTGTAGTCCCAGCTACTCGGGAGGCTGAGGCAGGAGAATCACTTGAACCCGGGAGACGGAGATTGCAGTGAGCCAACATCATGCCACTGCACTCTAGTCTGGGCAACAGAGCAAGACGCCATCTAAAAAAAAAAAAAAAAAAACCCAAAAAAAAAAACCCCCCCCCCCCCAAAAAAAAACAATTGACTTAGTTTCATCCTGGAGCTTCTCCATGTATTTGACTGTGATTTTTCCCAAACTCAGGCACCAACTTCACTGGAATGTACAGGCTGCCCACTGAGGAATTTTCTGCGTATTAATTTCATCTATGAGGAGTTTCCTGTATTGTCCTGGGTTGCAGACTGAGACTTACTTTGATAACTACAAGATTTTCTCACTTTCAGGAGGTAATGAATACCCCTGCCATATTAATTCACCCTAATCAATTTCTTTCAAGGTTGTTTACCACTAGCAGGGTGGCATTAACTTTTCTGCTTAATTTTAGAAGGAAAGATTTATTTTCACAAAGCTAAAAACAAAGAGCAATCTCTTGGGTGATTTTACTGTCTGAGGGAAAGAAAAGAAATTAAAGGAAAAATCATGCTCCAGCTTGAATTTTCTTTTGCTCTTCAGCTGGACCACTGTAAGAAGTCTTCTGGCCGAGTGTGGTGGCTCACGCCTATAATCCCAGCACTTTGGGAGGCTGAGGCAGGTGGATCACTTGACGTCAGGAGTTCGAGACCAATTTGGCCAACATGGTGAAACCCCGTCTCTACTAAAATACAAAAGTTAGCCAGGCGTGGTGGCTCACACCTGTAATCCCAACTATTCTGGGGGCTGAGGCAGGAGGACTGCTTGAACACAGGAAATGGAGTTTGCAGTTAGCCGAGATTGTGTCACTGCACTCCAGCCTGGGTGATGGTGAACTGTCTCAAAAAAGGAAGAAGTCTTCTGTCCCTGCACACTACACACCTGCCCAGACTTTGCAAAGAATGCTCATGTGTCAGCAGGAAGTAGGAATATTTAACTACGCAGGGGAAGGCTATTTTGACAGGAGGATTTTAATTTGGACTCATTCACCTCTTACGGGTAAACCTCTTAGGAAACCTCTAAATTTTCCAGAATGTTTGATTGTAGAAAAGAGTAAAAGGACTCTAGGATGCTATGAGAGGTGTGAATCCTTCTCTTTTCTTTCCCCCTTCCCTTCCCTTCCCTTCCCTTCCTTTTCTTCCCTTCCCTTCTCTTCCCTTCTCTTTTCTTCCTCCTCCCTCCCACTCCCTCCCTCCCTCCTCCCTCCCTCCTCCCTCCCTCCCTCCCTCCCCTTCCTTCCTTCCTTCCCTTCCTTCCTTCCTTCCTTCCTTCCTTCCTTCCTTCCTTCCTTTTTTTCTCAGAGTTTTGCTTTTGTTGCCCAGGCTGGAGTGCAATGATGCGATCTCAGCTCACTGCAACCTCCACCTCCCGGGTTCAAGCGATTCTCCTGCCTCATCCTCCCTAGTATCTGGAATTACAGGCGCCCACCACCACGCCCAAATAATTTTTTGTATTTTTAGTAGAGACAGGGTTTCCCTGTGTTGGCCAGGCTGGTTGAACTCCTGAACTCAGATGATCCAGCTGCCTCAGCCTCCCAAAGTTGCTGGGATTAGAGGTGTGAACCATCACACCCAGCTCCCATCTTTATATATCCCTTAGGACCAGGGTAAGCTTCACGCTGGGAGGAACATTTCTACCAAGCTCCTTCAATCCAAGGCATAGAAAACACAGAAGAAACATTGATGCATTCTTGTGCTTTCCAACACAAATTTATTTCATAGAGTCTTTGCTACTATAAATACATTCTTTGAAGGCAAAACATAAGAGAGCTTTGTTCATAGCAAGTCTTTTCTTCCCTTGGCTAAAGGCTCCTTGTTCTTTTGCTATCTCTACTCCCTGTTTGGACAGCTTTGTTTATATGACAAAGTCAATATTGTACTCCACTTACTGACACTCATTATGGTAGGGAAGATGGAGTTGTAACTGGTGGCCCCAAAGGCAATGTGGCAGAACAGAAATGCCCAGAACTTGGTCTGATGCCATGAATTCAGGTTCTGGTTTTGCTAATGACTCCTCAGACCTCAGCATCATCAATCATATCTAAGAAAAAGATTTTGAATTTCATAATGCACATGAAACATTTAATCATGACTGGTCATAGAGTTAGTTCCCAGTAAATTCTAGCTGTAGTGGACATGAAAGTTTGTTTTACCAAATGTTTTCTTCCTTAATAGGTGTGTGTGGTAGGGGAACTGGACTCTTGTAGGAACATGAGAAAGATGATTGCTGAAAGTGGGAGAGGATGTAGGAAAAACAGTAGAATTTTGAGGACAAACATTGGCTGGTTCTTTGTCTGAGGGCTGACTGTTTAGCTGTGGTCACTGTGTGATGTGATAGAAATGTAGTGGACTTCGAGGAAGACAGATTTGGGCTCTAGTTTCTATTCCGTTGATTTCAGTTGTGTAACTTTGTGTAAGCTTCTTAGTAATAGCTCTCTAATAAGCTTGTTGTGAAGATCAAATGAGATAATGTAGAAACAGATTTAGTAGAGGGGCTGAAGTTTCTTGTGCCCTTCTCAGTCTTCCACACCTGATATTCTGAGAGTTTGATTGGAACACTGGAAAGAACTCCATTCCCCGTGTGAAACCAACCCCTACAGAAGAAATTAAAGCAGTGTGAATCGTGAAGAAGTTGGCAGAAGCCTAAGAAACCGAAGAGGTGCTGTATTTGGGATTGCTAACATTCCTCACAATTGGATTATTCTATTCACAGATTAGCACCAATAGTAAATAAATCCCACTGAAGAGAATGGCTGTAATTGGTTCCTAGTGGTTGCTTTGGGATAAAAGTTGACCCATCTATTCTGAGAATAACCTATTTGAGGCAGTATCTACAATTTGCCCAAAGGAACTGATATATATGTGAAAATTCACTCTTCATCTTGGTTGTGGAGTCTGTGGAAAGCCCACTCAAGCAATCTGGCAGGTTTTTGTTTATGAACCCATAGAGTATTTTGGTACCATGTGAATACCAATTTCATGCACAGGTGTCCACATGCAAGTGTGTGTGTGTGTGTGTGTGTGCGCGTTAGGGAGACAGCGAGATAGTGTGTGAGTTTGAGTTTAAAATCATGATGCAGCGGGGTGCAGTGGTTCTTTCCTGTAATCCCAGCACTCTGGGAGGCTGAGGCAAGAGGATCACTTGAGCCCAGGAGTTTAAGACCAGCTTGGACAACAAAATGAGACCTCTGTCTCTACAAAAAATTAAAGAATTGGCCGGGCCCAGTGGTGTGTGCCTGTGGTATCAGCTACATGGGGAGGCTGAGGGAGGAGGATCACTTGAGCCCAGGAGGTCAAGGCTGCAGTGAGCCACGATCACACCACTACATTCTAGCCTGGGCAACAGAGCGAGACCTCACAGGAAGTAGCATAGTCTCTGTCTTTATTTATTTATTTATTTGATTATTATTATTTTTAAGACAGAGTCTTGCTCTGGTGCCCAGGGTGGAGTGCAGTATCATGCTAATGGTTCTTGCAGCCTCAACCTCCTCGGCTCAAGCGATCCTCCCAAATTGGCCTCCCAAGTAGCTGGGACTTAGACACATACCACCATGCCTGGCTGATGTTTAAAATTTTTTGTAGAGACAGAGTCTCATCATGTTGCCCAGGCTGGTCTTGAACTCCTGAACACAAGCGATCCTCCTGCCTTGGTCTCCCAAAGTGCTGGGATTACAGAAGTGAGTCACTACTCCTGGCCTCACTGAATTATTCAACTGGTGTTAACTGGGTACTGATGATGAGCCAGGTACTACGCTGGGATGATGTTAAACAGATCAGATGGTCCTGCCCTCTCTATCTTACAGATTTTTCTCTTCTTATTGTGGTAGGCAAAATCATGACTCTCCAAAGATGTACATGTCCTAATGCCTGAATCTGTGAAGATGCTATCTCACGTGGCAAAAGGAGACTTTGAGATATGACTACATGAAGGACCTTGAGATGGTGAGAGGATCCTGGATTATCCACATAAGCCTAGTGTAATCACAAGTGTTCCTATAAAGGAAAGGGGAAGCCAAGGGTCAGAAAAGGAGATGAAGCCAGATGTGGTGGCACACGCCTGTAATCCCAGCACTTTGGGAGGCCAAGGTGGGTGGATCACCTGAGGTCAAGAGTTTGAGACCAGCCTGGCCAACATAGTGAAACCCTGTCTCCACTAAAAATGTAAAAATTAGCTGGGTGTGGTGATGTATGCCTGTAGTCCCAGCTCCGTGGGAGGCTGAGACAAGAGAATCTCTTGAACCCCAGAGGTGGAGGTGGCAGTGAGCTGAGATTGTGCCACTGCACTCCAGCCAGGGTGACAGCAAGATCCTGTCTAAAAAAAAAAAAAAAAAAAAAAAAAAAGGGAAAAAGAGAAAAGGAAGAAAAGGAGATGAGACAGGGGATGCAGAATGGTAGGGAGTGTTGTAAACCAAGGCCGGCCTCTAGAAGCTGGAAAAGACAAGGAATGGATTCTCCCCAGAGCCTCCAGAAGAGTGCAGGTCTCCTGGTCCCTTACTTTTAGTCCTATCAGACTCATTTGGGACTTTTGGTCTCCAGAACTACAAGAGAATACACTTATAGTGTTTTAAGCCATTAAGCTTCTGGCAATTTGTTACTGTTACAGCAGCAATAGGAAACTCATACACTCGCCTTTTCACTTCAGCAGTTTTAAGTTGCAGGCCTTTTTTATTGTGAGTTTCCAGTGGTTGCTTCAGCAAACAGGAAATGAGAAGTTTTTCCAGATGACAGAATTGTGTTTGCTCCAGAAGCTCTGTCTGTTTTATGTCTTTGGGCCTGTGCCTGGACTTCCAATGGACTGTAGGAAGTATTTAATTCATCTCTTTTCTCACCTCCTGGCACCATGCTGAGTGCACTAAATGTCTAGCACTTAATTTAGGAGATGTACACTTGACTCAGGCCCTTTCTGCAAACAAGGTAACTTTCATGGGACGTGGCTTTTCTATTACTTAATAAATTTAAATATGCGTAACTACTTTGTCCCTAGTAAAAATGGTTGCTACAAAGTGCTGTATTCACATGTGCCATGTGTACATCAATTTTTCTTAGACCCAGAAAAATGGTACAAATGTTGTATGCAGGAATCTTTCTTAGATTAGAAAGAAAATCTGACAATTCTAAACTCTCAATATTTACCTATTCTTGTGCTTGTCTGAAATAGTAATCCTTATCATTTTTGTTGGAAAATTTCCTCTTACGAATAGAGAATGCTGTTTCCTAATCTTTCCGACTTAATTCTGTGGCCTTTGTCTCTTATCTGCTGGGCAGAGAGAGGTCAAGACTGAGTGGGTAAAGGAGGAAATAGCTACCAGTCTTTGGAAGAAAAAACTTGAGCATGAGAAGGGGAGATCCATATTCTCTGACTTCTTGACCTAAGGCCAGAGAAAAACAGTTTCTTCCGTTCATCTGATGTTTAGAGATCCTCATAAAAGTGAATGTCTTGACCAGGCATGGTGGCTCAGGCCTATAATCCCAGCGCTTTGGGAGACTGAGACGGGAGGATCACTTGAGCCTGGGAGTTTGAGATCAGCTTGGCCAACATGGTGAACAACCCCACCCATCCCCTGCTGTCTCTACTAAAAATACAAAAATTAGCCAGGTGTAGTGGTGCATGCCTGTAATCTCAGCTACTCGGGAGGCAAAGGTTGCAGCAAGCCGAGACTGTGCCACTGCCCTCCAGCCTGGGCAACAGAGTAAGACTCTGTCTCAAAAGAAAAAAAAAGTGAATCTCTCTCTCTCTTTTTTTTTTTTTTTGAGACAGAGTCTCTCACACTGTCACCAAGGCTGGAGTGCAGTGGCACAATCTCGGCTCACTGCAAGCTCCACCCGCTGGGTTCATGCCATTCTCCTGCCTCAGTCTCTTGAGTAGCTGGGATTACAAGCACCTACCACCACGCCCGGCTAATTTTTTGTATTTTTTGTAGAGACGGGGTTTCAATCTGTTAGCCAGGATGGTCTTGATCTCCTGATCTTATGATCCACCTGCCGCGCCCTCCC
Source organism: Papio anubis (assembly GCF_008728515.1). NCBI lineage: Eukaryota > Metazoa > Chordata > Mammalia > Primates > Cercopithecidae > Papio > Papio anubis. The sequence goes on from NC_044980.1 coordinate 150,616,971, forward strand.
AAAGTGCTGGGATTACAGGCGTGAGCCACCGTGCCCGGCCTGAATCTCTCTTTTTAAAAGGTGCTAGCTGAACATGTTGATTTCATGCTATTTTTGATATCTAAGGAATAGAAAGTTGAACCTTTTGAAATGGCTTACACAGCCCGTCGGGACCTGGCTGGCTCTTTTCCGTACCTGTCCAGCCTTATCTCTCATTATTCTGCCTCATACTCTTCCAGCCAAATTCAGTATGGAATTTTCTGTTTCTATAAAATGCTGAGTATCTCAAGCATCTTAGCCTATACCTGACTCAGCCTGAACCCTACTTTCTTTTCTCCTTTGTCCCCCTCAGCTTTACCTTCTGACTCCTACACGAACTTCAGCTTACAGGTCACATCCTTGGGCTAGTTCTCTGTGATACAGCACACTGAACTGTCCCCCTGCAACTCTGCTCTTAACAAACTCTATCCCTGGTGCCCTCTTGCTGTCTTTCTCCCCTGCTAGACTCTAAGCACCAGGAGAGCGTTGCAAAGAGGCCCGTGTCTTTTTTGTTCATTGCTTTCCCCATCATGGCTGGCACTTCCTTCTAACAGACTGGCACTCTGCCCACAGGACAAATTTACCTCAGTCAGCCTTTTATACACCACCATTTGTTTTAATTGCACAGTTGTACATGACTGAGCAAACGGCGAATGGGTACCTGTAATCAAAGAGTCCAGAGATTTTAAGCACTTTCGTTCATTCCTGGAGCAGTCACTGAGCCTTGGCAATAGGTAATTTAAATTCTGTACAATGAATTTTCAACCTGCTTCAATGGCTACATTTTGAGAACAGCAGAAAAAAACCTGACCCTTTGATAATTAGACAGAGTCAGTTTTCATAATTCTACTTTACGCTCTAGAATGGTTAGCAAACTTCATTACCAGCAGCCTGATAAGAAAGCTTTTAGCTTCTAATATAGATCTTGTGAGTAATTTCGATTTGCAACCGAACTAAAGCCACTTTGCGTGGCAGTGTTTCTTAGACAAGATGATCTTATAGTTTCATCATTATAAATAATTTCAAAGTAGGCGCAGGAAAAAGCATGCAATTAGCATCTTGTCTATGTATGTTTGATGCAGAGAAAGGACAGCTGACTGTTGGAGTTGAAAGCAGCCACCATAAACCCCTATAACCTAGCAGCCTGCATTTGCTGAAATTGTAAATTGATATCTTTTCTTTTGCTCTGTATATCTGGAACATTGCCAGAACCCAAACGATGCTTAGTAATTAAGGAAAACGTATCTTTAAGAAATTTCCAGGACAGACATGTGACTTATTATCTGACAAGGGCTCAAAGCATCCTGGGCTTCTCCCTTTTCTAACACTCATAAATTACTTGTCAATGTCTCTCTAACTCACGGTTAAAGCCTGGAAGCTCCATCAAGACAGAGATCATGTCTGTCTTTGCCACTGAATCCCCAGCACACAAAGGAGGCACTTCATAAATATTTGTTGGATGGATAGCTGGATGACATGGATAAATGAAATTCCAAAGTGATATATTGGTATATATGCATTTTTATCTTTGGCAGCTCAACCTAACTCTGTTCTGAGTTAAAACTCTATTGCTTATTTGGAAAATTGCTCTGCATCTGCTTCAGTTACTATGAATACATAATAAACCAGCCCAAAACTTATGGCTTAAGACTCAACAACATCTTTTTTTTTTTTTTTCCCCCTCACAAATGTGCAGTCTGAGCTGGGTTTGGTGGAGAAAACTCATTGCTGCTCTTCTTTGTGTTGACTGGGGTAGGTAGGAGAATGGAGAATAGAAATATTTGAATGCTGCTCCTAGCCTAGGCTAGGAGCCTTGAATGGCCAGGGACTGGATCAAGTAGTGCTCCTCAGACATCTTTCTCGAGCTTTATGTGATGTCGCTAAGTACTCTCTCCAGAATGGTGGCTTCAGGGTAATCAAACTGCTTACATGATGACTCAGGGCTCCAGAGATGTGTGTACTAAGGACAGAGAAAAAGCCACATGGAATTTGCATTTCTTTTTTGTTTTTTTGAGACAGAGTCTTGCTCTGTCGCCCAGGCTGGAGTGCATTGGCGCAATCTTGGCTCACTGCAACCTCCACCTCCCGGGTTCAAGCAGTTTTCCCTGCCTCAGCCTCCTGAGTAGCTGGGATTACAGGTTCCCACCACTATGCCTGGCTAATTTTTATATCTTTAGTAGAGATGGGGTTTCGCCATGTTGGCCGGGCTGTTCTGAAACTCCTGACCTCAAATGGTCCGACCACCTCGGCCTCCCAAAGTGCTAGGATTACCAGCGTAAGCCACCGTGCCTGGCCCTTTTTTTGTTTTGTTTTGAGACAAGGTCTTACTCTATTGCCCAGGCTGAGTGCAGTGGCACGATCACCACACACTGCAGCCTCAACTGCCTGGCCTCAAGCAATCCTTTCACCTCTGCCTCAGAAGTAGCTGGGACGACAGGTGCACCATGATGCCCAGCAAAATTTTTTTTTGTAGAGATGAGGTTTCACTGTGTTGCTTAGGCTGGTCTTGAACTCTTGGACTCAAGCAATCCCCTTGCCTCAGCCTCCCAAAGTGCTGAGATTACAAGCATGAGCCATCATGCCTGGCCTGTATTATTTTTTGTGATAAGCCTCTTAAGTTGCATGTCATCCTGCCGTTGCCTTCTATGTCTTTGAATAAGTCATTGTGGCCAGCCCATAATCAAGGGGAGGTCAAATTGGACTCCACCTTTTGTGGGAGCAATGTCAATGAACTTGCAAACATGTTTTAGAACCTTCACTCATCCAATCACTGTTCTGGAAATTTGAAAGAACCTGTAATCAAAATCGATAAAGTTGAGACTTGAATCCTTATTCTGAATGAGACAGGAACTGCTGCAGAGAGGAAAACCTGTTAGGTTGGCACAGAAATAATTGTAGTTTTTGCCATTACTTTTAAGGGCACAAAACCCAATTACTTTTGCATCAACCTTTAGAATATCATTGTCACTTCTTACATACAGGGATGAAGATAAGGGTTTGAAAGAGGATCCTTCTCACAGCAATGTAAAGCAAAGCATTATAAGTCCTCAAAAGGGCAGAATTTTGAGCTGCATTTCTGTTCTTTGAATGGGTGCAAGTGGGAATCTTGCAAAAGGGAGGAGACGTAACAGATGATGTCAATATGGACATGAGTCGATACACGCTTTGCTTGTATTTCAAGCTTGTGCCCTCATTGCTTCTTCACTCTGTTCTGGCTTGTCCCCTCTGAGGCCAAGTTGGTTAGAAACCTGCCACTGATTCTCCATTTGCCATTTTTAGACTTTACTTCCTTAGCTCCTCCCACAATTGTGTAAAGTATCATTTCTATCATAAATTTAATAAACATTTTATTCTATAATACTGGTAGTGCTTTTGTTATCTGATTGAATTCTGACTAAGAAGAAAACAGCCGGCCAAGCGCAGTGGCTCACCCCTGTAATCCCAGCACTTTGGAAGGCTGAGGTGGGTGGATCACCTGAGGTCAGGAGTTCAAGACCAGCCTGGGCAACATGGTGAAGCCCTGTCTCTATTAAAAATACAAAAATTAGCCAGGCATGGTGGTGGGTGCCTGTAATCCTAGCTACTTGGGAGGCTGAGGAAAGATAATTGCTTGAGCCCGGGAGGTGGAGGTTGCAGTGAGCTGAGATCACGCCACTGCACTCCAGCCTGGGGACAGAGTGAGACTCTGTCTAAAAAAAAAAAAAAAAAAAAAAAGGAAAACAGCATCATATTATTTTAGAAAATATTCTTTTTTTGGCATATGTAGCTTGAATGGTTGTTCGCTATCTGCAATATGAAGCTTCAACTAGAATGGCAGCTATAAGCCATGGGATGATTTAAAACCTAATGGTGCTTCCAGAACACTTTGCAGTGACCACTATTAAAATAACATTAAGCTGGGTGTGGTGGCTCACGCCTGTAATCCCAGCACTTTGGGAGGCTGAGACAGGCAGATCACCTGAGGTAAGGAGTTCAAGACCAGCCTGGCCAACATGGTGAAACCCGTCTCTACTAAAAATACAAAAAAATTAGCTGGGAGTGGTGGCAGGCACCTATAATCCCACCTACTCGGGAGGCTGAGGCAGGAGAATTGCTTGAACCCAGGAGGCGGAGGTTACAGTGAGCTAAGATCATGTCACTGCACTCCAGCCTGGGTGACCGAGCCAGACTCCGTTTTTTTTTTTTTTTTTTTTTTAAAAGGCAGGGTGCGGTGGCTCACACCTGTAATCCCAGCACTTTGGGAGGCCAACATGGGGGAATCACAAGGTCAGGAGTTTGAGACCAGTCTGGCCAACATGTGAAACCCCGTCTCTGCTAAAAATACAAAAATTAGCCAGGCGTGGTGGCGGGCGCCTGTAATCCTGGCTACTTGGGAGGCTAAGGCAGGAGAATCGCTTGAAACCTGAAGGCGGAGGTGGCAGTGAGCCGAAATCGTGCCACTGCACTCCAGCCTGAGTGAAAAAGCAGAACTCCATGTAAAAAATAAATAAATAAATAAAAACAAAAAACAAAATAACATCTAAAGATGAATAAAGTATAGGTTAATAATATGCAGTACAACATATGTTTTTCTTCTGCTAGACCAGGAGCTGGCAAACTTTTTCCAAAAGGGGCCCAATAGTGGACATTTTAGGATTTGAGAGTTTGTTGCAAAGCCCTAAAAGTGACATTGTAGTTTGAAACGAGAGACAATGCCTGTGTTGTTGAAAAGAGTCAAACTCTGTAAAATATTTGAAGAGATTTGTTCTGAGCCAAATATGAGGACCGTGACCTGTGACACAGCCCCAGGAGATCCTGAGAACATGTACTCAAGGTGGTGGGCCTACTGCTTGGTTTTATTCGTTTCAGGGAGACATAAGACATCAATCAATACATGTAAGGTGTATATTGGTTCAGTCTGGAAACATGGGACAACTTGAAGGGAGAGACTTCTAGGTCATAGGTGGATTCAAAGATTTTTGTTTTTTGAGACAAAGTCTCACTCTGTCACCCAGGCTGGAGTACAGAGGCACAATCTTGGCTCACTGCAACCTCTGCCTCCCGGGTTCAAGCAGTTCTCCTGTCTCAGCCTCCCAAGTAGCTGGGATTACAGGCGTGTGCCACCACACTTGGCTAATTTTTGTATTGTTAGTAGAGACGATGTTTCACCATTTGACTAGGCTGGCCTTGAACTGCTGACCTCAGGTGATCTGCCTGCTTGGGCCTCCCAAAGTGCTGGGATTACAGGGGTGAGCCACCATGCTGGCCTCAAAGATTTTTTAATTGGCAATTGGTGAAAGAATTATTATCTAAAGACCTAGAATCAATAGAAAGGATGGGTTAAGGTAAGGAGTTGTGGCGACTGAGGTTTTATCATGCAGATGAAGCCTCCAGGTAGGAAGCCAGCTTTAGGGCTCTTATCAGACCTAAAAAGGTGCCAGGCTCCTAGTTAATTCTCTTCTGAATCAGGGAAAAGACCTGGAAAGGGAAGGGGATTCTCTATAGAATGCTGATTTTCCCACAAGAGACAAGCTTTACAGGGCCATTTCAAAATATGCCTAAGAAATATATTTCAGGGCAAAATACTTCAGTTTCTTTCAGGGCCTGCTACCTGTCATGTGATGCTATACTAGAGTCAAGTTGGAATTTGGTATCTTATTACTACAAAGAGTCTGTTCTGTCTGTCTCCAAATCTCTGTTTTAATGTTAATGCTGGTCGGTGTTCCCTGAATTCCAAAGGGAGAAGAGCATAATGAGGCATATTCCATCCTCCACTTCCATCATGGCCCAAACTGGATTTCCAGGTTTACTTTGGAATGCTCTTGGCAGAGGGTGGAGCATCCGTCAGTCAGTTGAGGGGCTTAGAATTTTATTTTTGGTTTATACCTGATTGAATGAGTGAGGCTATATATTCCAATGTAACTTTATTTACAAACACAGGCTCTGGGCAGAATTAGGCCTGTAGGTTTTGGTTTGCTGACCAGTGCTCAGAGGCTAGCAGGCATTCTGCAAACGCGGACCTGAGGGAGGAAAAATCTGTGCATTGGAAGCAATGACTTTCTGGAAGAGCAGAGAGGGTAAATCAAACAAGCAAGTGTGTGAAAGAAATAAGAGCTGACCTGCCTGAAGTGTAATATTATGCAATAGGAAAGATGTCAGAGAAAAAACAGGAGGAAAGAGGAGAAAATGTTAGTATCTAAGAAACTGAGATTTAAGTAAAATTGTTTGTGATTTTTTTTTTTTTTTCTTTTCTGTGGTGGGAAATGTGTGCTGCAAAAGGTATGATTGTTTTATGTTGGAGGGGCACGAGCAATGTCATGTTTTTACGCTATTTTAAAAATAGTAAATCTGGCTCAGGATTCACTTGCCAAGGTTGACAAGGTAGATGCAGTCATTTGTGTGTTCCCATGAGCCAGGGAGGCAGGGGTTCCCTCTCATTTCCTAGTTTGGTTTGAGATCTCATGGTATTGTAGGAGTTATTATGACATTATTTAAGGCAGATAGAGAGGAAAAGGGGGTCCTTGAGAAGTTTTCGTGTTTTAAACATCTCTGGAAATTTTCTTCTAAAGCCCTGGCTCTTAAAGCCAGGCAGGCAACCTTTGATATGTAAATACAGGCCAGTAGAAACTGGGTCCACTCAAACGTGGTGACTTCCCCCTCTTCTTGTCCTTGCCCCACATGTAGCTGGCAACATGACCGCCCCCACATATCCCCACGTGTGTAGAACATCATGGCGTCCTTCATTTGCATATTAAAAGGCTAGGGTGGAAGGGCCAGCCTTTTCACGGGCTACGTGAATGACATGGCTAGTCAAACCAATCCCCTGAGCCCTGTGCAAATAAAACACCGCCTCCTCCAGCCTCTGTATATCTGTGGCAGGTGGGCTTCCCTCTCCCGGCTTTGGAATCCCACTCCCTCTGTCTCTATACAGGGGAGCTTTTTCCTTCTCCCTTCCTTCTTGCCCCTTCTTGCCCATTAAACTCTCCACTCCTTAAAACCATTCCACGTGTGTCCATGTTGTTTTATATAATTCAAGGTAAGACAAGAGCCCTCGTGTTCCTCCACTCATTGGAGGCTTATCAATGGCTTACACAGTCCAGGAAAATGGCAAAGGTTTCTGGCACTCAAGGCGAGATCGTCACTATGGTGTCCAGCTCTACTATGGGATTGTTGCTAAGGCTTCTGAAGCCACAGCCCTTGGGACTCAGGCCTCAGCCACTTCCCCTGGGTGAGGAGGCACCAACTCTCCACCCGAAGCCTGAGGAATCTTACCTCAGGTTACCCTCAAAGCACCAAAGCACCACCCAGCCAGTCCTCCCCACTCTGGAACAACATAGCTAGTTGCAAAGTAGTTGTTCCTAGAATGTTTTGCCCAAACCCCTCTGAGCAGCCAGCTGAATATGGCCCTACTTAGAAAGGACGTATCTCCGCCGGGCGCGGTGGCTCAAGCCTGTAATCCCAGCACTTTGGGAGGCCGAGACGGGCGGATCACGAGGTCAGGAGATCGAGACCATCCTGGCTAACACAGTGAAACCCCGTCTCTACTAAAAATACAAAAAATTAGCCGGGCGTAGTGGCGGCGCCTGTAGTCCCAGCTACTCGGGAGGCTGAGGCAGGAGAATGGCGTAAACCCCGGAGGCGGAGCTTGCAGTGAGCCGAGATCGCGCCACTGCACTCCAGCCTGGGCGACAGAGCGAGACTCCGCCTCAAAAAAAAAAAAAAAAAAAAAAAAGAAAGAAAGAAAGGACGTATCTCCACTAAAAGCGTGACTCCTGGGCAAGTCCTTCAGGATGCTAAGTCCGATTTGGGGATGTAATCAGGGTGTTCTCTTGGCCCCACTGCCCTCAGCTTTCTTTTTTGACCCTGGAACAAATGCCCCTCCGTGAGAGACAGGACTAACTGGATTTCTTAGGCTGACTAAGAATCCCTGAGCCTAGCTGGGAAGGTGACCGCTCCCACCTTTAAACACGGGGCTGGCAACTTAGCTCACACCCGACTAATCAGATAGTAAGGAGAGTTCACTAAAATGCTAATTAGGCAACAACAGAAGGTAAAGAAATAGCCAATCATCTGTTGCCTGAGAGCACAGCGGCAGGGACGATGATGGGGATATAAACCCAGGCGTTCGAGCTGGCAACGGCAACCCCCTTCGGGTCCCCTCCCTTTGTATGGGAGCTCTGTTTTCACTCGATTTCACTTTATTAATATAATCTTGCAACTGCACTCTTCTGGTCCGTGTTTGTTACGGCTCATGAGCTTTTGCTCGCCATCCTCCACTGCTCTTTGCCGCTGTCCCAAACCCGCGGCTGACTTCCATCCCTCCGGATCCCGCAGGGTGTCCTCTGTGCTTCTGATCCAGGGAGGCGCCCATTGCTGCTCCTGATGGGGTAAAGGCTTGCCATTGTTCCTGCATGGCCAAGTGCCTGGGTTCGTCCTAATTGAGCTGAACACTAGTCACTGGGTTCCACGGTTCTCTTCCGTGTCCCACGGCTTCTAATAGAGCTATAACACTCACCGCATGGCCCAAGATTCCATTCCTTGGAATCTGTGAGGCCAAGAACCCCAGGTCGGAGAACACGAGGCTTGCCACCATCTTGGGAGCTCTGGGAGCAAAGATCCCCGGTAACATCAGGATGGGGCAAATATCATTAATTCCTTCCTGATAGACAAGAAGAAATAGGCACAAAAATATTGGGAGAGTTTCCTGCTACTGTAAATTCTCAATAAATCTTCATGCTACATATGTAAAATACCTTTTACTGTTAAAAGAAACTGATTAAAGGCCTGGGCGTGGTGGCTTATACCTGTAATCCTAGCGCTTTGGGAGGCTAAAGTGGGTAGATCACCTGAGACCAGGAGTCTGAGACCAGCCTTGCCAACACGGTGAACCCGTCTCTACTAAAAATACAAAAATTAGCCGGGTGTAGTGGTGCATGTCTGTAATCCCAGCTACTTGGGAGGCTAAGGCATGAGGATTGCTTGAACCTGGGAGGCAGAGGTTACAGTGAGCTGAGATCATGCCACTGCACTCCAGCCTGGGTGACAGAGCGAGACTTTGTCTCCAAAAAAAAAAAAAAAAAAAAAAAAACAAAAAAAACCCTCATGAGAATCAAGTGAGATTATGTATGGGAAAGTTTGCTTTCTTTTTCTTCTTCACTGTCTGTAAAGCACGGATGTGAAAAATACTCAATTTTCTTGATGGAGAATGTTCACAGAAAAATGAGGAGAGAGCAAATGAGTTTTCATTTGTTTCAGGATGGGAGGAGTTAAACAGGAAATAGTGCTCTCTTGCAGATCTGTGAATTTGCTGACTTTTTTTTTCTTTTGAACTTCTAAATATGGTTAGTTTCTTGAGTCCCTGAAAATGGGCCAGCAGTTTGTTTATTTATTTATTTTTTGAGACGGAGTCTGGCTGTCTCCCAGGCTGCAGTGCAGTGGCATGATCTCGGCTCACTATAACCTCCACCTCCTGGTTTCAAGCAATTATCCTGCCTCAGCCTCCCGAGTAGTTGGGATTACAGGCGCACATCATCACACCAGGCTAATTTTTGTATTTTTAGTAGAGATTGGTGTCAGGCCTCTGAGCCCAAGCTAAGCCATCATATCCCCTGTGACCTGCACATATACATCCAGATGGCCTGAAGTAACTGAAGAATCACAAAAGAAGTGAAAATGACCGGTTCCTGTATTAACCGATGACATTACCTTGTGAAATTCCTTCTCCTGGTTCAGAAGCTCCCCCACTGAGCACCTTGTGACCTCTGCCCCTGCCCGCCAGAGAACAACCCTCTTTGTAATTTTCCACTATCTACCCAAATCCTATAAAATGGCCCCACCCCATCTCCCTTTGCTGACTCTTTTTTCGGACTCAGCCCGCCTGCACCCAGGTAAAATCAACAGCCTTGTTGCTCACACAAAGCCTGTTTGGTAGTCTCTTCACACGGACAATGGGGTGACAATGGGGTTTCACCATGTTGGCTAGGCTGGTCTCTAACTCCTGACCTTGTGATCTGCCTACCTCATCCTCCCAAAGTGCTGGGGTTACAGTGGCGTGAGCCACTGCACCTGGCCTGGGCCAGCTGTTTGTAAAGAAATCAAGATATTGTTTCTAAATTCTGATGATCGCCTCCAAAATGGAGGCAGAGAAGATTCAGGAGCTAGGCTGGAGTGGTGGCTCATGCCTGTAATCCCAACAATTTGGGAGGCTGAGGTGAGAGGATCACTTGAGCCCAGAAGTTTGAGACCAGCCTGGGCAACATGATATGACCCAGCCTCTATTAAAAATGAAAAATTAGCAAGTTGTGGTGGTTGCACCTGTGGTCCCAGCTACTCGGGAGGCTGAGGCAGGAGAATTGCTTGAGCTCAAGAGGTTGAAGCTACAGTGAGCTGTGATTGTACCACTGCACTCTAGCCCTGGTGACAGAGTGAGACCCTGTCTCAAAAAAATAAAAGCAAACAAAACCAAAAGCAATTCCAGGAGCTGCCAAGTTGACACCATAGGTGTGTGATTCCTTGACCTATCTCCTCCTTAAAATACTGTTCCTAAGGTTCAGCCTAGAAGAGCCTGGACGGTAGGACGTAACAGAGTGGAGATTACATGACTGGACCAGACCCCCTCTACAATCTGCATGTTCTGCAAAAGTGGGCATGCAAAATAGGGTTGTGGTTTTTTTTTTTTTTTTTTTTGAGAGGGAGTCTCGCTCTGTCGCCCAGGCTGGAGTGCAGTGGTGCGATCTCGGCTCCCTGCAAGCTCCGCCTCCTGGGTTCACGCCATTCTCCTGCCTCAGCCTCCTGAGTAGCTGGGACTACAGGCGTCTGCCACCACGCCTGGCTAATTTTTTTGTATTTTTAGTAGAGGCGGGGTTTCACCGTGTTAGCCAGGATGGTCTCGATCTCCTGACCTTGTGATCTGCCCGCCTCGGCCTCCCAAAGTGCTGGGATTACAGGTGTGAGCCACCGCGCCCGGCCTAGGGTTGTGTTTAAGAGCATAGGTGAAAGGGGAAGTCTCCTTCTAGGTCTTCTCTTTATTAACTGTATGAACTCTGTGCCAGGGACTCACTGTCCATAAGCTTCAGGTTCCTGTCCCTAAAATGGAGGTAGTGAGAGCATCCTACCTCCTGTGATTGAGTGTAGTGTGGAGCAGTAGTGAAGCATGGATGTGGAGCTGGACTGACTGATTCCCAAGCACTGCTGGCTGTTTTTTCTTTCTTTCTTTTTTTTTTTTTGAGATGGAGTGTCAGTCTGTCGCCCATGCTGGAGTGCAGGGGCACGATCTTGGCTCACTGCAACCTCCGCCTCCTGGGTTCAAGCAATTCTTCTGCCTCAGCCTCCCGAGTAGCTGGGACTAAAGGTGTGCACCACCACGCCCAGCTAATTTTTGTATTTTTAGTAGAGACAGGTTTCACCATATTAGCCAGGCTGGTCTTGAACTCCTGACCGCATGATCTGCCCACCTGGGCCTCCCAAAGTGCTGGGATTACAGGCGTGAGCCACCGCACCCAGCCCTACTGCTGGCTTGATTGCCTATAAGCTCTGTTTCCCCATATGGAGAATGGAGGTAACAAGAAGACCTAGCTCTTAGTGTTGCTATTTTTTTTTTTTTTCTTGAGGTGGAATCTCACTCTATCACCTAGGCTGGAGTGCAATGGCTCAATCTTGGTTCTCTGCAACCTCCACTTCCCGAGTTCAAGTGATTCTCCTGCCTCAGCCTCCCCAGTAGCTGGGATTACAGGTGCCCACCACCACACCTGGCTAATTTGTTTTTTCTTATTTTTAGTAGAGACGGGGTTTGACCATATTGGCCAGGTTGGTCTCGAACTCCTGACCTCAAAGGATCCGTCTGGCTTGGCCTCCCAAAGTGCTGGGATTATAGGCATGAGCCACAGTGCCCAGTCAATAAATTAATAAATTAATAGAGGTAAATGAGGACAGTGCCAGGGACCTAGTAGAGCTCAGTAAATGTTAGTTCTTTGTGCTGTTATTAGAAGCAGAAAAGAAATTGGAGGAACCAATGTCAAAAGGCCTTAGTAGGCCTTTAGTGATACCCAGCATCCTGGTGAATATGAAGGAAATGCAGGGTACAAGACAATCTTACAAGGCATGACTTCTTTGCCAGGAAAAGTCCCTTGAACAGACATCTATACTCCACTTATAGACGGGTGCTGGGAATCTAATCATTAGAGAACAAATTCATCAGTTTAAGACAATATGTCTTGATTATCTATTGCTACCTAAAAACTACCCCCCACATTTAGTGACTTTAAATAACAACCGTTCGTTTTTCACAGTTCTTTGGATTGTCTGGGCAGTTCTGCTTCACGTGGTGTTGGTGGGGACTGCAGTCACCTGGGGGGCTCAACTGGGTGGGACATTCAAGAGGGCTCACTCACAAGGCAGGCAGTCAGTGCTGGCTGCTGGCTGGGAGCTCAGCTGGAGCTGCCAAACAGGCACTTCTGTCCTCCTCTCCATACCCTCTCCATGTGGCTTTGGTTGCTCACAGCATGTGTCTGGGTTCCAAGAAGTAGCTAGCTGCCAGTTCTCTTAAAAGCTGGGCTCAAAAGTCCCAGAATATCACTTCGGCTGCATTCTATTGTTCAGCCAGCCACGGGGCCAGCTCAAATGTAAAGAAAGGAAAAATAAGCTCCGTCTCTTGATGTGAGGAACAGTATGTAAGGACAGGAAGGGGCCGTCTTAGGAGACTAGCTACCTGTATTATTTATCTATTGCTGTGTAATAAATTACCCCCACATGTAGCCAGTTAAAACAATAAAACAATGAACATTTATGATCTCACGTGGTTTCTGAGGGTCAGGAATCTGGGAATGGTTAGCTGAGTGGTTCTGATTTCAGAGTCTCTTAGGATGTTGCAGTCAAGCTGTCAGCCAGTGCCGCAGTTTCTGAAGGAGCTGGAGTATCCGCTTCTAATCTCACTCATGAGGCTGTTGGCAGGAGCTTCAGCTGCTTGCCACGTGGTTTTCTCCATAGGGCTATTCATGACGTGGCTTTCCCCAGTGGGAATGGTTACCTAAGAAAAGAGAAAGAGAGGGAGAGAGACAAAGAGAGAGAGACAAAGAGAGGGAGAAAGAGAGACAAAGCCCTTAAGATGAAAGCCAAAATATTTTTATAACCTAGTCTTGGAAGTGATGTATTATCACTTCTGCTATATGCTATTGGTAATACAAATCAAACCAAGTATAATGTGGGAGGAATCAGATCAAACCAAGTATAACGTGGGAGGCAGCTGCAAAAGAGTATAGCTTGGGGATCACTGGCAGTCAATTTAGAGGCCACTTACCACACTGCTACACAGCGGTGCTGTGCATAAGAAGCTTCCCAGATTGGGCTTGGTGGCTCACTCCTGTAACTCCAGCACTTTGGGAGGCCAAGGCGGGAGGATCACTTGAGCTCACGAGTTCACGACCAGCTTGGGCAACATGGCAAAATCCCGTCCCTACAAAAAAATACAAAAATTGGCTGGGTGTTGTGGCGCACACCTGTAGTCCCAGCTACTCAGGTGGCTGAGGTAGGAGGATTACTTGAACCCAGGAGGTTGAGGCTGCAGTGAACCCTGAGCATACCACTGCACTCCAGTCTGGACAACACAGCGAGACCCTGTCTCTAAAAAAAAAAAAAAAAAATCCCAAGAGCTTGTTACATATGCAGATTTCTTGGCTGAGATTCCAGTGTGGACCATACTTTGGGAAACTTTGGCCATACCGAGGCTTTAGTCTTATTGACAGTCTGGTGCCCAAATGGCTGCTAATTGTTTGCTGTGAGCACACGTTTACTTCAGTGAGTAGAAATGGGTTTTTCTTCTACCTCCCAGTAGGTTTTGATGCCTACTAAGCATGAAGGCTACAGCATTCTGGATTGTTTGGAGAAGATGCCACTGACAGTATAGATTTGGGGTTTTGGGTTCTTCACATATTTTTTATTTTTCCTAAACTGCAAATTCAAGCGATTGATTAGGTTACATGTTCCCAAGGTAAGAGTCCATATCAGTGGCTACCTACAAGCAGAGGCATTTCATCATATGCATATATATTCGATGATGTCACTGCCACCGGATTTCATGAACATCCCCAGTAAGACACTAAGTTCTTTCTGGTTTGACTCATCACCATGAGAAATGCCTCTAAAATGTATTTTGATTCGTCCCTCCCTTCTCACCCTCCTTCTTTCCTTCCCTCCCTTCCTTCCCTCCTTCCTTTTCTTCCAACAAAATACTTATGTTGGAGTCACCTTTTGGTCTGTCTGCTTAAGTCATGATGATTCTCCCTTCTTTTCTGCTCCCCTTCCCAGTGTTCCCCACTAATTGTGTTTGAACCACATATCCCTGGACACCTGAACATAGCAAATGGGATCACTGTGGACACTCAACTCAAGCTGGGCAATTCCATTTCCTCCCTGGAGTTTGGACTTGGGGACTGAAGGGGAGACAACAAGAGATTGATCTTTTTGCATCACTGGACTTGCCCTATGTAGGTGCAAAAATTGTGGTGAAACTCAGTCTCTTCACCACCACCCTGTTCCTTTTGTTGTGTTGTCTATAGTTTAAAGAGTAAAACAGATGTTAAGAAGATTTGTTATAGAAGATGGGAGTGTGGCCAGGCATAGTGGCTCACACCTGTAATCCTAGCACTTTGGGAGGCCGAGGCGGGTGGATTGCCTGAGCTCAGGAGTTTGAGACCAAATTGGGCAACATGGCGAAACCCCGTCTCTACTAAAATACAAAAAAATTAGCTGGATGTGGCAAAGTGCTCCTGTAATCCCAGCTACTCAGGAAGCTGAGGCAGGAGAATTGCTAGAACCTGGGAAGTGGAGGTTGCAGTGAACCGAGATGGCGCCACTGCACTCTATCTTGGGTGACAGAGTGAAACTCTGTCTCTAAAAAGAAAAAAAGAAAGAAAGAAGATGGGAGTGTGATTTAGATTCCAGATGGCTTTCCATGTTTTTTATCAGTCTTTTCCTGAAGCTTGGCTTGGATTCCTTGAGATTCCCATGTAGGCTTATAATAATATGCCTCCCTCCCTGTCTTTGAATTTAAGTTAGCTCCCATAGGTCTCTGTTACTTAACTACTAGTACAATCCATATATACAAGCACTGTGGCTATATCTTCTGTTTTCTTTCCGAGATGGAGTTTTGCTCTTCTTGCCCAGACTGGAGTGCAACGATATGATCTCGGCTCACTGCAACCTCCGCCTCCCGGGTTCAGGTAATTTTCCTACCTCAGCCTCCTGAATAGCTGAGATTACAGGTATGCGCCACCACGCCTGGCTAATTTTTTGTATTTTTAGTAGAGACGGGGTTTCCCCATGGTGGTCAGGCTGGTCTTGAACTTCTAACCTCAGGTGATCCACTCGCCTCGGCCTCCCAAAGTGCTGGGATTACAGGTGTGAGCCACCGCGCCTGGTCGCACCGTGGTTCTATCTTAACCTGGTGAGTTTAGGTGCTGGAAGAGAAGATGCTTGCTGAAGTCACATGTAGAATGGACACATGCACATAGGGTGATGAGAGTGTTGAGCAGGGATTTCTACTTCACCTGGGAGTGCTGGCAAAGGTTTTGCAGGGCAGGTGATATTTGAGCTGAGGTTTGAAGGCTTCTAGGAACAATATCTTTAGTAAATTTTCTAGTAAACAATTGTTTACTAGAAACAATAAAGGTATAAGTCTGTTGTGGCTAGGCTGGTGTGTAAAAGCACGAGAGAGAGCAATCGTAAAAACCAGAGATATAATTTGGTGTCAGAAAGGTCAAGAGTTTCTCATTCCATGCTATAAACAATAGGACATATTTTCAAAAGAGAAATGAAGATAATCTAAAAGCATAATTTGGAAACAATAGGTCTGGAATACCTGCTCATTACGGATTCATTTGCTACGTACTGTGATAGCGCTGACCCTTGTAAATGCATTTGAAATTCAAATGACTCTCACATATACCTTCATGAGGTTTGGCATATACTTTAGAGGAAGCTATTGGAAACGATCAATAATCTTTCATTCTGGTTGCAATATTTCTGTGGCATGTAAATAGCATTAAGAAAAAGACCTCCACCATCAGATTTGATTCAGGCATATGTGAATTACAAACAAAAGCAATTTGAAGTTAATTTAATGGTAGTGGGAGATTCATTATTTACTGTTCTTTGGCTATACACAGTGTAGTAAGGTGGATTTCTATATTACTATTATTTTGCCTCATATTCTCTTTGTCTTTCACAGTCATGGTTTAATGTATTTTCTGGGATCCTGGCTCTCTCATTTTCATTTTTTCTCTCATTTGCTTTTTTTTCTTATATAGTTATGATTGTATTTGAAATTTAATTCTTTTCTTCATTTGTTTGTTTTTGCATGCTGTAACTTTACATCTCTCATTTTCTTTCACGTGGGCAAAGTTAACTGTGAATTAATTATTCATGGATTTGTAACCAGATTACTGGGTCACATGGACCCTTAGTTTTCCACCTTCTTCTTCCATTTGCTGCTCACTGACATATCCATTGGTAATTATCCAGGGATGAAGGAGGAAAAAGAACTGGAATAGTTAACAGTTGGTGATTTTTGAGCAAATTTGATGAAAAATTAGTGAGAAAAGGATTTGAAACTCCTGGCTATAAGAAGAACTTTGATCATCAATGGAGTTGATTTATTTGGGAATACTGACTTTCCTGATTAGACTACTAGGTTGTGGAGGGAAAGGCTAACAGGATTCTAAAGACAAACCCAGTTTTGGGTAAAACTTGTGTTTTGTCCATACCTAAAAGAGTTTTGGACCCTGGGGTTCTTTTCTGAAGTTCTAGCAAGCTGTAAGGAAAAAGTTTTCTTTTAAGAAGATGGGTCTGGCTGGGTGTAGCGGCGCAAGCCTGCAGTCCCAGGTATGTGGAGGCGGAGGGAAGAAGATTGCTTGAGCCTGGGAGTTCAAGGCTGCAGTGAACTGTGGTTGTGCCACTGCACTCCAGCCTGGGCAACAGAGTGTGACCCTGTCTCTAAAGGAAGAAGAAGAAAAGAAGAGGAAAGAAGGAAGAAGAAGGAAGAAGGAAGAATAAGAAGAAGTAGAGGGGGAGGAGGAGGAGGAAGAGGATGAGAAGGAGGAGGAGGAGGAGGAAGAAGAAGAAGAACAACAACAACAGTCTAATGGGGAACCCTAGACCACACCTCATGGGATAGCTTGCTTCTCATTTGTGAGAGCAGGACAGCCAGAGTTCCCACTCTCTTTACTGAAAGTTGAAGGTAGGTAGTATGACTTTCAGGTCATGGATGTGTGTCTCCACTTTGCCACATGGCTAGCGTTATCACATAGCTAGTGTTGGATCACTAGCTATGTGATAACAACGAAAGCAATACAAATAATAAAAACAATACTGGTGATTTATTGTGCTATTGTTATATGGCAGACATTTTACTTATATTTTCATATTTTGTTCTTGCAAAAAGACTTAGGATATAAGGAAATTATCATGTCTAGTGTCTACGTAGGAAACCTGAGTCAGAGAGATTAGTGTGCCAAGATTACCTGGTGAGTAATGGGCAGAAGGCTAACTCTGGAGCCTTTGTTTTTAACCACTATGTTATACTTCTGCTGGGGCTCAGAAAGTGATACTTCAAAGTATGGCACTTTGGCATGCTGAGCACTTTAAAATTAAAGGATTGAAAATAAAAATCTCCTGGAGGGGTGCATCATTCCTGGAGGTACTGCAATACCAATCAATGTGTGGAGTGGATGGAGCAAGCTCCTATTCTATCTCCCTGATCCAAAAATCCATTTAATATATTGCCCTTGGATAGAGGACATATCAAATATTAAACTGATAAGAACAGCTACTACACTTGATCTTAGCCAAAAGGTCGAGAAGCAATAAATTAAAGGATGTCAGAAGGCCTCAGAAGCAACCTCAGAACCAAGGTCTCTTAGATTTCCTGCCTTGCTGTCTCTTACTGTTCATTCTGTCTTGAAGCAAGTCAGAATTCCTCTTCCCCAGGGTGGGTCATAGAAACTAGAACTTCTCCTTTCCAAAGCCAGCCATAAAAACTAGAATAATTACTGTAACCTTTCTTTACCATTCTGGCTAGGAGCTGGCCATAAAGAAATTCTCTGGCTTATCCTTGTGCAATATTAGGTCAGAAGACTGTCATTCCAGAGGGGTCCTGCCTCATCCATACCTAGGAGGAAGAAATGCTACAACACAGAGGGCAAGAAGAATCTGCATAGGCCTTGTTGGGTTTCCCTATGCAGTCTATTAGCATTGGGTCATACTCTTTTAGTTCAATCATATTTCTACATGGCTATCTATGTTTCATCCAATCTAAGCATAAAAATGGACAGCTGGCCAGGTGCGGTGGCTCACACCTGTAATTCGAGCACTTTGGGAGGCCAAGGTGGGCGGATCACCTGAGGTCAAGAGTTTGAGACCAACCTGGCCAACATGGGGAAACCCTGTCTCTACTAAAAATACAAAAATTAGCTGGGCGTGGTGGTGGGCCCCTGTAATCCCAGCTACTCAGGAGGCTGAGGCAGGAGAATTCTTGAACCTGGGAGATGGAGGTTGCGATGGGCTGAGGTTGTGCCACTGCACTCCAGCCTGGGCAACAAGAGCAAAACTCCGTCTTGAAAAAAACAAAACCAAAAACAAACCAGACAACTTTCCCTGTATCTTTGGGTGTTCATTCTAAAGGCTCCTGTGTCACATAAAACTTTGATGAAATAAATTTGTTATGCATATCTCCTGTTAACCTGTCTTTGTTATAGCAGTGTCAGTCGTGACCCTTATGATGGGGGAGGAAAAATATCACATCTTTCTGTCCCTACACTTCTCTCCCAGAACTCAATTGCCTAGTCTTTCTTTTTACAAAACGAGGACTCGTGATTGTTCTGACACCCTCCTTCTGTTTGAGAGGATCAAATGAGATTGTGAAGGGGAAAATGTCTTGAAGACTATAAAGTAGCAGAAAAATATAAGCAATTATTAAGATGGACATGCTGGAAGAAAGAGAGCCAGAGAGAAGGCTCCCTGGAGTGAGAATTAGACTTTGACCTTCAACAAAAGGGCTGCCCTGCGTGTGCTGACAGCCCAAGCTGGGAACCTGGGTCCTTCTTCCACAGCTGTCAGAATGGCAGGGACAGGGGACCGGCGCCAGGCCTGGGCATCCAGGCGTGAGTGGCAAGGCACTCTTCACTAGAGTCTCCGGGCAGATTCACTCAGAGCTTGACCTTTTGAATGTAAAACACTTGTCAGATTGCCAAGTGCCAGCCAGTCAGGGAATGGATTCAGCCAGGATAATAGTATTTCTGTGGCTTTCTCAGGGATGCTTGCTCTGTGACTGTGGCCTACAGGGTCTCTTTTGGAGAGAAATGACTTCTACCAAACTCAGGGTATACCTGCAAACAGGAAACCCTCCACTATCTGGTTGGTGTTCCTCTCTCCCTCCCTCTATGTATGTGTGTGTGTGTGTGTGTGTATTTTATTTTTATTTTTTTTTAAAGAGACAGGGTCTTGCTCTGTCACTCAGGCTGCAGGACAGTGGCATGACCCTAGCTCACTGCGGCCTTGAGCTCATGGGCTCAAGCAATCCTCCTGCCTCAGCCTCCCAAAGTGTTGGGGTGACAGGCATGCACCACTGCACTCGTCTCTCAATTTTTAAAAACCTTGTCTCCATTTTATAAATGTCATGCTTTCTGTAATTTGTATTAAAAGACATAGTTATATGTTTTTCATTGACTAACTATAAAATTTTGTGGTTTATCTGAATAAGTATTCACAAATGATATTCCTTACCTTCCCCTCCCCTACCCCAATTCTAGAAAAATCTCTCTGGGTAGGACCAGGGGACAAGGAATGCTTATTCTCTTAGGAGTCATTAATACAAATACTATGCTTATAGAAGTGTCTTAGTTGATGCATTTGGACAAGAGAGTTCTGTGAAAAATAAAATAGGGGACTGTTCTAAGAACTGGTTTGTTTTTGTTTTTTTTGATTTTTAGTAGAGACAAGGTCTCACTATGTTGCCCAGACTGGTCTTGAACTCCTGAGCTCAAGCAGTCTGCCTGCCTCCATCTCCCAAAGTGTTGGCATTACAGGCGTGAGCCACCGCCTCTGGCCTATAAACTTGTTATTGATGGAAAGTTTTCCTTTAGGAGCCAAGCCACAGAGGCTAGCATAAGTTAGTGATTTTCAGTTATACATGTACAGCCACTGATTATTGCCTAGACTATGAATTCATATCATGGTTGCTTAAAGGTTTACAATTCAATTGTAAAATGGCTATAAATGCCTCCCATCTTGGATTACACTCCCTTTTGCCTCCTGACTTTGCTCTTCCTTCTATCAAGTGCTTTGGAAGGCTGAGGTGGGAGGATCAAGAGATGAAGGTGGCCCACAACTGTAATCCCAGCACTGTGGGAGGCTGAGGCAGGCGAACCACTTGAGGCCAGGAGTTCCAGACCAGCTTGGCCAATGTGGTGAAACTCCACTAAAAATAGAGAAATTAAACGGATGTAGTGATGCATGCCTATAGTACCAGCTACTCGGGAGGCCGAGGTATGAGAATCGTTTGAACCTGGGAGGCGGAGGTTGCAGTGAGCTGAGATTGCACCACTGCACTCCAGCCTGGGAAACAGAGCAAGGCTCTGTTTCCAAAAACAAAACAAACAAACAAACAAAAAACAAACAAACGATGAAGTTTAGTTTATCTACTTCTTGAATCTTGAAACTGGGCTTGGACATATGACCTGCTTTGGTCAAAGGAACATTAATGGGAGTGAAGCCACCCTAAACTTTCCAGTCCTAGTCAAGCTTCCAACTGACAGCATAGATTTGCTAAGCTGACCCAGACCAGAAAAACTGCTCAGCAGGCCCATAGAATCAAGAGACTTTGGCTGGGCATGGTGTCTCACGCCTGTAATCCCAGTGCTTTGGGAGGCTCAGGTGGGAGGATCACTGTAGGTCAGGAGTTCCAGACCAGGCTGGCCAACATGGTGAAATCCCGTCTCTACTAAAAATACAAAAATTAGCCAGGTATGGTGGTGCATGCTTATAATCCCAGCTACTTGGGAGGCTGAGGCAGGAGAATCTCTTGAGCCTGGGAGGCAGAGGTTGCAGTGAGTTGAGATCCTGCCACTGCACTCTAGCCTGGATGACAAGAGCGAAACTCCATCAAAAAAAAAAAAAGAGAGAGAGAGAGAGAGGGACATAATAGACATAATATGTTTGTTGCTTTAAGCCACTGGGTTTTGCAGTATTTTATTATATAACAAAGCAAATTGATTTAAATTCTAATTTAAAAAATTTTCAACTCAAATTCTTAGTCTACTAGAAGGGTTGGGAAGCTAAGGCCATTGGACTGGCTCTCTGTTTTTGTAAATAAAGTTTCATTGAAATGTGGTTGATCTGTTATGCATTTTCTTTCACTACTTTTGAACAATGATTGAGTAGTTGCAAGAGAGGTTGTATGGACCTCAAATACAAAAATATTTGCTATCTGTCCCTTTAAGAAAAAGTGTGGTTATCCCTACAGAGAATTGTTTGTGCTTTTGTAATTGTTGTATAGGAGTTCTTTTTTTTTTTTGAGACGGAGTCTGAGTTCAAGCGATCCTCCCACCCTGGCCTCCCAAATTGCTAGGATTACAGTTGTGAGCCACTGTGCCCAGCCAAAACTTTCCTTATATTTTTTACTTAAAAGTCTTGTTTTGACATTTATGTCTTTATTACATCTGAAGTTGATTTTTGGATATAGTGTGAGGCAGGAATCTAATTTCTTCTTTTCCAAATGGATTACATTTTTAAAAGGTGCTTCATTTCTTGAAGTTATTCCTTTCCCAGTGATGTGACATGCCACCTCTGTTGTGCATCAACATTATGAAATGTGCGGGTTTGTTTTGAAGCTCTCCATTCCATTTCATTCCCTTCCATTCCACTCCATTCATCCCTTTTGTCAATTTATCCGACCTTGCACCAATATGATTATATTTCTATAGGTTTATAATAATTATAAAGTATTACTATAGGTAATTACTATAGGCTTATAATACTGAATTGCTAATTACAATAGGTTTATAATAGTTAATAAAGTCATAATTAGTGTAGGTTTAGTATAATTCCTGATAGCTTGTGTGGCAAGTCCTCTGCCCTGCTTTTCTTTGGAGGATCCTAGTTATTCTTTGTCCTTTCCTCTTCCATGTATATTTTGGAATCATTTTATCAACTTCCATGTAAAACCCTGTTGAAGTATTGTGTTGAATCTGTAGATGAATTTGGAGAGAATGCATATCTCTACAATTTAGTCTTTCTACCCATGGACATAGTATATTTCTCCTTCTATTTAGATTTTAATATCCTAATAAAGTTTTATACTTTCCTCTGTAGTTCTGACATATCTTTAGTTCTTTTTTCTATGTAGAAAAAAAGTATTTTCTTAACTATTGTAAACGGATTTTTAAAAAATTATATTTTATAATTGTTTGTTTCTGGTATATGGAAATACAACATAAAAATATTGATTCTACAATAGAATGGAGGCTCCTCAGAAAATGAAAAGTAGAACTTCCATATGATCCAGCAATTCCACTACTGGATATACATCCAAAAGGAAGGAAATCAGTATATCAAGGAGATATTTGCACTCCCATGTTTATTGCAGCACTATTGACAATAGCCAAACTGTGGAATCAACCAAAGTGGCCACCAGTGAATAAATGGATAAAGAGAATGTGGTATATGTACACAATAGAATATTATTCAGCCATAAAAAGAATTAAGTCTTGTTATTTGCAGCAACATGGATGAAACTGAAGGGCATTATATTGAGTGAAATAAGCCAAGCATGGAGAGATTCATATGCAGGAGCTAAAAATGTGCATCCCATAAAGATAGAGAGTAGATTGGTGGTTACTAGAGGCGGAGAAGGGGAGGTAGGGTGGGGAGGGATGAAAGGGAAAAAAGAATATAAATGAATTTATTACCACTGAACTGCACACTTAAAGATGGTAAAAATGGTAAATTATATATGTTTATTTTACCCGAATAAAAAAATTAAAAATGTGAAAAGAATCCTATAACCAGGCTTCTTGCTAAACTTTAATTCTCATAGTTTGTCTATTCTATCGAGTTTTCTTTTTAAACAATCATTTAATATACAATTTAGTATGGATTTATTTTTTCTTCCAATTCCTAAAACTTCAATTTCTTTCTTATATCTATATTGGCTCAGACCTTCACAATGTGAATAGTAGTGGTATTAGTGGGATCTTGTCCCATTCCTGATTTTAAAAGGAAAGATTTTAGCATTTCCCTATTTAGAATAATGTTTGCTCTAGATTAATTATAGATACTTCTGTGTCTTCGTGGTATGTTCTCATCATTCTTTGAGCCCTTCCTTTCTTTCTGGAACAAAAAATGTTTCAAGTTTATCTTGTATTTCCCTACCTAGCCCTGGAGTCTGCCATTTCTCCAAAGAGCCTTAATTTTCTTTAGTGGGGAATGGTATGTAGGAATCAAGATCTGGGCACTAGGAGTACTCACTGGTACTGGTATGTCATGCTCCTAGGCCATCTTAGTGGATAGAATGGACACATACACACATACATATTTATTTCTCTTTATATTAAAAACCACAAGTCCACACCAATATCTCCAATTCCAATTCAACATCAGATTTATTTTTGTCCTCCTCTTTTCCATATTTGTAACTCCCTCCAGTGAGAAACCTGGTTCCCATTATCTTAGATGTATTCAATTATTTGCCCAATTCTCCCTGTATGTAATCAAAGTCTTATAGCGTAGGTCAGAAGCCCATGAAGGGGAGAGGAAGCAGAAGGAACAGGGAAAGGAAACAGGAAGGAGGGAAGAGAAGAGTTTTCTTTTTTTTATTTTAATCTTTATTTTACAGAACCATCTTCCCTCACCTACAAATATGGAAGAAAAAAAGATGCAGGGCATGGGACAGGAGAAGTGCCCCAGAAACAGTCCAGTTTAATCTCTGCAGCTTGGAGTGGAGCTGAGTGCCTGGTGGCCAATTCGCTCTTCCTCTTGTCTCCTAGGTGGCTCCTGACAGCTTTTTAAACCTTAATCTCCTTCGTTGTTTAAGAAAACCAGAGCTTGGCAGTAGTTAAAGTGGTAAAAACAGATTTTGTTCAGTATTGCAATAGGGAAAAAAAGCCTTCAGGATAGAATTGGGTTGAATTCCAAATACAGCAGGGGGAAGTGGGAATTTATAGCCAAGGAACGGGGACGGGGGCAGTCAGTGGATGGAAAATTACTAAGGGAAAACATCAGTGATAAGGGAGATTCTGACTGTACTGACCTAATCAGGCTTCTTGCTGCAGACAGACCAGGTGATCAGACATCACCTGGGGGATAGTGGAGGATGAGAAAACAGGTTAGATATCAGGGGTGATTAGGCTGGGTGCGGTGGCTCACGCCTGCAATCCCAGCACTTTGGGAGGCCGAGGCAAGCAAATCATGAGGTCAGGAGATCAACACCATCCTAGCTAAAATGGCGAAACCCCATCTTTACTAAAAATAAAAGAATTGGCGGGAGTAGGTAGTGGCAGAGCACCTAATCTAATAGTGCTCAGGAAGCTAGAAACAGAATAGGTAAACCCAGGAGGCAGAGCTTATGGTATGAGCCAGATCACGCCCTGCACCTCCAGCCTGGGTGACAGATTGAGACCTCTCTCTCTCATCTCTCTCTCTCTCTCTCTCTCTCAAATGAGTGGAACATACAGGATAGAGATTTCTATCCTAAACCAGCTGGCGGGTTCTTTGCTGGAAGCTGGACAGTGGCAAGGATGGATGAGGTCAAGGTCGGGCCTGGGTGAGAAAAGTTCCAGGGGAGCCTGAGTAGAGTTTTGTAGAGAGGATCTTTGTCATGAATTTGGAGGCAATACTTTTGAAGGCCAGGGAGGTGCCACTCATGCGTTTCCACTGAACTCTGAGAGACTGCGGTGGGAGTTTGCACACCTCCACCTTCCGCTGCACAAAGCCCTGCTGGCCTGGCACACCATGTATGCACAGCAGCACCATTTCTTATTCAGCTTGCCCTGAGAGCTGTTTGTGTTGAGCACCTTGCCAAATTCCCACATCATCTCATTGGGCTCCATGGAGCCTGAGATCTTCATACTATATATAAAGTGTAGCAAGTGTGGCTCGGCCTCTTCAGGTTTGAACATCTCCACTCAGTTTTTTTAGGTTCCTTTTGGCAAACCTGAAACAAAGATGCCTCTGTATAAACTTGAAGGAGAACTTGCTGTTTGTGGAGCGGGCTCCAGGCTGCATGGGGCACTGGCAGACACATTGGCTGTGCCCCTGGCTTCTGCCCCATCTCCAGAACCTCTTGCGGATCCGCCTTGGTTCTCTGAATGTTCTTAGTGCAGCAATTTTTAAGGACTGAATTGTGACCCCCATGTCCCCAACATTCATATGTCACAGCCCTAATCCCCAGTGTGACTGTATCTGGAGATAAGGCCTTTGAAGAGGTGATTTAAAATTAAGGCCTGTAAAGATTTTTTTTGAGACAGAGTCTTACTCTGTTGCCCAGCCTGGAGTGCAGTGGCATGATCTCGGCTTACTCTGCCTCCTAAGTTCAAGTGATCCTCCTGACTTAGCCCCCCTAGTAGCTGGAATTATAGCCACCACCCCCAGCTAATTTCTGTATTTTTAGTAGAGATGGAGTTTCACCATGTTGGCCAAGCTAGTCTTGAACTCCTGGCCTCAGGTGATTCACCTGCCTTGGCCTCCCAAAGTGCTGGGATTACAGGCGTAAGGCACTGCGCCCAGCCAGGCCTTTAAAGTTTAAATAAGGACATAAGGATGGGGTCCCAATCAAACAGGACTGGCTTCCTTATAAAAAGAGGAAGAGACACCAGGGATGCATGGGCACAGAAAAAAGACCATGTGAGGACACAGAGAAAACTCTGCAAGACAAGGAGGGTGGCCTCCGAAGAACCTAACCCTGTTGGCACCTTGATCTTGGACTGCCAGCCTCTAGAACGATGAGAAAATAATTGCTGTTTAAGCTTCCAGTTTGTGATATTATGGCAGCACTTGCACACTAATACAGCAGTTAAAGGTGGGAGTGGTAGGCTCCCTGAGACTCAAGCTTGGAGCTGGCAGAGACCCTGCGCTGTACCCTGTGGCATGGGAAAGTGTGCTGCTGTTGGTCAGATCTGCCAAAGGCTGGGGATGCAAAGGGATGGTGCAGACTCCAGCTTGGACCTCTTGTAGCCCAAGAGCAGATCGAAAGGCATTGCCTTGTTGTACCTCTGGCCCATTGCAAGTCTTTTTTTTTCCTCGAGAATCTGAAATCCTTTATTGGAACATAATCGCTGTTTGTCAAATAGAAGACACAGAAAGCAAACGACAGTGAAAACAGAACCCAGTGACCAGAGCCAGTCCCTTGGTTGGGGACCCTCCCCTACTACCTGGTGGACCAGCCTGGCGACCTCTGTCCCTCCCCGGACCCCCGGGCCTTTGGCATAATGCTGATGAGGGGCTGCAGGCAGTGAAGCCCCTTGATTCAAAGCAGAGACTTGAGTGGGCGCTGGAGAGTGGGGGCAGTGAAGAGGCCAGGAAGGGCTCGGTGGGCCCCCCGGCTGGGCCAAGGCTAGTGGAGGAAGCCAGGAGCGGGTGAGATGGCGTCTGTTTTCTGAAAAGGGGCGCGTAGGGGCCTGCAAGCAGGCGGCGGTGGCGGCTGGGGGGTGGGGGTCACACGCGGACATCCTTCTCATCACCCGTCTTGGGAACAGTTTCCAGCAGCGGTTCCCCGGGACCCGCCTCCATTCCCACCTTGGCCTCGCTGGCCTTAGAGTTGGGGACTCAGAGGCAGAGTCAAAGCAGCGCTGCATGTGGTACTTCGTGTCGGTAGGGTCCATCTTGCTGATGGCGTCTTGCAGCATCTGCACGTCTTTCACATCAAAGCACTTCTGGAGATCCTCTGGGAGGGGAGGGACTCGCAGACCTCGCCGGGGTCCAGGCCGCCAGGGCCGAGCCGCTTCTCTTGCTCCTCCTCCTCGTACTCCTTCATGGCCCTCTCGATGTGCAGCTTGGCACGGACCCGCACATGCTCCTTGAAGGCTTCCAGTTCGTCGTCGAAGCCCTCCATGTACTGGCGATCGGCTGTCTTAGTCTTAGTGAAGAACTGCCAGAAGCAGGCCCGGGGGTCCACCTTCAGGCTCTTGGCCAGCTCCAGGATAAACTGCATGACGATTGTCTTGGGGACTACCTGCTCCATGAGTGCACATTTCTCCTCCACCTCTAGATCAATGCATCAGATGACCAAGTAATTGGCTGTCTCCTCGCACACCAGGTGGACGTTGTCTGACAGGTACTCTTGGCTGTCATCCCAGTGACGAGCATGCCGAAGTGCTTGGTCTGTTTCTCGTACTTTTCTACGAAGGTCTTGTGTTTCTGCTCCCTCACCTCCTCTGAGTCCTCCTCCACCTTCTCGGGCTTGGTGTTGACCATGCTCTTGCTGAAACCGTCTTTTCTGAGCGTGTCCACGTTCCAGGGCATGTTCTTCTCCTTCTTGTGCATCTCCTCCAGCTTCTGCTCCCAGCCCGGATCCTCCTTGCGCAGCTGCTGCGCCTTGGCCTGCAGCCGCCCCAGCTCTGCCTTGCCGCCCTCGGCCACCTCCAGCTCCTTCAGCTTCCTCTGGCGCTCGGCCACCTTGCGCTTGCACTCGTGGCGGCCCCTGTCCAGTTCCTCCTTCTCTCTCTGGAACTGCTCCATGCGCTGCCCCCGGGCCTGGTGCCGCCAGTGGAAGAGGCTGGCCGTGTCGATGTTGGGGTGCGTCTAGTCTTCATCATTAGACACCTCTATGTGGTCCCACATGCTGTAGTCCACCATCTTGCCTTGGCGGCCCAGCCCACTCTGGCTTGGGTGGCGGCGGCAGCAGCGCTGGAGACTCCCAAGGCAAGTCTTAAATCTCTTCATGTGTGGAACCTACGGACACCATCAACTCTGTCTGTTGCCACGTGAGGGGGAAGGTCCTTGTAGTCATAAAATGGCTCCACATAGGGTTTAGTTCATCTTTTTGAGGGATATGGAATACATTCATCCATGGAGCATTGATTATTTGCTCCAACGAGTCTCTCTTGCTGGAATTGAGAATGAGAAATTTCTTAAGCAGGTTTTCACCTTCCATGAACAAGTAGAAGTGAATGTGATACATTCCACTCTGTACTTCATCCTACAGCTCCTTGAAGTTCTGTCCATCAAAGGCAGGGATCCATTGACCAGTATATAGAAACTGACTCCCGAAATCCATGGTGGGTCCGTCATACTTTTGACCACAAAGAGTTCCAGGGCAGCAAAAGGGATAACTGGAAGGAAGACAACCGCCTTGTTGACAAAGGTGAATTTGTTGCCGATGCCAAAGTCTGCAATCTTGATGTTCATGTCAGCATCCAAGGGCAGGTTTTCTGCCACATATTTATGTGTATATATATACGTGTGTGTGTGTGTGTGTGTATATATATATATATATTTTTTTTTTTTTTTTTTGAGACGGAGTTTCACTCTTGTTGCCCAGGCTGGAGTGCAATGGTGCAATCTCGGCTCACTACATCCTCTGCCTTCCAGGTTCAAGTGATTCTCCTGCCTCAGTCTCCCGAGTAGCTGGGATTACAGGCATCCTCCACCATGCCCGGCTAATTTTGTATTTTTAGTAGAGATAGGGTTTCTCCATGTTGGTCAGGCTGGTCTCCAACTCCCGACCTCAGGTGATCCACCCATCTTGGCCTCCCAAAGTGCTGGGATTAAAGGCATGAGCCACCGTGCCTGGCCTGTATATTTGTTTCAGACAGATTTTTGCTCTTGTCACCCAGGCTGGAGTGCAGTGGCGTGATCTTGGCTCACTGCAACCTCCGCTCCCTGGGTTGAAGCAATTCTCCTGCCTCAGCCTCCCGAGTAGCTGGTATTACAGGTGCATGCCACCAAGCCCAGCTAATTTTTGCATTTTTAGTAGAGACAGGGTTTCACCATGTTGGCTAGGCTGGTCTCTTCTCCTTGTTGTGCATCTCCTGACCTTAGGTGGACTGCCTGTCTCAGCCTCCCAAAGTGCTGGGATTACAGGTGTCAGCCACCATGCCCAACCATCTGCTTTTGAGTCTCTATGAACAACAAGCTTCTGGTGACAGTAATGCACAGCAGATCCTATCTGGCGGAATTTGACTTGGTCGTCTTGTTACGGAGCAAAAGGGGCTCACTGCCCAATGTGCTGCCAGCCAATACATTGACTCCAGGTTCTGGGGAAAAGCAAAGCTTTTTGTTGCAGGTTGACCAATAAGGAGACAGGAGTCCAGCTCAAATCTGTCTCCCTGTGCTGGCTTTAAGGCAATATTATTAGAAAAGGTTTGGGGGTGAATTCTGAGATTAGCAGGTGGTTGGTGGAAGGAAAGGGGAGGTCTGGGAAGTCCTCCAGCATATGCAGGCATCTCTTCATGCTTCCTCATGGGTCGCATGTGCAAATTCGGGAGGAGTTAGTATGAAACATCTGATGGAGATCCAGACTGTGAGGTAAGAAACCTTGTTTTCCACAGATTCCATTTGGCCATATTGGTTCCAACCAATTTCAGTCAATTTTTAAATCTCGTAAGCAGAAGGAATTTCAGCAATTTGGCAAGTTATTTCTTATCTGTGATCCTGAAAACTCAAGAATTTCTGTTAGTCACTGGTTTCTTGAACTCTTTGGGTCACGGTTTCACTCTTTTTCTTTCATACTTCCATGAGGCAGGAGGACTCTTCTCCAGTGGTGTAGTCTGTGACAAGGAATCTTGTTCTCAGTCTCAATCCCTGCAAATAATTTCACCGTGATGGGATAATTCTAAGCCTTCATGCTTTTTACTTCGCGGGATCGGCTCTGGAAGCTAGAGGAATTCTGTTGAGTCTGGTCAATGATGCTCATGGCTACATATTTCCCAGTAAGGATGTGCCAGGCCAGCTTTGATAGGCAAAGGTACCCTTGATGATGGTGTTGAGGAGCTGGTGTTTGCTGACATGGGCGTTCTCAGCCGAGATGGACAAGAGGCCCTGCCGTACGTTGGACTTAACTGCTGGGCTTGAAGGCAGAGTGCCCCAAAGTCAGCTTAAAACTGAGAAAAGCTAGAGAGAAGCTTGGTCTAGACTACCTCAAAAGAAAAATCACTCCCAAAGACCACCTGACCGACTGATCTTTATAATGGGATCAACACACAATGCTAAAGTAAAAATAAAAATCAGGTACTAAAAAATTTTTTTTTTAAATGAAGAAAAGAAGGGCTGGGCGCGGTGGTTCACGCCTGTAATCCCAGCACTTTCAGAGGCTGAGGTGGGTGGATCACGACCAGGAGATCGAGACCATCATGGCTAACACAGCGAAACCCCGTCTTTACTAAAATACAAAAAATTAGCCAGGCTTGGTGGTGGGCATCCCCTTAGTCCCAGCTACTTAGGAAGCTGAGGCAGGAAGAATGGTGTGAACCAGGAGGCAGAGGTTGCAGTGAGCGAGATGGCGCCACTGCACTCCAGCCTAGGTGACAGAGTGAACTCTGCCTCGAAAGGGAAGGGAAGTGAATAAGAATGAGAGAAAAACAGTTTAGGCGCAGTGGCTCACCTGTAATCCCAGCACTTTGGGAGGCTGAGGTGGGAGGATGCGCAAACTCAAAGGAAGTTAGAATCTCGGCAACAAATGAGACCATCTATTATAAAGTCGCGTAAGATCGCGCTA
This sequence comes from Papio anubis, assembly GCF_008728515.1. Lineage (NCBI taxonomy): Eukaryota > Metazoa > Chordata > Mammalia > Primates > Cercopithecidae > Papio > Papio anubis. Next base: position 150,647,665 of record NC_044980.1, read on the forward strand.
ATAAAGCATCATCAAAGAACTCAAAGGCATCGCTCGAAATAAATGGATAAATGAGAAAAAGAATGGGGGGGGAGAGAGAGAGAGTTAATAACAAATGAAAAAGACAGAAAGCCTACAATGCCAAAAAGAAAACAAGTTAACTATGTGCAAAATCCATAGGTCATTAGAAAACAAGCGTCAAACTAAACCTCGGCTCGCGCAACAGAGACTTATGCAGAGTGCCGCCAGATTCTCTAACAGTGGCTTCTTATGAGGTCATAGCAAGAAAGGGACCTTTCATGGCTGATGATAATCCACAGTGGTTTCCTCATTTTTTGGTCTCAAGAAAGCCTTACTCTTAAAAACATTTTGAGAACCTGAACAGCAACAGCTTTTCCTTTATGTAGGTTACAGATATTGCTATTTGCCTTATTAGAAATTAAAACCCATACAATGCTTTAGTGGCTTTTTCATTTCTAGCTCGAAAAGCTATAACATTTTTTGGCTTATTATGTTTTTAAATGTTCAAATATGGAGTGATTTTTAATTTATCTTTTTATTAGTTTTTAAATTTTATTTGTATTTTAGTGTATCTATAATAAAAGGACTCTGTATAAACAAAAATAACTAAAATACCGTTCTAAAAACAATAATTCCTCAATGTTAACATATTTTCAGTGTTAAAACTTTTAATTGTCCCATATATTTTCAATTAAAAATTTTTTATTTTATTAAAAACTTTTTTCATTTATTTATTTATTTATTTATTTATTTATTTATGAGATAGGGTCTCACTCTGTCACCCAGGCTGGAGTGCAGTGGTATGATCTCTGCTCACTGCAACCTCCACCTCTCAGGTTCAAGCCTCCTGAGTAGCTGGGACTACAAGTGTGTATTTTTTAGTGGAGATGGGGTTTCACCGTGCTGGCCATCTTGACCAACAAGTTGACCTCAAGTGATCCTCCCGCCTCAACCTCCTAAAGTGCTGGGATTACAGGCGTGAGTCACTGCACCTGGCCATTTTGAAATTTTTTGTTTTGCCAGGCGCGGTGGCTCACGCCTGTAATCCCAGCTCTCAGGGAGGCAGAGGCGGGAGGATAGCTTGAGCCCAGGAGTTCGAGACCTGCCTGGGTAATATAGCAAGACCCCGTTCTCCACGAAAAGGAAAAAAAAAAAAAAAAAAAAAAAAAAAAAAAAGAAATTTTTTGTTTTTCAGATTGTCTGTTTGAATCAGGAACCAAATAAGGTCCATATATTGTGATTGATTGATATTATGTCCTTTAAAAGGCTTTTAAAATCTATCAGTTTCCACTCTAATCTCCTTTATAATTTATTTTTGAGAAATCCAGATCGTCAGCATCCTCCTGTTTTGAGTTTGCTGGTTGTATTCGTGGTATAGATTAGCCAGTTTCTCTGTATTTTCTGTACATTGATAGTTGAATCTTGAGGTTTGATCAGATTTAGATGTGAATTTTTTTTGGTAAGACTCCTTTACAGGTGGTGCTCTGCTTTTTTATTGGGAGCCACCTGATGTCTGATGAGCTCTCTTTTTGTGATATTCACAGACTTTCATTCTAATTTCCTAGATCTATTAAATCATGATGAGTAACATGATGGTTAATTTTAGGTACCAACTTGAGTGGGCTAAGGGATGCCCCAATAGCTGGTAACATATTATTTCTGCATGTGTCCGTGTGAGTATTTCTGGAAGAGATTAGCATTTGAACTAGTAGACTGAGGGTCTTAGTCTGTTTGTGCTGCTACAACAAAATACCTGAGACTGGGTAATTTTTTATTTGTATTTTTGTATTTAATTATTTATTTGTTTTTGAGAGAGAGTTTAGCTCTTGTTGCCCAAGCTGGAGTGCAATGGTGCGATCTCGACTCACCACAACCTATGCCTCGCCTCCCTGCCTCAGCTTCCCAAGTAGCTGGGATTACAGGCGCATGCCACCACGCTGGACTAAATTTTGTATTTTTAGTGAAGACGGGGTTTCACCATGTTGGCCAGGCTGGTCTTGAACTCCTGACCTCAAGGGATTGCCTGCTTTGGCCTCCCAAAGTGCTGAGATTACAAGTGTGAGCCACCACGCCTGGCCCATTTTTTTTTTTTTTTTTTAAATAGAGATGGGGGTCTCATTACATTACCCAGGCTGGTCTCGAACTCCAGGGCTCAAGCAATCCTCCCACCTTGGCCTCACAAAGTGCTGGGATTACAGGCATGAGCTGTCGCACCTGACCAAAATACCTGAGACTGGGTATTTTATAAAGAACAGACATTTATTTCTCCTAGTTCTGGAGGTTGGAAAGTTCAAGACCAAGGCTCTGGCAGTTGAGGATGTTTGGTGAGGCTACGTCCTCTAGACAGGTGGAATGCTGTGTCCTTGCATAGCAAAAAGGCTAAAGAGCAAGCTAAGACCTAGACAAATGCCATAAAAAGCCTTTTTCATAAGGGCCTTCATCTCTTTCACAAGAGAGCAGCCCTCGTGGTGTAATCACCTGTTAAAGTTCCGTCTTTTAATACTATTACCTTGACAACACCTGGATTTTGGAGGGGTTGTCACATTCAGACCGTAGCACTGAGTAAAGAAGATCCCCCTCCCTCATGTGGGTGGGCAACATCCTAGCTGCTGAGGGCCTGAATAGAACAAAAAGGCAGGGGAATTGTGAATTCAATCTATCTGCTTGATTTGGGACATCCAGCGCTCTTGCTCTGCAACGTTGGAACTCCATGTTCCTAAGCCTTCAGACTCAGGCAGGGATTTTCACCATCAGATCTCCCACTTCCTGTTTTTGGACCTTGGCACTCAGACTGGAGCTTATACCATCGGCTTTCTGGCTCCCAGGCCTTCAGGCTTGAACTAGAACTAAACTGCTTGCTTTCCCGGGCCTCCAGTTTGCAGATGGCAATTTATGGAACTTCTCAGCCTCCCTAATCATGTGAGTTAATCCCTCATAATAAGTCTCTTTCTATATATCTCTATATATCCTATTTGCTTTGCTTCTCTGGAGAGCCCTGACTGATACAAATAGCAAAATAAGGCCGGGTGCGATGGCTCATGCCTGTAATCCTAGCACTTTGGGAGGCTGAGGGCTGAGGTGGACAGATTGCCTGAGCTCAGGAGTTTGAGACCAGCCTGGGCAACATGGTGAAACTCCATCTCTACTAAAAATACAAAAATTAGCTGAGCATGGAGGCATGTGCCTGTAGTCCCAGCTACTTGGGAGGTTGAGACAGGAGAATTGATTGACCCCAGGAGGCAGAGGTTGCACTGAGCCGAGATAGTGCCACTGCACTCCAGCCTGGGTGACAGAGCAAGCCTCCATCTCCAAAAAAAAAAAAAAAAAAAAAAAAGGGCAAAATAATAAATCTATCATCCCTTCTTTAATTATTGGCTGGAATACTTTAACAGAGAGAAATGTGTCATCTATTGTTATAAACTTCCAACTCACTTAACTTGGGATGAGAGATGATTCCTGTTCTTGCAATAAAAGGTATTTTGAAAGGTTCCAAATTAAGCTAAAGAAATAAATCGCTGAGAGAGGAATTTTGGCATCAGAAACATCACTTTAAATGTTTGAGGTCCTGAGAATATTTGAGGTCTTGTTATGGCTGAAATAATATAAAGTGAGTAATCTACAGTGCTACCCACAGCTCTCAACAATGTGCCCAACCCGCAATACACATTCAGTACATATTAGCCATTATTAACATCATATAATCTAACCATCGCATTTTAGATGTGGAAAATCCGGGGTTATTCATTTGTTTGTTCACTCAACAAATGCTTACTGAGCCCTTATTAAACTCTCTGAGGAGGCACAGTTCTAGGGGCTGGGGAAACCACAAAACCACGTCTCTGAGTTTGTTGTCCTTTGTTGTGAGTTGTGGGAAATCTAAGAGGGTGATAAATGATTTGAAGGAAATAAACAGGGTGATGTGTTAGTCCTAGTGGGTGGGGCATTACTTTAGGTGGGGTGCTAACATTGGGAGAAAGGAGCCCAACAGGTAGAGGCGTAGAAAGAGGATTTTCCACGCAGGGGATACTGCAAGTGCAAAGGTTCCAAGGTGGGAATAAGCTGGATATGTTCCTGGAGCAGAAAGGCAATCGGCGTGGTTGAGTCTGAATGAGCAGGCAGAAGGGTGGTAGAAGGTCCGTCCGTGTAGAGAGACAGGTGGAAGCAGAGATGAGAATCCCGTTTTCCTGGGGGCTTCTGCATTGGTATATTTTGTATATCACTTTGTACGATTCTGGGGCCCACTTTGTATGATTTGCGGCTACAAAACACAGTGTTTTCAAAGTCACTTTCCTCCTCCTGCCTGCTTAGACCTGTGCCTTTTAAGAGCCAGTTCTGAAGCAGACAGCAGTTCGGTGCTGCAGCCCAGATTTTCCTTCCCGCGGCTTGCAGCCCCTAGTGTTTTCAGGGACCGCTGGTGAGAGCGGCTGATTTGGAGTTGAAGAGCCAGCCCCTGGGCCATTCCAGCTTTGTGCTCTGCCCTGACCTCTGGTGGAACCGGCCTGTTAAGACATAGACCAAGTGGGAATCTGGCAGTCCTTGCCTCCTTCTCCCATTTGGCTGGGAGTATGCGCTGTATTATGAAGGCCTCCAGCTCCTCAGGTCTGCCTCAGGTTTTCAGGACTTTTGGAGGGACAGGATTTCAGACACTGCCATGGGATGGCCCAGTGACTTTTGACCATCCAACACCTCTTGGCCTAGGGATTGGCTCAGAAAGGGCACATGACCCAGTCTGGGCAAGTCAGGTCTTCCCTAAGCATTGGTACAGGGACCTTGGGAGACAGAACATCTTTTTACCTGGGATTTGGAGTTATAACGTCCTTTTATACTTGGACTGACAGTCTCCATCTCTGTGGCCACACAGAGGGAGGCTTCCTGAGAATTTAAATCAATACTAAGGAGGAAGGTGGGGTCTGCAGATGTGATGGGAGGCATCGTTTAAGCTCCTGCTTCGGTTTGGGCTTAGACTGAGCCAATAAATAACTTTTTCTCTTAAGCTAGTTTCAGTTGGGTTCCTGTCGTTTGCAACTGGAAATCTCCTAATTACTATGTCAATCAGTGCTAGCCATCACTATTAGTAGTGGTAGTAATCAAAAGTAAGTTTGAAGTAGATATACAATGGCACTCTATGGCACAAACCACATTTGTCACTATATAGTGATCTGTTTTTCTGTTTCTAAATGTTGGTCTCTCTCATTCCATAAAGGCAGGAACCATATTTGTTTTGCTCATCAGTCTAGCTCACTGTCTAGTTGAGTAAGGCCTCAGTAAATACTTGTGGAATGAATAAATGGTTGCATGGCAATGTTTACTGATGTGAGAAAGTAACTTACATTCTCTAATACTGTTGTAGCCATCTAGGGGAATGTGCTTATTCTTTAGCTCGTCATGCTGAAGGGTTTACGGGCAAAGTTGGATGATATCTACTGCAACTTAGTTGGTTCAGGAAAAAAAAAAGTGTATCTGTATGTGTATATCAATGACACAACCACAATGTGAAAGTTTAAGAGCTTTTAGCACTCACTACAGCCCCATGCCCCCATCACTCACATTAAATAATGATCTGATGAGCCATCTTGTTTCATTTCTACTCCCACTACCTTCCTCTCTCAATAGACTTATTTTGGAATTATTTACTTTGAAATAATTTCAAGCTTGCAAAAAAATTGCAAGTATAGTTTAGAGAATACCCAAATACTCTTTATTTAAATTCACTATTTTTTAACATCTTGCCACGCTCCCTCATGTGCAATGTATGTGTATATATATCTGTATGTGTTTACAGATATATGTGCATGTAGACATAAAATCGTTAATTTTTGGACTGAGAGTAGGCTGCATGGCTAAGGTCTCTTTATTTCATGTATGTGTATATGTGTGTTGAGAAAGAGAGTACAAATACAGCAAAATGTTAATCATTATTGAAATTAAGTGGTGGCTACAGAGGTATTCATTGTACTGTTCTTTCAATTTCTATGTATTTAAAAATTATCAGAATTAAAAAATAGGAAAAGAAAAAATATTACCATTGTCTTGATGTGTAGTCGTGATCACCCTGTTTTTAAGAAATTTCCAATCATGGTCAGGCATGGTGGCTCACGCCTGTAACCTCAGCACTTCAGGAGGCCCAGGTGGGCAGATCACTTGAGGTCAGGAGTTCAAGACCAGCCTGGCCAACATGGAAAAACCCCGTCTCTACTAAAGATACAAAAATCAGCTGGGTGTGGTGGTGTGCACCTGTAATCCCAGCTATTAAGGAGGTTGAGGAAGGAGAATTGCTTGAACCCAGGAGGTAGAGGTTGCAGTGAGTCAAGATCATGCCACTGCACTCCAGCCTGGGGGACAGAGTGAGACTCCATCTCAAGAAAAAAAAAAAAAAGAAATTTCCAATCCCCGAATTATAGGATAAATATTAGGGGAAAAACTATTTGCATTATAAAGAAATGTTCCTGTTCTGGGAAAAATATCTACTCAAGTCTTCTTCAAATAGTAGCAATTAAAATGATCCAATGAAGGCATAGAGTTCAGCTGCAGAGGAAATGAAATTAGCCCAAGAGAACAAATCTTTTCTTTCCCTTTTCCCTTCCTTTCTTCCTTCATCTTTCTCTAGTTTGCTAAAATTTTTTAAAAAGCTCTTTTGTTTTTTGATTATAAAGTCACTGTAAAAAAAGAAGTTCAGACAATAATGAAAGAGGTAAAGAAGACATTAAAATTATCCGTGATGTTCCATTCTAAAATAATAGTGAAAACAACACAAAACACTGTTCTAAACACATTCATACTTTACTAATAGCCCAAGGAAGTAGTTTCTACTGTCATTCACATTTTACAGGTGGGGAAGTTGAGGCACAAAGGGTTTAAGTAAATTTCTTAAGATGAAAGTCCAACTCCACCTAAGAGTTGGAAGAGCTTGAATTTGAACTCAGGCAATCCGACTCTAAAACCGTGCTCTTCACCACTATCCTACCCCACCTTGCTGAGAGAGAGGCACTTCAAACCCTTTGGTAAATAGTCTTTTGTACAGATATGCACTCTTGCTCACATACACACAAGTGCACACATACACAATAATCACGCACATGATCTTATGCATATACACAGACATGTGCACATACATGTCACAAACACACATATAAGCACATCCACATTTTACAAAACAATCATTTTATTTATGGCGCTTGACATGGTTAGGCTTTGTGTCCCCACCGAAATCTCATCTTGAATGGTCAAGTTTGGGACAGGTGAAGGTAATTGAATCACGGCGGCGGTTCCCCCATGCTGTTCTCGTGATAGCGAGTGAGTTCTCACGAGATCTGATGGTTTTATAAGTGTCTGACATTTCCCCTGCTTGCATTCACTCTGTCTTGTCGCTCTATGCGGAAGGTTTCTGCTTCTCCTTTGCCCTCCGCCATGATTGTAAGTTTCCCGACGCTTTCCCAGCAGTGTGGAACTGTGAGTCAATTAAACCTTTTTCCTTTATAAATTACCCGGTCGCAGATATTTCGTCATAGCAGTGTGAGAACAGACTAATACAGTGCTTCATGATTCACGTTTTACATACAAAAGTAAGCAGGAGAGTTTGATGAACCCCTGTTTTGAGTGAAACAATCAACTTTACTGTCTCCAGCACCTGAGAGGCCTGGACAGAAGAGGACCAGGAAGGGGACTACCGGATTGGGTTCCTTTGTGGTGGCCTTGCTATCAAGGGTCAGGTTGCAGGCATGGCTTCAATGACGCAACCACAGTGTGAATGTTTAGTTTTTAGCACTCACTACAACCACACGTGCCAATCACTCAGATTCAATAATAATTTGATGACTCATCTTGTTTCATCTCTACTTCCACTACTTTTTTCTCTGTATAGATTTTTTGGAATTATTTACTTTGAAATAACTTCAAACTGGCAGGAGTATTACTAGTATAGAAAATACGAAGCTGGGCCGGGCTTGATGGCTCACGCCTGTAATCCCAGCACTTTGAGAGGCTGAGGCGGGTGGATCACGAGGTCAGCAGTTCCAGACCAGCCTGACCAACATGGTGAAACCCCGTCTCTACTAAAAATATGAAAAAATTAGCTGGGCGGGGTGGCAGGTGCCTGCAATCCCAGCGACTTGGAAGGCTGAGACAGGAGAATTGCTTGAAACCGGAAGGCGGAGGTTGCAGTTAGCTGCGATTGCCACTGCACTGTAGCCTAGGCAATAAGAGCAAAACTCCGTCTCAAAGAAAGAAAATACCCAGCTGGGCACGGTGGCTCATGCCTATAATCCCAGCAGTTTGGGAGGCCTAGGCAGGTGGCTCACCTGAGGTCAGGAGTTCGAGACCAGTCTGGCCGACATGGTGAAACCCTGTCTCTACTAAAAATACAAAAAATTACTGGGGCGTGGTGGTGGACACCTGTAATCCTAGCTACTCAGGAGGCTGAGGCAGGAGAATCGCTTGAATCTGGGAGGTGGAGGTTGCAGTGAGCTGAGATCTCACTACTGCACTCCAGCCTGGGTGACAGAGGGTGACTTCATCTTCAAAGATACCAAATGCCCTTTATCCAAATTGACTAATTTTTAACCTCTTGCCACATATGCTTTATAATTCTCTCTCTCTGACTTGCTCTATATATGTGTGTGTGTATATATATATATATCTGTATGTGTATATACTTGTATACATATATATATAATCATTAATTTTTAGGCCATCTGACAGTAGGCTGCATGGCTAAGGCACCTTTACTTCATACTTCAATATCCGTTTCCTGAGAACAAGGATATTTTCCTACACAGCCATAGTAACTAAATGGAGGAAAGTTAGTTGGTAACAATACTTATATCTACGGTCCATATTCCAGTATTGTCAATTGTCCCAATAATGTCCCTTATAATATTTTTTTAACCCCTAGTCCAGGATCTCGTCCAAGGTCATGCATCACATTTGGTTGTCATGTCTTGTTGGTCTCTTTTCATTGGAACTGTTCTTTAGCCTTTCTTTGCCTTTGATGACATTGACATTTTGGAAGAATAAAGGCTATGTATCTTATAGAATGTTCCTTGATTTGGGTTTATCTTAAGTTTTCTATCGGCTATGTTCAGGTTAGGTCTTCCTGGTCAGAATGCTACTGGGCCAGGACATTGTGTCTATCTCAGGAAATCACATCTGTAGGTACACAATGTCCATTGATGGAGGTAATTTTCATCACTGGGTCAAGGTATTGTCCAGTTTCCCTGTGGTATGACATGCTTTTAAACATTTAATAACATATGGTATTTTTTTTAAAGCAAGAAAAGTAAGACCTACAGTATTGTTTTTCACGATGATGGTATTGCTACCACCATTATCACCATCATCACTATCACCATCATGCAAGACTTCTGTGTTGGGTGCTGTATAAGTGCTTTACCTGCTTTACTACGAAATCACAACTGCTCTGTGAATAAGAGGCACATGTGGCTGAGAGTGATTAAGTAACTTGCCAAAGGCTGAATAGAGCTCAAACCTGGCTGGCTGACTGTGATTGTTTTTTATGCAGTTCTCTAACTTTGTATGTTTTGCTTATTTCTTAGTCTTAACCTTTTATAAACATTGCTGCGATGAATATCCCAGAAAACGTATGTTTATGAATTGTCAAAATCCCAGCCCTTAGGCCTCTAGACTCCATCTCTTCCTGAAATGTTAATGAGATAGATATTCTTAGGTAAACAGAAATATATATCCTCAGCAGTAGGTCATCTTATAAAGCCACGCTGGTTGTGAATTGGAAGGGAGTCATCAGGTTGATCATTCTATCCTGGGCAAGAAACTTCTCTACCGGTGACTTAACAACAGAAATAGTTACCATAGTAATAACATCCCTTGAACACCTCCCTATATGTGAAGCACGTTTCCTTTGTGATTTTATTAATCTTTACAATAACTCTGTGAGGTAGATACTATCTCCCCACATTCAGATGACAGGAAACACCTGGTGGCATCCCTGACAGATGGACGTAGTCACTGCTACCAAGTATCTGTGAATGGGGAACTCTCTCTAAAGCAGACCGAACCACTCATTCATCACTCTAATTGCTTACTTCTGTAAGTAAGAAATCACTTAAAATCACTATAAAATTCATCATGGAATTTACTAACTCATTTTTGCATGAGAGCTTGCAATGTTTCAATACTAACAATGAACACAGCTGCCATGTGTTGAGCATTTCTAAGAGGCCAGCATTTATTCTTGGTGCAAGTTTTGCTGGTATAACCTCATTTCTGCACAATGACCTTGTTGGGAGTGCTGTTATTACCTCCATCTTATATATGACGTGACTGAGGCCTGTCACTATTAAGTAGAGAGGCCAAGATAGTTACATGTCACTGCAGGTACTTACCTGGTGACTTTAGAAACTGACCTCCCTAGAAACATATCCAAGGGGCTGGGCGCTGTGGCTCACATCTGCAATCCCAGCACTTTCAGAGACCGAGGTGAGCAGATCACCTGAGGTCAGGAGTTCAAGACCAGTCTAGCCAACATGACGAAATCCCATCTCTACTAAAAATATAAAAAATTAGCCACGTGTAATGGTGGGCACCTGTAATCCCAGCTACACAGGAGGCTGAGGCAGGAGAATCACTGGAACCAGGATGTGGAGACTGCTGTGAGCTGAGATCGTGCCACTGCACTCAAGCCTGGGTGAAAAAAAAGAAAAGAAAAAGAAAGATGCCCAAGGATAGAAGAGTGAAGCTGGTCAGTGGGGTCACCATAGAAAATGATCAACTCAGAAAGACAGAAAGCAGCTGGCCAAGTTCCTTTCCAAAGGTTTTCAGAGTTTCATAGTATGTATGTGTGGGTTGGAACAAGTAAAATTTAGATTAAAATCTAGCAAACACTAAGGATCATATGAACAAATGTATCTCTTTGCATCTATTGATGTTATAGAGGCTTACTGTTAAAACATAACAGTGGAAACTTTGCTGTGTGCAAGTTTACCTTGGAATTTATTCTACGCACACCTCTATTATGGGTTGAATTGTGTGCCCCTGGCCAAATGTATTTAAATCCTAATTCACAGAACCTGTGGGTGTGACCTGATTTGGAAATAGGATCTTTGCAGATGTAGTCAAGTCAAGAAGAGGTTATTAGGGTGGGCCCTAAGCTAATATGACTGGTGTCTTTTTAAGAAAAGGAAAATGCCACATGAAGACAGAGACACAAAGGGAGAATGACATGTGACAACAGAGACAATACCAAGGACTGCTGGCCACCAGCAGAAGCTAGGAAGAGGCCAGGAAGGATTTCATGTAAAATCTCAGAGAGTAAGGCCCTGCTACCATTTTGGTTTCAGACTTCTGTCATCCACAACTGTGGGAGAATAAATTTGAGTTATTTTCAGCCCCCTGGTTTGTTACTGCATCCCTAGGAAACTAATACAACCTCTTGTTCACTTCTAGGAGTTTGAGAATTTTCGACCAGGCACAGTGGCTCATGCCTGTAATCTCAGCACTTTAGGAGGCCAAAGTGGGTGGATCACCTGAGGTCAGAAGTTTGAGACCAGCCTGGCCAACATGGTGAAACCCTGTCTCTACTAAAAATACAAAAATTAGCCAGACATAGTGGTGGGCGCCTGTAATCCCAGCTACTTGGAAGGCTGAGGCACGAGAATGGCTTGAACCTGGGAGGCGGAAGTTGCAGTGAGCCAAGATCATGCCACTGCACTCCAGCCTGGGCGATAGAGCTAAACTCAGTCTCCAAAAATAATAATAATAATGACAAAAATAGAGTTTGAGAATTTTCCTCAAGATTGGCAGCTTATTCAATTGTACAGACACGTTGGTTGTGTCTGTTGCCTTTGAGGTTTTCAAGCTGCAGGGTGTGTGAGGGATTTATATACAGAACTGTATGTATGTATTCTATAGGTGGTTTAGAGGATTTTTTGTTGTTTATTTTGACTGTATACAATTTTCTTTCTTTCTTTTTTTAATTGAGACAGCCTTGCTCTGTCACCCAGGCTAGAGTGCAGTGGCACGATCCCGGCTCACTGCAGCTTCTGCCTCCCGGGTTCAAGTGATTCTCCTGTCTTGGCCTCCTGAGTAGCTGGGATTGTAGGCACGTACCACTAGGCCTGGCTAATTTTTGTATTTTTAGTAGAGATGGGGTTTCATCATGTTGGCCAGGCTGGTCTCCAACTCTTGACCTCAAGTGATCTGTCCGCTTTGGCCTCCCTAAGTGCTGGAATTATAGGTGTGAGCCACCATGCCCGGCCAATTTTCTTCTTATTGATCATTTAGAACATAACCCCTAATTTTCTTTTGATCATGTTCTCTTTACTTTCTGTTCCTTGGACAGTTTTTCTTGGAATATTTTGCCTAGAGGCCTTGTCAACCTGTTTTTCTTTGACTATGTTACAGTGGATTCGTGTCTCTCTTTACACGTGGCACTGTTATCTCCCCTTTCCCAGGCATGGACTCCACTTCTGTCAGTGAAATCTAGCTTTGCTTTTTTGTTGTTGCTAAAGCAGCCACACAACAGTTATTTGATTGAAACCCCCACGTCCTTTTTTAAAAAAATGTATAGTTCTTAAACCAGGTTTACTTTATTCAATACCTTTGTTAAAACCTAAATATAGGATGTCTCGTTGCTCCTGTTAAATGCTACTTTGTTTTCGCTCCATCTCTGTTTCTTTTTTCTCCTCCATCTTGTTGAATAGTCTTGCTCCCGTGAGGGCAATTTCTTACTATGTATATGATCTCCAAATATCATAAGTAATTTTGCCTTTTAAAAATATTCATTAAGGGCTGGGTGTGGTGGCTTATGCTGTAATCCTGAGGCTAAGGCAGGAGGATTAGTTGAGTCCAGGAATTTGAGACCAGCCTGGGCAACATGGCAAGACCTCATCTCTACAAAAAAATGTAAAAATTAGCTGGGCATGGTGGTGTGCATCTGTAGTTCCAGCTAATCTGGAGGCTGCATTCTTAAATATGTGGAAGTTCCTCTCATCCTCCAAGTTCATAAATCACAAATTTCCCCAAGTACAACATTTTTTGGCCTTCTCACAGCCATCACTGACTAACCTTATAAGCGTTTTATGAAAATCTGGTTGGTGAGGGCTGAGTGCTTTTGAAGTTCTGTTCATAATCTGGAAGTACATACTTCCCTTTAGTTATTAAATGACCAAAAAATTCACATTTAATAAGCGTTTTAATAGGAGATAGCCCACATTGATCCCATTAAACACAAACAGACTCGTTGGGCTCATTTGTCATTAACTGGCACCCACATCAGACAGGGTGGGTCTCGGGGAGAAATGGAGGAAGTCATCTTTCTTGCTGGTCCCTACACCAACCAGGGTCTAACACTTTAGTCCCTAAGCACCCTCGGAAAAGGGACCCTGTGGATATGCAGATGATAATTTTACATGGTGAATGTTGGTTTTTCCTCACATCAGTGGCTATCCACAGCAGTTCTCTGAGGACCCTTTCAAAAGCCAGTTTGAACATTTGTTCCTTAAAATACAGATTTTTATTAATAATGAGAACACATTACAGTTGCCAAGCTGTTGATGGGAAAGCTCTCAGCAGCCTTTTAATAAACTCGAGTGAGTATAATATACATCTACAAAATAGAATTAGAGCTTTAAATTTTCAAAAATTGATTTTACACATAAGAAGTCTCGTTGAAATGTAAAAATAAAAAAGCATGCAAAATGTTTAAAGTATTCTCTTTAAAAATGTCTTTTTAAAAAAACAATGTTTAAAACATGCATGTCTTTTATTCATTTTAAATACATAATTGACAAAGATTTTGCATATTTAAGGTGTACAGTATAATTTGATTATACATTGTGTAATGATTATAACCATCAAATTAATTAAACACACCTATTACCACCCATGCTGTACATTAAATCTTCAACTTGTTTTATAACTTAAAATTTGTACCCTTTGACCAACATCTCCCCATTTCTCTCATTCCCCAGCCCTGGTCACCACCATTGCACTCTTTGCATCTGTGAGTTTGACCTTTTTACATTCTACATGTAAGTGAGATCATCCGGTATTTGTCTTTCTGTGTTTGACTAATTGTACTTAGCATAATGTCCTCCAGGTTTATTTATGTTGTCACAAATGACAGGATTTCCTTATTTTTTTATGGCTGAATAAAAATCCATTGCATATATATTATAATGTACATATTATATATGTATATATGTATGTGTATATATACACACAATGAAATATTTTATGTATCACATTTTCTTCATCTGTTGATAGACACTTAGATTGGAGGTGCAGATATCTCTTTGAGATACCGATTTCATTTCCTTTGGATATATAACAGAAAGTGGGATTGCTGAATCCTGTGGCATGTCTGTTTTTCAAATTTTGAGGAACTTCTATACTGTTTTCTGTAATGGCTGTCCCCATTTACATTCCCATCATCTCTTTTTCCACACCCTTGCCTTATTATCTCTTGCCTTTTTGATAATAGCTACTATCAAATCCTAACAGGTGGAAGGTGATAGTTCATTGTGTTTTTGATTTGCATTTCCCTGATGATTAGTGATGGTGAGCACCTTTTCATATACTTGTTGGCCATTTGTATGTCTTCTTTGGAAAAATGCCTACTCAGAACCTTGCCCATTTTAAAATCAGGTTATTTGGTGTTTTTTTTTTTTTTGCTGTTGAGTCGTGTGAGTTCCTTATATATTTTGGATCTTAACCCCTTATCAGATACATGATTTCCAAATACTTTCTCCCATTCCATAGGTTGCTGCAGAAGCACCCACTCTTCTGGGTGCTTCTCATTTCATTGTTTCCTTTGCTGTGCAGAAGCTTTTTAGTGTGATGTAGTGCTGCTTGTTCATTGTTGCTTGCTTACCTGTGCTTTTAGTGTTATATCCAAACAATTGTTTCCAAGACCAAATGTCAAGGAGCTTTTGCCCTATGTTTTCTTCTAGGAGTTTTACAGTTTCAGATTTTTACATTTAAGTTTTTAATCTATTTTAAATTAATTTTTGCATATGTTGTAAAATAAGGGTCCAATTTTATTTTTTTGCCTGTAGATATCCAGTTTTCCTGACACCATTTATTGAAGAGACTTTCCTGTCCCCATTGTGCAATCTTGGCATCCTTTTCAAAGATCAGCTGGCCATATATGCTTAGATTTATTTCTGGGCTCTCTATTCTGTTTCATTGGTTTATATGTCTGTTGTTTTATGCCAGTAACATACTGTTTCGACTACTGCAGTTTTGTAATATAGTTGAAATCAAGAAGTGTAATGCCTCCAGCTTTGCTTTTTGTTAAGATTGCTTTGGCTATTCAGAGTCTGTTGTGGTTTTATACAAATTTTATGACTGTTTTTTCTTTTTTTTTTTTTTGAGATGGAGTTTTGCTCTTGTTGCCCAGGCTGGAGTGCAATGGTGCAATCTTGGCTCACCGCAACCTCCGCCTCCTGGGGTCCAAGTGATTCTCCTGCCTCAGCCTCCCGAGTAGCTTGGATGTGCCACCACCCCTGGCTAATTTTGTATTTTTAGTAGAGATGGGGTTTCTCCATGTGGATCAGACTGGTCTCGAACTCCTGACCTCAGGTGATCCACCCACCTCAGCCTCCCTAAGTTCTGGGATTACAGGTGTGAACCACCATACCCGGCCTGTTTTTTCTATTTCTATGAAAAATGCTGTTGGAATTTTGATAGCAATTGTGTTGAATCTGTAGATTACTTTGGGAAGAATGGACATTTTAACAATATTAATGCTTCTAATCACAAAAGGTGATATATCTCTCAATTTGTTTGTATTCTACAATTACTATGCCAAGACTTGAAGGGTCAAAGGAAAAAGTGTGATATAGCAAGCTACTTCAGGAAGCTATCCAACAGAAAAACTTCTGTGTATTCATAGTATACACTTAAAAGAGGTCCATCAAGACCTTGTATGTAATGGTAGAAAATTAGAACCCTTGGTATGCAACAAGATTAAAAAATTAGCATCCTAATATCATTTTGAAGGGGGATCATAAAATATGTTTGGTAGATTCATACAATGTGATAATAGAATGTCATTAAAAGAAAAGAAGTAGATCTTCAAGAAGACCATGAGAAAAAACATTCTCTAGGCCGGGCGCGGTGGCTCAAGCCTGTAATCCCAGCACTTTGGGAGGCCGAGACGGGTGGATCACGAGGTCAGGAGATCGAGACCATCCTGGCTAACACGGTGAAACCCCGTCTCTACTAAGAAATACAAAAAACTAGCCGGGCGAGGTGGCAGGCGCCTGTAGTCCCAGCTACTCGGGAGGCTGAGGCCGGAGAATGGCGTGAACCCGGGAGGCGGAGCTTGCAGTGAGCTGAGATCCGGCCACTGCACTCTAGCCTGGGCTACAGAGTGAGACTCCGTCTCAAAAAAAAAAAAAAAAAAAAAAAAGAAAAAACATTCTCTAATGTGAAGAATGCACGCTTCTGAACAATCTCTCTTTCATCATTGTGTCTCAAGCTTCTGCTGAGACATTCATCTATCCGGTTTATCACTCTCTTTTGATGACTTCTCCTGAGCTGTTTGTATTAATTTTGTCCCAAGAAGACGTTTTGTCAATAGTGCCGTTTGCTAAATATGTCCAATTCTCACTCTTCTGGGTTCAAGGTAGGATTTGGCCCTGTTATTATTACTTGAAGCTAATACGGAAAGGCTGGGCTCCTGGCTGAACCCCACCCTCAAGCCTGGAACCTCAGCACTAAGTGAAAACAGCTGACCCTGATACAGAAGGGCTGGGCTCCAGGCTAAACTCCACCCTCAAGGCTGGAACCTCGGCCCTAAGTAAAGACAGCTGACTTCATTTTTCCACCCAAATGATTGCCTGTTTGGCCTGCTACACCCCTATCCTGTGCACATAAAAATACTTCAGCTGGCCGAGTGATAAAACCAGGCTGATGCAAGCGATCAAGGATACACGGTGCTGAGTGTTGAAGACTATGGATAGACGTGGCTAACTTCAGATGGTGCAGCTTCAGGTAAAGGTCTTCTTCCCACACCATCTCCTTTCTAATTCCCCATCCCGCTGAGAGTCACTTTTATTGCCCAGTAAAATCCTCCGCATACACTGCCCTTCAAATAGTTCATGTGACCCGTTTCTTCCTGGAAACTGAACAAGAACGCGGGTGTCAAAAAGGGCAGGTGCAGGAGGCTGTCACCCTGACCCTTCACTGAGCTGTTAACACTTAGCCATCCATGGACTAAACATTTAGTTGCTGGTGACCCCCTCAAGAGCTCTTTCTCTCTGCACAGTAAGTAGCAGTGTTCAAGATGGCAGCTACTCCATCAGCTTGGGTCTCTGAGGGATTACAACGAACAGAGTTCTACCACCCACTCATGATGTACATGTAACATGGGTATGAAATATACTTTTGTTGTTTTAAGCCACTGAAATTTTGGGATTGTTATTGCAACATAACAGCCTATTCTGACTGACAGTGTCTATGGTACATTCCATTATGATGTCCATTTATTACTTATTTTTTATTTGTTTTTTTTTTGACGAAGTCTTCCTCTATTGCCCAGCCTGAATGCAGGGAGGGACTGAATGCAGTGTTGCTTCCCAGAGATGGGGAATCTAAGGCCATAAAACTCAAGTGCCTCCCCCAAGTTATGGAACTGGGACTCAAACTCTTCAGAAGCTTCCATATTTCTTGCATCCCTTCTAACTCTTCGCCCTGCCCCAGCACAGAGAAGTTTTTCTTCTCTCTTTGTGTCAATAAAAAAGCAGCCAAAGGCCGGGTGCGGTGGCTCAAGCCTGTAATCCCAGCACTTTGGGAGGCCGAGATGGGCAGATCACGAGGTCAGGAGATCGAGACCATCTTGGCTAACACAGTGAAACCCCGTCTCTACTAAAAATACAAAAACTAGCCGGGCGAGGTGGCAGGCGCCTGTAGTCCCAGCTGCTCGGGAGGCTGAGGCAGGAGAATGGCATAAACCCAGGAGGCGGAGCTTGCAGTGAGCTGAGATCCGGCCACTGCACTCCAGCCTGGGCGACAGAACGAAACTCTGTCTCAAAAAAAAAAAAAAAAAAAAAGCAGCCAAAGAATACCCCCCTCCCCAAACACTTGTTTATGTCAGGATCTTTGCTTTTGGAAAGTTAAAGGTGAACTTTATTTCTCATAGTGTTTCTTCTGTCACCATCCTTCCCTTAGACAGTAAAGGTTAAGGTCTTGTTTGAACAGAAGAGTAAAAAAGGGGAAAACATCAACCTTCTGACACAGAGAAACAAAAATAAAATGAAACACTTCACTGATTAATTCTTCAACATTTTATCTTGCCGTAAAGTGGACAAATAAAATGATTCGTCCGGCTTGGCTAGGTCTTGGCTCTCTTCCTATCTCATTGGTTGTTCCTTGTCAACCTCTTCCAGTCATTCCTCTCTACAACCTCTTCTTGGATGGCCTCGGGCTATCTTTGGCCCTCTTATCAATCTCTACTTCTCCTCTAGGGATTCTTGTTCAATCTCATGGCCTTAAAGTACCTTCATGTGCCATCAACTCCCAAGTTTATATCTCCTGCTCAGGACCTCACCTCTGAAGTCTTCTATTTGGCATCCTCATCTGGTTGTCTAATAGACTTCTCAGACCCAATGTGTGCAAAATGAACTGTTGATCTTCCTCCCATAAACTTGCTACATGTATATATTCCCCAATCTTCCAGTTGCTTAGCCATAAACATTGGTATCATCCTTGATTTCTTTCTTTATGCCATACCCTACATTCAAAACATCAGCAAATCTTGATGACACTATCTTCAAAACCTATCTAGAATCTGACCACTTCTCACCACTTCCACTTCGACCACCCTGGTACAAGCTGTTGTCATTTCTTACTTACATTATTGCAAAAATCTACCAATTGATCTCTCTGCTTCCAGTCTTCCTTACCCTAAAGAGCCTATTCTCAAACAGCAGCTAGAGTTATCCTGTTGAAACATATAAGTTAGGTTGTGTCACATTTCTGCTCAAAATTCCCCATTGATATCCCATCTGACCCAGGAGAAGCTCAAGTTTTTATAATAGCTTACAAGGCCTTACCTAATCTACACTCCTATTTCCTGGCTGACCTTTCCTTCTACTCTTCTGTTCTATCATTCTGCTTCAGACACACAAACTTCCTCTCTGTTCCTCAAAATGCCAGTCACACCTGGAATGCTCTCTCTCAGAAATCTGCAAGGCTCACTCCTTCTTTTCTGCTAAGTCTTTGCTGAAATGAGACCTACCTTGACCTTTCCACTTAAAATTGCAAACCCTTCCCGATTGCCTTCATTACTCCTATCTGTTATTTTCCATAGCACTCATCACCATCTAACACACCACATGATTCATTCATCACTCCTATCTGTTGTTTTCCATAGCACTCATCACCATCTAACATACCACATGATTCATTATTATATTTATTGTTCACTATTTGTCTCCCCATAGTAGAATGTAAGCTCCATGAAAACAGGTAATTTTGTCTTTTTTGTTCATTGTTTCCATAGCACCTAGAATCCTGCCTACACATAGAAGATGGTCAATAATGATTGTAGGGTGATCAATGAATCAGAATTATCTAGACTTATTGTTCTTCTCTGTTGTTTTTATTATTATTAAAATATTTTCCTTTCTTTTTTCTTTTTTTTTTTTTTTAAATTGAGACAGAGTCTCACTCTGTCATCCAGGCTGGAGTGCAGTGGTGTGATCTTGGCTCTCCGCCTCCTGGGTTCAAGTGATTCTCCAGCCTCAGCCTCTAGAGTAGCTGGAATTATAGGTATCTGCCACCACGCCTGGCTGATTTTTGTATTTTTAGTAGAAATGGGGTTTTGCCATGTTGGCTAGGCTGGTCTTGAACTCCTGGCTTCAAGTGATCCACCCACCTGAGCCTCTCAAAGTGCTGGGATTACAGGCATGAGCCACCGCACCCGGCCAGCCTTCCTTCTTTTCTTAATATTCTCCGCTA
Source organism: Papio anubis (assembly GCF_008728515.1). Taxonomy (NCBI): domain Eukaryota; kingdom Metazoa; phylum Chordata; class Mammalia; order Primates; family Cercopithecidae; genus Papio; species Papio anubis. The sequence goes on from NC_044980.1 coordinate 150,667,603, forward strand.
GGTTCATTCTATCTGAACTCTGTTGGAACTGGTCTTCCATCCGTAGGAGACTTCTGTTTTCTCATATCCCAATGAGCTAGAGCTGTGCTTCTCAAACTTTAATGTACCCACACATTACCCGCATGTTTGTTAAAATGCAAATTCTGATTCAGTAGGTCTGGGTGAGGCCGGAAATTCTGCATTTCTAACAAGTGACACCATTACTGCTGCTCTGTGGGCCACAAGGAGTAGCAAGGAGAGAACTCCGTTTAAAATCTGTCTTAGCACTTTTCTTGCTGTTTTCTGGAAGCCTGGCTTGAATAGGGCTCTCGTCACCAACCATATCCATTGCATTAAACATCGATATAATTCTCTATTGTCTTTTCCCTCCAATTTTGTATTTGACTTATGTTTTTGGTTCTTCTCCCTATTGCTCCTCTGGTTGTCAGGAGCTGGGGTTGTGCCACTGAGAAAGGGTTGCACGTGTAATTCATTATGATAATGAAATCTTTCATCATTGTGCAATTAAGAGTGGGCATCTCTGGTTTTACTCTGGGACAACTAGTGAAAAATATTAACAGTGAAAAATATAAGTAATACAGGGTTGCTGGTAAGCAAAATCCTGTTGTGGCACATGTGTGTCTGTACATGTTATGCCCGACAGTGACAACTGTAGCAATTGTTCCCAGTGTTGATTTGCTGGCTGTCACCCATGCTGATTTCTGTCTGCTAGTGAGGTGGGTGTGGAAGGAATAATAAGAACCATTATGCTCTTCAAAGATCCCTTTCTCTATAGTGCTGAGAAAGGTCTTGGAGGTCTGGCAGGGATAGTAGATAAACATAGTAGCTAGGGACCTTGAGTTGATCATCGAAGCTCCCATTAGTGCAAGGGGTGGAACTTTCCTTAATAGAAATTACTGTAAATGGATAAAGGAGTCATGGGGGTAATCGACTAACCAAGGCATAAGCATGTTTGCGGAAAGGAAAAGCCACAGAACAGTATGCCTTTGCCCATTAGCCCCAAAATAAAAGTGAGTGGCAATTGCTGGCAATCCATCTCGGGCCAAGAGTAGAGCTCTTTAGGATGTCAAATTGCGTGGAAATTATAACAAGGATGCTAATGTTTATTGAATCTGGTGGACGGTGTCTTTTATGAGTTGGGTGATTTTCCAAGAAATTACAGTTTACTTATCTTCAGCTTTCTGTGGTCGAACCGTCTTGGTGATACACCTTGGGGGAAGCTGTCTTCTAGAACTCCTTTGAGAATGCTCTGCTATTCTTTTTACTGCTGGGTTTGAAACTTGACTCAGCTTGATGGCCTGGAATTTTACAATGTAAACAATAATGCTACCCAATCATGTCTCAACAACCTTCTGATGGAGAAGTAGATGGAATGTTCTTTCAGGAAATCAACTTCATGAAGCTCAGCTCTATGCTCAAATGTGGTTCCCAGGCCTCTGGGGTTGTGTCTGACTTTCAGTGGAGAGCCAGGTGCTCTGATTCTTGTTCTCATCGGTGGAGGTGACTTTGATAAAGTTCTCTATCCTTGCTGAGCCAGAATCATGTTTCTCTTGAAGATGGGAAAATTATACCTACTATGTTCTGCTAGCTTTGAGGATTAGGCATCACCATTTTTGGAAAGCAGGGGCTTGGGGTTTGAACACAAAGCATTGATTTGGTATCGCCCCATGAAAACACCACATTTTGAACATCTAGACCTTTTTGCCACCATTAAAAAATCCCATCCCCAGACCGACAACCCTGCATTAAGCAGCAGGCTTTGTGCACTGGACCCTGTACAACTCGAGTTCTTTATTTTATTTTATTTTGAGACGGAGTCTCGCTCAGTTGCCCAGGCTGGAGTGCAGTGGCGCGATCTCGGCTCACTGCAAGCTCCGCCTCCTGGGTTCATGCCATTCTCCTGCCTCAGCCTCTCTAGTAGCTGGGACTACAGGCGCCCGCCACGGCGCCTGGCTAATTTTTTGCATTTTTAGTAGAGATGGGGTTTCACCGTGTTAGCCAGGATGGTCTCGATCTCCTGACCTCGTGATCCGCCCACCTCGGCCTCCCAAAGTGCTCGGATTACAGGCATGAGCCACTGCGCCCGGCCCTCGAGTTCTTTAAATATTTACAGTTGGAACCCAGATGTGGCAGGCCTCCTGGGGCTGGCTGGTGCTCAGACCGTTCCCTAAGGTCTTTGGGACTGAACAAGAATGGATTTTTACTGAAGATTTCAAGAGAAAACAGGGAATATGGTTGGCATCATAGACCACACAGTAGAAAACTAATAAAGCTCTCATCCCTGTTCTGTCTTCTGCCAGCCACCTGTCTCTTAATCCAAACAGACTCTCAGGACTCTCTTGTCCAGGCTATTCAGCTTGTATCTGTAACTTACATACCCCGTTTAGCTAAACCAAGCCCTGGAATTAGCCCTAGAGTGATGATCAAGTGCCTCTGGGAAATCTCCTCCCCATTGAAGCTTCTGATTTATTCACCTAATTAACTTTATTGAGGGTGAGTGGGATCACCTACTAAGTAAAGATTTACTCTATGTTGTTATATACCCTGTCCATTTCTACAAAAGACTGAACCTTTTTAAGCGCTCCAGGTCTATGTGAAAACAAACCTGAATTGCATAGCCTAATACTAGGCATCCTTCAGTTCGTTACTGACCATCCTGTTGCCTTCTGGTCTCTCCCTTAAGAGAGTCCTTCAGTCACCCTAAAGTAGGGAAAAATGGTTTTGTGTTCACCTCACCTTTCTTCAACCTGTTGGTAGCCCCCTTCCTGTTCCCCTGTTGAGCCACATCAGCTAGCCTTGTTCTTCCGGGAAAAAGTCTCTCAGATTCTCTCCCTTTCCAGGATTTCTTCACGCCCACCCCCAGCCTTGCTGTGGCACTTGAAAGGTGATAATGAATAACAATGATGTAATGTGTCACTGCTGCAAGGCTATTTGCATTCAAATAGGGGCTCTGGCAGTTGCACGATCTGGACCCAAAAGAATGACTCCTTCTTAGGGATAATTGTAGTCTTTGGGGCAGGCCAATGAGGCCAGTGTTTGGCAGTGTCTAATCAACATTGTATGTGGATACCCTTGCGCCTCCGTGAGGGCTAGATGCACTGTGTGAGATGGGTGGATGAGGGAGAAATGAAAAAACACATTTGACATTACAATATGATTCTATGTTAAATGGCTTTTATGAACTGCTCTGCAATCACAAGGTGCAAATACCGTCACATCTCTTTGACTACCTTGTCCGCTACTGTATCCTTAATGTTTTAAACAGTGCCTGGCACATAGTGAATGTTCAGTAATTATTTGGGAAATGGATCGAGGGATGGATCGATGGATGATTTAATTTTCCAACAGATTGTCTAATCTCTTCCTCACAAACAGGGACTCCAAATATAGTTCTCTTGAGACTTCCAGTCATGAAAATGGCTATGAATTTTAGATTCAGGGGGTATATACCTAGGTTCGTTATAGGGGTAGATATTTTCTTAATCTCAAAGAACTGGGTGGGGCAGTCAGTCTTCTTTTGATAGCAGGGGAATCGGGAGAAATCCCTATGCTGTCTTGGCTGTTTCTTTCTTGCTGCCAGAGGGTGTCGCTGGTGAAGCTGAATTCTGCACAGTCCCGTAGGCTCGTTCACCTGAGAGGAGCCTTCAGTGGTTCTCCAGGGAGGACATTCCACTTATTGTGGACTAGACTGGGCCATGAGTACTGAGAGATCTGGCTGCCAAGACATCAGATTTGAGCCTCTCCTTGAGTTCAGGTGCACAGCCACATCCCAGGGCACAGGCCAACCCTAGGAGGCTGGTGCACGACTGGTCTCAGCTTCCTGCACTTACAAACCCAGAATGCTTGACCCTCTTTCTGGAGATCATTCTCCTAAGGAAGCCTGTTTCAGGGGTTCAAGAACCATTTTCAACCCCTCCCCTTGGTATGACATGGCTAGAAACTTCTTTTGCTAAATAGAAGCGGTAGTGGTAATAGTAGTAGTGGTAGTGATGCCAATTATATTATGTGAGGCACCATACAAGAATGTAATCCTTACAACGATCCCATGATACAGATATTCTCACTAACCTTACTATAGAGATGAAGGAATCTGAGCACAAGGAAGTTATTTGCTCAGGGTTCCCACTGGACTGAAGAATGTCATAAAGATTAAGATACAGGCTGCATGCCTTCAGAGTGTGTGCACCTAAATACTCCATAATGATTTTCACAGCAAACCTGTGAGATAGGTGGTAGTGATGGTTCCATTTGACAGATGAGGAAACTGAGGCTTAGACACTCTCAGGTGGTTTGAAGCACTGTAGAAAACAGGATTCTGCTCCTGGACAACATAGAAGGATGATGTGGTTATTCATACCTTTGGTAGCAAGGCACCCAGAGGCTCTGGCCCTGGGATTCCTGTCCTTAGATGTGTCCCTAGTGTTTATTAATTGATCTTACAATAATGCATGGATGCAGATGCCCCCATCTGAGACCATTCCTCTGAACCTTGTCTTAGAAGTATCGCTAGGTAGAAAAGATCCCACTAAAACCCCCATAAAACAATAACAAAAACATCTGTCCAACCCTACTAAGGTCAGACATGAATATATTGGACCTTACAATGCCTCGAGAGAAAAGGCTTTGAAAAGATTCGAGGTCTAGCCTGTTCCTTAATTCAAAATCGAATTCTCCCTCCTATACCTATAATTTTAATTTAATTTAAAACTGAGCCAAGTCTTTAGGGTCAAAGTGAGACAATTTCTTTCTCTGAAAGGGAAGGGGCATTTAGGAGAAAAGTTTTTTTTTTTTTTTAATTAAAATTTTAGATTCAGGGGGGTATATACCTAGGTTCATTATAGGGATAGATTGCCTAATGCTGAGGTTTGGACTTCTATTGATCCCATCACCCAGATAGTGAACAGAGCACCAAATAGGAAGATTTTCAGCCCTTGCCCCTCTTCCTCCCTCCCTCCTTTTGGAGTCCCCATTGTCTGTTGTTCCCATGTTTGCTTGCGTGTTCTCAAGGTTTAGCTCCCACTTATAAGTGTGAACTTGTGTTATTTGACTTTTGTTTCTGCATTAATTCACTTGGAATAATGGCCTCCAGCTGCATCCATGTTACTGCAAAGGACATGATTTTGTTCTTTTATATGGTCAAGTAATATTCTATGGTACATATGTACTACTTTATCCAATCCACTGTTGATGGACACTCAGGTTGGTTTCATGTCTTTGCTATTGTGGATAGTGCTGCTATGAACATATGAATGCATGTGTCTGTTTCTTTGTTTTGTTTGGAGAAGGGGTCTTGTTCTGTCACCCAGACTGGAGTGCAGTGATGAGATCATAACTTGCTGCAGACTCTATCTCTTGGGCTCAATTGATCCCCCTGCTTCAGCCTCCCTAGTAGCTGGGACTACAGGCATGCACCATCACACCTGACTATTTCTTTAATTTTTATTTTTAGTAGAGGAGAGGCCTCACTAAGTTGCCCAGGCTGGTCTTGAACTCTTGAGCTCAAGTGATCCTCTTGCCTAGGCATCTCAAAGTGTTGGGATTATAGGCATGAGCCACTGTGCCCAGCCTCGTGTCTTTTATTTTTATTTGGGTATATACCCAGTGATGGGGTTGCTAGGTTGAATGGTGGTTCTATTTTTAGTTCTTTGAAAAATAGGAGAAAAATCTTGAAGGGCACCTTCAAAGCTTTGCTTCTAAAGGGCCCGTGAGCTAATCCTGAACATCAAAAGTGTGTGTGGCACTTCTCAGCCTCTATAAAAATAAGATCCCTCTTTGGGAAGCATAAGAAAAAATCCTACCACCAGTCCTCACCCAGTGAAGCTGTATACTGGGAATCTTATCTCTTTTAAGAGGAGATTCATTTTTTCTGCATCTTTGGAAACCAAGAAGATTGAGTTAAGTTTTACTGTCAGAAATGTATCTTGGCAAAGCAGATTTGCTTTCATTTTCTAAATAAAGTGTATTAACCAGTCAGATTGATTTAATGCCAGTGATTAAACTTGGATTTTTTTTTTTTAAAAGAAGAACCCTTGTAAGATTGTAAAGAATAACATAGAGTTTTGCTTAATGCTTGGCACATTGTAAGCATTTGATGAGTATTAGGCAGTACTATTGTTGTTATTGCTGCTATTATTATTATTAGCAGTGGAGGTTCTTGGCTGGCAATCCAATCCTAACTGCAGATCTTTACTATGAAAAAGAAATGGAGTTTAGTAATAATGCATATAAAGTGCTTTGTATAGTCTCTGGCACAAAGTAAGCATTTAGTAAACTCAAAGCAAATTTCTAAAGTGTAAATTTATTAGGGTAGGTTAAGTTGCTGTAAAAGAGACCCAAACTTAGTGACTCAAATAAAAATAAATGTATTTCTCACTTACAAGACCAATGTTTTGTAAATGAATGTTTTGTTCCTTCCAAATCTTACATGAAATGTGATTCCCAATGTTGGAGGTAGGGCTTGGTGGGAGGTGTTCGAGTCATAGAGTGGATCCCTCATAATTGATTTGGTGCCATCTCCAAGGTAATGAGTGAGTTCTTGCTCTGAATTCACACTAGATTTTGTTTTTAAAGAGCCTGACACCTCTTGTCTACTCACGGGCGCTCTCTCTCTCTCTCCCTCTCCTGCACGTGCTCTCTCTCTCCCTTGCTATGTGATACACCTGGTCCCCCTTTGCCTTACACCATGATTAGAAGCTTCCTGAAGTCTTACCAGGAGCAGATGCTGGAGCCATGCTTGTACAGCCTGCAGAACCATGAGCCAACTAAACCTCTTTTCTTTATAAATTGCCTAGTCTCAGGTGTTCCTTTATAGTGATACAAAATGGACTAACATACATGTGAATGTTCCAAATGTTAGAGGAAACTTTTCAGACAATTTGGTTATGAGCATGTACTAAAGTTTTATTATGATCATGTGTAGAAGGGAAATGAACCTGAGAAGGCCACTTCTGCAGTTCACTTTTGGCAGGGACATTTTATAGGAAAAGGGGATGGTTAGATAATCATTGTTAGACTAGACACAGAAAGAAAAGAAAGTCTGGTTAAAGGTCACTAGGCTCTTGATTGACAGTTGGCCACTGAGTGTGTGGGTAATTGGGCATGTAGGTAATTGGTTTGCCAGAGCAAACCTTAATCCTATTAAAGTTCACAGAAAATTGCTTAAGCATTTTATCAGGAATGTTAACTTCTCAGAAGAAGGTTGTGAAGCAAAAATATTTTTCTTTCCCAGGTCAACTTTGCAACAATTTTTATTATGTTTTATTATGTTGCAAACCTGACCTGCCCTGGATCACTCTGCCCCATTCAGTAATTCAGTACCCTGGTTGATGGCAGTGCTGCCATTTTAAGTGTTGGCTTTAATGTCCTTCTCCTCACTGTCAGCAGCCCGTGAGAAGGGGAAAAAGAACAGGTCCAGCAACAGAGATTTCTTCTTAAGCAAGTGAGCCAGAAGTTATACTCCTATTCATATATCACGGAGAGCTTAGTTATGTGGCCAAAAAGGCGCACAGAGAAATGCAGTTCCTGACTGAGCACCCAAGTTCTAGCTGCAGAGCTTTTACTATATGCAAGAAATGGAGTTGGGAACAGCCAGTGGTCTCTACCACAGCAAGGGTGTGTGCAGCCTTTTTGCTCCTGATGCTCTCCTGTAGCAGGAGTTGGCAAACTGGCCTGCAGGCCAAATCGTATTCACAACCTGTTTTGTAAATAAAGTTTTATTAAAACCCAGCCATGCTTATTCGTATATTGATTGTCGGTAACTGATTTCATGCTACAACGACAGGATTGAGTAGATTGAGTAGCTGAGATAGAGAGCACATGGCCTGCAAAGCCTAAAATATTTACTGTTTGGTCCTTCATAGAAAAAGTTCACCAACCCCTGTTCTAGAGAGGGTTCTGAACTGCCCACAAAAGTAGAATTGTTGGGTCAAAGAGTATGTGCATTTATAATTTTAGTAGATAGTGTCCTTCATACTTGCTCCAGCAGTGTGTAAGACTGCCTGTTCTCCAGCATCTTCCACAAAACAGAGTGGGCCAGGTGTGGTGGCTCACGCCTGTAATCCTACCATTTCGGGAGGCTGAGGCAGGAGGATTGTTTAAGGCCAGGAGTTTGAAACCAGCTTGAGCAACATGGTGAGATCCCTCTCTATGAAAAAACGAAAAAGTTTAGCTGGGTCCTGCTAAAAAGTTTAGCATGCTCCTGTAATCCTGGCTATACAGGAAGCTGAGGCTGGAGGATCACTTGAGCCCAGGAGTTTGAGGCTGCAGTGAGCCGTGATTGTGCCACTGCACTCCAGTCTGGACCCCTATCTCTAAAAACAAACAAGCAAGCAAACAAAAAACAGTGATTCTGAACTTTTCCATGTGGTCAGTTTGATAGATGAAAAATGGAACTTCATTACAGTTTTAATTGTACTTGTATTATCATTAGTAAGGTTAAGCATTTCATATTATGACTGAAACTAATCATGCTTTAAGAGAATTTTTACTTTTTTTCTATGGATTGCTTGAATCCTTTGCACATTTATTAGCAAATGTTAAGTTGTTCATTTTGCATAAAATTTCTAGTTCTTTATGTGCTAGGGAATTAAGCCACTTGTGATATTAATTGCACAAAACTACATCATGTTTTTGGCCATGTATTCTTTTGACTTATGGAGGTTTTTGGTGTGCAAAAATGTTTTATTTTGTGCAGTCAAACTTAACAGCCTTTTCTTCCCTGACTTCTGATTTACATGTCATGCTTAGAAGGCCTTCCTCATTCCAAGATTATACAAACATTTCTTCTATTTTTTCTAATAATTTTGTGGTTTTCATTTTTTACATTTAAGTACTTACTCCATCTGTAATTTATTTTGTTTTAAGTTTAGAGGAATGGATTCAAATTTTTTTCTCCATATGGCTACCCATTGTGTGAATGCATTTCTTTAATACTATGCCTTTATCATATATTAAATTTCGGTATGCTTTGGGGTCTATTACTGGATTATTCCATTGACATTTCTATTTATGGGGCAGTATTATGTTGCTTTAATTAATGTAGCTTTATATTATATTCTAATATTTGGCATGGCTAATTTTCCTTCATTGCTTTTTTAAAATATAATTTTTCTGGCTAATTTTACTTAGTTATTTTTCCATAAGAAAATAGCTAAAAAATACTGCTTATAATTTTTATTTGGAGTGCATTACATTTATATATTAACTTGGCAGAATGTTTATGATGTTGATGCTGAGTTCTTAAGCAAGAATGGAATCTACCTTTCCATTTGAAGGGCTTATTTCGTTTTAAAATTACCTTTTTAGTTGTTGACTGCATTTCTCTGACTGTGACAAATTTCTGAGGCTGGACCACTTAATTCATTTCTTTTTCTTTTTCTTTTTTTTTTGAGATGGACTTTTGCTGTTGTCACCCAGGTTGGAGTGCAGTGGCGCAATCTCGGCTCACTGCAACATCCACCTCTTGGGTTCAAGCTATTCTCCTGCCTCAGCCTCCGAAGCAGCGGGGATTACACGCATGCACTCCTGGCTAATTCTGTGTTTTTCGTAGAGGAGGAGTTTCATCATGTTGGCCAGGCTGCTCTTGAACTCCTGACCTCAAGTGACCAGCTCACCTCAGCCTCCCAAAGTGTTGTGATTACAGGCGTGAGCCCCCATGCCTGGTCAATTCATTTCTTAAGCTGTTTTAAGAAAGCTACTGTTAAGTTACTGTTTTAATTGCTGAGATGTGACCTATTCCACAAGTTCAGAAAATCTGGGAGCTAACCACTTGCTTGTCCAATTTTATCACTAGAGCAAACACATCTTATGGTAGGAAATGATAAATCTGTGGATTTTTATTGCCTTGTTATCTGTGTGTTTTGAGGTGATTGTATCATAGAACAGGGGTCAGGGAACCATGGCAGAGTGGGAAGAGAACGAGATCTGGAGCACAGATCTGGAAAAAGTATTGGTTCAATCTCTGAAATATGGAAAATTATTTCCATAGGTTGAGTTTTCAGGAAGCACCCCCTGAGCTAGGATTTGTAAATCTCCGAGGCACAGGCAGTAGTGTGAAGTGAGACGAGGAAGAGAGGAGGGCCGTTATAGCGTGTGCTATGGAACAGCTTATTTCTGTGAGAAACTGGCTCAGTTGCTCCCTGAATCTCTGGGAGAAAGTACAGAACAAGCTTCAGAGTTGCCCCGCCTAAGGGCCAAAGCCTCTGGAGTATTTACCAACTCCCATTTGTCGTTGAAGACTGCAGCTGGTGCCATCCACTCCCAGGTACCTCTGGCTTGCCTTGAGCGTTGAGTGGAGCTATGATTGGCAAAAGCCTCAGGCAGAGAGTTGAAGACTCTCCCAGTTGGAAGTCATTGGTCTGCATGAAACAGTGAAGAAGAGACTCTCTTAAAACAAATGTAAATTTCTGCATCCTAAGCTACCAGCTACCAATCTCTACTGGAGGAGGATTAAGACAGTTAATTTTTATAAGGCACTATTTATACAGTCTACACTACTTTCTTAGGAAGTTCTGCCTTCACACTCACCTGAGTGGGTATGTCTATATTCTATGCCTTAAAACTCTCTCTTTTGATTTTTTTTTTTTTTTTAAAGACAGGGTCTCGGCCGGGCGCGGTGGCTCAAGCCTGTAATCCCAGCACTTTGGGAGGCCGAGACGGGCGGATCACGAGGTCAGGAGATCGAGACCATCCTGGCTAACACGGTGAAACCCCCTCTCTACTAAAAAATACAAAAAACTAGCTGGGCGAGGCGGCGGGCGCCTGTAGTCCCAGCTACTCGGGAGGCTGAGGCAGGAGAATGGCGTAAACCCAGGAGGCGGAGCTTGCAGTGAGCTGAGATCCGGCCACTGCACTCCAGCCTGGGCGGCAGAGCGAGACTCTGTCTCAAAAAAAAAAAGACAGGGTCTCATTCCACCTAGGCTGGAGTGCAGCGGCATGATCACAGGTCACTGCAGCCACAGCTTCCCCAGGCTCAGGCTATCCTCCCGCCTCAGCCTCATGAGTAGCTGGAACTACAGGCATGTGCTACCAAGTCTGGCTAGTTTTTGTATTTTTTGTAGAGATGGGGTCTCGCCATGTTGCCTAGGCTGGTCTCGAATTCCTGGACTCAAGCAGTCTACCCACCTCAGCCTCCCAAAGTGCTGGGATTACAGGCATGAAGTACCATGCCCAGCCTTCTCTTCCCATTCTTATTCCCACCACATTGATTCTGTACTTGTCTCAAAGTTAGCATTGTCTATGGGCTTGTCAATAACCCATGACTTGTTACTAGAATTTGTCTCAATTCAAATAAGCAGGGCAGGTCAGGTTCCTTTTTTGCGATATGAAACTGAAAAATAAGGATCCTGTTACCAGTTAGCTGTAGGGGCTAGAATTAAAATGTTAACATATGAAGAGAGGAACCCATGAATGATGCAGAAGTAATGAGGAAGGTAATTGTTAGAGGAATATAAAGAACAAAAAAGAGAGAGTTAAGAGGCCTAGCCCTAGATGTGCCTTGTTTCTTGCCTTTCCTGAGTGTGGTTGTTCAAATTTTTCTGCTTTCCCATGAGGCTTTCCTGTCTTCCTGCCTGCCTTGCCTGCCTTGCCTACCTTTCCTGCCTTCTCCGCCTTCTCCTTCACCTTCCCCTTCCTTCTTTCATTTTGGGACAGGGTCTCCCTCTGTCACGCAGGCTGGAGTGCAGTGGTGTGATCATGGCTCATTGCAGCCTCGACCTCCTGGGTTAAAGTGATCCTCCTGTCTCAGCCTCCCTAGCAGCTGAGATTACAGACGTGTACCACCAAGGCTAGCTAATTTTTTTCTTATTTTTTGCAGAGACAAGGTTTTGTCATGTTGCCGAGGCTGATCTCAGACTCCTGGGCTCTAGTGATTCTCCCGCCTCGGCCTCCCGAAGTGCTGGAATTACAGGTGTGAGCCACTGTGCCGGGTCCCATGAGGCATTTTTTTTTTCCTTACAACCATCTCCACCCTTTACTTGAGTTAATACGAGTGAGCTACTGCCATTTGTCTTGATGGAAAACACATTGTCAGAGAAGTGGGGATAGTTCTCTAAGAGTGACTCATGTCCCTCTTCCATTTCTGCTATCCCGTCTCCCTCTACTGTGTCTGAGGGCAGCGAATTTGCCAGTCTCCTCCCTATAACTGTTTGTTTATTTTTATTATTTTTTGAGATGGAGTCTTGCTCTGTCACCCAGGTTGGAGTGCAATGGTGTGATCTCGGCTCACTGCAACCTCCGCCTCCTGGGTTCAAGCGATTCTCCCACCTCAGCCTCCTGAGTAGCTGGGATTACAGGTACCCGCCATCATGCCTGGCTAATTAACTGTTATATTATAACTGCTATGAAAAGCTCCAAGGAAATAAGATCCTGAGAAAATGCTAGTCATTAAGTGGAACAGGCTTGTCCTTCCCAGAACAGGCAGTGATAACATCATACAGCTCACTCTATAAGGAAGCTGAATTTTCACTCTCTCAAGAAAAGAGGAAACCTGATTAAATCCTTTATAGTCGTAAGCCCTCATTCTTTATAAATCAGTTGTGACAGTAGGGAGGTTAGAAGGAGGAAGTTTTAGCAAATTTCTTTTAATGAAACTTTATGGAATCTTCTTACCTGTGTTTTTACTGACTTGAGCTATAAAGTGTCACCTACCATCCACAGAAGAGAGGCAGTGATCAAGTAAAAACAGACAAAGTGAGTCAGGAGACCTAACTCCATCCGTTCACACTAAACACAATATGACCGACAATCAGGCCACATTAAATATATATTCCAGCGACACCTCTACAGACATTTACTGAACGTCTTTCATGTCCAGGCTCTGTGCCAAGTGTCAGCAACACAGAAGTGAGTAAGGCAGACGTATTCCTGCACGAAGAGAATGCGAGTCCTTGGGGGAAGATGGACACTGATTTATAAGCATCTCGAGTGTTACTGGAGGGAAGGGCATGAGAGCAGGTCAGGGAAGGCCTCCTCAAGAAACTCTTTTTTTAAAGCTGGGATGAAGAATGAGCAGAGGCAAGAGCCTTCTAGGAATAAGGTTATTATTTAGAGGAAAAGGGCAGTCTCCCATTGGGTTTCATGTGATTCCTTTGTGCAGCTAATGCCCCACCTCTAACCTCCCACAGCGCTCTCCATTCTCAACAGCAGGTCACTCAATTTTGGAGTAGTGGGTAGTTTTTGATCACCTGTTTGTTCTTTGCAACAGATGCTGTTGGTGCCTGCATACCTCCCCTCAGCCCTCCATAGAGAACTTCTGCAGGCAGCTTCCTTCCCGGTCCAGGGCCATCCTGCATCTGCCTGCATGGGTTTGCCATCTGCAGAGACTAAGGGGGATACGTGGGGGTAGGTCAGAGGTGTGGGAGAGTTGGCAGCCCTTGTGGATTCTCTACTGATGTGGGACAAGAGTTGGAGGATAAATACCCCAGCTTCCTCACCCTCCAGTGGGACAATTCTCAGACTTGTTTTTGAAGCCTCTCAGAGGGTCCCAAATGGGGCAGAGGACCCAGCTACCTTAGAAAGATGTCTTTAATTGGCTTTCCTCCCGTCCTGCCTGCTTTCTGCTTCACTTCCTCAAGGTGCTTCCTGGAATCACCTTCATAAACATGTCCTGAAATCCTCACCTCAGCTTTGGCCACCCTGAGACAGTCTTCAAGCTCTATATGTGGCTTTCAAGCTGATTGTCATTATTGTGTCTTTTGCTTGTGGGGATTCCTGGGAGCAGAAAGGAAGGGGTGGGGGGTTGAGAACTTACATTTTCAGTTACCCTGCTCCTCTCATAATCATAAGGCTAGGGGAGTGTGTGTGTGTGTGTGTGTGTATGTTTGTCTGTCTGTCTGTCTGTTTGATTAAAAGTAGATCCTCATTGGTTATTGGAAAGTAGTGTGCCAAGAAGGAAAGAGGGATCACCAGTGTCAACGTTGCTGAGAGAAGAAGGAAGATAAAGATTACGTAATAGCCGGGCGCAGTGGCTCACGCCTGTAATCCCAGCACTTTGGGAGGCCGAAGTGGGCAGCTCATCTGAGGTTGGGAGTTCAAGACCAGCCTGACCAACATGGAAAAATCCTATCTCTACTAAGAATACAAAATTAGTGCGGTGTGGTGGCGCATGCCTGTAATCTCAGCTACTCAGGAGGCTGAGGCAGGAGAATCACTTAAACCCAGAAGGCGGAGTTTGCGTGAGCTGAGATCGCACCATTGCACTCCAGCCTGGTTAACAAAAGTGAAACTCCATCTAAAAAAAAAAAAAAAAAAGAAAGAAAAGAAAAGATTACGGAATACTCTTTGGATTTAGTGAGGAGATCTTTGGTTGCACTCACATGGGCTATTGACATGGAATGTTGGGTCCAAACACATATTGGAATGAAGTCGTGATTATCTCTATTTTTCAGCCTTCCTCTTTCTTAGACAAACACAAAGTCACTGAAAGCAAATTTATCTAGTTTGGTTTTTTAGTAAGTAGAGATCGAAACCAAAGATCAATATCATTTGACAGAGGGTGGCCATGAGCCAGTATTGAAACATCTGCCCAGTTCCAACTATCCTCTGATTCTCATCTTCTTACCAGCACCTCCTGGCAGTGGGCTAGGTTGCAATGTTAACTTTTAAAAACATATTTTTGCATGGGAAATAAAGGGAAGGGATAATGTACTTGATTTTCTTTTCATACTGCCAATTGTCTTCAAGTAACATCAAAACTTGGAATTCTAGTTTAGAAAGTAGAAAAAAAAAAAAAGGAGAGATGCTCTTTAGGAGGCTGTTAAGGACATCTGTCTCAGTGATTCTAACAGAACCTTCTCCAGAAGTCTTAGCCTGAAAAGTAAAGAACAGGGCAGAAAACCCAAGGGGATGAGCCCTGACCTGGGAGTCTAGCGACCTGAGATCGGATGCTATAACAGAGTCACTCCCTGTGTTACCTGGGGCAGGAGACTTTTCCTTTGTGGGCCTTGGTTTCCTCATCTATGAAGTGGAGAGGTTGAACTAAGTGGTCTTTGGCATCAAGATTCTAGGGTAACCTATTTCATCAATTGATGAATCTGTTGATGAATCAAGTGCATTGGCTGCAGGCTCTTCTTTCAAGGTCCCGCTCAGGATCTGTGTCAGGTGGGGTAGGAAATGGAAAGCGGGGTGGGCTCTTACCCATTCACAGATAGTCCTGGGAGCCTACTGTGTGCCAGGGACTGTTCTAGGCATTGAGGGCGGAGAGGTGAACAAGAGACTCAGCTACCCATCCTGATTCAACCAAAGAAGGGCTTGAATGAAGGGAAGGTTTGGAGTTTTTTTTTTTTTTTTAATTGTAGAAAATAAATCTTCCTCTCACGTCATTAGAGTTGGCACTTATTGACACTTGAGTGCTGGTATTTATTTTTAAAATTAGATTAACCATTTACTCTTTAGCAGGAAACAGAGCTTTGTTGAAAAATAACACTCAAGATAGGGGCATTTTGGTGGGAAAAATCTTGGTACTTTGGGTGCTGTTCTGGAGAGTGAGATGGGATGAGTAATTACAGCAGGAGGCTCAGGGTGGTATAAAGATGTGGGTGCCTTACTCTGGGCGGGAAGAGGGGTCTGTTCAGAGGTAGAGGAAGGCTCCTTATCTTGGGCCTCCCAGTTTTGCCAATGGCTGGCCCTAAAGTTACCAGTCAGGTTACAATGCTGTTTTCTATAAATGGGGATGGAGATGGGGAGGGGGTGAAAATAGAAATGATTTATTGTCCTAAAGCAACAGATCTGGGCATAGGCCCAGTGCTACTGAAAGGGTCCTTTTCATGATGCGTGGGCAACTCTCTTGGCTTCCTAAGTCATCAGCGAGGCGATTGGAATGACTTTTAAACATGGACCCTGTCAAATGATGCAAAAGTCCCATGATTTACATCCCCCAAAAGTTTATCTTGCTCTGGGAAAAAAGAAGACCTTGGAACCAAAGCTTCACATGTAGAAGCCAATAAAAACATCTTAAAATAACGCCCTCTTCTCCCTCCTGCTCCATAATGAGAAATGGAGAGATTTAGCAAGAGGTGGGGGTTGTGGGTAGGACTATCGCAATCACCAGTGATTGAGCTTCAAGGTCTAAGGACTTTGTTGTGGTCACTGGAAATGTAATGATTTATAATTAACTCCAACAAGAAAAACCAAATGCCATGCACTTTCCTAACAGAGCTACAAAAATAACCACATTCACAGTGTTTGCAAAATTGGAAACAAATGTCCTAAAGAACATAAGAGCTCCATGCCGTCCTACCCAAGCTTTGGAGGAAGAAAAATCCTGGCACTCCATCATGACCACAAATGATGAGCCAATATCGTTTGTCATGGGAAATTCATCTAGGCAAAATCAGATTGCACCATTAGCCCTCAATGACTCTGAGAAATAACCATACTGAAATGCCTCAAATTAAAAGCAGCCAAGGACTGGAATTAACATCCTCTCTTCTTCTAGTTGCTGAGTTTTGTTTCTTTATCCCCTCTTTGTAAATGGAAGAGCTGGAAGGGGGAAAATAAATACCTACTTGTACCTTACTCCTGACACAGCTTAGACCCATGTGGTTCTTAAGAGTGGGTATGAACAAAGGTAATGACCATGAAATGTATTGGGGGGCTCTGAGGTGGTGCAGAAAAGCATGGTGACCTTAGTTCACTGCTGAAGGATGATGAGGATGCTGGTGATTTGGCAATGAGATTAATAACTTGAGTTAAATTTTTTTTTTTTTTGAGACGGAGTCTTGCTCTGTTGCCCAGGCTAGAGTGCAGTGGCGCAATCTTGGCTCCCTGCAAGCTCTATTTCCCAGGTTCACGCCATTCTCCTGCCTCAGCCTTCCCAGTAGCTGGGACTACAGGCGCCCGCCACTACACCCGGCTACTTTTTCTATTTTTCGGTAGAGACGGGGTTTCACTGTATTAGCCAGGATGGTCTCGATATCCTGACCTTGTGATCCGCCCGCCTCAGCCTCCCAAAGTGCTGGGATTACAGGCGTGAGCCACTGTGACCAGCCAAGTTAAAAAAATTTTTTAAGGATATTTAAATTCCACCCCATGAATAACCTTAGTTCTTGTGCTGATGTGGAATATGAAAGGTTTGATTATGAAAGTTTATTCAGGAAAAATTATCTGTAGGACACCTTTGATGCTATTGAAGATGAAAGCCATGCAGGAAAGGACAGAGTTAATATTCTAAAACAATAATGAACTAAATCCAGGTAACATCATAAACACTTTAAAAGCATCTCCTTTAATTTGCACACCCCATGAGACAATCTTTACTATAATTCTAATTTTACAGATGAGAAAATAAAGTCTCTGCAAAGTTCAATAACTTGCTGAATTTCAGTTAGTGAGAAGCAGGACTGGGATAAGGATCCACGATTATTTGACTCCAAAACGTCTGCTCTAAACTGTTTCTTAGGTGGGTTTCTATGCATTTTCCCTGTAAAGGCAATGTTTTCCAAACTGTGATTCACCAGCTCAGGGGGTCCATAGGAAAATTTTGAATGACCTTGCCGTTATTTTTCTAAATCTGTATGTAAAGTCGAAAACAAAACCTTTTCAACTCTCATATCTCATAATCCTACCTGTGATTCTAAGAATTGAGTAATGTGCCTTCCCTCAGGGGACCCCAAGACCATAATGTTAGCTGAGGGAGAAGGAATATAGACGAGTGAACTTTCAAACAGACTAACTTAAAGGTAGCAGCAATCAGATGTGAAAACTTGAAAAGTGCCGGAGAATCAACTGCATGGACCTTGTCAGTCTATGTAAACTTTGCACAATGAATATGCAAATTTCTTACATATTCTCATGGTTATATACTTCTAACAGACCTGGATATGGCCTCATGGGAAAATGCTGGTCTAAGCCTTTCTGCAAAAGTCACCTATGAGACCAAGAATTTCTGCTGTTTCTGTCCAAAGCATGGGATTAATTGAAGAAATTCTCACTCCTTGTTTTTTGCTTGAGAAATTAATTCTTCCTATGGGAAATATTTTTAATGCCCTGAAACTATCTGAACTTCAGGAACTTGAGCCTCGTATTGTAGCTGCCTTCTGCCCCTAAGGAATATAATCTATCTAAGCCATTAAATTGTTGTGAATACCAATAACAGGACATTTTTATGGAGTTCAGGATATGAAGCAAAAGCATATTAGACTGCTCTGTGTGTGTGTGCGTGTGTGTGTGTGTATGTGTTTGCTCACATTGAAAAACTAGTTAAACATTTCAGATCTCTTTAGATGTATACAGAGTTATTACAAGGCTCCCAAATTTTCTAGAGGCCGCAATCTTCTGGTGATCTTTATCAAGCTGTTCTCCTTTATCCTCCTATGTGGCTGCTTGTTTGGTTCTTTCTCCCCCACCCCACGCCCCGCCCCCTTCTCTCTCTCCTTCTCTTGTTCTTTTTTTCTTGAATTTGGCTTTAACAGGGAAGTAAAATGTCAACTATATGTGAAAAAAATCCAGTGGTAAAATTTGCAAGTGGGAATACAATTTGAAAGCAATGCCAAAGTTAGGTTAAGCAGCCAGGTTTTTTTTTTTTTTTTAATTTAATTTAATTTTTAAAATTTCTCTGCTAATTAGGCTGCACATTTGAAATCTTAAACATGTGTAGAGTTGTGAGGGATCTTGTGTGTTGAGAGGGGCTTAATTCCAGCAGTGCTTGATAGCTGAGTGTTGAGTTTTCCAATGGTCACAATAGACACCATCAACATTCATTATTTTTTAAGTGCGTTTTTCTAAATGGCAGTGTGGAAGGAAGAATTAGAGAAAGTTAGAGCTGCCCTGAACTCAGATGTCATCTATCCCAAGGGTTTTTCATTTTTTTTTTTAAGCCCAGGAAACAAAATAATATCAAGAAGTCTGATGTGTAAAGCAGATAGCCTTGAGCCTCTATGTGTATAGGGGTGTTTGTGAGTGTGGGTTCATGAGTGCCTCATACTTCTCTGTTAGGACAGAGCGTTGTCTGCCAGCAGAGTAGCTGGAACTACATGCACACCACCACACCTGGCTAATCTTTGTGGTTTTTTTTAGAGACGGGGTTTTGCCATATTGCCCACGCTGGTCTCAAACTCCTGGGCTCAAGCGATCTGCACAACTTGGCCTCCCAAAGTGCTGGGATAACAGGCGTGGGTCTCTACGTCCAGCCTAGCTTTTTGGTTTACAATTTTTCTCAAAGTTAAGAGAATATCCAGAATATGCTTTCCTACTGATTTTCCAATATTCTGTATTTATAAAACAAAATATCCTCTGTATTTCTACTTTAGAGCTACTATTAGTTCATATGTTACAAATGTAATTAAAAACTTCCCCCCAGACAATCTCTATGCAAAATTGCTCTGCACTTCTTTTCCACCAAATGTGGTAGTTTCTGCCTGCTTGGAACTCACTATCAGTAGTCTCATCCTGTATCACCAACATTTGGTTAGAACTTTGTGTTTTATTTTATTTATTTTTTTGTCATCAGGAAACATTCATTATGTGGATGTGTGTATGGTCCTGGAGTTGTCCTGGGGATGCCACCAAACAAATACCTGATGTTTGAGCAGGTTCAAATCTAGTAAGATCTGAGCAGCTGAGACGGGGCAGAAGGCGGGGAGTGTAGGTAGTCCAGAATCGAAGAATCAAGTTGTTGGCAAGAGTTGCACAACAGAGAGTTTTACTCTCTGTCTTGTTTAGTCTAATTTGCTGAGGTAGAACCTGAGGGTCCCAGATTCTAATATCTTAAAAGGCAGGATGGAGTCAAGGGGCACTAGGCTGGGCAACTCCCTCCTGTGATAAGCCAGGAGCAGAGATACTAGAATTTCCCCACCACCTCCAACCCAAAATGGACTGACCAATGTTAGAGACCAAAGCACTCATTTAGACAGGATTTGGTCCTCTAAGTTGCTTTTTCGTGTGGACAGTACCTCTTCAGAGAATCTAGGCTTCATAGTTCCTCAGAGCTTGGGTGGTCTAATTACCAATTCTTTGCTGAAAGCTTTGCGGCATTCTGGCAACATGAAGTTGAAGCAATCACACCTACTTCTCCAGGCCTTTGAGAAGATGCCTATTTCAGTGCTCATGCCCTTTTCTTTAATGTATCTTTAAATGTGTGTGAGTGTGTGTGTGTGTGTGTGTGTGTGTGTATATATGAACTTTTATGTATATATATATAAAAGTTTAAGTTCTGGGATACATGTGTCTGGGATACAGGTTTGTTACATAGGTATACATGTGCCATGGTGGTTTGCTGCACCTGTCAACCTGTCATCTGTGTTTTAAGCCCCCCATGCATTAGGTATTTCTCCTAATGCTCTCCCTCCCTTTGCTCCCCACCCCCGGACAGACCCCAGTGCATGATGTTTCCCTCCCTGTGTCCATGTATTCTCATTGTTCAACTCCCAGTTATGAGTAAGAACATGCAGTGTTTGGTTTTCTGTTCCTGTGTTAGTTTGCTGAGAATGATGGTTTCCAGCTTCATCCATGTCCTTGCAAAGGACAGCTCATGCCCTTTTCTACTTCCCCTGTTAACCTTGAAAATGAGAGCGAGGGTTCAGCCTAGAAAAATGAATGGGGAGGGCACAGGCTTTGGGCATTTGATAGATTCTGGGAAACTGCCCCCCCCCCATCCTAAACAATAAACACCAGTCGTTCTTCTATTGTGTCAGGCATATATTTACATCATTAAAGATTCATCACCCCTCTGATTCTAAAAAGCATTTTCATGCACTGAAAATGTCTTCAAATATGAAGAAAGTACACTTTAATTGGATTACCATCTTCATAGGAATTAGTACATTTCTTTGATTCTAAAATGCGTTTTTACCCCACATTTTAACACTTGGAAAACGGTTATTAAATTGATGACTCATTTGAAAAGAGATGACATCTTAGAATAAAATACCACACCATAGCTTCTTTAGTTAATTTCTAATTTTGACTCTGAATGAAACTGTATAACCACAAGATCATGGTGGTAGTGACAGGAGAGGAGGAGGTGTGAGGAGCGTGTGGGCAGATTCTTGAAATGAGAGAGGGATTGTGCTAGAGAAAATTTTGCCTGCTTATTTTTTATCTGGGATTATGGTTCTCCTCTGACCTCCATTCAGCTGCTTATAACTGGGCATTTCTCCCCCAACTGGAGTGGAGAATTTTGGATCTTTTTCATCTTTACAATCAGCCGTTTGTTTATTGTCTACTACATAAAATTACAAGGAGATATCAGGCAAGCCCTTCTACTTCAGGATATATGGGAAAATTGAGAGGTTTTTGTGACTATTGTATAGTAGAGTGGGAAGAGGCCTCCATTAAATATTACTTTTTGGTAACTGCTTTGTGTGGTATAACTCACATGCCATACAATTCACCCATTTAAAATATACAATTCAATGAATTAATGAATTTTAGAGTCCTCATGGAGTTAAGCAATGATCATCACAGTCACTTTTAGAACATTTTCGTCACCACTAAAATCCTATACTCCTTAGCAGTCACCCTTCATTCCTCCCATTTTCCCTAACATTAGATACTACTATTCTATTTATATTTGTAGACCAAAAATACAGCATGGTGGTCTTCTAGGAGTTAGAAGTTTCAAGAAGATTCCAAATGTTGGTGTTACTACTCAAAAATTATTTCTTTGAGCCATATTTTCTTCATAAAATTGGTATAATGACCCTCACATCATAGATAATTATTATTAATGTGGAAGTCATGAGGATTAAATAGGGTAACAAGCAGGAAAGCATCAGCGTAGGGCATGTCACATACTAGGTTCAGATGAGATTGGGCATGTTCAGGGTGGTATGGCCGTAGACATACTAGGTTAAGAATGTTCTTCATGCATTCATTTCTCTTTAAGATGGAGCCCAGAGTTGAATTTCAGAAAGATGAGTGTTTCCTGGTCTCTGTCTTCCCTCTGTGTGAAGACCAAGTCCTTGGTAGGTGCCAACTCAGTGCCTCTCAGAAGTCCCGTTTGGAAACCGTTAAAGCTCAGTACTTGCTGGTGACACTTCAGCTCAGCAGTTAAACTGATAACACAAAACAGAGGGCTTGATTTCCATTTTCTTGGAAAAGAAAAAGCAATGTTATCTATTTTATTCAGATAATGGGAAGTAGGCCTAAACTCTCAGTATTTCCCACAAGTGGGTGGCTTTCAGAGAGATGCAGCATCCCCAAAGCCAGAGTGGTCAGTAAGAGTGATGATGTGGGACAGAAACTGTGATCCTCTGAGTGCCAACCCTCTCCTCCTGTGGACCTGCTTGCAATATAAGGACTAAGAGATGAGGGTCACCGGACTCCAAAATCAATCCCACAGGCATTTTTGGCTCTGGAAAAGCCCACTGAACAGAGTCAAACACTGTTCTTAGAGAATCTCACAGAGGGGCGAGATTTTGCCTTTATTTGCCAATTCTTGAGTAGCAGGAAGGTGAGATATGTTTCTGTCTTAGTATGATGGATGGCAAAACTGAAGTGGAGGGTAATTTCTGTGGTCTGAGGTCCTGAGATCTTCCAAGAAGGGTGTTTATGATGATCTTCTCATGATTCTAAACTCTCTGCTCCTGCAAGAATCAGGATGCTCCTGGGAGCTTTGAGTTCTGTCTCTACTGACTTTTGCCAGGACCAACTCCAGATTATTCAACTGAAAGCAATTTAGCAAAAAATAAACTGTTCAACATTACTATTTGGTGAAAGAGAAAAACATAATTATTTCTCAGATATTAATCCAAAAGCCTTGACAATTTTTGTTTGTGATTGCAACTACTTTGTAATCTTTATTTATCTTTAAGGATATTTGCCCATTTAAAATTTAACTTTTCAACAGGCCAGCCATGGTGGCTCAGCACTTTGGGAGGCTGAAGTGGGAGGATAGTTTGAGGCCAGGAGTTTAAGACCAGCCTGGACAGCATAGGGAGATCATGTCTGATATGGTTTGGCTCTGTGTCCCCACCCAAATATCTTATCTTGAATTGCAATCCCCATGTGTCTAGGGAGGGCCTGGTAGGAGATAATTGGGTCATGGGAGTGGCTTCCCCTATGGTGTCCCTATGATGGTGAGGGAGTTCTCATGAGATCTGATGGTTTAAGAGTGGCAGTTTCCCCTGCGTGCTCTCTCTCTCGTGCTGCTTTGGAAGAAGGTGCTTATAACCTTTTTGCCTTCCACCATGGTTGTAAGTTTCCTGAGGCCTCCCCAGTCATGTGGAACTGTGAGTCAATTAAACCTTTGTTGTTTATAAATTACTCAGTCTCAGGTTTTATCTTTATAGCAGTGTGAAAATGGACTAATATGGAAAATTGGTACTGGGAGTGGGGCACTGCTATAAAGATAACCACAAAATGTGAAGCAACTTTGGAACTAGGTAATGGGCAGAGTTTGAAACAGTTTGGAGGGCTCAGAAGAAAACAAGAGGATGTGGGAAAGTTTGGAACTTCCTAGAGACTTGTTGAATGGTTTTGGCCAAAATGCCAATAGTGATATGGACAATGAAGTCCAGGCTGAGGTGGTCTCAGATGGAGATGAGAAATCTACTGGGAACTGGAACAAAGGTCGCTCTTGCTATGCTTTAGCAAAGAGATTGGGGACATTTTGCCCCTGCCCTAGAGATCTATGGAACTTTGAATTTGAGAGAGTTGATTTACGGTATCTGGTGTAAGAAATTTCTAGCCAACAAAGTATTCAAGAGGTGACCTGGCTGATTTTGAAAACATTCAGTCATATGTGTTCACAAAGAGATGGTTTGAAAATGAAACTTATGTTTAAAAGGAAAGCAGAGCATAAAGGCTTGGAAACTTTGCAGCCTGACCATGCAGTAGAAAATAAAAACCCATTTTCTGGGGAGGAATTCAAGCTGCCTGCAGAAATTTGCATGAGTAATGAGGAGCTGAATGTTAATCACCAAGACAATGGGGAAAATGTCTCCAGGGCATTTCAGAGCTCTTCATGGCAGCCCCTCCCATCACAGGCCCAGAGGCCTAGGAAGGAAGAATAGTTTTGTGGGCTGGGCCCAGGGCCATGCTGCTCTGTGCAGCCTCAGGACTTGGTGCCCTGCATACCAGCTGCTCCAGCTCCAGCCATGGCTAAAAGGGACCAATGTACAGTTCAACTGTTGTTTCAGGGGCTGTAAGCTCCAAGCTTCCACATGGCCTGTGGGTGAGTAGAAGACAAGAGTTGAGCTTTGGGAGCCTCCACCTAGATTTCAGAGGATGTATGGAAATGCCTGGATGTCCAGCAGAAGTCTACTGCAGGGGCAGAGCCCTTTTAGAGAACCTCTGCTAGGGCAGTGCAGAAGGGAAATGTGAAGTTGGAGCCCCCACACAGTCACCACTAGGGCATTGCCTAGTGGAGCTGTGAGAAGAGGTCCACCATCCTCCAGACCTCAGAAAGGTAGATCCACTGACAGCTTGCACCATGTGCCTAGAAAAGCCACAGGCACTCAACACCAGCCCATAAAAGCAGCCACAGGGGCAAAGCTGCCCAAGGCTGTGGGAGCCCATACCTTGGCATCAGTGTGACCTGGATGTGAGACACGGACTCAAAAGAGATTTTGGAGCTTTAAGATTTAATGATTGCCTGGCCCAGTTGTGGACTTGCATGGGGCTTATGGCCCCTTTGTTTAGGTGAGTTTAGGTGAGTTTCTCCCATTTGGAATGGGAACATTTACCCAATGCCAGTACACCTATTGTATCTTGGAAGTAAACTGAATTGCTTTTGATTTTACAGGTTTCTACGTGGAGGTGACTTGACTTGTTTCAGATGAGATTTTGGACTTGGACTTTTGAGTTAGTGCTGGAATGAGTTAAGACATTGGGGGACTGTTGGGAAGCCATGATTGGTTTTGAAATGTGAAAAGGACATGGGATTTGGGAGGGGCTGGGGTGGAATGATACGGTTTGGTTTGGCTCTGTTGGAAATAAAGCTCAGGATCTTAAGGAAATTGAGCACTCAAACAAATGATTTTCAGCAAAGCAATTTTACTTCTGTGCAGAGGGATGCTTCTCCTTGGCCAGTCACCATGAAAGCACACCAGAACAAAGGGACTCTGTGTCCCCACTCAAATCTCATCTTGAATTGTAACCCCATGTATCTAGGGAGTGACCTGGTGGGAGATGATTGGATCATTGGGGTGGTTTCTCCCATGCTGTTCTCCTGATAGTGAGTGAATTCTCTTGAGACTTGATGGTTTAAAAGTGGTACTTCCCCTTTCACTCCCTCTCTCTCCTGCTGCCTTGTGGAGAAGGTTCTTGCTTTGCCTTTGCCTTCTACCATGACTATAAGTTTCCTGAGGCCTCCCCAGCCACACAAAGCCTAGTCAATTAAACCTTTTTTGTTTATAAATTACCTAGTCTCAGCTAGTATCTTTATATCAGTTTGAAAATGGACTAATACAATGTCTGTCCAAGAAATTTAAAAATTAGCCAGGTGTGGTGGTGTGGACTTATGGTCCCAGCTGCTTGGGAAGATGAGGAGGGAGGATGGCTTGAGCCAGGAGTTTGAGGTTAGTGACAGCCATGATTACACTACTTTATTGCACTCACAGTGAGATGCTATCTTGGAAAAAAAATTTTAACTTTTCAATTGTTTCCCCACTATTTACTATCATATTTCAAATTTATTTTTAGTCCATCATTCCTAATTATTTGGTGTTTGTTGAAATGAAAAATTAGAATAATAGGACTCAATTGAAATATCCAAAATATCAAGTTATGATAAACACACAGCTTTCTAACATAAGTATTATATAAGCTTATATTTGTAGAATAATTATAGTGTACAGAAAAATTATTTGGACAATTATACACCAAGGTCTGAATAGTGTCTGCCTTGGGTAGGTGGAATTATTTTGCTTATTTATATATTTTTTAATCAATTTGACAAAATTTTAATAAGCTCTTATTAAATGTCAGCCATATTCTTTATGTTGAGGGTATAAGAATAAAGAAAAAAGAAAAATTTGCCCCAAATGAAGGTACATACTTGTAGGATTAGGAAGCAGACAAAAGAATTAAGTAAGATATATCATAGGCCAAACAGTGACAAGTACTATGGAGATAAATGAAGCAGAGAAGGGGGCTACAGCATGTTGGGGAGGGATTCCAATTTTGAATAGGGTCACCAGGGGAGGTCTGACTGTTGAGGTTACTTTTGAGTAAACATCTAAAGGAAATGAGGGCCTGAACCAGGTGGTGGATATTGGGGGTGGGGGGTGGGGAAGCAAGCCAGCAGAAAGAATAGCAAGTACAAAAGCCTTGCTAGAGGAGCATGCCTGGTGTGTGTGTGTGTGTGTGTGTGTATCTGTGTCTGTGTATAGTGAGGCAAGGAGGTCAGAGGACTGGTACAGAATCAACCATGGGGAAGAGTAGGAGAAGGTAAGTTAGAGAGGTAACAAGAGAGCCAGGACATGTGTAGCCTTATAGGCCATTGTGAAGACTTAGACTTTCACTTAGCCAGCTAGAAAGTCATTGGGGGTGCTGAGCAGAGAAGTGACATAATCTATCTTATGTTTTATGTGTATCACTGTGACTGCCTCTTTGGGAGTAACCTGTAGCAGGGACAATGATGGAAGCAGGATACTATGGGTGAGAGGTGGTGGGGGCTTGGATCAAGGTGATAGCAGTGGAAGTGGGGAACAGCGGTTAGTGGTTACACTATTGATATATTTTGAAGTTATGGTCTGCAGAACTTGCTTACATACACAGAACATGGAGTTATGAGATAGAGTAGTCAGAAAGGAATCCAAGCTTCTTGGCCTAAACAAATAGAAGGTTAGAACTAAGTTAATTGAAATGGAGAAGTCTATAGTAAGAAAAAGTTCAGGAGGCAAGATCAGGAGCTCAGTTTTGGACGTAAGTTTGATATGTTTATTAGTCATCTAAATGTTTCTGTAATGAGAATGCATTGTTTTTGGAGTGGGGGAACACAATAAAACTTTCAAAAGGCATTCTATTGTGGGACTGGGTTGTTACAACGAGTCCTCTATTGTTGGCCTGAATTGTTCAGTTTCTGTGGCAAAATTGTTTTCAGTCAAACCATCTGGAACTGGTGTATGCAGGGGGCCACTCTGGGTAACCACAAAGCACACTTGCTCCTGGGACCACCCTGCTTAGAAAAAAGTCAAAAGCAGACTCAGCCTGCTTTGCTATCTTGGCTGTCAGGGCCGTTGATTCAACTGATTTTCTAGATACTTGTTTTAACCCCCTAATCCCATGAGTCTTGCCTCTCTCTGTTGCCAGGCTGGAGTGTGGTGGTGCAATCTCAGCTCACTGCAACCTCCACCTCCTGGGTTCAAGCGATTCTCCTACCTCAGCCTCCTGAGTAGCTGGGACTACAGGCACATGCCACCACGCCCAGCTAATTTTTGTAATTTTAGTAGAGACGGGGTTTCACCATGTTGGCCAGGATGGTCTCCATCCCCTGACCCTGTGATCCGCCTGCCTTGGCCTCCCAAATGCTGGGATTACAGGCGTGAGCCACTGCACCCGGCCACTTACCTAAAGTTTTAAGGCTCCAGTGTCCCTGGACCCTTAGTTCTTATTATTCCCTGATGGTAGACACCTATCCTATTACCACCATGATGTTATTAGTTAATTTACAATACATTTCTTCAACACCTATTTTGTGCAAAGCACTAGGCATTTTTGGGGCAATAAAGTTGAGATATGATATTGATAGGAGGTTGTAGTATTATTGGGGAGCTATATAACAGGGTGTGGTGACAAGCATTTGATATAATGGAAGGGAATCCAAGGCTCTGATTTATTTTTCTAATTTTTTGAGACAGAGTCCTGCTGTGTCATTCAGGCTGGAGTGCAGTGGCATGACCTCCCAGGTTCAAGCGATTCTTGTGCCTCAGCCTCTCCTGAGTAGCTGGGATTACAGGTGCCACCGCCATGCCCAGCTAATTTTTTTTTTTTTTTTTTTTTTTTTTCAGTAGAGATGGGGTTTGCTATGTTGGCCAGGCTGGTCTCAAACTTCCGACCTCAGGTGATCCACCTGCCTCAGCCACCGAACCCAGTGGTGTGAGGCACTGCACCTGGTCCAAGGCTCTGATTTTTGTAGTGAAGACCTGCTTGGTCTCACCAGTTGCAGCACTTTTATAATGTCAAAGACTATAGACTTTTATCAGAGGCTTGCTGTACTTTTCAATCTCTAAAAAAATTTAGTATTTGTTATTTTTACCTGATTATAAAACAGATACTCATTGCAGAAAATGTGGGAAAATCAGGAAACCATGGAGGAAAACAAAAAACACTGAGACTTTTATCACCCAGAGATAGAATGTTACTGTTAATATTTTGTGTTTTTCTTCTCAGTCTTTAAAAAAAATTTATTGTTGGCATTGTCCTATATCATTAATATTCTTTAAAAGAATGCTTTTAAGTAGCTGAATGGAACTGATGTCCCATTTATTTTGGGGTATGGTTGAACCTTTTCATATTTTCATAAGTAAGTTCCTCCTTTCTGGGCTACATAGGTTGGTTGTTGAGGCTGTTCCAAGGTACCTGGGAGAGAGTAGAGTCTCATAAACATGAGGGTGTGCTCATATGAGTGCACTTGGGTGGCAGGGGTGTAGTCACTTGGGGCAGTAGCACTTAATCCATGCTTCTAACCAAGTCTGCACATGTGTGAGCATAGTGGAGACCACAACTGAAATTTCAAAGAGGACCCACTTTCTGTTTGAAAATCGAATTGACCTTGGTAGGCTCCACATTGGTAGACCAAGAAACTCTGAAATAGTGTAATTTTAATACTGAATCTTTTTAATGATAAACATCAATAGTATGTTTGTCAAGGGAGTCAATAGAAATGCCAGGGGGCCCTTCTCTTGAAAAGTAGAAAATGATCAAAGGAAGTTGGAAGGAAGTGGTATAACAGCTCCCCCGATAATATAGACAAGATTCCTCAGTGGGATTCCTTTGTGGGGAGACCATAGGAACAGAGAGGAAAAAAAAATAGAAAAAAAATTGGAAAGACTTGTAATTTAAAAACCAATAATGCTTTTCAAGGCTGGTATGTAGAACTTGCCCTTCTCTTTGGCTATTCCAGCCACTGATGAATGTTTTCTTGCCAATTAGAACATTCTTGGTGTGTTTTCCTTTGCTTCATGTGATGATCCCATGTTTGTCATCTATAAATTAATTTCTTTCATTATAATAAATTATAGGAACAGCAATAAAACCACAATGTGCAGGTAAATCTTTTTTTTTGCTGGGTTTTAATTTTTTTTCCCCTGTGGGAAAGACAAAGTAAATAAAACAAAACAAAAACATTTCCAGTAGTGGATGGGTGGTTTATGGAATACATTTTAACCACCATTTTTCTTAGTTTTTTCAATTGCTGTGTGTATCTCCTATTTGCTTAAGGCTACTCAATCACCTTTCTTGACTGGAATAGTAAAGAATTAATCATGAGGATCAGGGTTGACAGAAAGGAATCGATGGAGTATCTTTTCTTTTGGCAAGCAATGCCAAACGTAATGATCAATACTTCTTTAAATGTACCCAAACCAGAAAAGCAAGTAGAGAATTAGTGGTATCAATAAAATCATGTATAAAAGGTTTATTAGGGTGATGTAAAGTTATCAAAAATTCTTCACTCTTTGAACTTCACTTTCAGATTTTTCTGAGAAAGACTTTCTCAGGAATTTTGGAGGAAGTAGTTGTGAATGCTGTAGAAAAGCATCTCACCAAGTGAGTCCCATAGAATGTTAAAGAGTAGACTAGATGTCTGTTATTTGTGCCTTGAAGGCATTTCCTTCTGCTGGAAGCAATAACCCTCATCATCACTGGTCCATGTGGTTTGGGTGTGACTGAGGGCCATATGCACAGCTCCAGAGGTAGGCACGTGGCTCAGGACTATGAAGTCAGTATATTCCTTCTCCCCAGTCTCAAGAATTGGTGCTGCAATGACTATTGACAAAAGACAGTCCAGCGAGATTTCTTCTAGGCTCTTTGGAATTATTGAGAGAGGGAGAGAGGCCCCTTTTTTCCATTGGGGCTGCTGAAAAGAGAGAATGTAAGCTCAATGCAGATGGTCATCTTTCTGCTTTGTGAAAGGAGCCTACTTGAATGAAGGCAACACAAAGGTGTAGCGTCCAGAAATGGAAACAGTGAGTCATGATGATACTGTCCAAGCCCCGGAGTCCTGCCAGGCCTAAAGCCAGCCTTGTCCTGGTCTTAAATAAACTACTTTTTTTCTGTTTTCACCAGTTTTTTTTGGGCTTCTCTCACTCGCCACTTGGATCAACCACTTGGGATTGATTCTGGAGTTTTGACTAATTGAAAAAGTGTGATGTAAAGGTCTATCATTAGACATGTGTGAGAAATCCTGGGCATATTAGTTTGGGCTGACCCAGAAATAGACTCTGCAGTTGAATGTGTGTGCTAGTAGTTAGTTTATCTGGGAGATGGGAATGAGGAAGCAGGGAATGGAAGGCACTTGATTAAGGGGAGCTTCTCAAGCCAGCAACCACTGTGGGTGGCTGGAACTAACTTAACTGCATGAGGAAATGATAGGAGACAGTGTTAAGCGTATGACTCAGTTATCCCCACGAAGAAGCAAGGGAGCTGGGATACCTTAACTCCCATCAGTTATTGGTTAAGGAGTGTTCTTGGGTATGTGTTAATTTCTTGGTATTTCAGGCCTGCTCTGCAAGCAGGCAGAACAGCCTTCTAAGGCTTAGAGAGAGGGAGAAACAGAGACTTCAGACAAAGAGGCACAGAAGGAAGTCAGTAGGACTCAGGGGTGTGAGCTAAACAAAGCTGTGATTTCTTTACTTCAGGACTTCTCAGAACCTCTAATATGCTAAAGTAGATATTGAATATCCAAAAGTGAAGTTATGATATGCAGTGTTTTCCAAATCTATTTCATCACAGAGCCTTTGTTTTGTGGATTATTTTTGGACTTGTACTTTGTAACACATACTTTGAGAAATGCTGTCTTAGAATATCCTGGACTTAAGGCATAACCGGCTATAAAAATTTGTAGGAGTTGAAAACCAAACATCGTATGTTCTCACTCATAAGTGGGAACCAAGCTACGAGGATGCAACAACATAAGAATAATACAATGGATTTTGGGGACTTTGGGAAAGGGTGGGAGGGGGGTGAGGGATAAAACTATACATTGAGTACAGTGTACACTGCTCAGATGATGGGTGCACTAAAATCTCAGAAACCACCACTGATATGGTTTGGCTGTGTCCCCATCCAAATCTCCTCTTGAATTGTAGTTCCCATAATCCCCATGTGTGGTGGGAGGGACTGGTGGGAGGTAACTGAATCATGGGGGTGGTTTCCCCCATGCTATTCTTGTGATAGTGAGTAAGTTCTAATGAGATCTGATGGTTTTATAAGGCACTTCCTCCTTTGCTCAGCTCTTTCTTCTCCTTGCTGCTGCCACGTGAAGAAGGATGTGTTTACTTCCCCTTCTGCCGTGATTGTAAGTTTCCTGAGGCCTCCCCAACCATGCTGAACCGTCAGCCAATCAAACCTCTTTCCTTTATAAATTACCCAGTCTTGAGTATTTCTTCAGAGCAGTGTAAGAATGGACAAATACAACAACTAAACTCATTCACATAACCAAACACCACCTGTTCCCCAAAAACCTATTGAAATAAAAGAAATTTGTAGGACTTTATGGCATCCACCTCAAAATGTTGAAGTAAACATTGGGTAAACTGTCAAACCTTTGGACAACAAGCATAATTATTATATTTTAAAAAATGTAACAGAGGCCAGACACAGTGGTTTGTGCCTGTAAATCCAAGCATTTTGGGAGGCTGAGGCAGGAGGATTGCTTGAGGCCAGGAGTTTGAGGTCAGCCTGAGCAACATAGTGAGACCCCGCCTCTCCAAATATAAAACATTTAGCAAGGTGTAGTGTACATCCCTGTAGTTCTAGTTACTCAGGAGTCTGAGGTGGCAAAGACTGCTTGAGCCCAGGAGGTGGAGGCTGCAGTGAACCATGATGGCAGCATTGCACTCCAGCCTGGGTGACAGAGTGAGACCCTGTCTCAAAAAAAGAAAAAAAAATAACAAATGACTATCGTAGATGATTCTATTGTCTTATCATTTGAAGGGTAAGGCAACACAGGCACAGAGTTTCACTCACATGCTTAAGGCTGTTAACAAGTTTGTGCAAAGTCAGGACTAGAGTCTAAACTCAGGGTTCCCTCTTTCCCCTAACTAAGCTAACTTTGTGGATCACGCATTTTAAATTAAACCCAAGGATACGTTGGAATAACATTCTGTCCTGTAATCTTCCACTTATGTTGCTAGACTTCTCCACCACTTTTCTTTGTCGATAAGTATTTAACAGATAGCAGAATCTTGGTTGTTTTTGTTTTGTTTTGTTTTTAAGCTCAGTTTTGCAAATAAAGATCTTGGTCACTGTGTACCCTTTTCCTGTGGCTGGCTGGCAGGCAGCCTCCGTTCTCTAGACTTGGGATTTGCCCTGGCTTCGTGAATAAGTCTATTTTTCTTCCCACTTGCATTTCTAGATCGTGGTCATAAATATTCCTAAGCTCATGATGCCAGTGAGTCAGAGAGACTAGTTAGGTCAAGAACTGCAGTTATGAACTTGCTTGTGGATGATTTCTTGTACTATTGAGTATGATTGTGAACAGTAGCTTTAATATGTAGCCATATCCATTTGGCAGTTACAGGCATCCTAAGATCTTGGCAGATGTGCATACAATAGGCATATACCCACACAAAGGTTTAGCATGCTGACTTCTGGTTACCCAGGATGCTTTGCCCAAGTAAGTGGGTTTTTATGTCTAGGGACATGGCCTTGGTTCTCAGATGGAGAGAGATAATGGGAAGACATTTCTGTGGAAGATAAAGAACAGGGAGTTATTGTTTGTTCTTATCCTGTGTTCCTAGGGTGATAAATTGAAATGAATAGGGTTTTCTGCTGGTTGTTTCTGACCATCAACCTCTTTATGCTGTCCACTATATGTTCTTATATATTGATGGTCACAAACTTGAGGTGTAAATCATTCAAGGTCTGTATAGTAAAGGCAGTAACAAAAGATGTCCTAGTAATCAGTAATATTATTGCCAAGCATGGCTTCTCCTATTCATTTCTGCTCATCCTCCAAGACAAAGGAAAAGACATGCACAGTTCATTAGGTAACTAAGTTGTGAAAATAGTGCCATTTTTCTTGAAACAGTAATAGAGATTTAAAGGCTTGTTTTCATTAAAATTGCTGGATGAAAATGTCTACAATGTACCTTTATTATGATTTACTTCTATGTACTATGTATAAATACCAAATATTTAACCAGCCTTCTCATTCTCTCATTTCTGGGAGTTCAAAATTTAGTACTAGGTTTTAAATGATATTATCTACATGCAGGGAAACTGTCTTAAACATGTTTCTTTATTATGTAGCTCTGGCTAAAACGTGGGTCAGATTATACCCACTGAAACATAATTCTGTAGAATAAATTCTCAATACAGTGTGATAAGCTTATAAGTGGTTAGTTTTAATCATATAATATTAGTATTTTGATGGAATGACTCTTACCATTAGAAATATCCCTCAAGTTTTAGCAGTTACTCATATGGCCTCATAATGGTGCTTATCATCTGGTGAATACAAAAGTAAGAGAGAGACATGGTTTTTGCTTTTGAGGAGTTAATAATCAGTCTGGCTAGACATGTATTTCTGTGATAAATAGAAGGTGATAAAACTCAGATATCATTCAGGCAGTAGATTGTGTGATGTAGACTTTGAGAGAGATACACATTTATAAGAAGGAAGACCATTCTGGGTTGGGGATGTTGAAAAGACCTTCTTGCAGGAGGGGAGGCAGACTTTATTCAGAATTTCATACCTCTGGGGCTCTGAATTTTTTTTAAAATTTTGAGATGGAGTCTTACTCTGTCACCCAGACTGGAGCAGTGGTGCGATTTTGGCTCACTGCAACCTCCACATCCCAGGTTCAAGCAATTCTCCTGACTCAGCCTCACAAGTAGCTGGGATTACAGGCACTCACCACCATGCCTGGCTAATTTTTGTATTTTTAGTAGATACTGGGTTTTACCATGTTGGCCAGGCTGGTCTTGAACTTCTGACTTCAGGTGATCCGCCTGCCTCAGGCTCTCAGAGTGCTGGGATTACAAGCGTGAGGCACTTTGCCCAGTGGGGCTCTGAAATTTATTGCTGAGTTCTCTATATGCTCAATGCTTGTGGGTCCACATCGAGTCCAATTCATTTGCGCTCATAGGTGGACCCAACGGAGCTGACTCTCCTACGAACATTCTCTTCTGTCTACCAAAGAAAGTGACTATTCAGACAGTATTTTGCATGGTCTATCTTTTCTTTTCATATTACCTTTGGGTAGACACTACTAAAAGGTACAAAGATAGGCTACACATTTAATTTTTTGCTTCAGTCCACTCTCTTGAAAAGAAAGGGCTTTTCTCTAATGAGTAATGTGTTACGAGTGCTTTTCTCAAAAGAGTAGTGTGTTGTAGTAGAAAGAGCAATGAGGTTGGAAGTCAGGAGATTGAGATTTGAGTCCTGGTCCCAACATTTCCTAAGGGATGTTGATCAGCTAATTAAACTCCTCCTAGTGTCAGTTTTCTCATCTATAAAATGGAAAAATATGACATACTCCATCTATCTCTTATGTTGTTGTAAGGATCAAAAGAAATAATGCAAGTAAAAATATTTTTATAACCTGCAGTACCTGATACAAATATGAGGTATTATTAGTGCTACCTTAAACAAATACATCATTTTCCTCATCTGCAAAATGGAGACAGGAATTGTATCTATGTCATTGGATTACTCTAAATAGTCAATGGAATAAACCATTTAACGTCTTCTAGAATCGGGCTGCGTGTGGTGGCTCACTCCTGTAATCCCAGCACTTTGGGAGGCTGAAGTGGGTGGATCACTTGAGGTCAGGAGTTTGAGACCAGCCTGGCCAACATGGGGAAACCCCATCTCTACTAAAAATAGAAAAAATTAGCCGGGTGTGGTGGCGCACGCCTATGGTCTCAGCTTCTCAGGAGGCTGAGGCAGGAGAATCGCTTGAACCCTGGAGGTGGAGGTTGCAGTGAGCCAAGATCGTGCCACTGCACTCTAGCCTGGCCAACAGAGCAAGACTCTGTCTTAAAAAATAAAAATAAAAAATAAAAAGTCTTCTAGAATATTTCATGGCAAATAGTAAGTACTCATTAAATCCAGAGATTTCAAAGATAAAAAGCTTGTGACCTAAAAAGACCCTTTAAATCTTAAAGCCCTCCAAAAAAGTTTTTGCTTGTAACATTTTCACTAGTCAAATTCACCTTTACCTGCAATGTTAAAATGTCAACTTTGAGTGAGGTTGATCATTCACAAAACAGTCGTTTTCTCTGTCACTCTGTGCTGCTCAGATCAAGCAGGCAAGCTGGTCTTTGGTTCTGCCCGGATGGTGCCAGGTGAGAGGGGGAATCAATTCTATAGATTCTCAAAGTGTCATCCAAGATGTGGTCTTCTCTATTATTCATGCTGTAATTTGACAGCATCCATACTTTAGTTTCTGGCATAAATTAATAATTTGTTATTGAATAATTATCCTGTTGAATACAAACCAGACATCACCTCATTGGTGTCTCAGTGAAACCACGGACTTTCCCCCAGGCACTTTGAGAAGGTTTTCTCAGGACCAAGTGGATGAACTTGGACCATCAGTGGTGACTGCCTAGATAAACTGATGTCTGGACCAAAGAGTCTTTGCAATCCCTTGGATTAGTCCTCCTTTGCCTGTAGTTTTCTGTGAAGTGGCCAACAAACAACAACAACAACAAAAATTCTGTGGGTACACAGCAGGGAAAGCTAATCAAACTCAAACAGGGAGGGAGCTTTGAGGCTGGTTTCTCCAGAAGCCTAAATATCTTATATTTGCATATGGTTCTCAGACCTTAGGTATCCATGGATATAGTTTTGGGGAGTGGAATTGATTTCTAAAGAGGAAAATCATGTTTTCTGGGAAAGTGAAAGGCACTAAAAGGTGTATAATTTTTCTCAAACTGAAGATAATTTTTGTCAGAAGAATCTATCATAAGAGAATATCCAGCTCTTCAGTCTTTATTTCTCCAAGGATCCTGCTTTTAGTCTTATAAACTGAAACTCGCCGGGGGAGTGGTTTAAAAATTAGACTGGAGTCTGGTCAGATGTGGTCTGTTGCAGCTGGGGGTCAGTAGAGTAAGGGGCCTGTTTGGAGGGAATGCATAGTTCTCCATTAGCCCTCCAGGTTTCACGGTATGGCAGGTTCCGCTCACTTACTCTGTTACTTCCTCACCATGCACACAGTGAAACTACCTTTCCCAGCCTCCTCTGCACTCAGGTGTGCACGTGACTGAGTTCTGGCCACCAACATGTGGGTCGAAGTATTATTTGCCCATTCCAGTCCTGGCCTCTAAGACCTCCTCTGACTCCATGTTCTTCCTTCTCTGCACCCCTGACTCAGAAATGAAGCCCGGGGAACTTTGTAAGCTGTGAATTTGTGCAGACTTGTCCATTTATGCAGAACCCCAAATCAAAGGAACCTGCTTTCTGAATCATCAGTTGGAAAAGAGCTGCTTAAATGTCATGTGAAACAAATCTTTACTGTTTTAAGCCTCTGAGATTTTGGTGCTGTTTGTTATCGTGATTGGCTTGCCTGTCTCATATGCAGGGGAAGGCAACCATCATTAAGCAGAACATCTTGCTCTCCCCTAAAGGGAAATGAATGTCTAAACTCAATTTAACAGTGCATTCTACGACAGCCACACTCCTAGGCTTGTAGCAAACATTGGGTGAGCACAGGAATCTTCTGGAGCAAGATTGTTAACATGTGAGTTACTTTTCAGGAGAAGTGTTTCATGCAAACTCACAGAATGTATTTGGATAACTCAGGAGGTGACCCACCCTACCCTACACATAAGTGAATTCAAATGGCTTGGCTGGATGTGCTTTTAGGAGTATTTTCCCAACTTTCTTCATTAATTTTCCAGAATACTTAAAAATCCTCACCATGAGAATCATTAACCAGAGGTTTAGAAAACTACCTCAGGTAAAGTTCCTGTAAAAATACATGTATGTTACCTGGCGGAGGTACCAGATTAACCAATTCATACCTATTAGTAGCATTTAGTATCTCAGATTCTGAGAAGAACATACAATGTTAAAGAGATGACACAACAGTGAGATGGAATTTTGATGGAGGCAGAGAGGGTGAGGAGAGATGGAAATGTTTAGAATGAGGGTATTTGGCCGGGCGCGGTGGCTCAAGCCTGTAATCCCAGCACTTTGGGAGGCCGAGACGGGTGGATCACAAGGTCAGGAGATCGAGACCATCCTGGCTAACCCGGTGAAACCCCGTCTCTACTAAAAAAAATACAAAAAACTAGCCGGGTGAGGTGGCGGGCGCCTGTAGTCTCAGCTACTCGGGAGGCTGAGGCAGGAGAATGGCGTGAACCCAGGAGGCGGAGCTTGCAGTGAGCTGAGATCGGGCCACTGCACTCCCGCCTGGGTGACAGAGCGAGACTCCATCTCAAAAAAAAAAAAAAAAAAAAAAAGAATGAGGGTACTTACCACGGGTAAGGAAGAGCTGGTTGGGAGACTATGATTCAGCTGGATTCTATCCCTCTAAGCATCTCTGAAGGAATTTAGAGATCTTGAAAAGTCTGTTTGGATTCAAGCCTAGAACTGATGTTAACATTAGTTGGGCTAATCTCAGCTTATTCCAAAAATGGTGGATTAGAAAAATAAATAATCATATGAAAAGTTTTTCCAAAATAACATGTGTGTCATAGCCTGATACTCCTCCTCACCATGCTGTTTTTCATCTGGCTCCTCCAGCTTCAGCAGTTCAGCATCAACCTTCGCTTCTGGAAAATGCCTGACTCAGCTAGAGCTAAAAGAAAGAAAGAGGAAAAGTAGTACTGCTTTATCCCCTGAACTCAGAACTGCTGATTTCAGGCACCTGTGAGTTGTTAGCCAGTAACTGATCGGCTCTGTGGTCTTGAGTTCGGTGGTAACCTGTATGTATCTGTCTTGCTTACCCGTGTAATAAAGCTTCTATCTTACATTAGCCCCCAGCCATCTTTTATTAGCTAACTACAGACTGTGAGCTCTTTGAAGGCAGAGACATCTTCAATTACTCCGTTGTCCTGACATACGGCACTTGTACCTGACACAGGCAGTGAGGAAATGTTTACTTAATGAGCTAATCACTTATGAATCCTCACCTTTTATTTTCCGTCTTCACTGGGGGAGAGCCAGGCGACCACATTCACTAAATGCTATTTCCCCACAAACATATTTCTCTGAAAGACAAATTCAGTGAAGCTGAGAGTCTAGAGTGATTGTAACACATTCCTCCTGACTTAATTTTTGCTGGATGTGCCAACTGATTTCCATTGGCTGCAGTCTGATTTTTTTTCCTTTTTTTGAGGGCTGTGGCATAGGTAGATGTTTATTTCTCTGGCTAATGTGCACATTCATTTTGTGTTTGCCATGGAAAAGACTCCACCTAATCTTTCAGGTATAAATGAATCATTCAGTTGTGTGGAACTCACTAAAATGCTCTCTGGATTTTCTAAACCCTGTGCCCCCAGGTTCTGTTGTGACCCTGTCTTCACTTCCTTCTTTGTAGGCCTTTTTCCTTATTCCGTGTTCCTTAAGGCAGACTAGGGGAGTGTGCAGACAGGAAATGTTCAGCTGTGAGTGGAAAAAAACTCAATGAGAAGTAGTGTAAACAGTCTAGACATCATTATGTCAAATTGTAAGTTTGGAGATAGGGTAGTTGCAGGGTTGGTTCATTTGAGGCTCAACCAAGTGCATCACCTGGGTTATTCCCATCTTTCTGCCCTGCTATGTATAGCATATTTGCCTTTGTCCTCAGACTGACATCTTTTCGTGATTGTGGGAAAGCCGCAGTGGCTCCAGCCATCACTTCCTCACCAGCCATGCTGTGAGCAGAAAAATGGGCTTTCTTCTCACACATTTGCTTTTAAGAGTAAGAAAACTTTTTTGCAGGCTGGGTGAGGTGGCTAATGCCTGTAATCCCAGCACTTTGGGAGGCTGAGGTGGGTGGATCACCTGAGGTCAGGAGTTTGAGATCAGCCTGGCCAACATAGTGAAACCCTCTCTCTACTAAAAACACAAAAATTAGCTGGCCATGGTGCTACGTGCGCCTATAGTCCCAGCTACTCAGGAGGCTGACGCAGGAGAATTGCTTGAACCTGGGAGTGAGCTGAGATTTTGCCACTGCATTCCAGCCTGGGCGACAGAGCAAGACTCCATCTCACAAAAAAAAAAAAAAAAAAAAAAAAAAAAAAAATTTTCCCGGAAATCCCTCTACAGATCTTCTCTTAATCTTACTGGCTCAAACTGGGCCACATGCCCACCCTTAAAGCACTCACTAGAAGTAATTGGAATTACTACGATTAGCTTAGATTCATTAAGATTTATCCTTGGGAATGGGGAGGTCCCTGCTTCCTTTGAAGCCTGAAACTGGAGTTGTGTGATCAAGGAAGAAGGGAGAGGTGGGTTGCTGCAGGAAGCAAAGGGGATATGATTGCAGCCTCCCTGGGAAAACTTCGACTTCAGCCAAAGGCCAGGGCAGCTCCCAGTGGGACCCTCTGCCCTACCATACCATGGTAACTTCTCTCCCTCGGGCTCAGTCACACTTGCAAGCCTGTTGTGCGGGGATGGTTTCAGGATTTAACTGTTCCACCACAGATCATCAGCCATTAGTTAGATTCTTTTTCTTTTTTTTTTTTTTTTGAGACGGAGCATTAGTTAGATTCTTATAAGGAGCATGCAGCCTAGATCCCTGCCCTCCCCTGCCAACCACGTGCAGCTCACAACAGGGTTCACACTCCTAGGAGAATGTAATGCCGCCACCATCTGACAGGAGGTAAGGCCGGGTGTGGTGGCTCACACCTGTAATCCCAGCACTTTGGGAGGCCAAGGCGGGTAGATCACCTGAGGTCAGGAGTTTGAGACCAGCCTGGCCAACATGGCAAAACCCGTCTATACGAAAAATACAAAAATTGGGCGTGGTGGTGGGTGCTTGTATTCTTAGCTACCCAGGAGGCTGAGGCAGGAGAATGATTTGAACTCGGGAGGTGGAGGTTGCAGTGAGCCCAGATCATGTCATTGCACTCCAGCCCGGGGGACAGAGCAAGACTCCCTCAAAGTAAAAAAAAAAAAAAAAAATGATGACAGGAGGCGAAGCTCAGGCGGTAATGCTCACTTGCCTGCTCACATCCTGGGTGGCCTGGTTCCTAACAGACCACGGACCAGTACTGGTGTGTGGCCTAGGGATTGGGGGCCCTTGTTTTACTTGCCTTACCAGTGGGATGACTTGCCTTACCAGTAGATGTTAGGGCCCACCCCAAGCCTCAGGATTCCCTAGGGGGCAGTCGTAATTTTTTTTTTTTAACCAAAATTTTATTAAAACTTCAAGAGAAAAACAGAAGTTGAAAAGTAGGAAATAAAAGTCTTGTCTTCCCTTATAGAAATCCTAGTCTTCAGAGATGCCACTTAAAATCTTGCTGTTTATCCTTCTAGACTTTATAATGGCAGGTTTTAAAAAAATGTAATCAGGATATGCTTAGGGGAAAAGGCGACATTGTTGTAATTAAATACCCTGGGCCTCTCTGAGTAATGGTTCCCTGAATTCTCTAATCTCACACTATCCAAGCCACCCAGGGCCAGCCTAGACCTTAGCAATGCCCAGAACCAGACCAGAGGATGTCTCTCTTGGACATCATACAGTGACTATTCAACTTCAAAAACCAGACAATGATGAGTTTTTCCAGGACATTGCACCCACTTTTTAAAATAAAACATATTAGCATTGTTATAAATCAATCGAATATGGTTCATAATAGCAATAATGCCCTTGAAATCTGTTAATCTTGCCATTGAAAAATGGTATGCCATGGCATTTGCTGCCCTTGGCTTCACCTTGGGCTATTAACTAACAAATCAGTTATTAGCCAGTGGTAATGACCAATTTTCGAGAGATGATTGCTTAAATTTCGCCCACCTTGAGAAGAGAATTATTACTCAACCGAGAACTGAACTCTTGTTTTCGACTCAGTAGAGCTAATGATCTTACCTCACCCCAATGTGTCTCCTTCCCCCGGGTCTCCCAACCCAACCCCCTTTTTCTTCCTGGCTATGAGGTGTGTGGGGATCACATGGTTACATAACTGCTTCCCTCTCGGCCTCAGTGACTTGAGTGCAGGAAAAGTTCCATATTTAATATTTATTCACCAAGCAGCAGTGGATGAAGACAGATGGTAATGAAATCAGTCTTGCTGAGAGTGACCACAATGATAATAGATTCTTTATGATGTCCAGGAATTCTGGACTCTTAGTCTCTGCTTAAATGCATGTTGGCGCCAACTCTGTCGTCTTAAGCCTTAGTATTCTTGTCATCCTCCTGACCTCTCCTAGACCAGAGCAGGCAGGCTGTGCTAAAGACATCAATCTGTCGTTCTCCTCATATAAATGCTTTAAACACCTATAGCCACAAATGACTCACCAGCAGAGATTTTTTCAGAAGAGGAAAAATGAAGATAAAATAAAGGCACCCCTGCAGCCCTGGTGGAAGGGCTGGCACTGCTGTTCGGGCTGGTTTTGCATGTGCTGCCTCCGTGCCTGTAAGTGGTCCTGAACAGCCCAGGTTACCCATCTGGACTTGCTGGGGATTTCACAATGCCTCCTCTCCGACATCACTTTATTGGCCTGGAATGAAACTGGGAGAGAGGGTGGGATAGGGAAGAAAAAGGGGGAAAAGGGAGACATAAAACCAAGTGCAGTTGGCAAAGAGTCATGCTCCTGTCAAATGAGTAAACTCAGAACGCTGATTGCACTGGAGATAGCAACGTCCTGGGTCAAGCAGAGCTTTTTTAAAGCAATCTGGCAGCCCTTTTTAGTAATAG
The DNA here is from genome assembly GCF_008728515.1 of Papio anubis. Classification (NCBI taxonomy): domain Eukaryota; kingdom Metazoa; phylum Chordata; class Mammalia; order Primates; family Cercopithecidae; genus Papio; species Papio anubis. The sequence continues at coordinate 150,709,498 of NC_044980.1, forward strand.
GAGGTAAATCATTCTGACATTCCTTGCTATCCAAAGCATTAATCATACTGAATTCCTTTGTTGTTCTGGGGTCTGGATCAAGTGTAATTCTATAGGAATTCCATTGTAATCTAGTATTAATTAATCTCTGTGTTATATAGAGTGGTGCCAAATACCTTTCTCTGCTTGCTTGTACATCGGTTATTAACTTTGTGAATACCTAACTCTAGCTAGGGAACTGTTACTCCACCCTCTCGTTCTTTTTTTCATCTCAGTCTTGGAAATTGTCATTTTCCTTGGGTAGGAACCCGGGCAGCTCACATATGAAGGAGGATCTTGCCTTGTTACACAAAATCGTTAGGAGGGGGTGGGAGGCAAAGATGGTGAGCGGGCTGGTTACAGTCCCCTTGTGGTTTCCACTCCAGCCCTGCCCTTCCCAGCTGTGTCACTTTTGGGCAAGTTATCTAACCTCAGTTTCCTTATCTGTAAAGCAGACATTGGAATTGTTCCTACTGCCCAGGATTTTTATGAAGATTTAACAACAACCAGCTCTTTCTTTGGCGATGACAAAGGCTGCCCAGGGAGGGGCTACGTTTGATGGGATGGTCTTCAGTCAGTGACGCTGCAGGAGTCTTCCTTCTAGGACGCAGGGTCTTGGGGTAGATCGTCACTAGCGTCACTGCAACTTGACGATTTGAGTGTTTGCGGGAGAAACCATGTGTTACTGGCTCCAGGAAACACCTGCCTGCCTCTCAGCTCTTCCCAGAATATGCCTAAGCAATAATAGAGGGTCAGAGGCTGAGATTCTTGGTTTTTCAGTGGTAAATAATGAATGTTGCACCAGCTGCTGGCTGACTCTGAAATCTTCTGTTTTAAAATGCAGAAGGAAAAAGAAACACAATAAAAATACCCAATATGCATTTATCTGGTACATCATCTTTAAATAGCTCCCTTCAGATTGCGAAAAAGGTAGCTCTATCCTCCTTCCTGGCTGGCTCTCTGAATCCTGCCACAAGATAGGGCTATTGGCCCTCAATTTTGACCTGGTATAAAAAGCAGTATATTTTTATGACCTGGTAACAATCACATTTCTACACCATAAAATATTAAAGCAGGCATGACAGTGCCTTTAAGATCTTTGAGGCAGGTGCTATCAAAATGTGCCCCTTTATTATTTATTTATCTGACTCCTTTTGTATAGTGAGGCTTAAATGCTTTTCAGGCCAAATAATTAAATTCCATTATGGAGAGCGGGAATTGTTGGCGAAATGTACTCGCTCTCACTATTAGACCCTTGAGTCCCCAGCGGAACTCCATGGAGGGTAGTAAAAATCTGGCTTATATTTATATGTAAGATATGCAGTATGACATATTGGGCCCACAGGAGTGATGCTACATAAAAAAACAAATAGGGAGGGGGCTGCTAGAGGTCCTTCTCTCCTGGCCAGCAATCTCCTAGAGGCAGGGGTCTGCAAACTATGACTTGTGGGCCAAATCTGCCCATTGCCTGTTTTTGTACATCCTATAAGCTGAGTATGGTTTTGACAATTTAAATGGTTGAAAAAAAGCAAAAGAATAATATTTTGTGGCATGAGAAAACAAAATGAAATTAGAATTTAATCGTGCATAAAAAAGTTTGACTGGAACACAGCCATATCCATCATTTACATATTGCCTATGGTTGCATTTACATTCCTTCAAGTTGAATGGTTGCCACAGAGAACGTAGGACTGCAAAGCCAAAAATATTTACTGTCTGGCCTTTTACAAGGAAAAGCTTGCTGAACCCTGTTCTACAGGAATTTGGACTTGGGCTCTGGATAGGATAGCACTGGGGCTCTAGCCGAGTTCAAGATCCTTTATGCTGTCGATGCATTTGGATGTTGACTTTGACTTGATGAACCTGATTGTTTTCTGAAATGGACACACAAACTGGTTAAGGGAAGAGGACAGGCATGCCCTAAAGTAGTTTTTGGATCCCATAACCCTCCCCTTCAAATGCAGCTCCTGGGATTGCATACTGGGTGATGTCCTTTCCCTCTCTGCAGTGTGTTTCTTTATCTCTTCTCCGCCTCGTCATCTCCATGACTGTTACCCACGGTTAAGGCATGACCATCTCCCCTGTTTTTGGGCAAAAATCTCCAGACTGGTCTATTTCTATTCCATTTCAATAAACAGTTCATCCTCCACATAATAGTTGCAGCAATGTTTTAAGAAACAAAAGCAGACCATATAACTTCTCTCAGATGGATGTGTTCCCTACTTTAGTCAAGTCTCTGCTCAAATGACACCCCCAGGGAAGCCTTTTCTTGCCCACTATTTCTAGAACAGCCCCCCAACTCACCCCATCGCTGTTTATGTTGTTACTTTTTTTTTTTTTTAACTGTGTGCATCGCTCACTGCAGCCACGAGCTCCTAGGCTCAAGTGATTCTCCTGCCTCAGCCTCCTGAGTATCTGGGACTGCTGGCACATGCCACCATGCTTGGCTAATTAAAGCAAATTTTTTGTAGACACAGGCTTTCACTTTGTTGCCCAGGCTGGTCTTGAACTTCTGGCTTCAAACGATCCTTCTGCCTTGGCCTCCCAAAATGCAGGGATTGCAGGCATGAGTCACCACACCCGACTTTGTTATTCCTTTTTATTGCTATTCTGGCATTTGTTACCATCTTACATTATCTGAATTGGTTCACTGGGTTACATTTGGTTTCCTCTGCCAGAATGGAAACTCCATAAGAGTAGGTACCTCCACTATATTATTCATTAGGGCATTTCCAACATGTCACATGAGTTCTCCAGAAAAGGTTGTTGAGTGAGTGAATGAATGGATCAATACTCCTGGCATAGGCCATGCAGTGTTGGCGTCACCTTCTGCCTGCTTCTCCAGGGGTGTGTCAGCTTTTAAAATTTCTATGTCCTTGCTCTCAAGGAGACCTGTGACTAGTAGGAGACACAGACATTAAACACTTCTTGGCATTTCACTTTCCTGCCATCTGCGCCTTTCCTCCTGGATCCTGTTGTCTTTTAAGGCTAACCTGGTTATTTTCCATGAACCCACAGAAGGTTGAGAAAAGCTTCCCGTATGTGGCAGACACTGTCAGGCTCCACTCAGATCCCTTTGGATTCATTTCACTCTCCTTCCCCTGATTGCTTTTGCTTCTGTGACCTGTTCCAGTCACTTTCTTCAAAGGACACCTTTGGGTAACTGAAGTGGCTTTGCCCCAAATCTCAGATAGGTGGAAACACCTGTGGGTTTACCCACCAGGCGCTGTTCTTAGTAAACAGCTGACTTGTGTAGAGGCATAAAAGCCTCTCTTCCTTGCCTCAAATGCAGACAAACTCTGAGGTACCCAACTTTCACTCCCGGGTTCTCTGTGGAGTTGGGCTGAAGCTGCTCTCCATGGGAGAAGGCCAGAAATCAAGCCTTTGCTCAGCTTCTCCCCATTTCCTTCTTCTCCCTTACCAATTTCTCCTGGGAGCATTTCCTTAACAAATCTCTTGCCCATATACCTTCCTCTCTGAGTCAGCTTCTGAGGAATCTCAGGTAACACATTCTGCTTTTTGCATCATAGAAAGGCAAATACACATTGAATCCAAAGCAAGTACATAATGGGAATATCAGCCACTGTGGCAGACCAGGGTTTAACATATTTTTTGGTTGGTGGGTGGAAGGCATGAGACCTAAGACAAGAGGACTTTGAAGGGCCATGAAAATTGAATCATGTTGGTGATGTACTATTTTGATAATATGTTAGGCTTGTTCTTCGTAAAGGAATTGTGTAAAAAGAGGAAGTTAGGAATGCCCTTATTTGAGCAGTAAATGTTAAAAAGAAAATAAAAGTAAGCATACATTTGGTTTTAGGGGCTGGCAGAGCAGGAGTCATGGGGCGAAAAAGGATGATTTTGCATTTAGGATGTTCTATATCAAGGTCCATTCTGGCAGATGTGCTAAGCTGTCCTGTCGTCATTACCGACATGCCAACAAATATTTTCATCCTGCACATGCCGGCAGCTTATTTGAGATCCTCGGGCCCAAAGTGACATGGTTTTTGTCTTCCACCAGATGGTTCAATTAGTCAAGATTCTGAAAAAGCCAACTGGAACATTCTTTTAGCCCCATCTATTCAAGTCAGCCAACACTTCAGAGCTGGGTGGGGCTTCTGAGAGCAACAGATTTCCCCAGCCCCAAGGCATCCGGGTTATTACTTTTTGATGGGCTCCCGGAGGGCTGGCGGAGGCTGCCAATGCGCTTTCTCCATTGGACAATGCCAACGCCAGAAGAAAATGGGGAGAAGAGCTTTCTTTCTGTTGGACTGTTTGGAGTGAACGACCTGTTAAGGAGTTGTCACGGAAGAAAACCTTTCCTGTTCTTCTGCCACAACACACTCCAAGTCACATAATCATGTTGATTTTGATTCCCTAGAATCTTGGTGCTACCTGGATACCTTTGCTTGAATGATACATGGAATTAGTTCCACAGTTCTTCCCTTGCCGTTAGCATATTAATGTGGCAGATTGATAATGCTAGAAGGATGGATGCTTGAACACACAGGCTGCCTTCTTTCAAGGGCTCCAACTAGCAGCCCTGTTTTAGAGTGAACCTCAGCACATTGGCACCAAGTCACAGGATTTAAAATGTAAAAGGCATCATCTAGATAATTTTATCTGGAGGAAAACGAGGGCTTACATTGATGACATGAACTGATTCAAGGGAAGTTTGTTGGGCCCATATGCTAGAGACTGATGAAACAAAACAATTTTTATTACAGTCTCATATTTTAAGGAGGCAACTTGGTGGTAGTGAGAAAAATGAGAAGAATCTGTGCTTTCTAGTCAATAGACATGGGTTCAAATCTTGGCTTTCCTACTGGGTATAATTTGGATCAAATGCTGAAACTCCCTGAGCATTAGTTTCTTCACTTTAAAAAACTGGGAGAGAAATAGCTTCTTGGCAGGGGAATTAAATTTTTAAAAATCTGTAGAAAGTGTTTAATACAGAGTAGGCTCATAGCAAGGGCTACACAAATGTTCTCATTCCCTTTCTTCTCCCCAAAGACACAGAGCTAATTAATGGCAAATCTGGTTAATGGCAAATCTGGTCTCTAGTTCTTCTGACTTCTGGTTTGGTATTTCTTCTACATCAGCTTTATTTGTTCCTTGATTTCTAGTTATTCTGAACAATTTTATTCTTATGAGTGTGTTGGTGAATAGCATTACCTGAGTGTAAACATTTGAAAATTATGAAATATAAGATGGGAATTAAAAATTACTGTAAAACAGGGCTCATAGAATATGGTCATATTTTCCAGGAGAAATGAGAAAGTGGAGTGGTTTATTTCAGGTACAGAATAGCAAAAATGATTGATAATGGTAAAATTGATATTATTTAATAAAGTCAACCAAAGTGTATTGAGCACTTGCATTAATTTGGCACCAGAGGTGACTCAGAGTTGATTGAAGCAGCTATGGCAGATGTAGTCCTGTGCTTAGGTTATGTATGGGGGTGGGTGGGGTCAAGAAGGATTTGTTCTTTAAGTAAACCCTGACTCATTTTACTCCCTTTGAGCTGTGAAAGATACAGCTAAACAGAGGTAAAATAAAAGGAAGCCCTGGTAGACACAGCTTGCAATCAGAATATGGTACTTGCAAGAGACAGTAAAAGCTGAAAATGTAACTTTTAAAAATATTTAGGAAAAGGCAGGGTGAGGTGGCTCACACCTGTAATCCCAGCTCTTTGGGAGGTTGAGGCAAGAGGAACCCTTGAGCCAAGGAGCTTGAGATTACAGTGAGCTGTGATCATGCCACTGCATTCCAGCCTTGGGGACAGAGAAATATTCTCTCTTAAAAACAAAAATTAGGAAACAACTTTGATGATAGATAGATAAGTAGCTGTAAGGGGAAAGAAGGACATTTTGGGGGATATTTCCAATCTTTGAGGATGGTGTTAAAGAAGACAGACCTGTTTTCATACTTCATTCTCTTAGCAATAGGTTGGAGTAATAATAGCTTCTGTTAGTGAACACTTACTAAGCACCAGGTATTGTGCTGAGTGCTTTGAACGCATTATTTCAATCTCCACAAGATGGGATGGTAGGTTTTAATATAATCATTTTTACAGATAAGGGAGTTGGAGTGCTAGGAGAGGTTGATAAAGTGACCCAAGGTGAGCCTCAAGGTTCAGATTGAGGCATTCTGACTCCAGAGCCCAGGGCATTCATGTCTGAGTCCAGTTTTGAGGGAGACACACCTGGTAGGCTTAGTTAGCTCCGTGCTTCACAACCTTGCACATTGGGCAATTACTGAATATCTCTGATTCAGTTCCCTCATCTGTAAAATGAGTTTTGTCCCAGGGTTGTGCTGAGGATCGAATGAGATAATATTAATGAAAGCGAGTGGTGAATCTGCCAGGCAGGTAAGGTGATCAGCTGTCCCAGCCTTCCAGGGACTTCTTCATTTTCGGAATTTAAGTCTTGTAGCCTTGGAGACTCTTCAGTTGTGGGTAAATCAGCACAGCTGGTCACTCCCATGCACGTCCCATTCTAACCTGCAGAATATCTGGGCAAAGTGATAATAGATTTTGGAGAACAGGAAGCAGCTCAAGGAGGCAAATGAATTTCAGCTGGTGTTTGAAGCAGCTGTCAAGTCTCTTGGGCTGAAAGACATCAGGGAAATTCTCTCTGATAAAGCCTGTGAGAAAAGTGGGGGAGTTAGGCAGAGTTTGGGAAACAGGATGCTTGCCAAGCCGTGGTGCTAATGCTTCGCGTCTGGAAACCTCTGATGCACAGCCTCTTCCAGGGCGCTCAGAGCCTAGGGATGACTTACTGACTTAAAGGGGAGTTGGAGGGGAGGTCCAAGTGGCAAACTCAGCCCTTTGACATTTTGAGATACAGCTTGTCCCATTTCCCCTTTTATGGAACAGATTTTGGTGGATTTGAATCTGACTTTGCCACTGACTAACTGCATGATATTGGGAAACTATTTCACCTTTTCCATCTTTAGTTACTGCACCCATAAAAAGGGAATGATGGTAATCCCAACCCCCTATGATGTGCTTAGGATTGAAAAAGAAATTGTGCTTGGCATAAAGGAAGCACTCAACTGTTGGTTACTGCTATTGCTACTACTATTACTAGTTCCACTTAATCTATTAGGGTAACATTGTCAAATTTTGCAAAAAACAGTTCAGGCTTCCTGGTTAAATTTGAATTTAGATAAACAATAAATATTTCTCAGGACAAACTTATGCTAAAAAATTATTCATTATCTTAAATTGAAATTTAAGTACGTGTTCTGCATTTTATCTGGCAACCCTGTCTGATTATATCCCAGATTTGAGGGGTTTCCCAAGACCCAGGACTTTTAGTCTACAACTGGAATAGCCACAAGCAAACAGGCATGATTGGTCACCCCATTAATTCTGGTAACTCTTTAGATCGTCACATTTGAAACCTAAATGATGGTAACAGGCACTCTTCCTCTAATGATACATGCTCAACATAAACATACACATGCAATGTTTTACATACATTTTCAGGAATTTCTTGGACTTTTTGAAGCCTATCCATGAGTTCCTGGTTAAGAACACAAGCTCCCCCAAATCATCCAGATTCCAAATACTTATTCTTTTGGCAAAACTTGTGAAGATCTTATGAAGAAACTCAGGAAGTAGGTGGTAAGGGATCTGCGGCCCACTAATCACTTCCAAACTGAGCTTTCAGTAGATTAGAACATTGATCAATAAAATGAAGATTAGAGCATATGTCTATGTAGCATAAAATGAGGCAGACTCTGTGTTGAAATTCATTCACTTAATTAATTCAGGCCTTTCTTCCAAATCCAATTTAAGGTCACAGTGATCTGGTTTGGTGGTCCATATTGATTGAATTGACTGAACTTATTTACTATTCCACTATATGAAGAATTGAGGCAGGGCATGGACCTATCAGAGTCTGGGAGATATTACAGAAAAAATATTGAAAACTGTATATGCTTGCCTAGATCTTTCTCTTTTTTTTTTTGGTATTTAGAAAATACAGTGAAATATACATACAAATGACTGAATATAACAAATCAGGCCAGTAAAAAGAGTGTTAATAAAATAACCAACCACATATTCACTAACAGCTTAACTAGAATGTTATCAACAATTTTGAAGACACCTCTGTGCTGTTTATTGTCACTGTTGTACAGTGCTCCACTGAATACAGACATCCAACCTATTTATCCATCATATCATTGATGGACATTTGAGCTGTTTCATATTTTGTCTTTATTTTCTGATTACAAACAATGCTATCAACATTCTCAACATGTTTTCCTGGTACACATACATTGACAAGAGTTGCTCCAACATGTACATTCAGGAGCGGAATTGTTGGGTTGGAGAACAGATGTATTTTCTACTTGATGTTGATTGTTTTCCAAGGTGTTTATGGAAGTTATAGCCCCACCAGCAGTGTAGAGGAGTTCCCATTGCTCCACATCCTCACCAGTGCTTGGTATGGTCAGGCTTGTTAGTTTCTGCCTATCTAGTAGACGTAAAACAGTATCTCACTGAGATTAAGCTTTTGTTCTTATTACTTACAAGGTTGAACATCTTTTCATCTGTTTATTGCTAGTCATTGTTTCCTTTTTTGTGAAATGCTTGTTCATGTCTTCTGCTAATTTTCTCTTTTTTTGGTCTTCTGCTTAGCTTTTTTGCTTATATATGTAGTAAATATCTCTTTCCAGTTTGTGACTTTTCTTGCCACTCTTTATAAAGAAGAATTTGTTAACTGCTTGTGCCTGTCATATTTATAATTACTTGTTCAGTGTCTGCCACTCCAAACTGTCTGTAAACTCTATGAGGACAGATACTGAGTCTGTCTCTGTCCCCAGAACTAATACAGTGCCTGACCTACATAGTAGGTATTTGATAAGTATTAGTATAGAAATAAATATGCATGTCAATGTATTGCACAATAGTGAGGGGTTCTTTTCTTTTTGGTTGTTGCAGTTTTTAAACTGACATTTACAGAGGAAGGCAGAATATGCTGGGTGGAAAATCTTTGTCATCTCAGCATGATTAAGACGATGATCTGGGGTACAATTGCTGCTTACTAGCTCTGTGACAATGAGCAAATTAATTAACCTTTCTGTGCATCAGATCCTTCTTTGTAAAATGCTACCTATCTCATAGGATTGTTAAGTTAACACATACAATATAAGGCACTTAGAGCAGAGCTTGGCACAAAGTGAGCACTACATTAGTGTTCGCTGTTATCATTTTCCTGCTGAGTAAAAATCCTGGTGAGATTTTCTGATTACAAGTTTGAGAGTTGGAGTCAGAGAGTTTTAGCTTATTCTGCATGACAGAGGGGCAAAGATCTGAAATTATGGGGGTAGCTGGGTGTTGGGTGGGGAAAGAGTTGGGTAGGATACTTTCTGGGGGTGGGGTGCCTGAAAAAGGATTTTGAAAACAGCACTGTCAGCGATGAATTAACACTAGCAGAAGCCTTCTAATTGGATGTGACAGGAGCAGTAGCATAGTTAATGAAAACAAAAGGTTAAATCAGGATATCATAAGAAACACATTTATATGTTTTATTTTAACCTGAGACACATAAAGTATGTGCTCTTTACTCATCATCTGATGTCTGGCCAAAGTCGGTTTTCTGGCCAGTGTCTGCTATTGGAATTTCTTGCAGCAGGCACTCCATCCGTAACACATTATCTATGAATTCCAGTTTTTAGTTTTTTTAATTGGAGCACCAACTTAAAAAAAAACTTGAGAAATAATCTCAGGACAGAATCCTTCCAGAGGTTTACTCTTATCCCCTTATCTTTTATAGTGATCTTTTTCCCCCAAAGATTGAACCTGACGGTAAATTCTCTAAGCCTGTTCAAAGCATTCAACTTCATTTTGATAGAAATGAGAGCTGTATTTTCGTACTTCTATTTTTGTCTGCTTATTTATACTGAATTGAATTACATAATCACCAGACCAGCACAACTGCCACAAGCGAGTTGGGGCATCAGATTGGGGCATCGGTTAAAAGTTGTATAAGGTCATGGGTAGCATGGATTCATCCAGTGGGTCAGTCAATAGAGGTCATTCAATGTGACTCCTCATGTAGCTTGCTGGAGGGCACACGCTGTCTTCTCTCCGAGATCTTCAGTTAAATCCTCATTGTTCACCATTAGCTCTCTGAGTGGATTCTTTGGGAGCAACTTGAGGAGGGGCTGAAATTTACATCTGGGTCCCTTTAGTGGATAGCAGAGATAATCTGTTGGACTTGGGAGTCAGGGAAAAGCAGGTAAGAGAGAGTAAGCTCCTGGAAATTACAGAAATCTTAGGGGAGATGTAGGGCTTCCCCCATACCACAAGAATTGGGAATTTGAGGCAATCCTCTTTAGATTTAAAGGGCCTGAGAAGTCCCAGATGACTTCATAAAGAAATAAATCTTAGATGTTAATTCAAAAGGAAATTCTCCTGTATCTTTTCATAGATGTTTGCATGTTATGAGAAGACCAGAGAGATGACTTTACAAGTTGCATTTTTCTGTGGGCAGTGGATTCTCTTGACAGGAGATCAGTAGTTAGGCCAAGTTTGTTTTCTTTGTAGTCTCTGTATGTCTGAGGCTCAGTTTAGGAGGAGTTTGGGGTGGGAGGCTTTGCCTACACAGAGCTGGGGGGCATCCTGCCTTGGAGTGTAAAACAATGCCTCTCATGAAGCAAGTGCCTTGCCATGTTTATGGAGCACCTCACAGTTTATAACCAAACTGTGATTCCAGGGCTGTCCACTTCACACCAAGCCTTAGTCACTTGTGAGGTAGGTATAAAGCAGCTCTTGGGGGTACTAAGAGCCTTGTAAAAAATGCAGATTTGATATTAGAAATTAAAACTGTGCTTTTTTTTTTTTAAGCCCTGTAAACTGAAGCTAGACAACTTTATATAAACTTTGGGAGAAATCATCACAGAAACTTACACGTAAACAACCTCTGTGCTTGTTGATGGATGAACTACTCAGAAAGTCCACTGTATTGACCTAATGGAAGCAACTGAGGCAAAATTAATATAAGTAGAGAGTTTATTTGGGTCAAGTTTGAAGACTACAGCCTGGAAGACATAATTCAAGTTGCCCTGAATATATCCTCCAATTAGCAGCAGTTACAAGTGAGTTTTGAAATGAAAAAATGATAGTTCTTAACTTGTTTATCAAGAATTTACATTGGTTTATTAAAATAACAGAAGCCATCGATTTGGTGTTCATTGTTCTTTGTATCACAAATTCCAGGAACATGAAGATAATGGGTGAGGGTCATGTTGTGCAACTTGTGGTAACATTTTAGGAAATTTATCAGCTAGTCTGGGAACAACAGGGAAAGAAAGAAAAAACAAAATGGCTTGAAACAATTACCCCTGGGCACAGCTGTGGGGGACCAGATTGAAGTCTCATGCTCCTGTCACTTTGGGCCTGATAAATTTTGCTTACATTCTTCAGACTGCTCTGAGACACATTTCTTTCTTAACTGGAACATCTGATTCAAACTACAATCCAGGAAAATATGTCAGATTGTCACTGCCTGCCTATGACAACTGAAGATGCTTCAGAAACTCTAGAAAAACTAGTTTATAGACTACAGTGATAGTCCTTTTTTGTGTCACCATCAAGGAATACCTGAGGCACTGGGTAATTTACAAAGAAAAGAGGTTTATTTGGCTCATGGTTTGCTGTATAGGAAGCATGGCAGCAGGTTGCCTCAGCTTCTGGCGAAGCTCAGGAAGCTTCCAACCATGGCAGAGGCAAAGCGGGAGCGGGCACATCACATGGTGAGAACAGGAACAAGAGAGAGAAGGGGGAGGTCCCAGATTCTTTTACACAACCAGATCTTGTGTGAACTGAGTGAAAACTTACCCATCACCAAGAGGATGGTGATAAGCCGTTCATGAAGGATCCACCCCAACAATCCAGTCACCTCCCTCTAGGCCCCACCTCCAACAATGGGGATCACATTTCAACATGAGATTTGGAGGGGACACAGATCCAAATTATATTAACTACTCTGGGCCTTCACCTTTGTTTTTCTTCTGTTTCCATAGAAAGGCCTCTTATTAAAGATCTGTTTGCCTGCACTATATATAGAGGCCCAGCTTTGAGAGCCCATCTGCAGCACCATCTTCTGAAATGAGACATGACTGTTTAATTGAACTGACCTATTTCTAGAAACGGGAGACTGGTTTAATGGGATCGTTTGCCACTTGGCTATTAACTCAATTTTTCTCTGCACAGCCACTAACTCAGCTTTTAAAATATAAAACTTCTAGGGAAGTTTCAGACAGGTAATGTTGGGGTTCAGAAAATGATACCTTGAAGTCTGGACATACTGGAAGGTCTTAGAAGTGGCCTCAGAGTCAATGTCCCTCTAACCTTGTCTGCCTCCCATCCTCACCCCCAACTAAGCAAAGAAATACAATTATCTTCCTCCCTTCCTTGAAATCTCATTATCTATCTCAGAAAAGAAGACTGAAGAATGCAACCACACTTGGATGGACTTTTTCGGAAGATAATGCCTGCCACTGGGGGCTCATTCAAATTTCAAAGAGAATCTATAGTTAATTTCTGTTCATTCATATTCCCTAATAATCATTTGCAGCTCCTCAAAAGAATTGTCTGTATTCTTCATCTCCTTCCTTCCCTGTGAAAAAGAGTATATAAGCTTCTGAACCCCACTGGGTTATTCTGTACCCCATTGGGTAATTATTCTTTGGTGATTTCTCTGTGCATGCACGTTATAGTGAAAATGTTTATGCCTTTTCTTCTATCTACGAAAAAAAGGCAGAGTCAATAGAAGTGGTAGTGGAGGGAACCTCCATCCTTTCATAGTACTTTAGAATACATTAATTTTTCAGATTAGTGAGAAGCAGAATCTGAAGCAAAGGGAACATGTGGCAGGTTTTGATGGGGGACAGGTGTGTTTCTTGAAGATTCAGAGTGTGTGAGTTTGCTTGAGAGAGAATGTTGCTGACTTCCAGACCTGGTCATCAAAAGGGCAGCATGAATCGCTGGGTGCCTAGTCAGGAGGGCATGCCCTAATATATCAAAAAAGAAAGAGAATAACAAAAGGCTGAACAAAACCTTGGTCTTTACAATTTTTTTTTTTTCCCCCTGAGACAGAGTCTTGGTCTGTCGCCCAGGCTGGAGTGCAGTGGTACAATCTTGGCTTACTGCAACCTCCACCTCCCAGGTTCAAGTGATTCTCCTGAGTAGCTGGTACTATGGGTGTGTGCCACCATGCCCGGCTAACTTTTGTATTTTTAGTAGAGACGGGGTTTCACCATGTTGACTAGGCTGGTCTTGAACTCCTGGCCTCATGATCTGCCCACCTTGGCTTCCCAAGGTGCTGGGATTACAGGCGTGAGCCACCATGCCTGGCCCACAATTTTGTTTGATGGCTCTGGCCTGACTGTTTTGCTCCCCTGGCTGACTTCGCTTTCCGGTTAATCTTTTCTTTCTGCTTGACTCCTTCCTATTCTCTGGAACAGCTGACAATGGGCCCTGTGGAATTCCTTTCTTAGACACCTTACATCTATTGGCTTCTATCTTCCTTGAGCGCAGCGAAGCTCTGGTTCTCTCCTATGGGCAGTGAGGGGAAAATCAATATTTATATTGGATTTAGTAGAGTCTGGAACAGCCACGTGCTGGTGCTGTGTCCTTTGTTTTCTTTAATGTATGTTCTATAGATGAAATCACTGGGCAGATGTTGGTTTAGCTGGTTTCATTATCCAACTTCTGAATTCCTGGGGGGCCTGGGCTGTTTTCCATTAAGGATTATTATTTTAACAGGTAACCCTTTGTCGAGTTCTTACTATGAACAGGTATTGAACTAGACTGTTTCCATCCATCTCATTGAATCCTCCCAACAGAGCTGAGAGGCAAGTACTATTATTGTGAGGAAACTGAGGCTGCCTAAGGTTAAAAAAAGCCAATAAGTGGCAGAGCCGGGATCTGACCTCAGTTTGTCTGACCTTAAAGCTGGTGCTCCTGATGCCCACATGGAAACATTGCTTCCTGAGCAACCAGAAAAAACTACACTTTCTTCTCACTTCTGGAGAGATTGCAGGGTGTATCTTGACATCCCATTCTACAGACTTGCCTCAGATGAACTCTATTGTCAGCTAAGAAGCTATCAGCTGGGCTTTGTCCAGTATGTGAGGAATGTGGGGATTGTTGCTCTGTGTCAGGATCACAGTGTCCAGGTCAGAGCAACAGAAACTTCCAAACATCTTGGGACTAAGGACACTCTCAAACCCAGGCTTCTGTAGGCCAAGGCCATGGCAGCCATAGGGCTGGGCCAAACAGGAATGGCCGTCTGAGAAAACTTGCCCAGAAGTGTTAAAAACAACAACAACAAAAAACAAACCAGAGAAAAACCAAGGGAGAAAGAACTTTTTTTTTTTCTTCCCCAAGTTGGAGTGCGGGGGTTGGGGGTATGCATGTGACTTACTGGAGCACTTTCAAATTGCAGCGGTTCCCAATCTCATATGCTCAAAAAATGTTGTAGTCTTTTTTCCTTAAAAACAACCCCAAACCACATTTCCCTGGTGGGCTAGAACTTCAGTCTTGCTTAGTCCCAGAGACCATCCTTTCCCCCATCCCCAGAAGGACTAAGGGTGTCTGCAATAGAGTCAAAGGATTTGGGAGGACCCCAGGTCATAGGCCATTAGTGAGCCTTGGATGCTGACATACTGTTTAGCCCATTCTATGAGGTGTGATTCCTGTCCTGCTGCTTTTGCGCCAGTTGGAATAAGAAAATCACCGTCAAAGTAGAGAGCTACACAACCATTCCCTTCTGAAGTCTTGCTATTTCTCTGGAACACAACCAGCCAGTCCCCTTGGGTCACTGCTGCTCAGGGTCCGAAATCCCTCTTGTTTTCTCTCTCAGCCTTTGGGAATATCCTTCTTAATCTTGAAAAAATTTATTTCTTTTCTTTTTTTCATTAGAGGAATTTCCTCTAGTCTCCAACTCTACTTTCCTATCCACTAGGGCTCCTGGCTTACTCTCTTCGGTAGGTTTAGATGCAGAATTGCAAATTTAAGTGCCTGAAGAGGCCAGGTAGGAATGGAAGTGAGCACAGGAGCTTGGCAGGGGCTTGGAACATTAGAAAGCACTTGGTCCATGTAAAGAGTCTGCTACTCAGTCCTGGTGAACTGCTGTCAGTCATGCTGACCTGTGCTGCTGTGTCTTCTGATTTTCCAAGAAAAGCCAGAAATCCATCTTTTTAAAAATGAGTCATCTCTTTTGGATTAAATGTTGGCTTATACATTTAAAATTACTCTGTGTAGGGCAAAGTAAAATACCCAGGGGCTGCCATGTTGCCACCATGACCAGTGCAGCCTTTTGAAAACAAAAGCCAGGGAAGAAAGTGTTTTACAGTTTACAAACCTTCCCTTAGGCAAGAAAGCACAGGGCTCAGTCCACGATTGGACATAGGAAAAAGGAAAGAGAAAAAAACAGGAAGGAAAAACACATCAGTGAATTTCTCAAACAACCATCCTGTTTAAAAACACACTGCTTTCACTCACACTGTCTGCATTCCTGAAAAGAAAGCTGCTTTAGGTTTTGGGCTTCGCTTTTCTCAAATCGGTTGCTTGGGGATTAAGAAATTAAGTTACTTTGGTTCAACACAAATTGCACACAGAAGTCTTGGTCTTGCATGATTTTGTCTTAGCATAGAAAGAGTTTATACCTGTTGGACGCTGAAGCCAACATGTTTTGCATTGCTGGAGTCAAGGCTTAGTGGAATTGGTTTGTTCACACTCAGTTTTTGATGCAGATTTTCTCATTCGATTTTTCAGACACCACTCCCAACTCTGGAGAGAAACTTCACAGGGATGTGACAATGATACAGATGATGATAAGTGTAGAAGACTATATAAAACCAGTTTCCACTTCTACTACTGTTAATAATGTGCATTATATCTATTGAACACTCTAAGTACAGGTTAATTTGGTTGAAAGTGATACATACCTAATTCAGACTGGCTTAAGTAGAGAAGAAGTTTCTACAGAAAAGTACAAACTGTCTCTCTCCAGTGGCATGTTTCAGGAGTGACATGGTCCAAGGGCTCAGCTGATGTCATGAGGACTTGCTTTCTCTTCATTTCTCAGCTGTGTCTCTTGCATGCTGGCTTCATTCCCAGGTTCCTGGTGATGGCCCTGGAAGCTCTAGACTCAAATTCTCCTTACAGCTAGCAGACCCAGGGGAACACATGATGCTTTTCTCTCATCACTCTCGGAAAAAGCCTCTTTGGTGCTGATTAGGTTATAAGCCCAGCCTTGAACCAATTGTTTAGCCTGGAGAATGCAGCTTTTTGATTGGCCACGGTTACATAGTGCTCAGCAACCCCTTCTGTTGGAGCCTGGAGTGGAAGCAACTTTCCCCAAAGCTCATGGACTGAAATGGGAGGCTCCAGAGCAAAGCTGGGATACTATCACTTGGAGACGGATGTATAGATATTGGGGGAAAATAATAGATCTCTGTGCTAAGCACATAGAGTAGTGAATATATGGTTTCGCCATCATACCCTAAATACATTGAATTAGCTTCAGAACTCCTAACTAACATACTGATGGTGAATGATACTAACTTCATGCAGCACAGATGTGGTGGTTGGGAGTCCACTGTGAGGGAGAAAGTTGAATAGCATATGTAGAAAACACTAGTTATATCTGGGAGGATATGGAGATGGGAGCAGTAACTCATCAGGTGCTGTGTCTTGTCTAAACAATAAAACTAAAAGCTCCATGAAGGTAAGAACCATGTGTTATCCTGCCTGGTTTTCCTCATAGGCCCGGGCTCCACACATAAGGCACATATGAAATATTTAATGGAAATTAGTATATTGAAGAGATACCTGCATTCCCATGTTTATGGCAGCACTGTTCACAATAGCTAAGATTTGGAAGCAACCTAAGTGTCCAACAGATAAATGGATAAAGAAAATGTAGTATATATACACAATGGGGTACCATTCAACCATAAAGAAGATTGAGATCCTGTCATTAGCAACAACACGGGTGGAACTGGAAATCATTATGTTAAGTGAAATAAGCAAAGCACAGAAAGGCAAACATCACATGTTCTCACTTATTTGTGGGATCTAAAAATTAAAACAATTGAACTCATGGACATAGAGAATAGAAGGTTGGTTACTGGGGAAGGGATGTGACAGGGTTGAAGGGGAGGCTAATAAATACAAAAAGTAGTTAGAATAACTAAAACCTAGCATTTGCTAGATAGGGTGACTATAGTCAACAATAATGTAATTGTACATTTTGAGATAACTAAGAGTATAATTGGATTGTTAGCACCAAGGATAAATGCTTGAGGGGATAGATACCCCACTTTCCACGGTATGATTATTATGCATTGCATGCGTATATCAAAGCATCTCATGTGCCCCATAAATACATAAATTTACTGTGTACCCACAAATTTAAAAATGAAAAAAATGTAATGGTTCGAATAATTGAGGAATTGATGACACAAAAGGAAATAATAGCTATCATTTACAGAATATTATGTCCCAGTCCCAGTCAGACTTGACTTTAAATCTTGGCTGTAGCAGCAAATGACTCAATTATCCCAAACATCATCTGTAAAATGGGACTAACAGCCATATATGTGCTAGGTCGTTGCGACGCATAAATGTGGTATAGAAGGCTCTTGACACTGTCGGCACTCAGTAAATACTGGCCGTTATTATTTTTATGTTATTTTAAGTGATGAGCACTTTTTAATGCTATCATATTTCATTCTTCCATCAAACCTGTAAGAAACATACTGTTTCCATCTCTAATTAAGAAGTGGAACTGAATTATGAACCCAAATTTTCCTGCCTTTGAATTTTATGTCCCTGATTACTATTCTGTCCTGCCTTCCTATCCTTTAATGTACCAACTGGGAAGACACGAGTTTACTCACCGCCTGAGTTCCTGTTTCTGTGGGGGGTGGGTTGCGGGGGTAAGGTAGACCACTGGGAATATGGGAATGTGGGAAGAAAGCAAATAACCCCTTGCCTTTTGTGATTTAGTTATTTTTTTTCACACAGAGTGGTTCTGCAGAATCCCAACACTGGCGGCTTAGCTAACAAAAGCAAATTACTGTGCAACATAAGACCATTCTTCAGTTAGACCAAAGCCTTTGGCCTCAACCATCTAGATGGGGACCTGTGCCTGGTTCATCTCAAAGTGGTGATTGTTGACGCCAGGGTGATTGTGGCTACCAAGTCCTCTTCCCGGTCATAGGCAGCCAGGGAAGGATTTCATTCAACAGTTACATATTCCTTACACCTTACAAACGTTATCTCATTTAATCTTCTCAAGAGCCCCTTGAGGTAGACCATCATCTGTGCTTTCATTATAAATCCAAAATGCAGAAGCACCTGTAGGGTACGTATTGTCTTCCAAATACTGTTCTAAGTGCGTCAAATACACAACCCCACAAGGTAGATCCTATTATTATCATTCCTATTTCACAAGTGAGGAGACCTAAGCATTGGAAGATGAAAAAGCTTGCCCCAATGTCATCCAGATAGTAACTGGTAGCTCTTAGATTTGAATCCAAGCATTCTGGCCTTAGAAACCATACTTGTCTACTAACTACCCCAGCTGTCAGCACCCATTCCTCCATTTCTTGAAAATAGTTAACTCTTTTTGGCTTGTGAAACTTTAAGAAAATACAGTAGCTCTGCTTAATGGGAATGTGTTGATTCTGAAACTCATTGACTGAATGTTCTAGAATAGTTAGCTAACTAGGAAAGTAGGAAGCACTGAAGCATGTTGAGTTTGGACTTAGACAGGTATGAGCCACCTACTAGCTGTATGCTCTTGGACAAGTTATGTTACTTCTTTAAACCTCAGTTTATTCATCAGTAAAAAGGGATAATAATATGCTTACCTCATGGGGTGTGGTGAGGATTCAACCAAAACCATATGAAGACCTCAGTGCCTAGAATGAGGAAATACACCAATAAATAGATTTTTAAAAATTATTATAGACAATTATTTTGCCATATTAGGGATTATCTTAGTGCAGGTATTCTATTAAACATGCCCTATGAGCATCTTTTTTTTTTTTTCTTTTTTTTTGAGATGGAGTCTCTTGTCACCCAGGCTGGAGTGCAATGGTGCGATCTCAGCTTACTGCAGTCTTCGCCTCCTTGGTCCAAGGGATTCTCCTGCCTCAGCTTCCCGAGTAGCTGGGATTCCAGGTGCCTGCCACCATGCCTGGCTAGTTTTTGTAGTTTTAGTAGAGACAGGGTTTCACCATGTTGGCCAGTTGGTCTCAAACTCCTGACCTCAGGTGATCCGCCCGGCTTGGCCTCCCAAAGTGCTAGGATTACAGGCGTTAACCACCGTGCCCGGCTTATGAGCACCATTTTTTAATCACCTTCATTTTGTAAATGACTGGATTGTTTTATCTGCTGAATGCCAGTCTCTTTCACTGAACTATAAACTTCACTGGAGTGTGAGCAGCACGTGTGTATTTATGTCATCCAGTCTTCATGCCAGGGCCTTGTTGGGTACCTGGGTGTCCCGAGGGAATATATTGTGTTCTGTAAGGAACAAAGATTGGACATTTTACAATATAAAACATTTTAAGGATAACTCTGGATATAGGAAGATTAGTTTACAAAACCAAATTGGGGATTAATTCTGTGCCATTTGGGATCAATGTCATCTGATGGGTGTTTTTCTGCTCCAGGTTTGGTTCTGGACCGCCTGGATTTTACATCAGCGTCCCTCAGACCACATCTTCCTCCTATTTGCATTTGACCTTCCTCTTTGTCTGGGGCACCCCATCTGAAAAGTCCCCCCCAGCAGTGGCCCATGCTGTATTTCACCAAAAAAGATCTGTATTTGGAAGGAACATTTACACGTTGTTGGTGTCTCTCTGAGAGTGTAAGGTGCTTACCATATAGCTTGGCACAGTTTTTATTAAAGAAAAGAACAAAGAGGGGCGGAACATGAAGAAATTACTAAATTCCAACATGAAACTGAGAAGATATGCCCTTACATTTGCCCTCATGAACATTAAGCATTTTTTTATGGTGACATTTTTAGCCCATTCTGAAACGTATTGATTTATTTCCTGTGAGTCATTGTCTGTTTCTTCTTTCTATGTTAAAAAAACATATTAAATATCAGTGTGATGATATAAATATATATGTGTGGGTGGATGGGCGGGTGAAAGGAATTTTCTTTCAAATTCTAAGAAGGGAAATAGCTTTTTCATAGGTTCCCACATCATCCATCAACTCATCACATCCTCAGTCTACTGCATTTCCCCCCTCGACACAAAACTGAATAATCACTCTGGTTTTAAAGCTTGAGGGAAAAAGTTTCAGAAGGTTCTGGAGATGGCCTGTTATTTGGGACTTGCTGACGTTTTTGTAGCTATAATTCTGGGTTGAGGGGACGTCCAGCCGCTATTTCCATTTTGAGCAGTAGAGGGCAGACGTCTCCACTCCCGCCTGCCCAAGATCACCCCGGCAACTTTATGTTTATGCAAACAGCCTTTGACATAATAGCTTTGAAACAGCTGAAAATCGAATTGTGCCTTGAGGCCAAACATCTAGACCACCACCTTTGTTATATTCATCTGCCACAGTAAATTGGGTTCACCACTGGCTCCGGGAGCTGCTTTTTCCTCGATTCTAGCCCCACAATAACTTTGCGTAGGAGAAAGACAAATGCGACTTCCTCACACAAAACGTTGGCGGGGTTTCATTTCACAAACTCTTATCTGAGGGGCTGGAGATGGCTGTGTGGATTTCTCCAGCCAACTGAAGAAAATAAAGGGGAAACTGGAAAGCTAAACCAAATCCATCTAATTCTGGAATCTCTCTGTGGGTTTCCATAGCTTTTTAGCTTCTCCGCTTAATCTAATTAGGACTTTGCCTCCCGAAATAAATACCTAATAAAGAATGAACCTATTAAAAGACTAAATTTACTACACACACGTTTGTGCGAACCCTTTGCCTGTTTCCTTGAAGCGGTAATGCCGATGAAATTGAACGTTGTTTGACTGGGTAATGGCCTCCCGCTGTAAGACGGATTATAGAAAATAAACATGGATGGGGGGAAAGCCAGCCGCTTTATTGAATTCCGCCGATGATAATGCCATCACCTGAAATCGCTGCCTGAAAAGAGTGTCAATGGGGGAGAAGCAGCAGCAGCAGCCAGAGCCCATTTGCAACTGGGGAACAGTTCATTTTCTTAGAAGTAATTTTATTCTGCTTTGGGTTCACTGCCCTGGTTTGGGGGGTTAACAGAAAGTGGATTTTTAAAAGAAATCTGATTGTGGGCCTCATGGATGCTTTTCAAAGGAGGGCACTTAGGCATTGACTAATTGATTGATTCATTTGTTTATCAATAAATATTTCATAAAGGCCTACTCTGAGGGGCTAGTTAGGAGCTGGGGATTTGATAATGAGCAAAACAGGTTTGCCATCACTCTACTAAAACTTAGAGTCAGTGCAGGAGGTAGAATTCATTTAGCAAGTATTTATTAAGCACTCACTTTGGATCAGGCTTATAATCAGAAAATAACTATACAGTTACAATCTGGATGAGTAATATGAAGGCTCGGCAGTGAGGTTGCCGGACTGGATGTCCACTATTTCTTTGAAGAATAGTTTTAAGGAAAATCAGGTAATATCGAACAGACGTTCAGATCAGTATGGAGGTCAGAAGATTACAGAGTCTATTAGCATGTTTGGGAGTTCATTTAATGGGTTCAAATCCAATTACCAAACTTCTCTGGACCTCAGTTTCCTTATCTTGATAGAAGTTTATAGTAATTCCTGTCCAATTTGCCCAATAGGATTGATGTTTGAGTAAAATGAGAGACTATGCATGAAAGCACTTTGTAGTTGTTGAAAATAAGAGAAATTATTTTTAACGGCATGTGCTTTTCTAGGGTGTACCCACAGGATCTTACAGTCTTCTTGGGAAGACAAGAGGAATACAGGTTGATCAACAGTGAGCAATTCAAACAGTTTACGGATAAGTGGTAAAGTATATGGCGCAGAAGATATGTTGGATGCAGTCAGGGAGAAGGCAGGCCTGGAAAAACGGATGGAGGAAAGAGAAGAGCAGACCTCTAAGGCCATTTTACATTTGGGGCTCATGGGATGCTGGTGTTCACACTGGCAGTGGGAACACGCAGCTCAAGTTTAGGGTGCCACAGGCACCGACCTAAAGTTGTGACTGGGCATTCAGTAGTCAGCGCTACTGACGGGAGATCATGGGAACATTCACATTTTACCCCACTTTCCTGAAAAGACAGTGCTTAAAACCAGAACTTCTTAAACTTGTGTAATGTATGGACCATTTTTTTTTCTTTTTCTTCTTATTCGACACATAGTTATTGTACATATCTATGGGATACAGAGTGATATTTTCACACATGTATATAACGTATAATGATCAACTCAGTGTAATTAGCATAGTCATCACCTCAAACATTTATCATTTGTGTTGTGAGCATTCAAAATCCTCCCTTCTAGTATTCTTAAAATATATACTATAGCTAACCGCATTCACCGTATATAGCAGCAGAACACGGAAACTCATTCCTTCTATGTAGTTTTGTGTCTGTTAACCAGCCTCTCCATATCCTCCCCACTCCCCATCCTTCCCAGTCTCTAAGAACCACAGTTCTACTCTCTGCTTCTATAAGCGTATTTTTAAAAAGTTTCCATCTATGAGGGAGAACATGTGGTATTTGTCTTCTCGTGCCTGACACTTCACTTAACATACTGTCCACTAGGCTCATCCATGTTGCCACGAATAACAGGATTTTATTCTTTTTTATGGCTAAATTGTATTCCATTCTCTGTATATGCCATATTTTCTTTTTCCTTTTTTTTCTTTTGAGGCTGGAAATGGAAACATTTTATTGTGGGATATACATACCACTATTAGTGTTAGGAAGATGTTTTTTACGTAGTGACACCTTGTATTATGGAATCTATCTAGTTCTATACTATAATCAAGACATTTATACCAAGTGACACTTTGAGATATGCTTGGCCCCTTAAGCTGGATACCAATGAAGACTGGCATCCACACATTCATAGGCATGTTTATGCTTCATCCCAGTGTTAGGGTTTCTGTTTATTCCAGTTGACTTCCCTTGGCAGACAGAGATTACATTTTACTTTAGCACCATCTTGTCAGTGCCAAAGAACTTGCATTTGCCAAGGAATCAATGTCCCGGGATGCAATGTCATGAAGTAGAATGTTATAGTCTATTCAATAAAGTCATTTTTTTGCATTTCCTTGACAGTTTAATTTTACCACTTTTATACCAGGTGTTTTCAGTAGAATTTTCCATGTCATATAACAACAGGTAACCCAGGCTAAATGTTGACCTGGCTTCATTTTTGGAGATACATTTCTCAAAATGTCTGGAACATTTTGTGCTTCTAGTGATTCCTTCATGGACTTGAGTTTTTGATCAGATGTGTTGTTTTCTCCATCTGGGCTCTTTCCATTTCTCCTTCACATGTGACGTTGATTTCTGGTGCAGTATCTTGTCCCACTGTAGGATAAGGGAATTCAGCTATGCAGTTCACTGTAACTTATTTTAGAATAACTCATTCCACAGAGCATTTGAGGTGATACTTACGTCCTCTTCCTGGAATATTCTCCGTGCTGGCTTGTTTAACTCTCTGCCTCAGAAATACCTTGTGGGGTGTCCCCCGCTGGTAGTTGAGGCAGTTCACTGCCATTGAGGCCGCCTTGGAGGCTGGGTCATGGGTCCATATGAGATTTCTATTCTTGGTGAGCAGTGACCATGAGTCCGCTCAGGCTTAAGGGGACTGGTAGCCTCCTACCCCACTTGCTGAGGTAGAAAAATTGTCATGCCTGGCTTGGGCTGGGTGTGGGAGGGATCCCCCCCCCCTTTTTTTTTTTAAACATATGTCCCCTTTTTAAAGAAAAAATATTATCTTGACTCCAGAGAAGACAACCACCTCTTAGTTAAGAAACTTTCCACTGCAAATTGTCAGTGCTAAGGAGAAGTTTTGGTCTTCTAGCTGCTGGAACTTTTTTTTTTCCCCTTTTAAAATTCTCACCGAAGTAAGAATACATGATGAAAAAATCTTCTTGAAACTCTTGGGTCCTGGAGAAAGTGTGCACAGAGTCCTCAGGACAAACATGGGGCTCAGTGTGAGAAGCACTGCCTTCACCAAAGGCAAGTTTATCCATATGATTTTAGAGTGCTGTTTCCGGTCCTCAGGAGAGAGATTTTGGGTCTTTTATGGTTTTTTAAATTAAGCACTGCAGCGGTCTCCCTACACACAGGGTCTCAGTTCCCCACTCACTTCCCCGTTTCTCCATTATGTTTCTTTAGACAGCCAAGCAGCATTTCTTTGATGACTGACGCTGGTGCCCCTCACTGCCCCTCATCCTATGTCCTTGTGATGACTCTTACTGAAGATGGACCTCAACCCCTGTTGAGAGGCGTGGTGGTGCCAGATTCACAGACCTGTTTTATACTTAGTCGAAAGAGAAATAGCTCATTTAGAAGTCTCCTGTGCTGTCTCAGAGGGTCGCCTGCACTGTCTGCCTCAGGCTTAACATCCCCCCAAGCTTCATGGAGAAATCCAGTAAGAAGAGGCAGCCATTTTGAGAAAATTATTTAGATTCTGGGCATAGAATCGGTAAGCTCCAGAGAGCATTGTCATCTTTGTGTGATTTTGATAGTGGTAAACCATTCTTGCCCATTCCTTAGTATGTGTTTATCCTGGGCATCAGGAGAAGAAAAAGTGATGGAAACAGGCCAAGGTAGATTATAAAAAACAAAGGAAAAGAAGAGGTACACAACACAGTAGAAAAGAGATCAAGCCTGTAATCTCATCACTGCAGCTTGAGGCAGGAGGATTGCCTGAGCTCATGAGTTTGAGACCAGCCTGGGCAATATGGTGACATCCCATCCCTACAAAAAATAAAAAAATTAGCTGGACGTGGTGGCACAGGTCTGTGGTCTCAGCCACTTGGGAGGTGAGAGGATCACTTGAGCCTAGTAGGTTGAGCTGCAGTGAACTGAGACTGCATCACTACACTCCAGCCTGGGTGACAAAGCGAGAGACCTTGTCTCAAAAAAAAAAAAAAAAAAAAGAAGAAAGATATTTCCACATGGTGCCATCAAAGACTTTGGGTAGTGGGACTAATATGTTGAGCACCTACTGTCCACCAGCTGCTTAACAGTGCACCCTGCAATGTAATGGGGAGGAATCTTTATCCCCCCAAACCAGCTATGTAATTCAACTGTAAGTCCTGCATTCCAATGGCTAGAGGAAAACCTGACCCTCTGGGAGTTTAACTTTCCTTGCTGTGCCCTACCCCCTCACCTCCACCAGGAATTTCCCAAGATTCTAGACTTTTTCTTAGAGTCAGCTAGAAGTGGCCCCATTGGTTCATAGAGGTCAGCTCTCACTGCTTCTGTTGGCCCTTTTGTTAACTGGCTTTTGGGGTTTAGGACTCTTTGGGAGCCCCTGCATCCTGGGTTAAGACTCCCTTAGCCTGCCAGATGTTTAGCCCTTGAGCTTTGTTGCCCAAATGTCATCTCTTTCCGCTTACAAAAACTTTCCTCTTTCCTGGTCATTCTCTTACTACCCTCAAATGCACACCTTCTCCTTCCTGTTGAGTCTCCTCCTCCAACCTCTTCAAAGTGCTGAGGCTTTACAAAAGTTGGAACGAACCATTGACTTAAGCAGCTTCTGCTTTCTATCCTGCAAAACACCCTAAGGCAAGGAGTTATTAAGGGCCACAATATGTGTTTGGGAAAGAGAAATAGGGAAAAATAAAGCAGAATACTAATTAATATCTTAAAAATTTTCCTGCCTAGTGATACTACTCACATCCTGCAGGTCTAAACCTACCTTCACAACTGTTTTAGAATACGATGAATTTTTGTCTGATTTTTTGCAGCTCATTAAAAAATATCTTTTGAATAGGTAGTACATGTCCATGGTTCAGAATTCAAAAAGTACAAATATATATAGTAGAAAATCTCTCTCCCACCCTTATTCACCAACCACTCATTTCTCTCCACAGGCAACCACTATTATCTGTTTCTCAATTTTTCTGCCAGAAATATTTCCTGATACATAATCATATATGAATACATCATCTTGCACCTGTTTGGCTTGATAAATGAACTTCTGTCTGCATAATTACATAGAGCTACTTCTTTAATTTTAGTAACTTTGTAATGTATTCTACTGTATGTATTTACCATAATTTTTTTTTACCAGCCCTCTGTTGATAGACATTCAGATTGTTTCAGTCCTTTCTGTGATAAGCAGTGATACAATGGTGATCCCCGCTATTGTACACATATGTAGGTAAATTTCAGCATGAATCATTAGAAGTTTAATTATTGGGTTAAAGGATATGTGCATTTTTAATTTTGATAAATATTGCCAGATTGCCTTTCTCAGAGATTAAATCAATTTACGTTTCCATCAATAAGGACCTGTTTTCCCCACCTTCAATACAAGTTGCTACAAGGTTTTTTTGGTCTTTGTCAATCTGATCAGTGAAAGATGGTATTTCAGTATAGTTTTGAATGTTCATTTCTCTTATTATAAGGAAACTGAGTAAATTTAATATGTCTATAAGCCATTTTAGTTAATTGTGAAGTATCTATGTCCTTGGCAATTTTTCCTTCTGCAGTTGGACTTTTTCTTATTGATTTCTAAGAACTCTTTGTATATTAATAAAAATAGTCTTTGATCTATAATTTGCTTTGCTACCTAGTTTCCTCCAGTTTGTTATTTATCGTTGTTTTTTCTTCCAGTATTTTCTTTTATGTAGAATTTTGTGGAGTAAAATTCATCTATACTTCATTTTGGCATCTGAATTTTATGTTACACACAGACATGCTTTCTCCATGATAAAATTATAGCATTTTCCCTCAAGTTTTCTACTAGAACCTTTATGGCTACATATTTTCTGGTTTAATCTTTGATTCGTCTAAACTACTTTTAGGTATAGGGAGTGGTTTTGGAATTAAACATTATTTTCCCAGACGATTACTTAGTTTTTCCTAATGCCATTTTACTCATTTTGCAGTTCTTTAAAAATGTTTTGGCATGTATGTTGTTTCTGAATTCTGCTTCTAGAGTCTGAGTGGGCATAGTTGATAGTTAGCATGAATATCCTGGGTACACAAGTAATGAATGGCTGCCATTGAAAAGTCTAGAAATGAGTCTCATGGGCAGGGGTGGGGGAGGAGTCTATTTTCATTTCTTAACCCCTTTCATGGATGTTTATAGCCTTGAGAAGAATGGGTTGGCTTTAGAGTTAACACCCTTGGGGCTAAACCTTGGCAGCAAAGAAAAACCTAGTTAGAATTTATAGTAAATGAAGTATAATGAGCCCATGTTAAATATATACTTTGCTATCATGTGGGAAGACCATTTGGTTTATAATGGCTTTTTTTTCCTACTATAAATTATTTCCCAATATTTCTAAAGGAATTTTTTTTCACAAAAATAGAGAGGTGATTTTTATCTCTGGAGGCACTCATTCTGAACTGTTTCCTTTTTGTTTTTTCTCCACAGAGTGATTTACTATACTGGTTCCATTTTTTCCGTAGTCATCTCTGTTATATTGAAATCCTTTGTCCTATGTCACAGTCACAAATCATTTATCTTGGTTATTTTGGGGAAAAGATACTTTCCAATAAGACACAGTCATTCCATTGCACTCCCCCCATTGCCCTTGTCTCTCCCCGAGCCTGTGTCTTCTTGAGACTCTTGGATCATCAATCAATTTCTGACTGGCCAGTTTATTGAGGCAAACCTTCTCCTGGTATTTTTGGTTGGGTTGAGCAGGCATTTGGCATTGTGTGGACACAGTAAAAGCATCTCTCAACAGATAATAATCAGATCTTCAGGAAGAATGCATTGCTCTTAAGTCTTTGGATGAAAATATGTGTGACAAGGGAGCCATCTGAGATAAATATTTATTAGGAACTCTCACTTGGGAAGAGTGCATACTCTTGAAGTCAGTGGTTGTAAAAATGAATGAGTAGGAAAAGCACCTGGGGAGCTTGTTAACCAGGCAGAGTCCTGGACTCCACCCCTGGGGTTTATACAGTCTCAAGTCTCAGATAATTCCTAGGCATTTTTACGTGAACAAACTCTTCAGATGATTTTGATGTAAACTGTCCACAGAGGATACTTTGAGGTTCTCAACCAAAAGACTTGGCAGTGCCCGTTTTCAGCAGAAGTAGAGTGAAGACCAGGTTGGACTTTGGAGTTGCTCCTTCATACTCCGTCCATGCTGTCTTCTTGGTCTGGGGTCTCCTTTCGCCCTCAGTTTTACATCCTTACCCCAAATGCCTTAGACCACTACTTGGCAGTTTGTCTTTGGGCCTCTGATGCTTGCCATGGCCCTTCTCCTGATGAAAGTGGTCTGTCTTGTTTTTCAACACCTGAGAGCCCAGATAAGAATCTGAATGGTTAATTCTAGTGAACTCATCATTTCATATGTAATCAGTGTTCTTGGAGTCCCCAACATGTGTTAAAATAATTATCCTTTAGGTCTGTTTGCTAGATGCTAGGGATAAGAAGGTGAAGCACATAGCTTCTACCTTAAAGGTAGTCATGGTCTGGAGCTGGGATTTGCAAACTTTAAAATAAAGGCTAAAATTATAAAGCTTTGTGAGCTATGTGGTTCTCTGTTATAACTACTAAACTCTACCACACAAGTGTGAAAGCAACCATAAAAAATATGTAGACAAATGAGTATGGCTGTGTTCCAGTAAAATTTTATTCACAAAAATGGGTGGTAGATCCCTAGGGCATGGACAAGCAATCAGTTACATACATTGTGATAAGGTTGGAATAAAGGCCAGTACCAAGGGTAGCTATTGTGCATCTTCTCAAAAGCCAGCTCTGATCAGTTGGTAGTGACTGCTTAGAGCACTAGGCTCATTCATTCATTTGCTCAACAATATTTCCTTATTTAATGTGCCTACATTTTAGATTTTGTGGCACAGATTACAATTATTTATTAGCTTTGTTTTCCATGCATAGGGAGTTGCAGCATTAGGACTATGTATTTGCCATCCGTGAGCTATGTCTTAAAAATACAAAAACGAATAAAGAATATTCTACATGTAAAGCTCATACATGTATGGAGTCCACAGTTTTGCAGTAACCTGTTAAAGTTGGCACTATTATGCCTTTCAAACAGATGTTAAAGGGATGTTAAGAAGCATGGTAGCGATCACTCAGCTAGTGAGCTATAGAACAGCGATTTCAGCCCATATCTCTTGCTTATAAATCCAAGACCTTTACACTGCACCCAAGCTGCTTTTAATAATAATGATTTATGGTACAGAGTTGTGGTTTGAACTGTAGTGTAAACTAGAGGTCAATGACCTTTAAAAAGTGGCTTGCCAAAATTCCAGTCTTTTTCCTTTTGACATGCCTAGACAAGGTCAGAATTGGAGGCAGATCATGACAAGCTTGTCCCTAAAGGGTGTGGGAAACAGGGTTGTTGAGCTTATGCCGTGTGTGTGTGTGTATGTGTGTGTATGTGTATGTTTGTGGCTGGGTGTGTAACCCTACTGAAGCCAGGACTTACATAGGCCTGTCTCAGAGCTATGTTGCAATCAAAGAACTTAGTTAAAAACCCAAAAATGTCAATTCAAAATAACTCAAGTTCTTTATTAGGATTGCTCAAACATTTTAAAAAACATTAAACCCAATTTTAGTTTTGAAAACTGTACATATTTAATATATACAACTTGATGAGTTTGGGGATAAGTATACACCTGTGTAACCATCGCCATCATTAAGGCCATAAACATATCCCTCCCCTCCTCAAGTTTCCTCTTGCCCTTTCCTCCTCTTTCATCTTTGTCATCTCCTCTTTCTTCTTTTTCTTTATAACCTTCTTCTTCCCCTCCTGCTCTTTTCTCTCTTCTTTTTCTTCAATTTTTGTGATAAGAGTACTTAACATAAGATCTATCCTCTTAGCAAATTGTAAGCATGTGGTACCATATTGGTAGCTGTAGGCACCATGCTGTATAGTAGATCACCAGAACTTATTTATTTGACATAACTGAAACCGTGTGCCCTTTTACCATCACCTTCCATGTTCCCCTCCCCTCGGCCCCTTGTAATCACCATTCTACTCTCTGCTTCTGTGAATTAGACTGTTTCAGAATCCACATATAAATAAGATCTTACAGTATTTATCTTTCTGTGTCTGGCGTGTTTCACTTAGCGTAATGTCCTCCAGGTTCATCCATGTTGCTACAGATGGCAACTGAAAAATATTCCATTGTACATATGTGCCACATTTTCTTTATCCTTTCATATACTGGTGGACATTTAGGTTGTTTCCATATCCTGACTATTGTGAATAATGTTGCAGTGAACATGGGAGTGCAGGTATCTTCTTGAGATGCTGATTTCCTTTCCTTTGGATGTATACCTATAAGTGGGATTGCTGGATCATATGGGAGTTCCACTTCTGCTTTTTTGAGGAGCCTCCATACTGTTTTTCATAATGGTTGTACTAACTTACATTCCCATCAGCAGTGCACCAGGGTTCCCTTTTCTCCACATCCTTACCATTTTGTAAATAATAGCCATGCTAACAAATGTGAGATAATATCTCACTGTGCTTTTGATTTGCATTTCCCTGATGATGGCGAATGTTGAGCATCTTTTCATAGATATATTGGCCATTAGTATGTCTTCGTTGGAAATATGTCCATTCAGATCCTTTTCCCATTTTTAAATTGGGTTATTTGCTTTTTTGCGATTGTGCGAGTTCCTTATGTATTTTGGATTATTAATCCTTTATCAGATATATGGTTTGCAAACATTTTCTTCCATTCTGTAGGTTGCCTTTTCATTTTGCTGATTGTTTCCTTGGCTGTGCAGAAGCTTTTAGCTTGATATAATCCCATTGTTTATTTATTTTTATTTATTTTTTGCCTGTGCTTTTGCTGTCATATCCAAAAGATCATTGCCAGGATCAGTGTCAAAGACTTTTCCCCCTATGCTTTCTTCTGGGAGTTTTACAGTTTCAAGTCTTAACATTTAAAATTTTAACCCATTTTAAGTTCAATTTTTTGTGTGGTAAAAGCTAAGGGTGCAGTCTCATCCTTTTGCATGTAGACATCCAGTTTTTCCAGCACCATTTCTTGAAGAGTCTGTTTCCCAAACATTCGGAAGGGGATACATATGCCACAAAAGCTTTTCTAAAAATACCCCTCTTGTCTAATCATCTAATTCCTTCATTCCTTGTGGCTTCTCCTTTTCTACAATTTTATAAAGTTCCCAGAAAATTACATCTTCATTCTAGTCTTTGTTCATCTATCCCTGCTGCCTTATGTCATGAAGTCTAAGGAACTAGTCTGATGAGAGCAGGACTTGTCCCAAATAGCTGGGGAGAGGAAGAAACCTAGTGAACAAAGCTACAAACATTTTGGGGACAAAGAGAAATAGAAAAGCCTGGAAATACCAGATGCATAGTTATACCTACAGCTCTATCTGTATCTCTTTCTATACCTTCCTATCATCTATATTGTTCTTTACCTCTCTCTCTACTGAGGAGGACACAGCTGAGAATCAAGGAAAACAGAGCTGGAGCCCTGATGGTACCATGCCCAAATCCTGCATCACTTCCGAATTTCACCTTGCCTAAGCCAGTGACATTCCTTATTGTTTAAGACAGTTTGAGTCAGATGTGTATCACTTGCAGCTGAAAGGATTCTAACTATTCCAAGGTGTAATCCCAATCAGGTCTGGCCTCTTAACTCTGTTCCCTACCTATCTTTTTCAAAGTCTTTCCCTATTTGTGCCTTCTCTGTGATTATATCCTTCCTTCTCTCTGCAATATATTTTTTTCTGGACTTTGCTTCCTTCCTGTTTTTAGAAGCTGCCCTCATCTGAGAGAGAATGTGATGTGCGGCTTCAATTACATTTTTTCCATGATGGACTTGCCTTTCCTCCCATCTTTCAATGCATTGGCTTATCCTCACTTGTCAGGTCTACAGGGAGGCTCCTTGAGCACCCGATGTGACTGTGCTCTCTGACAAGCCTTTCCATTCCATGGCTTTGTCTTCTTTCCTTCATAGCACTCATCATCAACCAATGACATTACTAATACATTTGTTTATGCATTTATTATCCATTTCTCTGCCCATTTTCTCCTACGCCCTAGATTCTGAGTTCAAAGAGAACTGTCTTGTTTACACCTGGAATATAGTAGGTGCCCAGTAAATATCTGTTGGTAAAATGAATGAATGAATGATACAAGCTTAATGTGTTAAATCTCTCAGAACTTCTTGCAGCTTTATAGGTAATAACGCCTTGACACAAAGGAGTTTCTTTCTCTCTTTTTAAAATAAATACAAGTTTTTTTAACTGCATTTTAATTTTATTCAAACACTTTTTCCATTAGCAATTTTTTTTTTAAATTTTTGTTTTAAGTTCCAGGGTACATGTGCAGGATGTGCAGTTTTGTTACACAGGTAAACATATACCGTGGTGATTTGCTGCACCTGGCAACCTCTCACCTAGGTGTTAAGCCCAGCATGCATTAGCTATTTTTCCTCATGCTCTTTGTCCCCAGCCTCCACCCCCATTGACAGGCCCAGTGTGTGTGTTGTTCCCCTCCCTGTGTCCATGTGTTCTGATTGTTCAGCCCCCACTTATAAGGGAGAACATGCAGTGTTTGGTTTTCTGTTCCTTCGTTAGTTTGCTGAGGATAATGGCTCTCAGTTCCATCCATATCCCTGCAGAGGACACGAACTCGTTCCTTTTTATGGCTATATAGTATTCCATGGCTTATATGTACCACGTTTTCTTTATCCAGTCTATCATTGATGGGCATTTGGGTTGATTCCATGTCTTGGTATTGTGAATAGTGCTGCAATAGTCATACATGTGCATGTATTTTTGTAATAGAATGATTTATGACTCCAAAGAATTTCTAATAGTGAGATATTAGGCACTGGTATCAGGACCATGGGGAAGATATTTTTGGTCATGGGACCTTCTTGGTAAACCTTTCATCAAATAGGCAGGTAGCGGAAGGACCTTGTTAGTGGTATACCTGGATTGATGTTAGTGTTTGTTGTACCTACACGAACCTCAAGAGGTTAGGACACCCTGCAGCTGTAGGCAGCTATTTTGTGTATTCACATTCCTTGAAGAAAGATCCACAGCTTTTATCAGATTCTTTTGGGCTCCATGACCTTCCAGATTTTAAGAACTCCAGCCCTCAGTTACACTTGTATCCAGGATCTTTAATTAAGTTTCCTTAGGAGTCACACCTCCCTGGGTTTTCAAAGGCATTAGAACAATGATAGCTGGTGTAGTAGGTGGATGAGTCTTCTTGTCCCCCCTTTTTGTGTTCCTGCAAGTTGTTTTCAAAATAGAAACTTAATTTTTTTCTTCTTAAGGTCTTGCTCTGTCACCAAGACTGGAGTACAGTGGTACAATTACGGCTCACTGCAACCTCAATCTCCCAGGTTCAAGTGATCCTCCCACCTCAGTCCCCAAGTAGGTGGGACTACAGGTGTTTGCCACCATGCCTGGCTAAGTTTTTCTGTTTTTTGTAGAGGTGGAGTCTCACTAGTTTACCCAGGCTGGTCTCATAAACACCTGAGCTCAAGTGATCCTCCTGCCGTGGCCTCCCAAAGTGCTGAGATTATAGGTGTGAGCTCCCATGTCCAACCCTACTTAAAAAATGTATAATAATTACACACAAACATATATACAACACACATAGGTTACGAAACAACAAACCTATAACATTGCAAGTTTAAAGTAAAATTATCCTTTTAATTCCATGCTGCAGAAATTAGTCCTAATACTCTGGTATACATACTTTCTAACATCAACTGCAAAAATAATAAACTTGTATTATTCATTATAATAATAATAATTTTTTGAGATGGGGTCTCCCTCTGTCACCCAGCCTGGAGTGCAGTGGCACATTCTTGGCTCAATGCAACCTCTGCCTCGCAGGTTCAAGTGATTCTCCTGCCTCAGCCTCCAGAGTAGCTGGGATTACAGGCATGCATTATCATGCCCAGCTAATTTTTTTTTGTGTGTGTATTTTTAGTAGAGATGGGGTTTCACCATGTTGGCCAGGCTCGTCTCAAACTCCTGACCTTACATGATCTGCCTGCCTCGGCCTCTCAAAGTTCTGGGATTACAGGCATGAGCCACTATGCTGGGCCTATTCATTATTTTTATAGTGGAAAATAATAAAAATGGATGAGACAGATATGCCTGTTGAATGACAATGAAATAATGCTTATTTTTGTGGTTACTTGTGTTTTTCAA
This sequence comes from Papio anubis, assembly GCF_008728515.1. Lineage (NCBI taxonomy): Eukaryota > Metazoa > Chordata > Mammalia > Primates > Cercopithecidae > Papio > Papio anubis. The sequence continues at coordinate 150,743,855 of NC_044980.1, forward strand.
TACCGAGTACAGTCAGGCAGTGACATAGAACTACAACTGCACCACAGTTAACATTAAAGTGCTTACTGCCATCATGCTAAGTATTTTGCTTGCCTAGCTTTAAGCCTTGCGAGAACTCTGTGATTCTATTATTATTATTATTAATTAATTAATTTATTTTTTGAGATGGAGTTTCACTCTTTCGCCCAGGCTAGAGTGCAGTGGTGTGATCTCGGCTCACTGCAACCTCTGCCTTCTGGGTTCAAGTGATTCTCCTGCCTCAGCCTCCTGAATAGCTGGGATTACCGACGCCTGCCACCATGCCTGGCTAATTTTTGTATTTTTAATAGAGACGGGGTTTCACCATGTTGGCCAGGCTGTCTCGAACTCCTGACAGCGTGATCCACCCACCTTGGCCTCCCAAAGGGCTGGGATTACAGGCATGAGCCACCACGCCCAGCCCCGGCTACTATTATATTATTTAGCAGATCAGGAAGCTGCAGAGAAATGAATGAACTTGCTTGAGGTAAGTGGCAGATCCCAGACTTTCTGGCAGCAAAGCCCACTCTCTTGGATTCTGACTCCAGCTCTCATAGAAGGAACCAAGATATTAGAGGAGTAGTGTTGGAGGAGAAAGAGGCAGTATTTTCTCCTTCCTGGGCTCTTTCTTATGTAAGGTCATCAAGTATAGTCTTGGTAACCTTTACTCCTGTCCCTATCCCCCATCCTCTGTCACTCAAGGAGGAGCGAATTGAACTTAATGAAAATTATATTAATCCAGCTTCCTCAAAATGGCTGTCCAAAAAAACTCAGAAGGGGCTACAAAAATTGAACTGTGCATCTCTGAAATTCTCATATCAAATTACTTTTAAAATAACTATGTTAATGCCTCCCCTGGCACAGGAACTTTCGGAGCAGGAGTGGGACCTGCAGCTAGCTCAGGGAGAAGGAAGTTAATGATGTACTATGGTAGCCGATGGAAGCTGGGACTTCTCAGATTATTAATGGTAGTAAGAAGGATGATGATAAATGAAGTATATTTGTGAGATTTCAACAAGGTCCTAATTACAATGTGAACAGGAAGGCATCCTCTTTCAAACAAAGCCACTGGTGTATGCATGGTGATCACTGATTGACTACACTTCTAGTCTGAGTAAATGGAGACAGCTTCCTGTCGTCTTCTTTGGGAAGACGGGTGAGCAGTCTAATTCCATGCTGAGAGCTTCACAAATAAAACGTAGTCTGTCAAAATGCCACTCTTTTGCAGCTAAAGTCCTGGGAGTTTAAGTATGAATATGAGAATTTCCTAACTTACAGGATCGTAGAAAGTATCTTGTCCAGGTCCTTCATTTACAGATAAGTAATTTGAGGCTGAAAAGCCTTCCACTATGTACCTTTTCATCTCTTCAGTGCTTCCTCCCTAGCATTTCCGTTATAATTGACTTGGACCAGTGCTTCCGTGGAAGACGATGCATTGTTCAGAGCACAACTTTGCAGGTTGTTTGATTTGAGATTTTTACTGCCATTGAATTATTTTATTGCTCTGTAACTTACAGGTAACAAATAGCAAAGCGAAACAGTTCTGTTCAGTGGAGAGACAATGCTTCTCTCCTGTGGAAAAGTCAGTTTTACATCAATTTCCACATTCACTTCAACGTTATTTTACTCCATATACATTTGAGTGTCTTTGGCACCTACTTTGAACTGGTTATGCTATCTGCCTGTTTCGCTAACTTCAGTAATGTATTAAATAATAAATAAAAGATTTAATGTTGTTATTTTATATGTGTATGAGTCATGATTTTAACCTTACTTGGTGGAAACTATAATCTTCATGTTTTTGGACATCAAAAACCATCTTTTACTTAATAACTTTGAAACTGATTAATTTAAAAATTCTTAATTTATTTTAGGATGTTTTATATCTGTACTGTAAATGGAAACCATTTGCCATAAATAGAAGTTAAACATAAAAATAGATACAATAAAAATAAAATAATGTTATTGAGTTCTAAGTAGAAACTGTGGTTTGTGGAAGGCCTCTGAATGCAAGGCCTTCTTTATCTCTGTTATAAAGAGATTTTTATAGGAATTGGAGGTCATTAAGGATATACTAGTAGCAAAGTGAGTCTTTCTCCTTGTGGGGGTCTAGTCAGAAAGACTGAAAGAAAATGGAAAATGAAATAAACTATTTTACGATGAGGCTCAATGTTGTTGAGTGCCATATTCATGAATCATCCAAAATCAACTCTCATATCACTTAAAATAATCTTGAGTGCACAGGGAACACTGCTTTAGATAATTAGCTTTTTGCTAATTTTGTAGATCTTCATGACTTGCTTCATCCACTGTAGCACATGATAAAAAGTTGTTTATAGTTAAGAATTAGAATGCATTTTATAGTAGCATCCCTTTATGCAAAACTTTAAGTAGCAAGAACATATCCATAAAATTGAAAACGGAAGTTTTCCAAGTTGCTGTGACAAAGGTCTGGCATTTGTTTTTCTGCAGGTCTAGCTACTTTCATGCCTTTACTCAGTTACGGCCAATTCAAAATAAAGGCAGATTAAAAAGAAGATTCCACTGACATCAGGGTGACAACTAAAGGCAAAGGGAGGAGACTTGTAAAAACAGAGTAGTCTGGACCATAGAATACAGGAGCAGACAGCAGTACACACATCTATGAACCCCTAGACCCCACCATCGTTTCAGCGGCAACTATCTAGAATGACTGTCAGATCTTTAATTTCAGTTCAGAGCTCTTTCCTCAGCTCCTGCTCTCTATGATTTATAATCTGGGAGACATCTTCACTGTGGGAACCCCATAGATGTCAACAACCCAAGAGGCCCACGTTCTTCCTCTTGAGCTTCTTAGCTCCGTGAATGGTGTATCTATCCTCCTAGTTGCCCAAGTCAGGGAACTGATTCTCACATCCCTTCCATTACATTCAATTAATTATCAGGTCCTTTGGAGTCTATTGCTTTAAACATTTTAAATGTGTTAACTTCTTTCCATTATTGCCATCATTTATGTTGTCATCTTCTCTTATCTAGACGTCTTCAACAACTTCCTAACTGGTCTCTCTGACTTTAGGTTTCCTCCTCTAGCTCAAATCTATTCTACATATTCCTGCAAATGGATTTCATGAAATGAAAAACCTGCCTGAAAGTTTAACGTGACCTTGTATTGCACCTCAGAATGAAGTCTGAATTGCTTTCGGAAGTCTACATGTTTGTATGGTCCTTCATGGTCTCACTCTGCTTCCTTCACTAGTCTTTATTTGCTGACCATTCTTCGCCTAAGCACCTATACTTTATCCATCAGCCTCAGCACCCACTGACTCAGTCGCATGCCTGTTATAATAAATAAATGACTCATGATTCAATCTAAGGCTAATTCCTTCACTTGTTGCCTAGACCCCATACCCTCTTGCCTACTCAGGGACATTATTTTAGCAATCCTTCCCTTTCTCTCTTACAGCATCAAACTTTTCCTCTTTACTGGATCATTTCCATCAGCATTCAAACATGTTGTTATTTTTCGAATCTGAAAATCTTAAATTTTTTTTGGTACAGGGTCTCACTCTGCTTAGGCTGGAGTGCCGTGAGTGGTATGATCACAGTTCACTGCAGCCTTGACCTCTCTGGGCTCAGGCTCTCACCTCAGTCTCTTGAATAGCTGTGCCCACAGGTCTGCACCACCATGCCTGGTTAGTTATTTGTAATTTTTATATAGATGGAGTTTCATCATGTTGCCCAGGCTGGTCTTGAACTCCTGGGCTCAAGAGATCCGCCCACCTCAGCTTCCCAAAGTGCTGGGATTACAGGTATGAGCCACTGTACTTGGCCAAAAAACAAACAAAAAACAAACCTATTGAATTCACTTTTCATGCCAATTACAACTTCATTTCTGTTTGCTTTGTTCTTTTCATTTTCTCCCCTTCCTTTCTCTTTTAAACTCTGCCTGATCAAACTTTTGCCCCTAAATCAATCCATCAAAATTGTTTCTGAGTTCACCAAGCAGCCTCTACATTGCTTAATTTAATGGTAATCTTTCATGACTCATGTTCCGTCACCTATTGACCACTTTTGGTGTCCTCCTCCTGGTTTTTTTTTTTTTTTTTTTTTTTCTCATTTTGTTTTTTGAGACAGAGTCTTGCTCTGTCACCCAGGCTGGAGTGCACTGGGGCAATCTTGGCCCACTGCAGCATCTGCCCCCTGGGCCCAGGCAATTCTCCCACCTCAGCCTCCCAAGTATTAATAGCTGGGACTACAGGCATGGGCCACCACACTGGCTAATTTTTGTATTTGTTGTAGAGAGGGGGTTTCACCATGTTTTCCAGGCTGGTTTCAAACTTCTGGGCTCAAGCAATCCATCTGCCTTGGATTATAGGCGTGAGCCACCACACCTGGCCACTTCCTCATTCTTTGATACTCATTCTTCCCTTGGCTTCCAGAGCACCATATGCTTGCCTGGTTTTTCTCTTACCTCACTGGTTATCCCTTCCAAATCTGCTTTCCTAGCTTCTTTTCTTCCTGACCTCTCATGGTAGGAGTGTCCTGGGGCTCTGTCCTTAGTCTTCTTCCTTCTTCTGTCTATATTCATTCCCTTGGAAAGTTTGGCTAGTTGCCTGGCTTTGTATGCCATTTATATGCCAATGATTTTTAAGTGTGTGTCTTCAACCTGACATCAGACTCATACATTCAGGTTCAACTTGAACCTCAGACTCATACGTTCTACAGCCTACTCAGTTTCTTTATTGGGATACCTCATAGATATCTCAAGCTCAACTTGAGATCAAGATATCATAGATATCTCAAGCTCAACTCCAGATCTTCTTTTCTACTGCACTCTGAATCTGCTTAACCCACAGCCTTTCCCTTCTCAACTGATAGCATCTTCATCCTTTCATGTCTGTAAGCCCAAATCTTGGAAACATGCTTAAAATTTTTTTTTTTAAAATTTGAGATGGAGTCTTGCTCTGTTGCCCAGGCTGGAGTGCAGTGGCACGATTTTGGCTCATTGCAACTTCCGCCTCCTGGGTTCACACCATTCTCCTGCCTCAGCCTCCCGAGTAACTGGGACGACAGACACCCGCCACACCCAGCTATTTTTTTTTTTTTTGTATTTTTAGTAGAGATGGGGTTTCACCGTGTTAGCCAGGATGGTCTCAATCTCCTGACCTTGTGATCTGCCCACCTCAGCCTCCCAAAGTGCTGGGATTACAGGCGTGAGCCACCGCACCTGGCCATGACATGCTTAAATTCTTTTTCTCTCACATTCTGCAACCAATCTGTCAGGAAATACTGTGAACTTGGCCTTCAAAATGTATCCAGTATGCAATTATTTCTCCCCACCTCCATTGCTACCACTCTAGCCACTATCATCTCTAGCTTGGATTACTATCGAAGCCTCCTAACAGGTCTCTCTGTAGCCACCCACCTTAGGGTCTTTGCCGCCTGCTTTTATCTGCCTGGAATGACTGTTGCTCAGATATCTGCATGGTGATCTCCTTTATTTCCTTTAAGCCTTTGCTAAATGTCACCTTCTCCATGAGGTCCACCTGTCCACCTTGGTTTAAAACAATAAACCTCTCCCCTCCCCTAGGCTGACTGTGGCACTCGCTATCCCCTTTACTTCACCTTATTTTCTTTTCCTTAGCACTTAGCGCCTTCTTACACATTGCATACTAACTCATTTATCATGCTTGTTGCTCATAATGGGGTAGCATATGGGATATATATACTGTGCCTGCGATCAGCCTGACTCATGGAGGGGATGCCATGCTCAAATGAACAATGGATGATGGACTTGGACTTTTGTTCCTCTTATCTTCTAGTCCATGGTCCCAGGATTTGGGAGGCTCCAGATCCCCTGGATACCTGGAGAATGGGTCAGGATAGTAAGTCCGGGAATCCGTGTTCTGATTCATTTGTCTCCTGATTAATTGGGTAGCCTTAGATTACTTCCTTTACTTCTCAGGATTTATTTTTCGAGTGTAAGAATTCCTTTTTTTAGGTAAATCTCTCTAAATCTTGAGAACATAAGCTTTCCTTCTGTTCTGATGCTGATAAGCAAATTCAAGAAAATATGGCATATCAAGAAATATAGCATAGCAGAGACAAGCATAGGCTCTATTATCAGGCTGCTTGGGTTCTAATCCTGAAACTACCACTTAGGTCATTAACTTCATTCTTTCTCCACCAGTTTTCCTGTCTGTAAAATAAGCACAAAAACAATACCTATTGCCAGGAGATAGACTGCCTTATTTTGGTGTGTATGGGTTGGGAGTGGAAGGATATAGGTGGAGACATTGAGGGAAGACCTCAACAAAGATTTCTTTCTGTCTTGAAGGATCTGTGTCACTGAGAAAGTAGGGACAGCCATTCTCATCCATCGATTAAATTATTTAGTTTGGGATTGACTAATTGGTGGACCTGCTCAGTAAATGCTAGTTGAATGAGTAAATGAATGAATGTATCTGAAAAACAATACAGTACCTGCATCCTAGGACCCTGTGAAGTTGAATTAGATATCTAAGTAGGAGAGCAATTTGAATTTATATAGCCCCTTTTCTCTAAGTATATCAAAGGACATACAGTCAATTCCTGGTTTATGTATGTGTGGTTAGCTATGGTAGATTTTTAATGTCCTGCTGTCTTTGCAATGCATGTCAATTTGGTTTTGGGCTACCTTTCTTTGTTCTCAGGTTGGGGGTAGCGGTAAAGACACAGTAAGGCAATGCAAGCTCAGTTTAGTAGCAGCTTAAAAATAACAATGAAGATAAAACTGGGGGTTTGGAAATATATACTGGATTTTCCAAAGCAGAATGAAAATGAGTTTTGTATTATCTATTCATTTGCATTGTTTACATACCACTTCCTTTCCCACAGTGTGAATAATTACTGTGGGGGAGTGGGAAGAAGATGGGATTTAGAATTGGATACATCTGGGTTTGAGCCTGTGCTCCTCCATTTTAAAGCTGTGTTCCCTTAAGCAAATCCATTAGCATCCCTGCACCTCAGTTTCCTTATCTGCAAGTATAGATATAATCATGATGTGGATGATGCTGACGACTGTAATAGTAGTGATAATAACACCACCACCACCAGAGGAAGCATAGTTTGTAGGTGTTAAGAGTGAAGCTTCTGGGGTCAGATTTAGCTCTGATGTGTTAGAGCTTAGACTTTTAACCTATTCAGGCCTCAGTTTCCTTATCCATAAAATAAGCATCATCATAATGACATGGAGAAATGTCATAAAGTCTGATTGAGTGAGTTACTGCAGGTAAAAAGTTTAGCACACTGCCTGTGTATGCCATGGGGCAGAGTATATGGTCCATACATATTAGTATTTAAAAATCACACTCAGTTGGACTACTTACTTTATAGAGTTCTCGTGAGGACCAATGAAGGTCCTGAGTAAAATTAGGTAGTTTTATTGATATAATCCAGACATGACAACTTCGGATGTGTTGTAAGCATTATTCATCTAATAAACAATATGCTTTTAGATACTCATAAACTTTCATTTTATGACATCTCTCTGTAATTTTCCCACATGAATCCAAGTGGTGGTAAATAGCTGGTGGCTGTGTTTTTGGTCAGAGCTACAGCAATTTCAGAACCACATCCTTTGGTTTCCAGCAGGCAAAGCGTTAAAATTACATTTTATTGCTTAGTATGACCCAGGGCTGGAAAGGGCTGGTTGTAAATGAATCCAAATTATATTTCCAGGAAGAGAATTTATAGGAAAAATATTAATGACAAAAGGGAATTTAGAGCTACAAACATTTTATAGCATCATGGGCTTAAGGGTCAGATTGCTTGATGCTTTTCCATCATGCCTGGGTTTATTTTTATTTTTATTTTTTTTGAGACGGAGTCTCGCTCTGTCGCCCAGGCTAGAGTGCAGTGGCCGGATCTCAGCTCACTGCAAGCTCCGCCTCTGGGTTTATTTTAAAGATTTAAAAATATATAGCTCTTGATCATTTTTGTTAAGTTATTCTTAAGAACTTTACATTTTTCATTTCTATTATAAATGGGATCTTTCTTCAACATGGCATCTAACTGATTTTGCTGTCGTGCAGACAAACTATTAATTTTGGTATGTTTATCTTGTATCTTGATCCATGTTGAACTTTATTAGTTCAGTTTTTTCAGTTGATTTCCTTGAATATTCCAGGAAGATAATGTTGACTATGATAATAACTTTGTCTTTTCCTTTCCAATAATTATTCAACATTTCTTTTTCTTATCTTACTGCATTGGCTAGGAATTCCTGAATGAATCTCAATGACAGCAGTGACAGTGGCATCTCTCCTTGTTCCTAATTTTAATAAGGGTATCTTTAGTGTGTCACCATTATGTATGTTTGCTGTTTGTGTCAGATATACACTTTAAAAATCATATTAAGAAAGTTTCCTTTGATTCCTAGCTTAATAAGAGTTCACAATTTGATTTCTTTATATCCATTAGTAGAAGTCACTGTTCTCATACATTCAAACAAGGACTATTTTCCCATTCTCCCTGGCTTGTAAAACCAGGGCTACTGGGAGTTGGGAAGTTTGGATAAATCCTAAGCAGCCAAAATGCCTTGTGCAGATTCTCCTGGGTCACGCCAACTAAAGGAACTTGAACTGAACTGATTAAATCAATCACTGAAAAAATGCATACTAATTTTTTGAACTCTCTAGCCAAACCCAAATGTTATTTTTTAATTGAGTGATGAATCAAAGAAAAGTCCTTTTCTCTCTTTTTAAAACTCCCTAGGAAATTAGTTCAAAGTGGTGGCAAAGCCATATATTTTTGAATACTGTTAAAATGGAACAAAGCAAGAACTTCAAATGTCTCTAAATTCAATATGCTGGGGACAAATGCTGCATCCATGCAAAGCCTCCAGTAACAGGGGGAATACTGCTTGGGGACTGGGATGGCCAAACTCCAGATGTGGCAGCAGAACTCCAGCTCCTGCTTCTGATGTTGCAGTACCCTGGTGGCCTCTCACCTCAGCATCATCTCAGGACTTTGAAGCAGAGTATGAAACTTGGTTGACCTGATGCTAGGAATTCAGCTCAAGCCATAATTTCCTAGGATATATTCTTTGAGGAATGGGAAGTAAACTGCACAAACATATGTATGTAGTTCATCTGTAAACCCTCTTGTCATGATGACAAAGCAAATGGCACTAGCTACTTTGCCTTTTCCATGTAGGTGCTTTCCCATGGTAAAGTTGTGAAGAAGGCAAAATTTGTCTTCAGTCCTACAGGTTTGCATCTCTTTCATGTTTTTAAGAGAGTACAGGTCTTATTTACCTCTGCACTCTGAGGAACCAGCTAAGTACTAAAATGTTCTCACCATTTTTTTTTAAACACACCTCTTCAGAGGTATCACCATTTAAAAATTTACCTTTTAAGGGAAGGCTTCTTTGACTGTTGCACCACCACAACCCAGATCAATTTGAATCTTGTGATCTGGTTTATTACACACTGTATTCATGGCAGTATCACAACTGAAGATAAGTCATTTGTACATTTTTCTTCATTTCTTGATTTAACATCTGTCTTCACAATTCATGGTTAAGCTCCATGAGATTGCTTATGTGGAACATGACTTGCTCAAGGTATATGCCCAATAAATGCTGAATGGATGGATAGATAGCCTGGAGGACCTCAGTAGGAGAACTCTAATATTGCCTTTGCTATAGCAGTGGTTGGCAGCCTTTTTGAATATGACTATAACCTGCTCTCTCTTTTTAAAAATATTCATTAATTTATGATGTCCCCAGTGAGTATAATTTAACCATGTTAGATGCATGTTGGGGTTACATAGCCCCTGCAATTCATCTGCAATGCCAAATGTTGATTGGTTGTCAATTGGTCTAACAGATGAAGTGCAATCTTTTTTTTTTTTTTTTAAAGTGCAAGCTCCGTCCACAGTCTGGTTTCTTTCTTACATCTCACTTATTTCACTGGGTGACTCTGTTAAATTTCCTTTGAACATACTTTGTACTTCCTGCCCCTTTGCCATTTTCCTGAATTGTTCCTCAGCTACCTAATAGTAACCACCATTCCAGACCCAGTTTAAATCTCCCCTCCTCTAGAAATGCTTCTGTTATAACTTAATTTCCCTCTCCTTCTAAAGAGAGCCCTCAGCCCTTACTCTCTGATACTCTGATTTGGTAGATAACGTTCATGGTGTCGAATTTAGCTTGGTCACAGGTTGCATTCTCTGGGAAGTGAACTCTGAGATGGAGTTTAGTAGGCTAGGGTGTTTATTCCAGAGTGCCCTTTGGAATAACATCTGTGGAAGGTAGAGAAACAAAGAAGGAGTGGGCAGAGGGAGAAATTGACCGGAGATGTAGCTCTTTAGAGAGACTCCATTGATCGGGGGAGCTCTGGCTGGTGAGTGTTGTTCTGGATTGCCTGAAATGGCCAGGCTTTTACATCCAGACACTGATCAGTCACTGGACATGGCCACCCTGGGCAGCGAGTGACCTGGGCCAGGCAGCTGTATGTGAAAGCTCACTGCATACAGCATTCTCAACAGGGTGGAACAAATTCTTTCTAGAAGAGCAATCTGTGTCTACCAGGAGCTTCTAGAGGCACAGACCATGTCTTATTTCTTTGTAAAGGCCCCATAGTGCCTAGCCCCATGCTTGACACGTAATCAGTTCTCAGCATATCAATTAATGCTCAATGAATTACTAGCTATTTTCTACCCAGAGGCTTATTTCTGACCATATAATGGATTCATTGTGGTCAAGAACATTTGGCCCTCTGGAACTTATTGCTGGGCTTCCTCACATTATAGGGGTGATTGATTTGACTCTCTTATAGAGCTAATGCAGAAGTGTGTGCTTCATCGCTGGGTATGTGTCCCTTTGAGGTTGGCTGGAGGCTGTAGGTTGTCAAGGCACATATGTCATGATTGGGTGTGTGTATGTTGGGGTTGATGTGGGTTGTGGCTGAGGAAATGGGGGTATGCATGTGATTTGGCTGAATATTTATGTTCCAGGTATACAGGGGCATGACTGGTTGTGGATACTGAGTTACAGGGGGTGTGTGTCTTGGTTGGTGCATGTCTTGGTACATTGTGAGTAGATGTATAAGTGGGCCACCGGTGATATGAGTATTTGTGGTGGTTGAGCTTGGGCATGGAGATTGGGGGATGAGGGGAGATGAAGTTGTTGGAATGTGTGTGTATGTAGTGAGGGACGTGTATGTGTGTGTGTTTGTGCATTACTGTGCATGTCCATGCTTGCTGTGAGTGTGGTGGCCAGAGTGCATCTGCTGTGCCCCAGGGTGCTGGTGGTTGCATGGTGGTGGGGTTGACCATGGGTGGGAGCCAAGACTTGAAACTGAAGGCTCCTCTCCTCTTCATCTTGAGGGCTGAGCAGGTGCCATCCCCAGCCCTAGCAGCATGAAGTCCCTCCACTTTCCACAGACAGCAGTATCAGCCATAATTAAAGCTAATTATTCCACGGTGCTCTGCATGTGTGTCGGCCCCAAAGTACCCTGCAATGAGCGGGGAGGCAGCAGGGCTGTTTTTCTTCATAAAAACTTATGAGGAGCGCTGAGCAGATTAACAGCTTTAATGACAAAAATTACCGCTTACAACACTGACTTCAAATCAAAGAACAATATCCGCAGACAGATATTTTCATGGTTTTCATAACAATTCATTATACATGGCACCAAGGGATTACATTTTTATTTCCCCTGTGTCGTCTTTCTCAGACTCAGGTTCATTTCTCTTAATGAGGCGATGGAAGATAAAGGGCAGAGACAGTGTCTCCATGGTGGCTGCCAAGCGAGAGGCATTTAGGGTCACAGAGCCATCAGAGCAGGAGGGGAGGAGCTGAGGAGAGAGGGATGGGAGTAAGAGGCTTCCTGCCATAATGAACCAAAATTAAGACATAAATTCCCCCACCTTTGTTCCGACAGCTCCAACTCGAGGATTCAGCTTTTTAATGAGGAATGGATCAGAAGCAAAAATTATTAGCTAATTAATTGTACAGAGAACAAAAAAACATCTTGCAGGAGGGATTGGAAGTGGGAGCTGTCCCATCACAGTCCTTCAGAAGCAGGACTGAAGGGAAGGCTCCCCAGCCTGCATGACGGAGTTGGGGAAGTGAGGATGCTGGCAGAGCTGGGTCCTGTTTGCCAGGCCGGCTTGGTGAGGTGGAATGTGGTGGGGCGTCAAAGAGCTTCTTAGGAGGGGCTTCCCATAATGCCTGCTTGCTGCCTTCTTTTGGATTTCCACAAAGTGGCATTCTGGCTAAGCCAGACATTGCAGAATCACTTGAAGAGTCTAGCGTTATGTTTCTCATGGTGTGGCTCCTGGCCCCTGAACCAGTGGATCAGTGGTACTCAAATTTAGGCGTTCATACAAATCGCCCGGGAAGCTTGAAAAAGTGTAGCCTCCTGGCATTACCCCTAGAGAATCTGATTCATCAAGTCTGGGTGTGAGCCCAGGATTTGCATTTAAAACAAACATGCTGGGTGATTTTGCTGCCAACTAAAGATAAAGAGCCATTGGCCTAGTGCTCAGAATCAGGAGTTCTATTCCATTTCACACTGTCCCCAGATTCTGCGTGTGACTTTGGACTGTGTACTTCCCTATTTTTTGTCTGCATCTTGCTTTCCTCATCAATGCACTGAGGATGATAATACTAGTTGAGAAATTATTTTGAGATGAATGCCTCATTTGCTTTCATTGCTTGTAAAACACAAATTAAATCTTGGAAATCTTGGCATACTCTTTATAATCCATTCAGATCTCTAACAGGTTTATAAATAAAAATAATAAAAATAGAAAAATATATTGCTTGTCATCAGCTTTTCATTTTGAGTTTGGTCTCTAGTTTTTTTTATTGCTATTTTCCTTGGTATTGGTAAGGTAGAGATTTTTAAAAGTTTTATTGTGGAACTTCAGAAATAGAGATAATGAAATGATTGTGGTGAAGTATGAGAAAAGGCAGATGGGTCTGTAGTGCATTTAGAGTGCAGCAGATGACATCTGAGTGTCTTGATTAAAATTTTTCAGACTATACATCTCTACCTATCAATTTCAACAGGTCAAGGAACATTAACACGGCAACTCTCTGCGAGGGGCTAATGCAACTGCACATGGTCATCTTTGTGTATTAGGCAATAAATGATCCAGCACCACAAGGTTCTGATTGTAGCTTGACTATGTGCCAGACACTGTGTTAGGTGTTGACACAATGGAGATAAATAAGACACATTCTTTGCCAATAAGAGGCTCATGGTCTAGAGGAAAATAGGTAGAGGAACATATAATCATAACGCCATGCGGTCATGCACGCTGAATACCAAGGGGGTTACAGAGGAAGGACACTTCACTCATCATGGGAAGCAGAGCAAGGCAATGTGGAGGGACTGGGAGAAAGGCACCGCATTGGAAGGCAATTAAGGTAGATTCTAATTGGCGGGACCTACGCTTGGCAATATAGTCAAATGGGTAAAGACTATGGCACATCCTCCATCTCTGGTTTTAACCATTTTCTTACTACTTCAGGAGCCTCCTGACCTCATGGAAACCCTGGAACTCAGATACCCAGGGATTCCTCTGCTGCTCAATACCACCAGAACACGATCCTCTCATCACTCCCATTTGCAAAGAATGTCTCTTAACCACCAATATTACCTGTGCTCTGCCCTCATCTGTTGTCTGACATGAAGCTTAGGGACAACTTTAACTCTTCTGTCTTTACCTATGACATTAAACCATCACCAACACTCCTTGCTTCTATCTCTGAAACATCTCTCGATGCTTTTCTCCCTCCCTCTTGCCTTCTCCATCACCTACCTCAGGGTCTCATCATCTCTCATCGAGATTCTTGATAACAACCTTAAGACAGCTTTTGGCCTCTACTTTTTCTACCATTTGGTACATTCTTGACTTGGCCACATATGAGTTTATTTAAAATAGGAATATGAAGAGTTATTCCTTTTCCTGTATTTGTTGGATAAGTGTAACCACTTCTGTGTAGTCTTAGAAGTCATGCATATTCTGACCCAAATCCTATCTTCTGGGGTTAACTTCTGCTATGTTCTGGCTTTAGCCATGAGGAAGGCTCCAGTACTATGGAGCCATTTTCATTTTCTGAGCATGCAGTATACTTCCATGCTTGGCTAATATGATCGTGTCTGCTGAGAATGCCTTCCAGACAAATTATACACCTACTCCAACCTAGCAGAGCTGGAAATAAGATTGGAAGCAAGTAGTATGTCCTCCATCATGAGTCCATGTGATGGATGAAGGGAAGTCTATATGACTTGGTCCACTGCTTGGTCTGAACAATTCAACACATCAAGTTATCTTTCACCACTTTATTCTAACCATGTCACCCCCTGGTCCTATGATCAAGTAATATGTTGGGTTTGTTGAATATTTATAGTTGCTTTTGTGAAGTGTTTGAGTCCTTTTGGGCCTCTTCTATCATGCTGTTGGAATTGGATGAATTTTTAAAAACTTAAATGCTCAACTTTATTGTCCACCTATTACAAATTATAATATTACTTGTAATAATTATAACATTATTGCAAATAAACATTTATTGAGTGCTTATGATATCCCAGGCATCCTTCTAAATTACTTATAAGAAATTAACTCATAAAATTCTCACATTAGTCCTATGAGGTAGGTTCTCTTATTATCAGCATTAAAAAAACTTTTATTTTAGGTTTGGGGGTACATGTGCAGGTTTGTTATATAGGTAAACTGCTGTCATGAGGGTTTGTTGTACAGATTATTTTGTCACCCAGATACTAAGCCTAGTACCTAATAGTCATTTTTTCTGCTCTTCTCCCTCCTCCCACCCTCTACCCTTAAGGAGCCCCCAGTGTCTCTTGTTCCCTTCTTTGTGTCTATGAGGTCTCATCATTTAGCTCCCACTTATAAATGATAACTTGTGGTATTTAGTTTTCTGTTCCTGTGTTAGTTTGCTAAGGATAATGGCCTCTAGCTCCAACCATGTGCCTGCAAAGGACAGGATCTCATTCTTTTTTATGACTGCATGGTATTTTATGATTATCACCATTTTAAAGATGAGGAAATTGGAACCACAAAGAGTTTAAATAACTTGTCTAGGAAGTAGTGGCATCCTGGCTCCAGAACCTATACTCATGTATACTGAGCCCATAATTATGTACAGGTGGATAGATATCTAATAGGGGTATTAGGTAGGCATCTAGATTCTGTCGGGTCTCAGCCACTTCTTCCCAGTTCCAGCAAGGTTCTCAAAAGAAGTGTACTCACAATAAAGCCAGGCAAATGGACGGATGATTACCAGCTTGGGCTTTAGCCTCCCACATTAGTGTGGAACTCTCTGGGCCAAAGGGAGGGCATCCTCTTCCTTAAGCAGAAGGAGACCCAGGCCTAGAATCTAAGCTGGCTAAGTGGCCTCCTTTGCCTAATTTCTGAACCCTTGTCTCTTCTAATCTTATTGCCCCATTGGTGAGGAAAGGTTGGTGGGGGAAGGAATAAGATAGCAAAAATAGTTACAAGCATTTGTCTTGCTGTCTAGAGCACAGTTGATTTAGTCTACCTGGAGATGGGGTCTTCTAGAGAGAATTTGTTTATAGTATAGTGCATGTTTCTTATTATTTAAAAATTAATATTCACTTATTTGTCTTTGGTCTTGCATAAACTAGAGAACAATACCTGGTTCCTACCAATACACGGTTCCTAAGAGGTCTCAATAAATTTTTATAGAAATAAATTCCAGATTCTGTAAGTAAAGAAACATAGCAAAGATTTATACATAATATTCATTGAAGGCATTGTGAATATTTTCTGAAGAATTCAAAATATTCATAATTAGGTAATATTTATGTAAATTATAGTTTACTCAGTAGAATATTTTGCAGTCATTAAAATTTCTTTTTACAAATGATTTTTAATGAAGTAAGAATTTTTAATGATACAATATTAAGAGAAAAAGCAGGATGCAAGATTATTATACAATGTGTCTCTGTTATATAAAAATACTCATTAATAGTCATTTAAAAAGAATAAAGATTACATGTGCTTCTCCAGGATATATATTTTTTTATTATCTATTTATTTATTTTCAGAGACAGAGTCTCACTCTATTGCCCAGGCTGGAGTGCAGTGCCATGATCTCGGCTCACTGTAACCTCTGTCTCCTGGGTTCAAGTGATTATCCTGCCGTAGCCTCCTGAGTAGCTGGGATTATGGACGTGCACTACCATGCTGGCTAATTTTTGTATTTTTAGTAGAAATGGGATTTTGCCATGTTGGCCAGGCTGGTCTAGAACTCCCAATCTCAAGTGACTGGCCCTCCTTGGCCTCCTAAAGTGCTGGGATTACAGGCGTGAGCCACTGTACCCGGCCACTCCAAGATATATTTTTAAGTGATAATGCAAGGAGCAGAATAAAGCCTATAGAATAATAGAATTTTATGCAACATATATATTTCTGGAAGACCACACAAAAAAATCTTTACTCTGGGGAACAACACAGGGGGTGGTAGTGGTTAGGGTGGAAGAATAACTTAATTCTTCTTATATATTTTTTATGCTTTGGATTTATCATGTCCATACATTTTATTTCCAATACTAAAAGTGGGTTCTTTTAAATACTATTTTATGTGTGTGTCTATATATATATAGACACACACACACACACACGCCAGTTAGTGTTAGCAATAATGGCACTATGAGTGAGTTTGTGGGCAATTTGATTTTTCTTTTACCTGTTTTTTGAGTTTCTAAATGTTCTACAATGAATGTATCTTATTTTTATAATCAAAAATATTAAACAGGATTCGGAGCAGATTCGGAGCAAGGTGAAAACCCGGAAGGGAGCCAGGGACAGAATAAAAGTCTCTGTCCTGTTCTCATGAAGCCCTCAAGCATCCTGCTGGCATCTGCTCAGAGGTTGTCTCCTCAGCATGGCCTTGTCTGAGCACTTGGTCCTAGATGGGCTTGCCCTGTTCCTCTCTCCATAGCATCCTGTTTGGTTTCTTTTATTGCATTTTCATAATCATTTTATTTATTGGTGTGTCTGCCTGTTTAGTATTTGTGTCTCTTCTGGGCTGCAGGTTCTGATTTTGGATCATGTCTGCTTGTTCACTATGTTCCACCACGTAGCCCAGGGCCTGTTGCATAGTACAGTGGTCAGTGAGTCTCAGCTCACTGCAACCTCTGCCTCTTGGGTTCAAGCAATTCTCCCACCTCAGCCTCCTGAGTAGCTGGGATTAGAGGCTCCCACCACCAAGCCTGGCTAATTTTTGTATTTTTAGTAGACATGGGGTTTCACCATGCTGGCCAGGCTGGTCTTGAACTCCTGACCTCAGACGATCCAACCACCTTGGCCTCCTAAAGTGCTGGGATTACATGTATGAGCCACTGTGCCTGGCCCAGTAAATATTTGTTGAGTTACTAAATGAAGGAATGAATGGACACATCTTCATGACTCTTATATCCCGGAACCCAGCGACAATAGTTGTTATTGATAAGAGGAGCAACATCCACAATGGCCTTATTCATTAGCATGATGGCATGGCTCCATCAGGGCAGTCAGGGCAGCAAGAGGGCAAGGTGAGCTGCATGAAATTAGTGGAAGGAAGAGAGGGGTTCCTCCAGCTTAGGATGGCTATGTGATGCTGGCAAGTGGGCATTCTCGTCGGTATGGTGGAAGGTGTCAGTCTGTCAGCTTTACGGTGAATGCTCTTCTATTGCCACATGGAAACTAGGGGTGGAAAAGGACTGCCAACCATTATTATGAACCCTGGTAAAAGTTCATGCTTCCTCTGCAAGGAAGACTATGACATTAGAGGTACAGAGCATGAAATGGCAGCAAGAAATTTGGAGAGCTAGGTCCTTGTAGACCTGGCAGATAGCTGTGTGTGTGTCTTTGTTGTAGACACTTTACCTCTCTGAGTCTTTGTTTTGTCATTAGAAAAAGGATGACACTGAATGGATGATTTCTGAGGGTCCCTTGTGTGCGCCATTGAATAAAATTGTATAAAATAGGGGGTTTATAGGGCTTGGCTGGAGTAATGCTTTAATCTTATTTCCAGCCACTCTCAAAAGGGTCCCAATTTAAGGCATGACACAGATTCACAATGTGGGTCTGTTCATGGATGAAAGGCCAATGTGGTGTGATAAAGGGTCATCTCAGCAGCTTGCCATAGAAAAGCATCAGATTCTCCCACAGCCAATGAGATGCATGAAATGCTCAAATATGTGCATAGGTAAATTCTAACTCTGCCATTTACTAGCTGGGTGACCCTGGGCAACTTTCTAAGTCTCAGCTTTCTTTTCTACAAAATGAGGAGAATACTACATATATATATACACACACACACACATATGTGTGTGTGTGTTCGGGTGTGTATGTATGTATATATATAGGTGTATATATGTGTGTATATATTATACACATATATGCGTGTATGCATTATATACACACATATACACACACATATATATTATACACACATACATGTATATTATACACACATATATTATACACATACATATATATATACACACACACACATATATATATGTGTGTGTGTGTGTATATATATATGGAGAGAGAGAGAGAGACAGACCAACAGACAGAGTTTTGCTCTTGTTCCCCAGGCTGGAGTGCAATGGCATGATCTCGAGTCACTGCAACCTCTGCTTCCTGGGTTCAAGCGATTCTCCTGCCTCAGCCTCCCGAGTAGCTGAGATTACAGGCATGCACCACCGTGGCTGGCTAATTTTGTATTTTTAGTAGAGACATGGTTTCTTCATGTTGGTCAGGCTGGTCTTGAACTCCTGACCTCAGGTGACCCGCCTGCCTTGGCCTCCCAAAGTGCTGGGATTACAGGTGTGAGCCACCATGCCCAGCCGAATACTACTACTATTATAAGGGGTTCTCTAAGGATAAAATAAGAGGATTCATGAAAAGCACCTAGAACGCTGTCTGTTCCGTGGTCACTGCCCTATAATCATCAACCTTTATAATTTAATGTCATATCAGCTACAGTTACAGAGTGAAGACCATGTGCAAGGGTGGCATTGGTTAGCCACGGCCCTTAGAACACAGTTTTCTCTGGAAGTCGTTGGGAGTTCTTTAAGCGGCTGCTGTCATGCTAAAGTGTTTCCTGCTTGAGAGAAGAGCCTCTTGCCTCTGAATGTCCTTTAAAATCTAGGAGAAAATAGATGATTTGAATTCAAGGATGTACATATAATTATCAAAGCCACCTGCCACCTTCCACATCCTTTACCTCCATCATCTCCTTTAAGCCCCACAACAACCTTTGTGGAGTCAGTGTTCTTCTTTGCCTGTGCAGCAGAGGTTAGGCGAGATAACCTGCCTGAGCAGGCAGCACAGGCTGGGCACTGAGGTCTGACTCCGAAGCCCATTCCTTTAACTACCAGGCGACACAGCACTTTGTGACTGTTAGCTGGCTTTCTCTAAGCTCTATCTTCCTGTGTTTATATCCCTATTGTATTTCTTCTATGCAGGTTCATGGGTTGCAGGGGCTGCGAGTCAGTCTTCTGTATTCCCAATGGGTGTTCCGGACCCGTCTCCCGACGGTTTCAGCTTTAGCTGCAAACTGTGTGTAGGGTCTTTATGAGTCCTCCTGATGCTTCCAAATGAGAGAAGGCACCCTGAGCTCAGGCCAGCATAGACTGGCCACAGAGCGTGGGAAAATTATCAGCAAGAGACAAAACAAGTTTTTCTCCCTCAAGAACTGTTTTTGCAGGGTTGCATTTTCCGATGTGCCCAGCACGTTTTTTGTTAATCTGCTCCTGGTGACTGCGTCGAGAAGAGTGGGATAGGGATATTTTATCTACCCCAAACAATTCATCAAACAAACTGTGGGGATCAGAGATAGCCTCCCACACAGAAAAGTCAACAGTGTTCCCTTTGTCTTGGGCCACACACATAAACCGTGTCTGTGAAAGGTAGGAGGGGTCATCTTGATGTTCCATGGATGGCAGCAGGAACCACGTCCTTTCCTTTACCCCTTCCTGCCCCCCAGGGTGGCCTTAGAGGTCTTTGAGGCTGGTTGGGAGGAATGGTGGGAACTAAATGAATGTCAGGGGGAAGCCAGAAGGCAGGCATGGGGAGAGTTTGAGCTTCTGTGGGGAGGACTGGCTTGGTTTCTGGGAAAGCACTGGAGAGCAAAGACGAGAACGTCCCTCAAGAACTTGCTGGCTTCCTTCTGCTTTGGGACAGAAAATGTCATCTTGATGCTGCCAGCAATGCTCCCTGAGCACTTTCAAAGTGCCAGGTGTGACGCTAAAGGCCTACATAGGCTGTCTTGTTTCATCTTCACAGCAGTCCCAAGAGGCAGGGATAAATTAAGGTCCCAATTTCTGAACTGGCAACTAAGACTCAGAGAGGTGAAGTCACTGGTGTGAAGGCACACAGCTAGAAAGCAGGGAAGGCAGGATTTGGATGTAGACAATCTGATTCCAGTCCTACACTCAGAGGCTCAGAGGACCTCTGACTTACTCACCTCCTCAAAGCTAGTTAAGGAGCAGAATTAGAATTCATGCCTTCCGATTTTCTGTTTTTTTCACCATGTCACATTGCCTTTTGATTTAAACTGTCATAGACATAATATTTTAAAGGAGCAAAGCAGAAATCCAAACTAGTCTCATTCATCCAAACTATTCTCCCAAATAAGTAGACAAGCTTGGTGGTTTTTCTGAAACAGTTTCAAAAAGCGATCAAGGTGATTTTTTTTTTTTGTTAAACTCTCTTAAAATTATTTTTTCTCTGAATATGAAAGTCATAAACCCACTGTGATGGAAATAATAATGACCCATGATCCTACCACCCAGAGATTTAGCATTTCAGCATCATTTAGAAAACAATTGATATCAACATATATTTATGTCTTATATTTTATATCCAATTGGAAATTGTATTCTCAATGACAAGTAGGTTTTAATTCTAATGCCCATCTGAATGGTGAGCATTCAGAAGCGTTCTGAGACCTCATAGGCTTCTTGGTGTTATGATTAACTAATGATGGTTGCTATTGTGTATGGCTGAGGATTGAATCAGGGGAAACTCAGGGACGCATCATGGCTGCAGTCTGTTTGAAGATATTTTGACGCCAATTTTATTTCCAGGAATAAGGATGTTGAGACAAGCTAAAAGCTTATACTTTTATATTGATGAGGTTTTCCTGGTGGCCTGGATTAGAGACAGGATTTTCTTGTTGCCAACACGCCGTGTGTCCAAAGATATGGGTCACCTCTTGATAGGTTTATAGAAGTTCCCACCCCTGGGGCTGGAGGGGCTGGCTGCCATTTTCATATACTCAGCCCAGGGTACTTCCCTCCTGGAGACTGAATAGAGTGCTTTGCGGAGTTAGTCAACCCCACCTTACCCCAGCCCTTGTTTGTCTGGATGCTTGTTTGTCATCTTGCACATGGTCATCTGCATGATGGAGGGAGGAAGTGAATCACTGTCTGAAGTCAGGCCTTTCCTACTGTTTATTAGTTTTATTGAATCACTGAAGTAGTAGTCATTGGAGCCTTTGGTCTGGAAGGGACCTTCAGGTACAATTCAAAGCCCTTATTTTATAGAGAGGCAACCAAATCTCACATAGAGGAGGTGACATGATCAAATCATCAACTAGGGGTGGAGCCAGGCCTAGGGTCTAGTTCTCCTCCTGTGTTGAGTTCTTCTCCCTCCTTGTTGATTTGTTTTGAAAACCATGGCATTTTTTTTTTTTTTTTGAGACAGAGTCTTGCTCTGTCGCCCAGGCTGGAGTGCAGTGGCTGGATCTCAGCTCACTGCAAGCTCCGCCTCCCAGGTTTACGCCATTCTCCTGCCTCAGCCTCCCGAGTAGCTGGGATTACAGGCACCCGCCACCATGCCTGGCTAATTTTCGTATTTTTAGTAGAAATGGGGTTTCACCATGTTGGCCAGGCTGGTCTCAAACTCTTGACCTCAAGTGATCCACCTGCCTCAGCCTCCCAAAGTGCTGGGATTACAGGTGTAAGTCACTGTGTCACGCCTATATTTTGCATTTATATTCTTCCACTGTGACCAGTTTCTAGACTAAAACTTAAATCATGCAGTCAAAGCATTATTTGATTTATAAATTTACTTTTAAACAAGGCCTTATCAAGTTTTAAAATAAAATCATGTTTAGTTATGTAATGAGAGCTAACACTCATTGAGTAAATACTGTTTTAGGGTTTTTACATGACGTTAATTTTTCCACTATCTTGTTAGGTAAGTATCGGGAATATTTTTACTCTATAGTTGAAAAAACTAAGTCTTAGTGAAATTAATGGGCTTAACAAAAGTCAATCAATACTTGTCTTTCCAACTCAGAAATCCATGATCTTATTCACTATACTACGTTGCTTCCCAGTTCATATTGACATATACGTACATTAGATATAATTTGGGAATCAAGTGATTTACGGAAAATAATAGAACTACAATTAACACTTGAATAGCAAGTGTTTGAACTGTGCAGTTCCACTTCTGTGCAGATTTTTTTCAACCGAACACTTGTCGAAAATACAGTATTCACAGAATGCAAAGCCCGCATCCACGGAGAGAGCTGACTTTTGCTATATTTGGGCTCCATAGGGCCAAATGCAGGACTTGAGTATGCACTGATTTTGGTATATACCAAGGGTCCTGGAACCAATTCCCTGTGTATACCAAGGGATGGATGTATGTTAAATTATGTATATTGGGAGTATAAGGTTATAATCACCATGACTGAATATATTCTGATCATTGGTCCTGATTTACTATAAAGCTGGTACCTGGTTCCAGGTCCCTCAAAATCAGATAGAACAATGCCTAGGAGTCTTGATGCTGCTTATATATATTGTGACGGACTGACACAGGTTGACATTTGAGCTTTCCAGTGTTCATACTCTTATCCGAAGCACAGACTCCATCCAGTGGGCTTTAGAGTTGGTTGTATTCACAAAGCAGTGGGCCGAGGTGGCAAGAAACAGGGATAACCCATTTTGAAGTCCCTTTTATTAGTTCAGGACTATGTTCCTCTTGAGGTGCTGACCATCTCATTAGAAGCCCTGGTAACTTAATTATTAGAATGCATTTGCTCATCAGAAGCCCTGGTAACTTTATTAGAACACCCCTTAAAAGACAGCAGCTCCATAACATTATTTTTAGGCTGACTTTACTTGGTGACTCGATGTCTGGGTTGTGTCATAACAAGGCCAATTAAAAAGAAAAAAAATGCACAAAGCCAAGGTACATCCCCTACCCATGGAATCAAGTTCATATCCCCCTTAGGATTTGCAAATCCCCTGTTCTTCTGGAGCTTAGGGCGGCTTCTTGGGAGCCAGCTGTGCAGTTTTATGGCCTGTCTTTACCCCATGATGTCACTCGGTCATCAGAGAAGGTGCTATGAAGTTAATGGAAGGCTGGCTCCTAAGAAGCAAGCTCAATGCACAGGGGAGCCGAGCGTGCATCCTAGAATAGCTGCAGGGAACTGAGGAAAAGAAGTGGGAGATCTTCCTAGGCAGGCTTTCCGCTGCCCACAGCAAGGGGCCACTTCTCAGTCCATGTGGGCAGATGGACATGGCAGTTCTTCTCTCACCCACTGCTTGTACCTAAGCATGAGATCTGGCTGCAAGGAAATCCAAATCTCTGGGGAAAAAACCCCAAACACACACACAAGCAGCTGTGTTGGCCAATAGACCACTGAAAACAATACTGAAGCAATGTCCACTCCCATTTTTGCTCCCTTTTGCATGTAGGTCTAACTGGTATACATAACACATGGACTTGAGGCAGAGAACACTAAGGAGTATTTCTGGTTCCAATAATGGTGGAAAATTTATTCTCCTTAGGGCCTTGTTGATTGTTATCGAGGAAGTTTTTTTTTTTTTTTTTTAAGATTTCTCTAAATATAATACAAAAACAAACAACAACAACAAAAAACCGCTACCGTTCTCTCAGGCCTATTTTCCCCAGGGAGTTTGGCATCCTATGGGGTGAGGAAGGAGGAAAGAGATGCTTCTCTTGGGCAGGATCACTACCAGAAAAATGATTGCCCATGGAAAAGGCACTGGGTTGGGAATCTGAATGCCTGAGTTCCGAACCCTGGCTCAGTCGTCAATTTATGGAGGCTGTTCAATAGATCTTTTACCTCCCGTGGCTCTAGTTTGTTCCTCTAAATGTAGAATTTGAGTTAGCTAACTCTTTGAATTCCATGTAGCTTTAAGATACCAACATTGATTTCTTTAGTCTCTTCATGATGTAATTAAATAACCCTTTCCAACCCTCAAGACCTCTGGGAAATGCTCTTTGAAAATATACATTTATCAAGCCCCTAACTCATCAAATCATTGTCAACTATCCTGAAAAGACTCCAAGGGTCACTGGGAACCACTGTTACAGATTAGCATTAACACAGAGGTCTGGAAGCTGAAAGGAATTAGGGTTAGAGTAAAAACAAATAATAAAGCAGGCTGGAAGTAGGTAAGACCGTAGTCATTTGTTGTTAAATAGAGGGACCTTTTCCAACCACCTTCATCCTTATGATATTTTCATCTATAGTTATTTTTTATACATGAAAATGGGTCAAAGTTTGTTTAAAGCATTTTGTAACCCTGAAAAGTCATCCCCCAGACAACAATCACAAAGTCACATGTGATATAGACCAATATACATATAGAGAGGGGAGTGCTTCTGGTCAGCGCTGTGCTTAACTTGCAAACACATTTAAATATCTTCAAGCTAGAAAACCGAACAAAATCAAATGTAAACAACAAAAAAAGTACTTTAACTCTGCCTCCCTCTCAAACCACTACTCCATTTCTTCCTTTGGTTTCCAGATGCTCTTTGGCAGAATAGACATGAAATGTTACCTTTCTTCCAGTCTTGCCCCACTTCACCCATAATTTTCAGTCTGTCCCCAGGACTTCCCTGGCTTCTGTCACTCCTGGGCCATTTGTTGCTGTAGGAACAAATGTTCCTGTGCTGTTAGCTCTTATCTTAGTGCCCTCTCTAAAGCCTCCAGTATCCTTGACAAACTTGCCTCCTTAAACCCCTTCCTCTCACACAAGTTTCAAGGTTTCTTTAAAAAAAATTATTACTAAAAACATACTCTTAGTTCATGGTAGAAAATTTAGAAACTGACAGACAAGCAGAAAGAAATATAAAAATTACCCATAAGCTGATGACCCAGAGAGAATCATTATTAAAATGTTAGCGTATTTGCTGGCATTTGTGGGTGGAGAATAGAGCGAGGAGAAAACAGCAAGTTGAGGCCAGAGAGAGGGAGGGTACCAGACATGGGGCCGTAGAGAGGGTGCTGGGGAGTTGGGACATTCTCCTGAGTGCAATGCGAAGATGAAGAGGGATTTTAGTAGGGTCAAAGAAAGGTCATCTTTGTGTTTTACAAAGATGATGAAAGCCATGGCAGGAAACAGTTGGTGTTCATTCTCAATGCCCTACCTTCCATCATTTCCTGCCTCTGGAATATTCTAGACTTTATGGCAAAACTTTCCTTCCCTGAAACATTATGTCTCGTGTTCTTTTCTGTGCACTCCAGACACTCAATGCAATAACTGAAACCAGCTTTATCCAAACCCTGTCCTTCCTTCAAACAGCTTTATCCAAACTCTGTCCTTCCTTCAAACAGCCCACTTATTCCAACTAGTTAAGCCCTTCTTCATGTCCTTCTTCCCCAAAGTTCTACTCATGAGGCCCATTTTACCAGCTGCTTCATGGGATGTAACCCACAGCTGCACTGGGACAGGGCCATCATTGGAAGATGAGTATGTATATTCCATCTTTGCTTCCCCATCAGTGTTCCTTGCATTGTTCCTTGAAGGACCCTATCATGCCTGATAAATTAATTAATAAAATGTAAAAGAAACTAACTCTATGACTCCTCCCAGGGTAACAGCTTATTACAAACTTCAAATGTATACAAAAATGAAGAGGATAGTATATTTAACCCCTGTATAACACCAACCAACCTCTCTACTAATCAAGGCAAATCCTATTTCATTTGCTGTCCCACTCACTCCATCCTACCCAGACACCGCATATAGGCAATTGCATTGTAACAGATGAAATACATTAATCCCAAAGAATTTATCTTTCAAGGGCAGAATTACTGGCATTTTTCTTTATAATACATCATGATGTTCAAGACTACTGGCATTTTTTACTGATAGATAGGGAAGAACAACTTTTGTAGGTGACTCTGCAGGTTTAAAGTGTGGCATTTCCCCCTTTGCTTTCTCTCTCCCGCTGCCATCTGAGATGTGCCTTGTTTCCCCTTTGCCTTCTGCCATGATTGTAGGTTTCTTGAGGCCTCCCCAGCCATTAGGAACTGTGAATCAATTAAACCTCTTTTCTTTATAAATTACTCAGTCTCAAGTAGTAATTTAGAGCAGTGTGAAAATGAACTAATATAGTGACCGTTTAAATGCTCATGCACCCTGTAAGGAAATTCAGTTCTTGCATTGAACAGGGTGTATATAAAGGAATATGACACACATAATGCTTTTGGGAAGGAAAATGTTGTCAGAAAGTCCAGCACAATTTTCTGGGGGATTTGAAATAGCACATTAAACAGAGATCAAGCTATCCTTTGGAGAAGAAGTGCCTAGAAGAGGAAAGTATGCCGCACAGAATGATCTTCCACCCTCAGAGATATTTGGCAATAGGAAATGTGCTGGAGGAGTCAGCTTCCTGAAATATCCAGGTACTCAAAGAGCTGAGGGTGATGTTGGAGAGTAGTATGCAAAAAGGCAAGATCTTTATTTTTTTTCTTTATGGAACATAATTAAATGATAATAGTACCATGTAGCACAGCTTTATGAAGCAATAATCCAGTTCCCAAATGGGTAAACTATAAACCTGATGGCCAAGTCATTTATCCCAACGAGGTGTCCGATTATTGCAGGGGAAAGCAGGGGCTTGCCCTGTTATAATAATTTTGCTATATGAGCTTAAATAGCTCTAAGACACTCAGTGTGAATTCTTACCCTGAGTAGAGAAGCTGGAGCTCTGAATCCAGGAGGAAGGTGGAAACAGGTGGAGGTGGGCTGGGGAATGTGTTTAGGGGGTGCTCAGGGAAGGTGAAACCTGGCAAAGGAAGCTAGATGGTAGAAATCATCCTGCAGGAGTGGGTGAATTTAGTTACTGTTAAAAAAAATGAGACCATAATTCCTTATACTTCCTTGCTTGTCAAGCAGGAAACTAGTTTGTAAGGAAAATCGGGAAAGGAAAAGTACTGTGAATTTTGGGCCTCCAGGTATTTGCCAGCATTTTTATACATCTTACCTCATTTAATCCTTGCCACAACCCTGTGAAGTATGGACGATCGTCTATATTCTATAATTTAGGAAAATGTTGCTCAGAGGTTCAATCATTTGCCTAGGAACGTAGGGCTCCTGTGCTGAAGCCAAGATTCAAACTTGCTCCTTTGACCATTCTAGTTCGCCTCACCAGGAGGGTTACAAGGAAAAGCCTCTAGTGAAATCTGACCTGGTACTGAATGGAGGCCCTCCAGGGTCCACTTAGTGGTTCCTGATTACAAAATGTTCTTGTACTCTGGCAAGTAAAGAAAGAATGCTGAACACACTTTTTTTTGTTTGTTTTGTTTTCCTAATGGGATCTCTGGAGCCAGGAAGGCAGCCTCCCATTCCTCATAGACCCCAGATCTGTCCTATTCCTGAGCATTTAATGTTCTCCTGTAAAGCACTCATTTTAGTCTGCCAAGCACACAGCATATTGCCAGGCACATGATGAGACATCAGTACATATTGTGCAGTAAGTGGACAAATGAATGGAAACATTGCCTACATGTGTTATCTCTGCCTATAGAGAGAGTAGTATTCTATTGTATTGCCACATTCTTTAGGGTCAAGTTCACCGTTATTTTTCCTTTTCATTTTTCTGTATTCCTAAAGCACTTTTTGTCCATGCCATTGTCAAAAACTCATATACCATAGTTTTTGTTTTTGGTTTGTTATGTAGGAATCTTGCCTCTCTTTTACAGTAAAGCAACTTAAGGTCATGGACTGTGTCTTAATATTCCTCCATACAGCACCCACCACAGCATTCCATTAGAAGGTACCCAGTGACTGCTGGTTGAACTGAAGAATCTAAATGACTTTGAGGAGGCAGAAGGCATAGTGGTTAAGAGCACAGGCTTCAGAGAGAAACAAAACTGTATTAGAAACTGGCTCTGGTGCTAGCTAAACTTGAAAAATGTTTTACATTTATTTTTGAATACTGTCTTCCTCATCTGTAAAATGGTAGCTGCCTTGCAGGTTGGCGTAAAGGTTAAATGAGGCAAAGCATGGCAAGTACTAAGAACAGTGCTTGGCATATGGTCAATGCTCTGATAAGTGGTAGGAAAAAGAAAAAGAAGAATGTAGACAGCAAGGGAGCTGACCTCAATTTTCTGACAACAGAAAGGGGTGTGGACAAGAATGCAGGGAATCACTTAACTAGATCCAACAGTGATAACCTTCGAAAGTAGGGATTACTTGCAAAAGCCAACTGGTGTTAGAAGAAGTTGTAGCCATTGTTATTTACTCTCTTCTCATGACTTTGAGATGCTATTAGTCACCTCTGTCTTCTATCACTTGTTGGAGGACAACAGGTCAGACCCACAACTGGTACATCTCTGCTGATCTGAAGTCTCTGAGAAACTGCAAGTAATTCTTCCTCACAGTGATTAAGGAATCTTGTCTAAAAACACCACCTGCACCCACCCCCAACCCCAAGCAAGAAGAGGAGGAGGACAGTGCAGTGAAAAAAAGGGAAGGGGAAGCAATATTTATTGAGTGCTTCCCATATGTAAAGCATTTATGAAGATTATACTATACTGCTTTTTTTTTTGATATTTTGAAGAGCTTTTTTTTTTTTTTTTTACTTTTACCTATAAAATTTATATATTTTTATTTGTGAATTTGGCAGTCCCTTCCCTTCCCCTTCCTCTTTCACTCTTTTTTTTTTTTTTTTTTAAATTTGGAGATAGGTTCTTACTCTGTTGCCCTTGCTGGAGTGCAGTGGCATAATCATGACTCACTGTAACCTCGAACTCCTGGGCTCAAGTCATTTTCCTACCTCAGCCTCCTGAGTAAGTGGGACTATAAGCATGAGCAACCATGCCTGGCTAATTTTTTAATTTTTTTGTAGAGATGGGGGTCTTGCTTTGTTCCCTGTGTTGGTCCTGAACTCCTGACTTCAAGAAATCCTCCTATCTCTGCCTCCCAAAGTGCTGGGATTACAGGTGTGAGCCCTCACACCTGGCCGGAGTCTCCAATTTCTATTATCCTACTCTTACACCGCATTTTGTTAACAAAAGTGGGAAATTCTGGTGAGAAAAGCAGGCAATATTTAATGTCAGGTAGACAAGTGAAGATGAAAATAAAGTAGGGCAAGGGAATAGCAAGCATTAAATAATAAAGGTACTGTTTTAGAGAATATGGTCAGGCGAGGCTTCTTCGGCAAGGTGACATCTGAGCAGAGACAGGAAATCCTG
Organism: Papio anubis; assembly: GCF_008728515.1. Lineage (NCBI taxonomy): Eukaryota > Metazoa > Chordata > Mammalia > Primates > Cercopithecidae > Papio > Papio anubis. Next base: position 150,773,355 of record NC_044980.1, read on the forward strand.
AGACTGTGAGTCACACCAATATCCAAAAGACATTTGAGACGGAGTAGCCAGCAAATCCCCTGATGTGCTCACCAGGGCAGTTGTGATTGAGAAACTGCAAGAAGGCAAATCTCATTGGATCGACACGATAGAAGAAGAGGGTGACGGGAGACAGGATGGAGAGGTACCCAAGAGCCAAGTCATACAAGACATTGTAGGCAGTATTGTCCTTAGGTCTGGGCAAGAACCTTAGAAGGTTCTAATCACAGAAAGCATACATTTATTAACAAACACACGGGCCTCTATTATTTGTGATTCAGAGCTCAGTGTTAACACAGAGCAACCCATAATCTTAAACATCTGTTCTTGGGACTAACACTGTTCAGGCCCCAGAGGAACATTTCTCCACATCTCTTGCCGTGTGTCCTCAAAACAAAAGGCCACTGCATCTAAAGACTGTCAAGGTTTGATTGAGGGCTGTGCTGTTGCCGACCCTGGAAACTAACACAGCTTCAGAGTGCGGGGAGGATTTGAGTGGATGAAGTATTTAGGTAAAGGGAAAGACAAATAATTTGGTAATTCTTCTCAGATATCAAAAAAGTTTTACATAATAAACTGTTAGTTTCTAGTGGTGTCAATCATCCATTTTCTTGCTTCTCTTCATCTTCCAAAAGGTGATTCTGAAAGTGCTCATGAATTCAGTTGCATATAGTGGCTGAGAAACATTTTAGTAAAAAATTGACATTTCTCCTAAATTTGTGTATGCATTTTTATTTATGTCTAGTGGTAAAAAGTATGAAGTGTGGTACTGAGTCTTTATATTGGCAACTAGATGTTCTTTCAAGTTAGAATTATGAGTAGTTTTATTTTTATAAAAATGTTTTAATTAGATTTTTAAAAAGTAGAGACATTTCAGCTTTATTTAAATAATTTGATTGAAAATATTGGCATTTGTTAATATAATTAGCCTTTTGTTTTAGTTTTAATAGATAAAATTAATATTTTAGAATAAAATAGCATTTTTACAAACAGGAAAAATAATTTTTAGTGTTTTGATTTTGTACAGTATTAGAATTTTTGATAAAAATTAATTTTAATATTGAGTAATTTGAATACAGTTATCTTTTAGTCGTTTGGATGATTGTCAAAAGAACAAATTATGTGAAAGTTACTTATAAGAACATAATTATTTTGCTAAAATAAAAAATTTGGATGAATGATAATTTGCATTATCTACATACTTATCATTTATCTAAGCTTTGCTAGCCCATCAACAAAACACACAAACATGCATAATAATAATTATTAAATGGCATAATCTGATATTTTGCCAACTTTCAGGCATTTCAAACCATAGATTTATACTTTTTGTCTTATAAGAGCCATGGATATACATATATTTGTAGGCTTCACCATTTTCTATATTTATCAAGTAGAGAAACAGAAAATATTTTTTAAAGTTTGTTTTTCTGATTTAAAACTTAAACAAATTTAGTACATGGAGCTTAGTTTGAACTCTTGTTCCAAACTTTGTAAAGGTTGGTAGAGGCCAGCCGGTTGGCTATGGTTAAAACTGGGTTTTGTTCTGTGTGGTGGAGAGCCACTGGGGGCTTTTGACAGGGAAGAGCAATGGCCCTGCTAATGTTCTGAAGGGGGCTGTGCTGCTGCTGCAGAGACAGCGATGACACTGGGGGTCAAGGACACTAGCTAGCAGGCTATTGCAGTGGTCCAGGCAGGTTCGAGGGCTAGAGTGGTGGAGGTAGACTAGGTGAGAAGTGAGTTGGAGCTAGTTTTTGAAGGTAGAGACAAGAAGACTTGCTTATGGATTGGTGTGGAATGTAAGAGCAAAGATTCAAGAATGACTTCGAAGTCTGAGCCCCTGTCAAGGGATGGTGCTATTTACTTCTTACCTCTTAAGATTCTTGTGAGGATTACTGAATTAAAATGATATATGTAAAATGTCTAGTATGTTGCCTGGTACATAATAGTGGCTCAATGAATGGTAGCTGTGAACATTTCATTATCTTCTCATTTGTTCATCTGTAGAACCATGCAAGATACTGACATTATAATTTTCTTTTCCCTAGAAAAGAAATTAGCAAAGGAGTTGAACATCTTTGTCAAGGTTAAACAGCTAACAAATTGTAAAAGAAAGTTTAGAACTAGAGATTTCCCCATGAGAGACGCACGCAGAGAGCCTTTGAGGGCAGCTAAACCAGGGCAGGAGTTGGTGTTTGCCAAGTGTGGTTTGGGAACCTGGAATTTAAACTTCGGTGTCTTGTAGGTATGTTTTTTAAGAGGAACAGATAAAAATACCTCTTCATGGAGGCAGGGGTCAAGATTCTGAGTTCCCTGGAGGACTGAATCAGTGATGAGGCTCAGTCATCAAGACATCAGGAGGCTGTTTCTCAGAGTCAGCTAACATAACTGCCGTGTCCTTCCTGTGCCTGTTAGTTTCAGTGAGTTACAGCCAGAGTATTTAACAGCAGATGCATCCAATGTCTATTAAGTATCATCGTTCAGGCATCATTCTAATTTTTTATATGTATTATTTTTCCTGTCTTACAATAGCTCTGTGAAGTAAGTAGTATAGTGATCCCTAGTTTACAAGTCAGGAGATTGAGCTACACTCAGGTTAATTAACTTGCCCAAGGTTATGTATCCAGTTAGCGGTAGAGCCGGGGTTCAAGCCCAACCATCAGACGTACCCACCCTCACCTTAAACCATTTCATTGTAAAGATACTAAAAGCAAAGCTCAGAGAGGTCAAACACCTTGCCTAAGATCACACAGCTAGTTGATGGCAGGACCCAGAATCCTGAACCCCAGCACAAGTCTCTTCCACTGACCCAGGCTAAAAGGATCTTTGGCTTGCCTTTTGGAGGCTTTGACCTGTTTAGGGAATGGGCCCCAAATCTGGGCACAGTACCTGATTTTTATCTAGGTGGTTTTGAAATTATGGCTTCTTTTATCTTTCTCAATCTTATTTTATGAACCTGGTGGGAGAACTTGTTCACAGTTCTCTGCTTGGCTGTGTAATCAACAGCAGACTGTTGCAAACAAGTCAGTTCCAAAAGTTCTCTTAAACATTAGAACTGCAAGAAATTTTGATGGAGCTAGGACACCCCTCCTCCCCCTTTCCTCCTTCTCACTATAAAACTAAAAGAGAAAGAGGTTACCAGCATAAATAAAACAGAGTAAGTCCATTTCTAATTTGCATATCTTTAAAACTCTCTCCCCAGATGAAAGGCAACTCAGTCATGACCCTTTAGGCTTAAGGAACTCAACTGCTTAGAGGACAGGAGAAGGAGGCAGAAAGGTGACTCAGAAGGAGCAGGGCTTGGCTGGGAGGGAATGAAGAAATCAAATCTCTAATGGATATAGTCTCTAACCTGCAGTGAATTTTCAGTTTCCCTGCCTTTCTTTCTTTCTTTCTTTCTTTTGTTTTTGAGACAGAGTCTCACCCTGTTGCCAGACTGGAGTGCAGTGGTGTGATATCAACTCACTGCAACCTCCGCCTCCCTGTTTCAACTGATTCCCCTGCCTCAGCCTCCTGAGTAGCTGGGGCTACAGGCTCGTGCCACCACGCCTGGCTGATTGTTTTTTGTATTTTTAGTAGAGACGGGGTTTCACCATATTGGCCAAGATCGTCTCGCTCTCCTGACCTTGTGATCTGCCTGCCTCAGCCTCCCAAAGTGCTGGGATTACAGGCGTGAGCCACCGTGCCCTGCTGCCTTTGTTTCTTAACATGCAAAGGGCCAATGAGTTATTTCCTAAATATTATTCCTAAGTCATTCCATTGATTGTTTAGAAGATAAACAACACTTGCTTCTCGATATCCAACTGCCACAAGTTTTTACTGAGCTTTCCTGCCATGTTTTGCTTTAACCAGTGGTAAGATTGGAGAAGCTAATATTTGGTATAGACTCTTCATTTCTGTAAAATATTTTCATTTGTTTTTAGATTTCCGAACACCAAAGAGGATTACAAACCAAAGACCGATGTTTCAGTTAGGAGAATAAACTTCCCTAACCAGAGTTTCTGAGAGATAAGGGGAAACATGTCTTTTCCTTTTTGCCAAGGTTCACTCGTGGCCTTGCTCTCAACAAGCCAGGCTGAGATTTCGCGGTGATTTGTTAGGTAAATGGCAGGCCTTGTCCAAGTAGAAATGTAATTTTAAATAAAAATACTAGCGCTTCAAATTTGCTATCTAAAGTCCCAGTGGATGTCATTGCATGCTGGGGACATAAGATGGGGCTAAAAACTCTCCAAAGCCACTCTTCTAGGTGTCTGAACTCACTAAGATCACAGCAGGGACCACAGACGTCACACCTGGAATCTGGAATGAGCATTATAAAACTGGCAAGGCTGAAAAGGCATTAGTAAACATTATTAAGAATTCCTTGCAGGCAATTAGACTCCTACAATATCTCTGGAGAGGGTGGTGTTTTTTTTTTCTTTTTTTTTCTTCCTTTTTTTTTGCATCTTTATTTCTATCTTGCTAATGAGAGAGTAATGAGGCACATACTTGTTACCTAGAAGGAATATCTCGGCAAAGCTCTAGTGAACTTAAAAACAGTATTTACCAACTGATTATTGTTTGCATTCATTATAAATTTTAAATTAGGAGGAATTGTAATAAAGAGAGCCAGGAAACGAGCTGTTCCTCACTCAGCGGTTTCATGGTCCCTTAAATGGTGATATGCTGAGATTTCTGCCACCGACATACTGGCAATGGCAGGGGCCTCTTGAGAGAATGTGTTTCACAGCTCTGGGCTTGTTTCTTTTCCTTGTTTGTTTTATAAAATGCGATTGGCCTAACCCACATGCAAGACAATGGTATTTCATATGTAGGGTCAAAAAATCTGTTTTCTATGGAAAACATATAAGATTTTTTGCATCCTCTTCACTACTTCACACCACTCCATCCCTTCCTCTTTTTTACATATTCATTTCTTTCCTGAACTCCCTTCTCCAAAAGAGGGAGAACATTTGTGGGCAGTTGACTTTGACTGAGACTCTCCCCTATCTTCAGGACATAGGTTTTCCATCTACCTGCAGAGACAGGACAACAAACATACCTTCCCAGCAATGTGGCCCCATCACAGAAACTCCATCATGAACCCAGGTGCCCTTTAGCAATGTGGCCCCATCACAGGAACTCCATCATGAACCCAGGTGCCCTTTAGCAGGGCTAGGAAAAGATAAATTTCATTCCTTCTCTCGCTTCTCTTCCCTTTAATTTCCCATAATTTTTTCCTTTGGCTGTGACAGAAAAACTGGAGAAGTGCAGGCCTGCCATCCATGATCACTTTCCCTTACTCCTCGGCCTGCTTTATATGGTTTTATTATTCTTATTTTGTTTTGGTTTCGCATCTGGGTGTTCCTCTCATCTACCTGTGGAGGCCAGTCTGTGTTCTCCCAGTAATTTCAGTATTCTCACTTTTGGGGCAGGCAGACGGATGACCACAGCTGTGTGGGGAGTGGAAGACCATAGGGAGGGTGGGCACCTGTTCTGTTTGGCCTGGGGGCTCCTGGTTTACAGGTGTTGTAATGGTTAGTAGTGCTCCTTTTCACTCTCACGTGGGCTCCAGTTTGGATGATAAATTATATGAGCTTCCTAGTCCAGTGGCCTCACCGTGTGGCCTCCGAACCAGGAGCACCAGCATCACCTGGGGATTTGTTAGCCTCCGGCTTCCTCCCAGACCCATTGAATCTGAAACTCTCGGGGTGGGGCCATCCATTGGTGTTTTAACAAGCTCTCCATGTGATTCTGATGTATGCTAAAATCTGAAAACCCATTGACCTAGCCAGGCACTTGGCTAAACAGTTTACTTGAATTATTTCACTTGATACTTGTGACAATGAAAGAAACTGAGGCTTAGAGAGGTTAAAACAAATTGATGAAGCAGGGGTTTGAATCAAGGAGGTTAGACTTCAGAATACCTGCTCAAGTGCTAATTGAATGGAAACAAACTCTCTTAAATGCAAATACTGTAGATCATTGCTCTAACATGAGTGGATTTATTCAAATGCGTTCTACTCCGGAGGGAACATACTGATGGGCAGGAGTACTGAAAGAGGCACATGAGTCTAGAATGGGAAACACTGGGTTCTCAGTATTGGATCTCTCTATCCAGAAAGCAGATGAGTCCTATTGAATGAAAAAAAAAATCTCTAACCTGACTTCCCCTTTATGCAGAAGATCAACTTGCATTCAGTCCCCATCTTTGAGGTGTACTAAAGTAACTTCCCATTCTGTACTCTCTGACAATGGCTGTGTGTGAACGTGCATGGGTTGGTGATGAGGGAACAGTTGTTTTGCAGGACATTAAATCAAGTTGCCAGGTGCCACAAAGGGTGGACACAGACAACCTGCTCTGCGTGTGGTCCTCTGGTGGGAATGTGCCTGACCTGGGAGTCAGGAATCTGCCGGCGATTACAGGAGAATCTGGTGAATCAGGAAAAGTTGTAAAGCTTTCATTCTTTTCAGAGAATAAAGAAAACAAAATCTCTCTTATTGTAGAATATAGCATACCTATTAAGAGCATAAGTTTTAGAAGACACACATAAGACCTCATTTAAATCTCTTAGCCCATGTGATCTTGGGCACATTTCTAACCTTAGTTCTACTATTCATTAAATTGAGATGACATTTTTATATATCTGACAGAGAATTAAATGAGATAATTTAATGAAAGTAAGATGCTTAGCCCAGTGCCAGGAATATAATACAGTAAATGCTCAAATAGGTGGCTGTTTTCTTTGAACCCAAGAGAAAGTTCTTGCTGATGATACAAGGAGATGACAAGAAAGACTATTTTAAGCTTTAAAGGAGTACATATGGGACCAATTTGAAGGTCAATAAGAATCATCGGGAGGCAAATAGAGGCAAATGAGAGAGCCATAGGATTCTGGGGAGTAGGGGGAGAAGGTGCTTCCTAAAGAATTTCTATCAGCAAGGCAGCACCATCACTCCTGGGTCTAGCACAGAAGTGGCCTTAGATCATTTCCATGTATGAAAGGAACAAGGGCTGAGAGGTTCAAGGCATATTGCAGATGTGTGGCAGCTAGCCTAGGAGGTAGACAATAGTCCAGTTAGGGAGTCTGAATTTCAGGTGAATGCATCCAGGGAGAATATAAAGTAAACCAGAAAGAAGCAGAAATGAATGCAACACACACACACACGCACACAGACACAGACACACACACACACACACACATAAGACTTCACATTTGTTTGATTCATTATGGTTTCTTAAGTACTTTCACATTCATTACCATTCTACAGAAAAGGACAAGCTTTGAGTAATCAGCTGGATGAATAGAAGCCTGTTAGGCCTAAGAGGCAGCCACAGCTTTTAGGAACTAGGAGATCCTTAAGGACAAAGAGCAAGTAAGGCAGGCAAGGGACCAGCTGTGAGAAAACTAGCATCCACAAAGTTAATTTGAATCAAATTAGTAATTTTGCCTCAGTTTCCTCATCTGCTAAGTGGGAATAATTATGATGTCTGGCTCAGCAGGTTGTCATTATGATTGGAGGACACGGTGAATGCCAGGTGTTTAATGTTAAGTAAGTGCTTATGTAGTTGTGAGGTGGTCAATGGTAAGAAATGTCTGGGGTGCTCAGTGAGAGAGGCACCTGGAAACAGTTTCTGAGAACAATGAAGAGAGGAGAAAGTGGGGAAAGTAGGTGAATGAAAATGAATTCTTCCACTTGGTATTTTTGGTCTAATTTTGGAATCAGCAAAGCTAGAAGCAGGACTCCTTGTCCAGTGTTCCTTCTCTTATATCAGACTCACTTTCTAATTACTGAGCCTAAATAAGAGACCTCTGTTTTCCCATAGACTGTGCCTGGCACAAAAGACATCTATCTGGGCTCTGTGTCAGTGAATTCCTAACACAAGACACCATGTTCTTGGTATGTGATCCCAGGCTCCTGCAGAGGATTAAGCTGAAACATCCTGTCCCTCTGGTTAACAGAGAAGGAGCCATTTCTGCACATTTTCTAAAGAAGTTGGCAGTACTTTTTGGAAATATTGCTGAGTGGCCAAAGCGTTGGCCAGGTCTAGGAGCTCTCTCTGAACAGTTCTTAGGGAATGAACTTGTTCATTATTTTAGGCCTTACCAGATTTCTGGTAAGGTATCCTTGTTCCTTAGTTAGCGGACAGCACTCATTGGCAGTGTACTCAGCAACTTCTGATTGTGATCATCAGGGTGCCCAGGGTTACCCCTTTATCCTTTCTAACTCTAGAACTCTCTTCCCTGAGATCAAATCTCAACTGTTGTCTTCCTAACTCACTGACTTCCCATCCATCCATCAACTCCACTCAACACTAATGCCTACTTCATATTATTAGACTTCGCACCTGGTTCTGAATAACTCACACTCATGGTTTCCACTGCTAACCCATATGGACTTTCCAACTTCCCTGATTCTTTAGTATCTTCCAACTCCTTTGAATTTAGTAGATTTCTGGATCTCATCCACTTGGTCTTCTCTTATTTCATGGTTATCTAGGCTTATGGTCTAACACTGGCACCCTGAATTTTCAGAAGTGAGGCTTCTTGTGAAGTGAATGAATTGCTGAATTTTGGAAATATGATTTTTTGTAGGGAAGGAAACAAGCAGCTTGGTTATCTAGTCTTCAGAATGTGGCCTGACAACTGTGGCTTGACTGGTCTAGTCTTTGCTACTGGCATGTTCGGGAAGAAAGGAGGCGGAAACTTCTTTCTTGTTGCACATTTCTAGGCTCCATTCTGCAATCCCCACACTATAACACCTTCTTCAAAGGGGCTGGTTTCCCATGTGAAGAAAGCAAGATAATCAACCAAGATACTGAAAACAACAGTCATTTCAGTCAATCAATTGTTTTTGTTGACTGTAGAATAGGTGCTAAAGAATTTTCCTGTGACTCCCAAATAACCAGACCCTGTCATGAGGGGCAAAGGAAGGAACTTGACCTCTTGGCATCCAGACCACCTTTTTTTTTTTTTTTTTGGTAAGTAAGATACAACCTTTATTTGTGTTCAGGAACCTGTCAATTCATAGGCAGAGATAAGGTTGTTAACCACAGATTCTTACCTCATCCTCTAGTGCCCTATCTTTAAAAAAAATCCCAACTGTATGATTACCCAAAGAGATGTCTAATTTTAGGAATCTCTTGACTTTGACACATGCCTCACACTGCCACTGACTCTTGGCAACATCTAGGCCTTCGTGAAGAGAAAAGAGCCTGACAATCCCAAGTCATTCAGTTATATTCTGGTCGCCATCTCTTGACAGGGCTTGGCCCCAAACCCCAGTGTGGCCTTCCCACCTGTTCCCTGGTTTTCCTGCTCCATTCGTGGTTCTCATAAAGACGGTAAGCAATTAGGCTGTTCAGTTGTGGCACATGGTAGTGTAAAATTATGGAATTTAGGATTTTAATGAGTTCAGGTGCCATACAAAAGAACTCCCCCCGATTCCTGCCCCCACCCCCATCCATAAAATTATATGGCTTTAGAATTGGGTCTTTATGCAGCCTGGACTAAGTCATTTTATTTAAAGAAAAAAAAATTGACCAGGAAAAAAAAAGAACCAACACAATTATATGCAGATTTGTTCATAAATCAGGCACTGCAGCAGCTGGGCGGCACATGTTGGCGATCCCGAGTTTGCTGCTGGAACTTGAAAGATAAACATGAACCTGTTTCTACAGAGGAAAATCTGTTCACAGCAAGGAGCTGACCCTGTTTTTTAAACAAGGCTCATGGTGTGGCAGCCTGCTGTGCCCTGCTCCGTGTTGCTGTTCGGTGGTGAGGGTCACATAAAGAAGGGACCAAAGAATGAGAAGCGATTTGCCCAGAGTGTAAAGGAGTCAGCAACTGACCCCACACAATGGGCAGAGCCTGACTCTCCCACACAACATTCTAGGGCTGCATTAGCTAGGTCACTGGGGCAGGCAGATTTTTCATATGTATTTTCAGAGGTGAAAGATCTTTTGCCCTGGAGTCAAATTATGTAGGAAAACAAGTATGCAATCTATGATAAAAGGGTAGTTTGAGACTTATGTCCTTTTAAATATATGCACATGTCTCCGGAGTTCCTGCTAAGCCCTGTGCTTGCCCTAGGTGTGGAGAAGGGAAGGACAAACAGAGGGGATCCATCTGTTTCAGGATTCACGGCAAGGCTGATTGCTTTTGCTCTGGCCTCATGCCAACAGTAACTCATTGTAAGGTCCAGCTGTTTCCTTGGTCCAGGTATTCCTTGGGGGATGGAATGTAGTGCAATATATTTCTTAGTTAGCTTTTTGTGGAAATGGGTACCCTGGGTCGACCTGCCTCTGTCTGCCTCAAATTGAAGAGGCCCTGTAAGTAAGGTGAGGGTTGCTTTGTGGCCGTATGGTGGAGGGTGATACATCTGTGAGATCGGTTAATTAACCACGGGCTCATGGTGACAGAAACTTCCTGAAGTAGACATGGCTAACCTTCTTTCTTCTTTTACTGAATAAAAGAAGAGAGTTTTGGAGAGAGTCTGATTATCTTCTTTTCCCGTTGCTTTCTCCTTGGAACTGAGCTATCTCAGTGCTCCATTGAGAAGAGTTAATAGTAAGGAGAGCCCTTTAATGATTCACAGTTTAAATGCATGGTTCTGGGCCTTTCAAGAACTTTACCCCAGCACAGTCCTCAGTGCCAGGCACTGCCCCAGTGAAAAGATCTGTCAGCACTAGGTGATTTCCTTAACCTGAGAAAACGTTAATGATTCCAGAGGCGGGGCTTTTCATTCTTTCAGATGACTAATGTTTGGTGTCACCCACAAGAATCTAAAAGAAATCTCATATACTCAAGACACTCACACACAAGCACACATATACACCCACACATACATACTCACATACAAGTGATGCATTATGATTAATAAATGAATGGAGCTATTTGTTATTTATTATTTAAACCTTCAATACTGGCTGGCCTGAGTGATACATGAAATATAGCCAAGTAATTTATTTATTAGGGAAAATAATGATTTTTTTCCCACAGCATAACCTCCTCTGACCCAAAACAGCAAGAGCTTTATCAAATACAAATATGGTGGCTTGTAATTTTAGAGTCTTCCAGAGCATGGTAACTGACAACCTTTTTAACATAAGTACATTGAACAAATAATTTATAGACATATTCTGGGAATATTTTAGGGTGTTTTATTACTACTTTTGAAAGCTATGGCATATTATCAATTTTGGCATATTAATATAACCTAAGAGGGAGGGCACATGCTCAGCTCCTAATCCACATCAGCTTTGATGGCAAACAATATATTTCACTGAAAGGAGCCTTGAACCAAAGCAACAGAGGTTAACAATTACACATCATAGCCCAAAGTTTAAGGTAATGAATTTCACTCATTACAGAACTCCCACTATGGGGACTGAAACAAGCTTTCCCTACTTGGGGTTTCATCCCAATTTCTCAACCACCATTTGTCAGTGTGAGCTCTCCTTTCCTTACCTCCATTCATCTCCTGCCACTTCCTTGGGATTTGTAAAGCCTGCTTCCTGCTGAAGAAGTCACCATTATCCCTTTTCTAAAATATGTTTCCAAAAACATATTTTTAGGGTGGGTTTTGGGGACTTGTTTAAAAGAGCTTATTATGTTCTTCCTCTTTGTATTTACTTGCTTTTTCCAGGTAGTTTCTAGGCAATTAATCCTTGAGTTATCAATGTTTTATTAATCCACTTTCACACTGCTATAAAGATATTACCCGAGACTGGGTAATTTATAAAGGAAAGAGGTTTAATTGACTCGCTGTTCCGCATGGCTGGGGAAGCCTCAGGAAACTTAAAATCATGGCAGACGGGGAGCCGCAGGTGAGACAGAGTGAGAGAAGAAAGAAGGGGGAAGAGCCCCTTATAAAACTAGCAGATGGGCTGGGTGTGGTGCCTCACACCTGTAATCCCAGCACTTTGGGATCACGAGGTCAGGAGTTCAAGACCAGCCTGGCCAACATGGTGAAACCCTGTCTCTACTGAAAATAAAAAAAATTAGCCGAGTGTGGTGACAGGTGCCTGTAATCCCAGCTACTTGGGAGGCTGAGGCAGGAAGATCGCTTGAACCCAGGAAGCAGAGGTTGCAGTGGGCAGAGATGGCGCCACCAGCCTGGGCAACAAAGCAAGACTCTATCTCAAAAAACAAAGAGACAAAGAAACAAAAAAACTAACAGATGTCGTAAGAACTCACTCACTATCGTGAGAACAGCATGGGGGAACCACCCCCATGATCCAATCACCTCTTTCCCTTAACATGTGGAGATTACAATTCGAGATGAGAGTTGGTGGGGACACAGAGACAAACCATATCAAATGTCTTCTTCATATATTTTAAAATCATCCACCTTTTCCTTACGTTTAGACCCTGAGCTTATTACAAAGACTTCATTGTCCAAATTCCTGAACTCAGTGTTTAGAATCCTCTCCAAATTGTGCCCACTATCTGCAGCCTTCAGCAAGGACTCAGTGCTTTGGCTTCACTGGCCTCTTGTGGCATCTGAAACCTCTTCATCCTTGCTGCCTTTCTGCCTTTGATTCCATCTATTTTGTGTGTGAAGATTTTCCTGACGGTTCTGATATAGTCATTTTCTCTTTCTCTGAACCTCTATACAATTCAGCAGCTTTCTCTTATAATTTGACACTTCATCAGGAGTGACCTTGAATTAGTCCTAGTTTCTCTTTCACATGTATTGTTGATCCTAGATGGACTACAGGTAATTTGAGGAAGGGAGTCATATGGGTGACATTTTCCTTGTAGCCTCACATCACTTAGAATGCAGCTGAACAGATGTTGGCAGCTCAGTATCTATGAAATTCAGTATTCACCAAATTTAAAATATAATGAAATCTGAGAAAAATTGACAACAATTTTGAAAGTATGGCATGGCCCATCTCCTTCTAATGGTTAAAAATTGCAACATGATCTGAAATTTCATAAAATTCTTTTGGGCTTAATTGTAGGGGATGAACTTTCCTTTTCTTTTTTTTTTAAATTAAAAATTTCCTATGATAAATATTGTAAATGTTCCCATTAGAAATATCTGAAAATTTGGAAAAGCAAAAAAAGAAAATAAAATAATCTCTCGTATTTTTTAGTATGTTCCATTAATACCTTGGTATATACTCTTTTATACTATTTTCTGTGTATATATATGGATTTATATATATATACACACACCTGTATTTACATTGCTATTACTGCCTGTATTAATTCCTTAGGATAAATTAATAGAAATAGATGAAACATAAAGACATTTGTAACTCATAGAAACAAATGTGTGTGTATGTGTGTGTTTGTGATGGTTTAAGATTGGCCAGGGCTACTTTATCAAGGACGGCAAACTGATCAAGAACAATGCCTCCACTGACTATGACCTGTCTGAAAAGAGCATCAACCCTCTGGGTGGCTTTGTCCACTACGGTGAAGTGACCAATGACTTTGTCATGCTGAAAGGCTGTGTGGTGGGAACCAAGAAGCGGGTGCTCACCCTCCGCAAGTCCTTGCTGGTGCAGATGAAGTGGCAGGCTCTGGAGAAGATGGACCTTAAGTTCATTGACACCACCTCCAATTTGGCCATGGCCGCTTCCAGACCATGGAAGAGAAGAAAGCATTCATGGGACCACTCAAGAAAGACCGAATTGCAAAGGAAGAGGGAGCTTAATGCCAGGAGCAGATTTTGCAGCTGGTGGGGTCTCAATAAAGTTATTTTCCACTGAAAAAAAAAAAAAGTATCACACACTGTGTACTGTTTTGCAACCTGTTTCTCCACATCAATAAGGTAGCTTTAATGTCTGCATAGTAAGTCATTGTATCTTAATTTACTTAACCAGTTAATTTTTATTGAACATTTTGGGCTTTCAACTTTTCACTCTTATAAACAATGCTAAAAATGAGCTGTCTTGTACATAAATATTTTGTACTTTTTTCATAATTTCCTCAGGATAGAGTCCTAGAAGTGGAATTTCCAGGACAACAGGGCATGCATATTTTAAGACATCTAAGGCACCAAACTGCTTTTCAGAAAGATGGTACTCATTTATAGTACTATGGATGGTAATTGAGATGACTGATACTTTGTTCTTCCAAAGTTATTGCACTTGAACTTGAAGAACCATGGTTTGGGTTTCCAATGAAGGAAGTGAGCAACCTGCACTGTTCTGTTACAGTGTTCTTCCCAAAAGACAGACCTGATAGGCCACTTCCGTGCTGAAAGTCTCCATTGATCTCTGATGCCTGAGGAACCAAGTTTCAACCCCTCAGCCAGGCCTTTTATAACCTGTCCTCAACCTATGACTGAGCTCCACTGACCTCGTTCTCCCATATCCATGCACTTTAAGCTCTTTCTGGGCCAAGCATCTCACCTTGGCCAGAACACGCCCTCCCTTCTGTGCCTCTGCAGCTCTATGCCTGGGGCAATGCTCGTTTACACAAAAGCAGATGCATATAGCTGTGGATTAGTCAAAGTTCAAATAATAATGGCCAGTGCATTTGTCAAAAATGAAATAACTCACATTTATCATTGTATGATAAGTCTCCATTGCTTCTCGTGACATAAATAAAGGAGTAGCTAATGTTCCCCCTGAGCAAAGTAGAGTGCCGTGTGCTTTCCTTGGATTATCATTTTTACGTATGTAATACCCATGTGACAGATGAGGAAACTAAGATTCAAAAAGATTAAGTAAATCATCCAAGGAGATGACTAGAAAGTGGCAGACTTGGGAATTGAAAACAGGAGGGATGATTATGATAATACTCTAAACCTCACCAGACCACACTGTCTATAAGAGATGCTGAGGCTGGGCGTGGTGGCTCACGCCTGTAATCCCAGCAGTTTGGGAGGCTGAGGAAGGTGGATCACTTGAGGTCAGAAGTTTGAGACCAACCTGGCCAACATGGTGAAAACCCACCTCTACTAAAAATACAAAAATTATCTGGGTGTGGTGTCATGTACCTGTAATCCCAGCTACTTGGGAGGCTGAGGCATGAAAATCGCTTGATCCTGGGAGGTGGAGGTTTCAGTGAGCCAAGATAGTGCCACCGCACTCCAGCCTGGGTGACAAAGCGAGACTCTTTCTCAAAAAAAAAAAAAAAAAAATGCCTCTTTGCATGTCTTGGCAGCCTGCGTGTTCACGCCATCAAGTGTCCACAGAATAAAGATGTGCCTGCTGGCTTAAAAAAGGCCAAGGGCTTCATGTATCTCTGGAATCCAAGATTAAGATGCACAGTTCAGGCTCCAAAATGAAAAGTTAAAAGGTCTAGTTGCAAATTTAAGTTTATCTTATCCATGTAGATCAGGGCTTCTCAACTGTGCATGACTGACATTTTGGACTAGAGCATTCCTTGTTGTGGGGGGTGGTCCTGTGCATTGCAGGATGTGTAGCAGCATCCCTGGGTTCTACCCACTGGATGCCAGTAGTATCCCTGCCTCCAGTTGTAACAATCAGAAATGTCTCCAGACACTGTTGAATGTTCCCTGAGCAGACAAAATGGCCCCTAGGTGAGAGCCACTCATGTAGAGAATATATTTTGTTTTGTCGTGCCCAACTGATTATCCCCTGCTATGTGCATGGATTATGTATAATGAACAGAGCCAGGGAAGAGAGAAACTTACATAGAAAGAAGGAAAAGATACTTGGAATATCAGTGATGCTGACATCTCAGGATCTATGAGACTGCAGATTGGAAGATAATTTACCCTGAATGCATGTGAGAGGTTCCAAAAATGCCTTTTGGGAGAAGAGCATTGACTGGCGAAAAAGGAAATTGAGTAGACGGGTCAACGTCAGCGGGTAGAGGGGCCAGCTGGACCACAGAAGAGTTGTTCCCAGGGAACAGCAGAAGACGGGTGGAGTTAGGAGACAGCATAGCCTAGAAGAAAGATATCAGATTTTAGAGTGAGACAGATAGTGGCTTGATTTCTAGCTTGGCCCCTTATTTGCTGTGTGATGGAGGGTGAAATGCCCTATCTCTCCAAGTTTCAGTTTGACTATCTGTAAAACAGGACTGTGTCAAAAAGTTAACATGTGGATAAATGAGATTAAATTTGGTACACATGGAAAATGTTGAGTATGGTGTTGGGCTACAGTAGGTGTTCCGATAATGATAAACAGTAGCTATTTTATAGGATTTAATGAGATAATGCCTGTAATGCTCCTAGACAAATACTGCAACACAGTAAATGCTGTTATTAACTCTTAGGTAGGAATAGATTTGAAATCCAGACCTAGAAGTTTAAGTGGATGGGAAAGAAGAGATTTAGTGCATTTGAATAATAATAGGAACCCAGGCAACTGTGATTTTAGGAAGATGGGGTGGGGTAATGGCCTTAGGATGGGCTCTACCAAGGAGGGACTGAAATGAATCATTCAGGAAGTGCATGCAAAAACATAGGCAGGAAGAAATGAGGACTGGATCAGACTTCTGGTCTCTTGTCTTTGCAGAGCTTTAGTATAACTGGTAGATGGTATAAGCATTCCTGAAACAAATGTGTGAACACTAGGAAATAGGGCAAAACTATATACTACTAACCTCAATTTTTAAATAAGCTTAATATAAAGAATTCAAAGACCTAGTCATTGTATTTCTCTTAGGTCTGTTGTTGGATTTCTCTCAGGCCCACTCTACTTTCTTTTGGGTCTTGAGAACAGGGGTTCATCCCATGTGTAGGTGGCTATTGTTTATGTTGGCTCAGCACCCCTCTCCTGCACCTGGGGCTAGTGGATCCTGTTCTCCCAGTTACTCTGCCTGCCTCAACCTGGAGGAAGGCACATTATCTAAGCCGGGTCTATCATAACATTCTATCCTTTGAACACAGTGATTGTTCTAGGGATTGGCATGTGACCTAGGCCAGGCCAGTAGAATTCTTCCCTCTAATTTCACACCTGAAAATGGGAGTGGGAAATCCTATTTTTTTTCTCTGATCATAAAGTGATAAGAATGTTAAGAATATGATTCCAGAGCTTTATTTTTTATCTTTATTTTTTTTTTTTTTTGAGACAGAGTTTCAGTCTTGTCACTCAGGCTGTAGTGCTGTGGTATGATCTTGACTCACTGAAACTTCTGTGGTTTCAAGTGATTCTTGTGCCTCAGCCTCCCAAGTAGCTGAGATTACAGGCACCTGCCACCAGGCCCAGTGAATTTTTGTGTTTTTAGTAGAGGTGGGGTTTCTCCATGTTGGCCAGGCTGGTCTTGAACTCCTGATCTCAGGTGATCAGCCCACCTCAGCCTCCCAAGTGCTGGAGTTACAGGTGTGAGCCACTGTGCCTGGCCTCCAGAGCTGCTCTTGAAGTCAGAGAGAATGAAGCTGATATCAGTGACACACAGGGATAAGAAGTGAAGGGAAAGAAGGTAGGGAGAAGAATTGGGAGAGGAGAGAGAAGGAGAGGGGAAAAAGGACATACAGAGTCCCCTGTCCCATATTTCTCTGGAATTGCCCTTGGCCACAGAGCTTTTCCTTCAGTTTTGTAAGCTGGTCCAGTGCCCTTCTGACAGATTGCTTCACTTTTGACTTAGGTGAATTCAATAACTGAAATCTGACAAAGAAACTCATGGCTTGGACATCTTTAGTGTCTGATGATGTCCAGAAGCCCTATAAGAATTGCTTTGCACCTGGCAATGTTTGTTTAGGAACGTAATAAATAGTTATTGAGCATCTGCTGTGTACCAGGCACTAGGCTAGCTGCTGAGACTATAACAGCATGACAAACGAGATTCCTGCTTTCTGGGTGCTTTCAGCCTAGCAGGACAGACAGCCAAGTGTGACATGGAGAGCAGAGAGTATCAAGGAAGAATAGTATCAAGGCCACCTTATGTAGTTTGTGGAGAGTGTTCCGGTCAGAATCCCCACAGCAAAAGATGTTTAAGCTGAGGTCTGAAAGAAGAGTAGTAATAACCCAGGAGAAAGGGATGAGGAACAGGGTCTTAAGTGGAGAACACAATCTGGAGGAGAGAGGGGATGGGGCAGGAGAGAGGGGATGGGGAAGGAAAGAGGGGATGGGGAAGGAAAGAGGGGATGGGGAAGGAGAGAGGGAGGGAGAGAGGTAGAAAGAGAGAAAGAGACAGATAATCTGTCCATGGAAAGAACTGGAGCTTGGAGTGGCTGGAACAAGGTTTTTGTGCATTCTCTATAGCTTCAGAACCAACTAGGGGAGGTCTCTGAGTTACACTTTCCACAGACTATACTCGGGACTGAGCAATCTGCCTTGGGGGCCACCAGTCCCCTTTTGTGATAGTGCAGCTTGCAAATCATGCCTGGTGCTCTGGGCCCATCTCATTGGAGTCAGGGTTGAGAAGGGAGGGAGGAGATTAGAATACACATTTATTTTTCATTTTACATTTAGCTTGGTGTGGGCTGACTGCTTTTCAGGATCTGATTATTCCCCTACAGAGGGTCCTGTGGTCAGACGCCAACTGTGAGGATCTGTTACCATGGGTGACATTTTCATCCAATGGAGAGCCATGCTGCTTGTTTGCAGAGTGGCAGATGGAGCAGCTAATCAATACAGTCTGAGAGGTAGGGGTCCCCCACCCCCAGTGGCCCCACCATACAATGAGAGCTGGGCCCCAGGGTCTTGTGGAACACACGCCAGTGACTGAGTCTTTGATTGGAAAAGACCTGGCTCACCAGGGGTGCTGGCCCCAAACAATGCCCTGTTCTTTACTAAGACGGCCTCAGCACTTGCAGGATTTTTACAGCCCTTGCCTCAGGCAACACTCCTGGGAAAAGGTACTGCCAAACCCAAGGCAGCTCTGTGTGGATGATACTGAGTATTTCATTCCAGTAAAAATCAGCAGGCATTTGTTAGGATCATCTGTGTTCAAGCAATATCCTGAGTGGTAGAAAAGAACAAGCTAGCGTCATCTTCTCAGGACCTTATGATGCAATTAGGGGCTTTCAGTGGCCACTCAGCCAACCAGCCAACTCATTTATTGAATAAACTTGAAATGAGCATCGACAATATGCCAAGCATTATGTTGGGAGCTGGGGATGCAAAGGAGGCTAAGAGATGGTTGGGGCCCCCGGTACCATATTTAACTCTGTGTGCGATCTAACAATGGCAATAGCTAGGACTTACTGAATTTTTCCACTGCACCATCTTCTTAAACATTTGTAGGGGGCGGTTCCAAGATGGCTAAATAGGAAGAGCTCCAGGCTACAGCTCCCAGCGTGAGCGACACAGAAGGTGGGTGATTTCTGCATTTCCAACTGAGGTACCAGGTTCATCTCACTGGGGCATATCGGACAGTGGGTACAGGACAGTGGGTGCAGCCCACCGAGCGAGAGCCCAAGCAGGGTGAGGCATCACCTCATCCGGGAAGCACAAGGGGGAAGGGAATTCCCTTTACTTGCCAAGGGAAACCATGACACACAGCACCTGGAAAATAGGGTCATTCTCACCCTAATACTGCGCTTTTCAAGGGTCTTAGCAAATGGCACACCAGGAGATTATATCCCGTGCCTGGCTCGGAGGGTCCCACGCCCATGGGGCCTCCCTCATTGCTAGCATACAGTCTGAGATCTAACTGCAAGGTGGCAGTGAGGCTGGGGGAGGGGCGCCCGCCATTGCTGAGGCTTGAGTAGGTAAACAAAACCACCGGTAAGCTCGAACTAGGTGGAGCCTACCACAGCTCAAGGAGGCCTGCCTGCCTCTGTAGACTCCACCTCTGGGGCCAGGGCATAGCCAAACAAAAGGCAGCAGAAACCTCTGCAGATTTAAATGTCCCTGTCTGACAGCTTTGAAGAGAGTAGTAGTTCTCCTAGCACAGAGTTTGAGATCTGAGAACGGACAGACTGCCTCCTCAAGTGGGTCCCTGACCCCCGAGTAGCCTAACTGGGAGGCATCCCCCAGTAGGGGCAGACTGAAACCTCACACGGCTGGGTACCCCTCTAGACGAAGCTTCCAGAGGAGCGATCAGGCAGCAACATTTGCTGTTCAGCAATATTCACTCTTCTGCAGCCTCTGCTGCTGATACCCAGGCAAACAGGGTCTGGAGTGGACCTCCAGCAAACTGCAACAGGCCTGCAGCTGAGGGTCCTGACTGTTAGAAGGAAAACTAACAAACAGAAATGACGTCCGCACCAAAACTCCATCTGTACGTCACCATCATCAAAGACCAAAGGTAGATAAAACCACAAAGATGGGGAAAAAACAGAGCAGAAAAGCTAAATATTATAAAAATCAGAGCACCTCTCCCCCTCCAAAGGAACACAGCCACTCGCTAGCAATAGAACAAAGCTGGACGGAGGATGACTTTGACGATTTGAGAGAAGGCGGCTTCAGACAATCAAACTGCTCTGAGCTAAAAGGAGGAAGTTTGAACTCATCGCAAAGAAGTTAAAAACCTTGAAAAAAGATTACACAAATGGCTAACTAGAATAACCAATGTAGAGAAATCCTTAAATGACCTGATAGAGATGAAAACCATGGCACGAGAACTACGTGACAAATGCACAAGCTTCAGTAACCAATTTGATCAACTGGAAGAAAGGGTATCAGTGATTGAAGATCAAATGAATGAAATGAAGTGAGAAGAGAAGTTTAGAGAAAAAAGAGTAAAAATAAATGAACAAAGCCTCCAAGAAATATGGGACTATGTGAAAAGACCAAATCTACATCTGATAGGTGTACCTGAAAGTGACAGGGAGAATGGAACCAAGTTGGAAAACACTCTGCAGGATATTGTCCAGGAGAACTTCCCCAACCTAGCAAGGCAGGCCAACATTCAAATTCAGGAAATACAGAGAATGCCACAAAGATACTCCTCAAGAATAGCAACTCCAAGACACATAATTGTCAGATTCACCAAAGTTGAAATGCAAGAAAAAATGTTAAGGGCAGCCAGAGAGAAAGGTCGGGTTACCCACATAGGGAAGCCCATCAGACTAACAGCAGATCTTTTGGCAGAAACTCTACAAGCCAGAAGAGAGTAGGGGCCAATATTCAACATTCTTAAAGAAAAGAATTTTCAACCCAGAATTTCATATCCAGCCAAACTAAGTTTCATAAGTAAAGGAGAAATAAAATCCTTTACAGACAAGCAAATGCTGAGAGATTTCATCACCACCAGGCCTGCCCTACAAGAGATCCTGAAGGAAGCACTAAACATGGAAAGGAACAACCGGTACCAGCCACAGCAAAAACATGCCAAAATGTAAAGACCATCGATGCTAGGAAGAAACTGCATCAACTAACGAGCAAAATAACCAGCTAACATCATAATGACAGGATCAAATTCACACATAACAATATTAACCTTAAATGTAAATGGGCTAAATGGTCCAATTAAAAGACGCAGACTGGCAAATTGGATAAAGAGTCAAGACCCATCAGTGTGCTGTATTCAGGAGACCCATCTCATGTGCAGAGACACACATAGGCTCGAAATAAAGGGATGGAGGAAGATCTACCAAGCAAATGGAAAACAAAAAAAGGCAGGGGTTGCAATCCTAGTCTCTGATAAAACAGACTTTAACCAACAAAGATCAAAAGAGACAAAGAAGGCCATTACATAATGGTAAAGGGATCAATTCATCAGGAAGAGCTAACTATCCTAAATATATATGCACCCAATACAGGAGCACTCAAATTCATAAAGCAAGTCCTTAGAAACTTACAAAGAGACTTAGACTCCCACACAATAATAATGGGAGATTTTAACACCCCACTGTCAACATTAGACAGATCAACGAGACAGAAAGTTAACAAGGATATCCAGGAATTGAACTCAGCTCCGCACCAAGCAGACCTAATAGACATCTACAGAACTCTCCACCCCAAATAAACAGAATATACCTTCTTCTCAGCACCACATCACACTTATTCCAAAATTGACCGCATAGTTGCAAGTAAAGCACTCCTCAGCAAATGTAAAAGAACAGAAATTATAACAAACAGTCTCTCAGACCACAGTTCAATCAAACTAGAACTCAGGATTAAAAAACTCATTCAAAACCACTCAACTACATGCAAACTGAACAACCTGCTCCTGAATGACTACTGGGTACATAATGAAATGAAGGCAGAAATAAAGATGTTCTTTGAAACCAATGAGAACAAAGATACAACGTATCAGAATCTCTGGGACACATTTAAAGCAGTGTGTAGAGGGAAATTTATAGCACTAAATGCCTACAAGGGAAAGCAGGAAAGATCTAAAATTGACACCCTAACATCACAATTAAAAGAACTAGAGAAGCAAGAGCAAACACATTCAAAAGCTAGCAGAAGGCAAGAAATAACTAAGATCAGAGCAGAACTGAAGGAGATAGAGACACAAAAAACCCTTCAAAAAATC
Organism: Papio anubis; assembly: GCF_008728515.1. NCBI lineage: Eukaryota > Metazoa > Chordata > Mammalia > Primates > Cercopithecidae > Papio > Papio anubis. The sequence goes on from NC_044980.1 coordinate 150,795,656, forward strand.
AATGAATCTGGGAGCTGGTTTTTTGAAAAGATCAACAAAATTGATAGACTGCTAGCAAGACTAATGAAAAGAGAGAAGAATCAAATAGATGCAATAAAAAATGATAAAGGGGATATCACCACCGACCCCACAGAAATACAAACTACCATCAGAGAATACTATAAACACCTCTATGCAAATAAACTAGAAAATCTAGAAGAAATGGATAAATTCCTGGACACATACACTCTCCCAAGACTAAACCAGGAAGATGTTGAATCCCTGAATAGACCAATGACAGGCTCTGAAATTGAGGCAATAATTAATAGCCTACCAACAAAAAAGTCCAAGACCACATGGATTCACAGCTGAATTCTACCAGGGGTACAAGGAGGATCTGGTACCATTCCTTCTGAAACTATTCCAATCCATAGAAAAAGAGGGAATCCTGCCTAACTCATTTTATGAGGCCATCATCATCCTGATAACAAAGCCTGGCAGAGACATAACAAAAAAGCAGAATTTTAGACCAATATCCCGATGAACATCAATGCAAAAATCCTCAATAAAATGCTGGCAAACCGAATCCAGCAGCACATCAAAAAGCTTATCCACCATGATCAAGTGGTCTTCATCCCTGGGATGCAAGGCCGGTTCAACATATGCAAATCAATAAACGTAATTCAGCATATAAACAGAACCAAAGACAAAAACCACTTGATTATCTCAATAGATGCAGAAAAGGTCTTTGACAAAATTCAACAGCCCTTCATGCTAAAAACTCTCAATAAATTTGGTATTGATGGAATGTATCAAAATAATAAGATATATTTATGACAAACCCACAGCCAATATCATACTGAATGGGCAAAAACTGGAAGCATTCCCTTTGAAAACTGGCACAAGACAGGGATGCCCTCTCTCACCACTCCTATTCAACATAGTGTTGGAAGTTCTGGCCAGGGCAGTCAGGCAAGAGAATGAAACAAAGGGTATTCAATTAGGAAAAGAGGAAGTCAAATTGTCCCTGTTTGCAGATGACATGATTGTATATTTAGAAAACCCCATCATCTCAGCCCCAAATCTCCTTAAGCTGATAAGCAATTTCAGCAAAGTCTCAGGATACAAAATCAATGTGCAAAAATCACAAGCATTCTTATACACTGATAACAGACAAACAGAGAGCCAAATCATGAGTGAACTCCTATTCACAATAGCTTCAAAGAGATAAAATACCTAGGAATCCAACTTACCGGGGATGTGAAGGACCTCTTCAAGGAGAACTACAAACCACTGCTCAGTGAAATAAAAGAGGACACAAACAAATGGAAGAACATTCCATGCTCATGGACAGGAAGAATCAATATCATAAAAATGGCCATACTGCCCAAGGTAATTTATAGATTAAATGCCATCCCCATTAAGCTACCAATGACTTTCTTCATAGAATTAGAAAAAAAATCTCATTCTCAGCAAACTATCACAAGAACAGAAAACCGAAGCTCTAAAGTTCGTATGGAATCAAACAGATCCCGCATTGCCAAGACAATCCTAAGCCAAAAGAACAAAGCTGGCGGCATCACGCTACCTGACTTCAAACTATACTACAAGGCTATAGTAACCAAAACAGCGTGGTACTGGTACCAAAACAGATATATAGACCAATGGAACAGAACAGAGCCCTTGGAAATAATACCACACATCTACAACCATCTGATCTTTGACAAACCTGATGAAAACAAGAAATGGGGAAAGGATTTCCTATTTAATAAATGGTGCTGGGAAAACTGGCTAGCCATATGTAGAAAGCTGAAGCTGGATCCCTTCCTTACACCTTATACAAAAATTAATTCAAGATGGATTAGAGACTTAAATGTTAGACCTAAAACCATAAAAACCCTAGAAGAAAACCTAGGCAGTACCATTCGGGACATAGGCATGGACAAGGACTTCATATCTAAAACGCCAAAAGCAATGGCAACAAAAGCCAAAATTGACAAATGGGATCTAATTAAACTAAAGAGCTTCTGCACAGCAAAAGAAACTACCATCAGAGTGAACAGGCAACCTAAAGAATGGGAGAAAATTTTTGCAATCTACTCATCTGACAAAGGGCTAATATCCAGAACCTACAAAGAACTCAAACAAATTTACAAGAAAAAAACAAACAACCCCCTCAAAAAGTGGACGAAGGATATGAACAGACACTTCTCCAAAGAAGACATTTATGTAGCCAACAGATACATGAAAAAATGCTCATCACCATTCGCCATCAGAGAAATGCAAATCAAAACTGCAATGAGATACCATCTCATACCAGTTAGAATGGCGATCATTAAAAAGTCAGGAAACAACAGGTGCTGGAGAGGATGTGGAGAAATAGGAACACTTTTACACTGTTGGTGGGACTGTAAACTAGTTCAACCATTGTGGAAGACAGTGTGGCAATTCCTCAAGAATCTAGAACTAGAAATACCACTTGACCCAGCCATCCCATTACTGGGTATATAACCAAAGGATTATAAATCATGCTGCTATAAAGACACATGCACATGTATGTTTATTGCAGCACTATTCACAATAGCAAAGACTTGGAACCAACCTGAATGTCCATCAATGACAAACTGGATTAAGAAAATGTGGCACATATATACCATGGAATACTATTCGGCCATAAAAAAGGATGAGTTCATGTCGTTTGTAGGGACATGGATGCAGGTGGAAACCATCATTCTCAGCAAACTATCACAAGAACAGAAAACCAAACACCGCATGTTCTCACTCATAGGTGGGAATTGAACAATGAGAACACTTGGACACAGGAAGGGGAACATCACACACTGGGGCCTGTCGTGGGGTGGGGGGAGTGGGGAGGGATAGCATTAGGAGATATACCTAATGTAAATGACAAGTTAATGGGTGCAGTACACCAACATGGCATATGTAACAAACCTGCACGTTGTATACATGTACCCTAGAACTTAAAGTCTAAAAAAAATTTTTTTTAACTTTATGAGATGAGTTACCAATATTATCTCTGTTTTTGGGTAAGGGACCTGAGGCCTAGAGTAAAACAGTGATTTTTCCATCATCACCCTGATTAGACTTTTAATTTAGGGTTACTGCTGACCTACAGTTTAGTACAATTTCTACTGGTGTCACAGTGTTTTAGCACTTCTGTATATATATTTGTATTATGGCAAAAATGTATATATATATATAAATTTTATTGGTAAATATACTGGATGCCTAATAACATGTCAATTCTTTTGGATAGCTTAAGATCAGGTGGTGAGAAAAAATTGTTCATTGACTTATTAATCCCGGTGGATGATGTTTCAGGAAACCTGGGTCCTCATAATTGTAAGTGATGTAGGTCGAGGCCATCCATCAAACTGAACCTCAACTTCATCATCCTCAAGTAAGAATATTAAAGTTGACCTTGTGCCTACTTACAGGGTTTTATGATAACCAAAGGGAAACCATAGAAAGATGTAATCCATGGAACCAATAAGATAGCACATCTGGCAATCAGTTATCTTCTGGGGGTTGTGTTCTTCTCAGAGCCAGTTGCTGTTACCATTCATGGTTTCTGCTGTTTGGGCTGAGGAGGCTAGTGGATAAGAAGTTCCTGGAGTTGGAAAGGGTAGTTCACTAAATAAACAAGGAGACCGCTCTTCCCGCTACTTGCTCTTGCAAGAAAAATGAAATGAATCACAGCAAAATTTTCATCGTCTACCTCCTTCCCCTCTTTTTCCTTGTGGTTTTCTAAAGTCTTATCCTACAATACTGCCCCCACCCCATTGGTAATTTGTTTCTCTAAGCCACTGCACACATAAGCATCACTATTTTAATTAGCAAGAAGCAAACCGAAGTAAGAAGCTAGAAGGCACAGCAAGGAAGCCCACCACTTGCACTCTTTAATTATTCATCGAGGTAAATAAAATTAAATATTTTCTCAGCAATCCAGAGCGGGATCTGAAGTAATTACACTGTCAAATTCATCAAAAATTCTCTCATCAAAATAAAAACCTTGATGTCATTTAATAATTTATAATGCAAATACACAGAAATTGTAAAATATTATAAATAGAAAACTGCAGGGTAAGTGAACATGAATTAGTTAGGGGTTATGTTCTAGAAAGAGGCTGTCATGAGCTGTATAAATTTTTAATAAGAAATATTTTTGAGGCCTAATTTAGAGAACGGAATCTACCAGGAACTTCAGAATACAAAAAGCACAACCAAACGCCACCATCAAATTCCCGCTGCCTGGAGATTTGTAAACATTGCTTTCTGAGAAAAACTGAGGGCTCAAGATGATTTCAGGCAGAAGGAAGGGATGTCGTCTTTGATGTTCCAGATCACCTGTGACACCTTACACGCTGTCTACACGGGTTACAAATGAATTAATTAACCTTCGTGTAATGACCATGAATAGTAAATGGGAAAAGTCTGGTTCATTTCCACCAAGACAGAAAAGGGCCGTTTCTAGCCATTGTGCCTTGTAAAACAATGTGTGATTCTGGGAGCCAGATGGTTTCATCCCAGTTTGAAATGGTTTTAATCTGTTGAGTTTCTGTATGGAAAAAGTGTGAAGCAAAGAGAGGAGACCAGAGTTTTCTTTTTCTAACTCCAGGAGAAGAATTCTCATACATACGTGTCGTGCCCTGATTTACGAAACCATCTCTGGGGACTTACCTATTCCCAGACAGATGAGCAGTGGGCAAGGATTTGTTTCACAAGAATGAATGGGGGGAAAGTAGCCCCACTGAGCAGAAATGAAAAGCATGCTTTCAAGACAATTAATGAGAAAAGAAGCAAGGTCAACTTTGATTCAAGAATGTCAGCGATTAGCATGAACGGTGACATGGCAGTCAGAAAGATCTTTTCACAAAAAGGTAAAACTGAGGGCAGGGCTCTTTTCTTAACTTCTCCAGCTTCCTTGAACACATGCTTGGCACTTTCTTTCCCCTTCTTTGCTGGACAATCTCTTTCTTACACTTGAGGACTCAGCTTAGATGTTCCCTCTTCCATGAAGCCTTCCCTGATCGCCAGATGCCATCAAGTTGTCTTATTATATCTCCCTGGCGCTTTCTGTCTTCACTTTATAAACTTGCTAGATCTCTTATATTTAGAATAAATTGCCAGTAGTAATTCTTTATTGTCTCCCATAATGAGTAGAATCTTGGTGAAGGAAGTGACCATGTATATCAGTGATCCTTCTTTTGGCTGCCACAATGAAACCCTTTATGATCTTGATCCTTCAAGATCCTGATTAAGATCCTTTAGATTGTCCACTTAGATTGGCCTCTTCCCTGTTCCTGACCTGCTCCTGCCTCCTCTCTCTGGAATTCATGGCATATCTGGGTATCTGCATGGCATATCCTTCACTTTCACCTTCACCTTCACCTTCTTCAGGTCTTTTTACTCGAATTTTATCTCCCCAGTAAAGTCTTCCGTTTTAAAAATTTTAATCCATTTCCCACCTCCCAATACTCCATATCCCCCTTTTCTGCTTGTATGGGTTCTCATTGGCATTTAGCTTCAACTAGCCTGCTGTGCATTTTACTTGTTTACCTTGTTTATGGCCTGTCTTCCCCCTCTAATTTAAGCTCCACAGGGCAGGGATTTTTATCTGTTGTCTGTTCCTGCGTCACCAATGTGTAGAACATGTCTTGGCACACAGTAGGCTCTCAGCAAATATTTATTGAAAGAACAATGGAAGTAACTATATTTAGGTGGCAGGAAAACATGATAGGCGAATACCTTCATGGGAAATGCTTTTAAGAGAATGCTGGGGCTTGGAGGAGAGGATGCTATGATAGGTATAGTGGGGGCTGATGGAGAACACTCAACGAGGTGAACTCAAGGCCATAGGCATTGAGACTTCATCCAGGCCTGTGTGAGGTCTCAGCGCCTACAGCTTCTGAGGAAAGACTCACGCTTGGTGAGGTAATAGGTGATCCTATGGGAAAGAATGCTTGGCGAGGAAATGACTCTCTGCTGCTGTAGGCCAGGGATGACAAATGGGCTTCAACAGCAGTGCCAATTCCAATTGATGGGTAGTGGTTGCTGGAAAGGCTGTATTGAGAATTCTGAGGCTGTTTTTAGGCCTAGTGGAAGAGTGTTGTGATCAACTGGTGATGTCAACAGCTTGGAAGGGGCGTGTGGTAGCATTTGTACCATGCATTTGCATACTGACCTCTAAGCTTGAAGTTGGTTCTTTTTTTAATCCTGAAAAATCTAAGCTTACAAGGAGACTAATGGTAACCCCATTTTTTTTTTTTTTAGATTCTACTGAAAACTAAGTGTTTTTTTTTTTTGAGACAGTGTCTCACTTTGTCACCAGGCTGGAGTGCAGTGGTACAATCACCACTTACTGCAGCCTCGACTTCCCGGGCTCAGGTGATTCTCCTACCTCAGCCTCCTGAATAGCTGGAACTACAGGTGCACACCACCATGCCTGACTAATTTTTGTATTTTTTGGTAGAGATGGGGTTTCACCATGTTGCTGGGGCTGGTCTTGATCTCCTGGGCTCAAGTGATCTGTACCTCCTCTGTCTCCCAAAATGCTGGGATTATAGGCATGAGCCACCACGTCTGGCCAGAGCTAAGTGTCAAGGTACTTGTGGAGAACCTAAGAATCTAGACCCTTCAGGGACTGAAACATATCCTTTGGGTTGACTGATTTAGTTTTTACTCCAGGGGATAGAATGGCTTTGCTATATTGGGGGTTTATAGCTTAGAAACTCAGATACGGAGAGCAGAACTCTTCTAGTCTCCTTTCTTTATGCTGGCCCTTCATACCAATCCTCTGTTGCTAAGAGAGTTTGCAGTAAATTGACCCAAGACAGATGGTTATGTAAAACCTTGGCCTCAAGTAGAGGCTCTGATCCTAATGTCATTAGCTCAACATGCCAATCATGTGAGCTCACCAGCCCAGAGAAAGCTATCCCTTTTCCTCCCAGTACTGCCATCAAACTCATCTATAACAGCTCGCTTCCAAGCTTCATCTCCTTTCCTCTAATGGCATTGCTTCTTTTCAGGAAGCCTCCCGGTCCCTACATGGGACACCGTTTGTGCCATATAATGTTCCCTTAGCTTAGCTTATCTGCATCTTTGCAGCTGTCTCAGTGTCTGCCTGATCCAGTTTCTTACACTATCTCAGTGATTTATGTGTTTTTAGTATTTTCACATGTCTCTTTTCTCTCCCTCACTCCTTTTAAGCTCATTGAGAAGAGGGACCATTATAAATATGTCTTTTGTGTCTTTCATATTGACTACATGTAGAGATCTCAGCACATACTTTTGTCTAAAATGATCACTACCTGACACACTGTTGGCTGGATTCAATGGGCCCAACAGTCCAATGGTACAATTGGTAGAAGCTTTTTGAAGGATGATTTGGCAAAATATCTATCAAAATTTTGAATGAGCATATTTCTTCTCCCAGCAATTCTACTTCTTGGGATTTGTTCTACAGATATATTCAGAGAAGTGTGAAAAGATCTATATTTTTATGAAAAAGGATTATCCAATATATAATTTTTTGTAATAGTGAAAACTAGAGTGACCTATTCATTCCCTGCAGAGATTATATATAAATGATGTATTTATAATATATTATCAAAGTAAAATACTATGTAATTATTAAAAACAAAGAAGTAACTATATGTTGAGAAGCAAAAATATTCATATAGTGTAAAAAATTATGTATAATTTTATAAAATGATTTTTTGGTCATAAGTCCCACATATATGTGTATAGATATGGATAAATGCACACATATATGTACAGACATGTGAATATACATAGAAAAGGATAAGAACATATCCCAATTTATCAGTGATTTATCTATAGTGGGTGGGATTATGAAAGCAAGGCATTTTATTTTATTTTTTAAACCTTTACTGTTTTAGAAAACAATTTAATGAATCATTCTATGATGAAAAGCTATTTTAAAGAAGAGTTTATTATAAAAGGGCATGGCAGTTTTTCTGTTTTCATAAAATATCCTAAAGTTCAGGGGTGTTTTCAAAACAATTTAGCAGCCATTTTAGTTACCTCTTTGGTGCTTAGCTTTTTCTTAGAAGCATTAAATGCATACTAAATGTGGTGTTTTTATAAGGAAATTGTTCTCCCTTTTCTCATTGAAGTTGTGGGATTATGTGACTTGCTCTGGTTAATGAAATGGGAGTGAAAGTGATGCAGTCATTTCTGAATAAAAGTTTTAGGAGCCAGTTCATTGTTTGCCATTCTCTCGTTTTCTTCTTGTCACAAGACCAGCAATATTTCAGGAGAGTTTCTCTATCAGTCTAGGTTCCTGAAGTAGAACTTTAGCCAACCCTGATGGACATGTTCCATAAGCAAGAAACAGAATCTTGCTCTTGTAAGCCACTGAAATTTCGGAGATGCTTCTTATTGCAGCATGACCTAGACTATCTCTGACTGATGGAACTGCACACAGACCTCACCAGTCCCTTAAACGGAGGCTTTCACTGACCTAGGAGTTATGACATTTGCATTCTAGTCCCAGCTCTGCCACAAACTTTCTGTGTGATTTTATCAACTAAGATGCTTTAGATTACAAGAGGGTAAAAGTACAACAGAACATGGCTTAAACAATTACAGGATATATTAGCTCAAATGACAAGAAGTCCAGAGTAGCAGCTTCATGACCTCATCGAGAACCTAGCTGGCATCTTTCTACTTAGCCTTCCTGTCATGATTGTACTGTGGCTATAGAAGTTTCAGCTGTCATATGCAGACAATTATAGTATTCCATGCAGTACAGAGGTGTTTTGTTCCATGTATTTCTTTTTCTTCTTCCTGTTTTTAATTGAGGCAAGTATTTCCTGAAAATTCTCCAGCAGACTACCCTCAGATCCCATTGACTGCATTTGGTTCCATATCCATGACTAAGTCGATCCTTATTATGGGCAATGAGACCACTATAATTGACATGGATTTGTCATGATTCATTCTCTCTGGGAGTGGTCCGGGGCCCCTTTTCTGAGTATACATCTATATGGCAAGTGATTACCCAAGTAAAATTGGGACTTTGTCATCAAGGAAGAAGAGGAGGGTAGAATTAGACTCTGTTTCAGTGACCTTAAACCAGTATATCTCTTCCTTGGGCTCTAGTTTCCCATTGATAAGCTAAGGATATTGGACATGATGTCTTCTATCTCAGGGATTATTATCACAGAATCCCTGGATCTTGTCCCCTGAAGGGATGAAGTCCATATTTCCTTACAGGGTCTTGGGTGGGGAAAGCCATTGTCTATGCTGTAGGGTGCCACCGGCTTAGGTTATCAAAAATCCTATTTCAGTAACTTCCTGACAAGCTCACCCATTATGGGTTCCAGTTCCCATAAAACTTCGCATCTTGGATTTTATATGCCCAGAGTGAATGTGGTCTAGGTGAGGAAAATGTATGTGCTGTTTCGTAAGCTTTTAGTTACATATCAGATTGACTTTAAAAGTGCTTTGAAGACTTATAAAGTGCTTTGTGCTTGAAGATTTTTCCAATAGCTCCCTCTTCTCCCGTGCTCTGTACTCCCAAATCTCTGCATCCCCTCACAATCTGCCTTGACTCAGGCACTTTATTGGCCAATTTAAAATAAGCCAGTCCCAAGAGCTCTTGAGCCATGAACTTCAAAAATAATTTATCATCATCTTTATTAAAAATAATAGAAATGATTTGGGAGCAGGGACCTACAATGCCAAGTAGAGAGAGCTTGTGGGATTGAGGCTGAGGTCTTCACTTCTCCTTTCAAGGCAGCAGTTCTCCCATATCCAGGCATTGGTTGCCAGCTGCCTGGGAATGAGATGGGCTCATCTGTGGAAAGTGCTGGGGCTTTTATTTCACTGGGCCAGGGAGACACATATGCAGCCAAGGCCTGTGCAGCAGTGGAGGAAGGCTGGGTAGGGATCTGTAGAAATGGATATAGCTGAAGTTATCCTCTCTCTCCCGTCTTTTGGGATCCTTTTAACAACAATCTCCCCCACCCCACTGCATGCCCTGGAAGGGTTTTATGACCTGTTTGTAGCTTTGCCACTTGGTTATAACTGAGAAAAGGAGTCCTAAATGGTGTGTGATTTCTTGACCAGCTTTGATAAGATCATTTTTAAAAATCTTGACTGTATGCTGGATGCTGAAGTCACCCTCCCATTCCAAATAGCCACACTAGCACCACTGTCTGGTATACAGAGGGGATGACTGTTAAAGAGAATGACTTCAGCCGTCTCGAACTACCTATTTGTCACCACTAGGAAATAAGGCCTACTATTGCTATTGGGCTTGTACTCATGGAGGACCTCTTAGAAACATTGCTTTTGGGCCAAAGTAGCCCTAAGAGGTGTCAAGGACAGAGCCAAATCACCAGATTAAAATGGACATAGCCCATTACATAGCTGTTAATATAACTTGACATTTGGCAGTGTTAGAATGATTGGCATAACCTCTTATAGTGTGTAAAATCCTTCTCAGTCTCAGGTAACCATAAAAATAAAACAAAAGAGAAAAAGAGTAGGTTGCTCATTCTGCCAACCTTCCATTGTTAAATCAAATGCAGATACAAAAAGTCACACAAAATACTTGTATAGGTTGATGAGTTATAAGGCAATACTCATAACTACCATCAAAGTCAAGATATAAAACCCCACCAGTCATCCTAGAAGGCTCTCTAGGTGGCCCTATGCAATCTTACCCCTTCACCTTCCCCAAAAGTAATCCTATCTTGACTTTCCTAGTAATCACTTCTTTGCATCCATTACAATTTTATCATCCAGGCATGCCTCCCTAGACACTCTACTGTAGTCTTGCCCATTAAGAAAATTAGCACGTCTTTCAAGTCTCTTTTAATGTACAGTTTCCTCATCCATCATTTTCTTTTTCTTGCAGTTTACCTTTTGACCTATTTGACCTATAGTTTTCCTACAATATAAACATTGCCGATTGCATACTCATTGTACAGTCTGACATGTTCCTCTGTCCTCTTTATTTTCTGCAAATTGGGAGCTACATTCAGAGACTTGGTTAGATTCAGATTCAATTGATTTGGCAGGTGGCATTGAGTTCTTTTACTAAGAGGCACACACTATCTGATTTTTGGTCTTTTTAAGAAATGTTAACATTAGCCAATGCCTAGTGCTTGGATTCATTAAATCACTAGAAATTGCCAAATGGTGATATGTAATGCTATCATTTCCTTGTCATTTATTAGCTGGAAAACATAAATGGATCCTTCCCCTCATCTACTTTTTGATTACCCAGTGGTATTGTTCATACAGGAGATATAGGATAAATGCTTGATTCTCTTCCTTTCTTTACTAGTTTTAAAGATAATGAATTGCTTCTATCATCCTTTGAAGGTAATTAGTTTTTTTTTAATTGTAAATTCAAGGACTGGCACATAAATTAATGAGTTTCTAGAGTTGCACTTTTAGTCTACATCTCAGCTGTCTTTAGTGTTCTAAATATATGGGTCAGTGCTTGTACGTGTGAACTTGGCTATTCTCCTCCTTTCAGATCACCCTGGAAGGAAGCAGCCACACTCTCTGTGGACTACTCAAAGACCAGTGAAAGAAACTTGATTTTGGTTTTGTATCTCTTTATTTTTGGTGCTAGTGCCAGGTTAGGGCTAAAATGGCCGTGAAGACAAAGAGTTCCTGCTGAAGGACTTAGAACATTTATGGTCCAATTGGCAGATCTTTGTCACTGTTAAATATCCCATTTATCCAGCCTTTGACGTTAAATATCCCATTTATCCGGCCTTTCCCTGCTGATCCCAGAGCACCAAGCCCCACTCTGATCCTAAGTCTGGCTTTCCGTTCAACTTGACAGCAGGAAGAGAATGCCCAGATCATACTTGCACAAATATTTTCTTTTTACTCAATGATTAGATTTTTCACTAGAAAGGAATAAATTGGCATTTTGTTCTTAAAATTATATTTTATGTTCTTTTCCAAGAAAATGTGATCTCTAGAAATACTTTCCTTATAACCCTGCTTTTTTTTTTTTCCCCCATAGTACTTTGTCCAGTTTTAAGATGACGCTGTACTTGACTGGTCCTTTTTTTTTTTTTTTTTTCAGTTTCTTCAAAGGGAGACACTTACAGTCCTTCTAGGTAACTGAGAAAAAGCACATTCTTTTCAACCTGGGTCCACTCATCCACATGGCCCTGAGGCTGGCCATTGAGTCCTCTCATTCCCTCACCCCAGTTAGCAATGAGGTACTGCTGTTAGAAACCAGGTACCTCTCGTTGGCAACAGCAGCTGCTAACTTACAAGCAGGTCATTAAGGAAGGGTAATGATGGATACAACCAGATTGCCTGGCCTTAAAAATAAATCACTCCTTACCAAACATTTTTTTTCTAGAATGAAAGAGAATGCCGTTTTGATTCTCAAGGCTATAAGTAAACATTTAGAACCCACAGATGACCTAAAACACGTTCTTACCCCATCTCTCGACGGGTGAAAAAAGCCAAAATATGTGTTTTACTTTTTGCTCTTGCTCTAGACATACCTAGGCCCAAGTTACAAAATCGTTCACCTGCGACAATAAATCTGATGTTTTCTGTTATCTCTGGGGAATTGGTTTGTAAAATTTCAAAGCCTTGTTCTCCTTGACTGGCTGAGTCATATGGAAAATAAAAATGAATAAAAAATAGCAATAAATACTATAGCCCACGAAGCAAAGTCTAAATTAAACAACATCACTTAAAGCTTTGGTGTTAGAGACCTAATTAATTAAAAACACTGGGGTTAAACAATTGCCCATCCATTTTTAAGTTGAAGGGAAGGACAGAGTCCATATGATGTTCCACTGAAGAATGAACAATGGCATGGGTCCTGGGTGTTCCTGATTTCACAGAGCACCCTGGAGACTTTTTAAATGTCCTCTTTTTCTTGAGACATATGGACTCTACACCATTGTCATACTTAATCTCAGAAATTGGGTTCCCATGATTGTATTTGTTTGTTTCCTTGCTTGAGGCCTGTGGCTGGGGCCTTGTGTGTTTTTAGCAATTGGAGTCAGCCTTTGTTTGGCCTTTAAAATGAAATAAGACAAAACCATACACATGTTATAAAACATCGGAATATAAAGGAGATTATTGGTGCTGTAATTGAAGAACTAGGAGGTCATTATTCCAGTTGTCCCTCCACCCTCCCACCACATGGCTCTCTGCTAGCCCAGAAACAAAAGAGATTTAAAAATCAGACAGCCCTCAGTTTATTTTAATGGCAGCCTCTTAAGTCTGGGCACAGTTGGAGAGTGTTTAATTGACAGATGACAGTTTGCTCTGTCTTGGGGGTCTCACAGACTGGAGAAGCATCAAAATAAACCAATTCCAGATAACCAAAGAATCTGAGCATCTTGTTATGCAAACCTGTGAGTATGTGACAAAACACACCTACCTACCTATGTGCATATCACTCTAATAACCTTAATGTCCAGGCTCCCCTTCTGCTCTCTTTTCAGAAGGCTGACAGCTGGAAGGAACTGGTTTCTCTAGAAGTGACCCGTCCATCACCAGTGGTGTTTAACTGAAGGCCTGAGAACCATCTGTTTGGGATAGTGCACCAAGGATTCATTTACCTACCTTCATCTACATAGGGTAGATGTTTGCACAAGATAACTCTTAAGACACTTTCCAATTCTGAGAAGATGTGTGCTAGCGTGCACACATGCAAATGTAAAGGGAGATTGCAGTTTTAAAACCATCGCAAGTGTCCTTCTAGGAAATATTTCTCCAGTGGAGTGAGTATGAAAGAACTGCTTTTGGAAACGAAGATAAAACACAAGACTGGAAGCAAGTGTGGGTTTTACTGGGAATCAGTTGGCCACCGAATTACCTCAATTTTAATATTTCTGTGCAGTTCACATTCCCACTAGTTTCTCTCACTGTATAATGGCCATTTGATATCACAGCCTCATCTGACATTCAATGAAAACAGAATAACCCTACAAAAGAGCTGTATCTGTTGTAGCAATCTGAATGATCTGGTCTTGTCTCCCAGGAAAAAGGGAGATAGGAAATGCAAGTATGCATTGCATAACCAAATGTTTATTTTTCTACCCTTTTAAGCTCCCTTGTTTATTAAGTTATGCAGAGAGATGTGATATCTTTTTAAGACATCCAGAGTTCTTTCAGGATACTGAGGTTTCTCATAAATTGCTCTGCATAGCACACTGGAAACTAGTTGGAACTATCCAGCTAGTAAATATAAAATGTCATTTCTTATTCAAGAATATCTGGATGCTAAAAAAAAAAAAACCCTAGGAATTTATTGGAAGTGTATTAAATTCTCTGTTAATGAGTATCCCAAGTGGGTTGTTACCATAAAAAGGTGTATAGAAAAGATGGAATGAACCACAATATGTCCTGGAACAAGAATGGTAAATATGTGTCCTGTTTCCCTATCTGTACCACTATTTCCACTGTTTCTCTATACCACTGTTTCCCTATCTGCACCACTATTTCCACTGTTTCTCTATACCACTGTTTCCCTATCTGCACTTAAGGCAGCCATCATTAAGCAAGCACAGCACTCTTTGAACTTGGACTTAACTTCTGAATCCTTTCTCAGCATAGAACTCCAGGCAATCCTGTCACTTGCTCAGAGTTCCTCTCCTTGTCATTCTCTCAAGAACTGTTCCATTCAGGCTTTCATTTTCACTACTGACACAAACAATTCTTGCTAAAGTTGTTGGTGATTTAATTCCATATTGCCAAGCCCAAACATCACTTTGTAGGCTACATCTTACTCAACCTACAAATAGTTGATCTCTCTTTTTTTCGTAATATACTTTCTTCACTTGGCTTCCAAAACACCATACTCACTAGGGTTTCCTCCTATCTCAGGACTGTTCTACTCAGTGGCCTTCCTTGGCTCCTAATCACCTTGCTTTCTAAATATGACTGGAGTGCCCTAGGGCCCTGACCTCTTTGTCTACACTCACACCCTTGATGAGCTCATTGGTTTCACAGCTTTAAATCCATCTTTATGCTGATAATAACCAAATTTATATCTTCAGCTTGGACCTTTCTCTTCTGAACTCTAGGCTGCCAACTGCCTATTCAAAACTCCATTTCATTGTCCAATAGATGTCTCAAACTTAACATGCTTACAATTGAGCAACTGAATTTTATCTCTCAAACCTATTTCTACCCATAGTATCTTTTATTTTAGCTGCTTAGATCAAATCTTGGAGCAAGTCCATCCTTTTCCTCCCTCCTTCTCTTCCTTTCTCCCTCCTTCCTTCTCTTCCTTTCTCCCTCCCTCCCTTCCTCTCTTTCTCACACCTTCCCTGCTTCCTTTTTTCCTTCCCTTTCTTCCTTCCTCTCTCCCTCTCTCCCTTTCTCCCTCCCGCCATCCCTTCTTCTCTTTCTCCTTCCTTCCTCCCTGCCTGCCTCCCTCCCCTTCCCCTCCCTCCCTCCTTTCCTTCCTTCCTTCCTTCCTTCCTTCCTTCCTTCCTTCCTTCCTTCCTTCCTTCCTTCTTTCTTTTCTTCCTTTTTTTCCCATATCTAATCATCACCAAATATTGCCACTACCTTAAAATATATATCTGGAATCTGACTACTTCTTACCGTCTTTATAGCATTATATCTCTGGTTAAACACCTAATCAGACAACTCCCTTCTGAAGAAAGCAGTCCCCTCCAGCTATCAGTCTTCTCAAATGAGGGTTGAAGGGGGACCTGAACATTTAAGCATGAGTGGCAGTGGCTGGTTGGCGGTGAGTTACTTTTTTGCATAACTTACATGTTTGCATATAACAAGATGCTCAGGTTCTTTGGTTATCTCTGACCTGATGACTACATTAACCTCCTAGCTGGTCTTTATGCTGCCACCCTTGCCCTGGGCCCCAATCTATTTTTCACATGACAGTTAGAATGGAAATTTAAAAACAGAATAAATACAACTTTTTCTTCCCCTCTCTTAGTCCAGCCAATCTGGCCTCCTCACTATTCTATAGATATACTAAGCACACCTTCTGCTCAGGGCCTTCCTCTTGCTTTTACCTTTGCCCAAAATATTCTTTCCTCAGATACTAACATGCATCACTCACTTTACTCAGGTCTCTGCCCAAATGTCCCATATCAAAGAAGCCTGCCCCAAAGAGGTGTTTGCAAATAGTACCCCTTTCATTTTCTCTTCTTTCTTTGTTTTACTTGTCTTTGTAGCATTTATCACAACCTCATATATTTTTATTTGCTCCTGTTATTCTTACTCCTGACCTTTCACCAAAAGAAAATAGTGTCATGAAAATTCTGTTTTATTCATTGCTCTATCTATGATGCCTAAAATGATTCTGTCTTGGTTGGGTATATTTCCTGGGAATGAGACTTGTGACTAGAGTGCAGGAGATTTCCTGGGCACGTCTGCAGGAGTACCATCTGTGAGGATGTGAGGATACAGGATTGAGCAGAAGTAGCTGTAGAACTGAGTGGTAACTGCAAGTGTGTCTGCAGCCTACAGTCTGGGATAGCCCTTGGGTTGCCCTGAATTTAGGCAAGGGGCTAGACCTTTGTGCCTGGAAATGAACAGTCACTGGATCTGGGCTGCTACTGGAGAAGAAGCATAATCTTGGACCAAAGCAGCTTTCTTCTAGTAAGAGACATTCTTGGTGAGGGACTCAGCTTAAAGCCTTCGGTAGCCAATACTCCCAGTGGCTGTGGAAATGAATGAGCCAATTCTGAAGGAGGGATGCAGGTGGCATTCCACAGCACCCTGTCTAAGTGCTTGATGTGTGGTTGATGTTCAGAAATCTTTGTTGAGTGACTACATATTGGAAGCCCAAATGCCATCCTGGCACTGACAGTGCTCCTTGGTCTGAGGTGTTCCTCTGTCACCCCATCACTTTTAACCCTGAGCGCTCAGTGTGTCCTGTGCTTCCTGCTCACCGCCAACCAGCCACTGCCACAGCTTCCCAAGGTTGGGAGCTGGAGAGGGGATGCAGAGAGCAGAGGCAGGGTCAGCCCCAGAAATCAGAGAGGGCCTTTCAGCTTTGGAAAGTTGGCACCAGACATAAAAGTGGCAGGCATCTCTGCCCTGTGTCCTCTGGAACAAGATGAAGAAGAGAAAGTCTTCTAAGACGGTGACACAATTGCTTTTGTGCAGATCTTACCTAGAGATTTTTGAATATGGAGAAGGAACATCAAGCTTGATACAAAGCAGCTGAAAAGCTTTTAGAGTCTGTGATTCTAAAAGTTATGCCACGTCATAAGCTCAGCTTGCTTTCAGGGTCTCAAGCCTCCCAAGATTTACGTCCCTGGAACACCAAAAGCAACATAAGCAAAGGTGCCATCATTCATTCACTCGTTTGACAAGTTTCTATTAAATGCCAGGGTGTATTCTAGGTGGGTGGTGAATACACAAAATATAAAATACTACTAACTGCCTTTTAAGTAATTCTTACAATGTGCTGGGCACTATGCTAAGGAGTTTACTGCATGGATTACCTGAGTCTATCTTACAACAAGTCCATACAGTAGGTACTATTTTCCTTATTTTATTTTATTTTTTTGTTTATAGTTAGAGCAATTAAATGACTTGCTCAAGGCCACATGACTAATAAGGGGCAGAGTCTGGATTCCAGTCTGTTTGTAACAGACTCTATTATAGTCTCTCTCCAAACAAAAACAACTAGACATGCTCCCTGCCCTCAAGTGGTTATAGTCCAGTTCGGAGACAGATCAGTAAATGAAATCAGCCTCCTAAGTGAGGGAGTCAAGACGTACTTCTAGGTCCAAGTCTCAAGTCCCTGTTATTTCTTCTCTGCCTATTTGCATACTTTGAGATTAGAAGATTTTCATACTTCTAGTGGCTCAATCAGGATTCTTTCAGCTGCAAGTAACAGAATAGCCATTGGAAAGTGGTTTAAACAATAGAATTATTGTACATAAGAAGAGCTCTGGAGGCAGGTGGTACCTGGGTTGGCTGGTTTCGTAGGTCAGTGAGGTCAGGCCTTTGACTTGGCTTCTCCACGACACTTTCCCAATTCTGTAATCAACCATTCTGAAGGATGGGGCTCCATACATGGTGGTGGTGAGTTTTATGAGTTACAGTAGAGAAGACCCCATACCAAAGACCCCGTACTATATAGGGCTGCGTGAAAATATGCACAGAAATTGAGGGGGACCCACTGCCTCAGTTCACTTTGCTTTTTACCTAAAATCAATCCCTCCCTCCCTCCCTCCTTTCCTTCCTTCCCTTTCTTCCTCACTCTGTCGCCCAGGCTGGAGTATAGTGGCACCATCTCAGCTCACTGCAACCACCCCGTGCTGGGTTCAAGTGATTCTCCTGCCTCAGCCTCCTGAGTAGCTAGGATTACAGGTGCCCGCCACTATACCTGGCTAGTTTTTGTATTTTTAGTACAGATGGGGTTTTGCCATGTTGGCCAGGCTGGTCTTGAACTCCTGACCTCACGTGATCCTCTTGCCTTGGCCTCCCAAAGTGCTAGGATTACAGACATGAGCCACTGTGTCCGGCCAAACCTCCTCTTTTCAAAAATATTAACTGAACCCCAGCCCAGTGAGTCAGGGTCTTGGGAGCACCAGGCCTAGGTATATGTTCCAGGTGGATGGGTTGGATGTAGCACAGGGGTTGCAGAGCAATCATAAGGGGAGCACCTGAGGGAACCCAGACTGAGAGCCAAGCAGAGAGGTTGACCAAAACCACAGTCTAGGAGACCAGGGAGCAATGCAGAAATAATGAGAGAAACCCAGGAGATGGAGGCCAAGTGAGCCAGCATGCAGTGGAGGTAGGAAGTTGTGTCTGTGGCCACTCCTGGAAGTCTCAACTTAGCCCACGTGGGACTTTTCATGGGACTTTCTTGGCCAGGTTCCCTTCAACAGCTAGGGGAAAAGCTGAACTAGTTGACGCACAAATGGAGGAAAGAAACAAATGTGGGAAAGAATACCAGGGATGCTTTCCATTCCCATCTCCAAGTAACTGCCCTCAGGGCCTGGGGGAGGAGAGATGATGCTACCTGAGTTTTGTTTTTAAAAATGTTCAGAATTGCCATATTGATTATCCACTGCTGAGACATAGTACTTTTAATGAGAAAATATTTTTGGATAAAATCTAGACGGATATGAGGCACTAAAGCAGTCTCCCTTGTTTTGGAGGGTCTTGATGGAGTAGGCGACACATTCGCTCATTAGTCTTGTAATCAGTGCACCACACACCGATTCTGGTATTTACTCAAGGAAGTCGCCCTGCGTTTTTTTCTTCCTGGAATAACGTGTTACTTACTACTGTGAACATCTTTCACTGGGTTCATGAACAATGTAGCAGAACTGAGTAATAAACAGAATGCTGTCAAATATATATCTTCCCATAATAGATCCTATACCTTAAAATGCCTACAGGGAATCACTTTTTAAAGTCTATAACATGCAGTAGTTTTGATACGACTAGTTGAGCCATGCAGAAATGATTAAAAAAAGAGTAATAAATTCAGATTTTACACTAGGCACCAAGCATTAAGCCAAAATGAAACTACCATACTCAAATCTTCTACAGCTTAGAGCTAATTAGACCTACATTTCCGAATGGCATGAGCATCATGCAATGCGGCAATTGTTATAATAACTATATTCTCATTGAGTGCCGGGTGGTGATTTACACCAGCAAAGCCTGCCAGGGCTAATGGACGTTCTATGAGAAAATCTCTGGGGGCTCTGAAACAAGAATCGGAGTCTTGCCTTTGAGCATCTCTCCTCACTGGACTCCTAGTGATTGCACTGATTATTTGGCAGGGCAGAGATACAGCCCACAGGTCAGCCACGTCCCTGTGAATTTTAATTACCGCTGAAACACAGTGTTTCAGATAATGACTGAGTTTTACATAGATTTGGGGAGACGTGTTAGTTTGTACTACCTCTTGGGATTGCTGTGAGGATCAAGTATGACTGTCTATTAAGTTCTTACCATAGTACCTAACACATAGTAAGCACTCAATAAATGGTAGCTCTTGTTAAAAATAAATGCCCCATCTATGGGTTGGAATGTATAGTTGGTCCTAGATTGACTTTGGCTCTAAAAGGAGGCCGTATTTCAACGGATGCTGGGTAGTTAGTGATTTTAATGCCCTGGATTTCCCCAGAAAATTACATAAGCAAAGGTAATCCAGGGTCTCTGTTTATCCTGGCTGATGTTCCACACGTGTAAATATGCTTAGCTCTCGCCTGAGAAATACAGGCTTGATTCAGTGGGAAGCGTGTCTGCACTTTCCAGCCCCCACTCCTCCTTTATGAAGAGAACCTGTGTGCTGGTGGGAAGAGCTCCAACTTACCTGCAAACCGGGCATTGAGAGCACAGAGCATTCCTCCTGGTTTGCTGGAGGCCAAGTGGAATGACAGAGAGGATTCCTCACAAATGCCACCCAAAGACATGATCTGAGGAAGAGTTAGAGTGGACTGTCTTCCTAGGAAACTAGATAGCTATATCATAATGACAATGACAATGATATTATTTGTACTTGCTGAATTCTTCTTAAATTCATTATTAATCTTTTAAATGAAACTCAGATATGATGAACACTGCTTCTCTGCCAAGATCTGGGCCAAGCCTTTTATCTATTTGATCTTTTCTGATCCTCTCAGTGACCCCTGTAATGTGGATATTATGCCCTCCCCGCCCCCACCCAACACACACACACGCACACTTTTTTTGGACAAGGAAACAGATTTAGTATGGTTACATGACCTAGCCATTAAGGTCACTCAATTAATTGGTGAACTGAAGTCTAACTCAGTTTTTTCCTGACTCCAAAAGCCGTGATCTTGCCATAGTCCCATGTTCCCTACTGGAAAGGTTGTGGAATTGCATTTGTTCAGCTTCCTTAGATGCTCCCAAGTTTTCAGTACATGACCTCATGCTTCTTGGCTACCAGTCAAGGAATGAATCAGTCCTCCCCCAGCCTTGATTGATCCCCTGCCTTGTGTTGCACCACACCAGTTAGAATGAGGCATAAATTAAAAAGCGCGAGACATGATCCTTGGCTTCAAGGAAAGAGCTCCCTTGAAGCATTTAGCGAACAGTCCAGCACAATATACAATCAAAGCCTAGCATGGCAGCATCAGAACCGGGTGCCAAGTAGCTCACAGCACCAACTTCTTGCATCCCCTGCCAGACATCTCTAATTCTTTACGGCACTCTTTCCTCATGATTCTGGATATGGTCTCAGAATCTTTCTCAACACAGCACCTCAGGGGGTCACAACCATTGGAGCTAGTCACACTCTCTCCTCTAGGGGTTGTTCTCATTCAAAGGAGCAGAGAGCTGGGGACCCTAGAGGAGTCCCTGAAGGCTTTAAGGGGATGATGGGTTCAAGCCCAATCCGAAGGAATGAGAGCATTTAGGTGTGAGATTGTAAGAAACGATGGTATTCCGGGCAGAAAGAAGTGCGTTAGTAAAGTCCCTGAGTCGAGAGTAGGAAACCACCTCCTGGGAACAGGGAAGGGAGTAACTTTCCTAATGTGGATGCTCTTGGGGCAGGAAGAATGAGATTGAATAGGACTTTTTTTTTTTTTGACTCGCTTTTGACCTATTTATGAACATCATAGTCTTTCTCAGAGATAATAAAATAGTAAGAATATTAACTCCTATGTATTGAGGCTATCGTGCCAGTCATACTGCTTACTGTGTGCATGCATTGTCTTGTCCTCAGAATATCCCTGCAAGGCAAGTATCAGTATTCCCACTTGGCAGAGGAGAGTAACTAAAGCTTAGAAAGAGTAGGTTGTGCAGCTAGTTACATAGCTGGTAAGGAATGTTACTGAAATTCAAAACCATTTTAGAGATGTTACCAAAAAATATCTGATAATACAGACTTTTTCTTTCCAGTATGTTCCTCCCCTGCACAGGAGTGCAAACACATGCACATATAAACTCACAGTGCACATACATACAATCTCACACACACAGACTCACCTACACATATACCACATCTAGATGCATCCATGAATACACACATATGCACACGGCATACACACATACATATCCACACACGCTCATACCACATACACACATAAACACCATTCTTCTGGGAAAAGTTACTGCTCTTTGATCCCAGGGGTAAGTGTATGGCCCAGAACAGGACAATCCAGGTTTTCTCCCAGCATTTGGATCTTGAGCAGAGACACATAGAGACAGAAGAAAGCAGAGTTATCTAATAGTAGCTTTCTTGAGAGAACGCCATGGGTGACCAACATCTCCAAGCTGCCTGGTTCTTGTCCTTCTTATGCTTTGTTAACCAACTTTTCCTTTTATTCTACCAGCTACATGGTAGACTTCCAACAATTGCTTTTTTACCCCTTAAGTCAATTTCTGTTGCTTGCCACCAAAGATCCCTAATTGATATAAATCATCTCTTCAGTTCAGCCAATACGTGTTACTGCAGTGATGGGGTCCATTCCTGGGAGAATTATGGTCTGTGAAATGCTGAAGGCAAGGAAGGAGTGTTTTGTTGCTTTGTTACAATATTGTCGATGGGGTTAGGTCGTGATGTAAATGAAGCTGGTATATGAGGGCCTTCTAGAATTTAGAGTAATAAACCATTTATAGAGGAGATCAGGACAGATTACTCTTATTCTGAATCCATGAATTATGAAGTCTGATCTGATGTTAATTTTCTTGGTTGTAACTTGCCTTCTGTTTTTTTTCACCCCCTTTCTTTCTGGTACTCATATGGTGGTTAAATAATGCATGACTCCTTCTCCCTCCAATACTTTGGAAAATATTTACTGAAGCATTCCATGGAATGGCTGATACTCTGGGGAATACAGAAGTAGCTCATAATGCAGAGACAGAAATTTAGAGCTGGGAGATACATTTAAAATAGTGTGATCTAACCCTTCTTGTTCTTACAGAAGAGAAAACAGAAGCTCAGAGCAGTTCAATAACTGAAGTATAATCACAGAGTATAGTAGTAAGGCTGTGACTACCTAGGTCTGAATTTTTAGTTCAGAGATATTTATGGTTTCTGATCAGACCCTTGGAATCTAGATGTGGAGATGGGACATGCAAACAGGAAGAAATTGGCAAACCCATTCCTGCAGCAAGTAACCCATCTTCTTGTTCAACTATGTGGTTCTGCAAAAATCAAATGGCCCAAATACAAAATGAATGGTCTCTAGCCTATGCTGGAAACTTGATGCTTCCCGAAGTCCTTCCACAGCATCATGACTTACTTCTCTCTTTCATTCCAAATTTGGGATTTTGAAGGTGATAATCACTGAAGGAGAGGGGAAGGTCTCTTGTCAATGGTACCCCAATCAGGTACATAAAGTATAGAGAACTGCCTCACACCTGTAAGCACAGAGAAACCCAATGGATGAGAGAGACAGGTGCCAGGTATAGAGTGACCTTTAGTACATTCATTCTGCCTAATAGAAAAATGTGGATGTCAGACTCTTGCCATCTCATCAATCAAATAATGAGTAGCTGTTAATGACTACCTTAGGTGTCTTTGATCTCTGAAACATAAGACACAATGGACCATTTTTGATTTCTCAAAGTTTAATTTGTCCTTGACCTCTGCGATATCACAATTACTTGATTTTCTTATTTCTGATTGTTCCTTCTCAGTATATTCTATGGCTTCTTTTTCTCCTATGGTTCCTTTAAATTTGGTGTCCCACAAGGTTTTATGTTTGATATGTCTCTCTTCTTGGTCTGTGATCTCCTTCTAGTCAACTTTATTATGGTGACCATCTTCTGTTTTGGCTCACTCAGCATCCATTCCACCCTTGTTTTTTTTTTTTTGTTTTTTTGTTTTTTTGTTTTTTTTTTGAAACAGGGTCTCACTATGTTGTCCAGGCTGGTTTTGAACTCTCAAGCAATCCTTCCATCTCAGCGTCCCAAAATACTGGGATTACAGGCATGAGCCACTGTCCCCAGCCATTCCACCCTTCTTTTAGTATATGCAAATTGATTTGTGTTGGTAAAACCAACAAAGCCTTTACCACTCTTAGTGTTCCAAGATTCTGGTGTGCTAGTAAGTGTTTAAAAACCAGCATTTGGGGGAGCAGAGGGGAAAACCATAATTTGTAGTATTCCATTGGTATCAATACTCTTATCATGGACAAAGTCTATTAATTCAACATGTATTTATTGAGCACCTAATACATGCCAGGAGGTACTGTTTTAGAAATCAGGAATCCACAAGGTGAACAAAACCATGGATTTTGTATGCTCATGGATTTTATATTCTCATGAATTTTATACGCTCATGAATTTTATATTTTATATATGGAGATTGATAAACAAATAATTAAATGCATATATTAATAAGATAATATCAGATATTAATAAGTGCTATAAAAATAAAGTAGAATAAAGGTGCAATGAGTGATTGAGGTAGGGAGTTATCTAAATCAGTGTGGTCAGGGAGGTCTTCACTGAGAAACTGACATTTGAGTCAAAATTTGAATGAGAAGTGAACAGTGTAAGAGCTGGGGAAATAGTCAAAACTCACTGCCTGGAATTTCTGCTGGATTTATTTGGAAGGAGGTAGTATTTTTTTTCATGGAGGTTAAAATTTGTAGGATGTCAGCCTGGAGGTGCTGGTGGCCATTTATGTACCTTGAAGGAAGGGAAACACTGAGATAGACGGAGAAAGACTGATTCCTCGTGGTAACATTTGGACATCCTTATACAGCTTGCTCTAAAGCCAGCATATCCCTGCATTTTTTAGATACATGAGCCAATAAATACTACCTCCCCCACCTCTTATGTGGTTAAGAGAGTTTGTGTCTTAACTAATGTCTTTACTAATATGCGTATCTATCCCCATGTCTTCAAATACTACTTACATGTAAATGACTCTAAAATCTCCACCTCCACCCTTCTTAAATCTAATTCTAAACTCCAGGCACATATATGCAGCTACCTATTAGGTATCTTCACCTGCAGGATTTAGTTCAGCATTTTTCTTCCTCAAACTGCTCACTCTATTTTCTATTTCTACTCACCAAGCCAACACCCTACTGACACTCTGTATTATTTTTCTCCTTCAACCTCTATAACAAATTAACCATGAATTTCCATGGAATCTATCTCATAAATATTTCAGGAGCACACCCTCTTCTCTTCATTCCCACTACTCAAGCATAGACTAGATTATATTATAATAGTCCCTTTCCATGTCTCCCTGAATCCAGTCTTCCTCCCCTATAATTTTAGTTTTCACTGTGTGGCCAGAATAAGCATTCCTTTTTATATATTAAAATGTTTACTTAATAGTAAATTTGACTTTAGGACTTGTGTCAGTCAGGATTCCCCACAGAAACAGAATCAATGGAATATATGTGCATATATATATATATATATGTATATATATATGTAAAAAGATTCATTTTAAGAAATTGGCTCATGCAATTGTGGGGGCTGGCAAGTTTATGCGTTTGGAATTTTGGGCAGGACATCTGTTACAGTCTTGAGGCAGAATTGTTTCTTTTTTGGGAAACAGCCTTTGCTCTTAAAGCCTTCAACTGACTGGATGAAACCCATTCATATCATGGAGAATAATCCACTTTACTTCAAGTCAACTGATTATAAATGCAAATGACATCTACAAAATGCCTTCAACAGCAACATCTAGATTAGCATTTGACCAAACAGCTAGGCACCATAGGCAAGCCAACACATAAGATGAACCACCACAGGCCATTACAGACCTGGCTGCCTCCAGACATCGAACATTCCTGGGTGATTTCAAGAATTTCCTCAAAAGGCAGGCTGAGGTAGCTGAGGGCCCAAGGCATAGTTTAGTTGCAGGAGAATCATCTGGGTCCTTGTTTAAAATGTTGGTCTCCTGACTTTATTCCCAGGGGATTCTGATTCCAAGGCCTAAGGATGGTAATGAGATTAATTTTATGGGCCTCCACTAAGCTTTAAGTCAACTACAAAAGATTGCAGAAAGTATCAAAGGGCGTCTCATGCGGTAAAAGCAAGTATTGCTTGAGTGACATTTTTTGTTTCAGTTATGAGTGTGTGGGAGACATGTTGTAAAATGTATTTCTAACTGTGGGTCAGAGTCAAGGGCAAAGTAAGTTCAACAGCCTCTGGTTGGGGATATGATCCGTATTCACTCTGCTGACATGAAGTGGCAAGCCACTCTCTCCTCTTTTATTACATGGACTTCTATTGCCATGGACCACACCACCCATGGACCACACTACCCTCCTTGGGCAGTTTCTTCATCGTCTCATCTCCCTGAGTCCTGTGGTTATGGAGTAATAAAAGGACAAGGCAGCAAGGGGACAAACAAGGATATGAAATATCCATTTCAACACCCGCTCTCCCCGCCCCCAGCATCCTCCTCCTACCCACCATCTCCTCTTCTGTCATCCCTGGAGTCCCTCTTTGCAATTTGTACGACTTTCTGTTGCCTGTACTGCAGGGATGGCAGAAGCCCGAAGTCAGATGTAGGGTCAAGCACCCTGCAGAGCAGATAGCAATAGCAAAGTGTACTTTAATAACTCTCAGCTCCTGAGCAGCTCTGGGAGTCAAACTCGAGATTTCTAGTGCTGTTCCTCCTCGGCTTGCTGGCCTGAGGGGAGACCTGACTGATGGCTTTGAATATCCATCAACAAATAATAAATAATAATAATAATCTGTTTGCCGCAGGGTCGTAGGAGCCAGGGAGGCTGGGTTTGCTGATGCTTTCTCCCTTCTTAATACAACCTTAAAGTCAATTTTGAGCAGAAACTGTAGTAGCTCTGGGCCACATGCATTTCTCCTTGCCACCGTCCATAAGTCTGATTCCCAGGGCTGGGACTCAAGAGGGTGAAGTTGTGACATGAGTGGTGTGTCTGCGGTGACCCTGGATTCCCAGGTCCGGATGCCTGAAGTCTTCTTTCCTCAGAGGTACCTTGTCTCAGGCACCTTCATGCTCTCAAACGTCCCCATGTCCTGCTCTTCTCCCAGATTCTGGTTCGGAAAGACCCAGATTGAGTCAAGGTCTTTGCGTGTGAGGGGGTAAACCCTCAGTAAAACGTGCCCTGCATCTTAATTAAGACCTTGGGCTTTTCGGTCAGCATCCCTGGGTTTGAATGTGAATTTCTGCTCTTCCACTTCCGTGTGTGACCTTCAGCACATGACTCAACTTCCCTGAACCTCAGTTCCTCATCTGTCAAGCAAGGATAATATTGATAATGGTCATTATAATAGCTAACATTAATTTAGTGCTTACTATGTTCCTGGCAGTGTTCTAAGCACTTCACCTGCCTTGTCTCCTTGTCTCACAGCAACTGCATTAGAGGGGGGTAATATAAATGTCTTTGGCTTACAGATGGGGACACTGAGGCTGAGGGAGGTTAAGAAATGTGTGCTAGGCTACACAGGGGCAGGGGGTAGGGTGAGAATTGGATACAGAACTGTCATGAGCTGAGTCCAAGCCTCTGTTTCAGATCTCCTGGATACTTAGTGGCAGTAAGCATGGGCATTATTACATCCAGACTGAGGGGACAGGGGCAATACTTTCCTTTTAGAATTTTGAATCAAAGTAAGCCTTTTAAATTCTGAACATTCAGGTCCAGGGAGATGATTCACGTAGATAATTATCCTGAGGCTGCCCCAAGCTGCCACAGCCGTCACCCCTCCGTCACTCACCATGCAGACCAGCACTGCCCTGGAGAGCCAGGCGTGGAGTTTGCGCCTCTCAAGTGTCACCCCCTCGACAAGAGAGACCTGTGTTCTAAGATTCTTCACAGCACCCGGGCACATTGAAAAGCTTCTTCGCGATGCCCAGAGAGTTCAGCGTGGTGAGTGGACTCTGGGTGAAGTGTAGTCTACCCATTGCCACGCTCTTTTAAATTGCAAATGTCATTGATTGGGGAAAACTTTGAGACATTAACTCATAAGTGTGCCTTCATGTATCAAATTGCTTTCTTTTCAGTTGTGCCAGGCCCCTCATTCACAGGAGGAGAAGCTGGAGTTAGGGCTTGACTGTCTGAGTTTGCCTTGGGACAGCCGCTCTGGACTGGCCTGGACCATGAGCTTCACTTGCAGAACTGTTCTGGGCTGTGGCTGGGAGAGGATATTTCTTTCTCAGTCGTGGTCACTGACCAAGGGGGCCCTCCTGTACTGTTTTTTTTTCTTTTCTTTTCTTTTTGTTTTGTTTTGTTTGAGATGAGGTCTTGTTCTGTCACCCAGGCTGGAGTACAGTGTTGTGATCACAGTCATGGCTCACCGTGGCCTCGACCTCCTGGGCTCAAGGATCATCCACCTCAACCTCTCAAGCAGCTGATACCACAGGCATGCGCCACTATGCTTCGTTAATATTCTTGTTTGCAGAGACGAGGCCTTGCTATGTTTCCCAGGCTGGTCTTGAACTCCTGGGCTCAAGCAGTCTTCTTGCCTTGGCCTCCTAAAGTGCTGAGATTGCAGGTATGCTGGCACTGCGCCCGGCCCTCCTGTACTTTTGACAAGCTGGGAACCACTGGCTGTTTCTGCAGACTGCCTGCCATCTTCTTGCTCATTTTTGAGCCTCTTGGAGATGAGGAAGTTAGCTGGGGTAGGAAGAAAAGTCCCCACACTCTCATCTCACTTCATTTGGGGTTCTATCTAGAGATAGAAGGGGAAGGGAGAGTAATAACAGAGAGAGCCCGTAGGCCCTGATATGTCTCAATTTTCCTTCCTCATGAAGGAAGTGTGCCAATGCCGGGCACAGAGTGGCCAAAACCCCAACTGTGGGAAGCGCATTCGAACATGACTTCTGGAAAATGATTCAGCCGCGCTCACTCCTAATCCGATTTAATGATCCTATTTTGATAGCATTACGTATTTATTTGCTGGTTAGGAGAAAAACCACCACCTCCCAACGTCTCCCTGCAGGTGCTCTGAAAACAGAGCTACTGGAGGAGCCGCTCTTCCTCCCCTCCATTCCGGGCTCAGGTCTTTAATGTGAAAATGTGGCCTTCAGACGTGCTGGGATATTTGAAAGGGCAGGGACCAGGGGTGGGGAGGGTGGCAGTGCTAAAAGTTCTAAACAAGCCAGCTGGGGCGGGAGTGTGGTCGTGAGGGAACATTATCTGGTGTGATTCTTTGTTTTCACGGTATCACCTCCTATTTCTCAGACCAACAGAATCACCAAGCTGTAAACGGCACACCTTACAAATCAGCATCCCCTGACGTGGCTGGAGCGTTCATTACCAGCTGTAAAGGCACACCAGCAAGAGAGGTTGCTGTTCTGTAGCCCAATTTTCCATCGCAATAACCCAATTAACTGGTGTGTGTGTTTGTTTTACAAAGCTCCAAGCTACAATAAACCATACAGATACGCGGGCTGCAGAAAGCTCTGTAATTAGGACAAGGTGTACAAATTAAACTACTCTTTTTAAACTTCAAACCAGCTAACTTCTGACATACTGTACTGCTGGGGCTTCTGGGACTGAACCCAATTAACATCTTAGTATTTTATAAGCATCGTTTTAATTGCATTTGTATGCAATCTTCTCTCCAAGTGCCTTTCAAGGTGCTAGTCCTTGTTCAGCTTTTATTACTTTGGTGATTTAAATCTTCTCTCTCGGAGGTTCCCGTTAATAATGACTACTGCTACTTCAAATGCTGGTCCAACATAAAACTCGTCTCTCGGAAGAATTATGCTTTAAAACAGTTACATTTAACTTTATTATTACATTTTTAATTTTTTTCTCTGTTTGAACATTATGCCCTTAAACGTTTTATCAACCTGTCAGCTCTTGGAAGGGCTGGAAAGGAGATTCTCTTTGGGAGCTGGGATGATGGTTTAAACATTTTTTTTTCCGTTCCTCTGCTCACCTTTAGTCTAGAGTAAAGATGTTTGGTGCCATGGTGATGAGGGGGTATTTGAATGAGTGAATTTGTTTTTTATTTTTGCTTTTGTGTGTGTGTGTCCTTGTGGGTTTGGGGGCATCTTTGTCTATATTTCGGACATTTTATTCCTGTACAAAATCTAAGGGGGCACCAAACAATGCAAGGATCAGGATAATAATGCAATATTTAGAAAAATAAATAAAATCAGGAAACTCTGATCTACAGGCCAGCTGCCTGTTTTTGTAAATATAGTATTTTTGGAACTAAGATCACGGTTGGGGTGAGCAGAGTGAGGCATCTTGCACCAGTGCAGAGTAGCTAGTTCCTGCTTTTAGTTAAAATTGTGAAATTGTATTTGTCATAGGTTGTTTTGTGCATTCACTTCTATTTAAAAATATTTCATTACAATATTATTTATCTTGATTCTTGAGTTTTGGGTCCCCCTTAAATTCTGCACCCAGGTGAGTACCTCATCTGCCTCCCTCTGGTCTGGGCCTTGTTATCATAAGTACAAGGAAGGCTTTAAAAGGGATTTCAACATACGAAGAAACACTGAAGGAAAAATTCCACCCAGTGAATAAAAAATTTAGGTAAAAACCCAGCCATATGTAGGTTTCTTTCCAAGTACAGTGTTCATGTAAGTCCTCACTCCCTGCTAAGAAGCACCCAAAGCACTGTTGATGCCTGAGTTTATGGGAACAACCCAATGACAAACTGTCCTCCTTCATAACCCCAAACCACAAAAGCAAGATGTTTTCATAATTTCCCGTCGATGCTTCTTATTGCAAAAAGAAGTTAGGAAAAATGACTACTAATGCTGTGCTCAATTAGGATTTCTGTTATCTGGATAAAAATACACAGTCTTGAGCAGGCAGTGAGATCCTCCTGGAATATTTTAAACCTTTTTGCTTGATTGAGTGTCTTGTCAAACAAAACTGGCAGCCTCTCTCCCAGAGCTGCCTGAATCTATGCAGATATGATTTCTATCATGCCTTTATTATGTGTAGTCTGTAATAAGGATGAGCACATATAAATCATCTCTGGATGGCAGTTAGGATGCAATACTCAAAGGGGAAAGACATTTCTGCTTTCAAATGTCTAGCGATTTCAGATATAATATAGCAAGTCTCCCCTGAACTGCACTATCTCAATTCTACTCAAGCCCTTCTGTGGGAGAATGAGACTTTCGTATCTTTCTTTGCAAGAATCGCTAGTGAGATAAGAATTGTGTCACTAAGACCAGAGCGCTGTATCTTTTTGGCTAGTCTGATATCAAAGTTGCATTTGAAAAGAGGATCCTTTCGTAATCTGATTCAAGAGGCTGGCCTTGAGGGAGGGTGGAGAGACCTCAGGCTTTGGGTCTGCTTTGTGCCAATGGGGCACAGGTCTTGAAGTAGGGAAGTAGCCAGCTCTGATGATCTGAATCTGCAGCAAGGAGCAATTGCCCTTCTAGTGACATTTCAAAGGGTCATTCTCTTCACTGAATCAGGAACTGAGTCATAAATATCTCAATCTCCTGTCTGTGACACAAAGGGTAGTTTGGTAGGAAAACAAAAATAAAAACGAAACAGCACTCACTGCACGTTGAAACTTAAGGGCTTCCGACGTGGCTACTAATATTGTTAAAATGAACTGAGCACTTATTATGTGCCAAGCCATGAGCATCTCCTTGTATTATCTCATTTAATCTTCCATAGAATGCAACAGTGTAGATACTCTTTATTTTTTTTAAATTTTTTCATTTCCATAGGTTTTTGGGGAACTAGTAGTATTTAGTTGCACAAGTAAGTTCTTTAGTGGTGATTTGTGAGATTTTGGTGTACCCATAACCCAAGTAATATACACTGAACCTGATTTTTCATCTTTTATCCTTCACTCCCTTTCCAGCCTTTCCCCTGAGTCCCCCAAGTCCATTGTGCCATTCTTATGCCTCTGCATCCTCATATTTTACCTCCCACTTACGAGTGAGAACATATGATGTTTGGTTTTCCGTTCCGGAGTTACTTCACTTAGACTAATGGTCTCCAATCGAATCCAGGTTGATGTGAATGCCATTAATGCATTCCTTTTTATGACTGAGTAGTATTCCATGTCGATACTCTTTAAATACCCACTGTACAGATAAGGGAGAGCAGGCAAGAAAAGTGGTCAGCCTTTGGTCACAGATTTAGTAAGTGATGGGTCAGAATTCAAACCCAAGCACACCGGTGCCTGCTCTGACTTCTTATCCACCCTGTTTTTACTTACTGAGTGGTCTTGGGCCACTTCATGCCTCAGATTTCAAGAAAACCAGGACAAGAATGAAATAGCAGGCTTGGAAATCAACGCAAGTAAATGCTCAGAGGGTCCCAGGATGTCCCCTCAGTTGCTGTTAAAAAGCAGTGCATAGGAATTCTGTGGTTGGATTGTGGCATGTGTGGGTATGGATGGTGGGTGGCAGCAGTAATGGGGCAGTGGGATAAATCCCAGACATATCAAAAAGTAATATTTGTCTTCAGGACTCCAATGATCTGGTTCACGGGTTTTCTTTCCCTTTCAGTGTCTTCCCCTCCTCTCTCTCCAGGAGCCTTGGATTTGGCTGATGTAGGTCCATTAGACCAGGACCCAACCTTTCTCATGGTGCAGCACACACAATAATGACAAATGAGGACCTCATGGTGAGAGGGCAGCCCTGGTGCCTGCCACCCAGCTGCCCAGAGGACCGAGGGACTCAGGATCATGGCACTGCTATAACAGAGTCACAGCAGCTCAGTATCAGACTATGAGTGCTATGAGGCCTGGGGCTGTGTACCTCTACGCCTAGCACCATTGTTGACTGGATAAATATGAACCAACTCCTGATGTAAAGGAAGACATTCTGATAAAGTAATTCCCACCAAGTCTCATAGAGTCTGAGACTGCCCTTCATTTTGGGCGCTTTAGTTACTGGGAGATCTCTGGGGGCAAGGGTCTCTTCCCAGTGCCTGTCATCACACCGAACAGCTTCTTTGTCCTGCCAGTGAGAGGTGAGAGGTGAGGCCTGGCTTGCCTGAAGGAGAGGGAGCTGTAAGATAAGGAAGGAGGGTTGGGGGGAGAGCAAAGAACTGAGAGAAGACAAAAAGGCAGGAAGAGGGGAGTGTTTCATGACTGGAGTCTGTTTCAGTAGGGCCGAGGGGGAATGGTGGTCTGAACACAAACCCAGGAAGTTGCTGTGACATGCACTATCTTCCTTCTTATCTGCAGGCAGCTCCAGCTAGATAAGTGCGTTGCTGTGATTTCTCACTCTTGCCTGCTATGGCCTGAATGTCTGTGTATGGGCTTCCCTGGGCTTTCTCAGAAATCCAAATGCTTGGCACAAAGATTCAGACTTTGGAAAGTGAGTAGCTGAGAGTTGAGGTCTCGGCGGGTAAGATGCATGGTTCTCCATAGCTGGTGGGAAAAGCATAACCCTGTAAGAGTTCCAAGGTCGCAGCTCAAGTCCTATCTTGGTCTTTTACTGGCCAACTGTGGATTCTTCCCCACTACCCTACCCCATGCCGCTTTTTTGGGACAGGGTTTCCTCTGTTGCCTGAGCTGGAGTGCAGTGGTGCAACCCTGGCTCACTGCAGCCTTGAACTCCTGGGCTCCAGTGATCCTCCTACCTCAGCCTCCTGAGTTGCTGGGACTACAGGCATGTGAAACCATGCCTCGCTGATTTTTAAAATGTTTTATAGAGACGAGGTCTTGCTTTGTTGCCCAGGCTGCTCTTGACCTCAAGTGATCCTCCTACCTTGGCTTCCCAAAGCGCTGGCATTACAGGTGTGAACCACTATGCCTGGCCTGGCTGTGGGTCCTTGATTTTCTTCATTTCTAAACTGAACATGGTAATTTCTCCCCAAACTATTTTGCAGAATTATTAGAGGTGATTCAAATCTCCATACAAGTACTTTGAAAACTTTAAAGCCTATACAGGCATAACACATTATTATGATTCAAGGTAGCAACAAAATTTCAAATTGGGAAGAGTAGTCCATTATAGAGGTCAACTGGGCTACTTCTATCTTGATGCAAGGTTACCTGCCTTTAAGCAATTTGGTAACATGAGTTGCAAATCCTACTCTAAAGCTCTCTAGGAGTGGCGGACACTCCACAGCTTCGTTCACTTTTATAGTCAGGACGTCCTTATTCACATATAACCTAAAATTTGCCTGTTGCAATGGGAGTGCTTATCTTTCTTTACTTTTGATACAGATGGAAAAGAGTGAGTCTAAATAATCTGTAGTGAGTTGTCCCTTTTTGTGCTTAAAGATCACTTTGAGCGCCTCTCATTGACTTCTTTTCCTTAGAGCAGAGGCCCCTGCTTGAAGAAGTCACCTCACTTCCCAGCTTTCTCTCTTTGCCTTCAGTCATTTGAACTGTTCTTTGTGGATGTTCATGGTCCAATCCTCATCTTCTGTCACAACCTACAGGCCAGGGATGAAGACACACCCGGCTCACTCATGGGAGAGAGAGGGTGTGGTTCCTGGGGTCAGCACTTGGTGATGGAGGAGGGACAGGCCATTTTGAGTGACTGTGTAGCTAGCTTTTGACTTTCTTAAGTCCTAGTGGCAGTCCCTAGCCCGGCCTTTGGCAATAGGAAGCCTGTGGCAGGTGATACTTGCTGAGCAGATTAACTTTTCTAGTTTGATGCAGATAGACTCTGGGGCATGGCCCAGACAGGCCAAACTCAGAGTATGCTGACGTCTGCATGTAGAAAACACATTTAATATGTGATTCTGTAATTGCTTAGATAGCAGCCTAAGGTCAGCAAAAAGAATGCCAGAGAAACAGACAGAATTACAGGGTGCTAGTTCTAGCCTTTGAAAAACAGTGTGACTTGGGCAACTTACTTGGCCTCTCTGAGCCTCAACTTCATGATATGTAAAATGAGGACAATATCTGTTTTCTGTTTCACTGTATGACTTGCAAGGACTAGAAGAGTGCAAGCTTATGAAAATGTAGAGGACAGTTTAATTTGCAAATTATATGAGGGCTTATTATTTGATGAAACATACTCAGTTTACTAAACAAAATTCTCTATTTTCTTGGGCAGCAAGGAAGGGAAGCATAAATTCTCAGAACTCTTAAGTGTCTAGAAATGTCATTGAGTCAGATTTCCCATTCAGCATCTGAAAACGCCACCAAGCAGAGATGTTGCCTTTCCATTGTGGAGACTCTGGAGCTTGGAGAAGTTTCCTTGTCTGGCTAACCCTGGAAGGGTTGGGCTGGATGAGGTGTCTATCCCAGATGGGGCTGAGCAATACTTTTTCAGCTAGCATTTTGAGTGTGCGCCAGGCTGGTTAAGGGCCCACTGTCTTGAAAACTCTCCGAAGCTACAAAAATGGCTCTGACACTTAGCCTGCCATTCAAGAACCTTCCAGAATTGAACCATTTCTTCATTCAACAAGCATTTATTGTGCTACTGTGTGCCAGGCACTGTGTGAATAATCAGGATGCCATGGTAAGTAAGACAGATACTGTCTCTGCTCTCATGGAAGCTACACTCTATTGGCTGTGGATGGGTTTTAGGGCAACCATGAATTCCCTGAAATTGGGTATAAAATTGTATGTTTGTGGAGTTTTTTTCTTGGGGAAAATGTTTGAACCTTTGATTGAGTTTTCAGAGGGGCCTAGGACCTCTCCAAAAAGGTTAAAAGCCAGTCTCGTGGGAAAGACAAGCCATTCACGTGAAACATTGACTACAAGGCAGGAAGTGACTTGTAGAATATACCGTGGGGATACCAAAGAGGGAGGGATTCTTGTCAGCTGGACTGTTTGGGGAATACTGCCTGGAGAAGGATGTGTTTGACCTGATCCTTAACAGATGAAAGAATGCAGTCCAGCATCTCTTTATTGCATAACTCCTGGAGGAAACACTCATATCAAAGTCTCTGTGAATTGTGCCACCGGATCTGAGCAGTGCCTAGCGTATACAAGCATACATGATGATCCTGACATGGTTGGGGGAGAGAAACTTTTTGTCAGTGAGTTATGGATTTTTTTTTTTTTCAGATGGGATCTCGCTCTGTCACCCAGGCTGGAGTGCAGTGGCGCGATCTCAGCTCACTGCAACGTCCACCTCCCTGGTTCAAGCAATTCTCCTGCCTCAGCCTCCTGAGTAGCTGGGACTCTAGGCACATGTGGCCATGCCCAGCTTATTTTTTGTATTTTAGTAGAAATAGGGTTTCACTGTGTTGCCCAGGCTGGTCACAAACTCCTGAGCTTAGGCAATCTGTCTGCCTCAGCCTCCCAAAGTGCTGGGATTACTGGTGTGAGTCACCGTACCCGGTCGAGTTATAGATTTCTTGAGCAAGTTATCCCAGCTGCTCTTTATCCCGTATCATGCCAATGGAACGGAAAGACCAATGGGAATAGTAAAGAAAAACTCAGTCACACTGCTTGTGGAGCAACCTTAGTGTGCAGATAGGATCTACTTTCTTATTCTTCCATTTAATTCCTTGAAATCCTCACATGCCTTATTAAAGGAAGCCCAGACACTTCCACTACCCCTTAATTACCAAAAACCCCAGGGCTTTGCTTAGCCCAAAGGGTGGTCAGTCTTTATTGGACACACACTGAGGAGACTTGGAGCATGGCCAATCTTACAGCGGCGTAGTTTCTCACTGGCTCACAGTGCAACTGGTAAAGTTTAGTCCTGTACCATTCCTGGGTGAGCCTTCAGCTTAAGTCTCATCATGGTTGCACCAGGATCTTACTCCCTCTTGGCTCAACCTGACTTGTTCTTCTGTCTTTTAAAGATAACATTGTCAACAGCAGCACTGACTGAGGCCTGGGTTCAAAGTCCACCCCTTCACCAGCCTAGAATATTGAGCCTTCTTCCTTGTCTCTGACTCCTTCCCCTGGGCTGGGGCTGCTTCTTTCTTCAACTCTTACAATGCAGACAGTTTTCTTATATCCATGTCTGAGAACAGTCGAGTACTCTCACATCTCTGTTTTGAAGAAAGCTCCCTTCAGTGATTTAACTGTGCCACAGCTAGTGGCACTCTCATTGAGGAGTAAAAGAGTTAGCCCAAGCTCAGCCTGTCACAGGCAGTTCTTGGATAGGTTCGCTGTCTACATAAAGGTTTCATAGGCAAGGCAGTAAAATGAGAATATCATACCGCCTTGCCTATGAAGTAAGGTGTAAGTTTGGATTTGGATGGTGCATTAGACCTGTGACCCTGTGGTGTTTAACCCTCTCTGAGCTTTAGTTTCCTTCTCTCTAATACCTTTGTATATTACCGACCTCCTAGGGTTGTTATGCAGTTTACATAAGATGATGCATGTAAAGCTGTTAGCACTGTGCCTGGCCTAGAGGTAGCCCTCAATAAATGTGATCTAGAAGCAGTAGTAGAAGAGGAAGAAGAAGAAAAAGAGAAAGAGGAAGAAGAAAATTGGACAGGTTGGTAGAATGGAGGCAGCTGTAGAGACCCAGGTGAACAGCCAGCACCCAAAATCACCCTGCTATTCCCCTGTTTTATGCACCAGCACCTTCCATTTCCTCCTTCTTTTAAAAGCAGAAGAAATTGCAGCCAAGGTTTTCCCCCAGCTCCAGGCAGCATGGATGCCAACCCCTTTCATTGGGAGATTTTACATCCCAGCTTTCTCAATAGGTGAAATTCCTTGGATACCCTGAGCAAACTCTATCTAGCTATGAGGCCTCAGCTATCCCCAGCTTCAAAACACAGCCCCTCATTCTCCCTTCTAGGTCCACTCAGGAGCCCTAGTGAGTTTCCTCTCAGCTTCTCATGGCTGGCCTTTCCCCTTAGTTCCTGGAGCCACTGGTGACCCTTAGCCTTCTTTCCCTTAGCCCTGTTCTGCCAATGCTCTTTGAGGGGAAATAAGAGAACTCTTCCCAGTAAACTTGGGATCTCTAGTGGGGTGTTCTGAAACTGGCCAAGTGATGGCCTCAGGAACTTTGTAAGAGGGAGAGACCTGTGTTCTATGATTCGGCTGCTCCTGATCCAGACAGTGACCCTCTGGGGTACGCTTTAATGAAACTTGGCATTTGAGCTCTTCTTGGCACCCACTGGGCAAGGAAAGAGTCATGTGCTGTGGCTCTAATCTCTCAAGTAGAGCATAGAGGAATCCAGAATCCTCTCTGCCTCTCTAGCGGTAGGCAAGCTGGACTTAAACAGGCAGTGTACCTACATGCTGTTTCCAGTTCTGGGCAGGCATTGTTTGATGCCTCAGTTTCTCACCTGAGCAATGAGGAAATCAGTCTAGCCATACCCCAAGATAATTAAAAAGTAGCTCCATCATGTCTAGGGGTGGAAAAGATGACCACCACCCTTGTCCCTCACTGACACATCAATATGAGTTCTACCACCTACTAGTTGCATTATCTTGAGCAAGCTACCACTCTTCCAAATAGGTTTCCTCATTTGCAAAATGGCAACAGAATGGTCATTTTGATAAGATAATGCTTGCAAGCCCTTGATACAGTGCCTGGAATGTAGTAAGTACTGGGTAGCATTTGTTACTGCTATTATTATTTGTTTGCATAACTCTTTCAATTCCCCAAATTTTTTTTTCACACCTCTTACTTAAAACTTCAAGCTCCATGGAACATCTCTGTAGGAAGTCCATCTCATTTAACATTAAAGAAGTGGAGGCACAGAGAAGTAAGGTGACTTGACTGAGGTGACACAGGAATCCAGGGTCAAATCAGATCTTCTGACTCCTGAAGATGCTCCCTCTTGGGATCAGGAGTTCCATCAGAGAGTAAATCCAGGGACTTCCTCATCTCGAGGCACAGCCTATACTCAAAGTTCACACAATAGGCTTTGCTCCTCTTTGCATATGTTGGTTCCTTGAAGACTTGTGGCAAAATCTTATTCCTTCTTCAAGGTTCAAATATTATGGACTCTGTAAAGAAACTTCTCTTGATCCCCAGGTTGAACTGATCCTTCCTTCCTTTTACTTTGAACAAGAATCTGATTTAACACTTGGCACATAGCTAAATTGGAACTGACCGTGAACTCTGTGAAGTAAAGAACAATATCTTTGTGCTCCAACCTGTTCAGATAGGTGCACCCTAATTGTCTGTTGAATTAATCCCAATAATAGCACCAGTAACCATGATCTCATTTAACTCTTACAAACATGAGAAAGGTACTGTTATTCTCCCTACTTTTCTGATGGAAATACTCAGGTTTAGAGGCGCTAAGTAACTTGTCTGAGGTCACACAGCTAGAAAGCGGCGGGACTGAGATTTGAACCTAGATACGATCATCTCTAGAGCTGAGTTCTTAATAAGTTCTCCCATTCTTCCATAGCCATTCACATGGAGCTTTTTCCTCCAGGTGATAAACACCTACCTCAAATGTTCCGTAGAAGCTGGTCCAGGCAAACCTGCCAAGAGGGATGAGTAGAAGGGAGTTGGAGATTTCAAGCTGAGTTGGAGCAGAAGAACCTGAACCTGTGTCTTTGCCTCTATATGGGGTTGAGAGGCAAATGTCTTCAATTTCTCAAAGTATCTCTTCCTGAGCAACTCTATGAGTCAGACACATACAAGTGTTGTGGCATGTTGGACAGCCTCTGAGAAATGGTACTTCTTTTCTTGTAGTTGACCTTTTCTAGGGCCTGTGAGCCAGCTGACCTTTGCATATCCCCTCACCTGCAATGGTTAAGGGATAACTCTTTAGTGGCCACTCTTTGCCTGTCACTTGCGTCAAGTAAATGGAAGTTGCCAAGGTTCAGCCATGATCTAGAGCCTGAGTCTCACTAGCTGACATCAGGGCGAAATGGGCACATGAAGAAATACCAGTAAGAATTTCAGTGGGACTGAAACTACGGATCATATGTAATGGGGAGTCAGGCCTTCTGGGTCATAATGGTACAAAGAAGAGGCCTTTTCTGAAAGCCCGTGGAGCAGGTCACATATGTGTTCAGACATCCAGAACATCACAGCATGTCCCTTAACCTAGTTTTCTCATTTAGGTTCAAGAAGGAAACCTATGATTCCTGCTCAAGGCTCTTATTGCAAAATGTTAGAACTGGAAGGGACTTCGGAGATGACCTAACCCAACAAATATATAATATTCATCTTTCTGCTGTCCAATCCTGTGCCTATAGCAATGGCAACCATTACTAATGGATGGCAGTGTTCTCTCTGGAAAGGCCTAAATGCAGCCTCAGAACCCTTTAATGCCTAGTGATCCGAGCAACAGTGGTGTTGACCACAGGCTCCAACCAGGACCTTCAACTTTTAGCTTAGCTCTCTTCACATGCTTCCTTCTTGGGTCTGTAGGATGAGAGACTTGCATGGGCAATGCAAGAGTTTCTGTCTTGATTTGATGTTACCAGGAACAACTGGAAATCTTGGGAAAAAGCAAATAGGTCAGGAGATAGGAAGTTAGGGTCTAGTCTTGGTATTGCCACAAAGGGGCTGAGGGATCATAGGCAAGACACAAGCTCCCTGGACCTCAGTTTGCCTCCTCTGTAAAAAGAAGGGCTTGAAAGAACTACACAGTGACCCTGAGCCTTCTTTCAGAAGTGTGGCCTTGGGATGTTTTTGGTATGTTGAGATATGTAGTGCTGATAGATGTTCCCTGCAGGGTCTATGTTGTACACATGCCCTACTCCAGCAAGGGCAAGCAAGGGACCATCCCGCTGCCCCTCCACACTCCCATGCCTGTAGCAGACATTGACAGTCATTCACAGCACTCTTTCCTGCCCCATGTGGATTTGATCTTAGAATCCTTCTCAGTCTCTTTGGCAAGGGGTCTGAGCAGCCACCACCAACTGATCAGAGTTTGCAAGGGAAAGGAAAACCATCTGCCATCTGTTATGGGCTGAACTGTGTTCTTTCAGAATTTGATGTTGAAGTCATAAACCCCCACTACCTCAGAATGTGGTCATATTTGGAGATAGGGTCTTTACAGAAGGAAAGACGAAACCGTGATAGGAAAAGGAAAGAGAAACAAAGATTGCCGCATAACTCCAGATGGGGCCTGAGCCATCCTCTAGATATCTTTGGGAAATTCTATTTTGTTTTGCTTTGGAAAAAGTCACCTGAAGACCAGGCGTGGTGGCTCACACCTTTAATCCCAGCACTTTGGGAGGCCGAGGCAGGCGGATCATGAGGTCAGGAGATCGAGACCATCCTGGCTAATATGGTGAAACCCCATCTTTACTAAAAAAATTACAAAAAAATAGCCGGGCATGTGGCAGGCGCCTGTAGTCCCAGCTACTTAGGAGGCTGAGGCAGGAGAATGGCATGAACCTGGGAGGCAGAGTTTGCAGTGAGCCGAGATCATGCCACTGCACTCCAGCCTGGGTGACAGAGCTAGACTCCATCTCAAAAAAAAAAAAAGTCACCTGAAGTCCCAAGCATCAGACACAGCCTGTTGGCTCACCTAGAACTTTCTAGCTTTTTCTCAGAACTAAGGTTACAAATGGAAACGAAATCAGGCACTGGAGAAATAGGGGTGATTGGAAGACACTTAAATCTTCAGCAAAGCTAAAGGGTTAAATCACCTTATTTCAGACCTATTGGGGTTTGACTGGCTGAGACTTAAAAAGAGAAGCTGGGAGCCAGGGAGCCTGGAGCTGGGAAGGTTTTCTTCTCGCCTCTCAGCTCAGGGTTTGGCATTTCACCTGCTAGATGGCGCTGTCCTCTAAGGAAAGGTACGAGCTCGGCTTGAACGGGGGCTCAGTCAAGGAAACAGGGAACAACTAAAGTTGAAAAGAATTGATGGACAGGAGTAGAGGGGATGGAGGCAGCCCTTTCCCCAGCAGCAACATCTCTTTCTGTGGTAGTGGCTCTTATTCTCTTTATAGTTTTTATTCTGCAGTGTGGGAGTTTTGTACACTTCATCTGAAAAGTTACAGGGCCTTTCCTCTGAAGGAAAGTGAATAAGAAATGAGCGTGTGTGTGTGTGTGTGTGTGTGCACGCGCATGTATGTTTTGTGTGTTGTTGTCAGGAGGCAGGAATGGTCATGGATGCCCCACCCCAAGGCTGCAACCTACAAATGACACATCTCAGCTCTGGTCTTTGGCCTTGACTTACACAAGATCAGTGGGAAAAAGAAACAGTAAGTCCTTTCTCTATCCTGCCTGCAGAGCCCTATGCCTGGGACTGTTGGTGGCTTTGCTCTGAAGCCTTCTAGCTCAGCTCCATTTGTGGGCAAACTGCATGTAGGCACTGAGACCTCCCTTTCCGTGCAATTTTATTGTTAGACTGACAGGCTGGATCCTGGTCTGCATGTGAAATCAGGGACACAGCCTGCAACTACTCCCACTCTATCAGCAGCCAGAAAGAAGGAAAACAAAGATAAGGGGAGGGGTGATGGGGGGATGGAAACCAGGAGGGGACCCAAGAGGAGGGAGGAGAGGGAGGAGCAGAGAGAGGAGACAAGGGACAAAGAACAGAGGTGAAGGGTGAAGGGTGTAGGGAGGGGAGAGAGGGGCAAGGATGACCAGGTGTCCAGAGAGGAAGAAAAGGGCAATGGGGAGAGGCCGTTGGGAAGCAGAGAGGCCGGCAGGCTGGCGGAAGTGGAAGAAGACACAAGTGAAGGGAGGGGAGAGAGGCTTCATTAAGCAAACAGGAAGACAGGAGGAAGGGAAGTCTAGTAATCAGAAAGGAGGAGAAGACTACTACAATGAGGAAGCTGCAGAAAAGCCAGGCAGGAGATAGAGACAAGGAAGCTTTGAGGCAGGAGGTTCTGGAAGCAAGGGAGGCAGAGAGCAGAGCTGATCTAAGAAAGGAAAAAAATCGAGGAGAGGGAACCAGCAAAACACAACACAAGCGAGAGCGAAGGAACAGGGAAAGAGCCATTAAAAGAATGCTTACCTTACAGTCGTAAAAACTGGAATGTGTGTGTTTTGGCCTGCGGCCATTGTCCAGGAAACACAGTGTGGCTTTTAAGCAAATTGTGGAGTGGCGGCGTCCACATGTTAGTAACTCGCCCTGGTCTGCTGCTTGGCGGTGCAGCTGTGCGGAGCTGCCCTCTTGTTGGCTGGCAGCCTGGTGCTGGGGACATGTGATGGGGTCTGCTGTTTGAACAGAGGGGCATGCCTGCTCCATTTATGGTGCTCCAAGTTCAGGCATCAACATCTTCTCCAGGACAAGAGCTGAGATGTGATCCCTTTGAGGATGTTTCTCGGAGGGACTGCGGTTGAGGTTCTCGGAGGGCAAAGGGGGAGACATGGTTAAAGACCATGGAGGGTGGAGATTTAGGGAACGGCCTCTGGAGTCTGATGGCCACCATTCAGTTCCTCGTTTTATCAATTCACTGCATAAACTAGCATATGTCACTTCATCTCGCTGGACCTCTCTGGGCCTCAGTAACTCATCTGTAAAATGGGGTTGCAATCATACCGGTCTCCTAGGGTTCTGTCTGGTAAGGCTTAACTGAGATGATCATGTGTCTGTCAGAGTGGCTAGCTCATATTAATGCTCATGAAATGTTACTAAGCTTATTGCTGTTAGTATGATGTTAGCATATTAAATGTTAGTAGGATTCTGTGTATGATTATGAAGGACTAGATAACTGTGTGGGGGTGTGTGTGTGTGTGTTCTGGGGGATTGGTCCTTAATGCAGACTAAAGGGCTTAGATTTGAGGATATTTTTATCATGGGAATTATCTGTGCGAAGCATTGTTTGGGAAAATAAATCCAGTGGTGACATGTGGGCTTCTCTGGGGAGCAGGGGAGAACATTTTGGTGGCCAGAGCATGCATGAGAGAGTGGGGTCCTGAACTAGGGACATGGGGTGCTAAAAAAGATTGAAAGGGCATTTTGAGAGACACCCCAAATCCAAAGCACTTTACGATTGGATGGATAGGTGGTGGGAGAGGGAAATTTGACTCCAAGGTTTTGAGACCAAGAATAGGAGTAAGAGGGAGCTCTCAAGCTAAGAATGATTTTTACGCTTTCAAAGGATTGAAATAAGCCAAAAACAGAAACAAAGGTATATGGCAGAGCTGGTATGTGGTCTGCAAAGCCTAAACTATGTACTCTTTAGCCGTTTACTGAGTTACCTCACCCCCCTGGTCTGGCCCCGGGACTCAGAAGACTCTGCCCCGGAAACAGAGAAGTCTGGAGGGATTTTGGACAGAGTGCAGTGTCCCCCAGAAAATCAGAGTGATGGGACTAGCGCCGGAGCAGGATTGTATGAATAATACATCAGTTTAAGAGTCACCTATTCATCCTGAAAATAGTTTTTGAGTGCGAGCTGGGGAGACAGATCCGGTGTGACTTCTGACTACTCATGA
The DNA here is from genome assembly GCF_008728515.1 of Papio anubis. NCBI lineage: Eukaryota > Metazoa > Chordata > Mammalia > Primates > Cercopithecidae > Papio > Papio anubis. The sequence goes on from NC_044980.1 coordinate 150,839,670, forward strand.
TGCTGGCCAAGTTATCAACCTCTGTGGGTCTTGGTTTCCCCACTTGTAAAATCGAGATGATAACAATACTTACCCCCTGGATTTTTTTTTTTCCGGTGGGGGAGAGGAGAATTAAATTCAATATGACATGTAAAGCTTTTAAACAGTGGCTGTCACACACCTGCAATAAACATGAGCTTTTACTGTTGTGGAGGACCTAGAAGCCCAGAGCTAGAAATAAACATGGGCATTTGCAAACCTGTAGTAAAAGACGGATTGGTCTGGGAAATAACAGTAAGCAAGTATCAGTTGCCATTATCATCATCATCAATAGGATTACTCCTTTGCTGTTGTTAGAAATTCGGAGACTTGTCTTGGGACCCCACTGACCTCATCTGTAAAGCACTTGGCTTGTTTAGATTCCTTCCAACTCTGTCTTTTAATTTTTTTAAATCAATTCCCTTCTTCTGCATTTGCCTCCCTCCCTTCTCTCTGCAGTTACAGGCAGGCTTAATTCTCTTTGCCATTTCTGACAGCCGAGTCATCTCACCCCCATCCTCTTAAACCCCAATTTTGTTAAGGACTGTGTCTATTTTTACCCTTCCCATTCCTGGTGCCTTCGTTGCCTTTTGCGGCCCCTCCCCTTCTGGGCCACACTTCCCAACAAAAGGGTGGCTCATTTTTCATGCGCTATCAGCCAACGTCACCCTCCCAGGCGTTTGTCCTTGTTTCTCTGAGTGTCGGAAGTTCTCCGTCTTCCCGCTAGGACTTCCTGAGAGCGTGGAGCGGGTCCCAGAATTTCTAATCCTCCCTGTTGCAGCTGAGCCCCTTCCCACACTCAGCTTAAGAAAAAAGGAAAAAAAAAAGAGATAAAAGGCCCATGGGGAGCGAGGCACGCAGGCAGGCCGGGTGGCTGGGCTGTGTCAGTGCTGGTCGTGTACTGCATGCTGCCGGACCTTGCACTTTCCTCGCTTTCCTCGAGGGGCCAGGGGTGGGAGAGAGATTACGGCCATCAAGATAAGGCAGAGCATATTCAAACTGGAAGCAAAAATGGGCTGTTTTTCCAATAGTAAGTAATCAGGGAACAGGAGGATGTAATTTGCAGATTAGGAAAGTGAACAAAGAACATAAAATTAACTTTATAGCAAAGAGGAGCGTGGTTTGTTTGAAGAAATAAACCTCCCTAAAGCATTATTGTTGATAAAATCGGACTGTTGATTTAAACTAAGTAGGAAATATGACCAAATCAGTGAGAAGAGCAGGACTCGGTGGAAGTTGAGGTTGAAACTTTAAGCAGGCATGGAAGGCTGGGATGGGCCTGAGAGAGCTGACCGCCTGGTGTGTGTGTGTGTGGCCAAAGTGAGGATACCTGTGCCAAGGGCACAGATAGGAGGGCTGTGCCTTACCAGGATGCCTAAATTGCCTTTGCGTAGGGATTGTCTTTCTTTTAAAAGTGGCCTTCACTTCTAAGAACTGGTAAAAGGCAAATATGCTCTTGCACAGATGCAATCACCCTCTTGCTTTCTCCTCCTATTTTTACTTCTCAAATACTCACAAACGCACATCAGAAACACCAGTGACTCTCCCCTCAAACACCAGCATTGACCTGGGTTCCAAAGCAAGAGTCCCTGAGCGATGCCTTTGATGCCGAGGTGATTGGAGCTGGGCTTCTGCCCGCTTTTATCACAGACAGGTTGACCGGATTAGGATAATACCTCTGCAGTGGGCAGTGAGCAATCCAGCTCTATGCTGTGAGAAACGCTTTATTACCTAAAGCAAAGTCTTCTTGGCCTCACATTGACCGGGATGTGAGACTTTTGTTGTTTTTGTTGTCTTTGACCTGCTGAGGCCAGACTCTTCCCAAGGACTGAAGTTCAGAGAAGCCTCCCTGCCTAGCAGTGTGCCTCAAAGTCTTTATTTACCACTCCAGGCATTCTCTCCTCTTTTTTCCATCTTGCTCTGGGCCCCTGGAAACTGCATCATGGGAATCCCTCACCTTCTGGCTTTCTATAGGGTTCAGCTGATGGGAGGCACCAGTAAAAGACCATGAGCACAAGGAGAGGGAGAAGTCAGTGTATTCATTCCGTTCTTGCCAGGCTGTGGGCTGGCAGTGGCTTTCTCTACCCAAATTCAGACCTCCCTTTCAGCTACAGCTACAGCCCCAGCTAGAGTGCTCTCTGGGTTTAGGGGCCTGACTTTGTCCCTTCAGGCATTGGGTTGTCATGAACCCACTGATGCTGCTGCGCCTCGGATGCTTCACCATCCTTTATTGCTTCCTTTAAATGTGCCCTCGCATCAAAACAGTTCCTTTGTTAAACTCTCCTCTAGTGCCCCCATTTGAGTGTGTCTTCCCTGAAGAGTCCTGGTGGATATAAGTGATGAGAGCTCCTATGTGGAAACCAGAAGGCCTGGGCTGCAGCTGAATACCTGTCACAAGTTCACCGTGTGACTTTGGGCAAGTTGCTTCTCCTTTCTGGACTCAGTTTCTTTACCTGTGAAATGGGGATGGTGATTAGGTGACTTTTCAGCTGGAACATGCAATGATTCTGTTTTCACTCGTGGTATAGTGAGCAGAGCTTTGAAAGAAAATAAACATGGATTTGAATCCTGGCTCTGACACTGACTAGGTGTGTGACCTTCACCCAGGTACTTACCCTCTCTGAATCTTGGTTGGCATTATTAGTAAAACAGAGACAATAACCTGTTCCTTGCAAGTTTCAGGAGTGGATTGAATGAAATGACATGTGTGAAAGCAGCTAGAGCAGTTCCCATAAAACAGGCATCATCCAGTCCACTTGGGAGCCTTTCTCTTCTTTCCCGGCTTTCCTGGTGGGAACATGCCAGCATGAGGGACGAGAAGTTTGTTGGCTCCAGAGGTTCCCATTTGTCCCATCTCTAATACTGCTTATTTGTTTTGCTGACAGCTCAGCCCGCAGACTCCCTTTCCTTTATCCTTTCCAATCTGTTTGGTCCTTGTAGACTTCTCACTGGAGTCATTCCTTTAAAGGGAGAGCGGGACTGTGGTTCACTGAGGGAGAAAGCCAGAATGTGGTGCTGCTTGGCTGGCCTGCTATTCCGACCAGCACAGGGGTCTTTTTCAGCTCAGTTCCCTGGGACAATTTCTCAGTTCCCTGATACATTTCAGGGACCTTAACCTTTGTGCTTTAGGCGGATATCACTTTTATAACAGAGGTAGGGCCCATATTTTTCATGGTAATTACTTGGCCCTAGATTTTAGGCCAAAAAGAACTCTAACCCAACTAGTCCTGCCCGGCCCCAAACTTGTCAGAAGTGATTGTATATAGAGATTTTTTTTTTTTTTTTTAAATATATATAGAGGGAGCTAGGCATGGTGGCTCACTCCTGTAATCCCAGCACTTTGGGAGGCCGAGGCTGGCAGATCACTTGAGGTCAGGAGTTCAAGACCAGCCTGGCTAACATTGTGAAACCCCATTTCCACTAAAAATACAAAATTAGCCAGGTACGGTGGTAGGCACCATAATCCCAGCTACTTCCAAGGCTGAAGCTAGAGAATCCCTTGAACTCAGGAGGCGGAGCTTGCAATGAGCCGAGATCATGTCATTACATTCTAGCCTAGGTGACAGAGAAAAACTCTATTTCAAAAAAAATCTTTTTAACACTTCAAAAAATATACTTTATATACTTTTTGTATATGAAGTGGGACTCTTGAAATGTTTGCTTAAAGTTTCAAAATTTAAGTGTGTGACCTGCTGATAGGCCCAGGTGTGGACAAAGCCATGAGTGAAAGGAAATTTGTCAATAATATTCTTCCATTCATACGCAGTGTCTTCTTTTTTCATTTCAGCATCTCAGTCTGCAGAGGCTCAACATCTGTAGCTGCCCATAGTTGGCTAGAGACCCCTTGCAGTGACTTTCAGGGTCAAGGTGGGGACCCGTAATTCTGTCCCCATTGAATATCAACATATCTGCCTATGTTTGTCAGTACCCACTGAATACTCCCAAGTATATCCATCTTCTTCTATCCATCTAGCCATCCTCCTATGCACAAAATGTTGTAGGCTTTCTATAGTAATTTCAGAAAAAGTGTCAGTCACAACTCCAGGCTTAAAAAAAGTAAAGTGTATTTGCATACTCCAAACAAAGACAAAATGTTCCCTCAAAATATCAGGTCAAGCAAGAACTAAGTGCCCAGTAGTGGTAATAGGCATTGTTGAAGTTCACAGGAATCAGAAAGCACAACGTGGCAGATAATAAAGACTGACTTTAAAGAAGAAATGGAGAAATTTCTTCAGTCTCCTTTAAGCTCTGAAAAATAATCAGGCCTTAAAGAATGAGTAGGGTTTATGTGCATAGAAAGAAGGAGGAAAACCTACGAGAGAAGGCATGGGGGATAGGAGAAATGACAAAGGCTAGGAAATAGAAATCTGAAAGTAGACTGGTTTGGCTAAAGTGGAGTGTTTGAGAAAGTAGCTAAGGTAAGATTGGAAAGATTGGTTGATGCTGATTTATGGAAAAAAGGCTGGAGCATGAAACTGAGGAACATAAGATTTCCCTGCAGGTAATGAAGGATTCTTGAAGGTTTTTCTAGCTGGGGAGAAGCATCTAGCAGAAGTATGCAGAATGACTTAGGCTATGGGTGTTTGCCTTATCTGTCAACTAATTCATAGATTCATTCAACACGAGTTGCATGAGCTTTCCTGTGTGCTTAATTCACTGGTCATGACTTGGCACTGCTTATTATTGTTATTTATTTTTTAAGACAGAGTCTCGTTTTTTTGCCAGGCTAGAGTGCAATGGCACGATCTTGGCTCACTGCAACCTCTGCTTCCCAGATTCAAGTGATTCTCCTGCCTCAGCCTCCCAAGTAGCTGGGACTACAGGCACCCACCACCTCACCTGGCTAATTTTTGTGTTTTTAGTAGACATGGGGTTTCGCCATGTTGGCCAGGATGGTCTCCATCTCTTGACCTCGTGATCCACCTGTCTCAGTCTCCCAAAGTGCTAGGATTACAGACGTGAGCCAGAGCACGTGGCTGGCACTGATTATTATGTCCTAGTTCTTTCTGAAGCCAAAGGAGACTTAGCCCTTGCTTTGGGGAGAGCTGCTTCTTCATCAAGACCAAATAATTAAGATGAAGAACAAGAGAGTAACCATTGCAGTTAACTTTTTTTCAAGAAAATATTTTTATTGTAAAATTAAACCCAGCTATAGAAAACCAAGCAAAACAAATATTTAGCTTATTGAATTATATAGTGAATACCATTGTTAACTACCACCCACATCAAGAAATAGAATCGCTGGCTACTTGTGTAACACCTTTACATGTCCCAGGCCAACACAATCCCTCCCTCCCTCTGAAAGTAACCATTATCTTGACTTTTATAGTAATCACTTTTTTTTTTTTAAACTTTAACAGTCTCTTATTACCAAACTCCGTGCAACTGATAACTCTAACCCAGCTAAGAGCAAAAATGGCATTGCTAACAAGATCAAGGATGGAGGGGCAGACCCAATAAAGATTGTCTCTTAAAACAAGGATTGGGAAAAATATATATATATATCTGCATAAGTGTTTCTTAAAAACTAAAACTTCCCAATGTTGCAGAAAAAATATCCCAAAGTGATTTCAATTCATTAAAATCAGCATTTGGCAGCTTGTGCTGCCTTAGAAATCTGAACTCAGGATAACTCTAGGAGAAAATCATCCCCTCCCATTAAAAGAATTCCCATTTTTCCTCTTCCTTGTTTAAATATCACTGCGTATTCCACAAAACACCCGAAGAGTAACAACAAGAGCCAGCTCACTTCTCTCAGCCCCTGTCTCTCTGTTCAGGCTCACCCCAAATATCCCTTAGAAACCTTCACCTCTACTACAATCAGGAAATTAAGCCCTAATTTCAGGGCTGGATTTCTAGAAACTTGTTTAACATCCTCATGCTTTCTTCACTCCTTGAAAGATCAAGGGAGCAGTGTACCTGGCAGAGACTGGAATGGCTGCTGGGCTGGCCAAAGGGGGCCTTTCTTTTCTTTTTTTTTTTTGAGACCAAGTCTTGTTCTGTCACCAGGCTGCAGTGCAATGGCGAGATCTCAGCTCACTGCAACCTCTGCCTCCTGGGTTCAAGCGATTCTCCTGCCTCAGCCTCCCGAGTAGCTGGGACTACAGGCGTGCGCCACCGCGCCCAGCTAATTTTTGTATTTTTAGTAGAGATGGGGTTTCACCATGTTGGCCAGGATGATCGCGATCGCTTGACCTCCTGATCCGCTCGCCTCGGCCTCCCAAAGTGTTGGGATTACAGGCGTGAGCCACTACGCCTGTCTGGAAAAGGAGGCCTTTCTAAGCAAACATGCCCCAATATCTTGTAACTGAAAGTCTAACCAGGCAAAACCAGGGAGCATCCGGCACCGAACTATGGCTGTACCTAAAGGTGCACATCTCCCCACTTTAGCCATACGGGTAAGGGAGGTAAAGAGAGGCAAGTGAGTATTTGACCTCACATGTCTTCTGAGAAAATTGTGTATTTTAGGCCAAAGCTGTGTTGCAGAGAAAGTCATTTGGTCAAGTGATAGCCTTTGCTGTGTCTGCCTGGACAAAGTTGCCATTCCTGGGCAGCCTGTTTCGTGGCTGCTTTACAGAAGCTTTTCATCCTCATGCAGAATACTTAAAATTAACAGGGAAAATTTCAATTAGACTTCACACCTGACAAATACTTTAACAGCAGTTTCTCAATAACTGTTAATGGAGACAGACTACCTCTCAGTTGAGGATCACAGCTCCTTCCGGTCAGTAGGCTTCTTGTCTGACCTCTCTAGCAGCTCATTGGTCTTAGAAAAGTATCTACATCCAAAGAAACCTCTATACACTGATAACAGGGAAGAATGAGCTGTTTGCAGTACATGGTACCGCTTCCTCTCCATGGCACTGTCCTCTTCTGAGCATAAGAACCCCAGAGCAAGAAGGCAAGGCCTTTGGAGTTCTGGTTTAGCCAGGACACAGCTGCATTAGCAGAGATTGCTCCCAGCCTCTCTCCTTATGAGAATTGGCTTGATGGGCTTGGTACAGTGAGGACAGCATTGAGTAAAACATCTTGTTTGACCCACCCAGATAAATCTCCATGGCTGGGATGAACAAAGCCGTCTATGTCTTTAGACAGCTCTTTATAAATGTTTTCCAAACTGGGCAGAGGTGGAACAGGTCTTTGAACACAAAAGGAGATCCATGAGCTTGGTGGGGTCCATGATGTGGATCCTGTCTTGGAATGACATCCTTCATATCTCTTATGTCACACATCTGGGTCCAGGTGAAGATTTGGTGTGGGAGAGGCTAAACAGTGTAATGCTTGCTTTCTACTGCAGCAGATCACATGAGCTTTATAAAATATGGTTTCCCAAATTCTTTGCTGAGGTGCTTCTTCCAATCTCACCAAAGCCCACGACCATGTTGTAGGTGTGAGTCTGAGCAGGGCTGTGGCCATGTTTCTCTGGACACAGATTAACTACTCTGCTCAGTGGTGAGGAGGGCAGTGTCCCAGGCTCACCTTGCCCAGCCTGGTCCTTCTTGGCAGGGCTGGCTACCACATGCCCACTATCCTCAGCTATGACAGCCACACCGGTCCCCAGGTCGGTGGGCTTGGGACTCTGGGAATGTCACTTCCTGGAGGCTAGGGGAGAAGAAGTAGAAAGTCTCCTGGCCGAGCCCAGGAGGGGACCCATGAGGCTCATCCTGGCTGTGGCAGTCAGCAGTTGGCCTACTTTCTTGCATTTATTTATGATTTTGTTATTCAAGTATGCATCCCTAAACTGTATAGTTTAGTCTTGCCCATATATATATTATTATATATAATATATAAATATATATTATATATAAGTATATATAGTATATAATATATTTATATGTATATATTTTTTAATGTGATTTTCAGGTCTCTCTTAATCTATGGTTTTCCACTCCACCTCTTTCTCTTTCCTATAATTTATGTTGACAAACCTGGGCTATTTGACTTGTCAGGTTTCCTGCAGTCTGGATATTTGACTGCTCATTCATGGTTCGGTTCAACCGCTTTTGTATTTCTTGCGAATTGAGACCTGGATTGAGAGGTACGATCTGACACTGGTTGGATCCCTTAATGAGGTTGTAAGTGGTGTTGGGTCTTGTGTCTTCACCAGAAGGTATATAATGTCTGTTTTTTGCTCTTTTCTGGTATTAGTTGAGGTAGATGCTCAGCATCTACATTCATTAATTCATTGGGAGTTGAAAAATAGTAAAATAGTAAAATTTTACTTCTATCTTTTGTTTTAATTTATTATCTGAGATACTTTTATAGAAAGACTCCTCCTTTCATCTATTTTCTTTCCCAGTACTACAGTTCATATAGAGTAAGTAGAATAAATATTTATTTCCTTTTATTTACCTAGTTTTAAAATAACAAACTGGATTATTGTTTCTTTGGAAGATGACCAATTAAAAAATGTATATATGCTATTATGAACTCTTGGTTTTATACATATTTGATGGGTTGCAATCTATTGCAAAGCTCAAGTCTTTGGCCAATGGAATCCTCTTCAAGGTACCTTCTGACTCTTTTGAGATGGAGTCATGTTTGACATGACCCATGTAGTTTTTGACAGTTTCATCATGGACACACTCCATAAGCTCATTATGGACACACTTTGCCTCAGACTTGAAATCAGTCATTTGTTCAAGAAATCCTGGTTTAGCTCAATGGGAAATGTCATGTGAAGACCAAATCTGATATAGAGAAACTCATTGCTATTGGATTGGCCTTTGTTTCTAAGTCTCTTTAATCGAAAGAGCTGGAGTTACACAAATACTTCGTGAGGTTGTACTGATACTTCCAATTAAGATTTGGATCTGCATGATATTAACATCTTCTATATTATCTCAGTAGCTCCTCAAAATCTTTGAAGGCACAGTTCTTAAGGACAATAGGGGATGATAGAATATCCCATAATTAGCGTTTGCATTTTTTTCTACTTTAGATATAAAATATTCTCAGAATACTAGTACTAGTACTGTAACAGGCATTTTTATTACTGAAAGCAGATAAAACTTTTTTCCATATGCTAATCATTTCCTCATTTTTATAAGTGTACTATAGTTTCATTCTGAATCATACAGGCAGTGCATACTACAGTCTCTTCCTTTTAACTCCTAATTACATATATAGTTATATTTACCAGCAGTACCTATCTGAGACTTGTTCTTTAGTAGATTCCTTAGGAGGGGCTCATGGGAACAATATTTTCTGAGTCTTTGCAGGTTAGTAGCTGTTTGTGACTTTCTGGATATAAAATCCTTAGTTCACATTTTCTCTCTTTGAATATCTTAAATATACTACTCTAATGTCTCCTGGCATAATGAATTGCTGTCAAAAAATTTGAGGATAATTAATTTTCCTTATTGAGTATATGCTCTGTTTGCCTAGATGGCCAAATAACTTTTTCTTTTAAATACAATAATTTTTCTAGACTATGTCTTGGTTTTGGTCTTTCTGGGTCAATATTCCCAGGTACATGGTATGTTCTTTCAATATACAGTTTAAACCACTTTTTTGTGGTATCAGAAAAACTATTTTGAACTACAATTTGTAATACTGTCTGTTTCCCTGAGGATCTCCTCTTCTCTTGTTTTCTTCTTCAGGGTCTCCTACTAGTGGTATATTGGATCCTCTTTGCCTATTTTCCAGTTAACTCTTTAATGTAAGTTCCAGTTGTTTCACTTTTTTGATAATTCATCAGAGATCTGAGCAAATGTATGCCTATTTTAAAACTGATTTATAATTTGGGGTAATGATTGAGAGTGGTTTTTACATATAATTTTCATTTTATTGGGGGCCACTAGAGAAGCAGAACTAAAATCCCCAGTGAACAGTATGCATTTATAGTACAACAGGAGGCCATTAGAAAAGACAGCTTGGTGCCCCTGAGATCATACAGTTTAAAAATCTAAGACTGGCACTGGAGGTAAAATCTCCCACTTTTATGGGGTTAGAAATCTTTTCTTTGCTCTTTCTAATTACTAAAACTTATCAGGGACAGAAAATCTAACTCTCATCAAGCATCTCAATTGATGGAGATTTTATTTATTGGTTTTACCATAATACCTAAAGTAGTGAGGATAAGGATGGCTTTCTAGGCAGGGGAAATTATATGAGCAAGTGTTTCAGAGGAAAACATGCCTTGTGGCTTAATGGAATACTTTTAAATGGAGAGGAGATAAAATAATTATCTCCAAATATCCTATGTTCTTTGTGGTTCAAAGTAAAACCATTCGTAATAATAGTGTAAGTTGCTGAACTCAGTGACCTGCGCTCTTATTTCTGAAGTATATTAGTTTTTGGATGCTGCTATAATGAATTATCACAAATTTAGTGGCTTAAAACAATACAGATTTCTTCTCTTATAGTACGGGTCAGAAGTCCAAAATGGGTTTTCCTGAGCTATCTAGAGTCAAAGTGTTGGCAGGGTTCCTCTGAGATTCTGGGAATAGAACTTCTTTTCTTGCTTTTTTCAGTTACTAATGGCCATCTGTATCTCTTTGCTTATGGCCCCTTCTTCCATCTTCAGATTGTATCACTCCACTCTCTACCTCCATTACCACCTCACCTCCTTTCTGTAGTCAAAACTCTGCCTGCATTTTGCTTATAAGGATACTTATGATCACATGTAAGGTCTATCTAGATAATCCAGGATAATCTTTCATCTCAATGTCTTATTTTTTTTAAATTTATTTTTTATTTTAGATTCAAGAATACACGTACAGGTTTGTTACATAGGTATATTGTATGATGCTGAGGTTTGGCCTTCTAATGATCCTGTCACTCAAGTAGTGAACATAGTACCTGATAGGTAGGTTTTCAAACCTTTCCCCAGCTCCCTGCCTCCCCTCTTCTGGAGCCTTCACTGTCTACTGTTCCCATGTTTGTGTCCATATGTACCCAGTGTTTAGCTGTCATGTATTAGTAAGAACGGGCTGTATTTGATTTTCTGTTTTTGTGTTAATTCTCTCAGGATAATGGCCTCTAGCAGCATCCATGTTGCTGCAAAAGACATAATTTCATTCTTTTTTATGGCTGCATAGTATTCCATGGTGTACATGTACCACATTTTCTTTATCCAGTCCACCATTGATGGGTAGCTGGGTTTATTCCATGTCTTTGCTGTGGTGAATAGTGCTGTGATAAGCATATGCCATCTCAAAATCTTTAGTCACACCTGCAAAATCCTTTTTGCCATATAAAGCAAGATTCACAGGTTCTGGGGAGTAGGACCTGGATATCTTTAGAGATCACTATTTAGGCCTACCAAAGCATAAGCTCTTTTTTTTTTTTTTTTTTTTTAAATCCAAGAATCCCTTATGATGGAAGGGAGTAAATTCATTTTCAGGGAGGTAATAGGGCTAAGCTCAAAATAGTCCCTGGAAACCTATAATTTCTTTGAAGACTAATGTTTCATCTTAAAAATCTGTTTGAATTTTCTGATTTACATTTGTGCTTGCTTTCTAATAAGAATAATCTCCCTGCCCCACTTTTAGGCACTGAAAGAAAAATTGGTCTGGGAAGGTGTATTATGATTTTGTTTCGTGGCTATGATGACACTGAGTACACCTTAGAGGTAACTGTGTCTAATTTGGATGGCACAGCATCATGTCATAGGAAAGAGTGCAAATTAAGAGGTGTCATTGGCCCTAACTCTGGCTGACTCAGGCCTAGCTCAATAACTTGGGGGTGAGGGAGAGTCCCATTGGATCTTTTTCACATTCTGATTGCCTCTTGCTCAGAATTCCCCATTCATGCCTGAGTCCCATGAGTGGAGCAAGGGGTCTCAGTAGGGTGGGAGGTAAAGGCAACCAGTAGGACTTGCTCTTTAATTAGAAAGTGAGTCCCTAGAGATTTTGAATACCATTTCCTCCACAGTGTTAAGAGCTAATCCTCAGAACACTCATCTATGGACAGAGTCTCAGAATGGACCTTCCCTGGCTTTCCTGACCCAGGATTTGTGGATGAGCTCTCTTTCCCATTAGAGGGCTTGCTGGGTACAGAATCAGCATCCTGGGCTTGGTTTCTACTGAAGGAGTGAGGAGCCCTTATTTCTGCCCTGCGGCTCTTTGCATGATAGGTCATGCATTGTTATTGTGCACGCTTTCTCTGAATCCCCCTTTCTCTCCCTCCCTCCAGCCCCTTCTGCTCTGTAACTGCTCAGAGTCCCAGGACAGTTGAAATCTGACCAGCCACAGTGCTATATTTAACTTCTCTGTGCATCACAGCTGAGGACTTGGCCCATACACACAGGTGCATCCACAGCCGCTGTTTCTTCCTCTCTGAGGATGCAGGCAAAAAACCAATGCCCCTGTCTGGAGTGGAGGAGCGTGGGAGAGGAGAGGCCGAGTCGTTCCTCAACCTTGTGGTCTGCCCAGCCCTGCTCACTGCAGCGTGTAGTGAGACAATATGGCAATTCATAAAATGTGACATTCGTGTGTGAGGCACACCGCTGTGAGTCTGTTTTATTCCATGATAAAGACTACATCTGTCAGACCCTATCTGCTCATGTTCAGGCCAGGAGGAGAATTGTATTGCCTAGATTTGCTCTCTCCTTCCTGTTACTAGGGGCAGCTTCTTCCTGTCTCCCACCAGAGCCAGCTGAGGGGCGCCCTGTCACGGGAGAAATCCATGGTGGACCTCTGCGTGTCAGAAGACTTCAAATTATTTCTCTCCTTAAGGGTCTTGCTCTAGAATGGCAGAGAATTTCTGTGACAGATTAAAAAAAAGGACACGTTTGACATATGTACATATAGATAAATTATGACACAGACATTTATGTAATATACCTATATATTTGAAAAAATTTTAAAAACTGACTTTGGGTTTGAAAGTTTTCAGTAGGCATTTTTGTTTCAGTTAATCACGTTTCTATTGCAGCCTGGGGACTTTTTAAAACATTCGTAGAACCCCCTATCTTGTTCCCAAAGGCTTAAGCATTATTTGATAATTAGCCTTCACAATTATGTTATACGTTTTGGAGAGAAGTGTGGGCTGGGGAGGGTGGGAGGAGAAAACTTGTGTGTGTTACTTAATGTGGGAGGAATGAGGGGTATTATCTGGGGATTGGAGGAATGCTTAGGAGAGAAAGAAGTTCACTCTGTCAAAATCGTGTTGGTTGCCAGTTCTCTGTGAAGCCCTCATTTAGGATACAGGGAAGGGGGTTGGGGGACGTTGGAAACTTTCTCACCTTTCCTAATTAAAATGATGTCAGAAAACAGGATCCAAGTAGAGGCCAGCTATATGCCATTTAAAAAGATACGCTTTATTACACTTTCTCTCCCTTTCCCGGAACTCACTATGGGAACAAGAGAAAGGAAGAATCCTTGTTAAAATTTTGGAGATAGTATTTTGGTCTTTACCCAACTGTGACCTTGATAGCACAATGAAGTGATCCTTGCTAAGATGACAGTTTTCCTTTCCTTCTCTCTGCCTGTGTTCATACACCGCCTGCTTCTCAATGTCCACACACTCACATCAGCAAACTGCAGCATCTCGTGTTCTTGGTTCATGCTCTCTCTGACTTGCTGGAGAAAACAGTGATCTTTTCACCTTCAAATAGGTATATTTGCTCTGTGTTTTTATTTTGTGAAAATTATTTCCTTTTCTTCTTCTTTTTTTTTTTTTTTTTTTTTTCCGAGATGAGTCTCGCTCAGTCGCCCAGGCTGGAGTGCAGTGGTGCGATCTCGGCTCCCTGCAAGCTCCGCCTCCTAGGTTCACGCCATTCTCCTGCCTCAGCCTCCTGAATAGCTGGGACTACAGGCACCCGCCACCGTGTCCAGCTAATTTTTAGTATTTTTAGTAGAGACAGGGTTTCACCATGTTAGCCAGGATGGGCTCAATCTCCTGACCTCGTCATCTGCCCGCCTTGGCCTCCCAAAGTGCTGGGATTACAGGCATGAGCCACCGCGCCCGGCGTTCCTTTTGTTCTTTAAGGAGAAATGTTTGTTTTTGTTTATTTAATCAGATTCCAATAAAGTTGAGTATATGGCTTATTTAGAGAGAGAGAGAATGAGAGAGGGGGGTGTGTATTGTGTTTTGTTGTGTTTGGAGTGTGTGTGTATGTGTGTGTGCGCACACACAGAGGACATCTGAAGGTTCCTACCACAAAAAACGATCCTCAGTCAAAATGTTAAAGTAAGTGATGGTGTGTGCCGGGGCCATTTCTTCTGTACCACTTTTCTTTCAAATCCAAGATGTTAGAGGACCACAGTACTTCTCCAAGATACAATGGTATTTCAGGCAGTGCCAGACGGTGGGAAAGCCTTTTTGCTTTGGTTTGTTTGCCTGCTGTTTATTACTATTATTATTAGCTTTTGATGGAGAGGGGATGGGAATTTCTGGTTTTGGGTACTTCTAGAATCCAATCATATAGAGAGCTGCCTGAGGTTAGTTGTGCTACATGGTTTAATGTGGCTTTTGTTGGGTTGCTTTTTTTGTTTGTTTTGGCCAGGAGTAGGAAACCGGCTGTAGAGCAGGATGGTTTGGTTTGGATGTCTGTCCCCTCCAAATGTCATGTTGAAATGTAATCCCCAGTAGTTGGAGTCAGAGCCTAGTGGGAGGTATTGGACCATGGTGGGTAGATCACTAATGAAAGGCTTAGCACCATCCCCTTGGCACTGAGTGGGTTCTTACTGAGTTCATGCAAGAGCTGATAGTTTAAAAATGTGGCACCTCCCCTAGCCTCTTGTTCCTGTTCTAGCCATGTGACACATTGGCCCCGCCGGCTTTGCTTTCCGCCATGATTGGAAGCTTCCTGAAGCCTCACCAGAAGCAGATGTTGGTGCCACGTTTCCTGAACAGCATGCAGAACTCTGAGCTAATTAAACCTCTTTTTTTTTTTTTTTGTTTGAGATGGAGTCTCGCTCTGTCGCCCAGACTGGAGTGCAGTGGCCAGTCTCAGCTCACTGCAAGTTCCGCCTCCTGGGTTCATGCCATTCTCCTGCCTCAGCCTCCCGAGTAGCTGGGACTACAGGTGCCCGCCACCACACCCGGCTAATTTTTTGTATTTTTAGTAGAGACGGGGTTTCACTGTGTTAGCCAGGATGGTCTCGATCTTCTGACCTCCTGATCCGCCTGCCTCGGCCTCCCAAAGTGCTGGGATTACAGGCGTGAGCCACCACGCCCGGCCAAGCCTCATTTCTTTATAAACTACCCAGCCTCAGGTATTCCTCTACAGTGATGCAAAAATGGACTAACACACAGGAGTTACAGTTTAAAGGCCTGTAGGGGCCATGACTGTGATGGAGATGATTGAACCCATCTGGGTGTGAGGCGGCTGGGACAGAAGGGGACTGTGCATACGGGAGACGGAGCTACCCCACTCCAGCCCACTGCTGCTGGGCAGGGATGCAAGCCCGGTGTTGGCAGACCTTTGATTTTTTTCTGGATTCTAGTGTAAAGTTTCATGACTTTAAAATGTTTATCATGCATTCAAATTAGGAGGGAAAAAACTCTACTCACGTCCTGCACAACCTTGGAAAGTTCCGTTTACTCCTTTATGAAACAAAAGCATTAGACTGGATGAGCTCAAAAATTTCTACTTGCCCAGACCCTTTAGGATTCTATGATTCCCGAATCCTGAGTTCCGACCTTCAAAATCCCTTCATTTCCTGTTTTTTTTTTTTTTTCCCCCACAAAGAGGTGGGCAGATGTTCAATAGGAGAAAAGAGGAAACAAGACAGATGTAAAGAAGGATCAGGAAGGTCTAGACAGTGGGAGGTGGTGCCTGCTCAGTGCCACTCTGTTTTTCGGAGAAAAGCTTCTTTCTCTGAATTCTTTATGAAAGCTACCTTTCCCTCCCCTGAACCATAATAGTCCTTTTCCAATCCTCTTTTCAACAGATATACTTATTTAATATATTTATTAATTGCCTGCCTTGGGGCAGGCATACTTTTATGACTTCTGTAATTTTTCCACTTGTATTATAGTTATTTGAGTAAAAGGATGGAGAGAACTTTATTTTCCAAATTTCTCGGATACCAGGAAAGGGGGCTGGTCTGTTGCAAGTGCACACTGTGAGAGAAGCAGGGTGAGAAGAGGCGGAGCAGGCAGGGCTTACGCTTTACAGAAAAGCGTGCATAGTGAGGTGGAGAGCCTGCGAGGTGGGTCACCTTTTGGAGAGCCCGTGCTTTGGGAGCCAGCAGAGTGAGGTGGAGAGCCATCAAGACAGCTGATGGCTATGTGGTATGAGATGCAATTGCCCTCCACTGTCCTCAGTGCTTCCACAAAGTTACCCAAGTTGTGAGGTGCTGGCGTGTGATCAAGGTAACAGGCACAGGTGTCGCAGCAGAGCAAAAAGGCCAGGAGTTTGCAGATGTCATGGGGAGAACTGTGGATTCAGACAAGCCTTGAAATTGTCTGAGCCAATTCCTGAGATGCAGTGAGGTCCCCAGGTAACATTTGGGTACATTTGGGCACATCTGGGCCCATTATTGCCTGAGCCAGATTGCGAGCAGTTTGAGAGCAGGATCCTTGTCAAAGTTGTCTCTGGAGGATATATGGGGACAACACAGTGCTTTTGCATGGAACGGATGTCAGTAAATACTTACTTAATGAATGATTGAAGAAAGGAAGGCAGGCAAGAAGGAACGAGATAACTGTTAACTGACAGTCCGTTGACATGGAATGCAGGCTTTACCTGGAAAGACAGACTAAATAAACCAGTTTGGAGAGAGTTAATTTCTGCCTTCAGCATTCACAGGAAGGATAATGTATGCTGGGGCAGAAAAGCATTAGTTTTTCCCTTTCTGAAACCCCTAAAAGATTTGTCTGAAGCATGTATTTAAATGGCAGCATACAGGTGTTTTCAGAGCTGCTCCAGCCCCAGAGAAGGCCTCAGGGCAAACCAGAGAAGACGGTACTTGGTAAGGAGAAACACTCCTCAGCTACTCTGCATGCTTCAGTGGGAAAATGCAAATCAACTCATTCCCGCTTTTGAGGACAACTTCAGATAAAGGGTTCCCCAGGCAAAGTAACCCCTTCAATGTGCCTGTCTTTCCCCATTGCTGTCTTTTCCTGCACTACCTGTAGTGTGAGCTGTTGGGGGTGGGGAGGGGTTGTGGATGGGCTGCACAGGAGATGGGAAAGGAGTTGCATAGCAATGAGGAGGTGGAGGAGGAGAGAGAAGGAAGGGGCTTGGGCTTTCATGTGTGAGTACAACTTTGTGGAAAAGGCCTTGAACTAGGAGACAGGATTACCTCTAGTTCTGCCTCTGTCAGCTACCAGCTGTGGGTGACCTTGGGCAAGAAGTGGGATTTATAGGCAATCAGAGCTGAAGTGAATAATGTTGGAAATCATATCAATTTCACCAACTAGTTTTTTGTTTTTGTTTTTTAACAGCTGGGAAACTAAGATTGAACAAGATATTAATGGAGAGTAAGTGGGAGGCTAAGTTTAGAATTCAGGTCCTCCAGCTTTCGGGAACAGAGCCCTTTCCACCATCCCAAGTATCACACTGAGAGGTATCAGTACCAGCAGACATGGGTTTCCAGATTTCATAATTTGAATATGAAAGTTGGGGTGTGTCTAGGGGCTCAATTAAGACTTTCAAAACCTGAATATCTAAAAAAATTATGGTGACTTTCCCCAACCCCCAGTGTAGGTAAAGTTGATCCTTGAACAACATGGGTTGGAACTGCACGTGTCTACTGATTTGTGGATTTTATTCTGCCTCTGCTGTGCCTGAGACAGCAAGACCAACCCTTCCCACTCCTCCTTCTCCTCAGCCTAGTCAGTGTGAAGACAAGGATGAAGACTTTTTTGATGATCCACTTCCACTTGATGAAGAGTAAATGTATTTTCTCTTCCTTATGCTTTTCTGAAAACATTTTCACATCTAAAATAGGTGTTAATTGACTATATTATTGATAAGGCTTCTGTTCAGTAGGCTATGAGTAGTTAAGGTTTTGGTAGTTAAGTCAAAAGTTATATGAGGAATTTTGACTGTAGGGGAGAGGAGGTTGGCTCCCCTAATCCCCGCCTTGTTCAAGGGTTAACTGCAATTGAAAATAAAAGCAATGCTAAATTGTTACACAAGTATAAGCAACTAGAATAATTGTTTTTTCTCATGATGACTACTCTGATGGTTTTCAAATAATAAATTCAATAAAAAATTTTTATTTTGGGTGCCCTTGTTTTAATGGTGATTTGGGCACATGTTTTTCGGCATATTGGGAAATCCATTTGATGATCCTGAATGTCATTATGTACTTATTTTTGAGTGAGTGCATGAGCGAGTTGTGTGAACACATGTTTGGGCAATTATCTTTTGTTATTTTTGTGTTCATGTGATTTTCAATGATTTTAAGTACTTTTTTTTGGTGCAAATATGTATGTGTATAAATGCAGATTTCTGTTCTCTTTTTTGTAAAGAGTGAGGCAATCAAACGATGGCTAAAATTGTCAGGCTTTAGTTTGCTAAGTGAGACAATGTATGTTACAAGAGCCTTTCACATGGCATGAAGGCCACTTTTTCTTAACAAGTAAAAGGTACGATCACTCCAGATGCATCTCAGTCTCAACTTGAAATGTAGAAAAGCATCTGGGATCTGAATTTCTAGAGAAAGTGATTGTGTCAAAGGAGTCAAAGAATGGGCAGGTTTGCTTTAGGCTTTATTGATTTTCATACTTTGCTTTTTAGAGGTTTGGTCTCAGTAACTTTCAATGTTTCCTTGATCGGCAAGGAGTTTACTGTAGTTTTTCCATGTTTATTTATGTGAGACTTGTGTGTATGGTATGCATATATTAAAAACATGACATAATATATGTTTTGATACATAAACACATAATATTTCATATTGGTGGCTCTTTTGGTTTTGGCTTGGCTTGTCTCTCCAGGGGCCTGAGCTTGGGGCTGGATGTGAGATGAGTGCTACATATCTTGGATATAATCCATAACCTGGTGTCATTTTAGCCTCAGGCAAATGCTCCCTGCCTGCCAGTAAGACTTTGGCCCTGTCTACAGAAGAGCTCCCGCATGTCATTGGGAGATCCCCCTCAAACTGAAATCTGGACTTATTCCCTGTAATGATAACAAGAGTTGGAGGAATTCACTGTAGAACACCCTGCATTCTTTTTCCCGAGTGGCTTCTCATCTGTGTTGCCAGTTCATTCGCAGAAAAGATTACCGTAATACTAGGATCGTGTTTGTTGAGTGTTAGTGTGGGCCAGTGTTCTCAGGAGTAGCAATGGTGTCTGCTATACCTCCTCTAGCCACCAAAGGATATTTGGTAATGTCTGTAGACAGTTCTGGCTGGTAATATCTGGAGACAATTTTGGCTGTTCTGGACAGGGGAAGACTGCTACAGGCACCTAGTGGCTGGAGGCAGGGATACTGCAAAACAGATTATAGTGCACAGTGCAACAACTCTGTCCCCAACAAATAATTATCTGCCCCCAAAAGTCACTACTGCTGAGGTTGAGAAACCTCGGTGTGTGCTCTGTGTTCCTTTGTTACAGGTGTGTAGGTACTAATGTCTGCTGCCCATGCTAGAAATAAAAGGCACTATGGCTTGGAGTTAAGAAAGTACATGACCAAGGTGTAGACTTGCATGGGAGCCAGGTCTGTCTGCTTCTGGATCCGCAGCTTGAAGCACCACTCTTGTTGCAAACATCCTCAGGCCTGTCTGAGCAGTATCCCAGAAAATGAGCTAGGATTTGCACTCAGTGCACCAGCACCCTTTACAGATAGAGGTGAACTGTTATTATACCGGAGAAACCATGTCTACCTTTTTCATCCTGACTCGCGGGATAGTGGGTACTGTGCAGTAAGTTTCCTGTAGTATAAAATTTGTCCTTGTTTAGCCGCCTCCTCTTCTCTCTTTCCTTCATCTTATCCTTTTGATTTTGCTTGTGTTGCCTCACGATAATCTTATTCTCCTTCAAAACTACAGCCCCTTCCTGAAAGGGATCTCCAGTAGCTCACGGGTCAACTTCATTCATTGCCTAATTGGATGTTGTCTGTGGGGGTGAGGTTGTTGATTGCTGACACCAGACAGACCAGAGAAAAGGACAGAGGACAGTTTCATCTGGAACTGGACATTCAGTTTTAAATTCTTGTGATGAAAAATTCTCTGGTTGTTCAGAAGCTAAGGAAACTAACAAATAAACCTGAATTTAGGTTTCAGATTGTGCCAGGATTTCATGGGAAAGCTTTTCCTCCCACAAAAGCCTCCTGAGGAATTCCTTTATCAGGAGAGATTCCTGGAGATCTCATTAGGTAAATTACTCTCAGATTAACATATTTTATTAATTACCTATTATGAGATCCCAAAGCTAAACAATCATAAAAACAACAGAAAGAAGTACATATAGTTCTCAGTGACTAATAGATGCCATGAAAGACATAATCAGTAAAATCAATTATATACATTATTATAATGAAAGGTACAGTTAGTGCTTTAAAATAATAATTAGGTTATTGGCTAAGAGGAAACTAGCCCCCCTCCATTACCCTGAAGCAAGCCCCGGAGGCTTCACTCAGAGGCTTTTAGTATAGAAATCATTGGTTTTATTGGCCAGGCAAATTAGTGACTCCATTAGCTTCACCAGTGGGGGACCCTGGTGTTCCTAAGTCACCAGGTGCTTTTGATCTGGTTGTGCATTTTCTCAAATGGAAAAATATAAGGTTGGAACAATGCATCAAAATGTGTACGAAATATATGTCAAGCTACGTGGATGGTGAAGGTAGGAGCTGAGGCAGAAGCAGTAAAATAGGTGGTGAAGGTTTGGCTGTGTGTGAGTGGAGTGTGTGCCGCCCGTGTGTCCCACCCAGTCCACACGCATGTGTCACTGGAGGGCTGATCAACAACATTTCCAAATCCCTTTCCAGAACTCAACTTGCCCATCTTGCTTTGTATGTAAAAATATTCCACTTGAACCTGTAGCAAAGCCACCTCCAAAGTGCTAATAAATAATATATGCAAAGCTTTTTTTTTTTTTTTCCTTATCAACATAAAGAAATGTGGAGTTGTGAGGCTGGTGAAAACTCGCATTAGACAATGTAATGAAGTAGGAATTAGAACAGCGTAGTTCCTCTGGCCATTATAAATGAGGACGGCAGCTACCTGGAGAATGGGAAAACTGATGAGTACAGTCTGTTGGGGAGAGCAGGAGGAAAATTTCCCTCAGGAACACATTTCAAATTACTTATTTATGAACTGATGAACTGGGAGACCACCTATCGAGACATCGGTGTAAGCAGTCTGCTGAAGACAGCTACAGAACTCCAGCTAATTTGTGCGGCTGTTTTCTGTTAGAACCCCTGCTCTCCAGCTGGGCTTTGGAGGCAAGAGATTTAGGCTCTGACTAGAAGTTACACTTTTCCTCTTTCTTGTCCGTGTACATATATACATACATATTTTAATACACTTGAATCATTTGGTGAGAGCCTGGGACAAGGCTCCTGCCATTGGCCTGGGAAGGGCTGGCATAGACAGGAGGTTGTGGTGTTAAGGGTCCTGCAGTCTGTGCCTTGTGGTCGGGGTGTGGGAGATGGAGTTTTGGGCTCCTGCGTCAGCTCCCCAAGGCAATTGGATCAGGCCATGGAGGGCCACACCACCTGCCTCCCCTTTTTGGTCAGCATCTTCCTCCCCATCGCCATGGTGACAGGGCATTGTGTGCTTCCTCTTCGCTGGGCTCTCTTCCATGATTTACATGAATGATCTCATTTTATCCTCATGAGAACCTTGTGAAGGTAGGCACTGTCATTATCCCCATTATATAGGTGAATAAACTGATTCAGAGAAGTGAAGTGACTGCCAAGGCCATGAGCCCAAGTCCTTCTGATGATGGGCCTCAGACCCCGAATCATCTCCCAGAAGATGGTACATGTTCACTGGGAAGGAAGTAGCCTCTCCCACAGAGGTGGGCCATGGACTTATTCTCTCTGCTGCAGGAGTGTGCTGAGCAGAAGAGGACCAGCAATCAGGAGACTTAAGTGTTGTGGGGAGACAGCGTAGCTGATGGTTAAGAGCTATGTCTCTCATTATTATCTTCGCTTTAGAGATGAGGTGACAGGGCTCATCAAAGCGAGGCAAACTTGCCCTAAGTCACACATGCAAGTGGAAGAGCCAGGGTGTGAACTGAGCCTGGGCTGTGAGCTTCTCACCGGGTAGGGAACTTCTTGAGGGTGGTGTCTGAATCTTATTCACCCTTTAATTCCCATTACCTGGCAATATACTTATAGACATGGATCTTCAAAATGTGTTTGCTGAATTAATTCTTTTTTTTTTTTTTTTTGAGATGGAGTCTCACTCTGTTGCCCAGGCTGGAGTGCAGTGGCATAATCTCAGCTCACTGCAGCCTCTACCTCCCAAGTTCTAGCGATTCTCCTGCCTCAGGCTCCCAGGTAACTGGGATTACAGGCACACACTACCACATCTGGCTAATTTTTGTATTTTTAGTAGAGATGAGGTTTTACCATGTTGGCCAGACTGGTCTCGAACTCCTGACCTCCAGGTAATCTGCCTGCCTCGGCCTCCCAAAGTGCTAGGATTACCGGCGTGAGCCACTGCACCCGGCCTGAATTAAATTTTCAACCCCAAATTCGGGGAGCTTGTGGAGCTCTTGCAAAGGTCCCCATTCCTTGGCAGGCACTGCAATAATAACAGCATGTAATATTGATTGCCCATCTAACTGCCGGTTCCTACTCCACTCCAGTACACGATCATCTTCTTCAGTCCCTACAGCCTGATGAAGCAGGGATGTTTATCATAATCCCCAGATTATAGGTTTAGGGCATTGATGCTCAGAGAGGTTAAGTCAGTGGTTATCAACTAGGATCAAATTGCTGCTCCCTGCCTCCCTTCCCAAGGGCCAACTGGCAATGTCTGAAGACATTTTTGGTTGTCACAGCTGGGGGTGGGGTGCTCCTGGCATCTCGTGGGTAGAGGTTAGGGTCACTGCTAAACATCTCACAATTCACAGGATGTCTCCTCACACCAAAGTATGACCCAACCCCAAATATTAATATTGTCCAGGTTGAGATAATCTGAGTTAAGTGCTTTCTCAAGCTATTAAGTGGCAGAGTCAGATTCAGACTTCCTTGTCCTATTCCAGAGCCTGGGTGCTAATCATACACTACGTGATTTTCTCAGTCTCTCCCTCCTCGGGTAGCCTAGAGTTTGCTCAGAAGACAGTTACATTAGAATGTGAGTCACGGGGCAGTAAGTGACTTGGGGGAATGAATAGGGAGCCTCCAATGTGGATCTCTATGCAAAGTAAGTCCTCAATCTCATCTTGAGAGTTGGGTCCTGACTATATCAAATAAGTAAATTTGCCTGCGTGGCAATTCTATTAGGGCCAGAGGTAGCTGGAGCCGGGAGGACTTGGTGGAAAGACAACAGGGCTCAGTATCCCAGGTTCCAGGCTGATGTCAGTAATTCCTGGTGTGTAGACTCTGGAAGGCCATGACACTCTCTGAGCCATCATTTCTTTAGCTATGGGACCAAGAAGCCTCTGCTCTGCCCGCATTGCAGAGCTCTTTGTGAAAAACCACGTGAGAAAATGGCCATCTAAGCCTTTTGAAAAGGTTAAAGGGCTTCATGTCGGCTGAGTTTCCCTTCATTACTTCAACAAATAGATGATAATAACAGTGACAGTTCGCACCACTGCTGTTGAGCATTTACTGTTTCCCAGATACTGCTTTGAGGACTGAAATGCTCCTCTCATTTAATCTTCAAAACAATTCCATGAGGAAGGCACTAAATTATAAGGACTCTAAGCCCTTTTCAGTGTTCGGATGTTAAACGTTTTAAAATTCTTAACAATATTTGAACAAGGGGCCCAGTAGTTTCATTTTACATGGGACCCTTAAAATTATGTGGTTGGTTCTTCCTTTAGAATGTCTGCTTCTAGCCCAGGAATGCAATAACCACTCCGTAGTGAAGCTATCAGACCTGGCCCGTGCCTTCACTGGATTCAGCAGAACAAAGGTTATTGAAGTTGTTCTGAACGTTTTCTAAGTTTTTTGCTTTCCCTATGAAAAGAAGCAGTGCCATTTGCCATACTTGTCAACCAGTTCCATCTACACATGGATCAGGTA
Organism: Papio anubis; assembly: GCF_008728515.1. Taxonomy (NCBI): domain Eukaryota; kingdom Metazoa; phylum Chordata; class Mammalia; order Primates; family Cercopithecidae; genus Papio; species Papio anubis. Next base: position 150,863,731 of record NC_044980.1, read on the forward strand.
GAAAGGAATGAGAAACTAGACCAAAACAACAAAATAACAAAGAACTGGTGAAGTAGTCAGGCTCTGGGGTCAGATGGCATCACAACAGCCATGATAAAAATAACAGAAATAGTACTGTCCACAGCAAATCTTCTTGAGGTCTCCATGTGCAGAGCCCTGTGGCAAGCGTTTGACATGTATGATCTCATTTACTCCTCACAATAATTCACGTGGTACCCATTATTATTATTCCTATCTTTCAGATGCAGAAGCCATGGCTGACTGGAGTTAAGTGACTTACCTGCCATATCATATACCCTAAGGGGGAATCCCAGCTTCATTGGCTGGCTGTAATGCCTTGGGCGAGTAATGCAACCATTCTATGCTTCACTTTCCTTGTGTATAATTGGGAATATAGCATACTCTATAGAGGTGCTACAAATTTCGAGTTAGGTATTGTAACCAGGAATTTAAGAGTAAGGGTCTTGTCCATTTTGTTTGCTGCTATATATACTATATTTTAAAACAGTGCTTGGCACACAGTTGGCGTATCAGTTATCTAGCTGCTATAATACTGTATGACAATCACTCACAAAACTGTAATAGTATATAATAATTAGTAATAAAATGTGGGTTTCTCTCCTACATGCCAGGAGTCATTTGGGCATTGGCTAGGTCTGCTGATCTTGTCTGGCTTGCTTATGGGTCTGAGGGTCAGCTGGTTCTTGTCTGGGTGCCTGGGACAACTTAGATCTGTTCCACGTATCTTTCACCCTGCAGAGGGCTAGGCTGGCATCGTCTCATGGTAAGGGCAGGGGTACCAGAATGCACATGGAAATGCACAAATGCTTTTTCAAGCCTCTACTTGTTTCACATCTGCTAACATCTCACTTGCCAAAGGAAATCGCCTGGCCAAACCCAGAATCAAGCGGAGGGACACGTCACCTTGCCCAAGGTGGAAGAGTGAAGAATAGGGGCCAATTTCGCAATCCATCTGACACAGTCGACTCAAAACAGATGTTTGCAGAAAGGATTTGAAAGTGTTTAGCACATGATAAAAGACAAAAAAAAAAAAAAAAGAAAGCTCACAACTTTAATAATAATAATAATTATTATTCTCAGATAAGGTATGGTGTTTGTAAAAGGGTTAACCCAAAGGAAGGATTTGACCATACATGCCTTTGGCCCAATCATTTCTTTGTGTTGTTATTTTTCTTTAAAGCTTCCAAAATATTTTGGGATGACAACTGGATACTGTTTCACTTTTTCTTTTAAAAAGGAATAGAATTTCACAGGTCATAAAAGTAACAGAAAAAACAGATTCTCCAGAAGCAAGGTGACAACAGGGCTCTTTGAATTTGTCAAAATGAATCCCATTTTCAGCAAATTTCCCCTGATGCTTTTTCATATTATGGCTCCATTCCTTTGTTTTAATCCAACAGGGAAGGGACCTGGGCTTTGAGAATAGTGATTGTTTAAACCTTCCTTTCAATGACTCCTGACAGCCCCCAGGGTGGAAGCCACTCACCTCCAGCCTGATTTGGCCTGGTACTTCTCGGCATGCCCTGTCTGTCTGCCCCTGGGTGCTGGTTTACAGTGATAGGCCCCCCACTTGTAATTTCTTGCAATGGGTTGAAGAGCCTGGCTCTCATTGAGCGTGTGTGTGTCTCTCTGTGAGCTGCCACTGCGTGCAGCGACGACGATGACAGGTTGGTTTAATGCAGCTCTTGCCAAGATTAAGGGGTTGTCAGACAAGTATCACGGGAGACTGAGGGATTGCTCTGAAAAGTCATTCTGAATTGCTAACTATCAGAGAACTGGCACTTGGATGGGGGTGGGTGCCTTGTATTTGAGGAGCTTCAGAGAGGCCCTTAGCAGAGCTGACTTCTCTCCTCACTCCAATGACAGTTTAGGTGGGCCACTGAGATGCCTCCATCCTGGATTTATGGGCCCCAGGGAGGTCCAGGATTGGACAACAGAGGACCCATCGACCTTGTAAAAGCATGGAAAAGTGTATGCTCATAAACGTGTGACCACATTTTTCTGAAGAGATAGGCCATAGCCTTCATCAGAATCTTAAGAGTCTATGACCCCAAAGAGTGGTCTGTCTTGTTCAGCCGTTTCCTAGTCAGAGCTACTGGCAGGGCTCTATAGGCAAGTTTAAGGGGTTTTGTCTGGACACCAAAAGTAATGAATAGTCATTAAAGAGCTTAAAGAAGTAAAGTGATATAGGTAGGTCTGATTTTCAGAAAACTTAATGCTAGCTATAGAATCTAGCTCTAGAATTGGGACAAAAATGGCATAGCTATAGCTATTTTCCTCTCATTTATATATTCCATAAATAGATATGCTGAGTGTCTACCCTGTGCAATGGGCAGTGAAGAGGATACTCAGAGATTATGGCAGTTAGAGTGCCTGCCCTCATGGAGAAAAAGTAAGCCTCGGGGGACTGCTGAATAATTTTAATACAGCCAGACATCCTAGCACAGCTTGAGAAATGCTATTTGATCACCCGTTCATTCATTCATTTAATAAATACTATGTGCCAGGCTCTGTGCTAGGCCTTGTGTATATCAGAGAGAGAATATACAAAGGCAGTGAGGACATAGGAGTAATGCACCCAGCGTAACCTCCCAGACTCAGGGACGGTGAAGGCTCTCACACCATTCCAAATAGGGACAGAGGGGACACACTTATTGGGAGAAGTCCTAGCCTCTCTAAGAGCATTCCCTACTTCGTAGAAATCTGAATATCTTGGACTCATTGTCTTCTTGTTTACCAATAGGGACAGGGACTTGCTGAGGACAGAGTGGAGAGGGCTGTGTAGGGTTAATAGTCCAGCTCCTGCACCATGAATTGGATGTCAGAAGCCTTAGGTTTAATCCTGTTCGTACTTCTTACTGGCTGTGTGACCTTGGGCAAGTCACCTCATCTCTGTGAAACCTCCAGAGGGGCCATAGCTTTCGTCAGACCACTATTTGGGGGTCAATCCCCCAACTTCATCTGAGAAACAGGGTTGATAATATCTGCCATGCCGATGTCAAAGGAATATTATGAGTATCCCTGTCCTACCCACACAAAGGCTGCTATTGCTCCACAAAAAAGGGTCTGTGGCTCTATTGTCATAGCTGAGGAACTCCTCCAGGCTCTGCCTTCTAACCTCCACTTTGTCTCTCCTTATCAGGTTAAATGTGCACTTCATTTCTCTCACCCTCTCTGACTTCTTTAGATTGGTGAACAGTTTTACTTTCACTCTGGCATGCTGCATTCCAGAACACCCACCTTAGTTTTACGTGCCGTTGTTGACACCTGACCCCATAGCCCAGGTAGGCTTCTGGGACCCGAACAGTCCAACTGGAGTCCATATTCCTGGGCTTCTGCCTGTCTGGTAGGAGGACTGGACACAACAAATAAAAGGAGATGTGGAAAGATCATGCCACATTCACCAGACTGTTTCCTCTTTGTGGGCATGCAGAAAGATTACATTTCCTAGCCTGCCTTGCAGTAAGTTGGGGCCATGTGGTTGAGTCTGTCCAGAAGAATGTGGGCTGGAGTAATGTACACTAGTTCTGGGACTGGACCTTTAAATCCTTATGGGTAATACTCCAACCCTCTCCTTCCCTGCTGTGGGGACCAGAGGAGGGCTGCCTAAGTCTTGTGGACTGTGATGTGAACAAGAAATAAACCTTTGTGTGCTAAGCTTTTAGGGCTAATCTGTTGTGGCAGTTTGTGTTAATAACCTAATGCAGGTTATAACATACAAAAGTATCTTTAAACTTTAAAACAACTTACATTTTAATGTTTTAATTCTTATGCATATTCTCTCACTGACAAATGATGTCAGATGTTTGTCACATTTTCCTAATTGCTCCCATTTTACCTCTTTCAGTTGCAAGTGACAGAATCCCACTTAAATGAGCTTTAGCAAAAGAAGGATTTTTTTTTTTTTTTTTTTTTTTTTGTGGGAGAGGATGCATATGGAGTTTAGTTTCTAAATATTATCATGAGACTTGATTTCCTCCCGTCTCTTAGCTCTCCTTCCTTCTGATTGACTTTATCTGCATGTATACCTTCTCCTCATGGTGGTTGGTCCCTGGCTGCTCTAAGCTCATGTTCTACCAACTAGGAAGGATAACAGAAATCTGAGACAACTTTTTCATCAGTGGTTCCAGCAAATTTCTGGGGAGTACTTTTCTGAGTTAGTGTGGGTCACCTGACCATCCTCGAACTGGTCAGTCACCGTGTAGTTACTTGATCAGGCCTGAATCATGGACTCATCCCTGAAGACTGAGTAGTAATGGCCTACCGAGATTGATGTGGAAATGTTCCTCAAAAGAAAACTGGAGTGTTAGTATCCAAAAGGGTAATAGATGTCCACTAGCATCAGATTATAATAATGAAAGGTAATTGTATTAGTCTGATTCTTCTGAGAGACAACCAAAAAGATAGACAGACAGACAGACACATAGACAGACAGATAAATAGATAGTTAGATAAATAAATAGATAAATAGGACAGAGAGATAAGCAGGGATTTCTTACAAAAATTGGCTCATATGATTATGGAGGCTGGGAAGTCCTATGACCGGCTGGTGGTGAGCCACTGGTGTGGCTCAGTCCAAGTCCAAAGGCCTCAGAACCAGGGAAGCTGATGGTGTAACTCTCAGTCTGAGGCAGAAGGTTTGAGAACTAGGGGGCTGCTGCTGCTGCAAGTTTTGGAGTCCAAAGGCAGAAGAACCTGTAGTTATGATGTCTAAGGGCAGGAGGAGAAGATTATCCCGGCCGCGCAAGAGACAGAATAAATCTTCTGCCTTTTGTTCTCTCCAGGCCCTCAGCTGATTGGATGGTGCTGGCCCACGCTGAGTGAGGGTGGATCTTCCTTTCTCAGTCCACTGATTCAAGTGCTGATCTCTTCCAGAAACACCTTCACAGACACACCCAGAAATAATGCTTTACCAGCTTTGCCTTAATACAGTCAGGTTGACACCTAAAATTAACCAGCATAATAATAATATTTAATAAGTGCTTGATGGGTGTTAGAGATGGTGATGGGCACTTTCTGTATATTATCTCACTTTTACCTCCCAACCTCCCTAGGAGGTAGATTCTGTTATCTTTGGAGTAATAGCAATGGAATCATTGGTCACTTTCCATAATATGAATTTGATATGTATTAATACATATATTTGAGTACAAACATGATTGCAGGGGTGACTGTACCCATTGGTAATCTAGTTTCTCTTGCAATAGGAGAACAATGGAATTCCAAGGGGAAGAATTGTTTGGTGTAGAAACGTTCTTGCTTTACAGGAAACCATCATTCTGAGCAAACTATCGCAAGGACAGAAAACAAACAGCGCATGTTCTCACTCATAGATGGGAATTGAACAATGAGAACACTTGGACACAGGAAGGGGAACATCACACACTGGGGCCTGTCGTGGGGTGGGGGGAGTGGGGAGGGATAGCATTAGGAGATATACCTAATATAAATGACGAGTTAATCTGTGCAGCACACCAATATGGCACATGTATACATATGTAACAAACCTGCACGTTGTGCACAGGTACCCTAGAACTTAAAGTATAATAAAATAAAATAAAATTAAAAATTAAAAAAAAGAAATGTTCTTGCTTTAGTGGTTTAGGCCATTCTAATGAACAAGAAATATGGGGCTTACACTGTATTTATTCGTGGAGAGATATTAATATAACACTGTTCCAGTGTCATCAATACAACAGTAATTCATGACTCTGACAACAGAGCAGTGTATTCTGTGTTGTCTCACCACTGGGGAAACCTGACTTTGAAGCTGAAGCTACCAAAATAAGAGTCACAAACCACTGATACTCAAATTCTCCTTATTCTGACAGGTACAATCTTAACATTTCAGGACAAAGGAGGTGGAAGGAACTAACACCTCCTAAATTCTCCCCTCTAATTGCATATCAGATGGTCTGGCACACTTTGAAGCTGGTCATGGTGGGCAGAGAGAGATGGGGAAAGGGTCAAAGCTGGGCTGCTCAGCAAAGTTACTGTGAGATGGAGACGGTTGGAGGGTGTGGAGACAGAAGTGACTCCATCTTGAATGCTAATCTGCCGTGTTGACTTCTGATTAACCCCAGTCCTGTGAATGCCTCTGTGTTTCTACGTTATTTACTTCCCTAGTGTGAGAACATGTCAGCCTTGATGTTATTGTACTAATTATAGGCTATGATGCATGTAGCATTCTTGCCTGACCTGGAGGGTTGCCTTTAACTGTCCATATAATTACCCCCTTTCCTTATGGTCTATAAGCCCTGGGTCTGGGAGTAACAGGTTGGAGAACTACCTGTCTTGTGGCTGCCCAAGACCATGCTTCTGTCTGTAAGTTTCCCTAACACTCTTTGCCGAAAAACTGGATTTGTCTGTCTCTTTTTTTGGTTTCTCGGCTCCTTGGCCATGTGGGGGTCATTTTGCATATATGGCCCTTTCATGGAAGAGAGTGCCCCTTCACAAATGCATGAGAAGAAACAGCGCAAACAAGGCAGCTTTCTCTCATCTACAGGCAAGGCGACATTCATTCTCTCCTTGGCAATGAAGGGCACGCTGTCCTTAGATGTTTGCCACAAATTTTCCCTCTGAATTCCTGTTTGGAGAATTGAGTTTAGTGACACTTTGATTAATGTTATTACTATTTTCTCTGAAAGAGCAGTAACTTTTACTTGGGGCCATGTATTATGTGCTTTCCCCAGCTCAACTTCAGAATTCTGGCAGGGGGCAAACGCTGGTTGTGGCAAAGATGGATAGTAGTCCACCAGAAATATGTTATCCTTTTTCCATCCTGTGCACCTAGCTAGCACTAAGCGGCAGTTGCCTGGCCGTGGACTACATTTCCCAGCACCACTTGCATCCATGTGTGGGCACGTGACTAGTTCTCCAGTGGAATGTGAGTGTAGCCCTTTTTAGCTGAGTTTCCCAAGAAGTCAGTGTATCATTTCTGCTTTTTCTCTTCTCATCTACTGTTCAAACATAAACGCCTTCAAGGCCCTGTAAGATGCTGTGGGGCTATAAAATTGAAGTTGCCTCGGTCCTGAATCACCACATGGAGAAAAAAATGCACTCCAACTAGGAAAAACCACCTTGGATTGTTACATGAAAAACAAATTTGTATCTTGTAAAGCCACTGAAATGTTAGGGTTTGTTGGTTATAGTAGCTAAGTTACCCTAATTAATACATTGGCTGATCAATGAACTAGTAGATAATCCTTATGATTATTTTTTCACTAGCAAAAGAAGATATTTAACTGATAGTTGTTATCCAATCATGATCTCTTTGAAATTCAGTGCTATAGAGAAATAGTCCTGAGCCTGTTATAAAATAAACAGAAACAGTTAAGCATAAATTTAATATTCTTTTGATAAAACAGACACCAGCCACTAATGAAGACAGTTAAGTAAATAGTTTTAGCCCGGAGCACAATTGTACAGTTCCTGTTTTCAAATATGTTGATCCTTGATAAAGTATCTGGACATTAACCTTAAGTCTTGACACTTACAAACATAATTAAAATCTTTTACAGTGAATTCCAAAGACAGTTGTAATTATTTTGCTATGCTGAATTTGATTGTATAATATACAAGTGAAAACATCTATTAAATATTTACGGAGTACCTACCATGTACAAATCACTGTGTTTGATTCCCTTCTCATTCATTCAACAATTTTTAACCACGTATAACATGCCAGTCACTGTATTTTCTCCCTCTGTCTCTTTCTTCAACAGACATTTACTTGTCACCTCCCATAGGCCAGAGAAAAATGCTAAGTGAGCACTGGAAAGATGAGGAAGTCCTCAGGCCACCATATTAAAAAACACTATGACAACAAAAACATTTTAAAATTGTGATAACGTAACATGCATATTAGGGGAGTGAGTGTGCTTATAGGCCCATTTTATCATCCCTTTCCTACATGGATAGGTCTTCCAGCTCTTTCCAGACATGTTTGAGGAACTGTGTCCTGCTGGGATCCCATAGGCCTTTCCTTCGTTACCGCTATATATGTTTGAGGAACTGTGTTCTGCTGGAATCTCATAGGCCTTTCCTTCGTTACCACTATATGATATAGTTTCTTTTTCTCTGGCCTTTCTTTATTGATCACTTATATAAATTGCTATCAACAATTTTGAAAACCTATTCTCTGATCTGCTTTTATTCCTCTTCTGTAAAACCAGTCATAATGCAAACTTTTAGGACACAGAAAACATTCTGGGGTTTTGGGCATTTGAACCCTAGCCCCCTGAATTCTATAGTCTCTTATCAAGACTTGTGCAACCTGGAAACAATACTCATTCAAGACTTGCACTCTTCAGTATGGTAGCCATTGGCTACATGTAGTTACTTAGATTTAAATTTAAATTAATTAAATGTAACAACTCAGTTCCTTGGTTGCACTAACCACATTTTAACTGTTTAGTAGCCATATGTGTCAAGTATATGGGTACCGTATTTGATAGCACACAAATATGAAACATTTCATCATTGCGGAAAGTTCTATTGGACAGTTCTGCTCTAGATCATTGGGAATCTAGAGGTTGAATTTATTTAGAAGAAATAACAGGGAAGCCTGTGAATAGTAATAGGGCCTCAGCATCTGGGCTACGATGTATTTATTTTTTACTTGTCTCTCTTCTTGCTAGAAACCGTCAGGGTTTTAGAGCAGGAAGTACCTCATGCACCTTTATATTGCTAGTATTTAATATATAGGAGACACTCAGGAATGTTTATTGAACAAATGAAGGAAGCCTAGTTATCAGGATAATTCGGCAGAGATGATGGGGGAAGTACAAAAAGTTGGTTGCTGACATTACTGAAGACCTTGCTGTACATGCATCATGAGGATTCATCCTAGAGAGAGAGCCAAATCGAATGGTTTTAGGCCAGACAGGGGAGAGAGAGACCAGACACTAGACAGCATTTGACATGATTCCAATTTCCTCAAGTTTATTAGGTCACTGGCTGCTAATCTGATAAATTATTTGAAATGACCCCCTGGGTAAACTATCTTAGGATCTATGTTGAATTTCTAAACAGTAGGTGCTTGGTATTTGTTGAATGAAGACACTTCATCAATATCATATTTATTTCTTTGCTTCTTATCTCCCAGCCCTGCCATCCACCCTTCTACTCCTCAAGAGATTATAAGTTTCATGAGGGAAAGGTCTATGTCTATTTTGCCTATTGTTGCATAGTTAACACCTAGAATAGTGCCTAATACATCATAGCTCAATAGATATTTCTGGAATAAATGAAGAAAGAACCTTTAATAACTTAACCCAAAGGACTACACAAAGGTGGAAATTTCAGAGATTGTGGCAAGGGGGGGGGGGAATATTTTGGGGACAGGAGAGACAGTTTTGGGGACTCTCAACCTCTGTAAAGATTCGCTGCCTCTGCCTCTGCACAGGACTAGACCAACCCTCAAAAATGATGGGCCTCAATTTGAAATTTAAATCCCCACAGGACTCTAGGTGCATACAAGGCATAATACTAAATGGTTGATAACTCATGACATTTATTTCCCCACATGAAGAACCACAGGACAGCATCTCTTGTCAGAAGGGAAACAGATTTGTCAGAACGGAAACCAGCCGTCCTATGCTCTTTGTATTTTTATGATTTATGTATTTATTGGATGCACCTACCACTTAACAACCTCTGGGTGCTTTTATACATTTCATAGACAAAAGGCAGACACTGCTATTGTGGATTATGAGGTGGAGAGGAACCAACAAAATAACATCTATAAATCCCAAAGCACATCATAAAATCATCAAATGCTACAGAAGCTGTACTTAGACTCCCTAAGTAATCAGACACCTAAATGGAAAACTCTGAAGTCCTGAGCTTTAGTCCTGGCTCTGGCACCTATTAGATTTCACAGCCTTGAGTATGTTTCTTCATCTCTATAGGTTCATTTTGTTCATCTCTAAAATGGACATAATAACAATAATTGCCTGGTTTACCTTGTACAGTTGGAAGATCTAATGCTCACGACTGCTTGTGAATCACAGAGAATAACCAAATGTAATAGATCAGCATTTAAAAATTTTATTTTTTATTTTACTTTAAGTTCTGGGATACATGTGCTAAACGTGCAGGTTCGTTACATAGGTATATTTGTGTTATGCTGGTTTACTGCACCTGTCAACCCATCATCTAGGTTTTAAGCCCCAAATGCATTAGGTATTTGTCCTAATGCTCTCCCTCCCCTTGCCCTTCTCCCCACAACAGGCCCCAGTGTGTGATGTTCCCCTCCCTGTGTCCATGTGTTCTCATTGTTCAACTCCCAGTTAGGAATGAGAACATGAGGTGTTTGGTTTTCTGTTCCTGTGTGTTTGCTGAGGATGATGGTTTCCAGTTTCGTCCATGTCCCTGCAAAGGACATGAACTCATTCTTTTTTATGGCTGCATAGTATTCCATGGTGTGTATGTGCCACAGTTTCTTATCTAGTAATAGACCTGCATTAAAAAATAGTAACTCCACGTCTGTGTGAATTTGAATTTCCTTGCTGCTGTCCGTGATGTAAGCCTCCAAATGATGTTTCGCTATTACTCTGTGTTGCGATCTTCCTAAGATGTGATCCCTGGTACCACTTTGAGAACATTGGTTATTATCTTTCACTTGGAATTTCTTTTCCTGATAATTCTCAATTGCTAAGATCTTCCAGAGAAATTTGAGTTTAGCCTCTGGGTTCATACCTGAACTAAAAGAGATAAAACATAAATAATCATACAAATAGCTATCATTTATTAAGTCCTAACTGTATGTCTGGCATCTTGATTTTATGTACATCAACTTAGGTAATCCTGACAAAAACTGTATGAGTGGATACTATTAGTATTTTCATTTTATGAGTGAAGAAACTGAGGTTTAGAGATGGAAAGTAACTTGACCAAAGTAACATAGATAATGACTGGCCAAGTCAGAAGTGGAGCCTAAAACCTGTGTTTTTCACCTTTACTTTAAAATGCCTGCTTCAATGAAACAAAAGTTGAATGAGGTTTTGATGTGGGATAGTATTACACATAAGGAACACAGGTGGTATAACGTGATAGTACAAAATTGAGCATTCTAGTTTCTAATTTTGTTTCTACACAGATGTTTTCTGTCTTTGGTTACATAATTTAATCTCCATAGTCTTAGTTTCTCTATCTGGAAAATGGCAGCTCAGTTGCAATTGAAGTTGATTAGATAATATTGTGGTCTTCTTTATTTCTAATACTCTTAATCCTGTCTTTAAAGAAAAGCAAAACACAAACACTCAATTCTTTTATTATGCCAGAATATTGGCAACATGAGTATTAATTTTTTAGGTTTCAGTGGAATTGGATAAACAAACCTCTTTTATCTGAGAGATTAACTTGTTCTATCACTTGGACAATTTTAATAGCCTCCAACAGGTCTTCCTGCTTCTACTCTTGTTCCTCATGGATAATTCACCACCCACATAGCTGCTCCCCTTTATACCAAACATCTCAGAAGAGTTTCCTGTATTGTACCCACCATGCTCTTCTTTCTCTCTAATCATACTTTAATCTCCCCTTCTCTCCGTGGAGACTTTCTTGTCAAGGGCACAGTGGCTACCATCTTGTTGTAATCAAGGACTGGTAATCAGACCCCATCCTACTCTACCTGTTAGCAGCATTAGTCACAGTTGACTTCTCTTTCTTCTTGAAATACTTTTTTCACAGAGCTTCTGCTATGCTGCAATCTCCTAGTGTCCCTCCTATCTCACTCCCTGTCCTTTCATAGTCTCATGAGCTGGCTCTGGGAGTCTTTCTTTAGCCCTCTTTTTTTTTCCTTCCATTCTCACTCCCTAGGTAGATGGATCTAGTCTCATGGCTTTAAATGTCGTCTCTATACTAATGATTGACACATTTCTATTTCTAAACTTAATATTTCTTTTGAGTTCCAGACTCATACAATTGCTCTCGTCATAGGTCCATTTGGATATCTATTAGGCACCTCTAATTTCACATGGCCAGAACTCTTGATTTCCCCTTCACCTCCAACAAAATTCCCATATCTCCCTCAGTGTGTCCTGCCTCAGAATAGATGACCGCCATTCCCTCAGTTTTTAATCCCCAAATCTAGGAATCACCCTTGATCACTTCTTTTTTTCACAGCCCCAAATTTCTCATCTCTATCAATACATACTATTGCCTCTGCTTTTAAAGCTTTTACCCTCCATCAGAGATAAAGAAATAATCCTTATTTTAATACCCTTCAATTTTATCATGTTAGGACCAGTAGTTACATGACTGGAAAGCAGATATCAGCCTCTGGTGTAAATAATTTAGGAAATTTGGAGGTGAAATGCTTTTAAAGCTTTGGATGATGTGAAGCAGCCATGTCATTTCATGCAGATCCAGGTATGATGGCGATGGCAGGAGAAGCTGGACCTCATTTTTCTCTTTGCCACATTCAGGGTGTTGTGCTAGTATTATAATATCATTTTTGTTGGGGAGGTCTGGGAAGTTTTGAAACACTCACCAGTTCACAGGTTGGATTACAGAAGAGGCGTGTGCTTAGGGTAGTCAGGGAAAGCTTCATGGGAAGAGTGGGAATTGAATTAGCCATCGTATATGGATTAGAATCAGTTCTCTCTCTGAGAGGGAGAGTATTACAGTGAGAGGGCAGTTCTGGGGACAAAAGTACAAAATGTGGGGATACCCAAGTAATATTTGGGTAGCCCATGGGAGAAACAGGAAGGCTAGAGTGAAAGGTTTAAACAAGTTATAGGCGAAAAGATTCACATTGTAGATTTGATTTTTTTAACCTAATATTTATGGAAAATGTGCTACATAGGTAAGCACTGTATGTATTAAGTGTTTATATGTGCTACTTTATTTAATTATCACAACTATCCTATGATATGGGCGCTATTTTTAATCTCATTTGCACAAGAGGAGACAGTGGCTCAGGGAGGTAAAGAGACTTCTATAAGATTATGTAGCAAGGACTAGAACTGGGGCACAAACCCGGGCATTTGGATCCTAGAGGCCCTGCTCATGATCGCTATGAAGTCTCTTGAAGCCATTTTAATGCAAAATGGTAAAGGTGTAGAGGGAGTGGAGCTTTGAGATATGCAGAAGGTGCTTTTTTGGTCTTTAATATTACTACAAAGAGACAAGCTTAGATTATCTTCAGCAATAGAGTTTATTGTAAAGGTTACTGACCCTCAGTGAACAAGATATCCTGGGTTCTAGTACTTTCAAAACTGGGATATATTCCATGCTCCATGGCTAGCTCAAGATGCCTCACTCATGAGTCATACCTTCCAAGAGACAGGATCTAAATAAGCCATTTGTCACTACTCAGCATGAGGTATCTGTTGGGTGGGGTTTCATATCAAGCCAATGGAGGCATTTTTTGTTTCTTTTTTACTTTGTTTGCATTCAACCTATAACATAGATTCTTAGTCAATTGGTCCCTGTCTACACAGGCACCAGAGTAACCTCATGACAGCAGTTGCAGAGACAGTGCCTACATGGGGCCAACAGTTTACATCAGCGTGTCAAGGAGGCCAATGGAGACCTTGGGGACTGAGGAGGTGGCTGTCGCTCCACTCTAGCTGATTTCCATGTGAAAATAGAGGGTCAAGTGATCTTCAAGAGATGTAAAATCCCTAGGAAATTTCAATACTGACAACAGACTAAAATAAAAACAGTAGCAGCACGCTTTGGGTCAAAGAAAATGTTTCAGTTTGCTACTGCTGACTTGAGTATGCCTCTTTGGTATTGGGAGATACTTGGCTTTTCAGAAATGGCTTTGGGATTAGTTTTTCTGGGAGACTTCTTAATGGAACATTGAAGAGTGACTGAGAGATCAGCTTGGCTTGCCCTTGGAGACCAGATCAGATGTATCCAAAGCCTTCCTGGTCTTAAAGGTCACCAATTCTCCTGCATCCTTCAGCCCACCTGAACTCCTGAATACCTCTCTGTATCTGAGGGTGTTTGGGGAGTCTGGAATCGATGATCCAGCAGTGGGTTTCAGGAACATCACATTTGAGTGAATCACCTTCACTTGCTTTAACAGATCCGTCTTCAGGGGAAGCTGATTGCTCCCCTATCCATATCATACTTTGATTCATTTATACTTAAGTGATGAAAGTGGTCTTTTCTCCTCTCTCTTTAAATGGATACTAACCCAGGAGGGGCTTGGGGAGTTGTAAAGGGGAGTGCTGACTCCTTGGACATATTCTTGGTTGCATTCTCAAATGGCCCACTCAATTAGGGGTAATATTTCATTGACTTGTGTGCCTGATGGCTCCCTAGCCAGCAGTGTTTTCTAAATGGTCCTGAGGCAAGACTTTGGGCTTCAAAATCAGCCCTTCATCACCTTTATGTCTGGGGCTGCATTGGCATAGGCCGGATTGAAGCAGTTATTTCCATCCGGGAAGCAGCCACAGTCTCAGACTGGGAGGTCTTGACTTGGACTGGCCTCACTTGTCAAAAGAATGGGTATTCTGACACTTTCTGGGGCTGGACTCATACAGCTTCCTTATCTGCATGTTGAATCTGACCACTATGGTGCCTGTCTGGATTTTCTATAAGGGAAAGAGATGGTTGGATTGGAAAACAAATCAGGCTGTTTACATGTTTTCCTGGGTCGGCATAGAAAGTGTAAATGTGTTCAGATAAACAGTCTTATTTTTCCAGAAAGCTCCACGTCAGGGAATGCTACAAATTAGTCTTAGCTTCAAGGGTGAAACAAATAGTTGCTTTGCTTGATATTTGCATCAATAGCACAACTTTTGTTAAAGAAATTTAACACAATGGCAGGAGATGTGTGTGTGTATGTGTGTGTATCTGTGTACTGTAGTCCCTAGGTGCTATAGGCACTGGTGGAAATTTTCCTAGTGACTGGAAGAATACATGATGTAGATGACCTTTTACTCTAATTATAAAACTGGCTTGATCTGAATCTTTGGAAGTAATTGATTTGGCTCAGTGATGAAATATTCTCAGTAGATCAACCTCAAACTTCCTTATACGATTACACCTTTGGCTTTAAATTAGTGGCTGGGTATAATTTGTAGCAAATACAAAGTTTGGAAACTAGTTGTCTATTTGAAAAATGTGGAAGACTATATGGCAGCCTGGTAAGGACAGGAACTACAGCAATAATTGCTAAAATAAATTGAGGATACCAGGTACAGTCACCTTTCTGATGACATTGATACAGTTTATCTCTGTGAACTCATTGGATTCTCACAACAACCCTATGAGGTGGTTGCCATTATTATCCCTATTTTAGGGATGAGAAAACTGAGGCATGGAAAGACAAACCACTAGCTCAAGGCCGCAACATTAGAAGAAATAGAAAAGCTTAGATTTGAAAATGGGTGACTTAGTTTCAGAGTTTATTTTCCTGCCTACCTTGCAATCATGCGTTTCTCATTCTATAGTTGAATACCTCGGTCTTGCACAGTACTTAGCACCCAGTAGGTATGTTAGATAAATTCTAATGCTTAGATAAAACCCATTAATAGACATGAATTTCTTTATAAATGTCAGTTTTTATTGTTACTGTTGATTCTACTACTATTAGTAATTGCAATAGCTGCTATTTATTGGATACTTTCTCTGTACCAGGCTGCACTTTGCATGCATTATTTCATTTCTTCCTCATAACAATTCCATATTGTAGATAGGAATACTGAGGCATTGAGTAGGTAATTATTTACATTTATAAGTCATTCTGCTAGAAAAGAGCAGTGTCAGATAGAAGTCTGTTCTTACTCCAGAGCTGGTTGCCTTGACTATCAAGGCAATAAAATGTCATCGCTATGAAAGCCTCCATTTTCTTCTTCTTTCAAAAAATATTCTTATTGGGGTTTTCTCAGGATAAAACAAAGCAAAACCACAATGATGATAATAAGCCAAAAATAGAATTTGAGATATACTCAAACGACAATATTTACTGGATAATGAAGGAAGTCTTCATTATCTAGGGCAGTGCTTTCCAACACTTCAGTCCTTGCACATGGTCTTTATGATTTTTGCCATATCTAAATTCCACATTAAGTTTTAATATTTTTCTATATTAATTAACTTTTGGAAACTAAAGTATATTGATATTTAATAGTTTTTTTTTTCTTTTTGTTTGTTTGTTTTTTTTGAGATGGAGTTGCGTTCTGTCACCCAGGCTGGAGTGCAGTGGTGCGATCTCAGCTCACTGCAACCTCCACCTCCCAGGTTCAAGCATTTCTTCTGCCTCAGCCTCCTGAGTAGCTGGGACTACAGGCATGTACCACCATGCCCAGCTAATTTTTTTAATTTTTAATTTTAGTAGAGATGCGTTTCACCATGTTGGCCAGGCTGGTCTCGAACTCCTGGCCTCAAGTGACCCTCCTGCCTTGGCCTCCCAAAGTACTGGGATTACAGGTGTGAACCACTGCACCCAGCCTTAATAGTCATATTTTGAGAGTTCGTGTGTGTGTGTGTATATATATATATTTTTCTAGAATACATAAAATAACATCATTGCTACTAAATAGAAAATCCTTTCTATATAATAGACAGTAATGTTTGCTATTTAGTACTGATTTCTCTTTAGAAAATATCTGTACTACCTCCTAAAGTCATCTTTCACACCTCCTCTAGTTCAGTTACTACTCCATGGGATACAAAGGTGTACAAACACTCTACAGGCAAATAAACCAACCTCAGGCTCATCTATGAAGCAAGAAATAGTTTGGGACCATTTCCAGTCAGGAAAGGGGACCATGTATGCTCTAAATGGTGCCACCCAACTGTCCCCACTCTGAGAAGGCAAGACATGTGACACAATGATGGTCCAATTAGCAAGGAGGGAGTTCAGAGCAGGCAGACGACTCTGTGGGCTGGATAGGAGAGCTTACTGCAGGAACTTTCTTTGAAAGGATGCACAGGATTAGCGTGGAGAGGTGAAGTGGGCACATCCAAGCGCCTGTAGGGGCCCAGCTCTCTGCTGTCTAGTTACCAACTTCCAGGTCACACCCGACCCCTTCAGGGTATGCAACTGTGAGCCAGCATCACAAATCAGATCTGAATAGGGGTCTTCATGGCCAACGGGGCGGGGGGGGGGGGGGTCAGGTTTCAGGTCCTCTCACCTCCAAGTTACACTGAAGCTGACCTTTTTCCACTTTTGCTGTGTTTTCTTAAGTCTATAGCGCATACCATCTGTTTTCAATTTTGTGAAGAGTAATAAAAAAATCTAATCCAGTTTTTCAAAACACTTAATTTTTTAAGGACAAATAGTCTCTTCTTTCATTTTAGTACTTCAGCGCTTAACAAATGGTATTTACTTACCAACACAATCTATGCAATTTCCCACCCTGATAATGCGTCTGTTTTTCTCCCGTCCATTTTAACACTTACTGTCTTCTTGTGTTAGCTATTAAAGACTGAGAGGAGTTAAAGATGTAAGCCAAAGCAGGTAATTTCCTGAAGAGAAGAAATGTACTTTAAATGATTTCTCTTTGTTAGACCTTTTTGTTCTCCTTTCATTTGGCTCTTTCTGAAAAAAATAAAATAAAATAATAAAGGTGGGGTTGTTGAGGGTGGGGGAATTAGCAACAACTGTCTTTTGGATCCAAAGAGGTGACAGGAAGCCTCTGAAAGCAAGAACAAACCCTAATTTCCTGGAAGCAGAGTTGGAGCTGGCCTTTTAGCACTGTTGCACATTAATGCAGCTTCCCCTCCCATTGGGAAGCTAAGGCTCAAGTGGCAGTCATTACTGCCAATAGCACGGTTACCCAGTGGATTCCCGGAAGGGCTCACTTGCAAGATTCAGTCAGATCATCTCCAGGGGCTTCCAGTTCCCATCATCTCAGGAATGAAATATTCAGTATCATCTTTCTGCACCTGAGGCTGCCATGGATTAAATTCTTGCTGCCTCCATTACTGGGGAAGCCAGGAGGTTGGGCTGTAGTGATTGGATATGAAGTACTTAATGACTGCACTTGGCTAAGAAAAGGCAAGAAAAAGAACTGGCCAGAACCATAGTCTCTACTGGTGGTTATGGGCTGGAGAACAGACCCTCCAGAGATGCTGTAGCTCAAGAATAATTTAGTTGAAAGACCTCCCCAACCTGCCCCAGACACATATTTTGAAATCACATGCCCCATGACCTGTAGTAACCCACAATGACAAACAAAACTGTACAAATGGTGTTAGTCTTAACCTGGACAACTTCACATTGGTTCCTCTTTTCCTGTCTGCTCCTCATAGTTTCCCCAAACTGCTGGGTTCAGTCTTCTGCTTTTCACGCTCTATGCCCTCTTTTTACATAAACTCTCATCAACTATGAGCTATGACCATGAGTCCCAAATCAACTGCTTTGGTGCAGTTGTCTTCTTGGGACATATTAACTGCTTAATAAACAATTATTGAATGGTTGAATGAATGAGTGAATTGAACTCATGGATTCAATTCACTTACTGACTTACGAATGTCATTCCCACCAAGTTCTAGATTTACATTTTCTTTCTTTCTTTTTTTGTTTTAGACAGAGTCTCACTCTGTCACCCAGGATGGAGTGCAGTGGTACCATCTTGGCTCACTGCAACCTCCGCCTCCCAGGTTCAAGCAATTATCCTGCCTCAGCCTCCCGAGTAGTTGTGATTACAGGCGTCCGCCACCATGACCGGCTAATTTTTAAATTGTTTATATTTTTAGTAGAGATGGGGTTTCACCATGTTGGCCAGGCTGGTCTCAAACTCCTGACCTCAAGTGATCCACCCACTTCGGCCTCCCAAAGTGCTGGGATTACAGGTGTGAGCCACTGCACCCAGCCTAGATTTACATTTTCAACTGCCTATAGAACATCTCTTCCTGAATGTCTATGGTAGGCTGAATAATGACTCCCCCAAATATGTCCATCTCTTAATTCCTGGAAGCTGTGACTTTTACCTTATATGGCCAAAAGTACTTTGCCTGGATGATTGTGTTAAAGATCTTGAGATGGGGAAAATTATCCAGGCTTAACTGGGCAGGACTGATGTAATCACAAGTATCCTTGTAAGAAAGACACAAGAGGTGTTAGGGACTGAAAATAACCATGTGATGATGGAAGCAGAGGCTGGAGTGATGCAGTCCAAACCCAGAAATCCCTGCAGCCTCTAGAATCTGGAAGAGGCAAGACATGGATTCTCCCATGGAGCCTTCAGAAGGAACTAGCCCTGCCAGTACTTCGATTTTATCCCCTTAAGACTCATTTTGGACTTTTCATCTCCAGAACTATAAGAAAGCAAATTTGGGTTGTGTAAAGCCATAGATTTGTAGTAATTTGTTACAGCAGCAATAGGAAGCTCATACAATGTCTTATGACAACTCTAACAACAAATTCGCTATCCTCTTTCCCAAATCCCAGCCTTCAGCCTCAGCTAATGGCTGGCTCATCCTCAGTGTCCCGGACTAGGCACATCTGAGTCTCCTTCAGTTTTTCCCTGTCCCTTTCCCTTTCAGTCAGGACTGCCAGATTCTGTTCATTCTGTACCTGGAATGTTTGGCAAGCCTATTCCTTTTGTTTGTGTCTGTAGCAATGTTGCTAGTAGCTAGAACACTGCCTGGTATGTTGTAGGCTCTCACTAAATGTTGAATGAATGTGAGTTGCTACTCTCCTCTTCTGATTCCTTTTAGATGTTCTTTCCATGGTGTATAATTTCTATTATGGAATCTCTGAGGGTGGGGCAGCATCTTTTCCCAGCATTCCATCCGGGTCTGGAACATACAGTCATCTGTGCATGGTGAATGAATACATGGACTTACTCCTTGTCACCACCCAATTATTGAAAAATGTCAGCAGTGGTGACAAGCACCAGGTAGGGAGTCAGAGGGCAGTGACTTTAGAGCTGTGCTCTGTAATTATCTCTCGCTTTCTCTCTCTCTCTCTCTGTGTGTGTGTGTATATATATATATATATATATTTTTTTTTTTTTTTTTTCTGGCAAGATGCAAATCTTTTCAAACCATAGTTTGCTCCACTATAAAATGGGGACTCACTTTTTGGGGTGTTGTGAGGAATACACCGAGGTCTGGCTCAGGGTATCAGATAGCTGATAGTTCACATCATTATTTTCCTGTTGACAGGGAGTACCCAGGTTAAGTTCTCTGTATTAGCCAATGGCTGGAGTGTGGCTGCAAATGCACATGGAGGGGATGCAGGGGCACTGGCAGAAAAGGAGGGCAAAGAATGGGGATGGGGAAGGCAGAGAGGCAGGCGTTTTGCATTCTATAATCGAGTACAATTTGGAAACACTTGCCTTGTGTAGCCCTCAGCTGCCTGTGAAATTCATCTGAATCTTGTTCCGTTGGCCTATGGGGTATTTTCAAATACAAATTAGGTTGGCCAGAATTCCTTTTCTGCACCAACTCTCCTGGGTGCAACTTAGAGGTTATTAAGATGCCTAATAAAAGGAGAGAGCACATTTAATAACATTACCATCAGCTCGACGGAGCTGAGCTATGTGGGCCCACAGTGCCCCAGAGCCCGCAGCCTCCCCCCACTGGTGCACTTGCTTAGAAGAGGCCCTATAATTATCCACATTTAAAAAGCACCATTAAATCCATCGAGGCAGTCATGTCCCATTTGCAGGGCCTTTCTGCCCACGTTACTCGGGAGACCCAGGCCCTGGCTTTTTTTGGCGGGAGGAAAAGGGGGAATAGATGGAGGTTCTTGGGCTAAAGTGATGGCTGGTTAAATTCACAAAATGGCAGTCTGCTAAGTGCCCTTGTCATTCTTGCAGGAGCTTTTCCTCCCTTTATTTTGTGGATTTATTTAGCAAATCTTTCATGAACGCTTGCTGGGTTTCAGCACCGTACCGCCCCTTCTCATGCGGGACTCCATTGAATCCTCCCAAGGACTCCTGTAGTAGATCAGTGGTTCTGAACTGGAGGTGTGCTGGGAAGCATTTGGCAATGTCTAGAGATGTTTTTGGTTGTTACAGCCTGGGTGAGGAGGTGCTACCAGCATCTAGTGGGCAGAGGCTGGGGATGCTGCTAAACACCCTACCGCGCACAGGCAGGCCCTTACAGCGGTGAATTGTCTGGCCTGAACGTCAGTGGTGGTGAGGCTGAACAACACTGCAGTTGATGCTGCGCTTTTCCTCCTTTGCAAATGAGGAAACCAAGGCCCCAGAGAGGTTAGGAGATTTCTGTGGTGTCACACAGCCGGTGAGTGGTAGATCCATCAGAACCCGAGCTCTTAACATTGTACTAGACTGCCTCCTGGTGTCTCACTCCGCACCCATTCTTTGCAACTAAGCTCCCTCCCTGCCCCTGCTCTAGACTGGCTGTGAGCCCTCAGGAGCCACTCACAGTTATACTTACTGGGAGTAATATGATGTTTGCTCTGGTGGGAGATATTTCCTATAAAGAAGATTCCTTTGAGGAATGTAAAATTGTCACATATTTTGAATAAATCAATAACCTATGCAAGAGCGGAGTCTACATGTAGCTTAGATCTACGTGAAATGTGAATAAAGTGCTCTTTTCCAAGCACATGTCCACGTGCAGTTTCACTTTAAATAAAGAGCCTCTAGTGGTTTTAGAAGTAGTGATCTGTGGGAGGAGCAGTTGGTGGCCTGGAGCACAGAAGGTGTGGTGTGCTGGAAATGATGGGGATCTGGAATCAGGAGCCCTGCCCTGTTCAACCTCAGGGCCTTTGCACAACTGCTCCCTCCCTCAGGAAGACTGTTCTTTCCTCTCTTCTCCTGGCTCTTTCCTTTTACTCCTACAGGTCTCATCATTAAAAATCATCTACTATTGGGAGGCTTTGCTCAGATCTTGGTTAGGCACCTCCTGTGTGCTTCCTGACACGCTAGCTCTTTCAGATCGGTTCTGTCCAAAAGGAATATAATGAACTGTATATGTAATTTTAAATCTTCTAATGGCCATATCATAAAAAATTAAATAAGGGCTAGGAAAAATTAATCTTAATAATCTATTTTATTTAACCCATCTGTCCACAATATGAACTTTTCAATATATAATCAAATTATACAAAAACTGTGAGTGAGATATTTTACATTGTTTTTTAACAAGGTCTCTGAAATCTGGTTTGTGTTTTACACTTACAGTTCATCTCAGTTGAGATGCTTAATTTTCAATGATTACAGTGAAATATATAGTCCTCATAAAACAACAAAGCTACATTTAGTAGAAAAATACTTTATACTGTTATAATTTTTAAGTTTAAATATTAATGAGTTAAAATTAAATTTAAAAATTCAGTTCCTCAGTGTCACAAGTCACATTTGAAGTACTCAATAACCACACTAAGCACTAAGTTCTAGATTAAAAACTATGTTAAATTGAAGCTGCCTGTTAATTTGTCTTTTACTCCCACTAGATCATAATCTCATTGAGGTCAAGGATTATGTCATGTTCACCAAATTTGTCAGTGTCTGGCACAGATTTTGGCATATATCAAGCACTCAATAAATACCTGTTTGATGGCATGCGAGAATACTTCTAATCCTGGTGCCTTTGTAACCTTGATAGTTCAGGTTCTCCTCTAATAAAGTGACATATTTGGAATTTTTGAAAATCTGTTCCACTGTATGGTAATAAATGTTATGTGGTCAAAGGCATTTGTGGTCCAACAAGTGTGAGAAAAGCAGAGCTCGAAACAAGTAGCAGGTTCCTTTATTGCAGAACTTCTCAGAGCCTTGTTTGTTTCAATGCATTGTGACTCACCAAAAGGAGGCTCCTGGATGTCCTATTCCCTCAGTGTATGTGATCTCAGAGCATTTGTGGGACTGGTGGTCCCTGGAACACAATCCAGGAATGGTGAGGTGGCCATAGGTGCTTTCAGCTCTGACATTCCTCTAGATTTAGTTCATGTTTTGGGAGATGGTCTAAAGGACTAGTGACAATGAACACCAATTTCCTTTCAGTTTTATTAGATTTATCCCTTGACAAAGAAGGATGGTTGTATTAGTTCGTTTTCACACTGCTGATAAAGACATACCTGAGACTGGGTAATTATAAAGGAAAGAGATTTAACTGACTGATAGTTCCACATGGCTGGGGAGTCCTCACAATCATGGTGGAAGGCAAGGAGGAGCAAGTCACATCTTACATGGTGGCAGGGAAGAGAGAGAATAAGAACAAAGCGAAAAGGGTTCCCCTTATAAAACCATCAGATCTCCTGAGACTTATTCACTACCATGAGGACAGTATGGGGCAAACCGCCCCCATGATTAAATTATCTCCCACTGGGTCTCCTCCACAACACGTGGGAAATGTGGGAGCTACAATTCAAGATGAGATTTGAGTGGGGACACAGCCAAACCATATCAATGATAGAGAAACAACTCATTCTTGGCCATCAAGTGACTCAAACTCAGTGTATTATCTTATTCAAGAACAAGTTGTTTCCAGATTAGACAGTAGAATTTCTTCAAATACTTTCTCATTTTCAAAGGGAAGCCACCTCCCATTCTGCCTATTTCCACCTCCCGTTCTACCTAAAAAGGCACACAATGCAAATATGTGAATTGCCCTTTTCTGAACAGCCAACACAGTATTTGAAGTGGAAAGGCAATATTTGGCTCATATTAGGGATCAATTATTAGACTGAACTATATGAATTTACTGACATTCAACTGTTTTTGACCTACAAATATGACAACTTCATGTGGTTCGAACTACTAGTCATCATACATCTCTCTACCCTCATACGAATTAGAGGGAATCCAAAGTAAAATTACCTTTCTGGAGAATAACAGTTTGGAAGCATATAGTAAAGGTTTAAATGTGCTTATCTCTGACATTATTATTATTATTATTTTTTTGAGACGGAGTCTTGCTCTGTCACCCAGGCTGGAGTGCAGTGGCCGGATCTCAGCTCACTGCAAGCTCCGCCTCCTGGGTTCACGCCATTCTCCTGCCTCAGCCTCCCGAGTAGCTGGGACTACAGGCGTCCGCCACATCGCCCGGCTAGTTTTTTGTTATTATTTTTTTAGTAGAGACGGGGTTTCACCATGTTAGCCAGGATGGTCTCGATCTCCTGACCTCGTGATCCACCCGTCTCGGCCTCCCAAAGTGCTGGGATTACAGGCTTGAGCCACCGCGCCCGGCCTATCTTTGACATTATAATCCATATCCAGGAATTTATCCTAAGACCTTAATGGAAAAGTATACACAGATGGATGTACAGAGATGTCTGTTGCAGTGTTGCTTATAATAGCAAAAACTGGAAGCCATCTAAACTTCCAATTGGTTAATAATAGTATATTTATACAGTGGAATTTTATGAAGGCATTAAAATGATAATGTGTATTTACACTTACTGACATAGAATGATGCCGAAGGCATATTTTAAAGGAGAAAGTAAATTTCAATTTGAACATGAGTAATATGATCTCATTAAATCAATATTTTTGAGTATATGTATGTATAGAAATATATTTAAAAGGATATATATAACATATTAATAAAAATTTTACCTGGATAAGTATAAAAAGATTAGTTTCCCCAAGGAGTAATACTTAAATTATTTTTCATATGTAATGCCCTGTCATGTAATAGATATTTCCTATTGTAGGAATTTTAAGGCTTTTGACTCAGAAAAGTTGGGTGAAAGGGTGATGGAAATACGTTTGTTTAACACTATGGACTTTTGACTTCTGTTCTCTGAGTGTTTAACTTATGGAAGAAAACTCTGGGTTGACTTTATAATCTTGGAAGGAATTCTGCGTTACTCCAATATATAATAATACTTTACATGAATTCTAATGTCTTACTTTTCAGCTAACTTTTCAGCGCACTACCACGCATGTTATATCACTTCCATTTACTGAGTGATTGTTAGGTAGTCATGCATAGATATCTATTTTTACGTAATCTCTACAAGGTAGGAATAATTTTCCCCATTTTGCTGGTAAGAAGACTGAGCCTCAAGGAGGGCAAGAGGCACAAGGTCCCACTGCTAGTGAGGACAAACCTAGGCTGATGTTCTTTGCCATGTTTTGTCTTTGCATTCGTTTATTCGAAATTACCATGTACATCTGACTCTCCTACCTCTGAGTCCTCTGAGAGGCCTCCAAACTTTTCAGCCAAGCATAGAGAAGTAAAATTAACACAGTGTTGCAATGAAAAGCCTTACCTGTGGGGTCAGACTTCCTGAGACTGAAGCCCACTCCACCACTTTTTTGCTATGTAACATTTAACCGTTCCAGCAACATTTTGCCTCAGGTTTTCCTTCTGCAAAATGTGGATAATGATAGTCATACCTACCTTGCAGGCTTGTGTGAAGACTGATTGAGACCATTTAGGTAGTCACATAGCTCAGTGTCTGGCTCACTGTAAGCGAGGGATAAATGTTAGCAAGTGTTGACTTCCTCTTCTTTATCATTATCCTTACAACAACTTCACGTGGGCCAGGGAACTGAGACAGAGGTCACGTGCCTTGGCTAAGGTTGTACAGCGAGATGGAGTAGCTGTTTTTAAATCTTCCCATTCTGCAGAGGACACATATAGATTGGCCTGGAGGGTAGAAGATATGAGAGGGGGTATCAAGGTAGAAGTGTGTTTCGCCTCCTGCTACATGCAGTGGGTGAATGGGATGAAACAGCAACTAATCCAACCCAGCCCCAATCCACAAATGTCAACAGATATTTTATAGTGGGGTAGGTGCCAATGAACATGTGACATGCTCTTTTGAAAATAAATGAAGCCACATAGGGACTCTAAAGTAAAAAATAAGAACTGGGCTGTTTATGGATCTCCTCTGGCTCCAGTTTATGGTATTCTAAATGCCATGGCAGGAAAAGGCACCGTAGAAGGAGCCTTGGGACGCAGTCGAGAGGTCAGGGGATTGCATTGTTGTCTAATTGCGTCACTATGAGCGAGTCATTCAGAGCCTCTGCTGCATCATTACCAGCGAGGGTAATACAGTGCCTGCTCTTGGGTGTGCTAGGACGATTTCAGGATTGGAGAGTTGGTTTTACTCCCTTCGAAGCTGCATCTCAAGAATGTACTTGAATTTTATTTTATTTTTTTCCCCTTGTTTCACTTTCAGACAAGAACGGGACCTACTTTTCTTGATTTGATTCACACCTGTCACCTTCTCAAATAAAATAAATGTGGTGGTCAGTTCCCCAGAGGTTTTGACACCTGCTTCTCTTTGGAAGCCATGCAGGAGGAGGTGCAGTGTGTAATCAGAACAGTAAGCCTCCTTAGAGATTATCTAGTGTCCCCAGTCCGCTGGTTTTCAACTTTTTTTTCTCGGTGGTAGAGCTCTTTCTGCAGAGGAAATTTCATATAGAGCCTCAATATATAAAGCATCTTGTTCTAGTCGAAACAAGAGTGCCACCTACTTCAACTTTGTCCTCCTCCAGAGGCCATCCCTGTGGTCCTCGAGAGAACGAAGTGCCCCGAAAGGCATAATTTGAAAATGTGCTCTTAAGGTTTGGTGGGCACAGCCTCACTGCTGGTTACAAAGCAGATGTCTGGGCCCCACCCTAAAACACCTCAGTCGGAATCTAGGTTTTCAACAAGATCCCTAGCTCCTCCCTGAAATCTGAGAACCATTGGCCTCTCCCAATGCTTTCATTTAACAGGTGAAACTGATACCCACAGTAGAGAGGTTCCTTGGCCACGGTCACATAACCAGTGTGAGGGGGCCAAGCCCAATGAACAGGGCTCCTGGCCCCTGCTATCCTGCTTGCATAGGCTCCTAAGTTGGAATCAGCAGAACCCTTGGCTAAGCTAAGCAGGAGAACTTATTGGAAGGCTATTTCATGGTTCATAAAATGGGAGAAAAAGCTTAAGAATCAAGAGCCAGGGCAGCTCCCCTGGAGTTGATGGCAGAAACTAACAGAGGGTCTCTTCAGAGTACCACTGCTGGGATAAGTTAGTTTCCACCATTTTTCATCCTCACGACACTTTGTTAATAGTCAAAATCTTGGGAGAGAGCGTCTGATTGGCTCAGCTTGTACAAGGAGCCTTCCTTGGCCTGGGATCACAAAGAACCTTGACCAGTGGCCTCATGAAGACCTCACCCAGTGGGTGTGCAGGAGTTCACTGAGGTGATGCTTTCAGTAGAAAGTAGAAATAGACATTAGGAGACAAAAGCTGACATACGCCTGTGAACTCTGCCACCTTTTCCACCAGTGTGGACACTGTTCTATCTTCCTGTTAGGGTCCATGCTTCACAGGTAAAAATCCAATTGAGACGAAGGAGTTAAGGTAAATTCTGTGGCTTAACTATCAGCCAAATGACATTTTAACAGCCTTTTTAGCATAGCCTGGCTGGGCTGAGACCTTCCTTGCAAAATGCCTTAATCCTTGGCCTCTAAATAGAGAGTTATTTTCAATTTCTCCAGTTCCTAGCGTTTTAAATGGAAGTACTGTTCCCCTTAGAGCACCCAGTGGCTGGCTGGAGACCTTTATTGATATATATATAAATTACTCCAATCCCCTCTGCTGCCTACAGATCCAATCATATTGAACTAATGCGCATATAAATAAAAACCTGGAAGTGTGGTTTATGGCAATAAGTAGTGCAGCCGAAGTTTATACCATTCTGCAAAGACACCTTGATACATTGCTGATAATCTTCATAATGTGTTTAAAGAGGCAGTGTGTCAGCTCAGGCCAGAGCACCCTTGGAACTGAATGGGAAATCTGATTCCCAAGTTTTTGATTGACCAAGAGAAGAATCTGCCCTGCCACCAGGAGGCCCACCCCAGGCTGTAAAGGGCTGAATGGCTAGAAATCTTTTCCCAAAGTCACCAGGCTGTAAAGAAATGGGCTTTTTCTTGCAATCTACAATGTGTGGTTAATTCTGATGGCAGCCTGGCTGCAGGGGATTCACAGAAGGCCTCAGAATACTGAGGAATAGGCTAGGAATGTTCTTTAGAGCAGAGACATTTTGCCCTGTGAAGATGTTCCAGGCAACAATCTGGCAATGCTTCCACTCCCAGAGGAAAGTGCCCAGGTAATGTAACCTCCCTTATCTGCCTTCCTACATTGCCCTCTGCACACTACAGCCAAGCCATCTTTCTAGAAAGTGAATCTGATCATGGCTATTCTGCACACTGTCTGCCTCAATGACTCAATTCACCCTGTAAGCTTTGCAGGGTTTGGGCCATTACCATTGCTACAGCCCTATTAAGTTCTACACTCCTTAGACTGCCTGCTGCAGCCACTGTGGCTATTCTATCTTTCACTTTTATTGTAAGTGTTGTTCTCTCTGTCAGGAATGCACAGTCCATGTACCAACTCTCACCTGTTGACTCTTATCTTGCCCATATTTTTTGTCCTCTTTAGGAAGTTCCCCCATCTCTTTGCCTTTGCTCCTCAGTACTCTCTGGGCCTGAGGTGCATCTCCTGCTTTTTCTGAGTTCTGCCACTGCCCTGGATTCAGCCTCCTTATTCATACACCTTCCCCTGAGCCTTCTAGCTGGAAATAATCTCTCCCACACCTCTCTTAGTGACCTAATCACTTTCAACTTAACAACATATTGGTTAATATATATGAGTTAATTCCCTTCCTAGTGTGGGTATGCCTGGGACTGATTTATCTTTGGATTCTCGGTCCTGCCTATAACAAGTGCTTAGTGTTCTGTTCATTGGTTGTATGAATGAATGAATGAATGCACGGGCATTAGCCACAGCAGGAGATGCCAGTCCTGGACAAGGACTCAAAGCGGGGACTTTAGGTAGTAGGTATGAAAAACCCTAAAGGTATGGGTATGCCTGGGAGCTTGGGGAAGTGGGGTGTAGTGGGCAGGGGCTGGGGGGTAAGGATGGGAATGGGATGAAGGTAGGGGTGGGGTTGAAGGTAGGTAGGGAAGGGTGTCCCGTTCCTGGACATTTTGCCTAGGAAAAATCCTGAAGCTGAGCCCAGAGAGGAAACAGAAGGAAAGAAAATAAGCAAAACACATTGTTCTCACTTGGGGTTATTGAAAGTGGCTGTGTCTCAGCGATTGAACACAACAATCCCACTGGAGTTTGGGGAGATATATTCGACTTTGTATTTATATATAGTTCTCATTAAAAGTTTTCATTTTTCGATGTTTTAATATCTAATAGTGTTGTGATATATGTATGAAATTTGAAAATAAATACATACATTAAGCTATTTATAGATTGGATTGGATGACACAATTTTTAAAAAACTAATGGAGCGTATAATCCAAAAAGTTTACAGGCTGTAGCTTTAGAGGTTCAATCCCTGTGCTAAGCCAGAGACGGCCGACAATCTTCCAACCTCAAGCTGATGTTGAACAATTTCATCTATTATTTAGGAAAAACATAAGAAGGGTCCTTTGGTTTACTTTTATTTGTATGCTGTCTTAGGAACAGCTAAAGTTCAGTGTATTGTCATAATAAAGTACACTGCCTTGGGATCGCTAAGCCCTTGTTTTTAAATTCTGGCTTTGCCACACAGTAGATCTTGGGCAAGGCAGCTTCTCTGGGTCTCAGTTTCCTCATCAGTAAAATGGGTTTAATATTGGTACCTGCCTCATAAATGAGATAATGCTTGTGAAACCCTTAGTAAAATACCTGGTATTCAATGGGTGCTTATACATTGTAGCTACAAAAGGAGTCCAGAAATATCAATCAGCTAGTGATCACTTCTCCATCCTGTGACCATAGCAGACGTCACTAATTGATCCCAGCTTTTTTGCTTTCTGGACCTAGACTAGACCTCAGAATTAGGTCAAATAATAAAAATTTTTTCCCGGGGGCAGTTGCAGTCTCTGCAAAGCATTTTTTCCAAAGCTGCTAATGTACAGAAGCAACCTTGTGGCCCTTTCCAGCAGCAGGAGAGATCCCAGTGAGACTTGAAGAAGAGCTTTTCCTATTTAGGATCCCAGTGGGATGTTATCAGGAAGGTCTTTGAAAACTTTTCTCTAGGGATTTTTTTGGGCTATGGCAACAACAATGAGGATAATGCCACACATTTTGAACAGTGCTTTATAGTTTTCAAAGCACTTTCATGCACATTTTTTTTAACTTCATCTTCATAGCAACCCTGCCTGACAAAGCAGAGCAACCATTAGAATCAGACAAATAGCATTTTTTTAAAAAGTGAAAAGAACCCTAGAGACTGTCCAACCTCCTCATTTTATAGACAAAGAAATTGAGGCCTAACAGGATGACTTGTTCCAGGCAAGATTCTTGAAGTCCAGACACTGATATTCTACTCCTTGGTATCACTCAATGTGCTTAGTACATGCTTAGTAAAGATTAGTTGCAAAAGGAATGAATGAATGAACAAGTAGATAAATGACTCTGTGAATGAATGTAGTCTCTTAGTGGCCAAATCAAGACCACTAGAACCTTCTTTCTGTGATGGGGAAATAATTTTTTTTTCAAGAAGCCTTCTATAGCAAGAATTCCTATTGCCTGTATTTTCACCTGGGAGTCCCTGCAGGTTCCAACTATGAGAAATGGTCTAACTCAGATTTTGGCTTTGACCGGAAGCTGTAAGCTTTTGGGGAAGGGAAACACTACCCCTTTGGGAAAAAGTGCAGATGGGGAGACTTAAAACTCCATGGTATCTGAGTCTTGGATGAAGAAGGAACATTTGGTGGTGACTATTTTAAAATGTTAGGCTCGGCCGGGCGCGGTGGCTCAAGCCTGTAATCCCAGCACTTTGGGAGGCTGAGATGGGCGGATCACGAGGTCAGGAGATCGAGACCATCCTGGCGAACACCGTGAAACCCCATCTCTACTAAAAAATACAAAAAACTAGCCGGGCGAGGTGGCGGGTGCCTGTAGTCCCAGCTACTCGGGAGGCTGAGGCAGGAGAATGGCGTGAACCCGGGAGGCGGAGCTTGCAGTGAGCTGAGATCCGGCCACTGTACTCCAGCCCAGGCGACAGAGCGAGACTCCGTCTCAAAAAAAAAAAATGTTAGGCTCTTGAAATTTTAATAATCCTGTAAGATTGAAGTTTGCTTTACCTAGGGTTATAGCAGTGCCTTCGTCCTCCTCTTTAAGGCTTACCCCAGCCCTTCCCCACCCCCAGGTCACAGGACATCCCCACCTGATCCACTTGGTGTTTTCATAAGTTCCTCTTTTGGGGGGAAGTGAGCCCACATAAGTCTGGCTTTGAGGGAAAGCCTCACTTGGGTTGGCTCTATGGTATTAAAGGGTCACATGGAAATAATGAGTGTGGTTTCTTTGGTGTTTGAGGAGATGGCCTGACCCGTATTTTTCCTGGGAGCTAATTTGAGTGAATTTCTTCCTTTCTTTGATATTGAATGCAGACTGTCTCCTTGGCCTTATGGGTACAGAATTTATAGACAGTCAGGAAATGATTGGGAAGTGAGGTAGGACATCCACAGGTAAGATAATTAACTGAAAATTTGTAGATTTGACTGAAGTTATTAGAAAATGAGTCACAGTTATAGCAGTAGGAGGTTAGTAAAGGAGTCACTGGGCTATAGCATGGAACTTGAACTGGATGCAAAAAAGTTTTATACGTATATGTTTATATTATTTAACAGATGTTATAATAGCACTTACTACATGCCAAGCCCTATTCTTGGTAATTTATAAGTATTGATTTATTTAATTGTTGTAACAAGCTTATAAAGTAGGCACTATGGTCATCATTTTGTAGGTGAGGACATCACGGTAAAGAGAGGTTCAGTAACTTACAAAAAGTAGAGGTAGAATTTGCATCTAGGCAACCCAGTGTCCATAATCCTATGCACTGTGCTGTGCTACCTCTCTGCGTATGTGATATTTGGAACACAGAAGAGAGAGGCAAGGTGTGGACAGTATATGAGGAAAGAGTTGGTATTGACAGTGTGCCTTGGTCTGTTTGTGCTACTATAAGAAAACACAGACTGAGTATGGTAAAGAATAGAAATTTATTTTCTGGAGGCTGGGAAGGCCAAGGCACCAGCAGGTTTGGTTGTCTGTTGAAGGCTGCTCTCTGTCTCCAAGATGGCACCTTGCTGCTGTATCTTTCAGGAGGGGAGGAATGCTTTGTCCTCACATGGCAGAAGGTAGAAGGGCAAGTGAATGGAATGCTGTGTGAAGCCTCTTTTATTAAAGACTTTAATTCCATTCATAAGGAAGAAACCCTTCTAGCCTAATCACCTTTTAAAGGCCCCACTTCTTAATACCATCACATTGGCTATTACGTTTCAACACCTGGATTTTTGAAGGGGACACATTCAAACCATAGCACAATGGGCCCAGTCTATTCAGGAGAAACAGCTAGGTTGGAGTGCAAGAGGTTAAGCTGGAAATACCAGCTAGAAATGTGAAAATAGGTCAATGTGTTAAGAGTCTGATAATAGGTAGTTTTCTTTTTCTGGAGATGAGGTCTCACTTTGTCACCTAGGCTGGAGTGCAGTGGTATGATCATGGTTCACTGCAGTCTCAACCTCCTGGACTCAAGTGATCCTCCCACCTCAGCTCCGCAAGTAGTTGGGACCTCTGGTGCGTGCCACCATGTCTAGCTAATTTTTAAATTTTTTTGTAATTTAAAAAATTTAAATTTTTTGTACAGATGAGGTCTCACTATATTGCCCAGGGTGGTCTCAAACTCTCAAACTCAGGAGGACTTGTAGAGACCAGTGCTCCTGCTTTGACCTCCCAAAATGCTGGGATCACAGGCATGAGCCATCACTCCTGTCATGATTATAGATAGTTTTTGGTCACACAAATTCTTTGATATTATTCCCTTCAAGAAATGAAGGAATATGATATGAGATGGGCTTAGTGACTCACTTCTAATAGAATATAGCAGAAGCAGTTGGGTGTGATTTCCAAGACTAGGAAGTTTCTAGTCTAAAGGCATCGTGGCTTCCTCCTCTTTTTCTTTCTCTAAAGTTTCTCACCTTGGGAAATGCAGGCTGTATGTCATGAGGACACTCAAGAAGCCCTTTAGAGAGATGTCCATGGTGAGGAAACAAGGCATCCATCAACAGCCATGTGAGTGTGGCATTTTGAAAGCAGATAATCCATCCTCAGTCAAGCCTTCAGATGACTGAAGCTCTGGCCGACAACTTGACTGCAACCTTGCTTTAATTCCTAAGTTTCTGGATTCCCAACTTACAGATACTGGAAAATAATACTCATTTGTTGTTTTAAGCTGCCAAATTTTGGGGTAACTTGATCTACAGCAAGAAATAACTAATGTGGTCCTCAGTACTATGCTGAGAAGTATGGAATTTGTTTTCTAATTCTAATACTTTGCCTAGTACCTGGTTGAGAAATGTGTCCTAAACTGGGTTGTTGATACTAGAGAGGTGCTGGAGGTTTTTGAGCAGGTGAGCAACATGATAACAGTAATCTTTGAGAAAGGCTAATAAAGAGTGGGTGGGCAAGATGAATTGGGGAAATAGGGGGTGCTTGTGGTAGGGAGGCAATTCAGGATTTTGAAATGGCTCTAGAATGTAAATGGATTGGGCCAGGGTGAGGCTTAGGATGGGGAAAAGAAATGAAGCAAATATAAGTTCTGTGAGAGCTGGGTCCTTGCATGGCTTTTTTTTTTTTCCCCCACCAGAGCCTTGGAACCTTCCATACTGCATGGCACATAGTAGGCACCCAGTAAAATTTACTGCATGGATGATTGAATACGTGAGTGAGTGAATAAAAAAGATGGAAATGTAGTGCCCCAGAAAACTTCATTTCTGCTTTTGTTTAGAAATGAAAACCCTCCAAAGATTGCATAGGTAATGTCTGAAGTAGACTTCAGTTACCTCAAACTCTATTTTCAATTTCCACGATTCTGATTGGGAACAGTCTGTTTTCAAAGCCCATTTCCATTCTGAAGTTGATTTTAAAACACTCTTTTTCTTTCCACATCATTCCTGCCACAAACATTTATTGAGCATCTATAATATGCTTGGCATCGTGATGGGCCCTAGGGGAGAAGATGAGTGAGAAATGGTCCTGTGGAGTGTCAGTATTTCTTCCTCTGCTTTTATCTCCAGGCATCTCAGAAGTTTATTTTTGAAATAAAGATTCATTTTCTAAGTGGAATTCTAAAGTGGGGAGCGATGAGATGAATTCGGGCTTTTAGGAGCTGATTTTAGAACTTGTGGATGACTTCGACTGTTTCCTGCTCACCCTTGCTGATATGCCCTATTAATATTCAAAAGCTGTCACTTTATTTTATCTTTGTTCTTTAGTAGACTAGACTGCCGGCTGAGAGAACCTAGTTTGTCTGGTTTAGTCTTGTCACATTTGTGGGGTAGGACAAAAAGAGACATGGCCCAAGGTTGTTAGGTTTTTTTTCTTCCTCCAATTTTGGGGAGTTTCTGCATATTTCTCTTGGCTTCACACTTTATTTAATTGACTTTTGTCCCTTTTTCTTGTAAATAAAATTTGCTGTTGCTAGGAAAAAAATCCCAGACATGAGCAAGACCTGCTGTTGAGTGGATGGTTGCTACAGGATGTACCATTTGGATTTGAGGGAGTCCAAGAAAAATCTCTAGGACTGGCGATAATCTATTACAGGCAGAGTCCCCTTTACTAGCAGACATTGCCAGGAATGCTGTGTTTGAAAGGACTCTGATGCGCATTTGGGCTTAGCAGGAAAGAGGAGAGTGTGGCATTACGGATGACTGTCACTGGTCATGAGCTGGGGACTAGCAGAGCATGTGTTTGGAGTAACTGTTGAAAGGCTGGGTCTCAGCTTAGGTGTTCATAGTAAGAAACCAGATGCATGGAGGCTGAGACAATTTCATTTTCCTTGGCTCATCTTTTCTCCATCTCTTTCCCATTCTCTCTGTCATCATTTCCGTCTTTCTTCTCCCACTTCCCTGCTCGTTCTTCTCCTGCCTTATTGTTTCTCTTTTTCTTCTCCCTTTGCCACTGCTTACCTCTCTTTCTACTGACGTGAAGGGCACCTTTCCATACTCACCCTGGTCACACACCTTAGAAAGCTATGGCTTTTCTCTGCTAGTCTTGGTACAGTTCAGAACTACTTAGTGCTTAGGTTGATGGGTGGATGGCTTTACAACTGCCAAGGCTTCATTTTGCCTCTGATCCTTCTGGTCTTCTTGACATGCTGGCACAGGCACTAAAGGGGCCCTAAGATGTGCGAGGCCACAGCCACATACCTGGCCAAGAAGTTGCTATCAAGACAAGGAGGATGTACAAATAGTGACCCTCTGTTTTCTCTCTCCATTTGTACCCACACTGTGCATAATCTCTGTGGGGTGTTCCTCCTGGCTCTTCTCATCAGAAGTAAATTTGTTTAACATTTAAAAAAATCTAAAAATATTCAGACACTCGACGCTAAAGGACAAACTGTGTTTCATTTAAATTTGCCTTCCATTTAATTCAAGGCGAGCATGCTCGAAGCTGCTTCCTCTAGCTGTGGCAGACTCAACTATTATCATAATGCTGTCTCCTTTTTTTCCCTTCTCCCCATTTGATAACCACGTTTTACTCTTAAATATTTAGTTTTCTTTTATTCAACCTTTTAGGTTACTATATTGGTGCAGAAGGGAGGGGGGAGAGAGTCTTTTTCTCTTCCCAGTTGATATTCATCTGTCTGCCTAAAATTATTTTTTTCTTCTTTTTTCCTTTTTCTTCTTTGTCATTTACCACCATTTTGGCTGGTGGGTGTAGGGTATGTGTTTTTTTTTTTTTTTTTTTTTTTTTAACCTCTAAGCACATTGAACGTCTTTAGCTTGTACATTAGACAGGAGACTGATAGGATAATGATGATGGAATGTTAAATGCTATCTATGTAAATCAGCTCCTTCAATGGGTACAAGATTCAGTTACTTTAGGTCTTTTTTTATTTGACATACATTTTCATTTTTTTAAAGGAGAATAATCTTGGATTGTTATTAACCTACTTTAGAAGAATCTTTGCATTACCAGACACATTACTATTTTGCATAAAGTCATATTAAATTTTGGTATGATGTACAACATCATTTTCTCTTAAATGTCGCTGTTAACCTCCAAATAGTTTCTTTTGTATCTTTGGTCTAGGATTGGGTTCTTATAGCCAGATCGCAATCAGGAAGTAGGAAGGAAGAAATGAAGATCTTTACATGCTCTCTCTTGGCAGGGGAAAGGAACTGATCTTTTCTCCATTTATTTGAGGCATGGAAATCAGCTGGCTAGATTCTCTAAGGGTATGTATATTTTGAGGTAATAAGGGAAACCCCTGGTATATCTTTGAGTTCTAGAACAAAGCTGATGAGAGCCCAGCTTGCAATAGGATTGGATTCAATTAAGGCCATTAGAATAGTTATCATGCGTTTGGTTGCCAGTGAAAGACCCAGCTCAGATCTGATTATACACAAGGATGCAGGTGGTCTCAGGGATGGCCTGGAACCAGGATCTCAAGAGACCTCGTCAGGTTTCCCTCTTCTCTTCTTTTTCCCACTCTTCACCCTCACCCCTCCCATCATTCTTTTTGTATCTGTCTCTCTCTGTATATCTTTCTCTCCTTTTTCCATTTTCTCCCATCTCTTTCCCTCCCTCCCTCTCTCAATTCCCTATCTCCTCACCTCTCCCCTTATCTCTCCCCATCTCTCCTTCCATCTTTCTCTGCTCATCACTCTGTACCTTGTCTCTCTCATTTTTCTCTCTCCACTTTCTCTCTTTTTTCCTTCGCTCACCCCATTTCTACTCCCGTATTTCTCCCTCATCTTTCTCCCTCTCTCTCATGGATTCTTTGTCTCTTCCCCATGTCTTCTCCCATGTCTCTATTTTTCCATGTTTCTCTTACTCTTTCTCCCCAAACCCGTTCCCATATTTCTTTCTATCTCCCCTCCAACTCATCATCCCTCTGCCCCACCTCTATCCCTCTCCTCCATACCTTGCCCCATCTCTTGCCTGCTCCACACAGACCTGTTTAGTAGCTCCCTGCACATATTGGGAGACATTGCACAGGCAGCTCCAGTTTTACATATTCCCACCTTGGCGGCTCCGGAGAAAGGACTGTGCTGTTTCCCTAGGCTTCAGTTTTATGTAAATTTCAATGGAGATTTTAATTGACCTCGCTTGGGTTTCCCATCCACTTTTTGGGATTAATTCGTTTATGCCAGCAAAATAAGAAGCTGTCTTGCTTGCTTGGGTCAAATGCCCATCCATATGGCCATTGGTGAAGGGGGTGAGTGTAAGGTATTAGGATATGTAGCTTCACCATAATCATTTGTAGTAGGAAAGGAGTTGTTTTATTAAACACGCGAGGATGTTACCAACAGAAGAAACAGGAAATAGACTCTGGGCAGAGAGCAGCAGCAGATATCTACTACAGCCACCAAGCTAGGGGTATGGGAAGAAGAGAACTGCCCTCCATACCACTACACTGTCCTGTCCAGAGGGTGTATATTGATAGTGGGGTGGGAGAGGTACGTCTTTCTAGTGGATA
Source organism: Papio anubis (assembly GCF_008728515.1). Lineage (NCBI taxonomy): Eukaryota > Metazoa > Chordata > Mammalia > Primates > Cercopithecidae > Papio > Papio anubis. The sequence continues at coordinate 150,901,058 of NC_044980.1, forward strand.
TAGCTGACCCTTTCTCATTTGGTTGCAGGAATCCTTCCAGTTGGTTGGAAAAGATCCATTTAAAAAATCCCTTTAGTAATCTTTTCTCCTTGTCACTAATGTCTTCCACTTCCCAGCCTGTTATGAGGGGGGTGCTGCAACTGAGTCAAAATAGCCACACATTTCTCACCCTTGGTTTCTTTCCCCAGGCTTCTTATCATTCTAACTGTACCAACGCTATACTGTTTCCTGGGATGCCTCAATTCCCACAGGAGACATGGGCTAAACCCTCCTTCCCATGGCTCAACCTGAAATGGGTAGGCGTATTTCAAACAAAGAAGCAAAAAAAAAAAAAAAAAAAAAGAGAGAGAGAAATGAAATAATCACAGGAAGGAAATAATCATCTAATATAGGGGCACTCAGAATTGCAATGGGAAACTTGGGCAGCTGACATGTAAAGGTGCATATTCAGCCTCATGGTGCATCAGTGGTTTTGGATTGATTTATAGAGAAGGAGATGGAATCTATAACAAGATAGGAGAGAGAGAACAGAAGAGTGAGGCTGGAGGGTGCTGATGATACATTTTGCTTTCTTTATGCTAGTTTGGAGGTGAATGTCCTTTGCTCAACAGAAACATGCTAGGATTTGGGAGCTTGGGTGGGGAGAATGACAAGCACACCTTTAATTAGGATGGAAAGCATTTGGTTAGATTTACTTGCTTCAAAATACTTTAACTGAAGAGAGCCAACCCCAAAGTTGAGTTGAAGCCAATTCAATTTCTCCCTAACAAATAGAGCCAGGAGTGCTGATGATGTGTGTCAATGGAGAAAGCAACCTCATGGGTCCTTCTCAACATGCTTATGGAGGAGGTCATGGGGCAAGAGGGGAAACTGGGCTCAGCAGGGTGGTGCTGAGAGCTCTATTTCCTCCACCAGGCTGTTAATAGCAGTTTCTGGCTGAGCCTGTGGCTCAAGCTGCCCATTTTGAATTTGGCTGGCGACTCCTCTGGGCAGACTCTGCGCCTCTGCCTGTTTGTGTTAGAATGCGACACATGGACCCAGCAGTCAGCCAGGTGCCAACCATGTAATCCGACGCCATATGTTCCCAAGTCAGGAGAGAATAGAGCAGATTTTTTTTTTCCCTCAATTTTGGAAGTAGGTTAATTACATTCATCTACATTTTCAGCTCTAGGGGTCACAGATGCTAAATTATTTCTGACATATTTAGGTGGTCATTTATGACCAAAATTATTAAGTGTGAACTTTACCATCTATGGGAGGGTGCAAAGTGCATATTCCTAAAATGAGACCACATCTCAAAAAGATGTTCCCTTTGTGAAAATGTTTCTCATTGGCACGGCTTTAAAAATGGATTTAAAGTGTTGTTTTGAGGGGAAATTGGTGCTTCTCATTTTATCAGCCTATTCCTCTGCCCAGATGTTGGTTTGTTTGTGGTATTTACCCAGTTTTCCAGTGGATGTTAGTGGATGGAGCCGGCTGTGTCCTTTCTCTGCTGCTTTACATTCTTCAAGCTTTAAGTACAAACCCCTAACTTTTGAGTGAAAAATGCCTGTGTGAATCAGGGTATTTAACCAATGCAAGTGAGAAGCAGTCTTTCACATGGCTAATATTTATGGAGCATTTGATCAGTGTAAAGACAGTGCTGAGATGTTTAAATGCAGTATTTTATTCAATCCTGGAACAAGTCATGTGGCTGGAACTCTTATTATCCCTGTTTTGCAGTGAAGACATTAGATGTGCCTATTACCTTCCATTAGCCCTTCCAGATGTGGACCTCACACTGCACCCTGCTCTGTGTCTCAGTAGGCTGATCAATATGGATTACATCTGCAGTCCCCTGCCCTCTGGCTTATTTTTGGGTTTGGTCACTGAGGATCTCGGACAAGGAGATTGGAAAGATAAAGGGAGGAGAGTGGAGTAGAACTAGGACTAGAACTTGACAGTTTGCATATATATCCAATCCCTGTACTTACAAGCTATGTTCTCTGACTAAGTTTCTTAGCATCTTTGATCCTCAGATTTTTTTCTGTGAAATGGAGATGATGATTCTTATTTCTTGGATAGTGGTGGAGGACTATTCAGTTAGATGATGTACATAACAATACCTAGCCAGATTTCTCATTGTAAATATGTGTATGTGTGTGTGTACATATATATATATTTCCTTTGCATTTTGAAGTAGTCTGTGGTGATGATACTTTGTTACTATAGTCTATTCTGTAATGCATCAGATGCCTATATCCTGCCCAGATCCCCCTCACCCGTCTGGGAGGTCACCTGCATACAACGAACCACTGCCACAGTCTCCCCGCCCGAGGGAGTGTGCTTTGTCCTCAAGAGGAGTATGCCAGGGATGCCCATGTTTCTGTTGATTCCTGGATTTTAAAGGTTTTCTTAAAATCTGAGATTTTTCAGATTTTACAAAAATTTGAATTTTGTCAACTGCTTTCTCAGTGTTTATGGTTCACATGATTTCCCTCTTTGATTTATTAGCATGTTGAATTACATTAATGGATTTTCTTGTGTTGAACTCTCTTTGCATGCCTGGAACATTATTTTAATTGGCTATTTGGTTCTCTTTGCTAATATTTTATTTATTGTTGCATCCATATTTACAAGTGAGATTGGTCTGTAGTTTTTTGATACAATCTTTACCAGATTCAGGTATCAGTATCATACTTGCCTCAAAAGGAATTGGGAAAATTTTATTCCTTTTTAATTCTCTGGAACAGCTTAAGTAGCATTGGGATTACTTCTTTTGGGAAGGTTTGGTACAGCTCGTGTATGAAATAATTTAGGTTGAGTGTTTTTTTATTGTTAGTTTTTGTTTGTTTCAAAGTAGGTCTTTGATAATTTTGTCTGTTTCTTGTAGGAAGTTGGTATGTTTAAACTTTCTCTAACTGGAATCAGTTTGGGAAATTGCCTTTTAAAAGAATTATTCATTTATTTAGGTTTTTAGATTTCTTGAGCAGAGTTACACAAAGTGTTTTCTAATGTCTTCAGTTTTCAGTTTCGGTAGTTGTTTGCTTCTTGCCGTTTCTTTTTTATGCATTTGTGCTTTTTCTCCCATTCTTTTCCTTGACTGAGTGAGCTCATGCTTTGTCTGTTTTGTTGATTTCTTAAAAGACCAGATCTTTAACTTGTTTACTAGTTCTGTTATTCAGTTTTATAAAGCATTACATTCTGCTATTTATTTTCTTCCTTCTGCTTTGTTTTGATTTACTTCATTATTCTTGTTCCAACTTTTAATTTGGTTGTTTAATTTATTTTCATTCTTTTATCTCTACTGGTTTCTGCTTTAGTTGTGTCTTATAGATTCTGATATGTAGTTTTTAAAAATTATCATTCTAACATTTTCGTTAGCACATATTAAATTTTTATATATACTCAAGTTTATTCATGTTCTATCTCATCTGTATCATTTATGTGTCTACCTATTTTTTCCAGAATGAAAATTTTTAAGTCATTGTAGCTGTATAACACATTTGCTATGTAACATATATAAAGCAAGTCATTCTTCATTCCCTTCTTTTTCTTCATATTTGTTTATGTGATTTTACTTGTTGGTGAGTAGTTTTACTAAAATTGACATTTACAATTACTTGTCAAATTTTATTGGGATTGCATTGATTATGTAGATTTGCTGGGGAGAACAGATACGTTTATAATATTGAATCTTCTTACCCCAAAACAAGTTATATCTCTTCATTGTTTGTTTTTTAATGTCCTTCAATAGTTTTATTTTTACTTTTGCACATGTTCCACTAAACTTTTGTTTTATTTACTCCAAATTTTAGGCTTTTCGCTCTTTATTATTATTCTTGTTATTATTTTTGCTAGTGTGAATGGAAATTTTTCCCCTCTATATTCTTTAAGCATTTACTATTCATTTACAAGAATGGAATTGATTTTCATTTATTTCTTGTGTAACTGACTTTATTAAATGCTTTTATTGTTTCTATGATTTTTTGTTATCTTATGCTTTTTAAGTATATAATTAGATTAAAATAATGATAGCCGGGCATTCATTTTTTTGAATAGTCATATCTATTATTTTGTTGCTTTTACATATGCTGACTGGCACTTTTAGAACAATATTAAATAACAAATGTAAAAGCATGCCTCACATTTATTGCTGGCTTTAATGGAGATACTTCTAGTATTTCACTAGTTAGCATGTTTCTTAATTTGGGAGGTTACATATGTCTTTTCTCAAAAAGGAAGCTTTTTAAAGAGGGGGTATAGCTCAGTAGCAGAGCATTTGACTGCAAAAAGTAAAAGTCAGTTTTTTTTTTAAAGTTATAGATGAATTTAAATTTTATCAAATGCTTTTTGACAATTTTCTAGGCAGTCATATTTTTCTCCTTTGACTTATTAAAATGATGAATTTCATTAATGAATATGCTAAGATTGAAATATGTTTGAATTCCTGGAAGGAATCAATTTGCATAATATGTTGGATTCTCGTTGTTAATATTTTATTTAGGATTTTTTTACATAGATATTTAAAAAATTAGGTTGGTTTGCCTTTTTATCTTTGTAATATTTTAGTATCAAAAATTTAACTCTTAATGAATTTCTAATAGTCTATCATGTGAATATGCCATAAATTAATGCCTCAAATTATTTCTTCATGTATATATTTAAGGACATTTATTTTGCTTTCAGTTTTTACCACTGTAAATACAGTGACAATGAATACTCTTGTTAATTCCTCCTACCTTTTAGGTCTCAGCTTATTCACTACTTCCTAAGAGAATCCTTCCTGGCCCCTTCAGTACACTGAATTCTCCAATTGCATAGAGGTATGTTTTATTCACTGCACTTTTTTTTGCCAGGAATCAACATTGACTGTGTTTATTTGACTGATGTTTGCCTTTTTTGGCAGATGGTAAGTACTGTAAAGTCACGGATCATGTCTAATAGTGCTCATCACTACATACTCCAAGGACTTCTGTTCCTGGTCCATTGTATATGCTTAATAACTGTTTGTATAGAACACTGATTACTATCTGTCTGAAGAGGATAGTCCTGTTACATAAAAGAGAATATATGTTTTTTTCCCTGGCTACTTGTGTATATTGAGATGGCAAATTTGTTAGTTGGAGCTGGGGCTGGACTGAATTGTTTTCATAATTTAGGAGGGAGGAATTTGGTTGGAGTTGGAATGATGGAGAAGGGTCAGTGGACAGGATTAGAAAGGCTGAGATGCATGATGGGGAAATGGAGCCAGAGGCTCTGGAGCTGGTATGAAAGGAATAAGGAGCTTCAGAGAGGGGATTTCCTTTTTTTTTTTTCTTTTACTTTAAATTCTGGGCTACATGTGCAGAGAGTACAGGTTTATTACATAGGTATACATGTGCCATGGTGGTTTGCTGCACCTATCAACCCGTCATCTAGGTTTTAAGCCCCGCCACCCTAATGCACATTATGCATTAGGTATTTGTCCTAATGCTCTCCCTCCCCTTCCCCGCCACCCCACAACAGGCCCCGGTGTGTGATGTTCAGAGAAGGGAATTTTCATATGAAATTCTATATAATGGAGTCCTTCTGTATAACTCCAACGTCTTCAGCAAAGCCTACGGAAATCTTCAAGTGCTTAGTTTACGTAGATTTCTAATGAAAATCATTGTTTTGGGGCTCAGGCAGGGTTATTCGCCAAGCACACAGATGTCCACTATCATCTGAGCTTCACTAAGACTAAATTTAACAGACACAAATGTAAAGTCCTGTATGTGGCTTAAAAAATGTCATATACACAAGTAGACATTTTGAGGAGACTTGACTTTGACAACTCTCGTTTTGAAAAATGCAGGCAATTATCTGAGTATTACATGAGCCAGTTCTATGTAATCACTATTAAAACCAAAACAATGAATGTAGTCATTAATAGTGCAGGATTCTATTCAAGGTAGATCATAGTTGCACTTCGCTCTATTGATCAGACCACACTTAAACTATTTTTTGTAGTGCTTTACTTTAGTCATTGGCAAATTCTATAGCACCCAGTGCCTGCTACTCAGTTAAAAAAAAAAAAAAAAAAAAAAAAAAAGACTGGAAGCCATGGCTTAGGAGTAATGGTTGATGGAAAAGGAGAAATTTAATCCCAGAAAGAGAAGACTTGAAGGCCACTGGATACCTGTCCTCAAGTATGTTGAAAGAACATGTTGAAGACAGAGAGATTCTGGTTTATGGGCTGCAGAAGGCAGATCTGGAACAATGGCAGATATTATAGGGCAGAAGAAGTAGACTCAGTATATGGAAATGCTCTATGATTAAACTGTAATGTACTGTTATTTGAAGAAGGAGCTTTCTGGACTTGAAGATTCCAGCAGAGGTTGCATGACCATGTGAATGAAAGATTGTAGAGGAGATTTCTGCATTGGGTGGACTGGATTACATGACTTCTTCATTCCTTTTCAATGGAGAGTCTGTGAAAAAGGCTGGTCTTATTGCTTTCGCTCTTGTTATTTCTACTTTAATATATGCCTTGCCCTTCAGGCTACAAGCTCCGTGAGGATAGGACTATGTCTATCTTGTTATCAGGGCCCAGCTTAGTTAGAGCTTTGCACTGCCTAGGTGCTTGGAACTACTTGGTGACTTGAAATGAATGACTGCCTTACTCAATAGCCAAGGCCAGTGGAGTAGTTTAGCCAGTGAAGCAGAGAGAATTAATCAAAGGGATTGGGTCAGTTGATTACGTATCTCCCTGGAACCTATCCTTAATGTGCCAAGTATTGAGCTGATGGGACACCTGGTCTTACTGTCAACATCACTGTTTAGGTGTAGACTTCCATTTCTCCATTTATGACATGATAAAGAAGCAGTATGATGGAGTTGTTAAGAGCACAGTTTCTGGGGTAAGACTGGCTTGCATTACTTGGAAGTTATTTAGTCTTCCCATATCTCAGTTTTATCTTTGTAAAACAGAGAAAAGAATAGTACCTTCCTCACAGGGTTGCTGTGAGGATTATGTGTGTGTGTGTTTGTGTGTGTGTACGTGCACATGCACGTGTAAGTTGTTATAAATCGGTGTGCACATTTTTCCTTTAAGTTAAGCTATTGGAGCAAATAGAAAATATAATAAGACTCTATGTAATATTTGTGAGGATGATTCTTTCTATATGTAGGCACTTATGAAGAAGCCTTCTCAAATTCTTTTTTTTTTTGAGAGAAGGTCTCACTCTGTCACCTAGGGTGGAGTCATGTGATCTCACCTCACTGCAGCCTCAACCTCCTGGGCTCAGGTGATCTTCCCATCTCAGCCTCCCAAGTAGCTAGAAGTACAGGCATGTGCCACCAGGCCTGGCTAATTTTTTGTACTTTTTTGTAGAGATGGGGTTTCGCCATATTGCCCAGGCTGGTCTCAACCTCCTAAGCTCAAGCAATCTTCCCACCTTGGCCTTCCAAAGTGTTGGTATTACAGGCGTGAGCCACTGCTCCCGGCCTCAAATTCTTATCTGTTCGTACACATACCAAAGAAGTAAGGAGGAGGCAGGGACTGAGTTTCAGTCTAGCTTTGCCACATGCCACGATCTTCGGCAGGCCATTCTCCTTTCTTAAATACAAGTAACTTGGGGCTGAGTACACCAGTCTTGATCTTCTTCCAGTGGACTTGGAGCATGAAATAAAATGAGCTAAAACATATGGCAGGATCTAGCTAACTGTATAGAATAAAATGCATACCTTCAGGTCTATTATTGCTCCTGTCTTTGGCCCATATACACACTTTGTTGTGGGGGCCTGGCCCAGCTGCTAGTCTGCAGGGAAAAGATTTCCAGCCCTTCCAGGTTAGCTCGCCTACTCATAATTCTTTCCTGGGAGAAGGAAAGGAGGGATGTTTCCTCTGTGCTTTAAAGTTGATCAGGATACTCAGGTGCAAGGTCTTCGATCAGAAAGAAAAATTGCTGTTTAGATTTTTATCCCGTTTCTTCCATGCTGTTTCTTTCACAGTCCCTTTAGAAATTTCCCTAGTTCTCCTGTGGCATAAAATGAGTCAGAATGGCAAATGAAACATGCAGAAGACATAAATTCCAGGCATAAAATATAAATCAAATATACATCTATCAATTGGCTTTATGCTATCCGAGCTGCCCCCAGGGTGTCAGTGGATCAGGTGAATGGATTTCTGCCACTGTGGGTAATTCCATAAGGTAATAGGGCGGGCCCTAATGCAGTGGAGAGGTAATATTCTCCAAGTTATATATCATGGTTTAAGAGGGGAATTTGTATATTTTGATTTTGCGAGTCAATGAAGTTGAGTCCCTAAGGCACTCTCGGAGCTCAGCCTCTCTGAGACTGTGGAGAGAAGCTGGCTCAAGGCCAGGAACACGGCCTGAGGAAAATGAAGCCACCTAGGCTCCAGAGGCCTGGTCCAGAAAGACTCCATCCTATGGCCTCAGGGAATGCTCAGGATAGAGAAAATTACCATATAAATATTATATGTTTTTTTTTTTCATTTAATGGGCTAAGTTAACTATTATACCAAATAGTGAATTTGTCAAACCAAGTGGGAAAAAATTCAAGCTATTTGATTGACAACACTCAATCAGAATGGTCAATCAATTAGTTCTAGTAATTGTGATGATGGAGCTCTGTGATGATGTAGTGAGAGAGAGAAGAAAGATGGAGAAGGAAGAAACACAGGAAAGGCTAACACTCACTGAGCTGACATTTTATTTTCCCAAGTACTGGGTTTAGCAGTTTTCATGCACAAATTCATTTAATCCTTCCTACATCCCTATCAGATAGGAACTATGACTTTCATTCACATTTTATGATTGAGGAAATTAGGCATCAAGATGTTAAGCAACTTGCCCAAGGACCACCAAGTTAGTGGTATAGCAGGGATTTGAATGCCCTCTTAACCACTATACCATGTCACCTTCAAAGAAGAAAAGTTATTTCCAATTTGGAGAATAGTTTTTTAGGCTCCAGGAAGTCTGACAACTTAGGTTTAAAAAAGCTAGATCGGAAATGAAAGTATTAGAAATGTGCCTGAAAGTAAGTTACTGCTCCTGAATACATCAATATGCTTAAGAATTGTTTCTACAGCTCTGCAAAATTAGTGGGAGGTAGGAAATAACCTGTTTTGACCTCATTTTAGATAAAATCTGTTAGCAAAACCCATGTTTGGACCTGAGTTCAAGTAGAGCTGTAGAGATCTGGTGAGCTGGCTTAGATTTAAGTGTTTTTGAGGTTCCAAAGTAGGGTCCTAAAGAAAGATGCAGACTTCGATTTGATTACCAATGTAGAGCTGTGCTAAACATTTCCAATTGCCGAGGAACCCCAAGTCCAGCCCGTATTATGCATATGGCAATAAGCAAGATACAGTAAATGAATAACTATTATCCAACCCCATCTTCCTAACAGAACTCAGTTATATTCAATCAGTTACCCTTCCCCCATGCAACCATTTACCTCAGGGATGTTGATCCCCATCTCAGTCCCCAGGATGGCCTGATTGAGTTCACAGTAATCTAATCCCACTAGCCTAAGATTGGTTCAACAATTGACATGTGACCTAGTAGTGACCAGTTAAAAGTGGTGGAGAGAAGGGGAAAGTTTGAGACTTTGGGGATACATTTTCTTCTATTTAAAGAGAAATCCCAGAATGAGATCAGCTTTCTCTTTTCTCCAGAAGTAATTGTGTCTGTGTAGTGATAACTATATATCACAGTGCTTTGAGCCATTTCTGAAATACCCAAGTAGAATCATCTTTAAAAATAAGAGCTTATTTTCTAATTTATCACAACAAGAAGTTCAGAAATAGGACAGTTCTAGGGTTGGTTAATTCAAGGAACACAAGGTTCCTTACATCTATTTACTCTTTGTGTTAATACCTTTCTCCATGGTGACAAGGTGGCCATAGCAACTCCAAGAATCACCTTCTCACTCAGCTCTGTGCAGAGGCAGTAAAAGGGCAAGTTCCTGACTTGTGTCCCTTTATATGAATATAAATGTTCCTGGAAGGGCCAAGGCCAACTTCCCCTTACAATGCCAAGATTTTGTGAGATGTGCATTATTTAACTGATTGTGGGCGGACCAATGAAATATCCATAATTGGCTTAGATCATGAACACCCACATTGGGAAGGAGTTAATGAAGTACACTAATCTGTGATACATGAACAAAACTGAGCTTCTGTTAGAAAGGAGGAAGGTGGAGAATATGACTGTTGGGTAGACAACCAATAGGGTCAACCAATGCCTGCAACAATTACAGGGAATGGCTGCCAGTTTGAATGAAGCTAACACGAAGGATGGCAGAGTGGTGAGAGAGAAAGAATCTGGGTCTTTAATGACATAATGAGCTGCTAAATCAGACCAAACAAGAAGCCTGAGCAACTATCTGTGGACCTCCTGTTAACGTGTTGTAAGAAGTTCCTTTATTATTAAACCTGTGTGAGGTTTCTGTTATTTCCAACTGAGATGATTACACATGGAGTTTGGTGAATGAATACGTGATGTAATGTTTAAGTTCCTGGGATGAAGATCTCGTTGTATCTGACTTTGGGATAGGCAAATTTATAAAAAGATGAGGATAAGTAAACTTTTGATGTATTGAGTCATAGTTTAAATGTATCAGGAACACACAGTGAATTCTTTTGAAAAGATCTCATCTTGTATTTTATTTATCTTATAAAGTTATTCTTTTAAAAAGAGTTAGTGCATACCTGTGGTCATTAGGGTTGAGAGGAAGTATCTCTGTGAGTAACCAGGCCTCTCCCGGATGGAGATAAAGTGGGGAGATTATTTGGGAATGCTGGGGAAGTATTCAGTTTACACATTCTCCAAATATTTGTTGAGTGCCTACAATGTGTTGGGCACTGTGCTTGACTTCAAGGATACAACAATGAACAAGGCAAACATGATGCTGGCTTTCAAAATTTTGGAATCTGATGTAACAATAATTTCCTCTATGTTTTAGGGATTTAGACCCGGAGATCCCTAATCAATCCTAAACATGTAGAGAATATTAGTGACAATTTTGTTTTACTAAATATTATACTAATTTAATATGCAATATCTGCTGGCTATATAGCATTTACAAAGAGCAAATTTATAAATCACATAATAGTAATAAATATTGTTGAGGACTCATTATGTGTCATGTGCTGTTCAAAGTGTCTTATACATTGTCATGTCCTCCTATAATAATCCTGTGTGGTAGATATTACTAGTCATCTCATTTTGCAGATGAGAAGCCTGAGAGATATTAAATATTTTATTAAAGTTACACAGTTAATAAATTGCTGAGTTGAGACTTGAATCCTGGTTGTTTTATTCCTGAGCCTATTCTCCTTATCCCCACTATATGGGCATGTATCTTACTACCCCATTGTACAGATTTGAATCTGAGGCTCAGGCATAGGACATGACTCACCTTTTTTACTGTTGAGAAAGTCTGCGCCTATCTCACAGGGTCTTATGAGGATTAAATGAGACAATATGTAAAAAAAATAAATTAACATGGTGCCTGGTATGCAGGAAGCCTTCAAGAAATGCAGGGCTTTGGTTTGTTATTGTAAAACCAGGTCTTAAGTTTTGTAGTCTATTGCTTGAGATTATTAGAAACCTCTGAATTTTAAAAAGTCACAACATCTTTAAAAATACCATACCCAGTTCTTTTAAACCCTCTGTACTTATAGGAATTTATTTATGTTGTAGGGGAAATTGGAGATGGAGATACAGATACATAAACAGTATCAGAAAGTCTCTACTACCTCCTTTCACTCTTTTCAGTACAATCATGGTTTGACCCAGAAATCCAGGACTGGGGGCCACTGGGTTCTCTATCAGTTTTCAAAAGGTGACGTCATAGAATCATAGAATGTTAGAATTGGAAGGACATGGAATCTAATTTCTCATTTGAAACCTGAACTCCTTTTTGTTTTTTTCCTGGATGACACTTTCTGAAATTTGGGTTTGGGCTTTTGCGTACACGTGAAGATATTTACCACTCCTTTATCACATAGAGAAAAACAAATCAGGCTAACTCTTTAAAAAAATTGTTTGCACTATCACATACATACAGAAAAGAGCACTAATCACATAGCTGTATTGATTTTCACAAAATGAGACAATAGAGAATAACTGGATGAATTTTCACAGGAAGAACACCTGAGTAACCAGCACCCGGAGGAGAAACAGGACCTTATCTATGTCCCGGAAGCCCCGCTGTGCCCTCTCCCGATCACTAACCATTAGAAGGAAATTACTATCCTACTTCCGATGCCATAAACTGATTTTGCTTGTTTTTGAATGTAACATAAATAGAATCACACAGCATGTACTTCTTTGTTTCTGGTTTCATTCTGTTAATATAACATTTAGGAGATTTATCCATGTTGTTTTATGAAGTTACAGCTTGTTCATTAACTCATTGCTGTGTAGAACTTGATTATATGAACATACCACACTTTATTCATCCATTCTTCTTTTGATGAACAATTGGGTTGTTCTCAGTTTAGGTTATTAATTACAAGGCTTCTGTGAACTTTCTCGAACATGCCTTGGTGAGCATTTCTTTACACTTCTGTGGGGGTATATACCCAGCATTGGAATTGCTGGGTCATAGAAATTGTATGTTTTCAATTGCAGTACATTCTTCCAAATAACTTTTCAGAGTGGTTTTCTAGTCTAGAAAGATTATATTTAACTTTTTTATGGACAAGAACCAGGGGGAAGCATTGGAAGTCCCATTGTATGGGCCTGTAGCATTAGAAGCATCTGGTTAATAAATTGATTGCTCAATGTGTCTTGATTGAGCTTTTACTATGTGCTAGACACTGTGCTAGAGGCACTAAAGACCTTATGGACTAATGGAGGGAGATAATTTAAACATATAGTCACATTATTGACTATATATTTACAAACTGCTGAGTTGAGACTTGAATCCTGGTTGTTTTATTCCTGAGCCTATTCTCCTTATCCCCACTATATGGGCATGTATCTTACTCCCCCATTGTACAGATTTGAATCTAAGGCTCAGACATAGGACATGACTCACCTTTTTTACTGTTGAGGAAGTCTGCACCTATCTCACAGGGTCTTATGAGGATTAAATGAGACAATATGTAAAAAAAAAAATTAACATGGTTCCTGGTATGCAGAAAGCCTTCAAGAAACGGAGGGCTTGGTTTGTTATTGTAAAACCAGGTCTTAAGTAAGTGCTATAAAGGAGTACAAAATGCCATAAGACCAACAGACTAGTGTCCTTTCCCTTTTGATTCTTTCTGAAAGGAAGGGGAGAAGGGGGAAAGCAACCTAACCTCTAACTGTAATAGCCTTAATTGTGAACCAGCTTCTAAGCTATCAGGTTGGAACCTAATTAATCACTGAGGGTGGTATAGAATTGATGAATTGCTTTGGTGCTCTTTTACTAGTATAAATCTTTGATTTAATGATTGCTGCTCTCTGATTCATACCACACTACCCTGGTGATCAATATGCATGATGAATGGCTGATTTTCAAGAACCACCCACTTTGTAAAGCTCCTTTACATGTACAGTGTGTGTATGTATGAATTAGTACTCTAGACAGATTTCTGACAAAGAGGCAGAGGGTGAGGTAATATTATGGGTGAGGAGGAGGGGAAGAGATGGGGGAGACGAATGGAATTTGCTCGCAGAAGTTAGGAGGAAATGTTCAGAACAGGCGAAATAAAGTACTACATGAGAGGGCTCCTCTTCTGCGTTGACTTTTTGACAAGTCTCTATTGGCCCAATCCTTGGGTTCAAGGATCTGCTGTTGCTTGGAGGAGACTTACTGTCCACAGCTCCTTCAGAGAGAGAAACTTTTTGTAGGCTAAGAGCTTCATGTAATTTACTAGCTCTGAATTTCTGGGCTTTATTTCAGAGTTTCTAATGCTGAGTGGGGATGAAGTTGGAAAGTTGATTGTAGTTTGCAGAGGTCCAGGAAGACTTGTTTTGTGGTTTGCTCATTGGTTCCTTCATTAAACCCAGAGCTATTTATTGAGTACCTATCATATTCCAACCCCAAGCTAGTCACCAGAAACACACTGGTGAGTCAGACAGGTATACCTCTTCACTCAGGGAACTTTTTTTTATTTAGAAGGATATGCCGGACTGCCAGGCTTCCTTTGGTCTGGTGGACATGCACATGCTATACTTCATTGTAGATTTTTCAGGATACCTGGTTTTAGTTTCTGGGAGCTATCTTTAGGCCTCCCTCTTTCTCATGCTCTTTTATACACACATACGTTTTGTGACTGGATTTCCTTATCTGTCAAAGTTTGCTTTCTCAAATTTACTAGGGAAAGCTCGGTGTCTCTCATGTAACTATGAAACAATCAGACCAATTTTGATGTGATTTTTACAGAAATCAGCCTCTTTCTTGCCATCCTATGAATATGACACTAACTTGAATAGTAAAGTATTAATATTATATACATGTGAGGTGTTTTGAATGCCCAGTGACTTTTATCTGGAAGACATAATCAAAGCAATACTAAAAGGCTTCCTATCGGACCATTGTTTTTGATTCAAGGAGTTGGAAAAACTTAAAGGTCTATCATTGGAATTATGGTGAGACACGATAAAATGACTCCAAATCATCATGTAGATTTCTGTTAATGTAAAAATAAGTTCACATCATTTTATTGAATAAAAAATGGTCAAGAATAGCATGCATAGTTATGATCTCTGAAACATAGTAGGCATTTGTTCCATAAACTAATAATCAGATTTTTATAGCTGTCCTATCAGCAAAAAGAGGTGCGTGGAATGATGCCCCCTAAAACATTAGCAATGAGGAGTAGTGGAACATCAAGTGTCAAAAAGACATTTGAAAAGAAACTACCATCAGAGTGAACAGGCAACCTACAGAATGGGAGAAAATTTTTGCAATCTACTCATCTGACAAAGGGCTAATATCCAGAACCTACAAAGAACTCAATCAAATTTACAAGAAAAAAACAAACAACCCCATCAAAAAGTGGGCAAAGGATATGAACAGACACTTCTCAAAAGAAGACATTCATACAGCCAAGAGACACATGAAAACATGCTCATCATCACTGACTATCAGAGAAATGCAAATCAAAACCACAATGAGATACCATCTCACACCAGTTAGAATGGCAATTATTAAAAAATCAGGAAACAACAGGTGCTGGAGAGGATATGGAGAAATAGGAACACTTTTACACTGTTGGTGGGACTGTAAACTAGTTCAACCATTGTGGAAGACAGTGTGGCGATTCCTCAAGGATCTAGAACTAGAAATACCATTTGACCCAGCCATCCCATTACTGGGGATATACCCAAAGGATTATAAGTCATGCTGCTATAAAGACACATGCACACGTATGTTTACCGTGGCACTATTCACAATAGCAAAGACTTGGAATCAACTCAAATGTCCATCAGTGATGGACTGGATTAAGAAAATGTGGCACATATACACCATGGAATACTATGCAGCCATAAAAAAGGATGAGTTCATGTCCTTTGTAGGGACATGGATGCAGCTGGAAACCATCATTCTCAGTAAACTATCACAAGAACAGAAAACCAAATACTGAATGTTCTCACTCATTGGTGAGAGTTGAACAATGAGATCACTTGGACACAGGAAGGGGAACATGACACACTGGGTCCTGTTGTGGGGAGGGGGTAGCGGGGAGGGATAGCATTAGGAGATATACCTAATGTAAATGCCGAGTTAATGGGTGCAGCACACCAACATGGCACATGTGTACATATGTAACAAACCTGCACGTTGTGCACATGTACCCTAGAACTTAAAGTATAATTTAAAAAAAAGACATTGGAAAATATATTTTAAAAATAACTTGATATTCTTATAGCAAATGTAATTTATGTACATACCCAGAAAGTACATGCTATTTTCATTATTAAACAGCAGTATTCTGAGTAAGAACACCTTCTATTTGTCAAAAGGGAGGCTAGAAACTTCTCTTCTCTGGGATCTGATCTTCTTCAGCATGTGAAAGAATTAAGAAAAGCGACTCCCAGGCAAGCAGTAGAGTCTCTTTGTACAAGGCCTGGAGGGCTGATTCTGTTAACCAACCCCCTCCACCCCCCTGGAGAAATTTGAGCGATTCTGCATCTCTCCTCCTGGGAGGTGGTCTGCTCCCCTCTCCTGAAACTAGGGGATTCTCACATTTATTACCACTGTGGCTTCTCTTCCCCTTCACTTATCCATCTCACCCTGGTGGGTTTCTTGTTTTATTCGGCACCCAGTAGAGCTCTGCTGAGCTGTGGGCCTCTCTTTCCCACCAATCCTCATCCAATTAATTGATAAAAAATTAATAATTTAACTTTAGGGATGGGAATTATACACCATTCTCCAAGCTCCCTCTTCACCAGACCTCCTCGAGTCGCCTCACACAGACAAGCACCTGAAGCAAGAGGAAGGAACATTTTCCATATTTTAAGTGGATTTTACCACTGGAGCATCCTTGATTGGAGGGCAGGAGAAAGAACGGGAGGCACAGAGCAAAATTGGTCCCTCTAGAAATCAGGAGGTTAAAAGGAAATTGGTAGGAAAAAATCACATTTGTTCCCTCTGTGCTTTTGGATGTATTTGGGACTTTTGCCAACCTACTTACTTATTTTAACCCTGAACTGCATATATGTGACACAGCTCCATTGATTTTGCATTCATTTAAAAGCACGTGCTCTGAAATTCAGACAGTCTTCACTAGCGGTGGGACCTTTGGCTTCAGTGTTTTTTTCCGTAAAATAGAACAACCTGCCTTCTAGTCTTGTGACCATCAGTGAGATAAAACACTTATAGCACTTAGCATGGCAACTGATGTAACATAAGGGCTCGAAAGTTTTAGATGTAATGATGACTATTGTTTCTGCAAGCCAGTATTAGTGATTATTTCAATAGAGGCTTAGCTGAAATTTACCGTGGTGCTGGGAGGGTATGTTTCTTCATAAACCAGTATTCGTTTAGGAAGGAAGTTTTCTTTGATAAAAGTTGCTGTTTAAGAATGATATAATTTGGGAGGCCGAGGTGAGCGGATCACCTGAGGTCAGGAGTTCGAGACCAGCCATGGCTAACATGGTGAAACCCCATTTCTATTAAGAATACAAAAAATTAGCTGGGCATGGTGGTGCATGCCTGTAATCCCAGCTACTCAGGAGCCTGAGGCAGGAGAATCACTTGAACTCAGGAGGCAGAGGTTGCAGTGAACTGAGATCATGCCATTGCACTCTAGCTTGGCCAACAAAAGCAAAACTCCATCTCAAAAAAAAAAAAAAAAGAATGATATAACATGATTACAATGTTTAAATGACTCATTTCAAGTCCCTTCTGGTGTCTTAGACACACCGCTTATAAGCAAATGACATAGGCATGACATTATTCTTAGTAGGTTATACAAATTTACCCTCTGTTAAATGTCCTATCAAATATAATCTGAGTTACAAGATTTTAATACTACTTCATTAAATATGCTTCTAAATTGGATGTTTACTGAAACAAAGGTACCTTTACTTATTTTGAACAAATTGGGGATGTGTTAGTGTACAGTAGAATTGGCAGTTTAGATTGCATCAAGATGATACAGTGACTTAAAGCAAACTCTTTTGGGTTTGGTTCATGTAAATTTCATGGTATGAAGAGCCATGAAGTTCTTTGTAAGTGTCTCATATCTCCTTTGTGCTACAGTAAACCCATAGAGGTTAATAATTGCTTGCTTCTCTTTTTATCACACATACAGCATTCGTAGCCTGGTGTTTAGTATAGAGGCTCAATATATGTTGAATAAATGATGTCCAAGAGTTTGTGTGAACACTTATTTGTAGGGCTAGTTAAGGGGAAGATGGTCTTAAACATGAGTACTTCCTGTCAGCCTGTTTTTAATCTCCCACAAAGTGTATAAAACCCATGTGCTCACTCTGTGTTTTGTATTTCTTTTGTGTCTCTTCTGATGACACCTAGGATGGTAGATAGTTGGTGAATACTTACTGAATTGGACCAAATTAAATATAGGGAGCAAAAGTAAAATAGGCTGCTACTGATCTTAAACTGGGAAAGCAATTACTCTGATTTCAGCTCGTCAGTAGAACTTTTGTGAGCTTCCCAGCTTTCCAGTGCGTGGGCACAAAAGTTATCATCCATGGGAAACTGGTCATATCCAGAACGGAGTCTCGTCTCAACTTTTTGCACAAATAATTGTGATTTATTAAAGAAAGTCAACTGTTAATGCACAGTTTGAATTTTATAGCCAACTGCCATATTTTCTCAGACCTTGCTTTCAGCTGGGGAAGGACTGTGGAGCACAGTTACCTGGGTGAGTGTGTTTATCTAGCTCCTCCTCAAATGGAGAGAGAAGAGCTTTGGGGAAACATTTGCCTCCCTTCCAAACTGGGCTTCCTCTGCCTGTGAAGCAGAATGAAGCTATAATTTCAGTCTCATAGTCAGAGTCTCATGACAATTACTCTAGCATTGGAAGGATATCAACTTTTCCTCCCACCTACAGGTGATAATGCTGGTTTGTCTAGAGATCTTAAGTTTTCATAGCTAGGAAGATTGACGCTGGAGAACTGATAGGAGAAGGAGTTGAGGGTGGAGACATGGGAGTTGGCTGGTTGAGGGGCTGAAGAGAATGGTTCATCCTCAGTGATTACAGAGAGGATGACCCTCCAAATCCCACAATAA
This sequence comes from Papio anubis, assembly GCF_008728515.1. NCBI lineage: Eukaryota > Metazoa > Chordata > Mammalia > Primates > Cercopithecidae > Papio > Papio anubis. The sequence continues at coordinate 150,919,718 of NC_044980.1, forward strand.
AAATCATGTGCTGTGTAACAGGGAGAGGCCATTTCATTCGTGAAAAATAGCCGAGAATAGACAGGCAATGGGAGAGCAGCACTTTGGAGGTCAGAGCTTCTGGATGTTTTTCTCTCTTCATTCTTAGACAGGAGATAATGTGGAATAGTTTGATGTGGAGTGAAGAAGCTACTGAGTTGGATAGCAACAGCTGAGTGCATGCAGCCTCACAAGCAGTACAAAGCTCACCAGCCAGTGTAGCTTTCATGACAGCTGCAAAAGCAATGGCTACATAAACTTTCTCGAGGGGAGGGAGAAAGCGGAATGTAAGAGACGCTCTTGCAGTAAGAAAAACATAATAAATCCAAGAGCTACATATAGCCTGGGGTTTTTATGACCATAGCCAGGCATGAAGGAATGACTGAACTTAACTAAAGCTGTTAATTACCTGGGTGAGATCAAAAGCCCAAGTAAGGGAAGATATTTATGATGCACCGTACAGGATATGCTTCAACTTCTTACTTTTTTTATTAATTGGTTTGATTAAATAGATTTAAAGAGCCTGGGCAGAGCCCTTTAAATCATATTCCATATTGATCTAATGAAATAGTCAATAAATTTACCAACATAGCCCTTTTCCTTTGCACAGTCTGGAGGGAAATGCTTTACTGAATGGTTATAACTCAACTCTAAACCTCACTGCTATTCCCACAGTGACTCAGAGAGAGCAAGAGGATGCTGGGAAAATCTTTTAGGCCATTTGTGAGAGTGCTTGAATAAGTGGTTTAACACCTGTTTACAGACTACTCACCACACTGCATCCTACCTCCACCTCAAGCCCTTTGGTGGACTTTGCTTGAGCCAGCCAGGGTTGGGTGCCTTGCAAATTCTATGCATCATTTACCAACTTTACTAATGCACGCAGCCATCTGTTATATCCCTGGCTTTAGGCTTCAAGACTCCAGTCATATTTCAGAGCCTTTGATTTCTATTCATTTGTCCATTTAGCTTTTTAAGTATTGACAAAATGCAGCTCATAAATACAATAAAATGTGTGCAGGTAAATAAATCTGTAACAAAGAATCTTTAATTTCTTAATAAATCTGGACTAAATCATGGGAAACTTTCTTAAAGTCAGTTTTTTTGGTGTCCCTTTTCTCATCTCCTAGAACAGTGAAGGGAATCTAGGCAATAGAAAGCACATGAATAAGCGTATTTTATATGAAATTTTAGACCCTAATATTTCATGAATTTTTTCCACTGAGTGTGGAATGGAGCATATTAAATTAAAAAAAAAAAGAAAACAACGACAACAACAACAAAAACAGGCCATTGGCCTGAGGCTGTCTCCCTACTTTGAGTTTGTAATGAACTGGGATCTTAGTACATACACAAGCCTAACTTAGAAGTATATTATTTGCAACAGATAGCTGGGTCTCAGCCAATCACAAGCAGTCAAGCTTCAACCAATTACAAGCTGCCAGCTAATCAGACCATGTCAAAATAAGGCAAACTCCAAGCTACAACCAATCGAACTATTTTTGTACCTTACTTCTGTTTTCTGTCTGTAAATACTGACTGCCAGGGTTGCCGAGAAGAGCTCTCTGAATCTCTTGTGGTTCAGAGTGCTGCCCAATTCATGAATAGTTCTTTGCTAAGTTAACTCTGTTAAATTTAATTTGTCTAAAGGGTTTCAATTAACAAGCAAGATGTACATTTGCTTTATAGTCATTAATGCTAAAGGCAGATGTAAAAACAGTATTCTGGGGACATGATCTCCTTGGGCTTAGAGTGTCAAGTCAGCACAGAGGTGACAAAATTAACTTTAAAAATCCCTTAATGTGCTCATACAGGCAGTGTTAATAGTTTTGTGCCTACAGCCCTGCAAATAATTCTTGTTTACATTCAAGTATGAGAACCTGCAAACAGGGACAGAAACAAATAAATGTGCAGCTATGGGGAATTCAAACCATCCTGTCATGAAGATGACTGTCTAATTCTTAGCTGTGACTTGGGATGGGTTGTGGTTCCTGAAGTGGTCCTGGTTGCCTTCAGGCTTTAGTCTACACAGTTTTAATATTAAACCTCTCTTAACCTTAATGCAGTTTCATATATTTATTTGTGATTGTGAGACTTAAACCAGGAATCATATCTTGGAGGATGGGGCTGGTGAAGTGTGGGTATCTAGGTTTGAAAGTCTGGAAGCCTAGGTGAAATTGGGCCTTGATACCCCTTTACTGTACTTGAGAAAGCAACTGAATTTAGTATCTCAGCTAAAGCAGTTTATGGATGTAAAACGATGTTAAAGAGGAAATACCATCATGAATTGGAATGTTGAACTCATTTGGAGTGATGGAGAACTCTGTGTAATTGAGGCCTTTCCTTCCCCGCCCACCCCTACCTCATTCTATCTTCAATTATCTGGGTAATTTGGTCCTGAGGGCATAAATTCCTTTATAACTCAAATCCATTATGCAGAGAAGAATCATCAGGAAATTACTCAGATTGCATCCCAGAAACCGTGCCTGAGGTTTTGGAGCAGATCTGGCCTTCCATTAGCCCAGCACTGCTCTGGATTTTAGATACGAGCCTGGAGGCTGGACATTCACAGCTCTTGCCTTCGTCTCTCTTTGTTTCAGCAAGAACTGCCTGTAGGGAAGCCCCGTGCTGGTGCTGGCTGGCGGTGGCTTCTCTCCGCCCAGGGCCACTGTCGCTGCCAGCTTTCCTTGGCCGATGTAGATGCATTCATTCCAGGCCAGGGAGAGCTGCTGCCAGGCGGGTAGGCATATGCTTTCGCCTTGTCTAGCCATCTCCAGGAGCCAGGGACACAGGCCTTTTAATTCAGCTAAACCTCAGGCCTTCTGGTGGAGAGCTGATTTTCATGTTTGTGCCCTGACAGGAGAGGTCTCTGTGTTGTTGATGGTCAGGAGCTGCCTGCCTTTGGGCTTACATGTACCCACGCCAAATGCAAACATTTTTCAATTTAGACTTTGGATGAGGACGTTTCAGTGTTCTGAGCAGACTCATATATCTGGCTTTACTTTTTCTAGATTTCTGGTTTACTAGGGATACTCAGCTTGGGTTTGGGGTATGCATGCATTTTCCCTTGTATTCTTTTTTTTGCTTTCACAAAGTGATGACTCAGAAGTGATGACTCCACTTAGCATGTGGAAGGGTCTTAGATTTTGGTGTCAGGGAGACACATGTCTGCTGCTTAGTATTGTCTTTCCTCACAATTATATATGTGCCATTTGAACAGATATTTTGTTCGTCTTATTTTCTGCTGTCTCCCAGTGCCTAGCATAGTGCCAGGCATAGTAGGTGCCCAATAAATAATGTGAGGGAGTGAAAGAGCAGGCTCAGATTCTACTCCTGACTTAGAAGCTTTGTGATTTTTGGTGAGATTTTTAACCACCCTCTTTGTCAGTTTGTTACTTGCAGAATGTGTAAAACTACGTAGAAAGTGACTGCCACAGTCCTGTGAGCAATAAATGTTCTTCAAGGGCAAAAAATGGGTGTAGGATTTTTGTTGTTGTTTATTCAACAGCTGTTTATTATAGATCTATTTTGTGCCAGGCACTATTCTATGTACTATAGATACTACTGTGAGCCGAATACATAGAATTCTTATCTTTATGGAGCTTACATTCTAGTAGTGAAAAGCAGACCATAAATACATAATTAATATGTAGTATGTAAATGTATACATTTAATGATGTAATGCTTCGTTTTTTTCCCCCACAGCTTTGATTTAATCAATGGAAGAAGCTGGTCTTATTACTCTCCATATTTCAAGGCCTAGCACAGCCCCTGTACATAGTAGGTGGATCATTTGGAACTGTGGATTATATGGATCATTTCAAATGGAGATTAATGTTGGAATTTCTTCTTTTCAGCCAAAAAAGATCCTTCACAGGATAAAGTCCCAGGCTTAGTGGCAATTAACAGAACATCATTCTTTACATATTTGTAAGGTTTTACATTTTATATATAACTTCTTGCACCTTTGTAATGTTATGGTATTTGACCCACTCTGTGAGTTAAGTACACCTGCCACCATTTCACCCACTCAGCAGGTAAGAAAACAGAGGCAGAGCATGGGGATTTGCTAATGTCAAAAAGTTATTGTAGTGGCATACACGTTAGAAACCACATGTCCTGGCCCCAAGCTCTTCTCACTGGATCATGTACCTATGATTATTGAGCCTAAAGGAGGATCCAGGTGTTTTCCACCTTTATTCACTCTGTCAGTGCTGCTTATTGGCAAAATCTCCTTGCCTTGTTTTTTTCTGGTTGTATGACCTGAAGTTTGTATCTATCACATCATTTACAAATTGCTCTAAACTCTCTTTTTTATTATTATTTCTGACATACAGTCAATTTCTTAGCTTACAGCTCGATTAATCATGCTTGAGTAATTTTGAAGGGAACTTTTGTGTAGTTGGAATTTGGAAAGTGTTGAAGAATCAGTCTTCTAGCTTTCATCACTACTTTCCCCAGATGTAAACCAGTTGAGAAATTCCACTTCATTTACCATGATAAGATGTCTATCTCAATGTTCATGAGGATTGGAATCATTAATGATATCTCTAGTTCAGGAAAAAAAGAAAGAGAAGTATCTCTTTGTTTCTGTCTCAGAATAAACTTTCCTAAAGATGATCTTATACTGGCAATTTGAAGCCTGCCTTTTTTTTTTAAACTTCTGGTAAAATAACATGTAAATTGCTCACAAATCAACTGTGACATATGATTTATTTACTGTTGACAATTCTGGTCCTGTCCAAAGCTACAAGGAATGATAAATTAAGTGCTTCTTCACTTGGTGCTGCTGATGTTCATTGCAAACCTTTTTTAAAATGATGTTGAACATTTTTACAAAGGGGACGTAGCCCAACACTATAGCCTAGTGAGGAGACAATTACTGGAAAGGAGGTACATATATATATTTTTTCTTTATACAGATGTGCATGTGCACGCACACAATCTGGGGCCCCACTAGCCTCATCCTGCTTTTACTCTACATGCTGCTCATTTACTTCATTCGCGGTGGTCTTCCTGCAACATACCAAGTTCATTCCTACTGCTGGGCTTGTGCAGTTTCTCCCTCTGGAATGCTTGTCCCCAAATCTTCACATAGCCTAGTGATTTTCAGGCAGGGGCATTTTTGTCTCCCAGGAGACATTTGGTAACGTCTGGAGATATTTTTGAGTGCCATGACTTGGAGGTGGAGCTGCTACAAGATCTAGTCGGTAGAAGCCAGGGATGCTGCTTGACATCCTACAAGGGACAGGGCAATTCCCCAACACAAAAACTGATCCAGTCCAAAATGTCACCAATGCTGAGGTTGAAACACCCTAAGTTATAGCTGACCTTTCTCCACATTTGAGAATTAGTGCAAATGTCAACTCTCCTTCCAAGAGAGGCCTTCCCTGCCACCCTCTCTAAAGCAATCTTATTTTCTAACGTTACTTTTTTCTTTCCTCTGTGACTTCAAGCATTATCTGAATTTTTAAAAAATACATTTGTATACTTGCTTTTTGCTTGTCTCCCCTCTGTAGAATGTACACTATACTTGAGGGATCTTACCTGTTTTTTGTACCACTGTCTTCCCAAAGCCCAGAACAGTGCCTAGCATATAACAGACTCTCAGTATATATTTCTTCAAAGGAAGGAAGGAAGGAAAAAAGAAAGATAAAAAAAGATGATAGATGATCCGTAGTGAATAAAGACTGAAAAAACCTTAACAACATAAAAAAATACTCCCCTTTGAAATGATATGTGCCCAGAATTATGTAACAGACAAATGCCATTTGACCATCACATGTAATTGGTATGTTGTCATAAGAAAACGTTTGGCAACAGTTCCTGATAAATGATGGATGTATATACTGTGAATAGCCATCAGCGTAGTACTTAGTTTTCAGATGAAGCTCAATGAGTTCATTAACACTGGTTTTCAGTCTGAAGGAGTCATGGGCTCCATTTGTTTGTTAATAGCACAGCTGGAATCAAGAAGACTGATTTTGGTATCTAGTCAATCAGTATGTTTGTCTCATTGGGACAATCTGAGATTCTTTTCTGTGTATTTGTTCTGAAAACTATAGGGGTTTTCTCCATTTATTTGCTTAGTTATGGCTGTTCTTAATTTCCACTGCTTTGTTTTCACTGCTGCTGGTCATTACTTCCTGACCTCTTTACATGTTGAGACTGCACTTTTGGGCTTGGCTGCAGCATTTTAGGAACCTCTCTGTTTTTTGGCATCATTTATGGACAGTTCAATCATATATTAAAAGACAATTACCATTAAAAAGCCACCTGGGTTATCATTTTCAAAATAAAGTTAATGCAACGGAATGCACTTAGTGCTGATAATTACTGAACATAACAGAATGGGTATTTATTTGATGACCGGGAAAGCAACTCAGGATAACAATGGCCTCACAACCATCACAATGCATTTGAACTGTCCTTGCCCCACAGATGGGTGAGAGTGCTATGGTCACAGAGAGATTCCCTGTGTGCGACGGCGAACGCATTTATTCTACCATGGAAAACACATGTTTCGTGAAGACATGACTTTATCGACTTTTTCTCTGGCTTCCTACTGAGCCTTTAAACTCTGGAACTTTCATCATGCTTCCATCCCCCACTCCCAGCCTCTGTCTTTATCCTCTAATTACTTGAGCTTAACTTCCCCTGACCTACAGAGAGTCAAGAAAAACTGGCATATAAAGCTCCGTTGTGTTTTGGTCTGACCTATGGGTCCTTTAAATGAAGCCAGGATACAGTGTGGGGGTTTGAGCTGCTAATGTCTGGACGCTTTTAAGAAGCATAAATCTCTCCAAACCCAATGGGGACTTGAATGTGGTGATTTCCAACCCTCTTGGATTTGGGACACCTTATGGTTTGATTTGCTGACACCTTCTTCCCCCTTTTTAAAAGTAACAGGTGTGTCATATGTTTATGTAAAAAATTAAATAAATCATCATTTACACTTTTTTATTATTTAGCTTTATTTTTGAGGGTGAGGGAAGAGGGAGGCACTTTGGAGAATTTTTTATACCCGTAATAGCTGTGTTCTTCAGGGCTAGCTGAAATTTAATCCTGTTTGTATCCCCAAGCCTATTGCAGTGATGCTAGCTAATTTACCCTTGCTTTTTTTGAACTGTTGTTTGTATTCTCTTGTGTGATCCTTCACCATATGCTCTTCCATGTTGTTCTCAAATTGCTTCTAGCATATTCTATAGTCCCAGAAATATTATTACCCTTAGATCTGACCCAGTTCAAAGCATAGAGTAGATGCACAGTAAGAAATCAATTGAGTAATTGCAGACATCTTTGTTTGGGGCTGAGGCACAACCCAGGTTTGGAACACAAACTCTCAGTGCTTTGAATAAGTTATCAGAGAAGACAGAAGCAAATCTGCTCCATCATGGAGTAAGTACAGGTTTTCCCAGTTCCGTGGAGAGAGCAGGGACAGCCACAGCATCAGCCACACTTGACGGAAATTAAATCTTGCAAAATGGAATTCAGAGGGCATCGAATGAAGGAATGCCATGATGTAGCCTACAACTTTTGGTTTGTTATTCCAGCTGCTTGCTTCTCTTCTTTGATTATGGGGGAAGGACAACCGTAGCCATCCTGGCTATCTTGGTATCTCACCAGGCATCCTCAATGGTCATGGCCTCTATTGCTCCTCCCCTATTGCTTCTTTGCTCACAATGAGGGTGTGAGGAGTACTCTCTCCCTGCTAGTGCCTCAGTCCTTGCATAAGGATCCCAAATGGTGTGGTCTTAGTCTTTCTCACCTCTCAGTTTTACAATTTTGTATTCAATTTATTTCTTTAGCTTTCATCTCAAGGATTCTGGGACAAGTTTTTGTCAATGAGGTTGAATTGGAGATCTGTGAGAAGCATCCCATTGGGTACCATGCTGAAGTCTTTCTTGACATCTATGGTTGGTCAGTGACCTGGGGTTGAATCAGCATCTCCAATCCTTCTTCTTTCAGGATGAACTTTCCGTGGGGGGATCTCTCCAAATAGAGAGTGAACATTCCGCTTACTCTTATTTGAAAGCTAAACCCAATGTTCTAGGGGCCTCCCTTCACTAGAAAGCTCAGCTGGTACCTCCCTACCCACAGTACTTGCTGAGAGAAACTTCCTTACTCCCGTACCTCCCCTCAGTAGTCACAACTGGCTAGATTAGGGATGGCTACCTGACTCAAGGGTGACCCATTAATCAGCTTTCCAGTGACACAACTCAGTGTGAGAAATAAGCAGGAAAAATCCAAATCTTCCCCTTAGGAGTTTGAACTGGGGAACTTGAAGAGCTCAAGGCAGGTAGAAGCAGGCACAGAAAAATGTCCCGTGTTAGAATCATGGCCAGGCAGAGGTACATGTGAGTAGAGAGCAGAAAGTATGAGTAAACAGAAGCATCAGTTGACAGATAAGGAGAATGGTCCAGAAATGCAGACAGAAGCTAAAATAAAATGAGAAAGAGACCATGAGATCTGTGTGAAAGGAAAGCTGTGGAAAGTATTCAGCCCCTAGATATGACTCTATTCTTGATAACTTCCCACTTCTACTCAATACATATCTTTATAATAAACTCCCCCCTTTCATGAGCTTATTTGAGCCAGCCTTTCCTTTGATACCAAAAATGCCTAACCCTGTCACTCTCCCGATCCTCACAGGCTGTATGATTACTTTTACCTGGGAAACCCCTTGGCTTCTTATAAAGGCGTGACTTCTAGTGACTGACCCTGGCATCCTAGATTCCTCCAAAGGGATGGGTCAACCAGGTTCCTGACTCTAGGTATGTTTGAAAACATACAAAACAATATTTTAGTTTGAACGAACAGTGTCACTTTTTACTTGTGGAGAATACAAAGCCTCCTATGAAATTGTTGCAGCCACAGTCACAGTTCTGATCTCTTTTTACCATTTTTCTACCCATTGACCTGCGGCGGCCTAGCCTTGTGACTTATTTTAGCCAATGAAATAAAGCAAAAGTAGTAGAGTGCTAGCCTGAGACTAGGACTTAAAAGGCATTGCAAGCTTCCATATGTTCCTGTTGGGCTTCTGCCATTGCTAGGAGAAGAACGTGCCTCATGGCGCTCACTGGTCCCAAGAGAATGAGAGACATGTGGAGCTGAGCAGCTATAGCCAATGCCTGCAGCCTGAGCAAAGCCATTGTAGCTGACCTGGGAGTAGGTTAATATATGCTTGTTACCGCATGTAACTGAGATTCTGTGATTGGTATGTAATCATAGCTGATTAATAATATCTATATTCTGCAGCTTTCTCTTTCCTTTGACAGTACACTTCCTCTTGATTTTGCCTTCCTTTCTGGCCACTCCTTCTCAGTCTTCTTCATGAGCCCCTCTTCTGTTACCCTTCAAATGCTGGTATTGCTCAAGCTTCTGGTCAAGACCTCTGTTTTTTTAATATACATTTGATATATTGATGATCTGCATAGGTGAGTTCAGTATCTTTTACAACCTGATGATCTCAAATTTGTATCTTTGGTCTAGACTCCTCTTCTTTACATTGGATTCATATGTATTTATACAGATGCCTGTTGGTCACCTCCTTCTAAATGCTTCGCAGGCTCCTTGAAGTTCGTGTTTCAAGGGAAGTAATCATCACTTTCCCCATACCTCAACTTATTCCTTCTTCTATATCCTTTCCCAAGTGACGAGCACTATAATTTGCTTAGTTGTCCAAATCAGAAGCCAAATTTCACCTTGTTTTTTTTTCTCTCTAGAAATTTTTCAGTTTGCTGTGTACTCAGTCACCAACTGCATAGATTTCTGCTTCCTGAATGTCTCTCCTACCTGACCATGATTCTCCATCCCTAGTATTTATGGTTGTAGATCAGGCCTCCACCCTTTCTGACCTGGCTCAGAGGAATCATTCCCTAAGTGGTCTCAGTGCTGCTAGTGTGGACCCCTCACCATCTATCCTCATCGTCTGGAAGTCCATTTCTGATGTTGCTGATATGAACTTTCTGGTGAGGCATATACGAACATGACAAATGTCTCCAATAGCTTCTTTCTATACCTTTAAGGATAAAGCCCAAACTTTTTAGCAAGGCATATAATTTCTAACTTGGCCTCCTCTGCTTTTTGCTGTAATAATAAAGACCCAGTTTCTGTCCTCAACCCTGAAGGGAATAATGCATCCACAGAAAAGTACTTGGACTATAAGCAGTAAGAAAAGGGTGCTGTCACATAAAAGGGGCCATCTAATTCATGGAGGGTAGAGGGAGATGGAGAAGGTTTCCTTGATCCCCCAGTGTGAACCAAGGCCTGAAGGCAGAGAGCACATCAGCCACAGCAAGGGGCAAATGAGCTATGGAGAGGGAGAAAGAGGGGCCCATGCAGAAGGAACTGTGTGGGCCAAGGTTTGTGTTTGAAGAACTAAAATAATCAGTCTGGTAGAGGATTAAGTATGGTGGTGCTAACTGGGACTTTTGGGTCTTTCTTAGGAGCTGTATTAAGTAGCTTGGAGGCGATTAAAGCAGCAATTGACAAGCAGGATTAAATTGTTGATCAAGCAAAATCACCTGTATAATTACTAGAAGAATTTCTATTTGGGGGATTCTTGGGACAAATTTGATTGCTTCTCAGCTTTGTAGTTTTTTTCCGGATCATGCAGTTGAGGTTACTTTAAAACGAATTTTTATTGACTCTCTGAACACAAAGGTGAAAGAAATCCCCAGAGGTCATTGAGATTTTACCCCTGCCTTCAGGCAGAACCACACGTAAATCTTTCTAGACAGATGGGTGTTTGTTGGCAAAGGTATTCAGCCGCAAAGAAGTAATAGCTGCTTTTGTTGACAGATTTAGAGATGTTTTGCCAAACACTATCTTAAAATACTATGATTAGATGTAATTTTGCAAAAATGAGTCCATAATGGAGATGATTCGCTTGCCGTATCAGCTTAGGAGTATCTTCTATTTACAGTTTATTAAATTTACATTTGATTAATTTACACTGAGTGCAAGCAGTTACTCTGTAATTATCTCTTTGCCTGCATCAGAATACATGCAACATTATGTTTGGAAAATTGTGAAGTCAGAAGATGTTAACATTGGAAACAGCCATTAGTGATCTCTTTTACCTCCTTACCATCCAAACAAATGCTTTATGCGTTTAGATTCATGAGGGGTGCTTCAAATCTGTATTTCCCACACATTCTAACACAAAATTTTATTTATCTTCCATTTCATAATTTAATAGCTAATCTGTCACAAGCAACAATTTCTGTTTGTTTGCTTAGTTCTGCTGAACCCACCATCATTAGGCAAAGCCATTATTTAAAAAATATCTTTCAGGAAATCATATACATGGATATCCTACGAACTTCTCATAAATAAGAGCTATGTTTTCTTTAGTCGTTTATTCTTCAACTTTTCAAATATTTATTGCACACTTGAGACATTGTGGTGGATGGCACTTCAATATACATTTAACCCCAAATAATGTAAGCCACGGGTCAGCGAACGATAGCCTTTGGGCCAAACCCAGCATGCTGCCTGTTTCTGTTTGGCCTTTGAGCTAAGAATGGTTTATGAAATGGCTGAAAACATTCAAAAGAAGAATACTGACATGTGACTGTTATATGAAATTCAAATTTCAGTGTCCATAAATAGTTTTATTGGAACATAACTATACTCATTCATTTACATATTGTCTATGGATGCTTTTGTAACACAAGGGCACATTGAGTAGCTGCGGCGGGGACCGTATGGTCTGCCAAGCCTAAAATATTTACTGTCTTGCTCTTGACAGAAAATGTTTGCTGATCCCTAGCCTAAGGTAATCATGGTAATCTCATTTCCTTTGTGAATGATTGGTTTGGGAATGAACATAAAAACCTAATCCTGGAAAAATGAATATCAGAGGTCTGAGGGGGCTTCTGGAAAGGTTTTTTAGCTGCTCTTACGGAGGCACAGGAAAAGATGGCTCCTTTCTTTCTTTGCTTTTGTTGCCCCTGGATAAGGAGCCTGAAGATGTGTGTGGCTGCCTTGTTGTGGCTATGAAGGCTGTGGCTATAAAGGCTCTGTACTGAAGGTACGGCCACCTCACTGAGTAGGACAGCAGGGAGATGGGAAGAGCCAGATTTCTTATGTGAGTATGAAGCCATTAACTGAGGCCTGGATCCCATTCTGCCTTTGAACTTCATGTTGTATGAGGTAACATGATTGCTTCATATTTAAGTCATTTGGAGGTGGGGGTGGGGTAAGTTTCTGTTCCTTGGTGCCAAAGCTTCCTGCATGGCCATCTACAATACACTAGCCACTGTGCCAGGTGTTGGGAATACAATAATGCCAAAAATAACATAAAATAAAATGTTCCTGTTCTTCACCCGCTTAGTGTAATAGGGAGACTTTCTAGAAAAATAGGATAGGGAACATTTAAGGCTCTCTTAAGGAATCACGGTGAAGCTCACAGAAGTACTAATGCTTGATCTGAGATTTGAACGGTGATTTGGACCTCAGCAGCCATTTTATAGGACACCAACAATCCAGGAAAAAGAAGAATGTAGAAAAAGAAGCAGGATGGATGAAACAGTACGGTGTTCGGGGATGAGTAGAAGCAGTCCAGTATGGCTGAGATGCTGAGGATGGAAGAAGGGGCTCGAGTTTCCTTAGCATAGAACTTGGATGCGCTGTTCTAACAATGACTACTACCGTTGATGCTAGTACAGAAGCAATTTTTACAACTATTTTAAAACTGTGACAGGTACACCTCATTTTATTGCACTTCACTTAATTTTGCTTCACAGATAATGCATTTTTTTACAAACTGAAGCTTTCTGGCAACCCTATGCTAAGCGAGTCTGTTGGCGCCGTTTTTCCAACAGCGTGTGCTCACTTTGCATCTCTGTGTCACATTTTGGCAATTCTCACAATATTTCAAACGTCTTCATGACTGTTCTATTTCAAACGTTTTCATGACCGTGATAGTGGTCTGTGGTCAGTGATCTTTGATGTTACTATTGTAATTGTTTTGGGGTGCCACGAACCATGCCCATAGAAGACAAAGAATTGAACTGATAAGTGTTGTGTGTGTTCTGACTGCTCTACTCACTGGTTGTTCCCCATCTCTCTCCATCTCCTCAGGCTTCCCTATTCCTAGAGACACAACAATATTCAAATTAGGCCAGTCGATAACCCTACAATGGCCTCTAAGTGTTCGAGTGAAAGGAAGTGTGGCACATCTCTCACTTTAAATCCAAAGCTAAAGATTATAAAGCTTAGTCAGGAAGGCATGTTAAAAGCTGAGAGAGGCTGGCAGTAAGGCCTCTCCAAACAGTTAGCCAAACTATGAATGCAAAAGAAAAGTTCTTGAAGGGAATTAAAAATGCTACTCCAGGAAACACATAAATATGATAAGAAAATGAAACAGCCTTATTGCTTATATGGCGAAAGTTCTAGTGGTCGGGATAGAAGATCAATGCAACCACAACCTTCCCTTAAGCCAAAGCCTAATCCAGAGCAAAGCCCTAACTCTTCAGTTCTATGATGGCTGATAGAGGTGAGGAAGCTGCAGAAGAAAATTTGGGATCCAGCCGAGGTTGATTCATGGGATTTAAGGAAAGAAGCCTTCTCAGTAACATAAAAGTACAAGATGAAGGAGCAAGTGCTGATGGAGAAGCTGCAGCAATTTATCCAGAAGATCTACCTAAGATCACTGATGAAGGTGGCTACACTAAACAACAGATTTTCAGTGTAGATTAAACAGCCTTCTGTTGGAAGAAGATGCCATCTAGGACTTTCATAGCTAGAGAGAAGTCAGTACCTGTTTTCTTTCTTTCTTTTTTTTTTTTTTTTTTTGAGTTGGAGTTTCACTCTTGTTGCCCAAGTTGGAGTACAGTGGCACAATCTCGGGTCACTGCAACCTCCGCCTCCCAGGTTCAAGCTATTCTTCCACCTCAGCCTCCCGAGTAGCTGGGATTACAGGCACCTGCCACCATACCCAGCTAATTTTTTTTATTTTTAGTAGAGATGGGGTTTCATTATGTTGGCCAGGCTGGTCTCAAACTCCTCACCTCAGGTGATCTGCCCACCTCAGCCTCCCAAAGTGCAGGGATTACAGTTGTCAGCCACTGCGCCTGGCCTGATAAGTCAATATCTGGTTTCAACAGGAAGTCAATATCTGGTTTCAATGCTTCAGAGGACCGGCTGACTCTCTTGGGTAGGGGCTAATGCAACTGATAATTTTAAGTTGAAGCCAACATTCATTAAGCATTTCAAAACTCCTAGGGCCCTTAAGAATTATGCTAAATCTACTCTGCTTATGCTCCAGAAATGAAACAACAGAGCATGGATGACAGCACATCTGTTTAAAGACTGATTTACTGAATATTTTAAGCCTATTGTTGAGATCTATTGCTTTGAGAAAAAGATTCCTTTCAAGATATTACTGATCATTTATAATGAGTCACCCAAGAGCTCTGATGGAGATGTACAAGAAGATGCATATTGTTTTCATGCCTGCTAACACAACGTTCATTCTGCAGCCCATGCATCAAGGGATAATTTTTACTTTCAAGTTTTATTATCTAAGAAATATATTCCATAGGCTATAGCTGCCGTAGATGGTGATTCCTCTGATGGATCTTGGCAAAGTAAATTTAAAATCTTCTGGAAAGGATTTATCATTCTAGATGTTGTGAAGAACATTCATGATTCATGGGAGGAGGTCAAAATATCCACCTTACCAGGAGTTTGGAAAGTTGATTCCAACCATCATCAATGACTTTGAGGGGTTAGAGACTTCAGTGGAGAAAGTGGAGCCTAAAGACACAAGTGAACTGATGCAATCTCATGTCAAAACTTTAATGGATGAATTATTTATTCTGGATGAGCTAAGAAAGTGGTTTTGGGGATGGAATCTACTCCAGGTAAAAATGCTGTGAACATTGTTGAATTGATAACAAGGGATTTAGAATATTACACAAACTCAGTTATAAAGCTGCAGCAAGATTTGAGAGGATTGACTCTAATTTAGAAAGGAATTCTACTGTAGGTAAAATGCTATCAAATAGCCTCACATGCTATTGAGAAATCTTTCATAAATCAATATGGCAGACTTCATAATTGTCTTATTTTAAGAAATTGCCACAGCCACCTTAGCCTTCAACAACCATCACCCTGATCAGTCAGCAGCCGTCAACATTGAGGCCAGACCCTCCACCATCTGAAAGATGATGACTTGGTGAAGCCTCAGAAAATTGTTAGTATTTTTAAGCAATAAAATATTTTTAACTAAGTTACGTACATTGTTCTGTTACACATAATGCTATTGTACACTTAATAGACTACAGTATAGTGGGAACATAACTTTTATGTGTACTGGGAAACCAAAAAATTTGTGTGACTCTTTATTGTGATATTTGCTTTTTTGTTCTGGTCTAGACCCAAACATGCAGTATCACTGAGGTATGTCTATATACTACTAATGTATTGGTATTAATAACCAATACTTACCCAATACATGATATCAACCAATATGTTAATATCATTTGATGAGTACTTACTAGATTAGGCACTTTAAGTGTATAATCTCATTTGATTCTCATCAGAGTTCTGTGGGGAGAGTCCTATAGTTATCCCAGTTCTAAAGATAATTAACTAAGGCAAAATGAAGTTAAAGGATTTGTCCAAAGTCACACAACTAGTAAGTATAGAAGTGGGAACAAATCTTTGGTCTTTGTGATTCAAAGCCAGTGTATTTGAATAAAGACCATATGCATAAAGCCTTTGGGATCCTGTAGGATAGAGTTTGGTTATATCTTGTTGCATATTTCATATCCAGTGAATTCTATGACTCTTGCCCATAATACACAACCATTATCATGGTTTTCAGGAGCTACAATACATTTGAGTTTCAAAGATGTTTTTATCTTTTAAAAAATACACATTTGGAAGTGAAGTGAATATGAAAATTGCACACACACACGCATACACACGTACACATATATATGTGACCTAAAATGAAAATTTTCAATACCCTAATTTATGAAATAAAATTCTGAAGTTCAAGGAGAAAGAAGACAATTGTAGAATTCAGAGGTAGTGGCAAATAGCTGGATCCAATGAAAAGCAGAGCAAAGACTGAACTGTCAAATATCAGGGTGTCAAAGGCAATTAAGAAGAGTGGTTTCAAATGAGTGAGGCTGATGGGAAGGTGAAAAGGAAGAGGGAGAGTCTCTGGGTTCATATGGGAGTAAAGTTACAAAGAAAGGGGCCAGAAGAAAGGCAGTGGGAAATACAGGAGGTCACTTGTGGTTGGATCTGAAAAGCATGGGGTGCATTTGCAGATAGGGCAGAATCCAAGTGGGAGTGAAGGTGAAGTCTGTAGTTGTGTACAGCCACCTGGGCTGTGGGTCAGATGGCCAGCATCCAAATCCCAGCTCAGCCACTGTACCTCCTAAGGCGGGCAACTAAATCTTTGAAGTCTTATTTCCTCATGTGTAAAATGGAGATAAAAGTAGCACCTAACTTGTAGGGTGTTAGGAGGATAAATGCAATCATGTATGTTAAAAGTGCTTAACACAGTGCCAGACACACAGTAAAGTGTTCAATAACTTTACTGTTGATATTATTATTATCCTGTCAGGATGGAACTGATCAATCTTCCAAGCTCCATGCAGAATCCTCTCCACAAGGCAGACTGGCGGTGCCTGTCCAGGATAGCCATTTAAAGTCATCTGTTGCATTAATGAATGACTCTTACCCCTTGAATTGTTATTATTATGTTTTTGGTTGGACGACTTCTGCAGTTGATTTACCCGTCCTTGTGCAAGAGTATACAGTGGTGAGAATTTTAATGCATGAGTGGTTTGGGCAACAGCCTCAAAATGTCTTATTTTTACTACGTATTATTATAGCATTACATTCATAGGCAGGGGTCAGCTGCCATTTCCTGAGGTTTATAACATGCCTGTTTTAATTAACATCAAGCTAAATTTTGGCATACAGGTGGTCAGCCCAGATGTGAATGTTATTTTTAAAAGTGCCTTATGGCTGTTAAATCTCTTTCTTTAAAATAGCAAAACATATATGGGTGTGTGTATGTGGTGGGGGAAGGGGGGGTGGAAAGCAGTAAAAATATGAAATACTGATTATTTCAGGCCTTCTTTAGACAAGCTTCAATGACGAAAAGATTTCTTCAAAATTGTTAAAATATGCTTACATAGGCCACAAACTAATACATTGAATAGAAGCCAGAATAACAATAAAAATGAGGTGGCCACACACTGGATAGATAAAAGAGAGTGTATGGAGGGTTGCATATGCACTCTGCAGTTTAGAAACATAAGCACGGGGCCTGAGTAATATGTCACAGGGATGCGGTTAGTAGAGACGAGAGGCAGATACAAGGTTCCTAGCTTGTAGGGGCAAAACAGGGTTCAAACCTTTAGTTTATCTAAATAGTATATCCTGGATATGTGCGTGTGAACACACAGCATACGCATAAATACTTTGTCTTTCTCTCTTATACACGCATGTCACACATATACACACCATATACATATCATAACCTCGGTCACTAATCGATGTTTGTTAATTTAGGGAAAATTAATTTACTCTCTCTGAACCTTATTATTTTGTTTGCATCTAGTGTGCTGATGATCCATGCAAGTCATCATTGATACCCCCTTCTTTTTTATCCCTATGTCCAACCTATTGCCAAGGCCAGTTAATTTTACCTCCTCCATATTAATCAAACCTTTCCATTTCTCTATCTCTATGAGTGCTTTCTCTAAACTACTGCAATCTCAGTCTGGGCCACTGCAGCAGCCTCCAGCCTTGTCTGACTACGTCCACTCTTGCCTGCCTCCACATCTATTTTCCACGCCACTTCCAGGGTTATCTATTTGAAATGAAATAGAAATATATCACTACTTGGGGTAGGACACTTCAGTGGCTTTCCACTCATTGCTTTTGGATAAAGACAAAACTCTTCACCATGGCCTTCAAAGTCTTGGCCCTCCTATTTCTGCTACCATGACCTTCTGAATGTCTATGCTCTAAATAGAAATCTGAATTTCTTCTATTCTCTCATATTTCTCACATTCCCTACTAACACAGAGCCTTTGCACAGCCTGTCCTTTTTGCCTAAAATGATTTCATCCTTCTTTCTTCATTATTCAATCAATTGGACCTAAAATTACTTAAACTGGGGACAGAGTCTTCCTCTTTGCAGTGAAAAGGCCTGTGCGAGTGCAAATAACTATGGGAGAAGGAGCATGCTGATTATATAAAAGTATAAATGACATATCTTGGTTTTCTGACAGGGAGCCTATTTAGGTAGAGGAAGTAAAAAATAGAATCACTGACTAACCATTACTCAAGGACATCAATGCCATAAAAATTACAAGTTATATGTATCTCTCCTCAGGATCCTATGTGGTCTACACTATGAGGTAAATGCTATTATTATCCCCATTCTATAGGAGAGGAAACTGAGGCTTAGGAGAAGTTGAATAACTCAAGCACACTCAGTTCCTAACTAGTTGACCTGCATTCAAACACAAGTTCCATTTGATTCTAGAATTATAGCCCATTCCTGTTATCGCTCAGCTACTTCCATGTGGAAGAACGAAAATGTACAAGCATAGAGGTTTAGGCACCAATGCTAATAACGATCAATATTCAATACAACTTCTAGTGTCTAGCCTTGCAAATCAATTGTTTTTCCAGTGTTAAAGGAACGAAGTCTAATAAAATTTGACCCACTGGCAGGGCATCATCATTAGTCTCCAAAGTTTACTGTGTAACTGGAAATTGTTTCCAATGGAACTTCCCAATGGAAGCTTCTACATCCTTGGATGATACTCTGGAAACAGCAAAGTAAGCAGGTCCCACCCACAGAGAAGGTAACCCTGGCTCTCTTGCCATGTTTATGGCAAACATTCAGTGAGTCTGCTAGAATTAAATGGCAAAATTCATCACAACTAATTTCTATTTGTCATCTATTAAGCTACATTGTTTTGTCCTCAACGTCAGGTTAAATAATGAACCTCTTGCAATGGAGTAAATTAACTTCCACTTTATGTTCATGTCATTGTCAAATGGAAACATCACTTGCACAAATGAAAAAGATTCATTAGTAACACAAATGCACAAGCTCTACTCTAGTAAAAGATAAGAGCGATTGAGACCTTGTCATAGTGCGCTGTCGCTGAGCCCCTCGTTATTTATGACGCCTGCCGTAGTCTTTGGAGATTATTTTCAGCAATGGCAATTAGCCCACCGTGTATCAGGGGCAATTACAGGGCAGAGTCTGCCTCTGACAGGTATGCTGCCTTGGCTTCCAGGGACTGTGATCTTTGAGAAATGCATTCTCATCTGCGTGCTGCCAGGAGAGACTGGCATCCCTGCTTTCTCATCGGTGGAGGGTAGGGAAGGGAGCTATGCATGGCCAGCTACTCCTAAATGCTCAGCTGCCTGACATGAAAGGCCCTTCTTGATCACACTGCTGCCTGATTCGGGAAAGTCACAGCCCTTGATCATAGATAGGACCAGGATAATCTGTCACTTCACCTGAATTTATTCCTAGCTCGTCAGTCCAAACATTTCTCTGATGTTCAGATCCTGATTGTCTAAATGGTCATTTATTTGGGTCCTTTACTTCCCTTTACTGTTTCATTTGCCTCCATAGGCTATTTTATTACATGTTCACCCTTTGATTAGGAGGCAAATAAAAATAATAATGATAAAGCATCCACATATAGGTGTGAACATACATTTGTACTTCCTTTCTGAAAAGTGGGTTAGCAAAGAAGATCAAAACTTCAAACAAACACACAAAATTTAATCTAGGTATCTCACTTCTAAGAATTTATCTTATGGAGTCAAGTGTGAATGTGCACAAAGATTTAGCTACGAGTTATCTTTATATTAGAGTGCTTAAGACAGGGAGAGAATAACAGGTTACCATATACCTCTTTTTGCAGTTTAATTTTTTATACTTTTAATTTATTATGGTTACATAATAATTGTATATCTTTATGGGACACATTTAATGTTTTGATACAGGCATAGGATGTGTAATGATCAAATCAAAGTAACTGGGGTATTTATCATCTCAAGCATTTATCATTTCTTTGTGTTCAGAACATTCCAGTTCCACTCTCTTAGTTATTTAAAACTACACAATAAATTATTGTGAACTATAGTGACCCTATTGTGCTACTGATTACTAGAATGCTAGATCTTATTCATTTTTTCTAACTATATTTCTGTACCCATTATGGCTACTTCTTGGTTGCTGAGGTAGAAGTTTTCTTGAACACACAATTTTGGGTGGCTGCTCAGCCCATAGCAGTTTCCCAGCTGGTTATGTTTATGCTAGTTCTCTTTCTTCTTCCTGGTAATATTCTCCGCTTCCATTGGCTGTGGGGTGACCATGTGACCCAGACGTGGCCAATCACAGTTTCCCTCTTTCTGGCCACAGAAATTGGTCCATTGTGGGCACCCACCCAAATCCCTCACTCAGGTTTCCTCTCTGAAGTTTTCAGAAAATGAAGGTGGGATGGATGCATTCTCCTTCTAGTTTTGTTTGTAGAATTGTAAAGATGTGAGCTATCAGTTGTCCATTTGTTTTCAACCTTATGGGGAAGGCATATGATGACCAACGAAACAACACCTTGAGTAGAGTATTTGCAAATGAAATATGTCTGACGCAGTATCTCAGTCAGTGGTATTTATCAGGTCTGTGATTTAAATGAGCCACGCTGTTCCTTAATTCCTCTTGAAGTGGGAAATTGGAAATGATGGCATTCCCATCTTTCTTGAGAAGGTCCTCAGTTTATCCATATTGTAAAATGAACTCAACAATACCAATCTGTTTCCACCAAGGGGTGAAGCAAGGTTGTGTGAAATGAGAGTTCATCGCATACTTTGAGATCCTGGACTGAAAAAAACATCTGAAGCTCTAAAGTGCAATTAGCACTTCCCTCTTTCTTTTCTTTTTTTCTTTTTGGCATGAAGTTTGAAAAAGTTACTTTAAAACGTTCTGTTAAATTGATTTTCAGGATCGTGAATGCTGGAAGATTGACAGCTCTGGGAAGAGCGCCATCTCTCAAGTGTGCATTTTACGAGGAGCAGTGAGTTGAGATTCCCCTGCTATGAGGCCTCTGCTGAGGTGACGTGCCCAGCACTCAGCGCAGGAGGGAAGCGTTTCTGTGACTTCTGTAGCTTTTGCTCTATTCACCATTGACTCCAAGTTACTGTGACTTCACAGCACATCTTCATGAATGTGAACTGAGTCACCTCCAACTTGTGCCGTCTGGGTCACTGAATGTGGTAGCAAGGGAGAACTGGGAAGGAGGTCCAGCTTACCTTCAACCTCAGCTGTCTGACTCAGGCAGAGATTGACTGCAAACACCAGAAACATAAACATACCCCAGCTGGCAAAAGTAAAGGAGAAAGTGGAGTTTTATTGCAATTGGCCATCGTATGTTTACACAGGAAGCAAAGTACAACTGAAGCCCTAAGAGAAATCTAGGAAATGAAGGGCCTCTCTTTGCTTTTCAAAGGTCCCCAAGTCTCTCTCATTATTGCTTTTCTCGGCTCCAGCTCTCCTTTGCTTGCACACAGTCTGAATGGTCACCTCAACCTCACTCAGCCTCTACTTTCTCAGCCTCTACAAATCCCCTCAGACATCTAACTGATGAGGCTCTGTGTGTTTCTTGGTTTACATGAGAAAAATTCGGAGAGAAAGAGAGAGAGTGTGCAAGTACAGCTGATGGCTTGGTGAACCTATAGAATGGATTTCCTGGTCATTCCTAGTGTATTCCAGAGATGATCACAGCTGTGTGGGTAGGAACAGGGTAGAAGGGGATGGTGGTGGATAGGCAAGACTTGGCATTACTAGTCCATTCTTCAGTTGATGAATGGCTTTGTAATATAGCAACTTGACTAGGCTGAACTGCATGTCCCAGAATTCCAGAATCCCTTTCCTGATGTGTTCCCATTAGGGTAGGCTGCAGAAAGATTCTTTGCATGAGACCTGGAGCCTGGAGGTGAAGCAGTAGCCATTTTGCAGCTTCCACACATTGTCAGCTGTCTGCAGGCTCCCCTCTTTGGCATGAGGCAGCAGCTAGGCGGGTCTGCATAGCTTCTCCAACTTTTGGGCTACGTGTGTGCCTAGCTCCAAGATGAAGGGCTCTGGTCTCTGTAGGAAAAGCAGACCATCAATATCAGAGGCGGTGATTACTGACATAGGTTCCAGTGCATCCTTGTGAGCATCAGCTTATGCAATGGCTTTCAGCTTCTTGCTCTCCTTTGCTTTACATCCATCTTCCCTTTCCCTGACTTGCCCTGCAGGCCCTAAGCTCCAGTATGAGATGGGAAGACAAAAGCCTTGAGAAACTACTTAACCAGTGCCACAATTAAGTGAAGTCAAATCCCTATAAGAAATCCTTTCATATGCTTGTATACACATCCCTTCTAGTAGTTTTGCCTCTCTGATTGAGTCCTGACAGATACAGTAGATCCTCAGCCCTTCACCTAGCTGATAGAGTGATTCCTTTCTTGCTAGCAAGATGGTAAGTGATTCTGTCTTCTTTTTGGTATCCAGATCCTCTGCTCAAAACTGTATTCTTCGGGTGGAAATTTCTTGTATTTTTGATCTTCTTTGGATTACCCTTTACTGATGGGTGCAGTAAATTAATCACACAAAGGTGTTAGCAGCTAGAAGACCATTGGGTGATTAGGGACAACCCCCTAAATGTCCTCCTAGCCTGCCTTTATCTCCTACTGCTTCTGTCTTTGCTCATGACAGTGCAGCTGTTATTATCTTCTCCCAGAGTCTTAAATATACCAATATGATTTCATATTTGCCACTTCTTCATGTACTGTTCCCTCTACCTGGAATGTTCCTCCTCTGCCTCATCATATGTCTTCTGTCTTCACTTTATCTTTAAGTCTTATTCAAAATGTGCCTTTCTTGAAGGGGCCTTCCCAAATCACCACATATTACATTGAACCTGTGGAAGGATTAAAGTTATTTGGAGCATTGTCTTAAGAAGGAGCTAGAGGCTGTATTTGGGTTTGAAAGGAGAGTGTGTGGTGATTGATTAGCAATGTCTGCCATGGGTATAGGATATAGAGCTGTGGGAATGTTTCTGTGTATTTTCTCTCTTCGGCTTAAAGGATCTTGCATTAACTAAAACCCCAAATTCTAGTGTTGCTGCTGACTTGCTATATGTTCTTCACTTAGTCATGTGACCGGTGCATAACCTACCTCACCAACAAGTCCCCACAGTTAGCTCATAGATCACTAACACATGCAGGTAGTGGTGGGTGGGTGGGTGGGGGTGGAGGAGGCTGTCCAAAAGATAAATGTGAATATTCAATGACATTTGAAGTTCTTAAGGAAGCAAGACAATTTTAGTGTCTTATGTTTAGAAATTAAAAAGAAAACAAAAGAAAAATCCACATGGAAATGACTTCTGGTTGCCCATTTTCTGAGGGAACTAAAAGGAAGGAGGAAAGAAAGGGGGTATCTCACAGTGCTGGTTGTGCGGTTACTAACCAGCACTGTGAACTTTCAGCAAGTCCATCAACCGCTCAGGACATTGGTTTTCTGATCCGTAGCAGACATATTGCACTCACTCTAAGAGTCAGTCAAACTTTCTATAATAAAAATGTTGGCAAGATGGAGAGATTCTGAAAGTGGTGAAATTAAAGGATAGGAAAGAGATTCTCTGGGGAAAATAGTGGGCTTGCTGGCTGCTGATGCAGGACTGCAGCATTGCTTTAGGGAAGGGGGGAGTCTTCAAATCTCTTTCCCCTGATGTCTCTCCCCAGTTTTGATCTGTGACTTCAAATTAGTGTGTGAATGACAAGACACTACAAAGAAACATTAGGTATTTCTGCAGGCATCCTTCGTGTGTCCAAGGGAGGAGAGAGGGCAGAGGTGGGGATCGGCGTTGGTCCAGAGAGATACCACTGCCTGCCAACTGCCCCTTGGGGAGCTCAGCAGTAAGCTGGGGAGTTACATGACTCCAGGCAAGTCTGATCAATAAAGGACATCCTTACTATAGCAACGCAGCACGGTGGCGGGGCTGCCATTGATCACGTGCCCCCTTCCCCCGAAGCTGTGTAGTTTGGAGCAGGCAATTAGAACTTGGAGGCAGCTTCTCTCGAAGTTTGAAGAGCTGGCAGATGAGCAAAGAGCTTTCCTGCTCCTCCATCCCAGTGTAGCCATGGAAAGCTTTTAGCTTACTCACCTTTGGTATTAGCCATTGTTGGGTTATATCAGAAAAATCACAGAAGAGGCTTAGGAATGAGGCTTAGCATGGAGAAGTCACCAAAAGAAGAGAATTCTTTTAAATAATAGCAATCGCAATAATCATAGCTAACTTGTATTGTTTGCGTGACTATCTGATTAATATCTCCCCCTCTGGACTGGAGTTGCTAGTAGTGAAGAGAAGACAAGTATTTTCACATACTCTTATATCCAGTGTCTTATGGCCCTTCCATATTTACTGAATGAATGAGTCAACTGTTAATTGTGAGTTAGGCACCACTGGCATAGATCCTCTTGTTCAGTTCTGACAGTAATCCTCTAAGCAAAGACTGTTATTACCCCCATTTAATTGACAGAGAAAAAAGAGGCAGCAAGGGTTTTATAGTTATTAAAGCAGGGTTTCTTAACTCTGACAACATTGTCATTTTTGGTCAGATAATTGTTGTGGGGGGCTGTCCTGTGCATTGTAGAATGTTTAGCAGCACCCCCTGCCTCTACTCACTTGAAGCCAGCAGCACATCTTCCCCTTCCCATTTGTGACAGCAAGAAATGTCTCTAGATGTTGCCAAATGTCCCCTTGGGGAAGAAATAATCCCCACTTTTTAGTAGGAAAGATGGCATGTCTTGCCTGCCCTTCACCGTGTGCATGAACGGTGATATGTGCTACATTTATTGTAGGTGATGTGTTGCTCTGGTGCAGCTTAAGTGGGGGTCTTTTGTTAGGCTGCTTGAGTGTGTTTGAGTGTGTTTTTGTGTATGTGAGCAGGGGATGGATACTCAGCCAGGAGGCATATCAGGTTTGGGTTCTGGGCTCATGGCACATCAGTGATAAACTGGGCAGGTCCCTCAGCCTGAAACCTGGAAGAAGGGAGAAGACTCCAGGGAGTCTGGGAGATTCCTTGTGAGAATCAAATTAGGTCTGAGAGAAAATTGTATCATCTGTCCTGGAATGATTTTTGAAGGCAGTCTAATATATGTAAACAGCAAAGACTTAGGAGACTTTTAGACTCTGGTGTGAATGCTTGTGCACAGGTCATTTAATTCCTCTGAACCTGTTTCACATCTGTAAAATCAGGGAATCTGGGAGGACTGACTTCAATGATGGTCAGTTCTGTGGCACCCAGGCTGACAATGGCTCCTACATGGAGCTACTGGTGTGTGTGTGTGGGTGGGGGGGGGGGGGAAAGGAATAGGCCAAGCCAAAGTTTCCCCAGGTACGACATCCTTATCTCTGCTCCTATCCTCATAATTTGTAACCTGCATTGGGCATTTTCTATGTGCCAGACACTGTTCTAAGAGTTTCATGTGTATTGATTCACTTAATCCTCATAATCCCTGACAAACACAGCCCTCTCTAAATGCCCAGCCAGCTGATCACAGAACTGGATTTCAATATCTTTCCTTCATTGACATTGTTTAGAGAGCTAGTGGAAATTCTTATTATCAATGAACTCCAAAAAATAAAACCAGAAAACACATGATTTTAGTTTTGATCTGCTGTATATGGAATTTTGGGATCCATGATGTTTTTTATTTCACATAATATATATAGGAGGAGTGTTTCATAATTATTCTTAAAGCAATTTGGGACCTCCTTGCTGATGGTAGAAGCAAAATAATTTCATGTGATTTCCCCCACAATACAATACATATTGCATAATTTTCCTATTTGGAAGAATGATGTTTTCCAGATGCAATCATATATAAACCTAATTATGAAATGTCCAGCAGGGTATAATTTAAATTAATTTATTCTACTTTTTTTTTTTTTTTTTAAAGCATGTCTTCCATACTGAGATATTTTATTTATACTTTAGAAAACTATAGAATTTGAATTTTTAACTATTATGCTTAATTCCTCAAAGGAAGATAATTGCTTTCTGAAAATTCTTTTTTTTTTTCTGTAGCAAATATCCTGTTCATTTTGTCATTTTGTTCAAGTATTTCTATTCTTTGGGTTTGGAAGTTCAATAGTCCAGGTAAGACAGTTAGGTTAAGTCTTCCATTTGTCAGCATAAGCTTGTAGTGTACATAGACTTATATTTTAATATATTCTCTTCTACCAGCTTGTTTAAAGAAACTGTTTATAAACTTTTTGATGTCACATCACCATCAACATTTTTCTAGCATGTATCCCTAATGTGTGTACAGTTATTTATAAATTATATACACTCTTGTTGTGTATTAATATCAGTAAAGTTCTGCTTGTTTCCTTTTAAAAAACTGAAATGAAGATAACTACACAGTGTAATGTTTCCATATCCACATGAGTCATTGTCACACATCCCATTTGGGAGTCCACTGTGACAGGAAAGAGTTGCATAGTCTAGTTTCTTATTTAATAATGGGAGATATTATCCATCCTGCTTATCTCAGAGAGATGAAAGAGCATCAAATGGAATAATAGTGATTAATAGAACTGTAATTAATAGAACTGTATCAGTTAGCTATAGCTGTGTAACAAACCACTCCAAAACCAAGTGGCTTAAAGGAATAATTTATTAGCTCACGATTCTGTGGTTCAGCAATTTGGATTGGGCTCTGCTGAGTGCTTCTGTTATTGGTTTTAGCTGGGCTCATCTTGTGGTGACACATCAGCTGGTGGCTAAGGAAGGGCTAGATAAGATAAGATGGCCTCATTCACCTATCTGGGGCTTGGTATTGGCTCTTAGATGGGACCCCCTCTTCATGTGGTTCTTATCCTCAAGTTGGCAGGGTTGGGCTTTTTCACATGGTCATTAGAGTACTCTGAGAAGATGGGAGCAGAAATGGCAAAGCCTCTTAAGGCCTAAACTTAGAACTAGTATGTCTATGTGTCTGTCACTTTTGCCACATTTTGCTAGTTAAAGGAAGTCACAAGGCCAGTTCAAATTCAAGGGTTGAAGATAAAGACATAGTTTTTTGATGGGAGTTGCAGAGTGCTTGAAATGGGGTTATTTTAATGATTCTTAAAAATAAACCTAAGAGTTTAGTACAATTAACATGTTCATTTTATAGACAAGAAAACTGAAGTGCACAGAGGTTGGATTATGGCCTTATCAGTATATGGTGCTATTATTCTATTTAACAGTTGTGAAAACTGAGGCTTAGACCCAACTGACATATTCAGCATCACAAAAGAAATAAATAGTGGAATGGTAAAGCAACCCCAATCTTCTTCTTCCTGCAACAGCCTGGGTTGGCAGCAGAAGTAATTAGTTAGCTAAGTATTTTTGTCTAAAAGCCTCAATGTGTAAAGCATTGATTTGGAAGTCATACCCCATATTTCTTTCTTTTCCTTTTTTAAGAGTTGAGTTCAGGCCGGGCGCGGTGGCTCAAGCCTGTAATCCCAGCACTTTGTAGAGGCCGAAGACGGGCGGATCACGAGGTCAGGAGATCGACCATCCTGGCTAACATGGTGAAACCCGGCTCTACTAAAATACAAAACTGGGGCCGGCGTGGGTGGCGGGCTGTAGTCCCAGCCACTGAGGCTGAGGCAGGAGAATGCATGGAACCTGGGAGGAGCGGAGCTTGCAGTGAGCTGAGATCGCTTTACTCGCACTCCAGCCTGGGTGATACAGCCAGCGAGACCTCGCCTCCGCCAAAAAAAAAAAGAGTTGAGTTCTTACTCTGTTGCCCAGGCTGGAGTGCTGTGGTGCTATCATGGCTCACTGCAGCCTCAAACTGCTGGGCTAAAGCAATCCTCCTGCCTCAGCCTCTTGAGTATCTGGGACTACAGATGCATACCACCATGCCTGACTCCCATTTTTCTAACTTAAATGTAGACCCATGTTTTCTAAGCATTTTGGATCATGCTTCCTATACATAAAAATAAAAATTCTAAACACGAACCCCCAATCTATATGTATTTATATATAAATTATAATGTCTTATTATTGTTCCTTATTTTATTCATTGGTATAGCTTGATTTTCTTCTTATTTTTATAGACAAAATAAATAGATGTAGAAAAGAACATAACTTTCTTCCTTCATTAAAGCAAATTGTCTTGCACTTCTCCCGGAGTACATACTCCCTATTTTGGAGACTGCTAGAGTAGAATAAGGCCCATTCATTAGCATGGCAACAACTATGTCTGAGATAGCAGAGAGCAGACCACCCCTCAGGGACTCTGCAGTAGCTATTTCAGATCAAATTGAAAGCCCAACAATACCTGCATTAACTTCAGTTAGCACTGAGCTACCAAGGAAAGGAATGCATGTAGATTTTATTTGACGAAACTCCATGACCCAGCACTTAAGAACGATGTAGTTTTGGATACGTTTACTTAATTTCTGCATGCCTTGATCTGTAATCTGTAAAATAAGGGATAGTAACATAAACTACAGCACCGAGTTGGGAGAATTACATAAACAAATGGTAAAATAATGCTTGGCACATTGAAAGTGCTAATGGATGTTGGCCGTTGTTACATTTCAGTTCCAAATGATTGACTATGATTCTCTAGAATGCCATGCTGGATTCTGAGACCAGATCTGTGCTCAGCAACCAAGAGTCCCCTGATTGATTTGCAATGCCTATTATGGACATAGGCTAGGGTTGAGATGGTATGTACCAAGCATCTTATATGAAAAGAGAAATTCTTCCTTTTTCCCTGGTATAAACAATTCATTTGGGTCGTTGCCTTTTTTTCTGCCCATGGATTGTGTGTGAAGATGGCTGAGTCATCATGGGGGAGATGTCCTTAATAGTTTGGTTGTATCTCTGGGTTGAAAGGCTTCACGTAGTGGAATTATCATGAGTTTTCAACTGTGCCCTACTATAAGGTTAATTCTTCTTTGTATCACACTGTTAGAAAATTTAAAGCCATAAATCATCATCTAGTTAAAACTTTTCTTTGACACGTGGTGAAACTGAGGCCCATGGACATTTTTAAATATAATCATTTAAACCTCGCATACTCCCCAAAGACCTGAGGAAGACTGTAATAGAAAATACAGGTATTACAGAGTGAATATATGGATACAATTTTTTTTTTTTTTTCCGTGAGACAGACTCTCACTCTGTCACCCAGGCTAGAGTGCAATGGCAAGATCTTGGCTCACTGCAACCACTGCTTCCCGGGTTCAAACAATTCTCCTGCCTCAACCTCCCGAGTAGCTGGGACTACAGGTGCATGCCACTATGCCCGGTTAATTTTTGTATTTTTAGTAGGGACAGAGTTTTGCCATGTTGCCAGGCTGGTCCTGAACTCCTGATCTCAAGTGATACACCTGCCTTGGTCTCACAAAGTGCTGGGATTACAGGCGTGAGCCACTGCGACCAGCCTATGGATACAAGTTTTTAAAGGAAGATGAAAAAAGGAATGAGTCAGAAAACACAGACTGAGGAAAGCTACTGCAATTGGGCATAGTATAGGCTCCAAGCTTGTGAGCAGCAAGGACAAAAGGATAATGTGTCTGCACAGCTTTTTTCAATCCAATAAAATATAACAGGAGACACAAACTTTTTATTCCCTAAATTTGAACTTAGGGAAGAATTTGCCTTGCAATTTTTTTTTTTTAATATCAGAAGCATCATGTCTTAATTGCTGTGGTTATTATGAGAAATTCTACATATAGCTTTTTTAATGTCAATCCTCCATGAAAGAGAATTATGCAGAGAGCACTATTATAAGTCATGTTCTTAAAAGGCAATCTTAGATCCTTGTGGTGTTTAATAGCAGGCCACATATATGTCAGGGGTAAAACTTTCTGATGATCAGATATGATATGGGAATAAAGGCAGAAAATATTTTAGGGGTGAAGACTGAACATACCTTTTAAACTATTCCTCTACTATATTGCTTGTAACTGGAGTGGTGTGTCAGATAGCTAAGAATTGAGGTTAATAGCTACTACCTAAAATGTGGGTATCCTATATTATTGATTGAAATAAAACCATATGTCTGAGAAAGGGAACATGAATACCGCAGAATATATTTTATTATGAAAATTAAAGATCTGATTTTTGTCTGACTAAATGACTTTCCCTCATAACCACTACCCCCACCACACACATATAAGAAGCTAAAATACCTAAAAGGCCAATACTTTCCTAACATATTGCATAGGATTACTGATACAAGTTTGGGGGACCAAAGTCTGGCTATTTGTATGGTCTGAAAAACGCCAAGTTAAGAATATACTGTAAAATGATCTGTGTATGCTAATGCCCCAAGCATTTGATAAAAGCAGATGCTAATCATTTCTGAATAAATATACCGTGACTTAGACCTCAAAGAGTAACCACAGATAAAAAATTTAAAGACTGCAATGTCCCACTCAAAATCACTAAACACATAAGGAAACAGGGTATTATGAATGAGTTGGGAGGAGCAATAAGCAGCAGAAAAAGACCCCCAAAGACTTCAGATATTGTAACTACCATATACTGAGAATGAAATCAGAATTTAAAATATTTAAATAAATAAAAGAGTAATTAAAAACAGTAATGATAAATCAGAGACTGTAAAACTCTTGAGTAAATTTGAAAAATAAAGCAAATAAAATTTCTTGAAAAATATAATTATTGAAAAAAACCTTAATAGATGGGTGAAATTACAGATTAGATACTATTAAAAAGAGAATTAGTAGACTGGAGGATGAACCTGAAGATACATAGAATGCAGCACAGAGAAACAAAGAAATGGAAATGTTAAGAAAAATAGAAGATAGAGTAAGAAAGTTGAATCTGCACCTAAAAAAAGTTCCAGAAGAAGAGAATGAGAGAGAATGTAATATTGGAGGAGATAATGACTGAACATTCTCTAGAATTAATGAAAGACATGGATTCTCAGATAAAAAATGCATGATGAACAGAATAAATAAAAATAAATTTATGACCAAACATACAGTGGCAAAACTTCAAAATATCATCACAAAGAGATTCTAAAGCAAACAGGAAAGAAGCCTCTGATTATCTATAAATGAGAGGTAATTAAATGAAGATTGACTTTTAATACAAACAATGGAGGCCAGAATGATTTCTTCGAAGAGTGAAAGGAAATACTCATTAACCTAGAATTATGTATCCAATGAAACTATCTTTCAGGAATGGATGGCCAGGTGTGGTGGCTCACACCTGTAATCCCAGCACTTTGGGAGGCTGAGGTGGGTGGATCACCAGGAGCTCGTGACCAGCCTGGCCAACATGGCAAAACCCCATCTTTACTAAAAATACAAAAATCAGCCAGGCGTGGTGTCATGTGCCTATAATCCCAGTTACTCGGGAGGCTGAGACAGGAGAATAGCTTGAACCTGGGAGGTAGAGGTGTGGAGATTGTGGTGAACAAAGATTGTGCCATTGCACTCCAGCCTGGGCAAAAGATCAAGACTCTGTCTAAAAAAAAATTTAAAAAAAAGTGAAATAAAGAATCTTGCTGACAAGCAAAAACAAAGTGTTCACAAGCTATCTATCATTCTTAACAAAATAACTTCTAAAAGATGAACTTCAGAAGGAAAAAGAAAATCTCAGAAAAAAAGAATGAAATAAAGAATACAAGCAGTTCAAAAAATACAAGAAAGGAGAAAAAGGAAATCCAAATATATAAAAACAGGACAAATAAAAAACACTAAGGTAGCAATAAATCCAAATATAATTGTAGTAATTTGATCATAAAGTGGACTAAATGATCTAGTTAAAATACAAATGTTTTCAGACAATTAAAGAAAAACAGCACTAAAAGCAAAGCAAAACCCAGATTACTTTGTTTAAATGAGACTAATCTAAAATAGAAGGGCATAGAAAGGTTGGAAATATCAGGATAGGAAAAGATATAGCAGACAACCAAAAGAAAGCTTGTGTAGCTATGTTAATATAAGACAAAAATAGGGCTTAAAGATTACTGCTAATAAAGAACACTACAATTGAGATGGAAATGTTCCAATTCATTGGGGAAAGATAATATTCTTAAGTTTGTGTGCATCCAGTAATAAAATTTCAAAATATATATGGTAAAAATGGTCACAATTACAAATAGAAAGTAACAAACATCACAAAGGGAAATTTAATAAAACTTCTCTCAAAAACTTATAGATCAAACAGACAAAATAGTAAGAATACAGAATATTTGAATAACATGACTAATAACATTAATGTAAGTATCACATATAGTACTATCACCTATCAATCAAGAATACTCATTTTTTTGAGGATACATGTAACATGAAAATTGACTTTCTACTGAGTCATAAAGCATGTTTCAATGAATTTAAAAGAACCAACATCCAGAAAAAAAAAATCTGGATCATATAGATACTGATTCATACAGACCTCATTCTCTTACCATAGAAAGAGATAAAATGAACCTTGTCTTCAAAACACTTTATATATAGATAGTAAAAAAAAATTAGAAATAACTCATAGGTCAGAAAGGTAAATTATGGTGGAAATTAGCAAATTCTTGGACCTGAACAATAACAAAAGCACTACATATAAAAATTTGTGGGCTATAAGAAAGGTGTTACTAGAGGAAAATTCAAAATTTCTATTATATTTGTTTTTAATAGAAAAGGAAAAAGGCCAAAATTCATAAGCATAGCATCTCATTTAAGTTAGAAAAACAATAACAGAAAAACATAAAATAGAAGTGAGAAACTATTAAAGCTAATAAAGATATTAATTTAGAAGATTGCTTTGAAATTTTTTCTAATGCTAGCTGTGGAGGTAGTCTCCAGTGCTGTTCATTGGGTATTTCTGCTTCTGGACAAATGGTAAAGTGACATTTCCCCTGGTCTTGGAGCCACATGTGGCTTGCACTGAGGTTTAGAGCTAGGATCTCTGCTAGTAGTGTTACTTTGATTTCTATCTGTAATTACTACTTGAACATATATATCCCCAGAGCTCTCGGTGGGAGGATGCCTGTGGTTTGATGGTAGGACTAGGGTATTTTAAGATTCCTTAGCCATAATATTATATAGTTGGAGGCCAAATAAACCTAATTTCTAACACTTTTCATCAGTGTAATTCTCCAATTTAGCTAGCCTAAGCTCATGACTGATCTCAGTAGAAAACATTTATCTTTGTTCCCAGTATTGTCAAACATGAATTAGTTCATTATCAGCTAACATATTTTGAGTGCTTACTATTAACTAAGCAATATCGTAAGCATCTTACATGAATTATATAATTTAAGTCACAGGAACCCAATTTTAAGCAGATTCTATTATAGTACTTCTTTACAGTGGAAAGCAGGAAGTTTAAGGAACTTGCTGGTAAGTAGAACAGTTAGCAGTGCATCATTTCTCTCTGACTCTGGAGATGGTGCTCTAAACCTCTATGCCACATTGCTTATTGTATATCTTAGATTGTAATCATCCCATTTTTCTTTTAGGACAGTGGGTGGTGGTGGTTTTCTTATGGTGGAAGATGTACGCTAAGTAAAGATGCATCCTAGGAAGAACTTGCCATTCTCCTTTACTCAAGCTTATCTTGCCTGAAAACAGCAATTTGAGACACTGGTTCTTAGTATGTATCTTCCCTCCTCAGAAGTCAAACTGGGAAACTGACCTCGTGTGGCTGCAGTGCTTGTTTCTCTTACAGGAAATACAAAGCCTTTGGTAGAACCTCAGGGGACATCAGATAGAAAAGCAAGTACGGGCTGATTTGGGAAATTGGTGCTATAAGCTCCTCAGAATCACAAACGTAGGGTTTCCTTAATTAGAGAGGTGGCCCTCCAATCAATATTCTTGCTATTCCTTGCTATGCCATTCTCCTTGCTTTCCAGCCAGTCACTCTGGGGATTTTCAGCTGACGGCGGTGCAATTCTCCTGGGGCTACACAAGGAACAGAGGGGGAGAGAGAGCATAATTTGTTGGCCTGTTATATGGGGTTGCTAAACCACAGGATTGCATTCATCAAAGCCAGCATTGCTCCCTCCAATTTTATATGCAGAATGCATGTTACATGGTTCACTTAGGAGTGACGGCAGGGTGCTGCAGCTATGCTGAAGCATTGGAAATATTTAAGCGTTTTGAGTCTTTTTCCTTTCGCTGTAAGAAGAGAATATCCAAAACTCCAAGTAGGAAACCACTCTGTCCCAAGACCTGAACTCTGCTCAGATGTCTGTTAGCTGCTGCCTAGGAACATGCAAGTATTTGAGGAAGAACAGTGGAACTTTCCTATTGCTATGGGAATCTGAAATTAGTTTGAACTTTGTTTATCTGTCTTCCTACCCAATAAAGGAAGCAGAGGTAAGAAGAAGGAAAACAACACCACATTTCTTCCTAATATTTATTTAATATCATGTTAGGCACTAAATGATAATGCATTATCTCATTTAATTTTCAAAGCAGTCCTACAAAGCAGTTCTGTGGCTGTTGCATCCATAGCCTACATGTGAAGAATTGAGGATTTGAATGGCAGAGTTCAGTTGTCCACATTCCCACAGGAATTGAACTGTGGTCTTACTTGGGAGCCCCTTTTCTGAACCATTGATTCCAGTTATGTTTCCATGGAATTAGGAATTTCCATTCCAGATTTGATTAATCAGGATTCTCTCACGATCCCTGCTGCTGGTATGTGTAGAATAAAACTAATTCATCTTAAGGCATGGTTGAAATAGGTCACATAGGCTATATTTACAGGGATAATGTAATTATAACAATTTTCAGGAGTTGTTCAGCCTTCTCTAAAGTAAACATTAGTGAGGAAAGATAAGTTAGGGGCCTGAATTAGCCAGATTGGATCGGTTTCACTGGCTTGATGCATAATTCTCTAGTTCTCTTTTCTTAAGTAAACACAGCTGTGATGTACCAGCACATGCCTTGGTATGCCAGAATCCAGAGGTAAGATGGAAGTTCTTAAAGAGAAGCCTAGAAACTGTGTTTATCATCTTGTCCCTTGCTACCTTGCCTTAGGACCATGTGTTTATTTGGCATAAAACTGAAAAAGAAAACACAAGCTCAGCTAAATGGTTCCTTTGTAACCTGGAGGCAAAGACCTTGAGTAATGACCTCAAAAGAGTTATATCAATAAAACAATCCCTTAAAATACCTCTATAACTTGAGTTCTTTGCTGTTGTTGTTAAAGAATGAATTGGCATATGATTTCACTTGCTCCCCATATTGGGATCATGAATATCCTAATAAAATGTCAGTTTACTTTCCCGAAGAGTATTGTCCAACACTGAACACATATATGATTCCTGAAACTTAGTCTTCATTTAGGAAGTCAGTTAATGCTGATCAAAGAGCATGTCAAGAGAAGCAGTGAAGAGAAAGGAAAACAGAGGGAATTGAGTTGGAATAGGGATGAATTTATACACTTCAGCATCAGGGTTTGAAACTGTGAAATTCACCAACTATTCATTGAGGACTTCCTCAATGTAAGGGATTGATGCTCTGCATTGGGGATAAAAACGTGGGTCTGTTGGCTCTCAGTGACTATATCCTGAGATGAATGAAGTTTACGACTGAGTAGTTTAGCCTAGTGCCTATTTTTAAAAAGCATTTACAGAACTGTCTGATTAAAGAGTGTTTTTCCCTGTGCTAATGTTAACATAGGCAAAAGAAGAAACCAGTTACATATTGAATGGCAAATAGAATTCCTTTCATGTGATAATACTGATCAATTGATACAGTCAGTTTTGAAAAGATGATTGAAGCCAGTCTGGGCTTGATTAGTGATATCTATCGTAGGCATAGAAGGGGAAGGTAGTGGCATGAAAATAATATATTTGATATCCCTGATGTAAATTGTATGATTTGAGCTATGTCTGTTTCTCAAAGAGCTTTTTCACTGTTTCACAGCAGTACCTGAAACTCTTGCCCTTTATTTACTGATTGTTTTATATTATTATTTTTTCTTAGTAATAAAAGCTAACATGGATTGGGTTCTTAGTACATACCAGGAAGTAAGTTAAATACTTTGTATACAGCATTGTATTTATTCCTATTTTACAGATAAGGAGAGTGAGACCTATTCTCTAGAAACTGAACCAAGGTGCTTTGGTTTCCAAAGTCTATGCCTCGAATCGCCACATTTTTGTGATGCACTCTTCTTGGGGTTCTATGAAACGTTTCATGCTTCTTCTTGTTATGATTTTAGGAGAACATCTCTCCTGAGAAACCAGAGAAATATTGAAGGACCCTTATATAACAGAAACACGGAGAACCAAAAATGCAAAACACAGACCTAGAGCAAACTTGACTGTAATTGTGCTGCTAGCCACAATTTCCTAGGTTCAGTAAGCCACGGGCTCATCAAAAGGCATTGGCCTACTTAGTGAAGGGCCTTCTTGAAGATCTATTGTATATCCTAAGATGTGGAGATTTAAAATTTTGCTTTTCTTAGGAAATACCTTAAAACCGTAGAGGACACAGAATGGGGATTGTCTTAGTTCAGGCTGCTATAACAAAGTACCATAACCTGGGTGGCTTGCAAATGATAGAAATTTATTTCTTAACAGTTCTGGAGGCTGGAAGTCTGAGATTGGAATACTGGTGTGGTTGGGCCCTGGTGAGGGTCTTCTTCTAGCTTGTAGACTGCTGATTTCTTGTCATATCCTCACATGGCAGAAAGAAAGAGAGCTCTCTGGGGTCCCTTTATAAGGGCGCTGATCTCTCATGAGAGCTTCACCCGAATCATCTAGTTACTGCCTCCCATGCCCCCAAGGACTCTACGTCCTAATACCATCACATTGGGGGTTAGGATTTCATTGTGTGGATTTTGGGGGGATACAAACATATCAGCCCATTGCAGAAATATAGTGATGGTGGAGGGGTGCTTAGAAAGCAACATGCCGCGGTGAACACAGGTCAGAGGAGAACACGGTTGTCACAGAGGGAACAGTGTTCATTCACTTCTTTATTCAATTGCTCATTTATCCAACAAAAACACACGGAGTACCTACTTTGCTCTAGACACTGTGCCAATGCTGGGGATATAGGTTCCTGTTCATAGGGAGGTCTCTGAAGGGAGGAGGCAAACTCTAAAAATAAATGATATATTTACAGATTTTGCCTAAGGTTGCTCTGACTCTCACCCTTTCCACTTAAAGAGTCAGCTTTCTTCTTATTTGATATCTTTATTATTACGACACTCAAATCACCATTCTAATTCTAAACTGCATTGATGAGACATGAAAATACATATGCATCATATTAAGTAAAGAAAGGTCAAATACAATATTTTATATACAACATGATCATAGGCCTGTAATAATTATATGCATGGAACAGGATGACCTAGCTTGAAAATGTTTCTGAAGATGTTGAAACATTTATGAGTAGAAGCTTGAAAAAAATAACCTGTCATTTAAAAGCTGCAAAGGTTTTCTGTCTCATAAGAAAGTCAGCTTTCCAAACTTCACGGGTCAGACTGCTGCTTTATTCTAGAAAAATCACTGAGTTGTCTTAATGCTATCCATAGGTAAAGCAAGAGCCCAGCTGTTATTTGGAAGGCTTGCAAAATCACAGGTGGGAAACCAAAAGCTCTGTGTGGTCATGTACATTTTTCTCTATATATGAAGCAAATCTCCTTCGGTTTCTTATTTCGGTGTGAGCTAAGACAACACTGTGCCCTGACTCTGGTTACCTGTATCTGGGGTGGCCTGGGGATTATTATTTGAACTGCTGCCTCCCAGGGAAGTGACTACAAGGAGTATATGCGGATAGGGTCTTCCTCTCATGCTGGGAGAATCAGACTGGGCTGGGAGTAGTTGATACCCATTCCATCCCAACACAAACCTCACCCTCACCCACAACCCAGAATCAGTGCACTTCTCAAAGTCTGGATCAGCAGATCTCAAATAAGACACCAGGACTGGACTGGACTGGACTGTTGGTGTCTGATTTGAGATCTGGTGATCCAGACTTTGAGAAGTGCACAGATTCTGGGTTGTGGGTGAGGGCGGGGTTTGCATTGGGATGGAATGGGTATCACTGCTGTTGATCATCCTGGTAAGGAATGCATCTCCTAGGAATAAAGATTATGGCCTGGGCTGAGGGAAAACATCTTTTCTTCCTTGGAGACATGGCTCTGAGATCTGGACTATAAGAAAAGGAGATGCGTTTGACTACACTCTCAGTTGAGATCAGGTTGGG
Organism: Papio anubis; assembly: GCF_008728515.1. NCBI lineage: Eukaryota > Metazoa > Chordata > Mammalia > Primates > Cercopithecidae > Papio > Papio anubis. The sequence continues at coordinate 150,957,994 of NC_044980.1, forward strand.
AGGTATCTTAGGGGTTCCCAGAAGCAGGATCTGGGCCTCATACTAGGTCTAGAGGAAGGTTTTTCTCTGTGTTGTAGTTTCCTTCTGTTCTTCCTGGACTTCACATACAATCTTGTTAATAGTTGGAGCCAGGTCCTAATACTGCTGTAGGAAATTGAGGGAATTAGTCCTGAATCTATTAGTCCTGAATCTGCTTTGAGGATTCAGGACTAAAGAGGAGGCTCACCTCTCCTTTCCCTCTGAAGCCAGTGTGTTGGAGGCAACTGCAGCCAAAGAGACATCTGGGGCCCTACAACTGCAGGAGGGGCAGGCTGCTGTGAAAGCTCATGTAATTGCCACCTCCTCTTCCCAACCCTCCACTACCCACCAATTGTCCTAAGTCCAGAAAGGTGAGGGAACCTTCAGAAGGAGCGGGATAGATGCTAAGATCTAGCAGTCAAGCTAGGAAGGGTTTGGAGACCTGGATGGGCAAGAAAAAAAAAAAAAAAAGACAGAAAGGAAAAGAAAGGGATGGTAAATGAAAAAAAGTAAGAGGGTTTATAGAGAACTATTTTTGCCATTTAATTTCTATAGTTATAATATTGGTTTTACAATAAATCAAGAAGGCATGGTGACACTATTATTGTTACTCTACCATCTATAAATGTTGTAGTCCCTGGGCAAAGAAGGGTTAACATTTGACATTAACTCGGTCAACTAAAGTCCAGCATAAAAACTGGAGGTGTGTCATCTGTTATGATCTCTTTCACATCAACCTACTAATTGAATTTTTTTCATGCCCCAGGTGGGAGCTTCTTGTGTTTTAATATATTCCCGAGGCCCTTTGTATAGTTCTTGTGAGTCTCAGCAGGGGAGCATGCTGGTCAGTTAGCACCGCCAGCCTTATGAAGAAAAATCACTGAATTCTTACTATGATTTACACAATAATTTTCATTTTATTTCTTTTTAGAATACAAAGAACATACTTGTGATTCTAAATTAAGAGATATCAAAGGTAAACAGTGAAAACACTGCCTCTGATGTATTTCCAGCCTTCCAGCTTTCCTCTTCAGAGACGATTCTGTTACCAATTTGTCATGTATTTTTCCAAAGGTAGTTTACGGGTACATAAGCAGATTCCTCTCTCTCTGATATTCTGCACATTGAAATGTTCCTCTTGAGCCTGGGACTCTGCTAAGCATTTTACATGCTTGGTGTTATTCAAATCTCATCATCAACCTATGAGTAGTTACTCAGGTAATGTTAACTGAGACTCAGAGATGGTGGTCTGCTGGGCTGGCTTCTACCAGCTTGGGTGAGTCAATAGTTAAACTGTTAGGAATATTGTGATCTGGGTTGACCACAGGTTAGTAGCTTGAAACTGGCCACAGTGGGAGCATTTGCATCTGTGGAGATTGGCAAGTACTACAAATTGCATTCCCTCCCTCCACAGCTGGTTGTTCCATGTTTACCAGCACACTACTTCTTAGAGAGGTTAAGTGACTTGTTCAAAATCACAAACAAAAGGTGGCAGATTCTGGATTTGAACTCGGCCATCTATGACTCCAGGTCCTGTGCTCTGAGCCAGGATCACACTGAAAAGTAAGAGCAAAATGAACTTGAACTTCCCAGTGCCAGTCCTGGCGTTTTTCTCTGCACTCTCCAGACCCAGTCTGCCTTAGACAATCTCTCTCTCTCTTTTTTTTTTTTTTGGAAACTGAGTCTCACTCTGTCGCCCAGGCTGGAGTGCAGTGGCACGATCTCAGCTTACTGCAAGCTCCGACTCCTGAGTTCACGTCATTCTCCTGCTCTAGCCTCCCAAGTAGCTGGGACTACAGGTGCCTGCCACCAAGTCCGGTTAATTTTTTGTATTTTTAGTAGAGAAGGGGTTTCACTGTGTTAGCCAGGATGATCTTGATCTCCTGACCTCGTGATCCGCCCGCCTCAGCCTCCCAAAGTGCTGGGATTACAGGCGTGAGGCACCACACCCAGACCTCTCTCACTTTTTAAACACTTTCATTTTTATGATTAGGGTCTTTTTTTTTTTCCCGAGATGGAATTGCGCTCTTGTCACCCAGGCTGGAGGGCAATGGCGCAATCTTGGCTCACTGCAACCTCCACTTCCTGGGTTCAACTGATTTTCCTGCCTCAGCCTCCCGAATAGCTGGGGTTACAGGTGCCTGCCACCACACCCAGCTAATTTTTGTATTTTTAGTAGAGACGGGGCTTCACCATGTTGGCCAGGCTGGTCTCAAACTCCTGACCTCAGGTGATCCATCTGCCTTGGCCTCCCAGAGTGCTGGGGTTACAGGCATGAGCCACCATGCCCGGCCGGTTAGTGTCCTAATACTTTGTTTTCTTCTTATCATAAAACTAATCCTTGCTTATTGCAGACAAGCTGTAAAATGGAGAGACATATGAAGAAGATAATAGCCACTACCCAGGAAATAACCAGTGCTAACATTTTGTCACCTTCTATTGACTTCGACCTTTGTGTTACTGTTCACTTGAACTTGATCCCTATTTGGTGCCTCTGTTTTGCCTTTGGACTTCTTCCTCTCTGATTTGCACCTTGATGTTCCTTAGTACCTTTCACCTTGTCTGTACACCTGGAAGTCCTAGCTGTGACATGGACTGCAATTAACCCCATTTTAGAGCAGTCATGTCAGGGATCAACATGTAAGGTGAACAGACGATGTAGTCAGCTTTATTCTTGACCCATACCCAGCATGGCGAGAGGCTCACAAAGTAGGAGGCGCCAGGAAGCCAAAACCAGGGGAGGAAACCACTGACTCCTGCAGTCTGATTCACCATCATTAGGATGTGTGTGTCTCTTGAGTGGAATGGAGGGCAAAATCACACACACTATTTAAATTGTTATTTCTCTCCCTCTCATTATTCACTCCCCATACCAGCTCATGCACAGTCATTGAATTTATGTAATTTAAATGTGCAAATGATGTGTTTTCTCTCTCATAAAGCAGAGAAGCCAGAAGAGCGGAAACACTTAGCCTTCTGAAACATTGACAATGGGTTGCTCAACATTAGTGTATTGTTAACTGTAACAGCTAGCAGAATATTATATTTTGCCTCTGGAAGCATCTGTAATACAATATCTGGTTGTGTGTGTGTGTGCGCGCACACGTGCGTGTGTGTTTCACTATATATATAAAATCAGAGTAACTAATTCTGCATCGGGTAAATGGATTAGGAGGAGTTAGAGGAGCCATTTTCTTCATGACATTTCAACAATGAGCACAGGCTGTCCCGAGAGGCAGAGCCTGTCCTTGGCTCTGGGCTATGCGAGCCCTCTGGGTTCTGAGCACCAGTGATACAAATTGTGCCAATCTGCTAAAGCAGACCTAGCTTCCCAGTGGTTTTGTGACTGTTGCCTGCCTCTGCATCTCTTATAATGAAATGGTTCTTGGACAGCTGGGTTATCAGCAAAGAGCTATGTAGGAAGTGCCCTGCCCAATTAATCAGATGTCATTCTGACCAGATTTCTTTAGCACATTGCTTCATGGTAAACAACAGAGTATTAATAAACTAAAATCAAAAAGAGACAAAGGAGAAAGGCATCATTTTTATGTATACTTGTCTTAAGGCGTATTTTTCCATTTCTGAAACTTGAAAAATAACCATCTGGAAAGAATCATATTATAGACAAGGCATGTCATGACATTTATAGCAAATATTTTTGCTGTGAGGATCAGTATTCTCTCATTGCTCCATCAACTGCCATATAATCAGATACCCATAAAGTATTCAATAAATAGAGAGTTCCAGCAATAAATCAATAGTACAGGAATATGTTTTAAGTGTTCATATTTTCCTTTGTTTATCCTTCTTTTTAAACACACAGTTTTGCATCTCAAACCTCCTTTAGCATTCGTATTTGTTTCTTTGCCTTTCAGCCACCTCTCAGGCAAATGACATTAAACTGCACCACTGCGAAGAGATCCCTGGCATAAATAAATGTATCAGGAGGTCAAGAGGTCAAGAGCATAAATGAGGCAAAGATTTCAAAGAAATCACCGAACAAATGATTTATAAATCATGGGAAACACTGCTCCAGCCATAAAAGAGAAATTAAATTTATACATCATGAGCTTCAGGATGCTTTGGGTTCTGGTGGGTAACTGGGTTAGAAATGGAAGAGCTTATGTCATCCTGTTGTTGGTTCGGAGCCTTGTTATAGCAGCATTTACCCCAGGACGCTAAATCAGGAGGACTGAGATTAAACCCTCCCTCCCTCCTTCTGTGTCTCCAGAAACATTTGCTTTTACCTCTGACCTGAAATTCCCACTGCACCAGGCTCAGCTCTGGAGTGGAGTGGGAACCAATTCACTGCTGGGCAGAAATGATCATACCTGTGTGTGAAGATGGGCACTGTCATGCCTCCCATCTGTTGGGGAAAGGCTGACAGCCTCCTACCTTTGTCTTTAGGAAAGCAACACAGAATTATAGCATCTGCCCTGGCTGGCCAAGGAAGCTGTGAAACCACAGACTGCTGGAACCTAACAGCCCAAGCATCTATAGGAGAGAATAAAAACGAGCCAGGCTCTGTAAAAAGAACAATAATACTTTATGCTATAATGATCTGTAATGGGAAGCTGTCCAGAACTTTTACAACTTAAAAATAAGCCTCCTTTTTGCCATATTTTCTTGAAAGATGTGCTATCTAGCCATTCCTCTTTTCTACTCCCCCTCCACCTCTTGTCCTATTATGTTTGGGAAAATATCAGACTGGAAACTGTAAAGCTTGAAAGTGTCCATTTCTTTTAGCTTTACATGAATTCATGAAATGTACACAATGATCTCCATATAAAACTGCAGTAATTTAATGGGGAACTTGCCGAAAACACACTCAATTGGGAACGTCACTTCCGAGTCAAACAGATGTGAAGCAGCAAATGACACCATGAGCAGCCATCAGACTTTGGAATTGATTGCTGTTCTTTATGACCTAACCGATGGAGACTTAAACATGGGGCTCATTTTAAAGTTTTCCTGGAAACAAATTTTGCTAATCCCACTCAATGAAAACAATATGCTAGTTCTGAGCTTGAAATACAGATTTGTGGTGATGACAGAGAAAAAACAATATACTGTGTCAAGATTCTTATGCTTTCACAATCCAAAGTAGGATTTCAGAGGAGCTCTAAGTTTCTTTCCTTCCTCTCTCTATTTCCTTTTTCTTTCTTTCCTTCCTTCTTTTCCTTCCTTCCTTCCTGCCTCCTTCCCTCCCTCCCTCCCTGCCTCTGTTCCCTGCCTCCCTTCCTCCCTTCCCTGCCTCCCTATTTTCCTTCCTTCCTTTCCTCCTTCCTTCCTCCCTCCTTCTCTTGCTTCCTTCTTCCTTTCTTTTTCTCTTTCTTTCTTTTTTTCCTTCTCAAGCTTTTCTCTTTAGCTTTTAGGTATTTGCAAGAACGAGATCTTTGGGGGGTCAGTAAATTGTTGGTCATGTGCTTTACTTCTTAAATGTCTTAAGACACTATTTACTGAAGCATTTGGGAGAAGGAAATGTAAAAGGCATTTTTTTCCTTGAGCTTCTTTTTCTAGTATTCTAAATTTAGGCATATGTTAAAGGACATTTAATCCTCAGCTTGTGGATGCATTTATGCTTAAATCATCAAAATTGGATTTGGAGTCAACTTGCTTAATGATGAGTCTCTACAATCCCCCTTTTCTTTATAACTGGGAAGTTGAGTTTCATGGGTGAGGCCACAAACTCATGTTGTGTTTGGAATTCAGGTTCCTAAGAATTGGTTGGCAAAACCTCCACTGTTGGAAAATATTTGCAAACTATGCATCCAACAAAGGCCTAATACCCAAAGGTCTAATATCCAGAATCTGTATGGAACTTAAACAAATCAACAAGCAAAAACCAAACAACCCTATTATGGTCATTACCTGAGTGATGAAATAATCTGTACACTAAACCCCTATAACACACAATTTACCCATGTAACACACCTGCACATACACCCCTGACCCCAGCCTCCCACCCCTGCCAAAAAAAATAAAAAGAATTATGGAGTAATGTCATGCAGACTTGGGTGAGGCAGGCTCTATTGAAGTAGCTGTGGTTCAAGTAGACATTGATAAGCATGTCTATTATGCTTCTAAGTTTCTAAATCTCCACAGTGTGTCTAAACCAATAGTCTTAAGACTTTCCACTGTAATTCCTAGGAATAAATACATTTTAAAATTTCATCCCAACATTCATATATGTGTTAATTATTGAAGCAATGCTTCCCCTTATTACATATAATACACTCTAATATTTCCTTTATTATTTCTTTCTATCGCAATTCATTCCATTAAATAAAAGCATCCTGGTCTTGGCTCACTAAAAAAATAAAATAAAATAAAATAAAATAAACCAACAACCGACCAAACAAACTTTCCATGTTAGAAGGATACTTTGTTTTTCCTACCTTGGAATCACCCTACATATCCCAAGGGTCCATCTATTCTTCAAACCATTCCTTTTCACAAATGAATTGCGTATATAAGGATTATAAAAATAAATTATCTCACATCAGCTCCATCTACTTTTCTCTGTCATTTTTTCACTTTAAAGAGAAGCAAGTCTGAGAGAAATGTTTGAGATTTTGCAAAGATTTGAATATGACACTGAGAATTTTCCAATGGGTTTTCAATTTTCATAGCAATTGGCAGAATTATGTCTCCATTGATTAATAAAGTCAAAAAAGGAGTGTGTTAATTCACATCTTAGCAAAAATATATAAAGTATATGTTTGGGAAGAACCTGTTAAACATAGGACCAGGCTAGTGATTAGTACATTTGCATTTTCGGAGGAATTATTAGGAGTTTTGAATGGTTTCTGTAGAGCCTAGGTTGGTTGTCCTTTTAATGTCATCCCACACAGGGTACCAGTATTTTCAGACTCAGATGCATATCTCGTTTGAGCTTAAATGTAATGTCTGTTGCGCCAAGGAAGTGCAGAGACAATCTCTGCGGCCACTAAAAGAAACTGCTGACGTTGTTACATTTAAATTTTTATTTGTTTTCACAGAAATGAGCAACTTGTACAGCCGTATTTGCCTTTTCTGGCCCATTGGCTTTTGATCACATCTCATGACTTCTTCAGCCCATGACATTTTGCTTACACTGATGAAGTTGTAATCTTAAACAAGCAAATGGAAAGAGGGTTGAGATCTCTTGTAAACAGACTGTGTGATGGGGTCCATCTATTTTTAAATGACTGTTATGGAACATGTAACACACACATGACGGGCAGAGTGACCATAGAGTGAGAGCCTGAGTACAGAATAGGTAATGAATAGGTAATGTAGTAATTCAGTAATACTCTCTGACTTCAGAGATATGAGACATAATTCCTCAGGGCCTGTTTTAAAGAATAGAGAAAAACCTTTTATATTTAGGGTATCATGTACTGAGAACTGAGCTTTAAGAGTTCTCGGCATTATGTTTTTCCTGTTGTTGTCTAACTATGTGCTCCCTCAACTTCCCTTTGTCCTGCTGAGAATCTTATCTGATTTGTAGTGAAATCAACTAGAAATAAAGCCTCTGCAGTTCAGAGTTCAAATCCTCTTTCAGCCACCGAGTAACTGTGGGACCTTGTGTGAGTGACCTGAGCTCTCTGTGCCTCGATTCTCTTCCTTGTAAAATGGTAAAAACAATATTATCCACCACACAGACTCATTGAGATTGAAGTACGTGAAAAGCAGAAGAGATGTCTGTATAGGGTTAACACTTACTAAATGTTAGCTGCTCCAGTCATTATTATGGTGATGGTGGTTTAGCAAAGTGGGCCAGTCCATTCTAATATGATTCTAAACTGGTTAAGTGTGAATTACTAAAATTACTAACATACTCCCAAATTAAGGCTTTGACATCCCAAAGCAAATCACAAAGAAAAGCATCTAGTCGTGTATTGGGTGGTACTGGTGGAAGCACCATTATTTTATTATTGGAAAGCGGAGTGAAAATCTGATATGGAGGGAAGAACGCTGGATTATGATGAGTTGGATCATGTGCCACTAAGAAAAGTGTGACCTTGGGCAAATCATATGCCCTCCCTGAATCTTGTCAGCCAAGTGAGAGTGGGAGTGATGAGACCCACTCTGTGCGCTGCCCAGGGTTTTATGAGATCCAATTAGAAGAAGCATGGGCCCAGGAAAGCACTCTGAAAAGATGAATGTGCTGTTCAGGCAGGAGGTGATGCAAGTTGAATGACAGAGCAGATTCCTGCCCATCAATCCTGTACTTCCGCTGGTTACTCTTCCAGCCTGGGATGCTGGAGGATGGCCCGACTGCAAATTCCAGGGCACGCACATGGCCTGTTGATTGCAGTGGTGCCTGCTGTGCAAAAGGAGCCAGGGTGCATTTGTATGTGTCAGTTCCAGGTAGGCAGATAGCTTTGCTTTCGAAATACAAAGGCTTTCCTGGGTGAAATGGGACAAATGGGTAGACCCCAAATACTCCAAAACAGCATCTGAGTGTTTGAAGCATTGTGCCCTTTGTTGTCTGAATGATACTCTAGTAATTTTGTGACGGTGTATTCCTTAGTCAGAGCTGCAGAGTTCAGCAGCCACCCCCTAGTGCCCTGGCAAAGGCAGTTTCTGAAAATGCCAGAAGAGAGAGGAGTTAATGTACAAAGTGGAAGAGCGAAAGCCCAGGGAGCCCAGATCCAAGCCAGGAGACTGTTTTCAACAACGTGAGTGAGAGTGTGCAAGACACAGACAAACAAGGAGGACCAGAAATCGCGCCTATGCCACCAATCCAGACGCAGGAATAAGAGGAGGTAGCCCTGTCGGGGTCCTAATCCATCACTCTTTGGAGGCTGCTCAGCCTGGCTCAGGCAGAGAAGTCACGAGCCTGGCACCAGCCGCTCTGGGCCACCTCCTGGCCTTGGGCAGCAGAAGGGCCTCGGGCTGAACTGTGCCGCCTGGGCCCGCGCTCCTTAACAGATGGCACTGTAAATCTGAAATATTCCACAGGAGAAAGACAAATGGGAATCCGCCGAGAAGTCTTGGAGCCTGGCATACGGAGTGGAATAAATAGAGGCCCAGCATCCTTACCAAGCCGTTCTTTCCTCCTGCTTTTAAATATCACACTTCTGAAGTCATCTCCCCCTGAAACTCCCAGCAGCTGAATAGGCTCATAAACACAGTGCTCTCTGGGCAGAGGGAAACCGAGAACTGAGCCGGTTGCCCCTATGAATCCAGCCGACAGTTAGGTGTGGGGGTGTTTGTCTTGAACTTTCAGATGATTTCACACCTACCCCACTCTAGCTGGTGATTCTGTGCCCTGACCCCCACCGCCTCGTCATTCAGATGTACACAAGCCCTTATCTTCCCCTTCTGAAACATTTGTTGACTGCAGGCCGTACATGAGGCACTGTCATGCATCCAGTCCCTAGCCATGTTTTCCTCCTTTATCGGACACCTCCTCTGTACCATGGGCTGTGCTAGGACTAAGGCCATGAAGATGAGTATGATGGTGTCTTGCTCTCAAGAAGTTCAAAGTTGGGGTTATGGATAGACACTAAACAGTCTTACAAGGTCAAATAAAATGGTTCAAGGGCTCTCCCTGCAGCATGAGAGAGAAGCTCTGCATGTACCAATGAGATTCGGAGGCCAGGATCATCCTTTCAGTGATTTGATGACCCCATTTACGACAACTTTCAGCGGGGAAATCTCTGGTTTGAGACTGATAGACATGGTTTTTAAAAAACATATTTAAAATGTTTCTATTGTACACATGCAGAAGATAAAGTTCATCTCTTACCCCCCGTGTGGCAGCTTGGCCTGCCTCCTAGAATGCCAGCAGAATCCTTGTCTTTGGAACATCATGCACACCATTCCAGCTTCGCTGAATGCTCTGCCCCTGCTTCTTGTCTAGGTGCCTCACTGCAAGCTTTCAGCTATCAGAGTAAATAATATCTCTCCAAAAAGACAATATAGTGCAGTGGTTGAGTGTGGACTCTGGAGCAGGTCTGCTGGGGTCAAAATTTGAACCTGCTAATTGCTAGCTATGTGTCCTTGGGCAAACTCCTTAATCAGTTTGAAAACTCTCTGTTAATCAGTTTCCTTATCTTAAAAATGTAGGTTATTACATATCTACCTCATAGGATTGTTAAGAAGCTTAAATAAGAAAATATATGTACTCAGAGCAATACTCAATACGTATTAGCTTTAATTATTCCCTAACATATATCAGTTGGTTCACTCCTATTATTCTCTATTATCTTCTCTTTTAGTTTTCAACATAGCATTTACCACCCTAGGTAATTATGCATGTGTTTATTTACTTGTTAATTATCTGTCTTCCTCAGTAGAAGCTAAGCTTCCTAAAGGCAGATCTTTGGTTCTTTTATTTACCAAAGTATCCTCAGCACTGTACCTGGATAACTCAGTATTGTACATGGATATAGTAAATGCTCAATAAATATTTGTTGAAGACAATAGCAAAGACGTGGAACCAACCCAAATGTCCATCAATGACAGACTGGATTAAGAAAATGTGGCACATAGACACCATGGAATACTATGCAGCCATAAAAAAGGATGAGTTCATGTCCTTTGTCGGGACATGGATGCAGCTGGAAACCATCATTCTCAGCAAACTATCACAAGAACAAAAAACCAAACACGGCATGTTCTCACTCAAAGGTGGGAATTGAACAATGAGAACACTTGGACACAGGGAGGGGAACATCACACACTGAGGCCTGCTGTGGGGTGGGGGGAGGGGGAAGGGATAGCATTAGGAGATATACCTAATGTAAATGATGAGTTAATGGGTGCAGCACACCCACATGGCACATGTATACATATATAATAAACCTGCACATTGTGCACTTGTACCCAAGAACATAAGTATGATAATAAAAAAAATTGTTGAAGAAGTGAATTAATGAAGAAATAAATCAAAGCTCAACCCAAATATTCTTGAGTAGAGGGTATATACAGAAGATATAATTAGAGAACATTGTAATGGATATGAGTTTAAAAAAATGGGTTGATCTTCGAAGTATGGGGCTTAGAAATCATTCGGTCTTGGTTTCCTAATAATGGGAAGTTCTGTTTGCCACAGATTCCCCCAAGTTTTGACATGATGAAATAGTCTTCTGGACATATTCCATTGGGACAATTGTGAAACACAGCATATCACCAATGGGAAAAGTATGTCTGTAGGAAGGTGGGAAGGTTGTGTTGAATCTTCCTAATGAAAATCAATAGCCTAAAAATTGAATTAAGTTGATGCAACTAACTATTCAATCCAACTTGCTCATTAGCAAAAGCACCCAATTTACTGCAGGGATCCCTGTTGCTAAGTTGCCTCAAGAAACAAATTGATTAATGGATTTTCTTTTTTTTTAAAGGCCTTTCAAGTAAGCAGGTCAAGTTGCTACGATTTCATTATCGCCACTCTAGTCAGTGATAGCTGTGCAATTTGGTTCCAAACACTAGTCAGTGATAGCTGTGCAATTTGGTTCCAAACACCCAATTTATAGATTGGTCCAAGCCCCATGGAATCAAGTGTTTGGGGGACTTTGGAAGCCCCGAAGATAGTATTGTCATTAACTATCCTTAAGGCATTTGGAGTCAAGAAGGGAAACAGAAAGCATTGCTAAGAAGCAAACACTTGCTCATTTTATTCAGTGAAATAAACACTGCGGCCAACACACCATACTCCCCTTGTTGCCATAGACTCTCAAAACCCCAATGTGTATTAAAATCATTTGTGAACATCAGTAGTTTTCTGACAAAAACTTCTTACATGGAGATGTTGGTTGGGAACCAGCAAAATATAGTCATATGCTGAACAGTGGTCTGGAAATAACAAAGGAGACTATGGTAAAACCCAAAGGCTGAAATTTGTTATGGAAAAGTCTATTTTTGATAACCAAGACTTCTCTTTTTATTTTTTAATTAATTAATTAATATTTTGAGATGGAGTCTCTCTCTGTTGCCCAGGCTGGAGTGCAGTAGCAGGATCTCAGCTCACTGCAAGCTCCACCTCCCGGATTTACACCATTCTCCTGCCTCAGCCTCCCTAGTAGCTGGGACTACAGGCACCTGCCACCTCGCCCGGCTGTTTTTTTGTATTTTTTAGTAGAGATGGGGTTTCACCGTGTTAGCCAGGATGGTCTCGATCTCGTGACCTCATGATTCGCCTGTCTCGGCCTCCCAAAGTGCTGGGATTACAGACTTGAACCACCGCACCCGACCGACTTCTCTTTTAAAACTTAACTAAGTTTTGAACTGTCTACTTCATCTACTTAAAGTACCAGCATGACTTTACGGGTTTATAACATTAGGACAGTTATCTGACTTTAGTCTATCTATCTGACTTTAGTTTAGTGTTTGTGTGTGTGTAAGTGCATGTGTGTGTGTGTACACTGCATACACATAGTTGTGGTACGTGTTGTAGACCAATATAGTAAATATATATAAGACCAGGGAGTAAGGATGGCTGAAAAAAATCCCAAGACTCTACAACAGAAGATGCCCAGAGCTAGGTGCCTCCAGGATCCAGAAAAACTTGATTTTATAAGATAAACCAATATCAAAAAACGTTCCAGAATTTAGAGTTTTCCTCTGCATCTTCAGGTATGGTGGAAAGTCAATAAATGGCAAACTGAAATTTTAACCAAAGAAACTCGAAAAATTTACTGAGGTAGCTTTCTTTAAAGAATGGATAGGCCGGGCGCGGTGGCTCAAGCCTGTAATCCCAGCACTTTGGGAGGCCGAGGCAGATTGAATCCCGAGGTCAGGAGATCGAGACCATCCTGGCTAACATGGTGAAACCCCGTCTCTACTAAAAAAATACAAAAAACTAGCCGGGCGCAGTGGCGGGCGCCTGTAGTCCCAGCTACTCGGGAGGCTGAGGCAGGAGAATGGCGTAAACCCGGGAGGCGGAGCTTGCAGTGAGCTGAGATCCGGCCACTGCACTCCAGCCTGGGCGACAGAGCGAGACCCCGTCTCAAAAAAAAAAAAGAATGGATAATATCAGGTGCATTTTAAAGCTGTAATATCGGCCGAGCGCAGTGGTTCACTTCTGTAATCCCAGCATTTTGGGAGGCTGAGGCGGGATTGCTTGAGGCCAGGGGTTCAAGACCAGCCTAGGAATATAATGCAAGCTGGTCTCTACGTAAAAAAAATTAGCTGGACATGGTGGTGCGTGCCTGTGGTCCTAGCTACTCAGGAGGCTGAAGCATGAGGATCACTTGAGGTCAAGGCTGCAGTGACCCATGACTGTGACTCTGCATTCCAGCCTGGGTGACAATGTGACAGGATGAGACCCTGTCTCAAAAAAAAAAAAAAAAAAAAAAAAAAGCCCTGCAATAGATTTTATGAGGCTCAACTTTTTTTTTAACTTTAATAAACTTTGAAATATTTAATAGTTTCTGACAGAAAAGCTGTAAGAATATTCCAGAGGGTTCCCGTTTATACCACCCTCAGTTTCCCACGTTGTGAACATCACTTTAGTACATTTGTCACAACTAATTAACTAATACTGATACAAGATCTCCTCATTTTGCAGATGAGAAAACTGAGTCCCAAGGGGTTAAGTGATTTGCTCAAGGCAATGGCAGGGGAGGAACCAGGACCCAATTGTTTCAACTGTGAACCAAGGTCTCTTTTTAATAAACTGTGTTTCTCTATCTTGTGATTTCATATTCTTCTCTTTTGTTACAGATGAGCCTTTAGAAACAAACTTAGTTCAGAAATTCAAGGTGTGAAGTAGATAAAAGCAGAGCCACATTCTGGTTGAAGTACACCCCTCCCCATCACATTCCCTCCCACGGGGCACCCGAGGCATCTTCCAGCGACTCTTAGGGATCAGAGGAAGGGAGTTTGGCAACCTCTCCGCAGTTTGATTGCAGAAGTTGTTATAAGTTTACCATCTGGCACCATCTGCCCTGCGAGGCTTGAGGTGGGGCTGTGACAGAATAAATCACGAGGCAGCCTGAGAAGGGAGGCAGATCAGGTACACAGTTCATTGGTGGGTTGGGCTATTTGATAAGAAGCATTTTCTTAACGCTTTGAGATTAAATTGATTAAAGAAAGGAGTCCGATGAGCATCTTCAAGTTCATACAACTCTCCTAGTTGCATCTTTAGTATTACGTGTTCTGAGGGTAAGGGCGAGATTGGTTGAAAGCAAATTTGAGTACTCTGCAATGTGTCTGCATAGCTGACTCTACCTTTCTCCTTCCTGAGACTACAATGACTTCTTCACCTTTTTAGGTTTTTCCTTTTACCAGTGTGGACTAGAGGAAAAGTGATCGACAAAGTGGCAAGGAGAGAATGAGAAACAGGAGTTATGACATAGGGCCTGACGTGGGAGCTCAGAATCAGAAAATTTGGGGTTCAAGTGCCCAGCCTTGCCTTGTACTATTATAACTGTGTGATTGTGAGAGAATTACTCAACCTCTCTGTGACTCAGTTTCCTCATCTGTAAAACAGAAGTGGTAATCATGGCAACTGCTCTAATATGTTGCTTTAAGAATTAGGTGAGATAATGCAGCTAAACTGTTTTGCCCTGGGGCCTGGGACATTATAAGAACTTCATAAACATTGATGGCTATTACTTTCATTAGTACCATAACTGTCTGTATTATTACCAAGAAGGGAGTTAAAGCCCAAAAATGCATAAGCAATCGTTCATAGGGCAAACCTATCAATCTTCTGCTTTTAGTGCCTTCCCTAGAATGCTCACCTTTTCCCAAGTACTTGCTGTTTTCTTTGTATCTTTTTGATGATTTCAAAATTTAATAATAATGTAACAACATCTCTTATTTATATTGTGTGGTTAAGTTGCCAAAGAAGTTTAACTAATTTTATAATTTTTTTTTTCAAAAGAGAAACATTTGATGGCTGGGTGTGTTAGCTCACACTTGTAATCCTAGTGTTTTGGTAAATTGCTTGAAGTTAGGAGTTCAAGACCATCCTGGGCAATAGTGAGACCCCGTTTCTACAAAAATAAATAAATAAAAATATTAGCTAAGTATGGTCTGTAGTCCCAGCTACTTGGGAGGCTGAGGTGGGAGGATCACTTGTGTTCAAAAGTTTGAGGCTGCAGTGAGCCATGATTGTGTTACTGCACTCCAGCCTGGGTAACAGAGTGAGACCCTGTCCTTAAAAAAATAGAAAAAGGAAATATTTGACTTTTAGCAATTTTTAAAGTCAGTCATTTATTAAGGAAGTATTTATTGAGTGCCTACTGTATGTCGGCATTGTTGTAAGCGCTTGGAACACAAAACAAAGAGCCATGCCTTGAGGCTTATCTACACCTAAGATAACATGCTAGTAAATTATAGTATATGTTGGAAAGTGGTTAAAGGCTGTGGAAAAAGGAGGGCAGGGTGAGGTGAGTTGGGAGCACGCAGGCTGGGTTTTGTTTAGTTCTGTTTTTATGTACCAAATGTGACCTCCTAAGAACTCCTGGAGCTCTATGGGGCAGGCTCAGTGTCTGGGGAAAGATCACTGGATGCTGAAATTGCTGATCTTTCAACTTCTGCTTCCGGAGTCTCTGTTCTATTCTCGTCCAATTATGGGGGTCAGCTTTCCCTGCTCTAGCCTCCTGTCCAGCCCGGCTAGTCGACTGTCCCACACAGCCTCGTTCCTGGCTGCCCAAGGGGTCTGCTACCAATCTCAGCAGATCCATTCTTTTTGACAGGTCAGAACCAGGCCCACCTAATTATCACCCATAGCCCAGCCAGAGGCAGATGAAAAATACCATTCTAGAGCATGGACAATTCCCGTCCTGCCTGTGGTTTTCTAGGATTCTGTGGGCAAATGAGGGAACTTCTGGGTGTTAAGTGGAGGCCCCTGGGTTTTCTAACCCCCTCTTCTAGGAATTCCAGCTTACATTCCCAGGTGAGCTACCAGAACACTCAAGCCCAAGGTAGCATTATCATTAATCTCCCAACCAGGGCTCCTATTAATGTGTCACTGAAACAACCCATTTTCTTATACCAGTCCCCACCCCTTTGATATACTGGACATGTGTCAGAAAAATCAGAGGCCATCCATATCTTATCTTACATTAGGAAGAGTCATGTAGAAATGTCCCTTCATTACCAGGACAGTCATGTCAAAAAGAATCGACTTATTGTCAACGTTTCTAACCTAACAATGTTAATGGAGCCTTTAGACATCCTTTCTCCTCATTTGTTTCTTAGATGCCTATCAAGGAGACAGTTGCAAGAGTTTCCGAGCTCTGGGGAGCCCTGTGTATGGGTATTAAATGACAGCACTCAAGGCTGCTTATTATAAAAGGATGCAGGGCTACATTGGAGGATTGAGATGGTGGGGAAAAGCATGCTTTTGGCATGGTGCCAGGGTGGTGAGTGACTCCAAGCAAGACTTCAGGCTCCAAAGATAGCTATTGTTTCTCCCTCTTCTGCTCTCTCCTTCACAATTTCCTGGCACTGTGTAACAAATATATTTACCGAGTGAAGGCAGCTGTGCCCAGCAGTGTTTAAAATACCTCTCTCAATTCATACATGGAGCCACTCTTTTTTTTTTTTTTTCACCCTCTGAGGCAGAGGAGGCTCTAGGGGAAGACACCAGTGACTGGAGAATTTTCTGGAGCTCTCAGAAAGTACCTGGCACTGGGCAGGAGGATTTTCAGGTCACAGCCGACCTTTGAGGAACCAGCTCCTTCCCAACATGCTGGTGGCCAGCCAGTGCTGATCAATAGTAACGAGATGACAGGTTGATATTAGTGTATAAAGCACTAAGCCATTTCCCCTGTAGAAGTTACACAAATGCCTTGTCCTAACAGCATGAAACTATTGGAATTTTTCTAGGAAATGCCCATGGGCTCTTACAGTAAATCTCTTTTGAGTGTGGATAATTCATTCTTCTTTCTTTTAAAGCACAATGAATGTGCTCCTTAGGTCTGTGGTCATCATCAGCCCTATTCACAGGCAGTTGAACTCTGCCCAGTCAGCATGATTCAGAAAGACACAGCTATCCGTGGTGTGCGAAGTACTTTCATATCCTTCGGTGGGTATTTGGCATTGGAGGACTGCTCGGCACCCACATACCCCTCCAACCTAGGGCATGGAGGAAGGCAGTGCTTGCCTCCCACTTTGGAAACTGACAGTGTCTCGATTTCCCTCTCCCCAATCCCTGGCAGCTGGAGAGTAGTCTCATGATCTAGGCTCAGACAACTGGATGTTCCTCCCTGGGCCTTTGGGTTATGAGCCAGGATGTAAATTCGGAGGGAATTAATTATTCATGGTGGTGGCTGCAACTTTCTGTGGTGAGGGCCTTGGTGTCTAGCAGTGACTATGTTCTGTGCAGGCGTTCCTTTTGCAAGTAGCTGTGGGGCCCTTGGATACTGTGTTTTCCAGCCTTTGGGTTGGTAGTTTGAGTAACCTGATAACCTTCTAAAAATACCTTTCTGCTTAAGTTATCCAGAGTTGGTTTCTGACCACTAGAAATGCTTTATCTTATTGAAGTCCCATTCAGCACAGAGGGTGTAGGAGGCCAGATATCCCTTTCTAAAGGACAAAGCTGAGGCTCAGTAAGCCCAGTGACTTGCTCACATTTTTGCCAGGCAGAGACAGAACTGAGATTTGAAGTGAGTCTGTGAGATCCGTGGGGGAGGGCCCGTGTCTTTTTTAATGTAATATGTCCAGAACCTGGCAAAAGATCTTGCAGGAAACAGATTCGTGAGAATAATTCGACTCCATATTCAGCCTGCAGGGTATATTATTATCTCTATTTGGTGGGTGAGAGACTATGTTCTACAGTACATCAGGACATTTCTGATATGAAAATGATAGTTGTTTTTCAGGAGACTAGGCTCCAGGCTGGACTCCAATTATAACTGGGCCTATTTTTCTCTCCAAATCGATCCTATCATTCAGCGTTTTTGAAGGGGAGCATAGCATGGAAGAGCATGGTAGGGAAGTGGAATCTAAAAAGGAGAGACAGTGGAATGACACGTATTTAATTAATTTATTTAGTTTTCAACCAACATGCATAGAATGGTTACTCCATGCTAGTAATATGCTAGGCACCTGACATCTATTTTATTTCATCCTAACGATGGTTAATGATACGACACAGGTGCTATTATTGCCCTGAATTTACAGATGAGGAACCTGAGACTTAGGAAGGCTAAGTTCCTTGCCCCAGATCCACAGCCAATAAGCCACAGCACCTAGTATACCTGACGTCATGGCCCAAGCCCCTGCCAATATATTATACCAATGGGGCTTGTTGACATTTGGGTCTGGGGTTCGTTGATGACGGTTGACCGCTTTTGACCACGTTTCACTACAAAAAAGGGTCTAGAATTGCTTATGTAATTCCAAGATCATGGTCTTAAAAGAGATATACCTTCCTCCAATATTTTTATTTTTTGTGCAGAAAAGTTGAAATTTGGAAGACTTGGCAAAAAGAGTGTTAATGTGCTAACATCAAATGAATTCCATGGATTTTCTATTCATTAAGGCCCATTTCCCTGCACATAACTCACCTCAGCTTGGTTATACTACTCCAGGGTTTGCTAGTAAAAGGAGGAAAAACAGGGAAGCCAGCCAGAAAGAGGTGTTTTTGGCTGCAAAAATCAACTTACACCTACCAACAAAGTAAAACAGAAAGACTTTGCCAAACAGTAAATATCAAGTTCATTGCCTAAGCCCCAGAAGAACACATATGAAGCAATTTATGATACCTTTTGGAGTCTATGGTCACCTGATAGTGCTTGGCTGTGAATTTTGGGAGTTGCAATTCAGCAACTGGAAGCTGAATCCAAGTAGAAATTCTGGTCATTTTATAGCTTGGCTAGACCATTGGGGGATGGCAAGATATGAGTTCTCCTTTGCCCTAGATAACAAAATGTGCATTTATTTATTCATGCTCTGACTAATTTGCTAAGCAACTACTATGTGCCAGGCAATCTTAGCACTACAGATAAATCAATCACCTATACTTGAAATATCCCTCTCTTGCAGAACTTACATTCTAGCCAGGAAAAATGTATAGAAATAAGAAAATGAATAAAGGAATGATCTCAGAGAAGGTTAAGTGACTTAAAGAAAAGAAGGTGCCGTGATGAGTGGAGGGTGACAAGTGGGGAGGGAGTAATTGAGGTTGGATGGTCTGGTAGGTCTCCCTCTGGCTCAACGTTAAGAAAAATCCAGACATTCAGAGGTCTGGAGCGGAACATTCTGGAGAGGAGGGTCACCAAGTGCAAAGGACCCCAGGGAAAGGGAACCTGGTGTGTTGGAGAACCAGAAAGAACTGTGGGCCAGAACACAAGGAGAGGAGGGAGTAAGAGGGGTTGAGGTCAGAGGTCGGCACAGCCAAATCTTGCGGGGCCTCAAGTCATCATCTGTTCCTCATCCTAAGAACACTGTGAGGCACTTGAAGGTATTCAAGCGGAGCACTGATGTGTCTGATTTACAATCACTGAAGGCTTCCCAGGAAGTCTAAGCAGAGGATGGTTTGGAGATGCCTAGGAATAACAGCAGGGAGAAGGGATAGAACATAGTAGCCAGACCACAGTGGGTAAGTGTTGCTGGACAGCAGTGTGCGTCCAAAAGGTTACATCCAGAATGTTTTTTTCACTCTGCCTGCACATTTGAATCACTTTAGAAACTTTTTAGAAATATAGCTGTCTGAGGTTTACCCTTGGATATTTTGACTCAGTAGGTCTGGGAAAGTCATCTGTCTTTTAAGAAACAAAACAACAAGAGATTCTGAAGCACAGCCAGTATTGAGAACCACTGGTTTAAAGCATTTTCACATTCACAATTTCTTTTGATTGTCCTGTAATCTGTGAAGTAACTGTTGTTGTCATGCCCATTTTATGGATGAGGACACTGAGGCTCCGAGAGAGTCAGTGACTTATTTAGGGTCACATAATTAGTGAGCGGAAGCCAGAATTCGTTTTCTATGTGCAAATCTAATGCTCTTTCTCTGACCCTACCACATATCCCTGAATGTAGCCAGCAATTAGGTTACTGTCTTTAAAAAATTCAAAATACAGATGGGTGTTTACCATCAGGAAGCAGAAAGCAAAATAGAAATCTGGAAACAAAGTGGGAGCCCATGACTGAAGGGTGGAATGTGGAGGCACCCCTGCATGTTATCATTTACAAAGAAGGATCTGATGGCAAGGAATCTGGAAGAGTGGCGAAAACTGTCAGGTCTGAGGGGATGCGTTGGGGACAGTTGGGAGAGGTTGTGGTGGAGATGATTAGGTGTGAGGAGAGGAAGATGCTTCTATGACTGAATATTCTAGTGGATACCTGTTGGGTTTTAGTTGCTCAGCATCCATTCCAAAAAAATGGGCAGGGAAGAAGAGGAGCAGAGGGGTACAGATTTCTTCTTCATTGGCTCCTCTACCAATGATTTGGAGTTGCTTGGACTCTGTTCATTTTAAGCCTGGTTTTGCAGCCTTCCCTTTGATCCTAGGATACCTCCACATCTTCTAACAAATTCCCTTTTTGCTGTAGGTGTCCAGAATGAGTTTCCTTTGCTTTAAAAAATTATTCTTCTTGCTATTCAATATGGTGACCATTTAGAGACGATAGACTGGCTGTGCAATTCTCTAAGTTGGCAAGCAGGCAAAATTTACCTCCCATCTGGCCCTCTCCCATCACCCAACCTCTCTGCACCTCTCTCTGTGAAGACAATCACTGACTTCTTTCCCTGGATGCATGCCCTCCCTTTATCCACCATGACTGTCAACAAAGAGAGACACTGGATATTTGAGAAAGGACATTCCTCCAATCTATTCTTTATTTAGCAGCCAGAGAGATCTTTCTGAAATGAAATCTAATCATGGCATTTCCCTGCTTAAAGCCCCCCAATGCCTTCCTATTATTTCTAGGATAACGATGGCCCATGAAAGTGGTCTGTGAGGCCCTAGGAGATGTGACACTTAACAGGACTCAACCTCATCTTGCCCTGCCTTTGATATCTATGCTGCAGCCACACACATAGTATTGCAGTTTTATAAAAAACTATGCTCCAGCTGTTTCAGAACCTTTGCACATTCTTTTTCCTTCACTCAAAAAACTTTCCTTTCCCATTTAGCCTAGTTAACTCCTTTAGATTTCAGAACTGCATCATTTTCTCAGGTCAGCGTTGTCTGACTATCCTGGTTAGATTAAGTCCCAGCTCTTCCGCACTAGTCAATGCACATTATGAAAGGAAGTCCCTGTCTGTTTTGTTCGTAATTGTATTCCAAATCTACTGCATAATGTTTGGTACATAATGATAAAAATGTGACAACAGGCCGGGCGCGGTGGCTCAAGCCTGTAATCCCAGCACTTTGGGAGGCCGAGGCGGGCGGATCACGAGGTCAGGAGATCGAGACCATCCTGGCTAACACGGTGAAACCCCGTCTCTACTAAAAAATACAAAAAAACTAGCCGGGCGAGGTGGCAGGCGCCTGTAGTCCCAGCTGCTCGGGAGGCTGAGGCAGGAGAATGGCGTAAACCCAGGAGGCGGAGCTTGCAGTGAGCTGAGATTCGGCCACTGCACTCCAGCCTGGGCGACAGAGCGAGACTTCGTCTCAAAAAAAAAAAAATGTGACAACAGTAGCAATCATTACACCGTATACTAAGTCCCTTCCATATATTAACTCCTCTATTCTTCCCAACAATGTTATGAGGTAGGTTCCACCATTATTTCCATTTAAATATAGGGAACCTGATACAGAGAAGTTATGTAACTCCATAAAGGATACACAGGTAATAAGCTTTGGAGCTAGGATGAAAACCTAAGCAATTTGTTTCCAAAATTGGCACTTTAAATTATAATGCTATCCTTCTCTGTACATAGTAGGTGCTCAATAAGAATTTGTTGAATGAAGAAATGAGTGAGGAGATGAATGAATAAACACATGGATTCAGAAATCTGGAATGGAATTTCCAGACGCCAAAATTCAGGTCCCTACTCTGTGACTGACACCTCCATGTAATTTTGTGTCTGAAGACCTTTACTCCCCCTGTGTGAAGGAGGAGAACTGAGACAGACAAGCATTAGACACCAGCAGTCTGTGACTCCAAGCTGGCTTGACTTAAAAGGCCACATCTGGATTCAGCTCTTGGGTTTTGAAACCTTAAAACAAAAAATGACCGTGATGGAGAGCTGATTCTTTAGATCACAAGAGAATTCATGGCTCCTGGGAGATGAAACAATAAAAGGAAAGACCCTATGAATGGAACTTACATCGTGCTTACAGACCAAGCAAAGAGGAAGTCGCCGGCCCCTCTCTGCCTATCATTTTTGGTACTGCATGAGGTGGGATTTAGGGGATAATTATCGACAATCACTTCCTTCTTGTGATATATTCATTATTAGCAGTTGTGAATGCCTGCTGGAGAAACCAGAGTTAATTTTTTTTCCTTTTCCTAATGTAGTTATACGAAAGTCTCATTGCATTAATACTTTTGAAATTGTGCTGTAACTGAAGCCACAGAAAACTGCTCACCAGGGATCCTGAGCCTTGCAAACAAGTCTCTCTAAGCCTGCATGAAAAATGCAGACATGCCCCTCTGTTGCTAGTTAAGCTTGCTGGGACTTTAATGCATGCCTCCTACAGCATTTTAGACCCAGGCCCCAGGCCCAGGCTCCCACCCCTACCTCCAAGGCTGCCACCAGGGTCCTATGTGCCTCCTAAACACTTGGCTGCTGCACTTGGGACATTTTATTGAGGCAGCTTTACTGGAAGGATCCAATTACAGGGTATGGCAAGTTAGATTCAGTGCCCCGGTTAACAATGCTACAGAGAACACTGAGGTTTCTTTAGCCCTTCCTGGTCTGAAAGAAATGAATAGAGGTAATGACAAACAGTCCCTGAGATGGCTGCTGCTTCTGGACAGGAACACTCCATTGGGTTTTTAAAAATCTTTATGTGTGTATTCATGTATAAAAAGCAATACGTCATAGTTGCAAAGAAAAGAAGTCAAACAATAGGAAGTAGAGTAAAAAGCAGGACACTCCCCTCCTACCCTTATAACTTCCCCCGAGGTAGGCACTTTTTTCAGTTTGTTGTATATCCTTCCAGATCTTTATTACATTTACAAACAAAATCATATTATAGTTAAAAAGTTTTCCGTCCATGTTTTTCTGCAACTTAATTTTTTTTCTCGACAATAAATCATGGATGTTTTCAACAACTCATACAAAGTTACTGTTTTCTTTTTAACTGATGCATCGCAGTGCCTAGTGTGTCTGTATTACTATTCTCTTAACCACTTCCACTGTTGACACATATTTAAGATGTTTCCAAAATTTCATCTATTACAAATAATGCTGCAGTGAATATCTTTGTAGTTTCTTTGAACACACTGCACACATGAAAGAATTTCTATAGGGTAAATTCCGGAGAGTTATTCAGAGTGTTAAATAAAAATATTAGTTCTAGGACATTCAAGCGCAGCTTTCCCCAGAGCTCAGACAAACCTTCTGAGGGGCTTGTTTTTTTAAAAAAATATAATTTAGAAAATAAATAATGCTACAATCAAATGACATAGATTCACATATTCTCTCTTTCATAACTCTCCCTCCTCCAGTCAGTTCAACAGCCAACCCCACAGGTAACCACTGTGATTAGTTCCGTAGGTTTTCTTCCAATGCTTTTTATGTATAAACAAGCGAATATGAATGTACATTTATTTTCCCCTATGTTTATGTAAAAAGCAACACATTTTTACACTGTTCTACCTTTGCTGTTTCCTCTTATCCGTGCATCAGATAGATCTTTCCATATAGATATATAGATTTCTCATTATTTAAAAAAATTAATAGACACTTTCTAGGGAAGTTTTTTGGTTTCCAGAAAAATCGAGTGGAAATATTTATTGCAACTGACAAGTCAGTATTGATACATTATCAGCAGTAATTTACATTAGGGATAATTTACATTAGGGATCACTGGTGTGCTGTACACTTTCATGAGTTTAGACAAATGCATAATGTCATGTATCCATTCTTGTGCAGTAGCGAACAGAACAGTTTCGTTACCCTAAGAATCTCCTGTGTGTTTCACCTATTCGTCCATTCCTCCCTCACTCCAAATCTCTGACAACTAGTGATCTTTTTACTGTCTCTATGGTTTTTCCTTTTCCAAAATATCATCTAGTTGGAATCACATAATATATAGCGTTTTCACACTGGCATCTTTCAATTAATAACCTGCATATAAGGCTCCTTCATGACTTTTGTGGCATAGTATTTTTTTTGGGTATTACTGAGTAATATTCCATTGTATGGATATACCAATTTCTATTTACCTATTGAAGGATATCTTAGTTGCTTCTAAGTTTTGGCAATTATGAATAAAGCTGCTATAAACATCCATTTGCAGGTTTTCATGTGGACATATGCTTTTCACTCATTTCCGTAAATACTAACTAGTGTAATTGTTGGATCACATAAGATGAAGTTTTGCTTTGGAAGAAATTGCCAAATTGTCTTTCAAAGTGACTGCACCAGTTTTCATTCCCGCCAGCAATGACTGTGAGTTCCTGTTCTTCCACATCTTTGCAGCATTTGGTGTGGTCTGTCTTTGGGAGGTTAGCCATTCTAATAGGTGTGTAGTGGTATCTCACTGCCGTAATTTGCAATTCCCTAATGACATACGATGTGGAGTATGTTTTCACATACTTATTTGCCTCTGTGTAGCTCCTTTGGTGACACATTTATTCAGATCTTTGGCTCACTAAATTTGTTATTTTATATTGTTGAGTTTTAAGAGTCCTTTTTTTTTTTTTTTTGAGACAGAGTCTTGTTCTGTTGTCCACATTGGAATGCAATGGTGTGATCTCGGCTCACTGCAACCCCCACCTCCCAGGTTCGAGCAGTTCCCCTGCCTTGGCCTCCTGAGTAGCTGGGATTACAGGTGCCTGCCACCATGCCTGGCTAATTTTTGTATTTTTAGTAGAAACGGGGTTTCACCATATTGACCAGGCTGGTCTCGAACTCCTGACCTCAGGTGATCCACCCACCTTGGCCTCCCAAAGTGCTGGGATTATAGGCGTGAGCCACTGTGCCTGGCAAGAGTTCTTTATGTATTTTGGATATAACTCCTTTATCAGATATGTTTTGCAAACATTTTCTCTTAGTATATGACTTACCTTTTCCTTTTTAAGTATCTTTTGAAGAACAGAAGGTTTAAATTTTAATAAAATCCAACATCCTTTTTTTTTTTTCTTTCATGGATTTTGCTTTTGTGTTCTATCTGAAAACTCAAGGCCAAAGTTAAGGTCACTTAGATTTTCTCCTATGCTATCTTCTAGGAGTTTTATAGTTTTTAATTTTACATTTAGGTCTATGGTCCATTTGGAGTTAATTTTATAAAGTGTAAGGTCTCTGTGTAGATTTATTTATTTTTGTATGTACATGCCCAGTTGTTTTCACCATTTGTTGAAAATCATTTTTTTTTTTGTCATTTAATTACCTTGGCTCCTTCTTCAAAGATCAGTTGGCTATATTTGTGTGGTTCTGTTTCTGGGCTCTCTATTGATCTATAGGTCTATTCTTTCATCAATACCACATTATTTTGATTATTGTCATTTTATGGTATGTCTTAAATTTGTGAAGTGTCAGCCCTCCCAAACTTGTTCTTCTTCAGTGTTATGTTGGCTATTCTGGATCTTTTATATTTCGTGTATAAATTTTAGAATCACTTTGTTGGCATCTACAAGATAACTTGCTAGGATTTTATTGGGATTGTATTGAATCTCTAGATCAACTTGAGAAAACTGACAACGTAAAAATACTGGGTCTTCCTACACACAAGTATAGACTATTTCTCCATTTATTTAGACTTTCTTTGATTTTTTTTCATCAGAGTTTTAAAGTTTTCTTTATATAGACCTTGTGCATATTTTTGTTACATTTATACGTAACTGTTCACTTTTGGGGAAGTGTTAATGTAAATAGTGTTGTGTATTTTATTTTAAATCCCAATTGTTCATGACTGCTATATAGAAAAGTGATTAACTTTGAGTATTAACCTTGCATCCTGCAACCTTTCTATTATCACTTATTAGTTCCAGGATGTTTTCTGCTGATTTCTTTTTAAATTTTTGATGCAAACAATCATGCCATCTGTGAAAACAAGACAGTTATATTTCTTCCTTCCCAATCTATATACTTCTTTCTTACTTTTCTTGTCTTATTGCACTAGCTAAGGCTTCTAGTAGGATATTGAATAGAAGTGGTGTTATGATCTGAATGTGTATGTCTCTCAAAAACTCATATGTTGAAACTCAATCCCCAGAGCAATAGTATTAAGAGGTGGGGCCTTTGGGAGGTAATGAGGTCATGAGGGCTCTGCTCTCATGAATGGGATTAATGCCCTTAAAAAAGAGGTACAAAGAAGCTTGCTTCCCCTTCTACCATGTAAGGACCTAGTGTTTACCTCTTGAGCAATGAAATTTCTGTAGTTTGTAATGTATCCAGTCTAAGGTTAATTGTTAGAGCAGCCCTGATGGACTAGGACAAATGGTGAGAGGGGATATCCTTGCCTTGTTCCCATTCTTAGGGAGAAAGTATCTAGAAAATCATAATACGTATGATGATAGCTATAGAGTTTTTATAGATACTTTTATTTAGTTGGAGTAGTTTGCCTCTTTTCTTAGCTTGCTGAGAGTTTTTATTATAAATGTGTGCTGGGTTTTGACAAATGCTTTTTCAAAATTCATTTATATAGTCATATGACTTCTTTAGTCTGTTGAGTAAAGGGTATGGATTAAACTAATTTCTTTCTAATGCCAAGCCAGCTATGCATACCTAGAAGAACTCCCTTTTGTTCATAGTGAATAATTATTTCATACATTATTGGATTCAATTTGCTAATATTTTGTTGAGAATTTTTGTATCTATATTCATAACATTGGTTTGTAATCTTGTATCTGTATTCATAATATTAGTTTGTAATCTTCCAGTCTTGTAGTGTCTTTATTTTGGTATTAGGTTAATTCTGGCTTCATAAAACAAGTTAGTAAGTGTTACATCTGCTTCTACTTTCTGAAGGAGATTGTAAATAATTGGTATCACTTCTGCCATAAATATTTGGTGGAATTCACCAGTAAAACATCTGGGCTTTGTGTTCTGTTTTGGAAGGTTATTAATTATTGATTCAATTTCTTATATATAAGTCTGTTCACATTGTCTATTTCTTTTGGAGTCAGTTGGAAGTTTAATAGATGGTGTCTTTCAAGAAATTGCTCCATCTCTAAGTTATTTAATTTAAGGCATATAGTTATTAATAATATCCTTCGTTATCCTTTTAATGTCCACAGAAACAATACCAATGGTCTTTCTTTCATTTCTGATATTTGTTTTTGATTTGTGTTTTCTCTCTTGTTTTCTTGGTTTTCCAGACCAGAGGTTTATAACTCTCATTGACCTTTTCAAAGAACCAGCTTTTGATTTTTTTTAGATTTTGTAGTTCTTCTGTTTGCAATTTCATTGATTTATGATCTAAATAGTATTTTTTTCTTTTGCTTACTCTATATTTCATTTGATCTTTTTTCTAGTGTCTAAGGTAGACATTTAGATTATTGATTTTAGATCTCTCTTCTTTTCTAATATATGGAGTTGCTATAATTTGCCTCTAGGCATTGCTTTCATTGCATCCCACATTTTTTTCTCTTCCAACTTTTATTTAAGGTTAAGGTGATACATGTGCAGGTTTGCTACATGGGCAAATTGTGTGTTATGGGGGTTGGTGTACAAATTATTTTGTCACTCAGGTAGTGAGCATAAATGTAGTTTTTCAATTCTTACCCTCCTCCCACACTCCACCTTCAAGTAGGCTCTGGTGTTTATCATTTTTTGTGTCCATGTATACTCAGTTGTTTAGCTACAACTTGTAAGGGAGAACATGCAGTATTTGGTTTTCTGCTCCTGCATTAATTTGCTTAGGATAATGGCCTCCAGCTACATCCATGTTGCTGCAAAGGACATAATTTCATTCTTTTTCATGACTGCATAGTATTCCATGATGTGTATGTATCACGTTTTCTTTATCCAGTCCACCATTGATGAGCATCTAGGTTGAGTACATGTCTTTGCTATTGTGAATAGTACTGCAGTAAACATAAGTGTACATTGCTGGGTTGAATGGTACTGCAGTAAACATAAGTGTACATTGCTGGGTTGAATGGCAGTCCTGTTTTAAGTTCTTTGAGAAATCTCTAACCTGCTTTCCATAGTAGCTGAACTAATTTATATTCCCACTAACAGTGTGTAAGCTTTCTCTGTTCTCTGCAACCTCACCAGTATGTTATTTTTTGCCTTTTAAATAATAGCCATTCTGACTGGTGTGAGATGGTATCTCATTGTGGTTTAGATTTGGATTTCTCTAATGATTGAGGATGTTGAACATTTTTTCATATACTTGTTGGCCGCATGTATGTCTTCTTTTCAGAAGTGTCTGTTCATCCTTTGCCCACTTTTTAGTGGGGTTGTTTTTCACTTGTTGACTTGTGTAAGTTCCACATAGATTTTGGATATTAGAGCTTTGTTGGATACATGCTTTACAAATATTTTCTCTCATTGTGTAGGTTGTCTGTTTACTCTGCTGATAGTTTCTTTTGCTGTGCAAAAGTTCTTTAATTAGGTCCCACTTGTCAATTTTTGTTTTTGTTGCAATTGCTTTTTGGAATCTTCATAATGAAATCTATGTCCAGGATGATATTTCTTAGGTTTTCTTCTAGGTTTCTTATAGTTTTAGGTTTTACACTTAAGCCTTTAATCTATCTTGCGTTGACTTTTGTATATGGTGAAAGAAGAGGGTCTAGTTTCAATCTTCTGCATATGGCTAGCCACTTGTCCCAGCACCCTTTATTGCATAGGAAATCCTTTCCCTATTGCTTTTTATGGTTGACTTTCTCAAAGGTCAGACGGTTATAGGTGTTCATTTTTACTTCTGGGTTCTCTAACCTGTTCTTTTGGTCTGTGTATCTGTTTTTGTCCCAGTGCCATACTGTTTTGGTAATTGTAGTCTTATAGTATAGTTTGAAGTCAGGGAATGTAACTCTGGCTTTGTTCTTTTTTGCTTAGAATTGCTTTGGATATTCAGGCTCTTTTTTGTTTCCATATAAATTTTAGAATAGTTTTTTTTCTAATTCTTTGAAAAATGTTGTTTGTAGTTTGATAGGAATCCACTGAATCTGTAAATTGCTTTGGGTAGTATGTTCATTTTAACAATATGATTCTATGAACATGAAATATTTTTTCATATGTGTTGTCTCTGATTTCTTACAGCAGTGTTTTGTAATTATCATGGCAGAGATCTTTCACTTCCCTGGTTGGCTGTATTATCAGGTATTTTGTTTTTTGTGTGTGGCTATTGTGAATGGAATTGCATTCTTGATTTGGTTCTCAGTCTGGATGTTATTGGTATATAGAAATGCCACTAATTTTTGTTCATTAATTTTATATCCTGAAACTTTGCTGAAGTTGTTTATCAGATCTAGGAGCCTTTTGGCAGACTATGGGGTTTTCTAGCTATAGAATTATAGCATCTACAAAGAAAGACAGTTAAATATCCTCTTTCCCTATTTGGATGCCTTTTATTTCTTTCTCTTGCCTAATTGCTCTGGCTAGGGATTTCAGGACTATGTTGAATAGGAGTGGTGTGAGTGGGCATCTTTTTCTCGTCCTGGTTCTCAAGAAGAACGCATCCAGCTTTTGCTCATTCAGTATGATTTTGGCTATGGGTTTGTCACAGATGGCTCTTATGATTTTGAGGTATGTTTCTTTGATTGGCTTAGTTTATTGAGAGTTTTTATTAGAAAGGGATGTTGAATTTTATTAAAAGCCTTTTGTGAGTCTATTGAGATGTTTATGTGTTTTTTGATTTTAGTGTTTATGTGATAAATCACATTTATTGATTTGCATATGTTGTTTATGTTGCATATATTGAATCAACCTTGCATTCCAGGAATAAATCCTACCTAATCATGGTGTATCTTTCTGTTATTCGTTTCTAGTTTTTGATGTGTAGCTGGATTCATTTGTTAGAATTTTGTTGAGGATTTTTGCATCTATGTTCATCGTGGATATTGGTGTGAAGTTTTTTTCTTTTTGTTGTGCCTCTGCCAGGTTTTGGTATCAGAATGATGCTGGCCTCATAGAATAAGGTGGGGAGGAGTTCCTCCTCCTTCTTGATTGTTTGGAATAGTTTCAGTAGAAATGGTACCAATTCTTAACACATTTGATAGAATTCAGCTGTGAATCTATCTGGTCTAGGGCTTTTTCTGGTTGGTAAGTTTTTTATTACTATTTAATTTCAGAACCCGTTATTGGTCTGTTCAGGGTTTCAATTTCTTTTCTTTCTTTCTTTCTTTTTTTTTTTTTTTTTTGAGACGGATTCTCCCTCTGTCGCCCAGCCTGGAGTGCAGTGGTGCGATCTTGGCTCACTACAAGCTCTGCCTCCCAGGTTTACACCATTCTCCTGCCTCAGCTTCCCAAGTAGCTGGGACTACAGGCGCCCGCCACCATGCCCAGCTAATTTTTCAGGGTTTCAATTTCTTCCTGGTTCAATCTTGAAAGGTGGTATGTTTCCAGAAATTTATCCATTTTTTTTCTAGGTTTTCAAGTTTGTGTGGGTAGTACAGATAACAGTCTCTGAGGGTTTTTTTGTTTGTTTGTTTTGTTTTGTTTTTTTGCATTTCTGTAGGAATGGTCATAATTTCATCTTTGTCATTTTTGATTGTGTTTATTTGGATCTTCTTTTTTTTTCTTTATTGGTCTAGGCAGCAGTCTATAAATCTTATTTATTCTTTCAAGGAGCCACCTTTTTATTTTATTGATCTTTTGTATGGTTTTTTATACTCCATTTTGTTCAGTTCATCTCTGATTTTGGTTATTTCTTTTCTTCTGCTAGCTTTGGGATTGGTTTGCTCTTGGTTTTCTGGTTCCCATAGGTGTGACGTTAGGGTGTTTATTCAAAATCTTTCTAACTTTTTGATGTGGGTGTTCAGTGGTGTAAAGTTTCCTCTTATCACTGCTTTAGCTGTGTCCCATAGATTCTGGAAGTTCTATTTTTGTTTTCATTAATTTCAAAGAATTTTTGATTTCTGGCTTAATTTCATTATTTGCCCAAAAGCCATTCAGGAGTCAGTTATTTAATTTCCACGTAATTGAATGGTTTTGAGAAATTTTCTTGGTGTTGATTTCTATTTTTATTGTGTTGTGATCCAAGAGTGTGGTTGGTATGATTTAGGTTTTCTTGAATTTGTTGAAAATTGTTTATGGCAAGTATGTGGCTGATTTTAGAGTATGTGCCATGGGGAGATGAGAATGTATATTCTGTTGTTGGGTGGAGTGTTCTATAGATGTTTGTTAGGTCCATTTGGTCAAGTGTTGAGTTTAGGTCTCAAATTCTAGTTTTCTGTCTTGATGATCTGTCTAATAGTGTCAGTGAAGTGTTGAAGCCTCCCACTATTATTGTGTGGTTATCTAAGTCTCTTCTTAGGTCTCTAAGAACATGTTTTATGAATATGGGTGTCCAGTACTGACTGCGTATATATTTAGGATAGTTAAGTCTTCTTGTTGAATTGAGCTCTTTATCATGTAATTCCCTTCTTTGTTCTTTTTGATAGTTGTTGTCTTAAAGTTGGTTTTTTCCCCTGAA
Source organism: Papio anubis (assembly GCF_008728515.1). NCBI lineage: Eukaryota > Metazoa > Chordata > Mammalia > Primates > Cercopithecidae > Papio > Papio anubis. The sequence continues at coordinate 150,989,598 of NC_044980.1, forward strand.
ATAAGAGTAGCAACCCCCGCTCTTCTTTGTTTTCCATTTATTTGATAGGTCTTTCTTCATCCCTTTACTTTCAGCCCATGGGTGTCACTGCATGTGAAATGGGCCTCTTTAAGACAGCATACAATTGGGTCTTGCTTCTTTATCCAACTTGCCAGTCCATACCTTTTAAGTGGGGTGTTTAGCCCAAGTATGTTCAAGGTTAATATTGATATGTGCAGATTTGGTTTTGCCATTGTGTTATTAGCTGGTTGTTATGTAGACTTGATTGTGTAGTTGCTTTATAGTGTCTATGGTCTTTGTACTTAAGTTTGTTTTTGTGGTGGTCAGTAACAGTCTTTCATTTCCATGCTGAGCACTCCCTTAAGTTCCTCTTGTAAGGCAAGTTTGGTGGTAATGAATTCCATTTACCAATTGCTTGTCAGAAAATGATTTTACTTCTCCTTTTCTTACGAAGCTTAGTGTGGCTGGATATAAAATTCTTCATTGGAATTTCTTTTCTTTAAGGATGCTGAATATAAGTTCCCAGTCTCTTCTGACTTTTAGGGTTTCTACTGAAAGGTCCACTGTTAGCCTGACGGGGTTCTCTTTGTGGGTGTTTTTTTCTTTCATGTTGACCTTTGAGAATCTGATGACTATGTGTCTGGGGGATGGTTGTCTTGTGTAGTATCTTGCAGGGGTTCTCTGAATTTCCTGAATTTGAATGTTGACCTCTCTTAGTGAGGTTTGGGAAATTTTTGTGGACAATATTCTCAAATTTACTTGCTCCCTTTCTCTTTTTTAGGGACACCAATGAATCATAGATTTGCTCTCTTTACATAACTCCATACTTCTTGGAGGTTTTGTTCATTTTTTAAAATTCTTTTTTCTTTATTTTTTTCTAAATGAATTGATTTGAAGAACCCATCTCAGAGTCTTTGAGTTCTGAAATTCTTTTCTCAGCTTGGTCTAGTCTGCTGTTAATACCTCTGATTGTATTATGAAATTCTTGCAGTTCATTTTTCAGCTCTATCATACCAGTTTAGTCCTTTTCTTAAGATGAATATTTCATCTTTCAGCTCTTGAATTATTTTACTGGATTTCTTATATTCCTTCAATTGGGTTTCAACATTATCCTGGATCTCAGTGATCTTTATTGCCATCTGGATTCTGAATTCTATTTCTGTCATTTCACAGTCTGATTAAAAACCATTGCTTGGGAGCTGGTGTAATCATTTGGAGGTAAGAAGGCACTCTGGCTTTTAGAGTTGCCAAAGTTCCTGTGCTGGTTCTTTCTCATCTGTGTGGGCTGATGTCCCTTTAATCTTTGAAATTGCTATTCTTTGGGTGGTGCTTTTTGCCTTTATATTCTTTGATGCTCTGGAGGATTTGTCTGTAATATAAGTTGGGTTTAGATGACTGGCTATGTTTCTGGATAGTTTTAGAGGGCCAAATCTCTGCTCAGTACTCCTGAGCTGTGTGTTGTAACCCTAAAAGGCCTGGACCATACCAATGGGTTTGTTTGGCTGCTCAAGGTTAAGTAACTGCTGCACTGAAGGGGCCAAGGTATTCGCAGTCTGGTGGCAACAGCACTTCAATGTGGGGGGCTGAGGTGGGGGAGCTTGTGCTGCCAGGAAAAGCACTTCATTAGGATGATGGCAGCAGGGTCCATGCTTGTGTGTGTGCGCCTGTGGTGTTGGTGTGGTGGGATCTGTGTGCATATGCACTAGTGGAGGTGAGGTGATGACAATGAGGTCTGCAAACGTGCACATGCTGGCAAAAGCAACATGGAGAGACTACACGCGAATGTGCATTGTGGGGGACCTATCTGCAAAAAGCTCTCTGATGGTTAAGTGGAATATGCCAGTGAAAGATCTATGGTGGTTGCCACTAGGAAGTGCCCTGGTTGGGCATCTGAGGCTGCAAGTGGGTGCAGCCAGGCAGGAACCCTGGGTGGTGTTAGGGAGGTTGCTCAGATCATACTGGTCCCATCTCATGGCAAGATATCCCTGTCCTGTCCACTTCTGACAGTCAGCAAAGGCCAAAGCCACCTACAGGAGTGTGGCAAACCTTGGGGTATGAGCATTCCATGTTGGGTTCCACTCGGCCATTCCCATGTCATACCCTCTGGTCTCCTTCAAGGCTGGAGTCCTGCTCCTGCCAACTCTCTAAGCAGCACTTCCTGCCAGCTCAAATGTCCGTGGGGATCATGAGGTCTCCTGCAGTTAGGATTCTGGAGGTTCGTGGTGAAAGTGGGCCACTCATGCCTATTTAACTCATCCTTTCCCCAGGAGCTTTGCAGGGCCAGCAATGAGTCCTGGTGCTTGGCAATCTTGTGCAGGGTTCCCAGCTTCCTCCTTCTTCAGCCCAGAGTACTCACCCTCCCTTTGTCCATTCTCAATGGTTTCCTTCTGAAGATCTGCTCAGAGTGTGCCATTCTTCTTGATGGTGTGGTCTTTCAGTGGGAGAAGCTCTTCCTGGCTGTACCTCGTCAGCCATCTTGGGTCCTGTCTTCATCCCAAAAGTTCTGATAAGTTGTATTTTCATTTAATTTTGAATATTTAAAAATTTCTCTTGATGCTTTGACTCATGGATTATTTAGAAGAGTGTTTAATATCTAAATATTTTGAGAGTATCCAACTATCATTCTGTTATTTGTTTCTAGTTTAATTCCACTGTGGTCTGAGAACATATTTTGCATGATTTCTATTCTTTTAAATGTGTTGATGTATATTTTAATGGCCCATAATGTAGCCTATTTTGGTGAATGTTCCATGTGAGCTTGAGAAGAATATGTATTCTGCTGTTCTTGGATGAAGTATTCTGTAAATGTCAATTAGATCCAGTTGATTGATGGTACTGTTCAGTTTGACTATACCCTTACAGATTTTCTCCCTGCTGGATCTGTCAATTACTGAGAGGGGTTTTGAAGTTTCCAACTACAATAGTGGACTCATCTATTTTTCCTGGCAGTTCTATCACTTTTTGCTTCATATTTTTTTTGATGTTTTGTTGTTAGACACATACATGTTAAGAATTACTGTTTTCTTTAGAGAATTGACCCTTTTACCATTATGTAATGTCCCTCTTTATCTCTGATAATTTCCTTTTCTCTGAAGTCTGTTTTGTCTGAAATTAATATAGCAACTCCTGCTTTATTTTGATTAGTGTTTACATGGTATATCTTACTCCATCCCTTTACTTTTCATCTTTCTGTGTCATTATGTTTAAAGTAAGTTTCTTGTAGACAACATATAATTGAGTCTTTTTTTTTTTTTAATCCATTTTGACAGTCTCTGTCTTTGAATTGGTATATTTAGACCATTAACATTTGAAATACTTATTGATATAGTTGTATTGACATTGGTCCCATTTATAACTATTTTGTAGTCATTGTCCTTGGTATTTATTTCTTTTTGGTCTTCCACTTTTTCTTCTGCCTTCAGTGGCTTTAATTGAACATTTTATAATTTCATTTTCTCTCCTATCTTAGTTTATCCTTTATACCTGTTTTAAAAACTCTTTCATTGTTTTCCCTAGAGTTTGCAACATGCATAGATCATTAATTTAATTTCACTTATATATGGACACTAAACCATAGGCATATTGTGTGTGTGTGTATTTGTGTATCTTTCAAGATTTTCTCTTTATTGTTGATTTTCTACAATTTGAGTATAATATCTTTATGAAGTCTGTCATTATTTTTGGAAAATTCTCCTCCTTATCGCCTCACTATTACTTATTACTTTATTACCTATTATTTCTTCTGACCTTTTCTTGTTATTTTCCTTCTGGTATTCTCATTACAGGTATGTAATCTTTTGTAACTGTTACACAGCTCTTGGATATTCTGCTTCTTTTTAAATTTTTTTTCTCTTAGTTTTTCAGTTTGAGAAGTTTCTGTTGACCTATCTTCAAGTTTACTGATTGTTTCCAGTCTACACATAAGCCCATCAAAGACATTATTCATTTCTATTATGGTGGTTTTGATTATTCCCTTAAAAATTCCCTCTTAAAGTTTCCATCTTTTTTGTTTTTTTAATTTTTTTTTTTTGAGATGGAGTCTCACTCTCCCAGGCTGGAGTACAGTGGTGCAATCTCGGCTCACTGCAACCTCCACCTCCCGGGTTCAAGCAATTCTTGTGCCTCAGCCTCTGAGCAGCTGGGATTACAGGTGTGGGCCACCATGCCCAGCTAATTTTTGTATTTTTAGTAGAGATGGGGTTTCACCATGTTGGCCAGGCTGGTCTTGAACTCCTGACCTCAAGTGATCCACCCACCTCAGCCTCCCAAAGTTCTGGGATTACAAGCGTGAGCCACCACACCCAGTTAAGTTTCCATCTTTTTGCCTTCATTACCCATCTCTTCTTGCATGTCATCTACTTTTTCTGTGAGAGTCCTTAGCTTACCAATCAGTTATTTTAAGTTCCCAGTCTGATATTTCCCAAATCTCTGCTGTATGAGTCTGGTTCTGATACTGGGTTTGTTTCTTCAAGTCATATTTTTTGCCTTTTAGCATGCCTTTAAATTTTTTTTGAAAATTAGACATAGTATATTAGGTAAAAGGAGCTGAAGTAAAGAACCCTTTCGTGTGAGATTTTATGTTGATCTGGCTAAGAGTTAGGCTGGGTTTACTGCTTGCAATAGATAAAATTTCCTGTAGTGTCCTTGCTTTTGTCTCCCTGTGTATCTGAGTTTACTGAGATAATAGAGTCTGAGCTTTGCAGTTCTTTCAGCTATACTCCCTCATTATTACACATGAGCCCTGTTGATGTGATGGTAAGGTTTGGGTTGTGGGGAAGCATTCTATATACCTATGATTAAGTCTTAGTCTTTTAGTGGACCTATGCCCTTCTTCTGTAACATTCACAAATGCATCTTGGCATTTTTTTTTTTTTTTTTCTGGTTAGGTGAGTCAGGAAGGCTAGCAGAGGTGCTTCTCACCTCTGAAGTTAGCCAGGCTCCCATAAAATAGTTTCTGTTGAGGATAGATCTTCACTAATCCGAATACAATGCTCTGGGTGTATTTCAAAATGGTTACTTTTCCCCTCCCTAAACTGACAGATCAGCAGTATTTCCCCTACCCCATCTTCATCCTGGTAACCTACTGGGGCTCTTGGAGGTAAAACTCATGAAAGTGTGGGGTCCCCCTAAGGCTGAGCACCAGGGATTTTTAATATCTCAAGCTAGTCCAAGCTCAGGCTCCACCAATTAGTCAATTACCTTTTGAATGTTCCTACCAGGTTCCAGCTATAGCTGCTATTCTAAGTCTGATTCTCTGTATTCTCCTCTCTCTCCAGTTTTGGGTGACAGTTTAACAATTTGCCCTGTGACCTCAGATCTCTGATGTATCTCAGAAAAGTTGTTTATTTGCAGTTTGTTCAGCTTTCTTCCTGTTCTGGAGACCAGATGTCTCCTCCTTGTTTATTTATTTATTTTATCTTATTTTTTATAGCCAAATAGTGTTCTATTATATGAGTGTACCATAATCTATTTAATCAGTCTCTTATCACAGACAATTAGAATGATTCCATTTTTTGCTATAATAACCCCCAATAAATTCCATTTTTTGCTATTATAAATAATCCCCAAATATAATGCCCTGTATTTGTGAGCCAGTGTACTGGTAGGATAAATTCCAAGAACTGCAATCACTTGGACAAAAATTAGTTACAATTTTTATGGACATTGCAAAACTACCCTTCATATGGAATTGTGCTAGTTGGCCCTCTTACTAACAATATATGAGAGGGTATGTTTTCTCAAAGGCTCAGCAAAAGTGTATATTAAGAAACGTTTTGATTTTTGTGATTGTGTTATGGTAATGGATGCTCTCTCATTTCACTTTTAATTTGTAGTTATCTCATGATGTTAGGCTTGTATTCCATTTTATGTTGCTGCATCAAAATTACCACAAACGTAGAGATGTAAAACAACAGACATCTATTATCTTTCAGTTTCTGTGGCTGTAGATTCCAGGCATAGCTTAAATGAGTTCTCTGTAAGGCTGCAATCAATGTGTCAGTGAGGACTGAATTGTTATCTAGAGACTTGCCTGGAGAAGAGTCCATTTCCAGTGTCACTCAGATTGTTGGCAGAAATATATTTTTTGTGGTTGTAGGACTGAGGCTCTGGCTTCTTTTTGGCTCTTGGCTATCAGCTGGTGGCCACTTTTGAGGCTGCCCTCAGTTCCCTACTACATGGGCCTTCCAACAGGCTGTCTTATTTATTCTGCAATGTAGAAAGTCTCTGCAGAAATCGACAGAATGAGAGAAAATATTTGGAAACTATACATCTGACAGAGGTCTAATATCCAGAATCTATAGGAAACTTAAAGCAAGCAAAAAACAAACAACTCTATTAAAAACTGGGCAAAGGACATGAACAGACACCTTTCAAAAGAAGACATACATGTAGCCAACAAGCATATTAAAAAAAATGCTCAGTATCACTAATCATTAGAGAAATGCAAACCAAAACTACAGTGAGACACCATCTCACACTAGTCAGAATGGCTATTATTAAAATGTCAACAAGATAACAGATGCTGGCGCAGTTGTGGAGGAAAGGGAATGCTTATACACTGCTGGTAGGAATGTAAATTAGTTCAGCCCTTGTGGAAAGCAGTTTGACAATTTCTTAAAGAATTCAGAGCAGAATTATCATTCAATGCAGCAATCCCTTTATTGGGTGTATACCCAAAGGAATACAAAGTGTTTTACCACAAAGACACAGGTATTCGTATGTTCATTGCAGCACTATTCGCAATACCAAAGACATGGAATCAACCTAAATGCTCATCAATGGTAGACTGAACAAAGAAAATGTGGCACATATACCCCATGGAATACTACACAGCCATTAAAAGAGCAAGATCATGTCCTTTATAGCAACATGGATGCAGCTGGAGGCTGTTATCTTAAGTGAACTAACAGAAATAGAAAGCCGAATACCACATGTTCTCACTTGTGTGAGCCTACACATTAAGTACATGTGGATACAAAGAAGGGAATAGGGGACACTGGGGCCTACTTAAGGATGGAAGGGGAGGGTGAGGATCAAAAAACTATCTGTTGGGTCCTATACTTGGGTGGCAAAATAATATGTACATCAAATTCCTGTGACATGCAATTTACTAAATAACAAACCTGCACATGTACCCCTGAACCTAAAATAAAAGTTAAAAAAAAAAAAAAGAGAAAGTATCTGCAGAGTCTACGAATAAGATGGAGTTTCATGTAGTGTGATGGTATATGGAAGTGACATCCCATCATCTGTGCCATATTCTGTTAGTTAAAGCAAGTCACAAGTTCCACCCACACTCAAGGGGTGGGAACTTAACAGGAGTATAAACATCAGGAGGTGATCTGCCATTGTCTGTTGGCTGCAGGTTGAACATCTGTTTTGAAAAATCCTTTTATGTTCTTGAGAGCCTTGTTTATTTCCTTTTATGTAAACTCTGTTCATATCACTCTTCCATTTCTATATTGAGCTATCAGTCTTTATCATATCCATTTCTAGGAGCTCTTTATATATTAAGGCAATAAGCCTATGACTGTGGTTTGAATTTCAATATTTATTCCCAATTTGATATTTGTAAAAGTTTGGTTTTTTCCCACACAGAAGGAATTTTTTAAAAGCGTATCTAGCAAATTTTACATTTATGACTTCTGAATTTGAGTAGTAGTTAGAAAGCCCTTCTTTCATCTAGGTTTATAAATGAATTTTCCATGTTTTTTCTAGTACTTAAATGACTTACTGGTTTTTTTAGTTAATTTTAAGTCCATTAGGAACTTCTCTTGTTGTATGGGGTAAACTATGGTTCCAGCTTTATTCTTTTTTCAAGATTTCTATGCTCAGAGTTATTTAAACTGCATTTATAGAAGAACCTAGCTTTTCTCCAACTTATTTGAATTGCTTTCTTTATTATTCACTAATTCTCATATGTATTTGGGCACCTTCTATGGAGTTTTTAATACTAATTTATTGGTCTTTCTGTTTATTCTAGTGGCTGTATTACTCTTTTTAAAAAATATAAAGTGGTTATATTTTAATATAATAAGGGTACACTGCTATCATTTTTTCTTTAAAGAGATCCCCCACCCACACAAATTTATCCTAGCTATTATTTCTCTTTATTTTTTCATAGGATGATAAGAGTGAGAATATCTATTTGTAACTATCCCCACAAAAAATTTGTATTTTTATTGGGATCATATTACATTTATAAATGAATTTAAGAAGAATAATAATCTTTATGTTGTTGAGTATTTCTACTCACTAATATTATAAAAATGGTTTTAATTTATTCTAGCATTATTTTGTGCCATTCAGTTCTGTTTTAAAGTTTTCTTGTTTGGTGTCCAATATTTGTAATTAATTTCGTCCAAGTATTTTATCTGTGTTGTGCTTACATGAATAAGTTCTTTTTTCCATCATGTCTTTTACTTGGTCATTGTTTGTGTTCATATGTTTATACATATAGGCTATTGATTTCTATTACTGGGTCCTGTTACTTTACTCAATTATTTTATTTTATTTTTTTTGTAGCCATTTTAGTTAATTCTCTTAGGTTTTCCAGGTACATAAATGTAATCTGCAAAAAGTGATAGGTTTACTTCGGTTCTAATTTTCATACATTTATTTTCTTTCTCTTTTCTAATTATGTTGCCCCGTATTTCTAATAATATGTTAAGGATAGTGTGATGATAGTGCACGTTTGTCTTGATTTTTACTTTAAATCCACGGTGTTGGGGGGCATTTGGGAATGCATGAGGTATATTTTGTTTCTATAATAATTGGGGAAATTTCCTCCTGGAATTTAGTGGATGAGTGACCCATAAGTCTAATGCCAATAGAACACTTGTTTAGCAAAATGAATGTAGTATTTTTCCAATGAGCATTGGCTCAAAATATAGTTTATTCCTATTTTATTAAATGTTTTTGTGAAGAATGATTGAATTCTGTCAAATGCCTTTTTAGTACTTATGGGGATAATTATAATATTTTAATGCTTATATCTCTATTAGTGTGATAGGTCATCTTATGATATGATTAATAGATACCATAATATTGAAAATCTCTTGTATTCTTAGAATAAACCCCACTTGGTCAACTGCATTTTTTTAAATATGATGTTAGATTCTGTAAATTAATATTTATTTAAAATGCTGGCATCAATACTCACCAATGAGATTGGCCTATCATTTTCTTACTTGTTTGGGCGTATGTGCTTGTGTGTCTGTATCTGTAGGTGCACATGCTCAATTTTTGTTAAGCTTTAGTTTCATTTTAGATAGAATTGAAATTATTTGCTTTTTAAGATTTGAAAGAATTCCCCCATGAAATCATCTGGACATGTGGTTTGGGGTGGGATGGAGGTAGTGGTTATAGCCAAACAACTTCCTCTATGTCTTATTTGGAAATCATACTGTTTACATTTTTCTATCCTTTCTGAGGACTGTTTTGATAAAATACGTTGTTAAGGAACATTATCCACTTCATCAATGCTTTCAAATTTATTGACATTGATTTATGCAAAATTATTTCTTACTTTGAAGTTATTTCTCTTTTATAATTTTTATTTTTAATATTTGTGTCCTCTTTTTTCTTCATTAGGTTAGGGAGTTTACCTTTTATTTTATTTTTAAAATAATGATCTTTTCAAAGGTCAAAAGAGTATTTATACTCTTCAAGGGAGAAAGAAATATTAAAAATAAACATGTATCTGATCATTTGGGCAAATTTAAATACAGAAAGTATAAACCAGAAACTAATTAGACTGCTTACCAATATGGATGGATGGTAACAAGGTGAAAAGAATGAGGGCATGAAAATGGAGCATGAGGATAAGTGGGGAGCAATACTTCTTCAAGTATACATTTTTATATAGCTTTAACTCTTAGAACCATGATAATTTTTCACATATTAAAACAATAGTTAAAATCCATCAGGATGGAGGTGGAATCCAAACTAGAATATAAAAATACAAATGAACTCTAACTGTATTACAAATAAATAGCTTAATCACACTAAAAGGAATGGAGAAGAAAATTAACTTTGGAAATAGTATTTTGATTGCATACTACAAGGCTAAAGACAAAATTAATTTTACACAAATTTTGTACTCTAGCTTCTAAATTTGGTTCTTGTGGGGGATATGACAAGCAATTCTGGATCTATTTTGTGTGTATACTAGAACTGGACTAATAAATATAGATAATGAAAGCACATTTTTGACTTTCAGGGAACAAGTTATAATAAAGAAAGGAGGAAGGAAAAGGGAAAGGGAAAGCCTTGTGGTTTGTTAGATTAGAATTAGAAATATCAAAATGAACTTATAGTTGTTAATATATACAGACAGATACAGAAATAAATATAGGTGTGTGTATGTATAAGTTAGCATACATACATATCTTTTCTGGCTATGTCCGATGAGAGGGGCTATATACTCCAGTAGCACTGAGCACACCTGGCACTCAGTTTATGGCTTCTATATGTCATCCTCCAGCAGCAGGAACCAGAGCTCCTTTAGGAAATATGACAGTGGATTCTAGAGATGTGATAGGAAAATTATAAGATGAGCCTGGAAAATGTTGTGGTTTCAAAAGTAGGGAAGTATTTAAGAAAGGATGAGGACATGTTTGAAAGGACATTGGAAACACCTTGAAGATCCTTCCAATATCCAAAGCTGAAACAATTTGAACAAAAAAATGAGTAATGACAGATTGCATTACAACCTGTAGAATACAATAAATCATTTGTGAGTCCATACTTTCATAAATATATGATTGAATAGATAACAATATTGAATAAATAAGTAAATGGGGGAAAGAGACATATCTTTCTTACAATGGCAGTCTATTGATAAATGTAGAAGGAATGATAGAAATAGAAAGCACCACTAACCAGAGACTACATGTTTTCTTTTCTTTTTTTTTAAAATTATACTTTAAGTTCTAGGGTACATGTGCACAACGTGCAGGTTTGTTACGTATGTTTACATGTGCCTTGTTGGTGTGCTGCACTCATTAACTCATCATTTACATTAGGTATGTCTCCTAATGCTATCCCTCCCCCCACCCCCTCACCACAATAGGACCTGGTGTGTGATGCTCCCTTTCCTATGTCCAAGTGATCTCATTGTTAAATTCCCACCAATGAGTGAGAACATGTGGTATTTGGTTTTCTGTTCTTGTGATAGTTTGCTGAGAATGATGATTTCTAGCTGCATCTATGTCCCTACAAAGGACACGAACTCATCCTTTTTTATGGCTGCATAATATTCCATGGTGTATATGTGCCACATTTTCTTAATCCAGTCTGTCACTGATGTACATTTGGGTTGATTCCAAGTCTTTGCTATTGTGAATAGTGCCGCAATAAACATACGTGTGCATGTGTCTTTATAGCAGCATGACTTATAATCCTTTGGGTATATCCCCAGTAATGGGATGGCTGGGTCAAATGGTATTTCTAGTTCTAGATCCTTGAGGAATCGCCACACTGTTTTCCACAATGGTTGAACTAGTTTACAGTCCCACCAACAGTGTAAAAGTGTTCCTATTTCTCCATATCCTCTCCAGCACCTGTTGTTTCCTGATTTTTTAATGATTGCCATTCTAACTGGTGTGAGATGGTATCTCATTGTGGTTTTGATTTGATGTTTTCTAATTATATTTTTCAGTATGTGTTCTGAATCATTGTTTTATTTTCTTTTCCATGGACTCCAATTGTGCAATTGCTGTATCTTATCCTTTCTTCTAGACCTGTCCTTAATTGTGAATCTTTTTTTTAACTCATTTTCCCTTTTGTTTGTCTTTCTTACTGCTACCTCCTATTTCTCCTAACTGAAAGACTTACAGTGTCCTTTCTCCCATTTGCTCATTCAATATTGAATGGTTTTCATTTTTCTTATTTACTTTATATTTGTTGCTGAGCTCTGCCAGTTCACTTTCAATCTCCAATCTCACCATTCAGTTCCTGAGACTCTGCATCTCTGCTTTGTAGTATTCCTTCAGAGGCATAATTATATTCCTCATGTTTTAAAATTCATAATATGATGTCTGGTCATATTTTCTATCTACTCTATAGTAACACTTTCCTAGTGAGTGTTTTTTATCTACTGGTGAGTTTTGTTGCTCTTCTCTATATTCTTTCCCATAGTATTTTTGCTTTTTTAAAAAAATTATTCATCATTACATTATTTGGATTTTCTTTGGACAGATATTTGCAGGAGGCACACTGTTAGGGTGTGGCAGATGATCAGTGTAGCCTTCTTCTGCCATAGAGACAGGCTGTTTCCTGCAGAAATGGCCTATTTCTATGACTATCTGCACAGCTCTTTCTTCCCCCAAACTGATCCAGCTCTGCTCGCCTAAATTCTCACATGAACTATTGGAGACACCCTTGTTTGCTCTTAGAGTGAGACCCTTACAATCGGATACCATATTTTTGTTGGCACTTTCTTTGAATTTCCACCAAAGGGCCTTGTCAACGTTCCCCATGCATTGCCTCTTCACTTCCTTCCATGTGGCTTCTGATCTCAACTACTTTTTGCAGCTACTTTTTGGAGTCTGTAGATATAGCTTTCTTTCAGTTTCATTAAAAATAGAGTTTGTGGTGAGTTTTTCAATCTCCTTGTTTTTTAAAAAAAAAAAATTTTTTTTTTTTTTTTAGGAGAAAAAGAAAAACAATGGCTTATGTTGTTTTGTTTACATTAGAATTATTTGCTTTTTTTTTTTTTATCGTAGAACTGTTTCTTGAAGTTAACACAGTGGTTTTTAAATAAGCTATTAGCTGTACATTACCTTGGGCAAATGGTTAAACCCTTATGAGCTTCAGTTTCTTCATCTTTAAAATGGGGATAGTATTAGTGCCTTCTGCCTAACATGGTGGTGAAGACTGAATGAGATAACATATGTTAAGTGTTTGACAGGATGTTTGACAAATAATAAGTAATCAATAATTATAGTTTATGAAACAAGCTGTCCAAAAATACATTTCTATTTGGAATTTGGCATTACTATTTGAGAAGTCTGGGTCTTGGTAGGTTTGACTTAATTTCTCAAGATTTATAGTGTTGAATCCTTAACATTTATTTATGCCTATAATGAAAGACAAAAACCAACAAATCATGTATTTGCACATTTTCTGAGTGTGGTAGACTTGTCAAATGTAAGACAGCTGATAAGAGACAGCCTGGATGTGGCCGGTCATGGTGGCTCATGCCTGTAATCCCAGCACTTTGAGAGGTTGAGAGGCCAAGGCGGGTGGATCACTTGAGCTCAGGAGTTCTAGACCAGCCTGGGCAACATGGCAAAACCCCATCTCTACCAAAAATACAAAAACTTAGCCAGGCGTGGTGGTGCACACCCATGGTCCGAGCTACTCGGCAGGCTGAGGTGGGAGGATTGCTTGAGTTCAGGAGGCAGAGGTTGCAGTGAGTTGAGATCGTGCCACTGCACTCAGCCAGGGTGACAGAATGAGATCCCATCAAGAGGAGAGAGCCTGGGTGTGAAAAAAACCTTTGTTTGGTGGAGGAGACACCCTAATTTAGGGCAGTAGTGTTCGACCAAGGAGGGACTCTCCCAAAGAGCTTTTTACAAAAGACACATGCCCTTGCTACGCTCACGATCTACAGAGTTAGAATCAGTGGGTGATGCGGGCATGTGTAGGCTGCAGAAGCTCCCCTGGTGACTCGGATGTGCATCAAAGGTTTATGGCCTCATCAGCTTCTACTGGAATAACTGCAACAATGTCTTGACTTAATTCTACTGGCATAGCTTCCTCTCCAGTTTATTCCATACTCAGTTAGTCAATAACCTTACTCAGATTCTATTTTCTTAATGAAATAGCACATGCTGTCTTGTACTGCACCTTGGGTTAAAGCACAGAAAGAAAGTCTTTAACAATAACTTTTTGCATACTTGACATTTAACATATAACTTAAACTTGAAGCCTTGGTTTTCTCATGGTTTTGTGCATCTATCCTTTTTCATTAGTGAGACTATACAGTAATAGGACCATTTCTTATGCTTCTCTGAATCCCTTAGGATCCTCAATCAGTATCAAACCCTAAAATGGTAGTGTTAAAGATGATTAGGCATAAAGGAAAAAAGAGAAAGACAGGCTTCCACTGAACATATTCACATATAGATTTAATAGTTTGCTTCTTTTGCTGTTGATAACAAATATATCCCCAGTTAGGGTAGGAAGAAGGGGAAGGTTTTATTACTTTAATTTGTTTGCAATCATTCTGTGCACATCTAACACTATCAGTTGTTCCTACTAGGTGCTTAGTAATTGCTTGCAGAATTGAAATCTTCAGTATAAATGGATTATAACAGGGGAAGTGGGAAAAAAAAAAAAAGGAAAACCAAAGCTCTTTCTTTTAACCATTAATTTTTTCTTACCACTATGTGAGTGGGGAGCTATTCCACGTTAGGATCCCATGCCCGTCAGTTTGTATAAGACAGAGATCCTGTCCTCCAGCTAGTTATGAAGAGTATGAAATAAAACTGGATCCTTTGTGAGCGTCAGACCTTAAGTTTATTTTTGTTCTAGATTTTAGATCCACTTTTATGACCCAGAAAATGCTTATTAGAATGGGCAAAGGGTTTACTTTCAGTTCCATAAACTCGTATTGCCATTTATTATACATTTTATTATTAATTACATGTTTATGCTAAGGGATCAATTCTATACACAAATTCAGCTTTTGATTTTAGAAATTCAATTGAGGTGAGTAAATTCACAGGGAACTTTCTGCTCTGTCCCTCACTCAGTTATTAATAACCACTGTAATCATTGTGATGTATTTCCATGTCTGGTTTGGGCTCTTACTATATGAATCTTTCCATTCAAAACTAGATTCTTATTTTTACTTTCTCTTCTTTAAAATGAAGAAGCCATATCTTTGCAATACATTTTTATTTCCTTTATTCAGGGATAGAGAACACCAGCTGTGTTTAGCTTTCCCAAGGTTCAAAATCTTACCTGGGGTGTGAAGAAATAGAGCAGTATCTTGGTCTCTGGATGAGATGATTACTGAAGCTATCACATGCTGGCACTGTAAGCATCCTCAGCTACACCATTTATTGATGCAAAGAATAAAAAGCAATACTGGGAAAAACTAGGGTGATCAAAAATCTCTTTGGTTCATGGATTAGGTGGTGTCAGACATCTCATTTTAAAAAGAACTGCTGTCTGGATTGAGAAAGTGTGCCGTTTTATTCATATGATGGATTTGGGGTTCTGGGATGTGTGTGTATTTAATTTTACAAGAAGTGTTCTGATCAGAAAAGGGCTTCTCATTATGTTAAAGGCAACACATGTTTTGTGGTGGCAGGGAAGGAAGGTACAGATGGATCACATGGTTAATTCGGCTAAGTGGCCAAATCAGTGCTCAGTGGCATCTTTTGAAGGCAACCAGTTTGAAAGTAGAAAGTGACTTGTCCATTTAAAAAGCAGGGAAGGGCATTGAGAAAGTTCTTTGGAAATTAAATCTGTTTAATATGGCGTAAAAGCATAAAAGATAGTAAAATAACAATGCTGTTTCCACAGACCGACTCTTTTGCTAAGTAAACACCAAAACATCATTCAATTTCCCAGATGCAAGGACTAGTTTTCAAAAGATGGATTCATGTTACCCTGGAAAGCTCCCAAGCAAATAACGTCTCTTTATTGGAAGCAAATGAAGAAAAAAGAGGATCTGTGGGGGAGTGGAAGCTACGTAATTGTATTAAAACATAAACTCAGCAGTTCAGATAGGGATTCAGGGGAGGGATAGTTGCCCTGGCTTTGGGAGGAGAGAAGCAAGTTGCGATTAGAACCACTTGATAGAGGAACCTTATTCGTGAATGAGAAGATGCTGGGGAAAGACACAGACCCTCAAGTCGAGAATTCATCCAGGATTGTATTTAAACTAGTTTTTCTGCACTCTGGGGACCCAAAAGACTTTGGTGTTTGCCTATCTGGCAGGGGAAGCAGAAGAGCATAATTTTTAACAGTTCAGACACTAGGCCCTGGAAGCCTTGGATTTAAATTACAACTCTACTCTCTAATAGTTGGGTGATGTTGGACAATTCACTCACCCTCTCTGGTTCTGTTTTCTTATCTTTAAATGAGGATAGAAACCAGTGTATATTTCATAAAGTTTGAGGAAAGATGGAAAACACTAATATGCACAAAGCATTTAGCAAATTGCTTAGCATATAGGTAGAATAGATAAATCTGAGTTCTATGGTATACTGCTATTATAAAATAATGGTTATAATAATAACATTGAAGTGAAGATTTAAGCTGCAGAGTCTTCCTTGTTTAAAATGACTAACTCCACTGAACAGTTTTCTCTTGTGTATTTACTGAATGTTTCTATACTTTAGTTCCCCACGAAGGACCTATATCAGGCCGGGCGCGGTGGCTCACGCCTGTAATCCCAGCACTTTGGGAGACCGAGGTGGGCAGATCATGAGGTCAAGAGATTGAGACCATCCTGGCCAACATAATGAAACCCCATCTCTCCTTTAAAAATACAAAAATTAGCTGGGTGTGGTGGCGTGCACCTGTAGTCCCAGCCACTTGGGAGGCTGAGGCTGAAGAATCACTTGAACCCGGGAGGCCACTGCACTCCAGCCTGGCAGCAGAGCGAGATTCACTCTCGAAAATAAAAGGACCTATATCAAGGAACTTGTATTGAAAGCATGCATTTATTCATTTGTCAGTTATTCATTCCTTCAATAACATTTATTTTATTTTTTTTAATTTTTTTTTGTTTTTAATTTGTGTGAGTACATAGTAGGTGTAAACTAGCATTTATTGAGTATTAGACTCTGTTAGGAGCCAGAGATATCTGTGAGAGGGAAAAGGCATATTCTTCCATTTGAGTAATTTATAATTGGCAGGGGATGTATGTAGTTAAACAGACCAAGTAAACTTCGTTCTAGGTATTTGGGAGAAGTGGAGTTCAGGAAAGGCTCTGTAGAAGCAGCATCATCAAAGTTGTGACCAAGAGGATAAGTAGGAATCACTCAGGTGAAGGGGAGTCCGGCCTGGATGAGAGCACAGAGCACAGCTCCAGGAACGGCGAGAGTATTTAGGAAGGTGATGAAGTGGGAACGTGCTTGGGGGACCATCCAGGGTGGCTGATAAGGGATGAAGAGAAGAGTGACTGGGATGAGATGCTGGTTGGGCTTTGTTGACCACTTTCAAAGAGTATTCATTTTATCCTGAGGGCAATGAAGAGAAAGGGCAAGAGAAAATCCTGACGTTTAAATGGAAACCCTGGTCTACATTTTTTCATGTCATTTTACCTTTAGTTATTCCATTTTACCCTAACAACATGTCTAAGACATAGAGATGGTCAGGTGTCTCTCTCCTTCGGTAGCCAAGGAAACAGCCTCAGAGAGCCTCCTCCCTGGTCGCATGCCAAGTTCCATTTTACCAGCCAGCCTGGTGATAAAAAGCATCTCTTCCTTTCTTCTCCCAACATAACCTCTTTCCTCAAGTTTAATTGATGGGATGTTGACTCAGATACTGTTCAAGGAGAACAATTTATAGTATAGCACAAGTCTTTTAGGAAGAAAGGTGACAGGATATGGACCCCTATAGTTCCCAAATTGCTTGATTCTGTGAAGCTCAACGTGCCTTGACCTGCCTTCTCCATTTGGAAGCTGGGATTGGGGCTGTTCTCCTTGAAACCCATTGAGGAAGCCATGAGAAGTTATCTCGACGATTCCCTCAAATATTCCTCTGTTGCCACAAGGAAACTGTTACAAGCAGAATTTGAAAAAGGTCCAAGTGCAGCAGTACATTGAACACAGATATCAAAAAGTCCCAAAATGCCTCTTTGAGGAAATAGTATTTAATCAGAGAACAATTCATGGGTCTCAATAGGCCCAGATAGCTGTAAGTATATACATACATACATACATACATACATATGGATCTACACACATATGCAAGTGAGGAATGACAAACATTAAAAATAGGACCATGCCCTGCTTGAGATTTTTCAGCCAGCAGAATACTCTGTGTTTTCTTTACCGTTTGCATGATTTGAATGATTTCTCTTGCTCTCTCTCTCTTTTTTTTTTTTTTTTTTTAAATACAGGGTGTTATTCTGGTCACCCAGGCTGGAGTGCAGTGGTGTGATCTAAGCTCACTGTAACCTCTGCCTCCGGGGCTCAAGCCATCCTCCCACCTCAGCCTCACGAGTAGCTGGGACTCCTGGTGCACATGACCCCGCCCAGCTAATTTTGGCATTTTTTGTAGAAACAGGGTTTTGCCATGTTGCTCAGGCTAGTCTCAAGCTGCTGGGCTCAAGCAATCCACCCACTTTGGCCTCACACAGCGCTGGGATTACAGATGTGAGCCACCGTGTCCCATCTCTCTTGTTTTTATCCTTAGGAAAGACCAATGGATTCATGAACAATGGTAAAATCCAGAGAACCAGTGAGGGCAAATAAGTAGAAAATGATTGGTTAAAGAGTCATTTTTTAAAATGACAACCTTCTGGTATAGGAGGATGTTACATTAGTTACAGGGAATAAGGATGTTCTTTCCAGATGTAACTGCTAACTAGAGTAACTATATAAGTAATTGTTAACTTTTGAAAAACTAATTTATATTTTGAAATAATTTTAGAATTAGAGAAGAGTTACCAAAATAGTACATATAACGTTCATGTAGTATACACTTATGTTAGCAGCTTATTTTTCATTCAATACTGTTAAGTATATAGAACTTATCTGGATTTTACTAATTTTTCCAATAATGTTCTTTTTCTGTTCCAGGATCTCACGTTACCTTTAGTTTTACATTTCCTTATTCACTTCCATTCTGTGACAGCTCCTTCATCTTTCCTTGTCTGTCATGACCTTAACACTTTTCAAGAGCGCTTGTTAGTTATTCTGTAGAATGCTCTGCAATTTGGGTTTGTCTCAGGTTTTCCCCTTGATTATATAGAGGTTATGCATTGTTGAGAAGGCTACAACAGAGAAGAAGTGCGCTAGGGGATACATGACATCAATATATGCTACTAGTAATGTTAACCCTGACTTAGCTAACATTGATCACCTGGCTGTCTGCCTGGACTCTCTACTGTAAATTTACTATTTCTTCCCTCAAAAATTACTAAATATTTTTGGGAATATAGTCTGAGTTCATGCAGATATTTTATTTCTGTGTAAACTTTCATTCACCAACTTAATTATCCTTTGGTGGGTCTTGTCTGCTACAATTATTATGGTGAAGTTCTAACGGTGATCTTCTATTTCTCTCATTCTTTTTACATTTTTAGTTAGAATTCTGTAAGAAAATGTAGTCATTTCTCATTTATTTATTCAGTTATTTATTCAGTATTAGCTCCTGTTTTGTTTTTGTTCTTTGGATTATAATCCACTATTATAATTATTTATTTTGTTGCTGGATTGTTCCAATTTTAGCCATTGGTAGTGTTTTCAAGTTGCCTCCTGTGTCCTTCCAGTATGCCTCCATTAAAAGAAAAATTTGTAAGAACTTCCTTACTTTCTTGCACCACAAAGATACTTCAGGCTCAATGTGTATTTTCCCCTACCCCAATCCAGAAAGCATTGCAGTTCTTCAAGGAGCCTTGTTCCTTTTATTAGAGAATTTAAAAAGCCAAGGTCTGGGTACAAGGTATAATTATGGCTACTGAAGTGTCAAAGTGTCACTGTTTCTAGGTCCCCTCAGTGGATATTGTTAGGAGATATATATATATATATATTAGTAATATATATATATATTAGTATGTTGCACTAACTCATACATACGTACACATCTATATTTATTTCCCTAGCCTTTACCTGTATCTATCTACTCATTCCGTACAATTTCTAACCCATACCCTTATGTTAAACAGATTTACTGGCCAGAGTACAGAATTTGTTTAGATTTTTCTGACTTTAGCTTAACAGTATCCACTCAAAACATTCTGTCTAAAGAATATCTTTTAACATTTCTAGTAAAAAGATATGCTCCAATAAAATTCAGTTTTTGTTTGCTCAGAAAGTCTTTATTTCTCCTTCATTTTTAAAAGGTATTTTCTGTAGATATAGAATTCTGGGATGACAGTTGTTTTTCTATCAGTGCTGTACAGTGCTTTAAAAATATCACTCCATTGTCTTCTGGCTAGCATGATATAAGATGAGATGTATGCTGTAATTCTTACCTTTGTTCCTCTGTATATAATGTCTTATTTTCTCTAGTTATCTTTAATATTTTCTCTTCTTTGTTTACAGCAATTTAAATATTAAGTTCCTAGATAAGTGAGATTTAAAAAAATAATTTTCAGCCATTATCTCTTCAAATATTTCTTCTGCTCCCTTGTCTTTTTCTTCCCCTTCCTGAGATTACAATTGTGTGTATTTTAGAGTGATTTGTGTTGTCTCACAGATCTTGAATGTTTGGTTCTGGTTTTTTGTTGTTGTTGTTTGTTTGTTTTTACAATAAATAGAGTTCTTCTCTGGGTGTTTACACTGTGTGTGTGTGCTTTTCCCCCCCCTCATTCATTTTTCTCTTTTTGTTTCAATTTGGATAATCCTATTGACCTGTCTTCCAGTTCACCAATTCTTTCATCAGCTGTGTTGTCTGCTTTTGAATCTGCTGAAGACATTCTTTGCTGCTCCTCCTGTGTTTTCCTTTTGTACTCTTTTTACTTGATTCTTTCATGTAGTTTCATTTCTCTACTGAAATTACTCATCTAATTTTGCATGCTTGTCCACCTTTTACTTTAGAGCTTTTAGCATATTAATCACTGTTCTTTTTAATTCTCTGTCATATATTGCCAACACCTGTGCCATTTCTAAGTCTGGTTTTGACAATTGCTAAATGTGGTTTTCTTGCCTTCTTGCATGCTTTGTGAATTTTTGTTGTTGTTGTTATTTGAAAACTGGACATCTTGTGTAGTAAAGTAGAGACTGAAATAAGTAGATTTTTAAACTTACATGGGGCATGTCTTTTCCTCTGCTAAGCTTTAAGTATGGGAGTTTGAGTTATATTAGGGATTTGGCTGCATTTAGATTTTTTTTTGTTGTTACTGTGGTTACCCTCAGAGTGTCATGGGCTTTAAATTACTGTAGATATACCTGTGGTTGTAGCGCAAAACAGAGAAATTTGTGTTCAATTCTGAATTCTAGGTCTTCCCTTTGTGCCTCATAAAGCATTTTTTTTACATGCTTATTTCTCACCTGTTCTTTTCAAAATAGCAGTATCCTTCTCTTATATTTTATCTGAAGCATACCAGCTTAGTGACGATTGAATGTGGGGATGTGATCTCAATTGTTCTCATGAATCCTCAGTCATAAACATAAACATAAACCCCATTCCAGGATCTTAGGTGTGTGGACGGATGGTTCTCTTCCCTATGTAAGCATGTGCTCACATCTCTCCTCTCATTGTCTCTCTAGATTTTGGGCCAGACTTTGCTACTTTAGTTCTCCCGTGGATTTTTTAAATTTCATGAAGTTGAAGTTAGTCTGGCTCTTTTATTTTAATTTTTGTAACTGTGAGCAGCACTCCTAGCTCTCTACACCCTGGGATAGAAGCTGGAAATTCATTCAACCACTTTTGAGGGTGAAAGAGGCTCTTTTAAATAAGTATGTTAGGACCACATGTGTAAAGCGGGATTGCCCCAGGCAAGCTGGAATGTATGGTCACTGCATAGGTAACTCTCATGAGGCAAAGGTGGCCTTCACTAGGTTTTTTTGAGGAACTGAATAAGCAAGAATGAGATTTATATGTTAATTCTAGTTAAATCCAGAGCCTGGAACATACTTTGTGCTCAGTATGTATTTGTTGAATGAAAGAAAATTAATGTGAAAATAATCTAAGTCACATAAAACTCCATGAAGAGCAAAGACAAACATTTTCTTCAAAATGCTTGATTTTTTAAACTAGATTTTCCCGTCTTTCCTCACATGCACACAAATATATACACACATACATACACACACACACCTCTCAACATCTCACGCTGTCTAAGATAATTTCCTCAGATCAATCCTTATTTCATGTACTTTTGTGGGTGAGTAAACCCTTCTATCAGTGTTAGGGTAAAGATCTTTCTCTTTCTCTTCCTTCTGTTTCTCTCCCCAGATTTCACTGCTTGAGTCTCACACAGATAGCCTGGTTTATTCTAGAAACAAAGTAACTCCATTATTTCATCCTTTGCAACTCTCTCAGAGGGAACCCAAAGGGCTGGCCTGTCCTTCTGGTACCATAAATTGCAGAGACTTAGCCTTACCAACATGGCCAGTTAATTGCGTTCACACAAAACCCAGTATGGATCTGAGGCTGGAACAGTTCTGCTCTGTGTTATTGTTCCCCCACCCTACAGAACCACAGAATCACAGCATCTGAGGCTTGGAAGAAATGTTAAAAACCAAACATACACTGATCCTCCACTTTCACTCTGTCACAACACACAGGAGGGATAATGTAGACAAGGATAAGAACCTCCCATGGATGTAGGTCAGGCAAGTTTACTCACTATAAAAATAATATGGTTTCTGGGTATATGTGATTTTTAAATTTTAATTATCTGAGCTATTCCATACCCATCCAATAGTTTCTCTTGCTTGTAATCAAGGAACTAATACAGATCCACTTTAATTTATATGATTTTAAAATTAATCAAAACATGTTCTGTATTAGTAGTAATAAATTACCTGTGATAGCCCCATATGAGTGATTATGGACCTAGCAATGTATCAAGAAGCAAAGTTGAAAACTTAACTAATCTGACTCTTCACCTGAGATTTGAGACTCCTTTATATTTCTGCCAAGTAGTTATTCATTCTCCACTTGCATCACTCCAGTAACAGAGGATCTCACTTTTTCCTGAGAAAACTCTAATTTATTTTTTATTTTCATTTTTGAGACAGAGTCTCTCCCTGTCGGCCAGGTTGGAGTGCAGTGGTGTGATCTTGGCTCACTGCAAGCTCTGCCTCCGGATTCACACCATTCTCCTGCCTCAGCCTCCCGAGTAGCTGGGACTACAGGGGCCCACCACCACACTCGGCTAATTTTTTTTTTTTTTTGTATTTTTAGTAGAGACGGGGTTTCACCATGTTAGCCAGGATGGTCCCGATCTCTTGACCTCGTGATCCGCCTGCCTCAGCTTCCCAAAGTGCTGGGATTACAGGCGTGAGCCACCATGCCCGGCTGAAATAAGCTCATTCAAGTGGAGTTGAAATTTATTTCCCCATGATTGCTTTTATTGTGTATCCTTAGGTCCTATAGCAAATATCTGTGAAGAAGTCTTTGCATATGGCAGACATTAGCTCTTTCCCTGTGGTCTTATCCAAACCTCTGATGATACCATGGGACTTAATCTATTACTAATTTTTACAGGGGATTTTGCTTAATGATTTGGGATGATTAGCCTTCTAGAAGCAGAAGCAAAAAAGAACATTTTGGATCATGTCCAACCAGGAGAAGTGTCTAGAGCTAGTCCATTGGGAGAACTTAGAAGTAAGGAAAGCACAGAGAAGGTGCCCTTTGCCCTCTGTAAATATCACCAAATTCCAGTCTCACTCAAAGGGGCAGTAGATTCTGAGAAAGGAAAGTTATCTCTATGAAAATGTATGCTGATCCTCAGTATGAGGCAAAACAAAATTATTTTCTGGGCAGAGCAAGAGATTTTAGGTAGAATAGTAGAGTACTTAAGAAACTGGATTTCAAAAAGCACAGCTCTGCTACTTAGTAGTCTTGTGATTTTGGGCAAATTCTTTAATTTCTGTAAACATTAGTTTTTTCATCTGTAAATTGGGAATAATTAATACTAGTACCTATGTCATAGGGTTATTATAATAATTAAATGTGATAAGGCATGTGCATGATTATTAACAAGTATTATTTACATTTAAATGTTTACATTCAAATTTAAGAAGGTAATATTGGTTAATTTTATAGATAAGATAACCCATATTTTTCAAAAATTAAAAACATACCCAAATTAAGAATAACACTTATTTAAATGGTTTCCTCCTCTTGTTTTCCCTGGTTGACTGATGTTTGGCAGCAAATGATAGCTTTGCCAATTTCATCTGGGCAGCTCTTTTTAAAAAAATGTTGATAACTTTGGAAATACAGCGTTTGCACCTAAGGGCTTCTTAATGTTAATGATCCCTTAGGTGTAAATTGTGATTCAGACGCATGGGACTTTTTTTCTCTGATGCTGCATACGCAACCTCCAAAATATTTTGAGTAACCTCTGTGGATTAGAAATTCTGAGCAGACATAGCCAACATTGTTGCTGGAGGGAAAATATGAAAAGGCCAAACTGAGAAAAATCACAGCCTGGGGATAAAAGAAGAATAAAGGGGAAAAACAATTGAAATCTTTATGAAGAGCATTGAGACCAACATTTGAGTTACCTGCAATGTTTATTATAAACTAGGGGCCAATGAAATACACGTTCCCTGACAATGTCTTTCAAACTTTAACTGATGGTGTCTTATTGCTTGATTTAAATTAGGTTAACATTTTGCCATACATTTTACAAGCCAAAGTATTTTATCGTAAATTGTTTTCATGTCTTCTTCCTATTTTCTCTTGAGTTGTATGTTAGTCTAATTTATATTAGGTTGTTTTATTGTTATTCTTGTTGTGCTGTTTATTAACCTTATTCTTATTAGTTTGTAAAAGCTCTTTACGTGTCAAGGATATTGCTCCTTTTAGATGAATAAATTTTCATATTTTATGTAGTAAAAGTAATGGCATGACAGTGTCTAAAACAAGACTCGGGGCAACATCAGTATGTCTTTAAGGCCTGGAAAATGATTGTGTACGCGTTTATTTTAGATACTTTATTTGTAATATCAGCAAACAGTATCCCCAAATTAGTACTCACACCTAATTAAAAGAGAGTAAAAACAAAAGTTAAGCTATTATTACTGCTGCTTTTAAAAAAAGCAACTCTTTCTTATGAAGTTCTATTAACATAAGTGCTTGACACATGCATATCACTTTTATTCTGAGGCTTTCTAAAAATTTTATTTGTGCATTTTAAACACATGTCAAAATTGAGGAAGAATTTAGTTGAGAATCCCATGTTTTTATTTCCTCTGTTTTTCATTCTAGGTATATACTATTGAGCAATGATAGTATTTTGCTTAAGGAAACTCACTGCATGCAGTTGTTCCCAAGGTACTGTCTTATGCCCTAATACTGTTTGGAAATATCTGACTGTAATTGCTTGTTTCTCTTATTTTTATCGATAATGTCTAGCACTATGTTGAACTTTGAGTGTTTAATAATGCTTCCATAAACTAATGATTATGTTAACTAATTAATGATTGATTATTATTATTATTTTTTGAGATGGAGTCACCCAAGCTGGAGTGAAGTGGTGCCATCTCAGCTCACTGCAACCCCCGCCTCCTGGGTTCAAGGGATTCTCCAGCTTCAGCCTCCTTAGTAGATGGGATTACAGGCATATGCCACCATGTCCAGCTATTTTTGTATTTTTAGTAGAGACAGGGTTTCACCATGTTGGCCAGGCTGGTCTTGAACTCCTGACCTCAGGTGATCCACCCGCCTTGGCCTCCCAAAGTGCTGGGATTACAGGCATGAACCACTGCGTCCAGCCATGATAGATTATTAATGAATAATTAAATTGTTCATGTTTAACTGCATTGTTAATATTAATCGTAGTAGCAGCAGTCACAGATGTAGTGGTTAGAATTGTTATTTTTAACATTTTTTCTGTATAATATTTTTTAAAAAGAAGATGTAATCAGTTTCCTAATCTGTAAAATAGGAACACTAATGTGAGTAATAAAATAGGAACACTAATATGACTAATAAAGACATACTAATGTCTTTTTATGGGACTTTTAAAATCATTCCCAGACTTCCCACTTTAAATGCTTCATCTTTTGCAATTAAATGCAATTCTTGAGCTTCCTTTAGAAGCAACAATAGTGGTACTCTATGGAATGTAAAAAGAATCCTCCAGCAGCCCTTAGCCAGTGATCAACACAATTCATATATAAGGGAAGGCACAAAACTAGAGAAATCTATTTTATCAGAACACATCTTAGGAAACGAGAAGACGATAAACCTCTCCCTGGGAACTCACATGCTCTAACAGGGCCCAGTGTGAGTTCACAGGGAGTTTTTGTTTTACGGGCAGATTTCTGGGGAACAAGGTTTTGTTGGAATGGGGAGGCCTACTCTGAAACTGTAGCCACATGGAGCCATGGGCCTGTTGCAATAATATTTTGAGGTCCTGTCTATTTAACTGCCAGTAAAACACTTCCAAAGGTAGGAAATGCTAAAAGTAATATAAGCAAATATAACCAACCTCATTGGGTTGGGTGGAAGCTTTGAAAGTACTAATGTGATGTGGAATTAAGCCCTTAGATGGAGAAAAGAAATTAATTTTCTCAATGAAGCCTGGTTTACTACATCCACCTCTTGCTTTCTGACACTGGCTGTGCACAAAAGGAAGAGCACTTGGTCAGGAGCATAACCATCCTGTGGCCTTAGTGCCCTTCAACTGTTCCATGAAACCACAACCTTGAGGGTCCTCTTACCATGGCCCATAGTCTGTAATTATTCTATCCTGCAAGTGCAGAGGCCAAGATTGTAGGGTTAAAAGTAAACAGATCCTTTATAAACAAGTTAGGCTGTTATGATGAATACATTTTTGTGTGGAGTCCTGGATTTTCTACTGCAAAATCGTTGACCGTCTCACTCTTCCAGCTGCCTCCACCTCCTACCACATATCCATTTCCCATGCATTTTTAGATTGCTTTAAAATTGAGATAAACCAGTGTGGAAGTATAAAATACAGATTGCTAGACTAAATCTTGCCTCTTAGGATTTTAGAGTTGGTTAGGTCCTCAGAGATTTGCTGGTCCAATTTCCCCCTCCCCTCCCTTCCCCTTCCCTCCCCTCCCTTTCCCTCCCCTCCCCTAGGAACCTTGGAAGCCCCCTGTGTCCACACATATGGCAGGCCAGAAATGCCTGGGAAGTTACACCCTTATCCTCCAGCAGCCCTTAGCCAATGATCAACATAATTCATATGTAAGTACCCCGGTTTCCTCACCATTAGCCCCCACCACTGCTTGCTTAATAATTTGGAGGCATATGTTCCACACTGGCTCCCAGAATTCCCAACAGATGAAGTGCCCTTCCACCTTGCACATACTTCCACTGCTTTTTCCAGCACAGGGGTTCCTAAAGATTTGTTAGCTGTGTCCTCTACCAGGTGTTAAGTTTGTCAAGATCATTGTGAATGGCTTTGCAACTTTGCATTCTCAGACCTTAGCACAATCTTAACACGTAGTAAGAGGCAGTACATGTTTTGTGGCAATGAATTAATTGGACTTTGCATGGTTTCCTAGCTGGCTGTTGTCTTTGTACAATCGTGTCATCCACCCTTTCTGTGGTGTGGGTCTGCTGCTTATGCCCACACAGAACGCGTTCCACATTTTCAACTTTTCCAGTCTCAGCCCCTGTGGGGAGGGTAGGCTAGCCTTTGACTTAACTTCGAATGAATGCATTTCTTTACCTCGGACCACAGTCATTTGTTCAAGGATCCAAACTGGGCTATTGAGATGATTGATATGAGGACCTTTAATGAAAATGCTGGAAAAAAGACTTACTCTTTCCCTCTCCTTCTTACTTTCTTTTTTCCTCCCTTCCTTCTTTCCTTCCTTCCACTATCATTAGAGTTATTGAATTTGTAGAAATGTAAGCGTAAGAGCTTCTTGATGAACATCTGACTACCCAAAGAAGAAAGCCTTAAAGTAAAATCAACAGAAAGAAAGGAAGAGTGAATATTCAGGAGAGATACAGAGACAGAGAAGCTAAAGACACCGCCTTTGTCTGTTTTTGCTTTTATAGCAAAATACCTGAACCTGGGTAATTTCTAAACAATAGGATTTTATTTCTCACAGTTCCAAAGGCCCAGATGTCCAAGACCAAAGTGCCGGAAGATTTGGTGTTTGGTGAGGGCCTGGTGTCCATCATGGTGTCTCCTCATGGTGGCACCCTCACATGGCAAAAGGGCAAAAAGGAGACAAAATCTATGTCCCTTCATGGCCAAAGAGCAGAATAGTAAAAAAAGGCCTAAGATAGTTGCCTCTGGCCCTTCTATAAGGCACTAATCCATTCATGAGAGCTGGGCCCTCATGATGCCCTACCTCTTAATACCACAATGCAGATTACATTTCGATACATGGATTTGAGGGGACACATTCAGCTCACAGCAGACACTATTTTAGTTTTTGCATACAGCTATGCCCGAAGAACTTGAACTTTCCAACTATGTGAGCCAATATATTACCAATTTTTCTTATATCATTTGAGTTTCTAAGATCCATGGTATAAACTGTTTAATTACCCACCGTGCACCAGACACTGGCCAGGTATGGAGGATTCAGGGATACACAGCATACCGTCACCCTCCATGGAGAATCTGCTTATTAATGGGTGATCTGAGGAGCAAGCCTACACCACTGTGCTCCTAATTGTCCCAGCTTCCTGCTCTGGAGCCACCATGCTTCTTGTTTTCTTGGCTTTCAGAAGACACAAAGAAGCTGCATTATTTTCCTTTCAATTTTCTCAGTCATGCACAACTCCTTTCTAGTCCTTTTTTAAGAGGCCAGCATATCCTGGTTGTTTGTTCCATATGATGAATGTCCCCATTGCTTATTAACCTCCAAAATAGGCAGCCCCCACCATTAGGGCTTATGGTCTGTATGAGACAACATAAAAACAAGATACATTCTCCCCCATGCACATTTCAAATGAAATGTAACAGAAGAGAAATAAATAAAAATGGGAAAAAATGCCTTAAATGGTTGATGTTAGAAAATGTTATATGGGCAATAATGGTGCTTATATGGGCTTTGGGCAGAGACTTTGATAATGAAGGTTAAATGAGGGAATGTTACAAAAAATGTTCACTGTTCATAAAAATAAATCTCTGGTATGAACCAGAATGAAATAAACAGAGTTGCAGGCGCCAGGAGCAGCTGGGGTGACCTCAGTCTCAGGTTGGTAATAGCCAGCCTCGCTGGAACCACACACTCTCACCTCAGCAGGATCCACTTAGCTCTCCATCACAGGGACATTGAGTTCCACAGCCCTGGCCCTCGGGTGGCTCTTCTGCTTTCTTACTGGAAAACAAAGCCTTGTTGTTTCCAGGCATTTTCTCTCCTGGGTCCTGGCTGAGTTTCCAGGGACCCTGCTTTTCTAGGTTAAAGATCAGACGAGGGGTTTCAAATGCAAATGTCCATGGGGGCAGACAGGTTGTGAATGGGTGAAGCGGACACGGAGGGATGGTGGGTAATTGGAGAAGATGTGCCCCATCTGAAAGGGTCACCACCACTCAACTCTAGCTGGCTGTGGGAATACTAGCCCGGTGGGGCCAAATCTTTCTATTTGTCAAGGTTAAGCTAGAAATCTTATTTTATGTGAAATTTAATGAATTTTAAGTGTTGGCAAAAAATCAGTTTCTGTTAAACATATATGTTTTGCATATATTATATGTAATAAATGTATATATAGTGTGGGGGGGCACAAAAGAACACATTTATGAGACAGAATTGGCTTAGTAGCAGGTAGTTTGCCATCTCTTGTTAGGCGAATGCTGAGATTGTAATTACTATTGTTCACTTTCATTGATTTTTGCTGTAAGCTCTCAGATAAAGTCCTCTAAGATGCACAGTTCTTAGAATATTAGAAATTGCCATTTATTAATATGTGCTATGTGCTATGCATTTTATTAGGCGTTACATGGATTATTTCATTACCTCCTGCCTTCATCTCTAAAAGGGAAGCACTAATGTTATCCCCTTTTACAGATGGAGAAACTGAGGTTTTGAGACATGAAGTAATTCGACCAAGGTCATTGTATAGGACATCTTCTGCATAGCACCTCACATCTTCTTGGCCTTGCCACTTTATCTGGCTTCCTTTGGTTGCATGGGGATATTGATATACCCTGAGTCTGTGGGCAGGAGCTGATAAAGGCCATTGTTGCTGGCCGATGGATCCGGCACACATTCCAGAAGGCTCCTCAGAAGCTCTTGAATGAGGAAACCAATTACCTGCAGCAGTTCAGGCTTCCTTGCATTGCTTTTTCCTCCTTAGCTCTTTACTTCCCCGCCCCTTATTCCAAGGATCACGTTCCTTAATAAGCCTCCACACACATCTTCATCTCAGGCCCTGCTCTTGGGAAATCCAGGCTAAGACAGTAAGTGGCAAAGTTGGAATTTAAATCTAAGTTTGACTGGTCTCCAAGTGAATACTTTATCAAACCAGTCACTAAAGTCTCTATGTGATCCCATTATCAAGCTCTTTCCAGTCTGATTGGTCCTGAAATAAAGCTGTATAGACAGCCAAAAAAGCTCTAAAAGGATTCTTAAATCAGCAAGAAAGGAGGATGGTACCGTGGGGTAGGTGGTGCCCAGAAATCTGTTCAAATGAAGAGGGGAAAAGAGTGCAATGTAATTTTAGTTCATTATGCATTTTATTTTTCAGCACATGTCCTATATGCCTGGCACTGGGCCAAATACTAAGAACGCCACCTGGAACTGTGGGAATGAAAACAGAGCCTAAAGACCAATTTCCAGACATCCTCAGTAACTTTAGACCAGGGTGTCAATCTCAAATGCCCACAGGGACCAGGTGAGAACCTTACTTTAAGCGAAACATAAATGCATAGTCTTTATTCCCACACAGAATTAGGCTTATGGTTTCTTCTCCTTTTTCTTTAAATACCTGCTTATCATAATCTGCCATTCACTTTCCCACTTTAGATAGAGATGTGGATATAAAAAAATACCTTGCTCTCCTTTTAACTCAGGAAAACAGCCACATAAGGGTAGTGACAAATGCCAGTGGATCCTGTGTTTCTGTTTGGGGAAACACTGTGGAGGTTGGGAACTGAGGATCCCAGCTCTTCTCCCAGCTACAACTTGGCTCCAGCTGACTGTGGCTGTACAGAAATTAGGCTCTGTGATGTCAGTCAGCTCTCTTCATCTTTCAAGAGAACTCAGAAACCTGGAAAAGTTTGTGAAATCTCTACATTTTTAAATGGTAACAATGAATTCAAATTTCTTAAAAACCATAGGCAAGGCCGGGCATAGTGGCTCACACCTGTAGTCCCAGCACTTTGGGAGGCCAAGATGGGTGGATTACCTGAGGTCAGGAGTTTGAGACCAGCCTGGCCAATGTGGAGAAACCCTGTCTCTACTAAAAATACAAAAAATTAGCCAGGTGTGGTGGCGGGCACCTGTAATCCCAGCTACTTGGAAGCCTGAGGCAGGAGAATCACTTGCACCTGGGAGGCAGAGGTTGCAGTGAGCCAAGATTGTGCCATTGCACTCCAGCCTGGGCAATAAGAGTCAAACCGTGTCTCAAATAAAACAACAACAAAAAAATCAGTAGGCAAGTCAAGGCTGGCAGAGCAAACAGAATCCATCCACAGAGTGCACTGACACCCAGGCCACCGATTTGCTCTCTGGATTGTAGGATCAGCCTTTTTCTCCTCCAAAGTCCTTGAATCACACCAGGTTCTCATGCGTCAGGAGCAAAACTTGGGGAAACAGTACCTGGGGTATCATTGAATTTGTCCCTGGGGATTCTCTCCTTGTCTCCAGTTTGTTTCTAAGGGAAGTAGGTTAAGGCATGTGTGTGTGTTTGAATGTGAGTACGTGCATGTTTACTAAGAGCTCAAAGATAGAACCTTATTTAACAAAAACAAGCAAATTGTATGTTGACTTTCTTCAGAAGTCATGAGGGGGCCAAGGAAAACAAATGAATTACTCAAACAGCTGACTTTTCCTAGTGGCTGGCAGCGTTTAAACATGGTAGGTAGAGTTTTGTTTTTTTTTTTTAAATCTTAAACCAGCAAGAAGAGAGTATATGGCTTTCATTTTTTTTTCCTTTCTGTGAAACTATTGTACCCCCGACCAGATTTCTATTGGCCTTGCTGATTAGTTGGCTATTTGAGTAGTTCATTGTCTCAGCCTTTAGTACGAGCCCCTCCTAAATGGAACTCACTATGTCATAACTGTATAAAATATTCATTAAGATGGTGCTTTTAATGGATTTGTTTGGAATGAACTCAAGCAGAAGGAGCCACGTGCTGATCTGTAGAGCGTTCAGGATGTTTCAGGCTGTGTCCGCCCCAAACCTCTCTACTTACCTTCTTTCCCTGTAGGCTCTCATCTGAGACATGGGATTGAAAATGTACTGACTGGGGAAAATAGGAGGTTGTTTAGGGCCAGAAATTTTTTTTTTTTTTTTTTTTTTTTTTGCACACATGTGCTCCCATTTGATGTTTTTCATCTAGTGTTCAATGGAGTTGAGTGATGGTTTTTTCTGAATTACGCTGGAGTGCTTTTGCCACGTAGAATGGCCTGGAGTGTGAGTGCTCAAGCTCCAGAATTTGACAAATTTTGTTTTCAATCTCAGCTCAGCGACCTACTTGTTGTGCAATTGTCAGGCAAGTATCTTAACATCTCTGATCCTCAGTTTCCTCATCTTGCATCCTAGAGCAATGCTAGTACTTACTTCACAGGATATTTGTGAAGATTGAATGGGCTAGTTTGCCAAATATGTAGCCTAGTGCCTCAGACATATTGAAAACTCATTAGCCTTAGCCATTCTTCTCTAAGTGGTAGATACCCAACTTTCACCCCATGTATAGGTCTTTTTAAATGAATGGAGTTTTCTGCTCAACAAATGCCATTTGGTTCTTATCCCATCCCAACCCCAATAACAGAGCAAGTTTAACCAAGTATCTTTGAACAAATGGGAGATTGTGGATCACAGAGATTAAGCGAGGTGATCAAGATTGTTCTGCAAGTTAGGGAGGGGGCCTGGGAATAGAATGAAATATTTTGACTCCTTTCTCAGCATTAGGTCCAATTCTTTGTGTCAGATTGGGCCTTTTCTTTTCTCTTCATTATTTTTTTGTAACCAGAGTACATCTGAATCCAAAATCATTACATCCTAACCGCTACCACTTAATTTCTTTCTGTGCAGCTCCATACTTTTTAGTCTAGACCAGTCACCTTCTTTCCAACTTTTTGAAACACGGTGACAGAAATAAATCATAATACAGAGTCCTCCCTATCTTAACTCCACCAACCTCTGCACCTGGAGCCTCCAGGCCCAGCTGGAGCGTACAGTAAGCACGTTCTTGTTTCAGCCCACCACCTTCCATTGCTCCCTTGTTCTGAACACTCCGTATCTGTTAGGGACTTTTAACCCATCTGGAGAGTGACTTTGGGCACACTGCTTCACTTTTTGGGTCTTTGTCTCTCCATCCTTAAAGTGGAAAAGATCATTAACTTATTAATAAGGGAATAATACTTCCCTATAAAGGTATGGAAGAAATATAACAATGATCAGCTTTGCCTATTACCCTCTGAGGCTGGGTGGGGCTACGGTTTTATTTTTATAATCTCTGAATTGAGGTCACAAACAATTATCATAAAATTTCTAGAATAATGAAACCGTTGCTTCTGGGGGCAGAGCCTATGGAGGGGCAGGGATGGAGCCACCATATGGGAATGGGCTGGAGATGGCCTCAAATAGATTCTTCCTTGGTGCCTTTGTCCTGGGAGGGAAATTTGCTCATCAAGATGCTGATTAACCAGGGATTACCAACGGCACTCTTTGTAACCAGGCAAACAAGGCTAGTTTTTTTTTTTTTTTTTCCTTTTCACTCTTAAAACAAAAATCTATCAAGATTTAATCACATTGCTTTATCTCCATGACCTCACCCTTCATGTGTGCATGAGAACATTTTACTTTGTCTCCAGGCCCTAAAGCATGTGCCTGATGGGAGCTGTGGTCCCTTTAGGGTTTTTTCTTGAGTGGAAGAAGCAAAGATTGCTTTTTGTTCCCCTTTGACTCTCTTCTGAATTAACATGAAATTGGAGATGACTGTAGCTCTGAAAAAAAGAAAGAGAGAAAGAAAGAACAATGGGAGGGAGCCAGTTTGAAGAGTATGTCTTAGAACCCGAGGGAAGCTTTGTTTTCATCAAGCTGATAGTTCCCTTCCAGGCCATCAGCAAAATGAAAATGCCTCACCCAACCACATGTAAATCCTTTCATCCAGGTCTCTTAAACCCTTCTCTGGGGAGTGGGCTCTGGAGTGTGAATTCTTCCAAGCTGATTATCTCTGCATAAGAACAGATGCCACCCCCCTACCCCTCCCTCCCCTTGGTCCTCTTTCCATTTTAACAGCCCTTACTGGGCTTCACGACCAAATTGATGCCAGCATAAGGGTGGCTGCCTCTGAATGTGTAATTGAGAAGCAGCGCGGACACTGATGTCTCAGTATTAATTAATGGAATTTGATGTTTATTGCAGTCATGTCAACCAATCATTTTTTGCAGAAAATTAATTAAACCTTGAAAAGGCATTTGGAAGCTCCCTACACAAGGCCTAGGGCTGACTGGGAGCCTTTGGGACTAGAGAAGGGAACTGCATGTATAGTTTAAGCTGTTCCTGAGCCTTGTCTAAAACTTCAGACTTAGATTCCAATGTTGAATGGAGAGGAATATGCAGAAGGGGACGTTGCTACCTTTCACTCTTCATCACCCCTCACTTTTGCTATTGGATTATCCTTCTCTCTTCTTTCCACAGATTGTCCCCTGCTACGTGCAGAGTAAATCCATCCATTCTCCTGCAAAGATGAAGTGTGAAATACACAGTGGCAAAATAACTCCATGAAAATAATCTTGGTAGGGCTCTTTTGAATGCAGTCACCAGATGGCTTATATCAGCCAGGAAGGCCGAAATGCAACGTTCTGTTCTTCTAAAATGTTCCACATTTGCATCTTTGGATCTTTCTGTCTTTTCCGCTTCCTTCCTCCATCTCTTTTTCTTACTCTTCTTTCTTTTCCCTCCTGGAGGAACACAAATCATATTTCAATTTTTTTGAACAACATTGTTTTCTGACTATGAACTAAAATGCTATACATTCATTGTAAGAAAATCAATTAAAAAACAGAAATACATGGTGACAGTGCCAATTTGGGAGTAATAGCACATGTTTGAGTGTTTACCCTGCAACAAGCTCTGTGCTAAGTGCTCACCTTTTCCCACTGACTGTTCCTGCTATGTACAGGGTAAATCCACCCATTTTCTCACATGATCTTACTTAATCCTTTTAACAGCCACGTGAGATAGGTACTCCTAGTATCTGTGTTTCATAGATGAGGAAGGTGAAGCTAAGAGAGACTAAGAGATTAAGTAGCTTGCCCAATGTCGCACACCTTGGTAAGCAGTAGCACAGACTTTGAACCCAGGTGCTCTGATTCCAGAGTTTACATTCTTATCCAGAATGCTCTACTGACCTGCGCTGGGCTATGCCAACTACAGTCTAGGAACACACATCAGAAAAGAAGGTACCAACTGGAGAGGTCTCTGATCATTGGAGCTGTTCTCTGGGGACATCTGCTATGGGGAATGTACCACTCTTCACACTCCAGCTCAGCTCTCTTCCCTATAAGCTCAGAAGCCTGGTTTTTACAGGGATAGGTTAACATTAACAGGGTCCACAGAAACTGCTGTGGTACCAAGAATGTTAAGCTTGTTAATTTACTAAGAACAAGGCCACAGTCTGGAAGGACTTGTACTAGCCTGTCAGTGCATCATCACCTTGCAGCAAACCTTCATGGGAGCTAACTAACAACTACTTTCCAGAACTTGGTGCCTGGACTCAGTGCATGGGGAGTCATTCAGCTAACTCTTAGCTATCTTTTTAGCATCCCTCTTCCTCTCCACCACTACCCTTATTCCAGGAGTAATGGAAACCCTAATATCCCCATATAAACCAAGGCCATTTCTCTTCTTTACGTATGGTCCCAAGAGTGACCACCCACCTCTCTCCATTCCAGTGGCACATTATTTGTATAGATTTCTTACTACATTTAGTCTGACTATGTCAAATCTTGTTGGTCTGGGAGCCGTTCTGCCTTCTGAAGATGGCTTTGTGTATCTCGGCCCAGGTCTACTAACTTGATTTAAAGTTTGCTTCTCTAAGGGCAATTTTTAAAAACATCATTGAAGTATACTATATATATATAATTAACTCATTTGAAGTGTGCAATTAAATGATTTCTAAGACTTCTAGTGGGTTGTACAATCATGGTCATAACACTTGCGGTGCTCCAGTGAGATCCATCATGCCCATTCACCAATCTCTTCCCAACCCTGTTTCATAGAAATAAAATCCTACAATATATCTGGCTTCTTTCACTTAGCATAATGTTTTGGAAATTTATCCATGTTGTAGCATATATCATTATGCATTACTTTTTATTGCTGAATAGTATTCCATTGTACAGATATGTCATATTTCATTTATCTATTCATCTGTTGATGGGCATTCAAATTGTTTCCATTTTTGACTGTCATGAATAATGCTGCTGTGAACATTCACGTGAAGGCCTTGTGTTATCATAGGTTTCCATTTCTCTTGGGCAGATACCTAGACGTGGAATTGCTGGATCATGTGGTATATTTGTGTTTCATTCTTTAAGAACTCTCCAAAATGTTTTTCAGTGTGGATACAAGTCCCTGAACAAATGCATGATTTGCCAATGTTCTCATTTTCTGTGGGTTATCTTTTCCTTTCCTTGAGAGTATACTTTGAAGCATAAAATCTTGTAATTTTGATGAAGTCCTTTTCATCTAATTTTTTTCTCTTTTTGCTTGTGTTTTTAGTGTGATATCTAAGGAAATATTGTTGCAACTCAAGGTCATGGAGATTTATATCTATGTTTTCTTCTAAGAGTTTTATAGTTTCATATTCAGGCCTTATAGTTCATTTTGAATTAATTTTTATATGTTGTTTGCAGCAGAAGTCCAATTCAATATTTTTGCATGTTTTATTTGTTCAGATTCTTTGTGGCCTCTTTGTGTAACTTTGCTTTCCTCTGGGTAGAGACTAGGACACCTGCCTTAGAAAGGTCTTATCAGCTACTTTCAGGGGTAACCCAGACAGTGATCTCTATAGGTTTTATGACTTGATTTGGGGGAGAAAGAGGAATAGGAGACAGGAAAGTGGAAGAAGATGAGATCTCCTTCAGTTAAAAAGTACTCAGCATGCCAAGGCACCATACTTTGGGGTATTGCGTTCTGAGCCCCAACAAATCTGTAGATCAATTTTGGAAATATTGACATTTTAACAACAACATCAAACCTTCCAACCCATGAACATGGATATCTTTCCATTTAGTTAGTTCTTAAATTTATTTCAATAATAATTTATAGTTCACAATGTACAAATCTTGCACTTCTTTGGTTCAATTTATTTATAAACATTTTATTCTTTTTGATACTATGTAAGCAGAATTATTAATTTTATTTTTGGATTGTTCATTGCTAGTGTATGGAAATTTAACTGATTTTTGTGTATTGATCTTGTGCTGTGCAACCTTGCTGAACTCATTTATTAACTCTAATACCTTTTTAGTAAACTTTTAAAGATTTTTCTGTGCTCAACACCATGTCACATGCAAATAGCGGTAGTTTTACATCTTTCTTTCCATTGTGCATGACTTTTCTTTCTTTCTTTGGTCTAATTTCTATGTTTCACACCCCCAGTGTAATGTTCAATAAAAATTGTGAGAGCAGACATTCTTGTTTTGCTTCCAATTTTAAGGGAGAAGCAATCAGTTTACACCACTAAGTATAATTTTAGCTGTAGGTCCTTCACCTTTTCTTATGTTGTATCTTTACCTGAAATATTTTTTCTACCTTTATATTTCTGTTTTTGAAAATAGTTTCCATTAGTCAAGGCCAAATGCTCAACTAGATATCATCCCTCCCACCCTGGAATCTCTCTAACAATTTGCTTGTATAATCTCACAGAACATTAATTATATTCCACCTTTTACTATAGTCATATGTGGTTACTCTGATAAGCCATCTCCTATGTATCCAGCAAAGTCTCTTTGAAAGTGGACTGTGTTTGCTTATTTTTACATTCATAGTACCAAGACAAAGAGTTACAAATAGGTGCTTATGTCTTTTGAGTGAATGGATAAAACTAATTTATCTAATTTATAATGAGATATTGGTGATTCACAGAAGCCTAATGCGTTGTTTTCTGGGGTATTTAAATTTGAAAGGAAGATCAACTTAAAGTGAATTGATCTTTAAATGATAAAAGTATCATTCGAAAACACAACCCAGTTTTTAAAATAAGCAAAAGATTTGAAAGACACTTCACCAGAGAAGATACATGAATGGAAAATAAACACATAAAAAGATACTCAACTAGTCATTTGGGGAATTGCATTAAAACTATGATGAGATTCATACCTGTTAGGATAGCTAAACAAAACAAAAACAAAAAAGAAACCTGCCAATATCAAGTGCTGACAAGTATGTAAAACAACGGGAACTCTCATTTATTGCTACTGAAAATACAAAATGTTACAGCCACTTTGGAAAGTAGATTGGCAGTTTCTCATAAAATTAAACACAAATTTACCATATGATCCAGAAATCCTATTCCTGGGTATTTACATAAGTAAAATAAAAACTTACATTCACAAAAACCCTGTGCAGAAAGGTTTGCGGCAGCTTTAATCATCATCATCAAAAACTGGAAACAACTCAAATATCCCTCAATGGTACATAAATTAACAATCTGTGAAACATCCATACAGTGGAATATTGTTCATCAGTAAAAAGGAGTATACTACTGATACACACAAAAATATGGGTGAATTTCAAATGCAATCTCAAATAGCAGGGAGCAAGCTTATAATTAGCTTAAACTAATGGAATATGTTCTCCAAGAGTTCTATGCTAGACTGTTTGAACCAACACGTAAGTTTCCTTAATGGCTCTCCTGTTCTCAACTCCTTCAACACATATCATTTGATCTGTACAATTCAGCACACTCAAATGCATATGCTGAGTGAAAGAAGCTAGACCCAATGCATGATTACATTTTACATGGCGTTATGGAAAAGGGTACATTTATAGAGAACACAGAATTACCAGCGGCTGCAGGAGTTAGGAGCTGGAGGCTGGTGACATCAAAGGGATAAAATTAGGAACTAGTTTGGGGAGAAAGGAAGTATTCTGTATTGTGTACAGAATTGATTGTGGTAGTTTTCTTACCAAACTCTTACACAATTGTATGCATTTGTTAAAATTCATAGAACTATATGCCACAGAGTGAATTTTACTGTATGCAAACTAAAAAAATTATTAAAACAATAATATAACTAAATACTTTTTTGGACAGAAGTAGATGTAGAGCCTGAAGCTTCATAGTTTATAGGATAGGTTACCTGAGTTACACATGGCTCTCTGACCTCTTGCCAAGGAGTTGCAGTGAATGGTGTGCTGTCAGCAGCGAGTGCTAGTGAGTAGTGACTTAACTTTTTAGGATATCAAGGAGAGCTTAGAAGTGCCAGAAGAAAAGTGGCCAATAAAACAAAAAACCCTTTCAAACTAGAAGTGAGGTCATGGGGTAGCTACTTCAATTGTGTGTTGTTTGAGGAGAAGGTGGCCAATAATAGCTTGCTTCTTGTGAAGAATATGTGGAAGGAAAAGAAATTACATAAAGGATAGGATCAAAAGGTTCCTTCCTGAATGATTATTGTCAGTAGCATTATAGATTCCAAAGAGAATACACCCAGTGGTCCTCATTGAGAATCCAGTGCAAACTTCTTTGTAGAATGCTTGCTCTACAAAAGGAGCTTTCCAGGGATTTAGATGAGGGTATAAGGGAGGCAGAAAGACGTCGATGAATCCCAGCTCTGTCATTTACAAGCTCAGAGCCCTTGCAAAAACCACTGTGCCTTTCTGATACTCAGTTTCTACATCTATAAAGCAGGGTTAACAAGCACCTATCTTTCGGTGTTGAGAGAATTAAATGAGATACTGCACACATAGCACTAGATAAAATACCTGGAAGATAGAAAACCCTTACTAACTTGTAGTGAACATTACATTGCTGCCAGTTTTCAGGAACATGCATATGTTTATTTTTCTCAAGTTCATTCTTGAATTTAATTTTTTTTCTTGTCAGTCCCTCGTCAGTAGGAGATCATCATGTCTAAAAAGCATCATCTTGCTGCCTAGAGCATATAGAGTGAAATTGAAGAGAAATTTCTTATTCTCAGAAACACAGAATCTTTTATACTCAATACAAAGAACCTTCAAAAGCAAGAGCTGTGACTTCCTCACTCCAGAACTGGTTAACCTGTTGGGATATTTGGTAGATGAATTCTGCACCACGCGCTCTTCTTTACTATGCACTAGACCACGAGACAGCAGCTGCTCTCCATGCTCTCCTTCCAACACAGAAAACCAATCTCCCAGCACCAGGGGAGACCATAAAAAAGGGAAAAAAAATGCAAATGCCCAATGTTGATTAGTGTTGCCAGCTGCTCTTCCTCCAGAATCAACGGACCAGCTACTTTAGCTGTAAAGTCTGTTGGACAGACTCAGGATTTTTTTTTTTTTTTAAAGAAATGGTATTAAAAAACAAATAATGCTTTCCAGTCCAAACATCAAAAAATTTGACAAAGGGAGAGAGTATTTAATAAAGAGAGAAGGGAAATAACAGGCAGCTTTTGGACTGTTTGACTTTAGGGAAGGTCTGTTTCTTTTAAATATGCAATTGGAAACTCAAATGCACTCAGAGACCAGACTAGTCATGTAAATGAGAGAAGAAGCATCTGAGTATGAGGCAATAGGGAGTGGTGGTGAGTGTGGACCTAGTTTTCTTCCCCCCACTATTATGAGTTTCTTTGAATACAAAAAATATTTCACTTTGTTTTCGTCTCTGCTGTGGAGGAGAAAATACAGAATGTGTTATGAAAACTGTTAACTGTTACAACTTCTAAGACATGGAGCAACCTTGGTCACCATTTTGGTTGTGTGGTGGACTGAGGAAGCCCATTCACATCTGAGTTGAGCAGCTCTTGTGCACCTCCAGCAACTACTGTTGTGCAAGAATGTGAGCCCATACTACTCACCACTACTCCCCATTGTCTTATCCTCAAATACTTCCTCTCTCATTATTTACATGACTAGTCTGACCTCTAAATGCTAAGTATTTAGTTATTAAAGAGACACCCTACATCTTAATTTTGATGTGATTTCTCTAAATTACATCAACACGGTATGATTTTAATGCTGATGATTCATTCCACTTTGAAAAATAATGGTGTGAACTAAATACAACATGTTTATATGTTAGTTTCTGCCAGTGACTATCAGTGTGGACCTCTTCTTTGTACCTCAGTTTGATAATTGTTGTATAGTAATGCTTTTTGACAGATGGCAATCCGTGATAGAAACAACATAAATTTTGTTAGAAATAATTTCTTATTAATCTCTAAAAGGATTATGAGTTAAAATTGTATTGTGAAGTATGAAGTCACTTATTAAAGCATTATTCTAAAAGCAAAAGATGGGAAATAGACCAAATGGCCTTTAATAGGGGATGGTTACATAAATTATACTACCTCTGATCAATATTATATAACTATTAAAATATGAAGCAAAAATATGAGGCAGTTATATAGTGCTAATATGAAACCATGCTATGATATATATGTGTGTGTATGTGTGTGTGTTTACATATATATATATATATATCTTTTTCCACACTGAAAAAGTCAAAGTGCAGAAATTGTGCATAGCATGCTACTATTGCATTATATATGCACAAACACACACACACACACACACACATATATGTAATTTAACAACAAGTAATATTACAAAAATTCCACTAATTCACAGGACACAAACAGCCTCTTTCATAAAGGTTGTAGCATAGTGGGAATGGGTTGTCATAACAATAGAGATGATGGACATTTTTTCAGGGAATCTTATGGCTAGAACATGCTTCATCATCTTTCCATCACCTGCTTCTAAGAGACAATGACATTGGTCTTAATGGGTGGTCACAGACTCCAGTAAGAAATGTAAAGTGGTCACAGAAAGTATTCATTTTGCCAAACATAACAGGCTCGTAATCACAAAGGCACAAGTGAATATTGTGGTAGTTCACATACATAGGATTTACTAGCAGCAGTTTTCCTACCAGACTCTGCATCTCTTTTCATCTGTGCCCTCTTCTTTAAAATGTGCTCATGTCCCCAGAGGTATTTCTGGTCTACCTGTTGTTTAGCCACTTCCCCATTTTGGTTCTGAGTTTGGCTCATTTGTGAGCATGACTTGTGTAAGCTCTTGACTAAGCTGACTGATTTAGTGTTTTCTAACAGATGCTTGAATTTGCCAGAGGTTGTCTGGACCCTGCTGGGAATATGCACCTCTTGTGAGGAAGGGAATGAGATAATGATGACCTCTTTTCATTTTCTTTCCCTCAACCTTTATTTATAGCTAGATATGTATATAGATATACATATGACTAAAGACTATATATCTGTATGAATGTGACAGAAACTGATAACAATGATTGTCTCTGGGAATATATGTTCTTTTTATGCCCAATAAGCTGAATGTGAGATTGACAAACTACATTTCTGGTATCACAGATGTATACATGAAATGAAAGAAGAAGGAGAAATTACCTAGTTTGTGATATTTAAGTCTCTGTCTTAAACAGAAGTAAAATTTCTAATCAGTATGGGAAAATTAGATAATCTAATAAGTGATACTGAGACATCTGGCTAATCATCTATAAATTTATATCCCTACCTTACTTCTTCTACCAAAATAAATTTGTGAGTGCCAGTCTATAAAGCAGTCCCTATGAGTGACAGTCTATAAAGCAGCGCCTATGATTCCCACCTCCTGGTATTCATACCTTTGTGTAATCCTTTTGAGTGTGGGCAGGACCAGAGTCTTGTTTCTAACCACTGGAATGTGGCAAAGATTATGGGTTGTAAGTGATCACACGTTTGTGATTATGTAAAAGTATAATGCCTATTTTTCTAGAGTCTCAACCTTTCTCTCTCTTTTTTCCTTTCTCCTTACCTCCTTCTCTCATTTATTGGCTTTGATGAGGCAAGATGCCATAAATCTTATAGCATCAGAAAATGAATTCAGGCAACAATATGAGGGAGCTTGGAAGTGGATCCTTCCCCAGTTGAGCCTCTGATGAGAACACAGTTCTGGCCATCACCTTGGTCATAGCCTGTGAAACCCTAAGAAGAGGCCCTGGTTAAGCTTTGGCCAGACTCTTGATCAACAGAAATTGTGAGATAATATATGTATGTCAGTTTCAGCTGCTAAGTTTGTGATAACTTGTTATGCAGTAATACAAAAGTAATGCAAAGCTCCACATGGATTAATGAATTAAATGTAAAAAAATAGCAGAAACCATACAAATCACTACAAGGAAATCTGATGAAATGCTTTTGTGATCTTGACATACAAAAGAGCTTTCTAAAGAAGAAACAAAACCCAAGTGCTCTAAAAAAGACTGACAGATTTGACTATCTAAAATGTTTGAAGTTGTGCATGGAAAAAATACTGTAACTAATCAATATTAAATTAGAAAAAAATTCATAACAGATATGGCAGATAAAGGACTAATTTTCTTAATTTTTTAGAATGCTGGCTAATCAAAAAACAAAATTAACAACCCAAGAGAAAAATAAGCCAATAATATGAACTAGTCCAAAGAAAAGAAGTATTAACAGTATTAACATAGAAAAGGATGCTCAACTTTCCTCACAGTAAAAAATAGAAATTCTCAAAAGTGAGATTTTGTTTTTCACTTAGCAGATTTGCAGAGTTATAAAAAACTTGATAATACTGGAGAGACAGCCACTTGTATACTATTGTTTGGAATTTAAATTGGTGTAATTTTTTGGGCAATAGAAACCCAAATTTCCAGCATACCTAAAATTGCCAGTCTTCTTGTATGAATCCATCCTACAGTTATGCCCATCTATGTATACAGTGAGTTTTGAATAGCAAAAACTAAGAAATAATCAAAATGCTCATTGGTGGAAAATCTGTTTAGTAAACTTAGGGATGGCTTACCATGCAAGATATACAACTGTGAAAAAGAATGCCTTCTGTCCATTTGACTTCCGCCCAAGTCACCAAAAGGAATGATTTGCCAACTCTATTACACCTTAAAAAATCAGCATTCACATAGTATATACAGCTTTGCTTTAATTTTTTCAAAAGGATATATTGGAATAAGAAAATGTGTGTGTGTGTGTGTGTGTGTGTGTGTGTGTGTGCATGTGTGTGTGTGTATAACATTGGAAGAGAGAAGTGTGTCTGATTTTGACCTCAGCCTATGACCAGGTCAGTATGGAAAGAGAAAGAAAGAGATATGCATGTCCTTATAAGCACATGTTCTAGGAAGTAGTGAATGACATGAAGGATTCAGTAGCTTTTGTGGTCAGGAGCAGGGAGGTCTGGGAACAGGAGATCAGGGAGTTGGGGAGGATTAATTGGATCATGGAGATGAGGTAGTCAGAGAATCAGTGTGTCCCGCTGGGTCATGGCTCTAACAAAGCCAAGAGCAGAAGCTCTTTGTTTTCTGTGAAATAAACAGTAAACACTGTGCTAGGCACTGGGGTAGGGATATGAGGAAGCATAAAAAGAATAAGAATTAGTCATTATAGTCTAGTAGGAAAAAACATTAAATTCAAATAAATATTAAATATCAGAATATAGTATAATAATATTTATGTATCCATCAAATTAAAATATCCTGTGATGATCTCCTGGAGTCTAAATCTGTCATCAGGCCTGTGGAGTAAATCTCGCTGATATTCTTTCATTGGCTCCTCGCAGCTACCTTTTAAGGAAGTCTCGTTACTCCGGTTTTACAGATGGGATTCAGAGAGGTGAAATACTATTTTTTAAAGACCTTAGAAAGTGGTCTCAGGATCTGGGTTTATGTGAGGGAGAGGCATGGGTGCAGTAGAGTAAAAAAAAAAAAAAAAGATTTTAGCTATGGAGAGTGGATTTTAGATACCACAACCATTCCAAAAGGGGATTCATCATCTTA
Organism: Papio anubis; assembly: GCF_008728515.1. Classification (NCBI taxonomy): domain Eukaryota; kingdom Metazoa; phylum Chordata; class Mammalia; order Primates; family Cercopithecidae; genus Papio; species Papio anubis. The sequence continues at coordinate 151,034,551 of NC_044980.1, forward strand.
CCTTAAACATGCTCATTTCCTGCATGCTCCACCTGAACAAACTTTTTTTTTTTTGTACCTTCTATGAGCCGAGACCATGGTTCTAAAGGATGGGGATGTGATGGTGAATGAGATAAACATATTTGTCTTCACTCATGCAACATTTTAGAGGGGAAGACAGAGAATAAGAGAGTAACAAATACACAAGCAATGCAATTTAAGGTTGGATAAGTGTGGTTTTTTGTTGTTGTTGTTGTTGTTGTTGTTTTGAGATGGAGTCTTACTCTGTCTCCCAGGCTGGAGTGCAGTGGCACAAGCTCAGCTTATTGCAACTTCCACCTCCTGGGTTTAAGCGATTCTCCTGCCTCAGCCTCCTGAGTAGCTTGGATTACAGGTGCCCGCCACCACGCCCGGCTAATTTTTGCATTTTTAGTGGAGAGGGGGTTTCACCCCATGTTGGTCAGGCTGGTCTTGAACTTCTGACCTCAAGTGATCCACTCACTTCAGCATCCCAAAGTAAAGCAGAATAAGAGACAGAAATGGATGGTGGGGCTTGGGGTGGTGGTTGAGTATTTTAGTGAGCCTGGACAAAGCCTCTCTGAAGGGGAGATGTTTGAGCACAGGTCTGAATAAACTGAGAGTGAATCATGGGACAATGTGAGATAGAGGAGTACTAAGCAGAGGACGATCAGGGCCAAGGCGGTGAGATGTGAGTTGGGCCTGAGTGCCCGTTATTGAAGGAGTGGCAGGGGCTTCCACATGGCCAGGGTGGGGTGGGTGAGCCCGGGTGCAGGGAATGGAAGCCAAAGGGGTGGGCAGAGGCCAGATCACATAAGGCCCTGTGACGCACAAGGAGATGCTGGAATTTTAGCCCTCAGGAAGCGCTTGGGAAGTTTTCGGCAGAAAAGAGATGCATTCTGATTTATGTTTAGAAAAGAGGACTTTGTTTGCAGGGGAGAACAGAGATATGCCAGGGTGGCAGCTGGGAGCTCTTAGGGGACGGCTTTGGGACGTATTGGGGCAGTGAGGTGAAGACCAGTGGCTGTGTACTAGGGGAATAATGTATAGGATTTTCTAATGGATTGGCTATGCAGAGAAAGGAGAGAGGTGGATAAGTATGAGGTTGACTCACAGGTTTTTGGCACGAGCAGCTGGATGGTGACAGTTGTAGAGGTGGAGAAAACTAAACCATAATACCTCTCTGCTTAAGCTCTTGCTGGTCTCACACCACCTGCAGACTCCTCTAATTGGCTTACAAAGCCCCCACCCACCCACCGTGACTGAGTCCTGCCTAACTTTCAGACTCTCTCCAGCCTCTCGGTTCTCTTACCTGTGTCTCTAGCTACACCTGTTTCCCCGCACACCATGCTGCTTCTTACCTCTGTGCCTGTGCTCGCTTCTCAGCCCCCTTATCCCTCATGCCTCAGCTCAGATGCTACTTCCTCCAGGAAACAGTTTCTGATTTTCCAAGTTCACATAAGCCTTCTCCTCCAATTATGCCTCTCTGATGGGCTGGGTTCTCCTTGAGGGCAGGTACCATATGTCACTCAATTTTGCATCCGCTGGGCCTACCACAGTGCCTGACACATAATAGGCAGTGCAAATAGTGTTTGGTAACTGAATGAACAAATGCATGCTGGTATGTGCACAGTACTGGGTAGTTTCTGGTGTTAAATATTACATCTGAGTATGTTTTTCAAAAGTATTTAGATGTGCAAAAGGTGAAAGGAAGAGTTAACTAGACACTGTTAGGTGTGCATGTGGTGCTTCTGAATCCTGATCTTTTGCATGCTGAGACCACATCTGGAACCACCAGGGACACTAAATTGCCTCTGTAAAGGCTTTGCTGGAACGAGTACGGGGGATGCAGGGACAAGGATCTTAGGTATAAAAATGAGAGGAGTAAGTGCAGGTGAGGGGTAGATCTGCCCTCCTTTTTATGTTTCCTTGATAATGTTCAGCCCCAAGGGACATTCCTCAGTCATCTCCTGGTCTCCCTGTCCCTTTAATTCTGCTCATAGTCCAGACCATGCTCCAAGGTACGTGATTAATGCCCTTTCCACCAACCCCTCCTTGTCGCCTTTAAATGCGGCCACACTACCACTCACCTAACCCCGACAGAAAAAAATACAGTCCTGTCACAGTCTTGTGGCAAGCTAGATCTTCCAGCATTAAATCACCATTAAGGGCCTCTGTGAGTCTGATAGCAGCTTTAGCTGTTGGTTGTTTTTTTTTCTCTCCCTTTTTATCCCATTTTAAACTCAGCTAAAGCTTTCCTGCTATCAGCAGTAGGACTGCTGCAAAGACAAACCATCCACACCCTCTCCTCTACAGGCACACCCACACTCCCTAATTAATCTGAGCGGAGAAGTGTGGAGGACTTCCAGGCAAAGCCTCTTCCAGGCAGAGCTGCCCTGGGTGGTTGAGTACTGGCAGGAGAAGAGAGGATGATATGCCTGATCGTTAACCCAGTCGGCATCTGCATAGCCATTTGTGAAATGCTTTCACATCAGGTAACTCATTGGATGTTAAGAGGAATCTTGTTAAAAGAAATATTTATTATGCCCATTTTAAAGGTAAAGAAACCAAGGTCCAGAGGCCTGGACCACTTAACGGAGACCTCAGGATGGAACACACGGCCTGTAACTAGGAGACTGGAGATCCTGAGGAACTTTTCATATTGTGAGGGGTTTGTTGTTTCTCGAGTCTTCTGGACACATGGCAGGTTCTGAAGTTAGACACACTCGGTTCAAAGCTTAGCTCTGCCATTTACTAGCTAGGTGACCCTGAGGAAGTTACTTATTTATCCCTTTACCAGTTTTCTAGTGCCACAATAATATTGCTTGACAAACAACTTCAGGACTTCAATGGCATACAGCAATAAACATTTATTTTTGCTCAAGAGTCTAGGGGTTGGCTGGGTGGGTCTGTTGAACCTGGCTGGGCTCCCTTATACTTCTGTGGTCAGCTGGTGAGTCAGCTGGGGGCTGGCTGGTTGAAGATGATCCCAGCTAGTATGACTCATCCCTGCTCCATGAGCCTCCACAATATAGCAGCCTGGCCCGGGGTTTTTACATGCAGTAGCAAAGTTTTAAGAGAGGCAAGAGAAGCAGGCAAGCCCTCTCAAGATACAGACTCAGAACTAGCACTGGTCTCAGAGCTCAGAACTATTGCTTCTACAAAACTGTTCTGTCCAAAGCAAGTATGAGACTTGATCCAAGGTATGGGAAAATAGGCTCAATCCTTTGATAAGAGGAGCCACAAAGTCACCAAAGAATGTGCCTATGGGGTCTTTTAAATGGGACCGTTACTCTAACTGATCTCCTAAAAACCCCAAGCTCTTTGGTTAGCTTGATTTTTAGAAATAGGAGTTAAAATACTACAGGTCATATGGGGACATTGTAGGAATAAAATGAGCAATATATATTAAGTGCTTAGCTTAGTGCCTGGTGCATAGCACCTATAACAAGTACTCAGGGTGGTAGCTCTTAGATTTGTTATTTTGGACTGCCATTCTAGAATAAGGATCCTCTTTCCTGCCCCAATTATGTGGGACTTTTTTCAGTCTCCTCTTACTTATTTAAAACACTTTTGCCTAGAGGGTAATGCCAGTACATCAAGTTCTTCCCACAATACTCTGCTGTAGATTGAAATTTTGTATGAAATTTACTTGGATGCAATTTCAGGGACTTTAGTTACCAAATGCTACCATGCACTTTATTCTAAAAAGGTTTCACATACAAGATGGCCAGGAGGCATGGGCAGTGTGGAGGGAGGCTCTGGCATCCTCTGGATGACTTTCCTATGCTAGTCTTCATGACAGTCAGCTGCCAGAACAATCTGTCCATATGTCTCTTAAGTTCAGATATACCTAGATTTGACCTGTCCATGTTTCCAATGGAAGTCACATTGTTGCCCCTCTTAAATGTCTGTGGAGCTGGTTTACTGTCTGAACTCTGACCAGGATAGGAAGGTGGTGCTTTGCACTTAGGCACTTCCTTAATGTACTTACTCTGGAGAAAGTATTAGCTAATTCTGCTTCCAATTTGGGATTTTAAAATAAAAATAAATGGCATTTGAGAAATAGCCTTTTGTCCTCCCTACTTCCAATATAGAACATCCACCATACATGAAATGAATCTTAGAAGACTGAAGGAAATAAGAGCTGAGCCCTGCCCTCGGGGGATCTATTGTAGGGTAGGTATGAAACTATGACATGATGGCAAATGTGATCAGAAAATGAGGGGTGGGGCCTATGAGATTTAGGGAGAACTTAGAGGGAAAGACTGGGCTTCTATGGGGGTGATTAAGAGAGACTTTGAGCTGTCCTGATGAATAAATAAGAGGGTTCCAATAACTTTTTTTCTTATATGAAATTATGGAAGTTTTTATTTAAGAAATTAAGAAAATATAAATAAAAGAAAGTGAGGGTCATATTTTATGGCAGATGGTGTTGGTTGATTAATATCTTTTTTCTCCTTCTTAGAAACTTAGCCTTAATTACATTCAGTGCAACAATGTGCTGCTAAAAGACTACATTACCCAGAACGCTTTGCAGCCAGTTATCAATACATTGGCTATGTAACTAAATTCTGAGCTATGTAAGTTAAAACATTGTGTGGGACTTCCAGGAAGACTCTATAAGGGAAATGGCTTCACTAGGAAGTTTGGTCCTTTTGTCCTTCTCTAGTTTTTCTTCTTGATGCCTGGGACATGAAGGTGATGGCTAAATCTCTAGCAACCAGAGTGGACCAGGAAGTGATTTTGATGATGCCTATATGTATTTAGTCAGAATGGACCAGGTTATGCTATAATAACAAACAGTCCCCTAACCTCAATGATTTTCTATTTCTACCTCACCTAAATATCCAATAGACTTCAACAAAGAACCTGTGCTAACTAGAGTCACTCCATCACCCAGACTCATGGCAGCTTTCTCTCAACATGTGCTTTTAAAATCACAGTAGTAGGTAGAAGGATGTATAATGGATTGGCATTGACTCTTAAAGCTTCTGCTTAGAAGTGATTCATGTTACTTCCCTTTATAGTTCATTTGTCAAAGCAAGTCACATGACACACCAACATTCAAAGGGGAAGAAAGTGAAGTCCTATTGTGTTCCCAGAACGAGGGAAGAAAAAGAGTATTAGTGAACAGAAACAATGACTTCAATACTATGTGCTATGATGAAGAGCAGGAAGTTAGAATGTACTTGAACTCCTAATGACTTTGTGAGTTGCCATCCCAGACTTCTTCCACTTGAGAGAATAAACCCTCCTGTGTTGAAACCATTGTAATTTGGGGTTTTCCGTCTCATGGAGCCAAATCCAACAGTAATGAATTTATTTTTTCCCCCATCCTTCGGTCATAACCACAAATATTATTTTGATGAATGTACTGGAAAAGAATGTGTATGAGTCTTGGAGTACCTGCCCTGCTTTCTGCCCCATTTCAGAGGAGCAGCCTCAGCACTTCCTGACCTCTACAATTCCATGTTCTGTCATGCAATCATGCCACCCTGCATACAACTGGTTGGATCAGTACCAAAGGCACCAGTAATGGGCCGAGTAGCCCACTGGCCATGAAGTAGCCTGGCCTGAGAGGTCTGTCCAATGCAGCGGCTCTGTATGAGGTGATGACTAAGTGAGTGAATCAGACCCTCTTACTCATATCTGGAATTTGAGACACATACCAGGAAAAAAAAAAAAAAAAAAAAAAAAAAAAGGCTGAGAGAGAAGCAGAAGCTGAGAAGTTACATTACGTGACTATAACAATATTGCAATTTTGAACAGTGTGTAGGATGTTGTGTTCTCTGTGAGATCTCCATGTTGGTTCCAAGAACTTCCCTGTTTTTCCTTTCTTGTGTGTGGCCTTATAATAAACTCCTTATATGTTAGTCTGTTCTCACGCTGCTATAAAGAACTGCCTGAGACTGCGTGATTTATAAAGGAAAGTGATTTAACTGACTCACAGTTCCCCATGGCTGGGGAAGCCTCAGAAAACTAACAATCATGGTGGAAGGGGAAGCAAACACGTCCTTCTTCACATGGCAGCAGGAGAGAGAAGTGCAGAGTGAAGCGAGGAAAGTCCCTTATAAAACTAGCAGATCTTGTGAGAACTCACTTACTATCATGAGAACAGCATAGGGGAAACTGCCCCCATGATTCAATTATCTCTACCTGGTCCTCCCCTTGACAACGTGGGATTATTACAATTTAAGGTGAGATTTAGGTAGGGACACAGAACCAAACCATATCACCCTATGATGTGATAAAAAATTAGATCCTAACCAACAGTGTGTGTCCTTCTCTCATCTGTTTTTATTTATGTTTTATCTATAGGTGATTTTTTATAATGGTACTTACTTTTCTCTTTTACTTAATAGTATATCATGACAATCATTCCATGCCTTTACTATTCTTTAAAACAGCACATGAACTGGCATGTAGTATTCCATTGTACAGCTGCATGTTTGTAATCAATCCCCTAATGTTGAACATTTATGTCATGTGCCATTTTGTTTGCATATTTGCTTTTGCTTTTATATACAGCAGCGAAGTCAGCATTCTTGAAGCTAAATATTTGCATGTATCCATGATTTTTTTTTTTTCTTAAAGAGAGAAGGTCTTTTTATGTTCTTTGGGCTGGACTTGAACTCCTGGGCTCAAGTGATCCTCCTGCTTCAGCCTCCTGAATAGTTGAAATGATATTTTTATAGGTAGGAATCTGTTTGGCAGATATTGAGTGATAAAGGGGACATTTCAGAGCAAGTGTATGGCACAAAAAAGCACAAAGTTGTGAAGTTAGGAGAATATAAAGTATGTCATCAAATAATCAAATTTTGCTAGTGTTAGGTAGGTATAAGAAGACAGTGGCCAAATTATTGATAGGCTTGAATGCCAAGCTAAGGTATAGCCATTAATAAGGGCTGTTTCTTAATATTTGGAAAGAAAACTTGGAGTATTACAAAGTGACTCTCTTATCCTCTCCAAGGCTGGTGGTAGTGTTAAACAGAGGATCAGTAGAGGTAAACGTGGCCCATTTCACACTATGTGAGCTATAGAAAACAATGCAAAATCCCTTTGTACTTGGTATTGTGCTTTGTAAAAAAGTAAAAACAAAAACATGTGCCCTAGAACTTAAAGTATAATGATGATGAAGAAGAAGAAGAAAAAACAGAATACAGTGAAAAGTTCTGATATTTAGAAGGTAGAGCTACTAGAAAAATTATTGTATGAAAGCTATGAGAACAACATAATTCTGTGTGAACCTGTGTATTGGTACCACATACCCCCAAATCTGTAAAAAATACATTGTATTGAACAAAATCTAAGATGCCACCAATTGTAAGATGCACTGTTATTTTGTGTGGCAATAAGGAAGAAATATTGTTGCCTATTGTAATTGGAAGATGCCACAAACAGTAAAATGCACCTTGATTTCAGTGTTGCTAAAAAAAAAAAAATACTATGCTTTTAAGGAGACTTTATCAGTGTGGGAAGTCTTATGACAGATAAGTCAGGGGTGTTCAATCTTTTGGTGTCTCTGGGCCACACATAAAATACACTAACATTAACAATAGCTGATGAGGTAAAAAAAGAAAATAGCAAAAATAATTCATAATGTTTTAAGAAGGTTTATGAATTTTGTTGGGCTGCATTCAAAGCCCCCATCCTGGGCCACATGCGGTCCATGGGGCACGGGTTTGACAAGCTTGCTCTAAGTAGAGATAACTATCATAAATTAATAATACTTCTTCGTACTGTGTAAACCTTTAAAAATATTTTTTAAATGTATGTACATATTTTTTAAATGTATGTACATTGTTTTATTGAATCCCCCATAAAGCATAGCCAAAACAGAACATAAGCTTCCCATTTTTCAGATGAAGAAACTGATGTTAGGTGACTTAAAGAAATAGACCGTCAGAGCTACCACACTTTTCAAGGTCACCTAAGCTCAGCTCTGCAGTTTCTGGTGGTGAGGGTGAGACTTAGCTTAGCTATTAACTGTCATTACACAGCTCTTCTGTGAGAGGTAGGCCTGTGCCTGCTTCTGATTTCACATCCCGTTTCCTTTCCCCTTCACTGCGATGTCATCCAGCCAGTTAACAGCAGAGTCCATGTGAAGGATCAAGTGGGCTGACTTCAAATTCAGCGTTTTTTCCAATACCCAAGTGGAAAAACTTTCCTTCTTCAAGGACATCTTAGACTTTAATGTGCACGAGAATCATCCAGGGGCTTGTTAAATGTGGACTTTTCCCTTGCCCTACCCCCAGACACTCTAATTCAACTGGCCTGGGGTTAGACCCAGATACATATTTTTAAAATAAGCTCCAAGTGATTATGATAAAGATGGCATACAGAGCACGCTTTAAGAAATACTGTCCGATTTCAATCTTGAAATCGGCTTTGTCCCCTTTTCAAGAGGGCCTGCTCTTTGAAAAGCAGCTTCAGCCCCGCCTTGTTGTAACCCCTTATCAGTTCTATGTGTTTTGCAAATTGCATTTGCTCTTCATTTATGGACAAACCAGGTCAGCACTGCCAGGCCAATAAGAGCTGGATTTTCCCTAGCCTCATGCATCAGTGACATATTTGCCAATCTTGGCCCAGTTCCGACATCCCTGCAATCGGCAATGGTTGATGAAGATGCAGGATACACATGACTCGATTTGCAGAGAGCCGGCTAAGCTTTCAGGGAAGTCAATAAGAAAAATCTCATTTTGATCTGCAGATTGGACTCATTTGATTTGGAAGTCACTGGTGGCAAAAGAAATATGGGGCCCAAGGATGTCTCTTCAAGTCCCTCTGTGACTGTAATCACTCCTAAGAAGCAGTATTCTCCACCTATCTCCTCCTCCCCTCCTCTCTTCACAAATTCAATGTGTCAGCTGATGGAGAGAGGAGAAAAAAAGCAATAATCGCTCTCAGGCTCTCTAATGATTCCTCTATCTCACTCTCCACAGACTAGAAAGGGTCAAAACAGCACCACAAACCATTCACCAAAACTATTCGCTACACGGCTCCTAGGAAACCAATCTTGCCTCTGTGACTTCTCACCCAGGTCTGTGACTTTCAGCTTGAAGAGATCAAAGGGGAAAAAATAAATACATCATTATGCCTTGTGAAGTAACTCTTGGATCTGAGTGCTTCATGGGCTCATGTGCATGTCAAGATGTTTAAATCTCTTCTGAAATATCTCTTGACTCCATCGAGATCTATTTATTCTCCCTGCCATTAACCAAATGTTTTCTTTAGATTTATTCAGTATCCTCCTTCCCAGTTTCCCTGCTTTTCACATTTACCCTTCAAATCCACTATCTACATAGCAGCCTGGTGATCATCGCATCTCATCCCTTGTTATTACCCTTTGGTGGCTTTGTGGCATCCTAAGGATAAAGTATAAACCTATTTGGTCCAATGCAGTAGCCACATGTAAGGCTGCGGAGCACTCAAGATGTGGTGATTCAGAACATAGATAAGCTTAAATGTAGCCATTAGATTTCAAAGATTTAGTAGAAAAAACAGTTGTAAAATATCTTATTGATAATTTTGTATTGATTACATGTTAAAATAATATTTTAGATAATTGGGTTAACTGGAATATATTACTAAAATTAGCTTCAGTTGTTTCATTGTACTTTTAAAATGTGGCTACTAGAAGATTTAAAATGACACATGTGTCTCACATTGTATACCTATTGGACAGCACCCATCTAAACTTTGACATGGCTTGCCTTCATCCCATTCCATGCCCTCTTGCAGCCTCTGCTTTGGCCATATGAATTTCTTCTAACCTGTTGAACTAATCAGTTACCCTCCTGTTTCTGGGCCTTTGGTAGGCAAGTGTTTCCTCCCATCGCCCTCTTTCACTAACTCTTACTCATACTTCAGTATGTCTTCTCAAAGTCACTTTTTAGATGTTGTATTAGTCAGGGTTCTCTAGAAGAACAGAACTAATAGGATAGAGGTATATATAAAGGGGCGTTTATTAAGGAGCATTGACTCACATGATCACAAGGTGAGGTCCCACAATAGGCCGTCTGCAAGCTGAGGAGCAAGGAAGCCAGTCTGAGTCCCAAACCTCAAAAGCAGGGAAGCCGATAGTGCAGCTTTCAGTCTGTGGTCAAAGGTCCAAGAGTCCCAAAGCTGAAGAACTTGGAGTTTGATGTTCGAGGGCATAAAACATCCATCATGGGAGAAAGATGGAGACCGGGAGACTAAGCCGGTCTAGTTTTTTCACCTTCCTCTGCCTGCTTTTATCCTGGCTGTGCTGGCAGCTGATTAGATTATGCCCACCCAGGTTGATGGTGGATCTGCCTTTCACAGTTCACTGACTCAAATGTTAATCTCCTTTGGCAACACCCTCACAGACACACCCAGGAACAACACTTTGCATCCCTCAATCCAATGAAGTTGATGCTCAGTATTAACCATCACAGATATTATTGGTGCCAAGATGTTCCTTGACTCCCTGAGTCTGGCCTAGCTGCCCCTCCTTTGGTTTCAGTAGAATCTCTATAATTTCTCCTCTGTGGAATACCTCCATACTACTTTAGATTTGCTTTTTAAAATGTTATCTCTCTATTCCACTAAATTGCAAGCTCCACTACGGCAAGGGGTATGTCTGTCTTGTGTACCTTTGGGCCCCAGAGTAGAAACTCAATAAACATTTGAAAGTGAATCAAGGCATCTCATTAAATAGGCAAGGAAACTGAGGTCTAGAACAGGGAGGCTTTTTATCTAAGGTCACGTAGTGAGTTCATAGCAAACCACCTCAGGCCAGTGCCGTTCAGCAGGGTCACAAATTTCTTTCTTTAAATAATGTTTGACATTGGCAGAATCTTTAAAGATGCAATGGACAGAGATTTGTGCTGGCTGCTTTAGTTTTACCCAACAAAGTGAAGCTATCTGATGCAGAAGCAACTGGGATGCCATGCCTGGCCTAGACTGGGTCATTCTCCAGCTTGACTCTGACTCAAATATTTTACTTCTGGCATTGTGATGTCAGGGTGAAATGTGGACAGAGGAAGGAAGTGACAAAACCATGGAGATCTAAGCTATATATAGGGGTAGCAGATCTATAGGACAAGCTGACTCAGAGCTTTGATGTGCTACAGGGGAATTGTCCATGTGGATTACAAACCAGAGGTCATTTCCTGAGATACTGGCCCAGTCATTCCTCATGTTGACGTGTTTCTGAACAGAACCAAACACAGAGAGCAATTTTTAGCGTGAAACCTCTAGGGCTCTGGTATCATCCTTGGCCATACTTGCACCTGGAAGAAAATCCTTCCTGGTCCTAGCGGTATGTAACCTAGTACATCTGCAAAATGTTCCATGTCGTAGGAAAAAGTGGTATAAGGAGAAATCTGTTTTTGTAAGATTTTTTACTGTAATTGTGTCTAACTTTTTTTCTAAGTAAATGGTATCAGCTCAATGCAGGATAACTGGCAAACAGAAAAGCACAAATAAGGAATATTTTCCCCATAATTCCACCACCCAAAATAATCTCACTATTTATACTGCCTGTGTCTTTTTAATATTCTTCATGTTTATTCACTTATATAGTTTTATAAAAGTAGAATACTACTAATACCATTTAATGGTACTTTCCCTTACATATGTTATAAATATTATAAACAATTTCCTATGTCGATAAGCACTCTATAATCCTATGATTTTTATTGCCTACTTAATATTCCAATATATTTAAGCCCTCCCAACAATCATTCGTTATTGAATGTTTAAATTGTTTCTAATTTTTTAGTATTATAAGTCACTCTACAGGGAATCCCCTTATACGTATATCTCTGGTTATTTCCAAAGGATAATTTGTAAAAGTGAAATTGCTGACTGAAGATAATGCAAGATAAGGCGCAATTCTAAGGATTTTGGTATCTATGTTTAATTAGTCTCCTGAAAGTTTTAGTACAGACTGATTTTCAAAGTTCCCAAGTGTTCTCTGTGCACAAATCCGCTCATGTTTGGAAGCTGTACCATCTGCTGCCATGAAACCCGCTTCTTATGAGATTGATGATGCAACTAAAAGAAAAGGAATTCCAAAAAAAAAAAAAAAAGTCAAAATAAATTCTAGACCCCAAGTCATATTGATGCCTATGTATGTCCATTTTTCTCTAGATCCTTAAAAGAGGCCTTTCCCAAAATGCCACATGAGAAAAGAGTTCTGTAGTCAGAAAGGTTTGGACAAAATTGCAACCTCTGTCTCTATGCTAATGCTGGAAAGTCCTGCAGTTAATTTGGGCAAATTAGACTCTGTTTAAATCAGCGTTTCTTTCCTGAGGTTATTTGGCTACCGAACTCTTAAAAAAAATGAGCCTACAAATATTCCATGGGATATACTGAGAGAAACACTGGCCTAGAGTGAGCTGAAGGTGGTACGTTATGGGGGCTGTACATGGTTTTCTTTTTAGCCTACATACTTGCCTGCTGGTGGTAGAACCAGATTAGTTTGAGTTCTTTTGTTCATGATCACATGACAAAGCACACAGCTTTAAGGTCTGATTTCACACCTTAAGGAGTTTTCCAGTTAGTCAAGACCATTTTCTGATGAGCGAAGACTAGAATTAAAGCTTTACTTCAAAAATTATGTTCTTCTTTCTTCTCCCTCACCACAACAGGTTTGCTTATGTCTGTGTTACTGCGAACAAAGTGTTCATCTATGTCTCTTCTTCATGTGTAGGAGTGGGAAGCCATTAATGCTACTTGATTAATTTCTGCCAAAACTATTTTAGACTTAGAAATAAGTTAAAAAGATACTTTTTAAAAACCTCTCAGGCCAATTTTTTTTGGAACCAAAGAGGTCAATTCACTATAAAAATCAAACAAATTAAATTGTTTGTTGCCTAATATGTCTGTGTTTCCCAAATATTAGAGTTTTACATTTTACCATGACCTTTTTTAATATTATTTATGTAGTATTCTTCCTTAAACTGACTCAGAGATTTCCTTATTTATCTTCTTTAACTTGTCCTCACAACAATAACAAAACTCTACAAAGCGAAACTGCATATTGGCAGTTTTATCTTTTTCTAATACATATTAAAATGAACACTTAACAATTCAAATAAAACAATGTTTGCCTAAAATTATCTCAGGTCTTGTGTTAACAAACTTTTTCAGGAAAGGGTCAGACAGTAAATATTTTAGTGTTGGTGGGTCATGCCATCTCTGTCACCACAACAGTGCGAAAGCAGCCATGGGGGGCCTGCATACAAATGGGCATGGCTCTGTTCCAATAAAATATTTATTTACGAAGAGAGGAGGAGGGCTGGATTTGGCTTACAGGCTGTAGTTAGCCAACTCCCGCTCTAGATGAGACAAGGAGCTTATTGATATTTTCACTTTCTAGTTGACTATATTGGTTCATTTTAGGCACAGTCTAAATGCAGTAACCTGAACACTAATTGAATAGCAAAACTTCCTATTTACAATTTACCTCTATTTTCTGAGATAGCCCCAATTTCAAGATATGTGTCTCATATTTGAGGATCAGATTCATCATCCTGAGCACATGAAATAAAAATCAGGAACCAGCCTCTACAACAAAAGAAATGGCTATGTTAAGACAATCTACTAATCTCCTCTCACCTTCCTAAGAAACTTGCAGAAATGCTCTGCTCAGTGATTTTGCCCTTGCAATATTGTTCTTCAAAGGAGGGGGGAAAAAACCAAACCACAACCTAAGCAAACTAGGCTCCTAAATTATTGACACATTAAAATTTAAAATGTTAATTAACAGAGGCTCTTATCTGAGAGAAGCAAGTTTCCCATTAATTCCCAACCCATTGAATCTAGATTCCTGTACATCCATTGGTTGACTGAGTTGTTCCAAGGTTTACCCTAGTGGCCTCAAGATTTACAAGAGTGCCTAAACTCAAACTTCCTAAGCATTACCGAGAGCAAAGCTCACCTTTGCTGGGCTCATGCTTGGGCCATGTCACTGACCTTTATAGACAGGAAGAATAAATGTGCTTGTGTAAATATGATAAGCCTATTTCCACTTACTACTCACTGTTTTCCATCCTAGACATTCACAAGTAATAGTAAATCTAAATAGTATTTTTTCACGTTTATAATGCTTTTCCAAGTATATGGCCCATTAGAGCCTCTCAGTAATTCCAGAAGCTGGGAATTATTTATTCTCACTTTGTAAATGAGGAACTTGAGGTTGAACTGCCAGCCACACTTTAGGGAGAGCCCTTGGGCCATGCTAGGCAATTCTCACCTGTTAGACTAGGCTTGCTAAGTGCTCCACAAGGTGCCTCTTTTTTCCCACTGTGCGCTGCCACATTCTACTCCTCGTCCTAGGTCACACCCGTGGTTCAGACCTTCATCTACCATGGAGGTAGATGCCACTTTCTCTCAAATAATTTACAGTCTAATTGAGATGGACTCATGCAAGGGAGCCTGGCTGAGTCAAAGTCAACCCATCCCTAGAACTGAAACACACTCCAAACTAACTTAACAACTGGTAATATCAACTCCAGTCTCCTGATTGAACTCACATGTCCTCATTCTATGTCTACTGTTTTTTCATACTTTGTAGCTGCTTCTGATCTATAGACAAAGCCAACTAAACTAGTATTGGCGGAATTGCTAAGTCAGCTTTCAGTTACAAAGGGTAATTAGAAAATTAGAATGGGAAATTGTGAAACAGCATACAGTGATGAGTCCATTTTTAAAAAAATATGTAAAACACCTGAATACATTTACCCATAATCCAAGAATATTGTAACTTAAAAGCAACTTAAATATTACTTCGTTCATCTCTCATATTCAGTGTAGAAAACATGGGAAAATTTTATCAAGGTAATGATTAACAATGATAAATAGTAAGAATAGTTATCATCTCTTTAACTCTTAACCATGTGCCTGGTACTGTGGTGAATGTTATAAATATATGCGACAGATGGATTTGTTACTCCAACTTGCCGATAAAGCAGTGAGACTTGGAGAGAACAATGGACTTGCCTGACATTACACATGAGTAAGTAGTGGAGATAGTGTGTGGGATCAGGCCATCTGACTGTAGGGCTACCATTATAGCATAGTTCTCGCAAAAGTAAATCCCAAAGATCTGATAGGAATGGCACCATCCTGTGAAGAGTAAGGTACCTCACCTCTGCCATCTTTCTCTCCCAACCCATCCATGACCCCATGAAGGAAAATGTCAGACAAACCCAAACTGAAGGATGTTCTACAAAGAACCTGTTTAGCTCTTCCCCAAACTGTCAAGGTCATCAAATACAAGAATCTGGTAGTCGGAAAAACTATCACAGACCAGAGGAGGCTAAGGAGTCATGACAACTAACTGTAACATAAAGTCTTAGATAAGATCCTGGCACAGAAAAAGGTCATTAGAGGAAAACTAGGGAAATCTGAATGAAGTATGGAGTTTAGTTAATAGTAATGTACCGGTGTTGATTCCTTACTTTGATAAATGTACCATGGTAATGTAAGATGTTAACCACAGGGAAATCTGGGAAAGGAGTATCCAGGAACTCTTTGTAATCTCTTTGTGACATTTCTGGAAATCTAAAACTATTCTAAAATGTAAAAGTTTATTCTATTTTATTTAAAAGCAAACCTGGACTAGGCTTCAGGTGTTTGATCTCTGTAGGGATCATTGGCATGCATTCATATAATGGAAACTGGTGTTAAGGATACAGTCTGTGAGAAACTAAGTCAAGTTCAACAAGATGCTGTGGGAAAGTGGCTTTGTGAAGAATATTTGCATGTGCACATAGTGTGTAGGGAATAGGAATCTCACCTTGGCTGGGCCTATGGTTGCAGAAGCTTCTGCGTATGTTGCAAAGAGTAAATTACAGATTCACATCCATTAATAGGCATTACTGAATATCTACTCAGTGCCAGACTCTATGCTGGATATTGCCTGAAGGATGCAGAGATGAGCGAGATGCCATCTTCTCTCAAAAAAATATACAGCCTGGTTGGGATGGAGAGGAGGGGAGTGGAGAAAATAAAGCTACCATGGTGAGATCTTAATGTACATCGCTGCTTGATTCTCCTTTGTTTTCAAAATTAGAATGGGCATTGCTTTCTGTTTTTTGGAAAATCAGATTAACTCCTGATTAAATGTAAGGTTTTTGTTTTGTTTTGTTTTAATAACATGTCTTACTCTTGAAAAAGGATGACAGTGAGACCTACAGACAAACTTTTACTCAAACATTTCTTCTTCAGAATTACCCTGGTCCGGAGCTCTGACCCCCTAAAATGGTAGATCTGAACATGTTACACATTAGAGTAACCTGCGGACCTCAGGACCCGCCTCCATGAGCACAATTTTAACTAGTATTAGTGAGGCCGAGGTATTTACATTTTTAAAAGCTTCCTAGGTGATTCAAACGTGCAGTCAGGATTAAAATACCACCAAGCAGGCGCTTTGTCCAGAAAGAGAGGGTTACTGAGTGCACTAGGAGGGAAAAGAAGCTGTCAGACTGGGTCTGGATGAAGAGTTGCATCTGGAAGAGGGGCTTTTGCTGCCCCAGGTGGGCAGATTCCTCTCATCCATGAAAAAATCAGTAAAGAAGACACAGGGGGCTGGAGTGGAAATGCTTGAAGGCTACCAATCTCACCTTTTCTAATCATGAGGCTTTTCAGAACAACGTTTAGGAACCACTTTGGCTCTAATTATCAGCACATCCATTGCTCAGCAAATTCCTGGTTTCCCTGCATTTTCTCCTTTGAACATTTCAGGGGATTGTTTAGAATCAGCCCCACACCTAAGTGGACACTTCTCAGTTATACACCCGAAAGGTGTGTGAACAACCGGGCTCATCAGCTAAAAAGGAGGCTGACTTCTTGCATTTAAAATGAATGTTGACTGGAAAAGAAGGGGGTAAGGGGAGAAAAAAATCAAAAGTAAAAAAAAAGGCTGACTCAGGCCAACCACAATGCCTATGGTGTAAAATAACATCATTAAGAGAGTTTTGCCAGGGTTGGAATTATGCAAGAGCCTCTTTCAGCAAAACCTAAGTTGCTTGGAAAAATTGTTCTAGAAACTTCTGCATTGTAAGATTAAGAAGTATTGGAAGATCGCTTGAGCTACACATACTTTAGAGTGCTTAAAATAGAGACTGTCAGTACTACAAATAAATTAATGTTACATTTTTAAAGGCTTTAGTGATCTGATAACCACCAGTCTTTTGAGCTTGACAGATGTGAGTTCATACCCCAGCCCTTCCACTGGGTAATTTACTTAATTTTTTTGAGCTTCAGTTTATTGCACCTGCAAAATGGGATTAACTATGCCTCCTGGAGTGGTTAAGAGGATTTAATGAGATAATTTGGTGCACAGAGATCAGTGACTTGGTCCAAAATAATGTAAATTGAAAGTGACTTGGATGTGTTTCAAACTGGCCCCTAGCCCTGTGCCTTTCTGTTTTACCTCTAACCCTCTTCTTGACAGGGATGTGAGGGGATGAAGAACTGTTATCATGTGTGTTGTGCTTGTGGCTTAGGAGACTGCAAGGACATATGATTTTAGAAAGGACATTAGAAGGTGTCCCTGCTGCCACCCTGTTCCATGAGGGAGAGTATCTGGGGGAATCTGAATATTCTTTAGTGAGAGAAAAGCATGGTGAACCCCTACTCTTACACAACTTGAGCATGAATAAAAAGAGAAATCTTACATTCTTATTGGCACTTACTAATTATTAACATGCTTTCCTCCACATTGTCTCCTGATGGAAACTTGGCAATCATGCCTCACCTTCATCTCCCTGAATCCAACCAGTCCAAAGTCCGTTCAGTTCAGCCTTAGTGACCTTCCTTTCCAAATCCATCTTCCTGAAGCAAATCTCTGACTGTGTGACTTACTCTGATTGCAGGGCTCCTAAAGGCCATCTCTCCCTATGGGGACTTCAGCTTATGTTCTCATCCTTACCCCTACTCCTGCTCTTCTCTCATGCATTCCTGCAGCCAAACGTAAGTACCCAGTTGTCCTTGAACACTGTTGCAGCCCTCTTTTGTGTGTGTATAAACTCTTCCTACTGGTTCTGTTGTCACCCTCTTTCCAACTATCTGGAAGCAGTACATCCCCAGTGGTTAGGAACACAAGCTCTGGATTGAAATCTGGGCACAACCTTACGAGATGTGTGTTCTTCAGCAAGTTATTGAACCTTCCTCAGCCTTGTGAATAAAATATACTAATGATACCTAAGTCATGGGGCAGTGGGAAGGATTGAGTGACATTGTACAAGTCACCTGCTCAGCATAGGGTCTGACTTGCAGGAGGCATTCTAAAAGTGTTAACTGCTATCGCTATTGCTGATTTCTTCTTATGTTTAGTGCTGCCTGTTGAACCAAACTCTTCACTAAATATCACCTTCTTCAAGGAGGCCTCCTGATAACCTTTTTCCCTAGAGAAGTAATCTCTCCTTCTTTAAAGCCCCCATGGCCCTTCGTAGATCTCTCATGAACTCACTACTCAGCGTACTTATTTGTGTCTTTGTCTTCTTCTTCCATTTAGAATATAAATTAATTGATCATGGGATCTTATTTTGATAATCTTTGTACCCACAAGAGCACTTATCACAGATAAAGTAGTAACCCATTTCACATTCGATGGTTGAAGCACAAAGAAAGGGAAGTAATTTGCCCAAGGTCATGTAGCTAGTGCAGGATAAAACCAGGCTAAAGACCCCCTCAAGGTGTCACCATATTCAAAGATCTTGATTTTAAGCAACGAATGGGGACCATTAGATTTTATGCCCAAGTAGCAGACGGCAAAATTGACCAGCTGAATGGTGATACTGGGTTGACTGGCTCTATGGGTTATTCATAGAAAGGGGGGGTCTATAGATGACAGCAATTTTAAACCTCAACTTGTGTGAAACTCAAGTAAAAATCAGTTATATTTCAACAAAACACTGATCAAAATGCCAAAAATGGTTTAATTTTTTAAAAGCACATGCAACTTCTTTTAATTTGCTTGACTGCTCAAGCCAGTAAAAACAGCAAAAGCAGTTTATTCAATGAAAAACACCCACACCCTTACTGTGGTTTGTTGAGCCAAGTTGGCCAGCCAAACAGACGGTTAAAACTGTCAACCAGGTGTGGATAGTGTCTCAGAAGGAAATGCTAAAACAAGCCACTAGCAAAATGCTTTAATGTTTAAGAATATTTAGAGTGTGCAGTGAGGTGTCTGGCCAGAAAAACTATTGCTAAGCAAGCCTAGTGGAGTGGGAAGAACATTTGCCTTGGAGCCTGAAGACCTTCTAAGAGAGTCATGATGGAACCCCTCCTTTTCTCTATAATTCTAGGCTGTCTCCATCTAGTAAAGTGGTCTGGGTGCCTTTTAGCGACTCATTGGTGGAGGGAGGTTTCAAGGCTCCTAAAATGAATGACTGAGAGTTATTTATATAATTTGGAAAGACACAGATCTAGGACTTCAACCCTCCGTTAAAATGATGAAGGGAATGGTTTTTCTGGGCCCAGGGAACAGAAGACCCCAGAACGTGCTCAGATTCAGATGTTCCAGGTACAACATTGAACCTTGGGAAGCAACTTTTTCAGTGAATTAAAACACACATACGCAAACACACATACCCCAACTATAATGTGGGCATTCAGGGCACTTTTGCCATGAAGCAAATTGAACATAGCATTGAAGAAAGACCTGTTGAATCTTCAATAGGAACTTGTATTGGCAAGGAATTCAGCACCCAGAGCCCGGTGGGATGTAGTTTATTCTGGGACAATGAACTTTATATAGTAGTAGGGCCTTCTAGCCTCAGGAAGGTACGTCAAAGTTTTGGATCCACTATGCAAAAAAGACCAAGGATGACTTGATCTTAGAAGCCCAGATCAGGGGAAAATGATGGTCAGGAAATAAAGGGACTGGGTTCTTCCTAGTCCAGCCATGCAGTTCCATGCATATTGCACTAAGACAAGGGGGAGATCTTACTAGGAGGAATGTTATTCATACCTAAGTTTATAAAGCTAGACATCCAGTTACTGGCGACTTTTCAAAATCTCAATTAAATCCAAAAAGACAGATGATAGATAGATGGCTAGATGGTAGGTAGGTAGGTAGATAGATAGATAGACAGAGAGATAGATAGATAGATAGATAGATATAAGCTAAGGGTAGAATACACACCTGTCTAGAAATGAGGACAAGCCTGAAAGAAGAAAGCCATTAGGAAAGCTACATAATTGATGTTACTTCTAAGCCTATCTTTAATGAAAGAAATGAACAAAATGAATTTAGTCAATTAGAAAGTAATGAAGACCTTGCAAAAATAACTATTGACAAAAGGCTGGTAAGGGAATTCTTCAGTAATTTGAACATAACACATACTGTACGAATCAGCAGGTCAGGGCAATATGCCTCCTAGGAGATTAAAGGCGTTGATACATGCCTATGTGATTTTGGGTAGTTACTTCTTCATTTAGCAAGCAGAATTGTGATCTGAGATGAACCCAGAAGCCAAACAAATGGAATTCTAAACTGCAAAACTAGAGAGAAGTCATATAATGGTAATTATTCAGTCCAGGCATGGCTGGTTCCTATCAAGGGGACTGGGCATGAACGAGGGATATCTTAAACCAAAAATACACAAAAAAGATTGCAAAGGGCAGGCCACAATCTATTAAGGTAACGTTGTGGTATATTCGCCTGTTTTTATAATCAGAATATTAGAAAATAGCATAAGTCATTCCAGATAAATAGTTCCTTCTTTAGATTATCAGAGGGGAAGGCAGTGTGCCACCTTCTTATCAGAGTGAAGGACAAGGACACCATTTCTTTTTTCTTGCATATCCAGCAGGAAGAAAAGATACAGAGCTGAACTTCTATGGGACTGGATTTCATAAATGCTCACTTTCAAAGCTAAGTGTGTGTGCATGCATGTGTGTGCATGAACACACATGTACATTTGGTAGGGAATGGACTTTGAAAGAGCCTGGATGTTCATCTCCTGACAGATGAAGAATATGGGTAGTGAATATAGGCTTGACGAGATATTACAGATGTTGGTCCAGGACTTTGTTTGATTTTAAGCCTATGAGAACTCAGAAAAGATATTAACCAGACCATTAAGAAATGATACTGTGGAATGTTAGAACTGAAGAAGTTTTAGGAATCACCCAGTTCTGTCTTCCTAACTGCTTGCTAGGCCCAGAGACATTAAATCCCTCTTTAAAGCCAAATAGTGTGTCAGTATCACAACCCGAACTAAAACTCTACTGAGATACAGGGTGAGGCATGGTGGCTAATGCCTGTAATCCCAGCACTTTGGGAGGCTGAGGTGGGAGGATCACTTGAGGCCAGGAATTTGAGACCAGCCTGGCCCACATGGTGAAACCCCATCTCTTAAAAAAAAAAAAAAAAAGAAAGAAAATTAGCCGGGCTTGATGGTGTGCACCCGTAATCCCAGCTACCCGGAAGGCTGAGCCAAGAGAATTGCTTGAGCCTGGGAGGCAGGGTTTACACTGAGCTGAGATTGCACTACTGCACTCCAGCCTGGATGACAGACCAAGACCCTATCTCAAAACAAAAAACAAAACCAAAAACCTCTATTGGGGTAGGATGGTCTTCCTGTTATACTATTCCACTCCCTGATGATACCAGTCCACAGCACCTGGGGCTAACTACCAGACTAAATAAATAACTCCAGAGTTAAAAATAATAATGAGATTCCATAGGAGGAAAAAAAGTGAAAAATTAGCTATCTATAGAAAAATAGTTCAAATTGGATAGTCTTCACTGATGAACAGATGCCCCCACAAATAAGCATGCGGAATGAATGCTTAGAGATAGAGATAGCTTAGTTCTTTTTTAAATCATTTGACAAAGAGAAAGGAGTCACTGGAAATGGGTGTAAAGGGTATCACTAAAGGGGAAGGGCAGGTTTGTCAGACCATATTGGTATCCCACGCTTTTATTTTGGAAACATTCTGAGTTAAGGAAAAAAAAATCCTAGACATTGGAGTGATTCCAGAGAAAACTGGCACATAATTAAGGGAATGGAGTAGAAAAACTGATTTATAGAGGGAATTAAAGTAACGCATTTTTATGGCTTTGTCACAAATAAGGGCATGTCTTTGACATATATCAAGGACTTTAATTGGAATAATAAGTTAATCCAGGGAGACATGATTTAGGCATGATATCAGAGGACAGAGTAACACGATGAGATTGGGGAATTACCTGAGGAAACGATGAAATTGTCATCTTCCCCATGAAAGTGAGACAAAAACAGAACAATTAGGAAGATAGTGCTTAACAGTAATTTTATATAAAAAGATTTAATTTTTCACTTTTGACACAACTGAGCCAGTAGAATTATGCTTTCCATGTTTCCTTAATTTTTAGAGAAACTTTAACTTAAGATGCATCATCAATTTAATAGCAGCTATTATGTGGAGGGAGAAAACACTGCGTTAAATGTACAGGTTGATTGCAATCTTATGTCTCAATTTGAAAAATGTTAAAATGTGAAAAATATATTCATTTTAGAATTGAAGAACTACAGTAATTATTTAGGTAATATATGTCTTCAACCCTGGGATAGGATATACTTTCTGCAAGTTCAATTTCTGATCATTTTAGGGCTGTTTGTAGAGCCTGACATGATTGTGGATATTCCAGTCAATTTGCTTGCCGTGTCCTCATCCTTTTCTCAGAGAATCTGTTTTCATCCTGATCCCTGGTGATTGGGAAGTTGATCAATTCTTCTGGCTATTACTGATAGGGCCAGGAATAAATCCTTGTTCCAAACCAGGACAACTTGTTCCAAAAAACAAACAAACAAAAACTAAAGGGGAAAGGCAAAGTCAATTAGATGGGAGGTAAAGTTGTAAAGTTGGGGCCAGTGTTGGGCCATGACAAACCAATGCTACAAATAACCTAAATGAGAAAGGAGCAGCAAAGCCATCGGTCAATCAGAAAGAACTGGCATGGATTAAAAAAAACAGATGTTCAGTGAGCACCAGAAAAATAGATGACTAATAGAAACGTACTCTATTCACATATAGCCCCTTCTTCTAAAAGGCCTACATGTGACTCTATGTGAAGCAGAAAGAGAGGGGAGACTCCCTGCCCCATCTTCCAATAGAGTTTTCTAAATGGCCTAACTGAACTTGGTCTCCAGTTGATATGGTTTGGCTGTGTCCCCACCCAAATCTCACTTGAATTATAGCTCCCATAATCCCCATGTGTCATGGGAGGGACCCGGTTGTAGGTAATTGAATATTTGGGGGGTTTTTCCCATGCTTTTCTCAGGATAGTGAATAAGTCTCATGAGATCTGATGGTTTTATAAAAGGCAGTTCCACTGTACATGCTCTCCTGCTTGCCACCATGTAAGAAATGCCTTTCCTCCTCCTTTGTCTTCCACCATGATTGCGAGGCCTCCCCAGCCATGTGGAACTATGAGTACATTAAACCTCTTTTTCTTTATAAATTATCCAGTCTCAGGTATTTCTTCATAGCAGTATGAAGATAGACTAACACAGTAAATTGGTACCTGGAGAGTGGGGTACTACTATTAAGATACCTGAAAATGTGGAAGCAACTTTGGAACTGGGTAACAGGCAGAGGTTGGAACAATTTGCAGTGCCCAGAAGAAGACAGAAAAATGTGGGAAAGTTTGGAACTTCTTAGAGACTTGTTGCATGGTTTTGACAAAAATGCTAATAGTGATATGGACAATGGAGTCCAGGCTGAGGTGGTCTTAGATGGAGATGAGGAACTTATTTGAACTTGAGAGAAATGATTCAGGGTATCTGGCAGAAGAAATTTCTAAGCAGCAAGGTGTTCAAGATGTAACTTAGATGCTCTTAAAAGCATTCAGTTTTATTCATTAATGAAAATATGGTTTGGAATTGGAACTTATGTTTAAAAAGGAAGCAGAACATAAAAGTTTGGAAAATTTGCAGCCTGACAGTGTAATAGAAAAAATAAACAAACAAAACAAAACAAAACAAAACATTTTCCAAGTAGAAATTCAAGCCAGCTGCGGAGATTCACATAAGTTACAAGGAACCAAATGTTAATCGCCAAGACAATGACAATGGGGAAAATGTCTCCAGGGCATGTCAGAGGTCTTCATGGCAGCCCCTCCCATTACAGGCCCAGAGGACTAGGAAGAAAAAATGGTTTTGTGAGCCTGGCCCAGGGCTCCCCTGCTCTATGTAGCCTCAGGATATGGTAACCTGTGTCCCAGCTGCTTCAGCTCCAGCCATGACTGAAAGGGGGTAATGTAAAGCTCAGGCCACTGCTTCAGAGGGTGCAAGTCCCAAGCCTTGGCAGCTTACACGTAGTGTTGGGTCTGTGGGTGCACAGATGGCAATAACTGAGGTTTGGGAACCTCTGCCTAGATTTTAGAGGATGTATGCAAACACTTAGATGTCCAGACAGAGGTGTGCAGCAGGGACAGAACTCTCATGGAGAACCTCTGCTAGGTCTGTATGGAAGGGAAATGTGAGGTTGGAGTCCCCACAGAGAGTCCCCACTGGGGCACTGCCTAGTGGAGCTGTGAGAAGAGGACCACCATCCTCCAGACCCCAGAATGGTAGCTTTACCAACAGCTTGCACCTGGACAAGCCAAAAATACTCAACGCCAGCCCATGAAAGAAGCCAGGAGGAAGGCCATACTCTGCAAAGCCACAGGCCCAGAGATACCCAAGACCATGGGAACTCACTTCTTGCATCAGAGTGACCTGGATATGAGACATAGAGTCAAAGGAGAACGTTTCAGAGCTTTAAGATTTGACTGCCCTGCTGAATTTTGGACTTGCATGGGGCCTGTAGCGCCTTTGTTTTGGCCAGTTTCTCTCATTTGGAATGGATGTATTTACCCAATGCCTGTACTCTCGTTGTATCTAGAAAATAACTTGCTTTTGATTTTACAGTTTCATAGGGACAAGGGACTTGCCTTGTCTCAGACAAGACTTTGGACTGTGGACTTTTGAGTTAATTCTGAAATGAGTTAAGACTTTACTTCTTTAGGAAGAAGTGATTGGTTTTAAAGTGTGAGGACATGAGATTTGGGAGGAGCCAAGGGTGGAATTATGTGGTTTGGCTGTGTCCTTACTCAAATCTCATCTTGAATTGTAGCTCCTGTTATCCCCACATGTTGTGGGAGGGACTTGGTGGGAGATAATTGAATCATGGGGGTGGGTTTCCCCATGCTGTTCTTGTAATAGTGAATAAGTCTCATGAGATCTGATTGTTTTATAAAGGGCAGTTCCCTTGCACATGCTTTCTTGCCTGCTACCATGTAAGACATGCCTTTGTTCCTCCTTTGCCTTCCACCATGATTGTGAGGCACCCCCAGCCATGTGGAACTGTGATTTCATTAAACCTCTTTTTCTTTATAAAGTACCCAGTCTCAAGTATTTCTTCATAGCAATAGGACTAATACACCAGTCTTGGACTGTCTTAGACTTTCCTTTCAGTAAAGATATGCTTCTACCTGAGCCAGTTTGAATGAACATCTTCCTAGCAATGGAAAGAATGCTGATTGACACATATGCCACCTGGTCCCTTTCTCTCTACTTCTGCCCATTTTATTAATGCCTCATGGTTATAGTACATTAAACAAAAGCTTTTCAGAGAAGATATGCAGTGCTGACATAGACTGAATTGTGACATGAGTCTGGCGATCCTCTAGAATAAATAGACTGATACTAAATAACTGGCTGTAAAGCCATTGTTTCTGCTATTGGTGTGAAGGTGGTGAATCTTGACCCTTGTCCAGAAGCCAGGTCCTAACTCAGCATGTGTTTTTCTGGATCTTGTCATTCACAGATCCCATGGCAGCCCATCCTTTGAATTGTTTAATCATGAGGCTCCTTTAGACCACAGCCACCCTCCAAGCATTTTTTTTTTTTTTATTACAGGATGCCAGGACCAACATTTATACTCTTAGACTTTATAAATCTTTTTTCCCCAACAGCCCACGTGGTAGTCATTTTGATAATAGGGCATTCTGATTTCAACAAAACCTTATTTTCTGTTCTGAATTGCAGTGCCTTCTTCAGCAGTAGTTCCCTAAGCAAACGTGTGGGCTGTTTGCTTTGCTTTCGACTCTCATGCATTTTTAATGATTTACAAGGAAAAGATTTTTTTCTCTCCCTTTTTTTTAATAATAAATTTAATGACTTAATACACATCAAGTGGAATCATTGGTTTGTGGTGATGGTTTTATAATTCCAAGTTCAAGATTTTTTTCTATTTAATTATGCACAATAACTCTCATGGAATATAATGCAATAACAAAAACATGCACCAATGTTGGCATAAGAGCCTGTTGTTTATTAGTATTGGTTCTGTGCTTTATGTTTGAAATAAAATATTTGGAACTAATGTTGGCCATGTTTCCTCCAAACTAGATAAAAAGAAGTAAAAAAAAACTTTATCCCTGAAAATACCATGCTCCAATCTATGGCGATAAAAGCCAGCAGCTCTTGAGATAGCAAATTAAATTTTATTTGTAGAAAGCACTGTGCTGTGTTTTGTTGCTTGCTCAGAGTTATTTTTTAATACTAATAATTTAATAAAGTGGAAGACCGATACATTGACCTGTGTTCTTTAAGGCACCAGAGTATTTTCCAGGGTTAAAAGGCATAGCTTGCTGAAAGGTTGTTTGTTTTACATTCTAACCTATTACTTATTTCTCTTGCTTTCTTGCCAGATCTAGCCTTAGCCTTCAGAAAATTTGAATTTTGGAAAACATAAAGTAGTTGAATTATCAGAATCTGCAAGTCAGACTTTTAAAACTCTGATTGATAAGGACTGGTTTTCCTAAGATCCAACACATTCAAGTTTTGTTTTAGTGAGTAGTGCAGTACATAGGCATAAAACCAAAGACAAAAGATAGTATGTAGGCATAAAACCAAAGACAAAAGCCAAGCAGTGACTCTAAATGAAGCATCAGCCTAAAGGAGCTAGGTAGGAGCTTAGAACCAGGTACAAGGGAGTAAGATAGAATCTGGAAGCCCCAGAAGACAGCATGATTGGAGACAGTGAGAGTACCTGGTGAGATTGTCTGAGATCTTGCAGAGACTCAGGGGATCCCTTAGAGAGTGCCTGTGTCCCCTGTAGAAAAGAAGTACAACATGATGGTTAAAGACACCAACTCTGGAGTAATACAAACATGCAGTCAAGTTGTAACTCTACTGCTCAACAATGATATCACCCTGGGCAAGTCATTTTACTCTCTCATATTCAGTTGTTTCATGTGTGAAATGGAGTCAGTAAAACAAACCACTACATAAAAGAGTGTTGTGAAATGTAAGCGAGAAAATGCTATTGTTAGTTAAAATTAGTGCTGAGTCAGACAGGAACGGCTACTGAGTCAGATTCTTTTAATGCAAAAATGCTGCTCTTAATTCTACACATATGCATATTTGTATCAATAGAAATATAAGAGACTTTTTTTGGCTTTTTTGTGTGTAAGTGGCAAGTATTATAGGTCTCTATCTTTTTACTTTTAAAATATTATTTTATTTCTAAACTTTTTCCTTTTATATAAACAATTTTGTTGAGTTATAATAATCATATAGTGAGATGAACTATAGTGAAGTAACCATGCCCCTATAGAGCTAAAGAACACTTCCATCACCTCAGAAAGCAGCCTCGTGCTTCATCCCAGTTAAACCCTGCCACCAACCCACTACTCCAGAAGCACGTACTCTTCTGAGTTATCATTGTAGATTAGCTTTGCTTGTCCCAGGACTTCATAATTATGGTTTAAAAGTTTAAATGAAAAGTAATTGCAAAAACCAGATTTTTTTTTTTTTGGGTATCTGAATTCTTTTGCTAAAAAAATAGTTTGGAGAGTCATTCATGTTGTTGTGCATAACAGTGATTCATTCCTTTGAATTGCTGAGTAGTACTCCATTTTATAATTATGTCATCTTTTTTTCCATTCTCCTGTCTGGAAATCTGGGTTGTCTCGAGTCGGGGCTATTATGAGCAAAGCTGCTAGAAACATTCTTGTACACATCTTTTAAAAGCATATGTTTTCATTTCTCTTGACTCTATACCTATGAATAAATTGCTGGGTCATAAGTAGATGTAAGTTTAACTATGAAAAACTAACAAACTGATTTGTAAAGTGGCTATACCATTTTATACTCCTATCAGTAATATATGAGAATACTAGTTGTTTTACATTCTTAAAAATATTTGATGCTGTCAGTCTTTTAAATTTTTATCATTCCAGTGGGAACATATGGTTTTGCATTGTGGTTATAATATTATCTTAACAAGTTAACCTTATCATTATGAAATATCCTTTTATTTTCCTCTGGCAATGCTCTTTGTTACAAAGTCTACTTTATCTGATGTGAATATACTCACTTCAGTTTTCTTATATAACAGTATTTTTATGGTATACCTTTTTCATCCTTTTACTTGTAACCTATGTCATTATATTTAAAATGTTTTTTTCTTGTAGACAACGTATGTATGAATTTTGCTACTTTTATTTAGTCTAGCAATCTCTGCCTTTTAATTGAGTACTTAGCAATTTATATTTAATATAATTACTAATATGCTTGGGTTTTAAATATGTCCTATATTTTATTTAAGAAAGTCCTATGTCTTCTTTCACTTTTTTCTCTTTTTTCCCACCGTATTTTGTAGTAAACCAGTTTTTTGGGTTTTTTCTTGTTTTGTTTTTAGACATTCTATTTAATCTTCTCTATTCACTTTTTAGTGATATACTTCTACATCTTTTTTTTACTTTAATTAGCTTTTAATTTATTTCTCAGTCCTTATTTGCACAAGCAATAGCTTTTGACATGGTTGATAAATTCCTCCTCCTTGAGACGATTTCTTCTCTTGAATTCCAGGGCACCATATGTGGCAAGTTTTCTTTTTCTCTTTCAGACCACTCCTTCTCAATCTCTTTTGTAGAGTCTTTCTGATTCTCTGGCTTCTAAATTTTGGGGCTACTCTTAGTTCAGTGCGTTTTTTCTTTATATACACCTTTTTTTTTTCTTTATATACACTCCCTCGGTTGTATAAAGGTTTTAAATATACCCAAATTTGTATCCCCATTTTGATACCTCTCCCTGGAACTCAAGACCTGTTTATTCAATTGCATACTTAACATTTCCACTTGGAAGTCTAATAGGTATGTCAAACTCAATGTGCCAAAACTGCGCTCCTGACATTCAACACCCCTCACTTCATCTCTACCTCCATGCAGTCCAGATCCTCATACGGTCTTCCTTATTTCAACTACCAATTTTTCCAATTGCTCAGATAGAAACCTTGGTATTATCCTTGACTCCTCTCTTCCTCTCACACCTCACTTCTAACCAATAAGCAATTTCTGTTAATTCTATCCTCAAAATACTCATTCAGCCATCTCTTGTCACCTCTACTGCCAGCCCAGGCAAAGCTATCATCACCTGTCACCTGGATATTGCAGAAACATTCTAACTCACCTCCTGCTTCAGCTTCTGTCCCTTGCAGTCTGCCTTTAGCACAGAAGGCACAGTGATCCTATTAAAACACACTTTAGGCCATGCCAGTCCTCACCTTTAACCCCCCAAATTCTCGTCCATCTTACTGAAAATAACAGCATGAAGAGCCCTTTCTGTCATCTTCAGGGTCCTGCATGATCTGGACATATGACTACTTCCCACACACATTTTCTCATGGCCTAATATCGCATGTCACCTTTTCAGAGGGGGCTTTCCTGACCACACTCTATATAAATATCACACTTCTCTCATAATTCATTTTTATCCTACTTTATTCTTTCTTTATAGAGCTTTCTATTACCTGAAATTATATATTTACTTGTTTATTATTTGTCTATCTCCCTAAAATAAAAGCTCTCTATTGTCACTAGAACATGCCTAGTAAACACGTACTTTGAAAATATTTGCTCAATGCATATCTTTTGTCATCTTTGGTATTTTTTTCCAACCTGGTAATTTGTTTGCTTTTTTATGTATGTCTGTGTGGGGTTTTTTTGCTTAATTCTTTTAAATTTTTTTAATTTTTAATTGTTATGAATACATAATAGTTGTACATGTTTATGGGGTGCATGTGATATTTCGATACAAGTATACAATATGTAATGGTCAAATCAGGATAATTGGGGTATCCATCACCGTAAACATTTATCATATTTTTGTGATAGGAACATTTCAATTCCACTCTTCTAGTTATTTTGAAATATAGCATAAATATTGTTAAAAACATTCCAATTTTACTCTTCTAGTTATTTTGTAATGTACCATAAATTATTAACTATAGTTGCCCTGTTGTGCCACTGAACACTAGATCTTATTCTTTCTCCCTGACTGTATTTTTATACCCATTAACTGGGTATTTACCCCTCCTCAATCCCCCCCACACTCACTACTCTTCCCAGTCTCTGGTAACCATCATTTTACTCTCCAACTCCATGAGATCAATTTTTTTCAACTCTCACTTATGAATGAGAATGTGCAATATTTATTTGTATGTATGTATGTATATATGTATGTATGTATGTATGTGTATATTTCAATGAAAAATCTCTTCATCTATAGGTTTTTGGAAGACAGTGACCTGACTTAAACATCTTTATTTTCCACATATAGTGTAGACTTCCCCAAAAGGATAGCTTCTCAGGCACTATTTCCTGATCCATTGATTAATGATAGATAAAAGGGGCAAAATTTTTTCCAACTTGTTTGTTTATGTACATATATAGGTATGTGTATGTAATGTTTGCACTTAAACTAGCACATGTTACCTTCTTATCTATAGGATTTGGAAGACAACCCCCTGACTTAAGTATCCTTTGTTTTCAAAGCATAGCACAGACTTCTTGGAGACTGTTTTTGGATATGTGATTTAAAAAAACAAAAACAAGAACCCCCCCAGAAGACTGAGTCTAATTTTGAAAAAAAAAAAATCCACAGTCATGTGAATGACAGATGATTTTGGGTATGACTGGGAACTGGAATGGACACAGAGCTCTTTCAATTCTATCTAACAAAGCCACAGACTAATGTTAGGAATGTTTGTGTGATCTCTCCAGTGTGGAATCAGTTACCCAAACACAGGAGTCTTTACAAAGATCCAAAATAATCATAAAACCATTATAACCACAAGCCCTCTTTAGAGTTATCCTCTCAATAGTGAATGCTGCCTTTTCAAGCCAACTCTTACATTGAGAGAAGGGTTGTAATATCTCCAGCCTGGAAGAAATCCCTATTCCTGTGGCTCATTTACTTCATCTCTGTGGTTCTTGGAAGGAAGGATGGAGTGAAAGCCACCCCAGGCAGTTGACTGTGAATTCTAGTCTTAAGCAATGTATGGAGAGCTTCAGTAAACTTTGGTTGTTTAGCCAGCCTTCGTTCCCTAGAGAAATACTGCCCAGCTATCCTCCAGCTGTGGTAGATTGTTTGCCATGGACAACTTGTTGATTTATGGTCCTGGGCATTCTTAGAACTCTGCTAAGAGAAGGAAAAGGCATGATCACCTTGCAGGAGCTATGAAGGTAAAGCCTGCCCTCGAATCCTCAGGTAGCATAAGCAAGAGTGCCAGGGGGCGTAGTATGCATTTCCTAATCTTACAGGGTGCCGGGCACATAGGGGTCACGCCGTCAATACGGGAGGAGAAAGAATGAAATGAACTGGGAGGATAAAAAGCAAGAGGCTCATTGCTCACTGGATGTCAGCTGTCTAATGGGGAGGGAGGGACACGAACTCAGCTGGTTTTAGGTTATAAAGCAGGGTGAGAACTTTCACGTCACTGAATTCACACAGTTGTAATTTTTTACTTAACATTCACATACTGTACATTCTTTCTATAAAGGTACAAAGTGTATTTCTCTTAAAATGTCAATACTGCCACATTGAACTGCACAAAGAGCCTGACCTTGGAAGCTCTCCTGAGCAAGAAACTAACTAGGACCCTACCCTAAGCTGGTCTAAGGATATTTTATGTTTGTGTTCCCCACAGGGTCTAGATTGAGGCTTGGGACATGTGAATGCTTAGTATTTCCTGCATAAACACCTGACTGAAAAAAATATGAAAGAGCCTGATACCAATGGCATCTTTGTTATGTTCTTAGAATTCATTAGAAAAACAACTTTGCTGAATATGAAACGGAAACTCCAGGTCTTTCCCTGTATTGGTTAGCTTTCTCTCACCGGTATGGTGCATAGTGCCAGCATAAAGTGCATCAGACGTGATAGTGGGCCTTCACCATGCCACATGGCAAGGTGAATTTTTCAGAACTCCCAAACCTGCCTTGAAAACACCGCTACGCAGGTCACATCATGATATATTTGCCATTTGTAAAGTGAAACACCATCATGAAAGAGAATATTTAATGCCGTAAAGAAAAATCCTACCTTTCCCAGCTTATAAATGTCACCAATTCCAACTGCGTAGGGAAAGAATCATAAAGTAAGATCATAGCCTCCTGTGATTTTTGAATCAAAATGGAAATTAAGAAATGAAGCTTTAATAATCCTTAACGTTTGCTCTTTGGGAAGGCTGCTATGTGTTTAGAGTGGGGCTGGCATACATTAGGGGTGGACAGTTGAGAGGAGCTTCATTTTCATCATCCTGCCCTCACAGTGTGCACTTTTTGCAAACTTTCTGGCTCCGGGATGTACAAATACAATGTTTCCCTGATGGCCTCACAGCATGAGACAAGGCAAAGCATGAGGAGATGGTCCCTATGGTCCTGAGCCCAGTTTTAAGATGTAAGCAAGAATATCAAGGATATATAAGTACTTTGGATTGCCCAATTACTTCTACTTTCTCTGGCCTTGTGGCTTTTGATAGTCACGTAAAATTTACTACAAATGGATAGAAATGCCTCTTCTTCAAAAGTTCTAGAGGAAAAAAAATTCAAAGTTCCTTTAGCTGTATGTATCAGGGCATTGGCAGCACTCAGACACTTTGGAAAGCTGTTGGTGGTAACTACAGGGCAGCTACCCTGTCTGAAAGCATTTTGGTACATTTGATACAATGAATAAATGTTGGATTTCTATTATGTATATTAATTCATACTAGTTAATTCATATGATATTATTTATGATAAAATTATTGGTTTCCAGAACTTCTGCCACATGTTTTATAATCTTAATGTGCTTACTCCATAAGCTACACTTCCACTTCTCAATTTTTAGTTGCATTCTTGCTCAAGAGGCACAAATAAGGATGTTCATTTCAGAAATGATTGAACTGGTAAAAAAAAAATTAGTAAGGTTCTAAATGGTCATTAATAGAGATCTGGTTAAATAAATGTTATGCATAACATAATAAGAAGGACACTCTCACACATAACAACTATAAACTGTAGACAAAATACAAAAACTACCCAAGAGCTCTAGAGCGTGAACAACAGTCAGCAGATTTGGGGAAGAAGTCAAAACTTCAAGAAAGAGACCAACATGTGTAAGTTTCTGATTTTTGTGGCTCTGCCACATGGTGAGCAGCAGTCAGGGACCAGAGGCAGAGCCTGTGGTTTAAACACTGGTGTTAACCCGGATGGCCATTTTTAACAGCAGGCCGTAGAGTTCTGCCATGCTTTAATAATTTGTGCAAAGGTGCAAATTATTGATCGCTGATTTTAATCTTTGAAAACTTAATGAACTTGACTTTCCCTTGGAGAGAACAAAAACAGCATAGTAGAAGCACACAAAAGTCTATCATAGTTTTGCATCCTCTTAGAAGCCATTCATAATCTTCAGGTTAAAAAGAAAATCTCTGCTATAAGATAGATTCCCTTCATGATAGAGACCAACATAGGATTGGTAGAGCAAGTAATATTATGAATTTTTAAAATTCAGGATAAGAAATATCTTTAAGGATGGGGATCCTCTGAAAACTTAACCTGAAATAAATGTAAAATTTTGCACTTAAGTCTAAATAATTAATTACAGATATATAGAATGACAAAGATATGATACATATCTCATAAACAGAAAAAAGATATGAAAGCTTATTGATAATATGCTCTGTTATATGCCTTAAATATTATGTGCTTCCCAGAGAAACAAATATGATCTCCTTTGCTTTAATGGAGTATCAGTTTCTAGAACTGCACTGCACAATATGGCAGCCCCTCGCCATATGTGGCTATTTAAATTTACTTTTTAAAAACAACTCAAAAGTCAAGTACTTCGGTTGCATTAGCCACATGTCAGGTACTGAATAGTCAGTCACACGTAGTTAGGTAGCTGTTGCACTGGACAGCTTAGACAAAGAACATTTCTGTGATTGCAAAAAGTTCTGTTGGACAGCGTTTCTTGTAACAAGGGAGGTTAAGAGTCATGCTGTGCTCTGCATTGGACAGAACGCACCTGGCATCGTAGACACATGCTGTTTGCTGCCCAGAATCGATTGCTCTCTTTTCTTGGTAAAAGAATCCTGAATTTCCTATGGGAGAACACGCTCTTCCCATTCTCAATCACCTGATTTGGGTGGAATTGGTGCCTCCCAATCAAGGAGGGGGCGTTATTAGCTTCATTAAAGGAGACCCTCATCACTTCCTCTGGGCAGTGTGGTGTAAAGCAGGAAAATACAGAACTATAGCAGATCTTTTGGTCACATAAAGGGAGAGTGTGGACCTGCTGGGCAGTCACTCTAGGATGAAGACAACACTGTAGGATATCCAAGAGAGGGAAAGTGCATACTCTGGGAATATTGAACCTCTGGATCTCACTTCATCTGAAGCCTACCCTTCTTCCTCCCGATTATGTGAATTCATAACCTCCCTTCAGTGTTCAAGTCACTGAAGTTGGGTTTCCTATCCCTAAATGATACCTAAATGAGCTCTCTGATAAATTGAGTTCAGCTGCTTGTGTTTCTGTTTGGACAGTGATACAGCACAATGGAATGTTTTCATAGGAGAAAGACCAGGAGGGCGAAAGAAGTTCAAGGAAATATCCCTCTTCTATTCCCATGGCCAAATTAAGTCTTTATTCCCAGGCCAGCCCCCAGTGGCTGATGTGACCATTTTGACATTTCATAAATTCCCCTGGGAAGAAGGATTCTAAAAGCTTCCAGTCTTAATTTAAAGTAGTATGGTAGAGGGAATAAGACCATCTGATGAAGTCACTGAATCCACAAATCTCTCTGTATTGCTAGGACAAAAAATAAGAGAGCAAATCATGTAAAATTACTTTCCTTTTAAATATAAGTGACATTCATATCGACTCAGGGCTGCATTTTAATAACTGTACTACTCCAAAATGTGTCACTTTAGTTGCATGATATTATAAAAGAAAACCAGTGGATATTATTTTTGTGTCATTTTCTAATCCAGTGCATTTTTATAAAATTCTACAGATTGAGTTAAAATTTTAAAGCAGTATATATAATGAAATTTGAAATATTCTTTGAGGGTAGTTCTTCTGGAAGGTTGATGGAAGCATCCAATAAAGGACTACAGAGAATTGTTTTCAGAGGCGTGAGGAAGACGGCAGAAAGACATTCTCTGTATTCTCAAAACTGTTTTTAAACTCCTGTTTTATGGTTGAATTAACTAAGATGTTCATTTGTTCCCTGCCACACACACCTGGAAATGAGAAAGTGTTGATTCTTCAGAGTTTGCAAGTTCTAATACAGAAGTCCGTGGCCTTGTCTTCAAAATAGAATCACCTGGCAGGGGGGCTTTAAAAATACAAATGTTATTGAACATATAATTACAACATGATCCAGCAATTCCATTGCTAAGTATACACCCCAAAGAATTGAAAGCAGGGACTCTAATAGATACATGTTCCTCTATGATTATAGCAGTACCATTTACAACAGCCAAAAAGAATAAATAACTCAAAGGTCCATAGAAGGATGAATGGATAAACAAAATGTAGTATATACCTACAATGGAATATTATTCATTAAAGAGGAAGAAAATACTGCCACATGCTATACCATGGATGAACATTAAAAATATTATGCTAGACCGGGCACGGTGGCTCACGCCTGTAATCCCAGCACTTTGGGAGGCTGAGGTGGACGGATCATAAGGTCAGGAGATCAAGACCATCCTGGCTAACACAGTGAAACCCCGTCTCTACTGAAAATACAAAAAATTAGCCAGGCATGGTGGTGGGCACCTGTAGTCCCAGCTACTCGGGAGGCTAAGGCAGGAGAATGGCGTGAACCTGGAAGGCAGAGCTTTCAGTGAGCCGAGATCGCACCACTGCACTCCAGCCTGGGCAAGAGAGTGAGACTCCATCTCCCTACAAAGTTTGTGTCCTTTGTAGGGACATGGATGCAGCTGGAATCCATCATTCTTAGCAAACTATCACAAGAACAGAAAACCAAACACCGCATGTTCTCACTCATAGGTGGGAACTGAACAATGAGATCACTTGGACTCGGGAAGGGGAACATCACACACCGGGGCCTATCATGGGGAGGGGGGAGGGGGGAGGGATTGCATTGGGAGTTATACCTGATGTAAATGACGAGTTGATGGGTGCAGCACACCAACAAGGCACAAGTATACATATGTAACAAACCTGCACGTTATGCACATGTACCCTACAACTTACAGTATAATAATAATAAATAAATTAAAAAAAAATACAGCAGTGTGAAAGAAAAAAAAAAAAACAAAATACAGCAGTGTGAAAGAAAAAAAAAATTATGCTAAGTGAAATAAACTAGACACAACAAGACAAATATTGTCTTATGAGTCTACTTATGTGAGCTACCTAGAATGGACAAATTTATAGACAGAAAATAGAACAGTGGTTACCAGAGGCTGGGGTAGGGAAGAATGGGGAGCTATTGTTTAATGGGTGCAGAGTTTATATTCAGAATCATGAAAAAAACTTCTGAAGATGCATGGTGGTGATGGTTGCACAATACGAATGTATTTAATTTACAGAATTGTATATTCAAAATGGTTAAAATGCTGAATTTTATGTTGTGTGTATTTTACCATATTAAGAAAAATGTGAATGCTAGGGTTCCACCCCTAGGATCCTTGTATGGTTGTTTTGGGGTATAGTCTAAATATTGGAACTGTAAAGGCCACCTGAGTGTTTTTAATGTGTAGCCTTATGCCTCAGGTCTGAAAGGTGACACAAATAAGTGAAAACAGCTCAGGTGAGGTCTGTGAAGACATGCGAAGAACACGCACTGTGTAAAGGGGGACAGCTGCCATCATTTGTCCCTGGTTGATGACTGCCCTGCAGAAATACAGGTCTCAGAGTGGATACATCTTCTGAATTGTCAAAAGAGGCATGTATCTGGAGGGTAAGGAAACCTAATTCTTAAATGATCCTAACTTACTGAAACTTAAAAATGACACCCAATGACAAAATAAAATATGTCTGAGAGCTGCGTGTTCTCTAGGCCATAGGATACTAACCATCTCAGTTTGCCTGGGATTGTTCCCAGGCAACTAAAAAGTTGCCAAAGCACTGGTAAATCATTTGGGAAATCACTCCATCCCAGGCATACCACTATGGTTGGTCACCCTAGTGGGCTACCTTTTTATTTTTATTTTTTGGTCTGAAGAGGCAGAACACCACACATTTCTTTGATTCCCTTCCATGGTCACAGACTGGTGACAGTGCAAGGTGGAGGCTTGAAAGTGTTTTACCTCCCTTTAATATTGATCAGCAGTCCCCTCATCATAAGCCATTCCAAATAAACATTCATTCTAAGTAAAAACAGCAATCTTGCTAAGCAAACCCAGCCTTAAGACAAATCTCATTGCATTCTTCCTGGTTAGGTTTGTGCTTTTAGGCCCCTCCTATAGAAAACTTGGAGCCACTACAGTATAGACAGCTACATAAGGAGCAATTCTGGGAAGCGAAGAAAGCCCCACAGTCATGGCTGTGGCTTCTCATTCTTCTTTCTTACAAATGATGTCCTAGAGATGTGAAGGAAATAAGTGGTACTTGTTCTAGAACAGTCTCTGAATGTTGTTTAAGGCCTGTTGTCAGATTTCTGTCAATCTTCGCAGCTCTGACTTTTTTTTTTACACTTGTGGTCGATTGTTCTGCTTGGACATCTTGTTGGGTAATTGATTATTAACATAAGTGGCAGTCTTTAGGGTTATACACGAGTATTCTGGTTGTATTCTGTCTTTCTGGTGACACAAGGAGATACTTTCTTACTCACTTGACAGTGGCTGTGTGATTTGCCTTAGCCAGCAAAATGTGAATGGAAGTGACGTGTGTCACTTCTGTCTGAGGCATTTAGCTGCTGGTGCTCAGTACCAACCTTCTTTTTTTTATCTGTCTGGGCAATTAAGGAAGTGTTTGTCAAGATGAGGTCTTCACTGGCCTGGATCCCTGAGTGACCACCCATGTTGGAAATGTAGTGAACACAAGAAGTAATTCTTTGTTGTATTAAACCATGGAGAAAAGGGGCTATTTGTTACTGCAGCATAATCTAATAATCTTGACTGACAAGGTAGAGAAATCACATATGTGAATCATGTGATTTGGTTCACATCTGGAGCAATAGTCGATGCATAGCATACTATATGAAAATATATCCCTATGGTCAGGCGTGGTGGCTTACACCTGTAATCCCAGCACTTTGGGAGGCCGAGGCGGGCAGATCACAAGGTCAGGAGATCGAGACCATCCTGCTAACATGGGGAAACTCCGTCTCTACCAAAAATAGAAAAATTAGCTGGGCATGGTGGTGGGTGCCTGTAATCCCAGCTACTCAGGAGGCTGAGGCAGGAGAATGGCATGAACCTGGGGGGCGGAGCTTACAGTGAGCCAAGATTGTGCCACTGCACTCCAATATGGGTGACAGAGCCAGACTCCATCTCAAAAAAAAAAAAAAAAAAAAGAAAAGAAAAGAAAAAGAAAAGGTAAAAAGAAAATACATCCCTAAAATTTAGAATTTATGTTGATGTTTCCTACCAAATGTCTAGGTAAGGAATAAGCCTCAACTCTAACTAATTCTTGTTCCTGTTCCTCTCTAGTCTACTGTTGTCTGATAGAACATTCTGTGATGGTAGAAATATTCTGTATCGGTGCTGTCCAGTACAGTGGCCATTAGCCACATGTGGCTCATCTGTGTAAGTCTGAAATATGACTAGTGCAACTGAGATGAATTTTACATTTTATTTAATTTTGGTTGATTTAAATTTAAATCACCTTTTGGGCCTATTAGCTATTATATTGGGCAGCATAGCTCCAGACAATCTAGTTCTTGCTATGTCAGAAAGTTCCTCACTCCTAGAACTTTTTCCTTCCATGCCTCTGTGCCTGTTGCTTCCTCAGCTGAAACACTTTTCTTCATTGAATCTGTATTCATCTAAGGGTCACATCAATTGTAATTTTTGACTTGGAACGGAATGATCCTCCCCTGAAGTTCCATGCAATGCTTTATTTGTGTGGCTGGTGTGGTAATGACTTCCCTCTGTCTTTGAGTTAGTTGGGAATATCTATCTCTCCCACTCCTACCTGTGTATATCTCCTAAGGGCAATAGCCTTGTTATTTACTTGTGTATATCCCATAGGCCTTGTTCCTGGTAGATGCTCAATCAATAATCAAGAAACCTCATATTCATTTAAAAATGGGTCTTCAGACAACCTCATAAGTGAGCCTTAAGTTAGCACCAAGTTCCAAGGACTGTGTCAAGTGGAAATGCATTTATGAGATAATCCCTAGGAAATGTTTACTGGCCCAAGACTCTTGCTTGTCCTGGGTTGTGAAAAATGAAAAATCAACCTTTATGATTAGTAACTTTATCACATGGAAGGGAAAACACAGGTGTCCCTTTTGTACACTCAGTGGCATCACTAAAATTTGGGTGGTAAGCTTTAAAACTGAGTCATCACATTTCCCCAGTCCCTTAGTGGAGTGGGAAAGGCTAGTGAGGCCTAGGAATAATAGGTCACCTTGGGGAGAGTGAGAACACCGCCCCATGCTTTGGGGCAGGGCATACAGGATGTGTTTCCTGGCCTTCACTGAGTAGCAGAAGGAAGAGGGTGAGATTTGGAGACAGCTGTACTTTGGGTGGACCAAGGCTGCTCATGTCTTAGTCAAGGGTCTTTCATCTGAAGGAAGCAGAAACCATCTCAAGCCAATGCAAAAAGAGGATTCCAGAATATCTTGTGAATGCAATCACAGCTAGACTGCCTACATTTTATTTCAAGAGTAGCACAAAACAATTGAGGGATTTTTGGGTAAAGATCTAGCATGTAAAAGTAAGCTTGAGAGCCTTGTATTTTTTCAAGCCATTCTCCCTCTTTGACTGGCATTCAGGGCCCAGCTTAACCAGGCCTCAGACCCCAACCTCTCATTCTAATACAACCCATGACACAGCCTCATTGGACTCAAACACAGGACCATCCACACCTCCATGCTTTCACTTCTCTTTTCCATGCCTGGAGTATCCTTCCCTTCCTCAGGAAGTATCTTATTCTTTTTTTTTTTTTTTTTTTTTGTAGCCACTATCTATTTTCAGAATTCTTTTATCATCCCAAACTCTGTACCTATCCAATAATAACTCCCATGTCTCTTCCTCCACATCCTCTAGTAACCTTTATTATAATTTATGTGTGTATGCATTTGCCTATTCTAGGGACCTCATATAAATGAAATCATACAATATTGTTTTTTTGTATCTGGCTTATTTTTCTTAGCATAATGTTTTTCAAAGTTCATCCATTTTTTAGCACACATCAAAATTTCACTTCTTTTCGTGGCTGAATAATATTCCATTAATGTATATACCACATTTTGTTTGCCCATTTTTGAATTTGTTGTTCATTTTGTTGTTGGGTTATAGGAGTTTTTAGAATACTCTGAAATTAATCTCCTATCAAATATATGCTTTTCAAATGTTTCCTCCCATTCTATGGGTTGCCTTTTCATTGTCTTGATAGTGTACTTTCATGCACAAATGTTTTTAATTTTGATAAAGCCTAATTTATTTATTCTCTTTTGTTGTCTGTGCTTTTGTTTTCATAACCAAGAAATCCCTGCCAAATCCAATGCCATTATTTTCCTCTATGCTTTCTTCTAACTGTTTTAGAGTTTTAACTCTTGTTTAGGTCTTAGACGCTTTTTGAGTTAATTTTTGTGTATGGTGTGAGGTAAGGGTTTACCTTTATTCTTTCGCATATGGATATCTAGTTTCCAGCACTGTTTGTTGAAAAGACTATCCTTTCTCTCATTTAATGGTCTTGGCACCTTTGTCGATTGACCATATATGTAATTAATTGACCATATATGTAAGAGTCTATTTAAAAATAACATGTTCATTATTTTTATCTGAGACCTTAAATGCTATAATAGCCTATTAAGAGGCAAACAAAATTTACTCATAATCAACCACTCAGATTAACATTTTTGTGTTTTTTCCTTTTTTTCTTAAATACATAACAAAATGCAGATAATAATTGCATCTATTCATCAGGTAGGTATAAATAGAAGATAAAATAGAAAAAAAGTGTCTGCCTTATATTTTGTTTATGCTTTGTGTAATCAAATTCAATTGTGCTATAAAAGATTTAGTATATGTGTATTTCACCCAGCATTACACCCTGAGCATTTTTCATGTGATTACATATTCTTGGAAACTGACACCATTGTTTAAGGTGCTCATCAATACCACACATTCTGAGAAACTTTCTCAGTTCTCCCTGATCCCAGGTAGAATCTGGCTATATTCTACACTCCTAGTACTCTTGGGTACATTCTGTCCTCCCTTGTAATGGCACTGCCATATATAGAGTGCCTAGCAAGTGCATAGTAAATGTTTGCTGATTTAAAGATCATGCCTCACATAGATCTTGTGTTTAGTAAATGGTTAACTTGGACATGTGATATTCCTCCAGCCCCTTTTTCTTTTTTAATATTATATGTCTGCACAGCAGTAAGAACTTGGGATACGTCTGAC
Source organism: Papio anubis (assembly GCF_008728515.1). NCBI lineage: Eukaryota > Metazoa > Chordata > Mammalia > Primates > Cercopithecidae > Papio > Papio anubis. The sequence continues at coordinate 151,076,384 of NC_044980.1, forward strand.
AAGTTCTGGCTGCCCAGCAAGCGTTATGGAAACCAATGTGGTGCATGGGGCCCAGGCACAATTCCCAAAGCCCTCAGTGACCCCAGAACATGGAAGAAGCTCTGCTTCAAAATACCCACTCAATTCTATTCCATGTTGCTGCCAGGAAGATCCATGGGCACGCTATTCACAGGCCAAAATGCAATAGTAATTCTCTTAAACAGATGTTAACTGACCCATTCTTGGTACCTCTTGCTTTGAGGGCACCTGCAGCCTGGGGAGTAATGCTGTCCTCATGAATTAGGTCAGCCTGACATTATGCTTTGGATCCTTAGGGAGAAGAAATAGCAAATGCATCCCTCAGGTAACTCCAGTTGTTTCCATTTCTTTTCTCTCTCTACACCTTTACATCAATCCCAGGAGGTGAGAACGGATGCAGAGCTCCTTAACTCTGGCTACACCACTTACAAAGATTAAGAAAATCATAAAAATGTCAACTTCTGTATTTCAATTCTGTAAACTACACATGCAGTAGTCTCTCTACTCACTTCCCATCATTACAGTTTGAGTGAGAAGGCTTCAGCTTCATGCTTGAATAACAAATAGAATAGTACCCGCCCCTTTGACAGGTGGTCTGTGAAGCGCGAATGTTTCTCCAGCCTGCTCACCAGAAACAAGTCCCAGGCTGTGTCTGAAAAACATTTTGGCACTGTCATTGCCTTACACATTGGCATGGACAAGGCCCTTTGAAGAAAGTTATCTGGTCAAACTGAGGAATATCAGTGACAGAATGACAGAAGGCCTAGAAAATATGTGATTTGGTTGTATTTCTACAAGTAAGTAATGCTAAAGGAAAATGATGGCAGATAACACATACTGAGCTTCAACTCTGTGTCAGACACTTAGCTGAATGTTATCTGCACTTTACAGTATTTCATCTTCATGACACTGTGATCGTTTTACAATTGAAGAAATAGAGGCTCAAGTGTTTGTTGAAGGTTGCAGAGCTAGTGAATAGTGATTTGAAAATTGGCAGTCTATCACCAGAACCTATGCTCTTTTTCTCATACCATTTTTCTTCTTGCTAACCTCTTTTTAAGCTCCTGAATTTATAGATAATATATTATATATGAATATATGTAATTTATAAAATATATTATATATATAATATATATATCACTTCAAAGTTAGAGATACAAGCTGTTTTAATAGTTAGAACTATCTTTGGATGGGCATTGCTGCAAGAATTTTTGTTATAATCTAAGAAAGAAATGTTAATAATACTGAGACCTCATAAGGCGTAAACTCTCCATCCTCATGTGGGGGAATCAAGCAGGGCTGAAAGATTATCAATTATTAGTCAAGTATGTGGCAGAACTAATTCCTACCATGAATGAGTGGTTGGGATAAATGAACCTAAAGGGCTTTTTTGTTTCTAGGATCATAGACATTAGGATTTTATAGGTTCCCTTTTCAATTTCTGCACAGTTTGCTTTACCAGGGATGTCCCTTCCCACCATCCAGAAGGGAATGGAGACAAGCTCCCAGAACTCATGCTGGTCCAGCTTGACTCTATCCTTAGCCACAGATGACTATACCATAAGAGGTTACAGATCTACAATGAGTCAATCAACCTCCCTTCCTCGGGAATTTGGAATCGGGATGAAGAAAAGCAAATCTGGGCTGACCTTCAAAATGGAAAGTTTAAACCAGAGAATACTGTGTTCCCCGTGTAGAATGGGGTTAAGAAGCTAGTGCATGAATTGATAGAAGCAAAGATGAAGAGTGGTGAGAAAACACTGCCTGTGTACTGATGACCTCTGATTCCCAGTTCCCATTCTTTCTGCGGACTTTGGGTTCTATGACACACTCCTGTATCTTTGCAATGAATACCCCTAACTAATGGGTGTGTGTTACCTCTAACCAACCAGAAGAGGCTCAGCTAAGAAAGAGATGAATAGGGATTGGCCCCTTGTTGTTGTTGTTGTTGTTGTTGTTGTTGTTGTTTTTCCCCAATATTGGTGGAACAAGAAGCATTTCCTGACTTGCTAGCCCACAGCAGAGCTTCAACTCATAGGCTGGAGTGGGTCCACCCCCACTCTTCCATTTATTTCATCTTTGCTGCTTGTGAGTCCATGAACGCTCAGGGGATTCCATTTCTGTGTTAGAGGAGTGGTATGAATGCAAGGGAGATTTACGGGGCTTCATTTGATTTAGCTGTAGCTTAGAGGGTTTAGTAAAAAAGAAGGGTACAAGTGAAGGAAAGGCTAGCCAAGAAAGTAAGCTCAGAAAACTATGATTTAGATGAAATCCAACCATTACATCTCAGAATTTGGCCCAAGTCTCACTCTCTCTAGGTGTGTGAGATGTTATGTTGTCATTTCCATAGAAGTTCATAGAGACCCTTGGTTCACATGATAAATCACCTCTGAAAATGGCTTTGGGGGTAAAACTCGTGAAGCCTGTCTACTCCTTTGCAGGGAAAAACTCGGGGTCACTTCTTGAGCAAACTCTTTCACTGGGCATACTTAACCAGGAGAAACATTACCCCAGAGAGACAAATAATCTTCCCATTCTTGAGGAAGTCTGGACTGTTTTTCTAGCACACATGGACAACTCATAATTATTCTTAAGTAACCCTGAGAATTTTAACATGAATTGAGTTATGTGTTTCTTGTTAAATGGATCAAATTTCAACAAAGCCCGGGAAACATCTTGAAAATCACATGAATGCAATTTCCAAAGAAAACAATCCAAGAATTACTGCCAAAAAGTTTTATTTCCACTAGGAAGGAAAAGAAGAGTTTCATTTTGCCCCCCACACAGACTGTATGTTCAATTTGTGGTCTGCAGTGGAAAATTCTGCTGATTTTGCTCAATTCAGGGGAGGAGAGAAATGAAGGAGACTATTGTTATTTGAGTGATAAAACTGTCTTTCTTTCTCTAGTATTAATATGTTATTAGCATTTTCAATTTGATTCTACAAATATTGAGTTTTACTGGTGTGTGTGGTACAATGGGAAGGAGGACAAAAAGCTTAACACACGATGACTGTCTCATGGGCCTTATAAATTAGACCTACAAGTAGGGCACTGCCAGCCCACACAGAGTCCTTGTGTAAATTAGAAAAAGATGCCCCTCCTGGGCAGATGTAGCCTTGTGGGTAACCAGTGAGTAACCAAGGGACATTTCTGCAAATTAGAAAAAGCACCTTCTTCCTCTGGTGGGCACAATCTTGCACCAGAGTGAGCATCTTGATTTTATCCTCCCTCCCTGTTGACCAGGTGCTTTTATACAGGACACAACTTGCCCACGTGACTGTAACAGGACATATAAAGGGATCATCTGAGAATTACTCATTGTCAAAATGGAAACAATGCAACCACCATTCTCAAACTTCAATGAGTAGAAGAATCATGGCAGCTTGTTAAAATGCTTGAGTCTCATCTCAGATATTCGATTCAGGATGACTGAGGTAAGGTCCAGATATATGCATTTGTAACATGTTCACCTAGGTGTTTCTGATGCAGGTAATCCAAAAACAACACTTTGAGAAGTCAAGGTATGAGAAGCAAAGGCTGTGAGTCATTTGGAAAGAGTAGACATCAAGGCTGGCTGAACTTATTGGAGGAGGCATACAGAAGATGGGGAATTTTAGTTAAATAATAACTGAATGGTAATTTCTACAACTTTTGCGTTAGTCAAAAAACGTTTTTGTTTTCCAAAACGGATGAGAAAAGCTCAGATAGGCTTATTTGCAGTTGTCCAGGAAAGAAAATGACAACTGAAAGAAAATTGTTTCTAAGATGAATTCCTAAAATGAAAGTTGTGTGGAGGACTGAAACCTTTATAGCATTACTGCTAACTTCTGCTTTTGGATAAGAAAAAAATATGATAAAGAATCCACATGTTAGCTGGGATGATGAAAACACTGGCAATGGCACCAAGACACCCCAGAGACATACCTCTGTAACTGTCTTCCTGTCTGCTTCCCAGAATGTTCTTCCAGCAGCACCCCGACTCTCCACGTCACCTCTGATAATCCCAGTGCATGCTTAATAACAGAAAACAACTCTGGCTTCTGGCATGACAAGGTTTTTTTCTGGAAATGGGACTGTGGTGCACATAGAATGGGGGTTTCCATTACAAATGTTCATAGTGTGTTTGAGGTCTTCAACCTAGAGCTTTCTACTTTTCTAAAAAATAATATTCCATAATAATAAGCCAGCTATAATCCAAAGCTGTCTCTGGCACTGAAAACTTTGTTTCATTCTTCCCATAGAAATAGCTACCTTTTTGTTGCTTATATGATTTGGGAAGGGGAGTCTTCTCAAATGCAAAGATAAAATGGTAATCCAGTAGTGCCTCTCCATTACTATTGCATCTCATCTTTGCATTTTGTCTGTAGAGGCAATAGTTTACATTTAAGGCTAGGCGTGGTGGCTCAGGCCTGTAATCCCAACACTTTGGGAGGCTGAGGCAGGTGGATCACCTGAGGTCAGGACTTCAAGACCAGCCTGGCCAACATGGTGAAACCCTGTTTCTACTAAGAATACGAAATTAGTCGTGGTGGCAGGTGCCTTTAATCCCAGCTACTTGGGAGGCTGAGGCAGGAGAATTGCTTGATCCCAGAAGGCGGAGGAGCAGTGAGCCGAGATCGTGCCATTGGGCTACAGCCTGGGCAACAAGAGTGAAACTCCATCTCAAAAAATATGTAAATAAAAATAAAAACCACATTTGAGAAAGCCCAGAATGAGAAAAGTGGGAAGGGAGAGGTGCAGTAGCAAGCCATAGTATAGCAGTCCACATGACCTAGCCATCCTGAGGCTGGGGAATAACTGGTGAAAAGCATTGCATCTGTTCATCAGTCATTGGAAGCAAGTGAGGTCCTTCACTTGTGTAAAGCCTTGAGCTGCAGAGGTTTTTTTTTTTTTTTTGCCGCAGAGCATTTTTTGTTGGTTTGAGTCACCCCAGCACAAAAAGCAGCACAAAAGTGGTAAGTTATCCCATTTGAAGTGATAGTGGTCTTTTCTACTCTCTTTTTCATAAAGAAGGATTTCATCCTATTAACAATCATTCTGTTTTTCTTTCTTTTGGTCAGCTTTATTGATTTGTCAATGATTCCTATTGGAGACCAAAACGGAGCAGATAGTTTGTATGAAAAGGGCCAATGAAACTCTTCCTTCATATTGTAAACAACTGCTTCCCTCTTGCCAATTTTCCCCAGGCCGTTTATGTGAATTCAATTAGCAAGGTATTCCATGGTGGGTAAATGATTTATTAAGGTAAACAAATATTTTGAAGTAGTAATTCTGGTTCAATTTCAATTCAACATCCAGTATTGAGTCATTTTATGAACCTAGAACTGTTTAAAGGGATGGAGAAACAGTGTAGGAAGTGCAGTGGTTAAGAGCACAGGGTCAGACAGGCAGATCTAGGTGTGATTTCCAGGTTGGGAATTATTGCTTGTGAGTCCTCAAGAAAATTGTTTTGCCTCATTGATTTCTGTAGAACCAAGAGAAGAAGATCTAACCCCATAGAGTTGTTTAGGACTTAAAATGTTAAGTGCAGTAGCACAATGATTAATATCTAACAAGCATCGAATATACAGTAAAGAATATATACAAAGATGAACATCATACAGTTCTGCCTTCATTCACAGACTAATAGTAGGGATCTACAAGCTTTTTCTATGAAGAGATAGGTAGTAAATATTTTAGTCTTTGCAGGCCATTCAGTCTCTTTCCTAACTACTCAATTCAGCTGTTGTAGGATGGAAATAGCTATAAACATATGTAAATGAATGGGCATGGTTATGTTCTAATAAAATTATATTTACAAAGACAGGCCATAGGCCAGATTTTGTGACCCCTTGTCTAGTAGAACAGCTTATTGCATTAAATTCATTGAAAGTTAGAGCTGGTGCTTGCGCTGCCCTCTCTTTCCTGAAAGAAATGTTTCATGGCCCACTGTTTTCTTAACCTAATTAGAGTTCTCCCTGAATACATCTTTTACTTTACAAAGGAAATATGTTATATGTAATGATGCCAGCTTTGATGTTAAATTTTGCTGCTTCAGTGAATGGTGAATTTCTGTACGTATAAGACAATAACTTCATATAAATGTCGATGACTTGATATCAGTGTCATGTGGAATATGACTCCAGGAGGGAAGCATAGCTCATGCCAGCAATCAGTTATAGCTGCTGAGTCCCCACCTAATCATGACTTTTAAGAACTTACCACTCTTTCATATTAGAATGATTTGGAAGCATCATCAAGCTGACCAATATATTAGATATCCAATTACGGTTGTACAAATAGTTTTTGAAGAATTCTACTTGGACCATAAATTTTTGCAAGTGACTGGCATATAATCTAAGTGAACCAAGACAAGGGATCTAATCAACTACTCCCAGGATCCTGCATGTCCAGAGTCTCCAGCCCAGAATGCCTTTCTGACAGCCTGTGTAATCAGCTCAGTACACAGCTGACTCCACCAAAAACTGGAGTCTCTCTGTATCATACTTCAATTAATTTTTGGTTAAAATTAGTAAAATTTTGACTCGATCTAACCTAAATGATAAATGTACTTTATTAGTTCATAAACATGAAAAGTCCAGAGTAAGGACTTGCTTCAGGTGAGGACTGATCCAGCAGCTCAAATCATGCTGCTAGAATTCCTGTTTCTCTCTGTCTTTCTGGTCTACCTTCTACTGTGACATCTTAATCCTAAAACTGGATCTTTTCATATTCAAAACATTGCTGCTAGTAGCTTCTGGCATATCTATTTCCTTAGTCACATGCTACAGAAATGGGAATGTAGTTTTGTCCCAGTGTTCTCAGAAAAATCCAGAGAATTGTTCTTAGACCAGCTCAGGTTATTTGCTTAACCTAAACTAATCATGGCGGCTTGGCAGATGGGTTGCTCACGTAGGCTTAGTCGTAATCACATCTTCTAATGTTGGTGGTCAGAATGGAGTTGATTCTTCAGGGAAATTGAAGCTGTTGGAATGGGGAGAACTGATACATAAGGCAACAACCAACACAGGACCAACGAAGGTCCTCTGCATTCACTAGTGAGCAATTTGTGCAGGTTGTATGGCACTGCAAAATTAAGAATGCTTCCTGTACCCATACAAGTCACCTCTGTTCCCCACCTGCCACCAGAGGATGTGCTGCCTCCTTGCCTTAGAAAGCTTGCAGAGAGCTAGACCCAGCATGCCTACATCCCTTATGCTCTTGGCCATTTCCAGACATATTAGCTCTTCTGTCATTTGTCCTTTCATGTGCTCTCGTTCCATGCTTTACACCTGGCCAAACACCTTTCTTTTCTAATCCTTCCCACTATGCCCTCCAAAACTTCCACTGGGTGAGTAACATACTGCCCTCCCTCCTCAACCTCTTCACATACTCATCCCCAGCCTCCTCATGAGTCCTTCTCACACCTTTGAGCTGAAACTCGGATCTCTGAAATTCTAGATATATATGTCTATATCCAAATATTTGTTCCAACTTTCCATTTGATGGTCCTAGAGACACCTACAACCCACTGTCTTACAGATGGAATATTTACCTTCCTCAAACTCACTCCACTGCTGTGCTGACTTCAAAGTTCTCCATATATACACAGATATAGATGTGTGTGTGTGTGTGTGTGTGTTTACGCACATCATATTTATATTCTGGATGTAGATTATTGAACTCCAAGAAAAACAACTAATTGGTAAGATTTTAAAGCTATAATACTCTTGATGTGCTTACATTAATACTCATATTAATCACAAGAGCATTAACTTAAGAACATTAAATTCTTATATCACGGCTGGGCGTGGTGGCTTATGCCTGTAATCCCAGCACTTTGAGAGGCCGAGGCGGGAGGATCACAAGGTCAGGAGATTGAGACCATCCTGGCTAACACAGTGAAACCCCATCTCTACTAAAAATACAAAAAATTAGCCAGGCACGGTGGCAGGCGCCTGTGGTCCCAGCTAGGTGGGAGGCTGAGGCAGGAGAATGGTGTAAACCAGGGGGACGGAGCTTGCAGTGAGCCGAGATAGCACCACTGCACTCCAGTCTGAGCTACAGAGCAAGACTCCGTCTCAAAAAAAAAAAAAAAAAAAAAAAAAAAAAAAAAATTCTTATGTCATAAATCAAGAGAGGATATTATCAGTATGTCTCAAGAAGTGATAGCATACGTGCTCTGCAGGGTTTTAATAGATATGCTCAGAAGTGCTCCAAGCTAAAAGAGGTTAGGGACACTGGTTTAAACAACAGATTGCTCTGCTGCAGGACTTCTCAGGGCTTTAAATATGTTCATTCACACTGTGACTCTACAAGACAGGAAAAGAGTATGGAGCATTTTTAGTCTTTCTTTTTTTTTAGACAGTGGAATCTTCTCTCCCACTTCATCTACCTCCTCCCCTACACACACACACACAGACACACACACACACACACACACACAATTGTCTACAGAATAAACTTTGAGAAATATTTGCACTGGCTTGTCTGGTTCTCTTAAACCAATAGTATTCACCTTCTCCAGAATGTTTCATCCCAGTGATTAATAGTTTACTTCATATCTGAGATGAGTTTTACCATCTTAGAAAGCCACATTCCTCAGAGCTTAGAGGGAAATAAAATGAGGAAATTACCATCACGTGAAGCAAACAGAAAACAGCTGGAATCATTTCAGCAGACCAGAGAAGAGGGTAGCAGACACTGTTGATACCCACCCACTATCCATTCCTCCTTCCTTTTTCTTAGAGGAACCCTGACTTTGTTCAGGTATCAGCCTCTCCCCCATGAAGACTTGTGCCTTGAAAAACTTGACTCCATCTCCAGCCCCAGAAGTGGGCCTGATTGGGTTACTAATAATCTCATTCCCCTTGTCTGTGATTGGTTCAGCAATGGCACATGACCCAGTCCTGGTCAACATGTAAGAAGTCTGATTACCTTGAAGCCACCATGCTGTGAGGAAGCCCAAAATACACAGAGAGGTCATGTGTAGGGTCTCTGGGCATCAGTCCTAGCTGAAGGTCAGCCTTCACGTCATGCCAGCCTAGGCCTTGACATGTGAATGAGGAAGCTTCCAGATGATTTCAGCCCTAAGTTGTTTTAGGGACCCTCAGCTGAATTATCCCAGCCAGCTGAGGTCCTGGACATTATGAAACAGAGATAAGCCATCTCCATCATGTCTTGTCTGAGCTCCTGACCCACAATATTTGCAAGCATAATAAAGTAGTGGTTGCTTTATGCCACTCAGTTTCGGGGTAGTTTGTTATACAGCTATAAATAACTTAGTTTGGTTTCATAACTTAGTGGCTCATGGTCTAGGCCTCCTTTTTAAAACAAAAACAAAAATAAATAATTTTGAGAAGAGTTTAGATATTTTGTGATTCACCCTTTCTAGCTCTGATGCAATTGGATACACCCTGGTTGGAAATGGTGTTTGATATTTTTTCAGTTCAGTTTCCTCCATCTAGAATTCTGATATAGAGGTATAGATGCAGCTCTTGATACTCTATATCTGAAAACTGATGGAATGTTCTGAAATTTAATTCAGTTCTATTTTCTGTATATCTTTCTTGATAGGTTTTAATTGTTAGGCAAATTTTAAACCAATTCTTTATAGAATGTATAACTAATTAAAGTCAAAGTAACTCTCACTCTTGAGTTTTATATTTCATTGCCTTTGCCCTCCTACACTGTAGGAAACATTGAATAGTGCCAGGCTTTTGAGCATCTGGAAATCCTATACAATTCAGTCTGTGAATAAAAATATTCTACCATTTCCTGGCTATTTTGTTCTGTTAAATACCAAAATTGGGTTTATTCCTTTGTAAATGATGAAAAGGGGGCAGAAATGAATGTATATTTCTAAAAACATTTTTATGTTTTAGAAAGGACCATACTGTTTCATAAAATAGCTCCACAAATTAAGTAATTTTGAAAATCTGTTTCTGACTAAAACCCAGTTCTAAAAATGAAACCATTCATTGATTAATTCATGCATTCATTCAATAAATATTTATTGAGTATCCATTCTGTGCTAACCATTATGTTGGGTAATGGGAATTCAGAGGTGAACAAATCCAAAGATTTCTCTTGGAAGAATTCTAAAGAGACATAGAAAATGTTTTCCTGGTGATTACCCTCCCTGAGCTTGGTTTCAGTCCCACTTCTGCAACAGCTGCAGAAGGTCTCAGAAGCACATTTGCAATATCTCCAACTACTTTGTCACTGTTGGCAATAGGCAGGAAGAATCTTAGGTGGAGCTGTTCTTTTACTAAATTAAACAATGATCAAAACTGTGCTCATTTTTTCCATCACTAAATGTCATCTAATTTCCCCTGGCTGTTAAGACAGTGTGTTTGTGTGTGTGACAAATGCATGCAGGATCATACACACAGGAAAAAAAAAAAAAAAAAAGCAAATAAGAAAATATACTGAGTGAGGCATAATTTACCACACAGTTAAAAAACAATGTGTACTCAGCCCATAAGAGATATTTGCTACTTTAAGATGTTGCAAGGGACATCTGTTGATTTGCCTGACCACCATATGTTACTTTTCCTAGTAACATCACCCTGTTTTTGTCCAGAGAAACCAATTCTCAGTCTGTGTGTTTTGAGTGTGGTGAACCCTACACCCCAGTTCTAGGAGTAGCCATGTAACATAAGCTGCCAATCACCATAGGACAATCCTCAGGCCACTATGATTGGCTTAGTGGCAACCACATGACTCAAGCTAGTCCAATCAGAGCTTACTCCAAGATACTAAAACAGCCTGAATAGAGGCACCTGGTCTTCCCAAGTTGCTCTGGGATTGCTGACAGGATATGATGTATCCTTGGGGCTCCTGGCTGCCATTTTGCTACTACATGGAAAGATTTATCCAGAAAATGGAGCCAACTCAGGAGAAGGTAGATCTGAGATAAAGAGAGAAAATCACATCCCACAGTATTTAAGTCATTTTGCCCACTCTGAAAATTTCTTAAAATTTGTTTTTTGCTGTTTTCTTTTTATTAGCAAACCTGCCAGTTTTAGTAACTTCTGTTTCTCTAGATGTTTATAAACTAACCAGTGTATATCTAGTACTTCAACATGCACTTTGCTTTAATAAGCTGCCTTTCAAGTCATTAGAGAAAGATTTAGAGGTTAAAGAATGATGTGGTAGGTAATTTATGTTTGAATCAACCTCCTCTTTTATAGACTATGTTAAAAAGTGCCTATAAATATTTCTTCTTGGCATCTTCAGCAATCTTAATGGGTTAAGTGCCCAGCATGTTCTATATGTGGTTCAATTCACAGTGATCTACCTAAGCAGGAATGGACTTCCCTCTTATTTACCATTTTGCTTCTCTTGTTTCCATCACTACCTCAATGTCTGTCTCCTCTGTAGTTCGGGGTGGTGTATCTCTGAGAAGGTCACTAAAATATACGTTCCTGGGCTGGGCGTGGTGGCTCATGCCTGTAATCCTAGCACTCTGGGAGGCCAAAGTAGGTGGATCACCTGAGGTTGGGAGTTCAAGACCAGCCTGACCAACATGGAGAAACTCTGTCTCTACTAAAAAATACAAAAATTAGCTGGGTGTGATGGTGCATGCCTGTAATCCCAGCTACTTGGGAGGCTGAGGCAGGAGAATCACTTGAACCGGGGAGGCAGAGGTTGTGGTGAGCCGAGTTGGCGCCATTACACTCCAGTCTGGGCAACAAGAGTAAAATTCCATCTATATCTATATCTATATCTACATCTATGTGTGTGTGTGTGTGTGTGTGTGTGTGTGTGTGTGTGTGTGTGTTCCTGCCCTTAAGCCGTTGTTCCCACCAGGGGCTTAAAGATTTTGATTCCTGTAAACTCAGGTGGGAATCCAGGAATACCCATTTTTTTCACAAGAGACCCAATAATCTCACATGAGGCACTCCTTATTAAGTACTGGTTTAAGGAATTAGAATCCTAGGGGAGAATGACTGGAGGGATCTTTATATATAATCTAGTATAGTCTTAACCTCCAATAATAATTTCACAGGTTGAGACTCAGAAGTGAAAGCAAATGGTGTCAGCACTAGAATACAAGTCTGTTAAATTTGTCCAAAACCCTTTCCACTGCACTTGTATGGTCTTCACATTCAAACCTGAAACAGAACGTAGTTGTACTCTCCCCAACAGTCTTAACTCAATATTAAATTTTTAGAAAAAGAAAGAGGATACAAGAATAATGTGAGACCTCTTAGCTAGTATAATGCTATCCTGATGTGGTCTCTGATCAGTTCTTTTGCTTGTAGGACAGAGAACATCTGTAATGATAACCTGGCTGCAGTTTATTGAGAATATAATATGTGCTAGGCACTGTACTCATAGATGTATTCTTCCTTTTAAAGTTCAGGCCGGGCGCGGTGGCTCAAGCCTGTAATCCCAGCACTTTGGGAGGCCGAAACGGGCGGATCACGAGGTCAGGAGATCGAGACCATCCTGGCTAACACGGTGAAATCCCGTCTCTACTAAAAATACAAAAAATTAGCCGGGCGAGGTGGCGGCGCCTGTAGTCCCAGCTACTCGGGAGGCTGAGGCAGGAGAATGGCGTGAACCCGAGAGGAGGAGCTTGCAGTGAGCTGAGATCCAGCCACTGCACTCCAGCCTGGGCAACAGAGCGACACTCCGTCTCAAAAAAAAAATAAAAATAAAAATAAAAAATAAAGTTCAATCATCCCTAGAAAAAAGGCACTAGCACTGCCTCTGGATGTGAAAAGTGAAGTGAAGTAATTTGCCCCAAATCACTAAGCCAGGATGCAACTGTGATTTCAATCCCAACAGGCGCTGGTAGCATGCCTTTCTCCCTCTCCTTCTTTCTCTTTTTTCTTTCTCTCCATCTCCTCCTCCTTCTCCTCACCAAGGACTAGACCCTTGACCTCAGCTGGCAAACCTGTAAATATGGACCATTTGTCCTAAGACAGGAGTGGCTGGCAGTGTACACCATCACCATCTAGTACTTTAGAATGGGGTCAAAGCTTTGTCTTTGCCAACAGAGCACATGTTCTAAAATTAAGTCTTGGAAAGTTCAGCTGCCTGGGACATGTTAGAGATCGTTGAGCTTGAATCTCTGGAAGTAAAAGGCAAAGTCTAGGATATACTTAATGATGAAGATGGTAATGATGATGAAGATGATGATGATGATAAAAAATAACACCCATTGAGAGCCCATGATGCACTGGATGTTTCTCAGGGTTCTGTATCCATGAACTGAGTTACTTGCCCAATCAGGATGGGTAAATTCCCAATTTAGAGTCTTTGGAAGTATCCAGAAAGAACATGTCTCATGCTTCTTTTGCATTTCTCCAAGTCCTTGAGGACAATATGGATATGGAGAATAACAACAATTGATTACTAATATGTTCTGAGAAGGTACTCTATGTGCTGGATACCTTTAGCCCTTCGAAAGCATTATGCCATTTAACCCTACAATCATCTCATGAGTTGGTTATTGTCATTAACTCTACTTGCAGATAAAGAGGTTACATAACTTGCCTAATGTTATTGCCCAAGTTGATATCAAAGCCCTTGCTCAAACACACTTACTAAATCATTCAAGAGAGGTACTTTATCTCTTCCAGTCTAAAAGTGCTGGAAGACTCCATGAATCTTTGTCAGACACTCTAAGAGCTTGATTATCTCCTTATAGAAATAAGGTATCTTAATATGGCCCTCAGTGGCCGAGAATGCTTCTGTAATGTTGTGTCTGGAGTTGTCATGAACGTTTTCTATGACACCAGAATGCAATGACATGATCCAAAGATGAGAGGCTAGATGGGGTCAAGCCAGGGCTCAGCTTTGCCTGAAGAGAAGGCAACTTTGTATTGTTTGTGTGTTCCCAGAGAGTTTCTGATGTGGAGTCCCTTGGACATAACCACATGACTCCCTTTCAGAGACTAGGTTATAATTCCTCAACAAAAAGTTACCAAAAAGTAAAATTTAAAAGCCATCTAGCCACATATCCTGCAAATATAATTTTAATAGATTTCTTTCCATTAAGATTTCATTCTTTTCCTTTCTGTCTCTTCCTGACAATGCAGCTCTCCTGTCTGATTTCCTGTCTGTGGTTTTGAGTTGGGTTAGAGTGTGTGGGCTGAGCATGTAGCCCACAGCGAGCTCCCTCCCAGTGCCATCTGCACACCTCATTTGACACTGAATCATGCATTCTTCTGTCTTAATGTGTCTCTCATATTGCAGCTTGTATTGTTATTGAAACTTTTGTGCATTTAAGTCCTGTCTCTTCAATTAGCTCATAAGTTCCTTGAGGTCAGGGACTATGATGTATACTTCTTTGCAGCCTCCATATGCTGTTAAGGAAATTGCCAGTGATACATGTTGAAGGAAGTCTCTGGCATGCTGCTGAGTTCTGCCCCATGCCTTTCATATTGTGGTGCCTTCAGATCTTTATAAACTTGAAGCGATCTCTTTGTTCAAAGCAAGGTGATAGGACCGAGGAAGGCGCAGTAAGGAGTGATGAGTAAGGACCCAAATGCTTTGGTTGGTAACCCAGCTTCATCACTCATTAACTGTCTAACTTCAGCAAAGTTTTAAACCTCTTCCTAGCTTAGTTCTTCTTGCCTACATTCTAAAGTTGACTGAAGAATTGAGTAAATTAACACATGTAAATTGCTTAGAAGAGGCCCTGGTAAATGCTCAATAAATGATGGATATTGTTCCTCTTATGACTATGATCAATGCCCTTCAGCCAAGGACCACCAGGAAAATACTGTTGTGGAACAAGTTGGGTTTGTTACTAATTTCAGTAAGAGAGAATGCACACCATGAGGAATTATAAGCCATCTCAGTAAGAGAGTGTTAGAAAGGACTTGTTGTAGGGCACAAGCTTGTGTTAGGTGATTTGGGAGAGAGTTTAAGGAAGCAGTTTTCCTCTGAATTGGTGCTGTCAGGAAGTAGGAATAATCCTATGATTCAGTATCTAAAGAAATCTTACTTAGAGGGAGAGACTAGATGGAGGTTGAGTATCTAAATCAGTCTTATATAGAAGAAGGGAATGCCAGAACAGTTCTAAGGCTGTAATTGATTAAGAAGTAGCAATCATTCACATTAGCCAGGAAGGAGGGGAGATTGAGCATTTTTGCAGTTTGGAAAATGCTGAAGTTTTTCTGTGTTCAGACAATATTATGGAATGGTCTTGTTTTTGTCTCACTCCATCGTGGTCACAGAGTGACCATGTCTGAGGTTGATGCTCTTTGAAATTCCTTACATTCCAAAAGGGAACATCAAGGCCTAGCTGACAGTACTAGATCAGCTCCTGGATGTCTTGCTCAGCTTTTCTCTTTCTTGGTATGAATAATGTAATAGTAATAGCCACCATATTGGACACTTTTTACTTTCCAGACATTGTGCTGAGCAGTTGACCTGCATTAGCTAATACCATTCTCACAACCACCCAGTACAGTAGGTACCATCATTAACAATCTACAAATGAGGAGACAGGCTGATGTGGTTTGGATCTGTGTCCCCACCTAAATCTCATGTTGAATTGTAATCCCAGTGTTGGAGGGGGTCTGGTGGGAGGTGATTGGATCATGGGGGTGAATCTTTCATGAATGGTTTAGAACCATCCCTTTGGTGCTGTTCTCATAATAGAGTTCTCATAAGATCTGGCTGTTTAAACATGTCTAGCACCTTCCCCTTCTCTTTGTCCCCACTGCTCTTGCCTTGTAAGAGGGCCTATTTCCCCTTTGCCTTCTGCCATGATAGTAAGTCCCCTGAGACATCCTCAGAGGCTGAGCAGCTGTCAGTATTATGTTTTCCGCATAGCTTGCAGAACCTGTGAGAATTATACCTCTTTTCTTTATAAATTACCCAGCCTCAGGTATTTCTTTATAGCAATGTGAGAATGGACTAATACATAGGCCCAGAGAAACTGAACAACTTTGGCCGAAATTATAGAGCTGGGAATAGGTGAAGTTTTATGAAAATCCAAGACTGTCCACCTCCACATAGTCTCTGATGTTCAACCTTATGAGAGCAAAAGCTTATTGAGGACTTACATTGCGCCTGGTGCTTTGCAAGTATTATCTCATTTATTCATGATCCTTTGCTATAAAGAAACTTGTAATCTGGTATGAGATACAAGACTAATGTCAACATCTGCAATATATGGCAGCTTATGATCCAACTATGTTATAAATGTGTAGAGGAAGAAGTGATATATTCATTTGCTCAAAAAATATTTGTTGAATTTCTCCAACATGAGGCATCATGTTAAATGTGAGATCTACAGTTGTGTCAGTGAGATATATTCAGTTCATGACCTCTTGAAAATTACGTTTTTTGTGGGAAAGAGAAACATTAGACAATTAAACACATAAATATGCAATTACACATTCAGAAAAAGTGTGTGAAGATAGAGAACACATCTTAATAGTAGACAGTAACAGTACTAGAGTAGGGCAGATGTATAGCTCTACTGGGTGACAGGGAAGGACCTCTGGAGAAGTAACATTTCAGCTGAGACCTAACAGTTGCCAAGGAGGCAGCTTCCAGAAAAGCCAAGGGAAGAGCCTTCCAAGCAGTGGAAATACAGAGTGGAAGGGATGTATGACTGGAATACTCTAGGGAAATCCTGGAAAATGAAGAAGATCCAGGGTGGCTGGGTCATCATGGCTTGGGATGAGATAGGGAAGATAGCCAGGCAGATCATAAGGCAAAAGGATGCAAAATTTTCTCCTCCATTCAATGGGAAACCATTGAAGGCTTTTAAGTAGGGAGATGAATTAATTCCAAACAAGAGTCTGAAGAGGACTCAATGGCAGAGGAGAATTGGAGTTGGGCTGTGGAGGAGGAATATTATCAACACAAGTAGAGAGTGGAGGAGGAATATTATCAACACAAGTAGAGAATGATATACCAAAAAGAAGTAGACAATGTGAAAAAAAGGCACAGAGTCCAGGAACCACCAAATTGGTGTCAAGATTGGTGAGTTAGTCTGTGTCCCTGAGAGAAGTGTGCGTGCTGACAGTGCAGGGTGGAAGTGAATTCTGAAAGTTGACCTTGGCGTTAGACTGTTGGACATGAAGTTCAAGTTTCTATAGACAGTGGGGAGTCATGGCATTGAGGGTCGTAGACTGACAAGTGGAATAAGAGACCTAATTTATACTTCTCCTTTGTGCTTTCTTATTTTTATGGATTGGTTTGAGTACTCCTTGGCTTTTCTCAGATCAAACCCAGTGATAACAGAGCCAGAAGGACAGGTTAGGTTTTTTTATAAAGGCAAAGCAAACAAACACAACCTTTGAGGCTTGCAATATTGAAGAGATTCATTTTCCTATGTTGCTAATGCTTTGTATTATGATTACTGTTATAAATTAAGTAGTTATTCTCAAAAAGCCTCAGACTTTTAGGTTTTGGCTGGCACTAGAGAAGTCTGATCAATACTCTGGACAAATATGTGGCTTTTCTATTTACTCAACAAGAATTTTTGAAAAAAAACCTGTCTTTTCATAATATTGTCATTTTTGCCCGGTTTAAAAGTTCAAGTAAATACCCAAACTTACTGCAACTGAATGGGGCTTTATCCTCTGTTTGGACAAAATACCAATATGGCTGTGAGACTGGTGTCTGTTCTCATGACAGGAGCATGTGAAACTGCAGGGGAGAAGATTTCTGACATGTTATTTTGTGACTGGGAGCCATATTATTGTAATTGTTAGAATTATTATTATTATTATACTTTAAGTTCCAGGGTACATGTGCACAATATGCAGGTTTGGTATATGTGTGCCATGTTGGTTTGCTGCACCCATCAACTCATCATTTACATTAGGTGTTTCTCCTAATGCTATCCCTCCCCCAGAACCCCAGACCCTGACAGGTCCCAGTGTGTGATGTTCCCCGCCCTGCGTCCAAGTGATCTCATTGTTCAGTTCTCACCTATGAGTGAGAACATAAAGTGCAGTGTTTGGTTTTCTGTCCTTGTGATAGTTTGCTGAGAATGATGGTTTCCAGCTTCATCCATGTCCCTGCAAAGGACACGAATTTATCCTTGTTTATGGTTGCATAGTATTCCATGGTGTATATGTGCCACATTTTCTTAATCCAGTCTGTCATTGATGGACATTTGGGTTGGTTCCAAGTCTTTGCTATTGTGAATAGAGCTGCAATAAACATACATGTGCATGTGTCTTTATAGTAGCATGATTTATAATCCTTTGGGTATATACCCAGTAATGGGATTGCTGGGTCAAATGGTAATTCTAGTTCTAGATCCTTGAGGAATCGCCACACTGTCTTCCACAATGGTTGAACTAGTTTACAGTCCCACCAACAGTGTAAAAGTGTTCCTATTTCTCCACATCCTCTCCAGCACCTGTTGTTTCCTGACCTTTTTAACGATTGCCATTCTAACTGGTGTGAGATGGTATCTCATTGCAGTTTTGATTTGCATTTCTCTGATGACCAGTGATGATGAGCATTTTTTAATGTGTCTGTTGACTGCATAGATGTCTTCTTTTGAGAAGTGTCTGTTCATATCCTTCACCCAGTCTTTGATGGTGTTTCTTTTTTTCTTGTAAATTTGTTTGAGTTCTTTGTAGATTCTGAATATTAGCCCTTTGTCAGATGGGTAGATTGCAAAATTTTTCTCCCATTCTGTAGGTTGCTTGTTTACTCTGATGGTAGTTTCTTTTGCCGTGCAGAAGCTGTTTAGTTTAATTAGATCCCATTTATCTATTTTGGCTTTTGTTCCATTGTTTTTGTGTTTTAGTCATGAAGTCGTTGCCCATGCCTATGTCCTGAATGGTATTGCCTAAGTTTTCTTCTAGGGTGTTTATGGTTTTAGGTCTAACATTTAAGTCTTTAATTCATCTTGAATTAATTTTTGTGTAAGGTATAAGGAAGGGATCCAGTTTCAGCTTTCTACATATGGCTAGCCAGTTTTCCCAGTACAATTTATTAAATAGGGAATCCTTTCCCCATTTCTTGTTTTTGTCAGGTTTGTCAAAGATCAGATGGTTGTAGATGTGTGGTGTCATTACTGAGGCCTCTGTTCTGTTCCAATGGTCTATATATCTGTTTTGGTACCAGTACCATGCTGTTTTTTACTGTAGCCTTGTAGTATAGTTTGAAGTCAGGTAGCATGATGCTTCCGGCTTTGTTCTTTTGACTTAGGATTGTCTTGGCAATGCAGGCTCTTTTTTGGTTCCATATGAACTTTAGTTTTTTCCAATTCTGTGAAGAAAGTCATTGGTAGCTTAATGGGGATGGCATTGAATCTATAAATTACTTTGGGCAGTATGACCATTTTCATAATATTGATTCTTCCTATCCATGAGCATGGAATATTCTTCCATTTGTTTGTGTCCTCTTTTATTTCGTTGAGCAGTGGTTTGTATTCTCCT
Source organism: Papio anubis (assembly GCF_008728515.1). Lineage (NCBI taxonomy): Eukaryota > Metazoa > Chordata > Mammalia > Primates > Cercopithecidae > Papio > Papio anubis. Next base: position 151,095,762 of record NC_044980.1, read on the forward strand.
TGAAGAGATCCTTCACATCCCTTGTAAGTTGGATTCCTAGGTATTTTATTCTCTTTGAAGCTATTGTAAATGGGAGTTCACTCATGATTTGGCTCTCTGTTTGTCTGTTAATAGTGTATAGGAATGCTTGTGATTTTTGTACATTGATTTTGTATCCTGAGACTTTGCTGAAGTTGCTTATCAACTTAAGGAGATTTGGGGCTTAGACGATGGGGTTTTCTAAATATACAATCATGTCATCTGCAAACAGGGACAATTTGACTTCCTCATTTCCTAATTGAATATCCTTTATTTCTTTCTCTTGCCTGATTGCCCTAGCCAGAACTTCCAACACTATGTTGAATAGGAGTGGTGAGAGAGGGCATCCCTGTCTTGTGCTTGTTTTCAAAGGGAAAGCTTCCAGTTCTTGCCCATTCAGTATGATATTGGCTGTGGGTTTGTCATAAATATCTCTTATTATTTTGAGATACGTTCCATCAATACCTAGTTTATTGAGAGTTTTTAGCATGAAGGGCTGTTGAATTTTGTCAAAGGCCTTTTCTGCATCTATTGAGATAATCATGTGGTTTTTGTTGTTGGTTCTGTTTATGTGATGGATTACATTTATTGATTTGCGTATGCTGAACTAGCCTTGCATCCCAGGGATGAAGCCAACTTGATCATGGTGGATAAGCTTTCATTCGGTTTGCCAATATTTTACTGAGGATTTTTGCATTGATGTTCATCAGGGATATTGATCTAAAATTGTCTTTTTTGTTGTGTCTCTGCCAGGCTTTGGTATCAGGATGATGTTGGCTTCATAAAATGAGTTAGGGAGGATTCCCTCTTTTTCTATTGATTGGAATAGTTTCAGAAGGAATGGTACCAGCTCCTCTTTGTACCTCTGGTAGAATTTGGCTGTGAATCCATCTGGTCCTGGGCTTTTTTTGATTGGTAGGCTATTAATTATTGTCTCAATTTCAGAGCCTGTTATTGGTCTATTCAGCAATTCAACATCTTCCTTGTTTAGTCTTGGGAGAGTGTATGTGTCCAGGAATGTATCCATTTCTTCTAGATTTTCCAGTTTATTCGCATAGAGGTGTTTATAGTATTCTCTGATGGTAGTTTGTATTTCTGTGGGATCAGTGGTGATATCCCCTTTGTCATTTTATTGCATCTATTTGATTCTTCTTTCTTTTTTCGTTATTAGTCTTGCTAGCAGTCAATCAATTTTGCTGATCTTTTCAAAAAATGAGCTCCTAGATTCTCTGATTTTTTGAAGGGATTTTTGTGTCTCTATCTCTTTCAGTTCTTCTCTGATCTTAGTTATTTCTTGCCTTCTGCTACCTTTTGAATTTGTTTGCTCTTGCTTCTGTAGTTCTTTTAATTGTGATGTTAGGCTGTTGATTTTAGATCTTTCTTGCTTTCTCTTGTGGACATTTAGTGCTATAAATTTCCCTCTACACACTGCTTTAAATGTGTCCCAGAGATTCTGGTACATTGTGTCTTTGTTCTCATTGGTATCAAAGAATATCTTTATTTCTGCCTTCATTTTGTTATTTACCCAGTAGTCATTCAGGAGCAAGTTCTTCAGTTTCCATGTAGTTGTGCAGTTTTGAGTGAGTTTCTTAATCCTGAGTTCTAATTTGATTGCACTGTGGTCTGAGAGTTTGTTGTGATTTCTATTCTTTTACATTTGCTGAGGAGTGCTTCCAATTATGTGGTCAATTTTAGAATAAGTGTGATGTGGTGCTAGGAAGAATGTATATTCTGTTGATTTGGGGTGGAGAGTTCTGTAGATGTCTATTAGGTCTGCTTGTTGAAGAGCTGAGTTCAGGTCCTGGATATCCTTGTTAACCTTCTGTCTTGTTGATCTAATATTGAGAGTGGGGAGTTAAAGTCTCTCATTATTATTGTGTGGGAGTCTAAGTCTCTTTGTAGGTCTCTATGTACTTGCTTTATGAATCTGGGTGTTCCTGTATTGGGTGCATATATATTTAGGATAGTTAGCTCTTGTTGTTGAATTGATCCCTTTATCATTATGTAATGGCCTTCTTTGTCTCTTTTGATCTTTGTTGGCTTAAAGTCTGTTTTATCAGAGACTAGGATTGCAACACCTTTTTTTTTTTTTTTTTTTTTGCTTTCCATGTGCTTGGTAGATCTTCCTCCATCCCTTTATTTTGAGCCTATGTGTGTCTCTGCACATGAGACGTGTCTCCTGAATACAGCAAACTGATGGGTCTTGACTCTTTATCCAATTTGTCAGTCTATATCTTTTAATTGGGGCATTTAGCCCATTTACATTTGAGGTTAATATTGTTATATGTGAATTTGATCCTGTCATTATGATGTTAGCTGGTTATTTTGCCCGTTAATTGATGCAGTTTCTTCCTAGCATTGATGGTCTTTACAATTTGGCATGTTTTTGCAGTGGCTGGTACTGGTTGTTCCTTTCCACGTTTAGTGCTTCCTTTAGGAGCTCTTTTTTTTTTTTTTTTTTTTTTTTTTTCCTTTAGGAGCTCTTGTAAGGCAGGCCTAATGGTGACAAAATCTCTCAGCATTTGCTTGTCTGTAAAGGATTTCATTTCTCCTTCACTTATGAAGCTTAGTTTGGCTGGATATGATAGTCTGGGTTGAAAATGCTTTTCTTTAAGAATGTTGAATATTGGCCTCCACTCTCTTCTGGCTTGTAGGGTTTCTGCTGAGAGATTCACTGTTAGTCTGATGGGCTTCCCTTTGTGGGTAACTCGACCTTTCTCTCTGGCTGCCCTTAACACTTTTTCTTTCATTTCAACCTTGGTGAATTTGATAATTATGTGTCTTGCAGTTGCTCTTCTCGAGGAGTATCTTTGTGGTGTTCTCTGTATTTCCTGAATTTGAATATTGGCCTGCCTTGCTATGTTGGGGTAATACCCTGAAGAGTGTTTTCCAACTTGGTTCCATTCTCCCCATCACTTTCAGGTACAACAATCAGACATAGATTTGGTCTTTTCACATAGTCCCATATTTCTTGGAGGCTTTGTTCATTTCTTTTTACTCTTTTTTCTCTGACCTTGTTTTCTTGCTTTATTTCATTAATTTCATCTTCAATCACTGATACCCTTTCTTCCACTTGATTGAATCAGCTATTGAAGCTTGTGCATGCATCACAAAGTTCTAGTGCCATGGTTTTCAGCTCCATCAGATCAGGTCATTTAAGGTCTTCTCTACACTGTTTATTCTAGTTAGCCATTCATCTAATCTTTTTTCAAGGTTTTTAGCTTCCTTCGATGGGTTCAAACATCCACCTTTGGCTCAGAGAAGTTTGTTATTACTGACCTTCTGGAACCTACTTCTGTCAGCTCATCAAAGTCATTGTCTGTCCAGCTTTGTTCTATTGCTGGTGAGGAGCTGCGATCCTTTGGAGGAGAAGAGACGCTCTGATTTTTAGAATTTTCAGCTTTTCTGCTCTGGTTTCTCCCCATCTTTGTGGTTTTATCTGCCTTTGGTCTTTGATGTTGGTGACCTACAGTTGGGATTTTGGTGTAGATGATCTTTTTATTGCTGTTGATGTTGATGCTATTGCTTTCTGTTTGTTAGTTTTCCTTCTAACAGTCAGGTCCCTCAGCTGCAGGTCTGTTGGAGTTTGCTGGAAGTCCACTCCAGACCCTGTTTGCCTGGGTATCGCCAGCAGATGCTGCAGAACAGCAAATATTGCTGCCTGATCCTTCCTCTGGAAGCTTTGTCCCAGAGGGGCACCTGCCTATATGAAGTGTCTGTCAGCCCCTACTGGGAGGTGTCTCCCTGTCAGGCTACACAGGGGTCAGGGACCCACTTGAGGAGGCAGTCTGTCCATTCTTGGAGCTCAGACGCCATGCTGGGAGAACCGCTGCTCTCTTCAGAGCTGTCAGGCAGGGATGTTTAAGTCTGCAGAAGTTGTCTGCTGTGTTTTGTTCAGCTATGCCCTGCCCACAGAGGTGCAGTCTAGATGCAGTAGGCCTTGTTGAGCTGCAGTGGGCTCTGCACAGTTAGAGCTCCTGGGCTGCTTTGTTTACCTACTCAAGCCTTAGCAATGGCGGATGCCCCTCCTCCAACCAGGCTGTGGTCTCACAGACCAATCTCAGACTGCTGCACTAGCAGTGAGCAAGGCTCCGTGGGCGTGGGAGCTGCTGAGTCAGGCACAGAAGAGAATTGCCTTATCTGCTGGTTGCTAAGACCTTGGGAATAGCACAGTATTTGAGCAGGAGTATCCCCTTTTTCCAGGTAACCTGTCACGGCTTCCCTTGGCTAGGAAATGGAAATCCCCCAACCCCTTGCACTTCCTGGGTAAGGTAATGCCCTGCCTTGCTTCAGCTCGCCCTCCATGGGCTGCACCTACTGTCCAACCAGTGCCAGTGAGATGAACCAGGTACCTCAGTTGGAAATGCAGAAATCACCCGTCTTCTGCGTTGATCTGGCTGGGAGCTGCAGACCAGAGCTATTCCTATTTGGCCATCTTAGAACACTTGCCTATTAGAATTATTTTTAATTGTAAGTACCAAACCCATTTAATCTAGCTGAAGGGAAAAATCAGGGGCATTTAAATAATTAAGAGTAGAAGGCACCTCTCATTTTCTTATCCATAGCATCTTTCTACCTTGCATATGGTGACCATATATCAGTGTCCTTTGGGAAATCAACCCTTCCCATCTTAATCCATGGGCTTCAGCAGAGCTAACTTTTCCCAAACATGAGTCTGGCCATGTGATTCAGGTCTGTCAGCCAGTATCATCTTCTCCTAAGCCCCAGGTATTGGCTTAGGATGGTCAGTTTGAGCCATTGAGAAGTACTAAGATTTTTACTGGCAGTCCTGAAAATATGGTCTCACTTTACTACTGAGAATAAATCCAACAGGGTATAGTGCAGGGAGTTTCTGGCAGCTATCTCCTGTATGCGAGGGGTGAGCCTGCCAGAGAACCAAGAGAAAACTCTGCTAGAGAACTAGAGTTCAACAGTGGAGAAAGAGAAACAGTTCTGTTGCTTGAGCCCTGGATCAAGCAGTACCTGAGGCTGAATATACCTCAAATTGTTCACTGATATATGAAAGAGTAAACTTTCTTTTGCTTAAACCAATTTGGATTGTCTTTTCTGTCCTTGCAACTAAAGGGTACAAGGGAGTGGAGGGAATCTTATGAAACCTAAGAATGGAAGTCCTGATGGGTATCAGAAAGGATCTGAAAGCAGAAAATAGAGACCCATACAGAACTCCATGCAGGCTTCTTTCTCTTTCCATCTCTATTTCTGCCTGGGTGCCTCTTCTTCCTTCTCTCCCTGCAGACTGACTTCCTCTCTTCCACAGTCACCTTCCCAAGACTCAGCTGCCAACAGACCCGAAACTCTCATTATTCCCCAGTCATTGGAAGAAATTAAGCAGTCTCTCTAGATCCCAATTCCAAATCACCTGGAGAGAAGACCTGAATGGCTCGAGTTGGGTTGGGTAGTTTTAAGAATAGACTCTTTCATCTGAGCTATTTGGCCGTGAATGGTTCCACCACTCCAAAACAAGTTTATTATCCTCACCCTAACACCACCTTTCGTTTGTCAGGTGTTTAGGGACAGAGGCATGATAGGCATGGTCAGAATGTTCTGTTGACATATGGGCATGCATGTCCATCAGTGAAGTGTTTCTTAACTTTGAGAAGAGCTATCAGTGGCCATCCCTGCACAAGCCAGGACTGGAGAGCTGACAAGATCAACTCTCAGTTTCCCCAGGACTGAGGTGTTTCCTGCAACAAGGAACTTTAGTGCTAAAACTGGCACAGTCCTTGGCAAACCTAAATAGTTGCCCTAGATTTGCTGGTTACAAGTCACATCATTATACTTAGGCTGGGGCAGAGTTTTAGCTTCATAAGACTCCAACTAAAATTGTAATGTCAGGAGCCATGCAGAGAAATCCAACCACCTTCTCCTTGTTCATGCCTCTGATAAGTGGCTCCTGTGTCCTGTATTTTTGGACATACCATAGTAATTGCTTATTAGCATTTCTCTGTGAGGAGTGAATGTTGATAGGCTTGTGGATTCATAGAGAAAGACCACTTCCTGACTTAGATCAGGGATGTAAAACTCAGTGAGGTGGCTGCACAGAGTAGGGGCAGAGGTAACATATCGTGGTATGCCTTTTCCCTGAGCCCTCGGTCCACTGCAGGAAACCTGACTGTCACTGACACTCTCAGGAAATGCAGGGATCTGCTAGAAGAGAGAATATCCAGTTCTGCTTCCCTTTCCATCCCCTTCTCACTACCCTTTAACCACGAGGCCTATATCAGCATCATGGAAGATTTCAAGCTAACATTCTTGTGTTTCAATTCAGAGATTGGTTCCCAACTCTAGCTGCATATTAAAATCACTCGAGGAGCCTTAAAAATACACCAATGCCTCCTTCCTCTCCCAGACTAATTGGATCAGAACCTCTGGAGTAGGAACTCAGGCTTTCACATTTTAGAAAGTTTCCCAAGTGATTTTAATGCACATCCAGGCTGAGGATCTCTGGAACAAGGAACTGTTTAGAGAAGATGAGCTCTCTTGGTTGGTGAGCCAAATTCCTCAGCAAGGCTGCATTCTCATCTTAGGGTTGGGTGGAGAAAGCATAGCTAGTGTCCAGGTGTCCTGGGACAGCATTTCATCCTCCTGTCCCAAGGTCCCTGAAAGCCTGTCTCCCTGAGCTGACACTTATGCTTCATGTGTCACCTCTCTCCATGGCACATGATGCTAAGTTGCCTGTATTCACTTCTCTTTATCTTGCCCACTTAAGGAGAAGTAGGAAAAAAAGTTAGGACTGTGATGTGTGAAACCATTGCATTGCAGGTGGGCAGGAATCCAATCTCTTAACCATGAGAATATTCCAACTTCCCAGCATGGCACAGGTGTCCATTGTGTTCTGATTAGCCATGGCCCGAGGGGTAGGAGCCATTTAGGGTTGCTGGCCCGGGCTCCAGCCTCACCCTGTGTGTCAGAGTGAACAGTTTCTAGTGAAGGGGACCATTACGAACCCGATAAACATTCCAAAAGGTATCAAATATAGTCATTTTTTTCCAAAAAGAAATGCCATAGACAGAGACAAAAGGGACATTAGTAGGATTTCATCCCCTGTACTTGCCATCAAACTTAGCAGTCCTTCCAAACTCTCCCTCCACAATTTGATATTTGGTATGAAGGGAACTGTGTGTGTGGGAAAGGAGGTATATGGCAAATATGGGAAAATGCAGCAAAAGAAGTTTGTGTGAGGAGCTGGGAGGGCCTTGGGGAAGTGTTGGAACCTGCTTGCAAGCAAAATGTTTGGAGTTCACGTTGCCAAAAGAACAAGGGGGAAGAAACTCCATCCCCTTATCCCAACCAATGCCATAAACTTTAGGGGTGTAGGGATCTGACTTTGTTTGAATAGCTGGAATAAGGAGTTGTCTACTTGATCTGTCTTGGTGTGCCCCTCCGAAAAGCAATTAAACTCTTAGCGTCAGAGAATGACCTGCAGAGGGCCTTTATGCTGTGTCCTCCAGGCGCTCACCTTACCAGTGGAGAAACAGGCCCAGGGAAGGGGAGGGACTTACTATAAATGTCTCAGCTAGTTAGGTGTGGGACAAGGACTAGCTCCAATGTCTCCTGACTCTGTAGCCTAGCAAATTTTCTAATTATAGATAGGACTTACCAAAAAGACTTCCAGGAAATTCTTGCATCCTTGCCCGCTGCCAAGTGAACCCTGAATCCCTTCTCCCAAGAAAGATGTTTCCTCCCCAGCTGCTACCCACTTCCAACAGAATCAACTCTAATTCAACTCTATCAATGACTATAAGATAATCATTGAATCTATGGACAGATTTCAGTTTTGAAGACAATCTCACACGCATAATAAAAAATACCAAGGACTTTCCCCAGTTCTGCCATTCTGCAGTGTGGTTATTTATCATATACTCATATGTCCTTGTGGTTTTTTCTTCGTATGTTTAAATTCTCTTTTTCCCCAACAGTAAACCACATTCTTTCAGACCAGTGAGACATATCCACATGGACTAGTGAATATGACAAATTCAGTCATGTTTTCAAAGAAAAGCATTTTCATTATTTGAAAGTAACTCTATAAAGCCAGTTAGACTACATTTCTTATGAGAAGTCCTGAAAAGATCTGCTATAAGGAACATATATGTTCAGCAAATGTTTTCGAGTGCCTGCTATACACTGCTGTGATGATTGTTAGAATAACAAAGATGAAAACAGTTACTCCCTTCCTGAAGAAATTTACGGTGGAGTGGGGGTATAATAATTAGCTAGTCAAGGTGATAGTGTTTGTCCGACACCAGAGTCTCTAAGACAATTGATGAAATGAATCTTTTTCATGCAGATTAAATACCTTACAATCTTCTGCCTCAGAACTTTCTTTATGCTTCTAACATTCTCAGCAAACCTTTTCATGGTGGAAAGTAAAAGGGCAAGATCAGCCCAGCTCCAGTTCAAGGGATTGCAAATTCTGACTCAGTAAAGCAAGACTTGATGAGGTATTCCTTGCACACAGCAACCCCTCACTGAGCACATAACCTTTCCTGTACCGAATAATGAATCCACATATATGTGCTGGTCTGATGAAGGCAGCATATCTTATTGTCCTAACCTCCACAAAAGACACAAGGGTGTGTCTTCCATTGGCCCCATCTCTAAATCACCTCTAACCCAGAAGTCCCAGCCTGTCCCCGGGCAGAGGTCGGGGGGAAGGGGCTCCTGTTATCTGGCTTTGCTGATACGCCAAGCTAATGGCATGAAGCTCACTTGGCCTTCCAGAATGGAAGAAACAGAACACCAATTTAAATCATGAAAAAAGTCAGTGAATCTATCATCATTAATCTTGCTGTCAGTTTTAATTTTGGGGACATTACCTCACTCAACACCAGTTGAAAAGAGCTGCCAAAACCGATGATGTCATCATCACTAGCCGCGTCTGACCCTGCCTGCTGATTCTCAGAGCTTGGAGCAAGTTAATAAATCCCCTGGCGGTTGGACACACAGTGGAGTTTTATTACAATGAAGGTATAACCCATGATGTTGTTTCAATTAAATGGCCTGAGAAAATACTTTCTTGTGTTTAACAAAACTGTAAAACATAATTATCCTCATGCAATTGGGTCTGTTCATTGTGCTGACGTGATGATTATATATCCTCTTGCCCACCTCTCTCTCACACAAACACAGACGCGCGCGCACACACACACACACACACACACACACCCACACATCTCAGAGAGGAGAGGAAGGAATTTCAAACATGGATCTAAAGACAGCTGAAGATTCTGCATATATATCTTTTGTAGGTCACCACCTCATTGGTTGCTGCATATCTGCATAACAGCACTGAAGCATCCAGGCACTTTCTGTGTAAAAGGCAGTTGAGGGAAGTTGGGGCTTGGCATCTGAGCAGAACCTTGACTCTCTTCAAAAGGGGGCTGACACACTGGAGGAACCCTGGAGACCAGCAGCTGGCTCGCACAAAACTCGGACCGCATTGCTCTTCAAATATTTATGAATAATTTCCTTCAACGTGTTTGCTAACTGTTAGGGATATTAGTTTTTGCTGGTCTTCTTACTCATGGCCCATCTGAAGTCCCCTGGCCTGACCCTCCTGTGAAGTCATCCTGCTGAATGGGCGCCACCGGGTCGGGGCATTGCCATAGTGTCAGCCCACGGGGCCATAAACACAGGCTTTGCTGGATCCCTGCCCCTTCAACTAGGGGAGGCTGGGTGGTAAGGTGAGAAGGCGCCTTCCTTCCAGCCCATTTTCTCCAAAGCAGCAAGTTTCGAGAACATCATACTTAGTATATGGCATAGAAGAGGAATGTCCTCAAACACAACTTTAGGGTGATTGTCTCCTATCCTAAGTGCCATGTGTATGGTATTACTGCATGAATGTATACATGGACACACACACACACACACACACACACATATATTTTTAAGTTTTCAAGCAAAATGAGTATTAGTAAGTATCAGAAACCTGGCTTAAGTCCTCACGAGTCCCCTCCCTCTGACTTATTCCAAGTGATTCCTCCTAAACTCTTTCCCCCCCATCCCAGTGAGCTTCCTAAATGGCCTTCATCTGTCGTGCCAAATGGTACATTTGGCTTTGCACAGAGCACAAATAAGGATGTACGAAGCCCCTCAAGCTCGTTTTTCATGCCCATCTCAAAGAGGAACTGATCCTAGATCTCTAAGGGTAAGTGAACAGTACACAAATTCACTGTCCCTTTAGCCCTCCCAGGTGGAGGCCCTTTGAGGTTCTTCATGATTTCTTTAATGGTCTAATATAAAGTATATCCATGCACAAGATACATTGCCTGATGTAAAAATCTGTAACTGCATCCTGTTAACAGTTCCTGCTGTTTATGCAATATTATCTTGACATACTTGTTCAACCTCAATAAATATGCTTTTAATAACCATATAGTATTTAACATATAATAACTGTCTTATTAGCTCTAAATTAAATCCTGGCTCATGACACTTAATTTAAAGTGTGACCAGTGTTTCTCTGGCTAAGAAAGGATTTGAAACACCCATGGTGAGGACACTTCTTTTGGAAAGAAAAGAATATATAAAAATCATGTGCTTTCAAAGAAAGGAACAATAGATACTGAGGCTTAGGAGGGTGGAGGGTGGGAGGAGGGTAAGGACTGAAAAACTGTCTACTGGGTATTTGCTTATTATCTAGTGGCAAAATAACCTGGAACCAAGCTTGTCCAACCTGCCGCCTGCAGGCTGCATGTCGCCCAGGACAGATTTGAATGTGGCCCAACACAAATTCGTCAGCTTTCTTAAAACATTGTGAGATTTTTTTTCAAGATTTTTTTTTTTTTCTCATCAGTTTTCATTAGTGTTAGTGTATTTTAGGTGTGGCCCAAGACAATTCTTCCTCTTCCAATGTGGCCCAGGGAAGCCGAAAGAGTGGAATCTCCTGCCACCAAACCCCTGTAACATGCAACTTACCCATATAACAAACCTGGACATGCACCCCTGAAACAAAAATAAAAAAATATATATATATATAAAATCAAAATCATGTGTTTTCATGATGTGATTAAATTGCATTGTTTTAAATTCATTACATGTGTAGTCTGAGTGAAAATAACTCACAGTGGAGTTGCAGCAATGTAGGAAATTGACTAAAGGGTCATATTCAGAGCCCAAGTATTGCAAGCATGATGCACATGGATCTTTAAGGTATGCAAGACAAGGGTTAGGCTTATTTTATTTTATTTTATTTTATTTTATTTTATTTTATTTTATTTTTGTTCTTCATGCCCCTTTTCACTGCCCAGCATGAATGTGACAGACAGTACTGATTCTGGATAAAATAGTAAAGAACAAAATTCAGGTTGCAAAGCACTCACTTTCTTTGTAGGTAACCCCTGCCCTTTTTATTGTTGTTTTTTTCACTTCATTCATTTTTGCCCCTTGGTTACTCAGTTTCCCACCTAGGTGCCTGAAGAAGGCTTGTAGTACATGCTGTTATGCTTCAGTACTTTTTTTTCTTAATACTTTGATAATCCTCAGTGTGTAGGGGAAATGGACTGAAAGAGGCTTGCAGAGACCTGGCTGGGAAGACAGGTGCTGCGGTTGGGTTCTGGATGATGAAAATTGCTAGGCAGGGAAATTGCCCCAAAGAGCTTTGGAGCAGCAAGAGGCAGAGGGTGGGTGTAAGTCTCCGCCGGGGAAGCACTTACTCTATGGGGTTGGATGAAGTATGAGGAAGAGAAAGTCCAAGTGAGAGGGAGAACAAGCAAGCAAGAGAGATGGAGAGGGTGAGGCCAACTGCTGGAGGAGTTAAGGGAGGCTGAGCTGATATCAGAAAGGACTCCAAGAAGCAGGTGGCACTTGACCTGACCTCATGAGTCTTAGGATGGGTAGCATTAAGCTCTGATAAATATTAAGTAGAGCTCAGTTTCTTCCAGGCAAAGACTCTGTAGTCGCCCAACAGCAGCTCTAGCCTCACTCAGGAACTTGTTAGAAAAACAAGTTCCTGGGCCCCACTCCAGATCTATGGAACCAGAGATCCTGGGATGCAATTCAGCATTCTGTGTTTTAGAAATCCTTCTGGTGATTTAGATGCATGCATTGAAAAGGAGGGAGCAGAGAGATTGGGAGAGAAGTATTTCAGTGGACCCAGGCAAAAGATAATAGAAGCCTGATACTAGGGTGGAAATAGAACAGAGGAAATAGCTGGCAGGGACATTTCAGATATAGCACCTATAAGGAAGAAGGAGAAGTCAGGAAAAAAAAAAAGGCATGGATTTTTTCATTTTTTGTAATGTTTTTGTGCCATCAACGTAAATAGATGCCTAAATAATAAATAGTTTTGAAGAAGGTTGTTTGGTTTTTCTTTCCTCACTAGTTTTTGGCAGGGGGAAGTGTTTCTACCTGTGGGCCTGCTGAGTTTGAGCCGCTTAGCAAGGTAGAAGTGTCCAGCAAACAGCAGCAAAAGTGGGCTGTGGCACGGATGAAGGTCAGGCTTGGTGTTGTGGATTTATGAGTCATGCCCATCCAAGGCCTGGTGGATGAGGTCACCCGAGGAGGGAGAATGTGGTTTCTGAGACTAATAGCTTCCCTATGTATATTGATATCTATCTGAGTAATAATATTCATTTCTAGTGTAATAAAGACCCACTCAGCAGATGGTATCACATCATAAATAAGTCAAAGCAAACCCAAGACATGATCCTTGCCCTCTGAGAGGCTATAATTCATCTAGGCCCTCTTGGTTTGATCTGAGCCATATTTTCTTATTTATTGAGCACCATCTATTAGCTATGCACTATTCTAAGTGCTGAGAATAAAGCAGTGAACAAAATAATCACCCCTGCCAGCATGGAGCTTATTCTCTAGCAGAGGGATGCGGACAATAAACAAAACAAATACAAACGCAAAACAAGTGAAATATTTATGATGTCAGATGGTGGTAAGTGCTATAGAAAGAAATTAAGCAGGGAAGAAAAGAGGGATGCCAGATGGGAAAATTGCAACTTTAAATCAGGGGAGCTTTCTTGAGAAACTGGCAATTGAGGCCCCTGGTAATCCTTGGTTTATTGGGATGATTGATATGACTAGGGATGAAAATATAATGAGGGTAGTTCTGATCGTCTCAAAGCAGAGCATGATGCAAGGCTGTGCAGGGGGTGGTGGGAGGCAGGGAGTGGAGGTCTTACCAGGAGCACTTGGGGAACATCCCACTCCCTGGGGTCTTCTTTTTACGTCTACTTTTGGAGGCATTTGATCTCTGTCTTCTTCATCTTACTACACTTCCATTTGTTAAATTTCTTCCTTTCCAAAGCTCTTTCTCATCTTATTTTTCATTTGAAAGTCACAGAACTTCTGGAAAAATCTTAGGACTCAGGACAGGTGAGAGGCAATGGTTCCATCTTGTTGGTGTCTGCCCTTAAGTGACTATGGGACACTGGTTCTGTGGCATGTTAGTTGTTACCTGAAGATAAAATTCTGTTTTCAAATATGTTTGAGAAGTACTGAGCTAAACACGTTGAATGGATTACTGACTGTAGGACTTTACAAAATGTTTAGTGTACTACTGGGCATTGCAAATGCCCAAAGAAGGAAACAGTATGCATGGTTTCCCAAACTTATTTGGCCATGGATATCCTTTGTTATGGAAAATCTCTCAAGGGATTATTGTTCCTAGGTACACACTTTGGGAAACAGCCTGCTGCATTATATGACGATGGGCAAATCATTTAGCCCTTCTGAATCTTTTTCTTCTCATCCATAAAATGAGAGAGTTGGCATGCCGCCCAAAGAATGTTAATACTGCCACAGGGCTCTGTCCCTGGCCTTGAACTTGCTCAGAATTTTATCAGTGACCTCGATGAAGAGAAAAGAGATAATTATCACATCTGGAGATGGCACAGGGTTGGCAGGGGTGGCTGATAGGTCAGAGGACAGAATCAAGACTTAAACTTATCTTGACATGTTAGGATGATAGGCCAAACTATCTGCAGAAAATCTAATAAGGACGAATATATGGTTCTGCTTTTAGTTTCAGAAAATTGATTTTCAAAGTATAAGATGTGGGAGAGCAGCCTTGACAGCAGTTTACGTAAAAAAATAAAAAAGACCTGAAGATTTTGATTTACCACAAGCCCAAGATGAGCCATCAGGCAATGTGGCTGCCCTAAAACTGAACCCAGTGAGGTTTTATTAACAGAAATGATTCTATTCTGAGGGAGCTGTGGGTTACCCAGGGGCTGGGTCTTCTGATTACTTGCCACCTGCTGTGTTAATATCCAACATTTTTTTAGTGCATATTACATGCTTATCACTGTATCATGCATGTTATGTGTATCCTCTGATTTAGTCCCCATACTAGACATATAAGGAGTTATTACTATAATAATATCTATTGTACAGATGAGGACACCGAGGCTCAGAGATTGGTGTGGAGCCTGGATTTGAAAACTGTGGATTGTGTCTAGAGCCTGGATTATTTTGACTTCCACCAGGATGACAAGAGATCTGGGAATCATAAGATTTGAAGAATTGAGGGAATGGCTGATGTGCTGTTTAAAAGGAAAAAAGGGCTGAAAAAGAACATTATCTTCTAACATACAAAAGCTTTTCTGTTGAAGAGGAATAGACTCTTGCTGTGCCCCTTTATAGGGTGGAAGTAGAAATGGTTGTTAGAAGTCACAGGGAGACTTTTAATTTAATATAAAGAAAGACTTTCTAAAGACTAGACTGATCCAAAATGGATTGGAAAACCTCATTAAGTAGCCTTCTGTTTCTTTCTCTTTCTCTTTCGAAATATTTAGGTAGAGGTTAAACAATTATGGATGTTAGTTCTTGGTAAAATGTCAAACTACATTAATTGAGCTACTAATCAATTACTTTAGTAACTTTGTCGATCTGTTTGTCTATAATGCTCAAAAAACATTGGGATACACAAAATAATGTGACGCACTCCTTGCTTTCAAACAACTTCTTATCAAGTCAGGAAGACAGATATGAAACAAATGACAAGTGATCCTGGACTTGACAATGAATTAATTTGTGAGTTCTGCCTTCATGCCTTCTTTTTACCCTAAGTATCATATACCTGTCAGGGTCAATCAAAGCTTGCGTTTTGGGTGGTCCAATGGCTACAGAAGACATACCCTTTTGACAGTCAGGGATCACCTGCAATTCAACAGTGGTCAGGGATCACCTGTAATTCAACAGACTCTGGTACAAATGGGAGAGCAAGAGAACATTGAAGATGAGGAGAAAGAGAAGGAAATGGAAGCAGAAGCATTAGCCAAAGAAGTCTAAGTGTGGGACCATGCCACCAAGAAGCTGTTTGTCCCTGATGCTTTCAAAGGCATTAATGCACACTGAAACTTAGGGAATTTCCGAGACTGATGACCCTAGTGGGAATACCATGCCGGTTATGACAGCAAAAAAGAGCACCTATACTTCCTCCAGGGAAATTCACTTGGAAAAGAAAGAATATTCAACCCAACCTCATTGGATTCTTGTTTTAAGAAGCCTCATTCAGTCTAATCCATGATGAAACAATTCCCAGAAAGAACTTTTAGAGTATAGCATTTGTGTTCAGTGTTTTACTTTTATGTTATAAATACTTGCACAATTATTTTTTCAGGTCCCTTATATCATATTAGGCTTGGAATTTGTGTAGATTGGTGGACTTACTTAGAATAGGCTTTACTTTCTATGTCAAAGAGCCCATTGGACCCAAAGGTAGAGGTCCTTATATATAATGCAACGTTTACAATTGCAATGTATATAGGATACAACGGGGTGCACCAGCAAGGGGGAGACCTATGTCCTCTGAGATGGACAGGAGGTCAGAAATGGTTCATGATGAGGTGATGCTTGAAATACCAGTAGGACTTATTCACACAGACAAGAGAAAAAAGGACAACACTAGCAAAGGAAGTAATGGGCTCAACACCACAAAGCCTATGGTAGTACACCTTCCACCTCTCAAATTACTCCATGACCAGATCATCCTCTACCATCATTCTAGATAGCCATTATCTATCCAGGGTGATTTTAGGTGACTGTGCAAACTTGTGGCGTCAGATAAGACTGACTCTGAAAATGAAAAAGTCATTCTTTTAAAAATTCTCTTTTAATCTTTCTGATTGCATCAAAGAAAAAAGTCTTAGATTCACACTACTATGCATATGAATAGCCTTTTTAACAAAGAGAGGGAATATCCTCAAGTTTATTTCCCTGTTCCTCAGTTCTCTCATCTACAAAATGTGGACAACAATAGAGACCAGTTGATAGAGTGGTGTTCATTAAATGAAGTATTATCTATAAAGCCTTCAGAATAGCATCTGGCACATATTAAAGTCTCAGTAAGTATTTCCTATTATTATTTTTGTTTTTGTTGCTATTGTGTTCCTAGGCAAGCAACATTTATCTATTTAGAATGTAACAATATAGTTTTGTTTTGAATACATTCATTTTACAGTTAATAGTTGCCCTCTACATTTTGTAACTGATACTGGTTTCTTTTAAAATTAAGAACGTGGATAAAGCCAGGCAGAATGGGAATGAACACGTTTTGGGAAATACAGCCCCAGATGATTTGTCAGGGTTTCTGTAGCTCTAAATGTCAAAGACTGTACTGATGGAGGAGGGAGGCCCAGAGAGGACAGAAACTTTACCCAAGGTCACGGGGCTCATTAGTGGCAGAGCTAGGAGCAGATCCAAGACCTCCAGATGCACAGGCTCACGTTCTTCCCTCTGGAACTTGTTCATGGTCCAAAGCCCTGGGACTCTTCTCAACTGAGAGAGCCCTGTCTTGGCCTTGACCTGGCAAAAGGTGCACAGCCAGGGGTGCAGCCCTACAGAAAGCTCTGTTCACTCCTTCTGACTGCACTGAACCCTGAACCAAGTCCTAAAACCAACAGTTGCCTGCTGTAATATTCCTACATTCTTCCTGAGCCCTAACACCACGTTCAACACTGGGAATTTGGGTGGGCCCAGAGTGCCTTTAGTATTACTGCTATAATTCAAAACATCCAAATTATTATTTTCTCCATGAGATGAAGCCAGGAGAGTGCTGTTAAGTGGAGAGAAAAGTGTTTGTTACACTAGGCGTTCCAACAAAATGTCCTCCTTTGCTATTAAATCATAGCTTTTCTAAATGAAATGATATTTTGCAAACTTTGGCAGTGACCAAAGTTTGGACATTGTGCAGGGTCCAAACTTTCTCTCTCTCTCTTTCCAATTTTGTGCTTTTTCTCCATGTGGTCCAGAGAACTACTATTTGCTGGCTTTACTTTTCTCGTATGTCTTTCCTCATGACCCAAGTTGTCTACTTTCCCCAAAGACCTCAGATAACTTGATTTTCTACCCACAACTTGTCATTTTAATAAAGAGTGAAACTGATGAATAGAGGCTAGCGACTACAACCCATTACCCAAATGGGTTGTTTCTCAGAATCCCCCTTTCTTTTGAGTTAAGCATGAATGGCTACATGGAAAGAGATGTGCTTGTTACCATGATGCCCCCAAACAGAAAATTAATGAAGGTCTATTGACATGGCAATTAAACCTGCAAAGGCTGAAGGTGATCAATAAAATCTATGAAAAATGGCTTCAACCATATGAAACCCTCTACCCGACTCTTTTGTTCAGTCCTGTTTCCTGTGTGAACTGTACTGATGGGTACCCATCCATTTCCTAATCACCTCCACTGCCACCAAGAAGCTCTTAGTGGAATTGGCATTCTCAGGTCCCATCTTCTCTTTGATTTCTTGGTCTTCACTGACGTGGCCTGAACAATTCAGGAGCGTGGCTTCCACATCCTTAGCTCCACTTTTGGAGCTCAAAGGAGGATTCAGAGCCGAGGAAACCCATTGACAGGCCTGGGGCATGCATGAGCCTACAGCTGGGCTGCTGTCCTTCTACAAGACCCGGGGGACATGGAGTAGTACTGAGACTGCAAATCAGAAAAACTCTCCCTGCAGCCTGGCTTATATTGAGGAAAATTCCTGCTGGTGCATCAAAAGGCAGGAGTCTGCTCCCCTACTCACTGGCCACAGAGTACAGCCCATGCCTCTGCTCTCAGCGTCCTTGGGCAGTGTCTCTCAGTAGGCTTGCCTGTATCTCTCTTGGGCCCCCTTTCTCCCTTTCTTGCCAGCTCTCCTTCCTTATGCAGTTATCTAGGCCTGTAACATAACTTTGAAATGTTTGGACTGAGAGTTCAGGGCACAGAAATGGTAAATGAGAGCAACCCCATGTTTCCTGGCTTGGCCTGAGAATGGGAGCTTCTCATTATTCAAGTATCTTGGTATTCATTCATTCATTCATTCATTCATTCATTCATTCATTCATTCAACAAATATTTATTAAGAACAGTACAAAGCACCATTCTAGGAACTAACTGTGAACAAGACAGGCAAGAATCTCAGCCCTTATGGAACTAATATTCCTGGGATCAGGTCTGGCTTCATAATTTGTGGGGCCAGCGCAAATGAAAGTGCAGAGCCTTTGTTAAAAAATAATTAAGATTTTTCATGACAGTAACAGCAGAGCATTAAGTGAGGCATGGGGGCCTTTTAAGTGTAGCGCTCAGTGCAACTTGTTCAGGTTGCACACCCATGAAGCTGGCCCTGGTAGGGGTGACTGCAAAGTAAACACACGTGTCTCTGATGGATGAGCAGTCAGAAGGATGGGACCCAATACATTGACTTCCTACAGGACTGACAACAGTTGGATTGTTCTTTGATGATTCAGAAATCAAGACAGAATTTTTCTGGGTCTCAGGTCATCATTAAATACAGTTTATTGTTGCATAATTAAGGTATTGGCTTGTGAGCTCTGAGTAACAGGATGATAGGTTATGGAGAGTCAATGTGTTTGGAATAATAAACCCAAGAAAATGATACTTTTGAAGATTAAAACGAGTAGAGTTACTTCTCATGATTGCTTCCCACAACCTCCTGAAAATCCTCTAAATACTCAAACAAATAAAACTAAGCATGCTATGTGAATACAAAAACTGTTACAGCTGCAGATATAAATTATTCTGGTAGTGTAGGATAACCTGTTTTAAGGGGACCCAGTGGACTACCAGTGCAGTAAATAGGGTTAGAGGTTAATTTCTCAGACAATTCATGTAAATTCTGAATGTGATTTTGAATGCAGTGACGGCAGGTATCTGTGAACAGCTGGCTATTCTACAGGTTCCCAAATTTCAGCCCCTAAGCTTGGCCAGCCCCTTCCTTTACCCCTGTTCAAATGTCTCTTTTCCATCCAAAAGTAATGAAAAGAGGGCCAAGGATCTGACAATGAATTCTGTTAACTTCATTGTTGAAAAAAAATACCAAGAACATGATTCTGAGTTTCAAGCCCAACTAACAGGGAGGGAAACTCTAGTGGATGTGCTGGCATACATGTACTGGACTTTTATGAAAATTAAAAACAATCCCGTGGCCTTTGGAAATGAAAACCAATTGAGTAATAGCACTGTGTAGGAAAGATTTTGTTCTCAAGGTGAGTATTTCACAACTGGGGCCGTTCGGGGGCCCATGTGTTTCACAAGTGATGTGTGACTGAATGGAAACACGGGTTTTTAGTACTATCTCTGCTATGAAGTCAAGTTCCTAGCTCTCTCAGTTTCTCATCTGTAGAATGGGGGAGATAATAGCCCATCACTGAGAGTTATTGTGAGATTCAAATTAGCAACATAGATAAAAGTCTGTAAACTGCCTGTTGTTTTACAAATATTGGGTTTATTATTACTGTAATTGCCATTTTATTTATTTCTGTTTTCCAAGGTGAGCTCTTTGGGTGTTAAATGCAAAGATGGGATGAAGAGACATTGCAGGTGCAGCCCTCTGATTATTCACTTTGGGGGAAGTAGATCAAGGATATGATGTTGCCTGACAGTGATGGTTGAGGGCAGCTGAGTCCTGTCATGGAAAATGTAAAGGCCCTCCCCTTTTTCATTTCCCTCCATGAACTTCTGCCTGTAGTAATAAAGAATCCTGTGTTCCTGCCTGTGTTGCTTCATTTTAGGAGCTTGACTTTTATATGAATCTTTGTCCACGTGCAGCTGCCGACTATTGTTTCTGCCTCAGCTTACCATGAAGAAAAGGAAGTGTGTGACATTAAATGATTTGCCCAGGTCACCCAGAAAGTCAGTGATGGAGTCTATGAAAGAAAGGATAAGTTGTTTTTCTTCATTCTCTACCTCAGCCACAGGAGGAAATCCCAGCAAAGTGTCCAGGATGGTTCAATAATCAGCCCTCCTTCCTTCCCATGACCAGAAGCCACAGTTATTTCCATGAGGATGTTGGTGTTTGGCTTCCTTCCTGCCCCATTTGACTGAGTTGTCTTTGCTGTAGAGCTTGCTTTTCTGTAAGGCCAACGCTGTATCAGAACCCATGAATTATAAGCAATGTTCACTGTGTACCGAACCCTTAACACTAGGCACTGGGAGACACCATGAGGGGACCTAACACATCTACAATATAAAAATAAGCCTATGGAACAGGATTGGGGGAACCTAGAAAGACCTGCTCTGGGGAGCCATTTATACCTGGCTTTGAATCTCAGGGCAGTCACTTATCAACTCTGTGGCTTTGGGGAAGTTACGCAATCTCTCTGAGCCTAGCTTCCTTCACTTTCAAAATGGGACTTAGAGCATCTACCACAAGAAGAGTATTCTGAGAATTCAAGGACCTATTTATACATGTATATCTAAATGTGGGCATACATGGAAAACGAGATGAGAAACAGAAGGAAAGAGAGAAAGGGAGGCTAGCACATGTTTATCACAGGTTAAGAGTGCAATAAACATCATCTTAATCTTTCTTTTCTCTAATTGGCCTACTATTAATCTCAAAAATCTTGACCTCAGGACACTTCTCAAGGGCTATCATAAAACATTGTTGTTTTTTCTGAATTCAGCACTAAGTCGTGTTCAGAGAGAACTGTTTGTTAGTTCTTAGAGGGAAGAGTTAGTTTATGACTTCTTAAAACAGGATTAATGCCTGAGACCTAGTTTGCTCCAGAAGCACTGTGCTCCCATAGCACCCTGTACTCTCCCATCATAACCCAGAAGAGGGCTAGATGCTATCACTTGTTTCAATTTCTGTCTTCCCTGCCTGGCTATCAGTCCCCTGAAATCAGGGAGAGTGTCTGTCCTGTTCAATACCCACACCTAGCTTATGCCTGCCCATGCTAGCAAACCAATAAATGATTGTAGGAAAAGCTAGAAGGAGTCAAGTTGATGGGTGCAAAGTTTGAAATGGGTTATTAAAACGCTGTATGCATTTCAGGTACATTTCCATCTTTTTGATATTGATGTGCATAGGACAACCTGGCTCTCAAGGTTCTTCCCATAAAAGGAACAATTTTGGTCTTGCAGAACCATTTATTCTTTCATTTACTTAACAAAATACATTTAGCATCAACTACATGCCAAGGATTTTTCTAGGTGCTAGGATACATACAGAAGTCACCTAAAGAGACCTAAGGCAACTCTAAGAGATCACATTCTAGTGGGAGAAAGCAGGCAACAAACACATATACAATATGCCCAGAGCTGTGAAGGAAGATTAAGGTAGATAACAGGGTGGGAAAATGAGAGGGGTGCTGTTTTAGATGGGATTCTCAGAGAGGCCTCAGATAAAGGGAAATTTCGGCGGAGGCCTGCAGAAGTGAGGAACTGAGCCTGTGGGTATCAGAGGAAGTGGATTTGAGATAGCAGGATTGGCCAAAGTTAACTGTCATCATTGGCTTCCATTCTGATGGTGGTTGGAAGTCATAGGGGTGAGGGAAACTGTTGGAGCCAGCATGGTGATTGTGAAGGGAGCTTCATGCTTCTCAGTGCTAACTCAAGGCAACCCTGGCTTCTCTTTCAGGCAAATGCAGGTGGATGTGCTAGTCTTTGGGCAAGAGAAACTGTTGTGGCTTTGTTTTATATCTTGGCCAATATTCATACGAGGTTTTTAATGATGGAAAATGCAAATCTGCAGGAACGATTCCCACACTACCTGAAGGCCAAACACCTCTTTGCATTACCCAGGTTGCCAAAGGGCCTGGCCATGACTCCTTGGCTCTGAGTGGGTGCTGGCCAGGAAAACAGCTCTTGGGAGCCAACGAAGGCAGATGCCAGTCCCCAGCACCTCTAGTCCATCACTGATGAGGAACAGAAAAGGTATGAGGGGGCAGGGGAACATGACACTCATCCACAGAACACACACAGCAGCAGAGAGACAGTTAATCTTCCATCTAAAAGATTTTTGAGGCTGCTTAGAGAGAGGACATATTTCCAATTTCTCCTGAGAGGAGAAACTGATGGGAAAGTTGCACCTTCAGTCAGTCCCCAGCTCACAGAGAAGAGCCTGAAAAATCACACATGAGGAGATGTGAAACAGAACAACGGAGCTGAGAGCTCCTCTGAGAAACTTGGAGGCACAGTGGCAGCTGGAAAGCCTTGTTTTCCTCAGGTTTCCAAACTTCCCTCAACGAACTTCACTACTGGTCTCCGTCTGGTGTGAAATAATTAATTCTTTCAAATGACACATGGAGCCGCCGAGACCAGGGATGACTTTTCGTCATTTTAGAACCAGCAAGAAATGAATTTCTGCCACTCCTTTCTGGTTGTTTTGTTTTGTTGCTGTTTTTAAATCTGACCCTCCTCCCCATCAGTATTGATGCTGGCAGTTGAAAATGGGCAAGCGGTGCTGTATTTATTTGGGGAAAGCTTGCCCTCATTTACTGTTTTTATTTTACACCCAATTGCTTTGGCCACGGGACACAGTCGTCTGCTGATCTGAAGAGCCAATAGCTGTATATTCACTTATTCCCTAGTTCTGGAGGTGGTGCAGTGCTTGGGAAAAGTCTAGAATGGAAAGAAAGCATACTAGACTAGGGTGCTATGAGAAGGTCAACCAGGTTGAATGGCTGCTCTCTTTTGGAATTCTCTCACAGAGTCTTGGGAATTGTTCATTGATCCACGATTATGTTTACTAACTGCTGATATGTACTGGGTGTCAGGGTTATATAAATGGATAAAAATGTGATCCTCAAATTTTTTAATATAGATATATTTCTTTTATAGTGATAGGTTCTTGCTATGTTGCCCAGGCTGGTCTTGAACTCCTGGGCTCAAGTGATCTGCCCACCTTGGCCTCTCAAACTGTTGTGATTATAGGCATGAGCCATGGTGTCTGGTCAATCTTCAATCTGGAGATCAGAGATTGGTAGGAGACCACAGTGAAAATAGAAAACTGAGGAAACAGTAGTGTTGTTGGTGGTTATCTGCCTGCACTTTATTTATTTTATTTTTTTTTTATTTTGAGACAGGGTCTTGCTCTGTCGCCCAAGCTGGAGTGCAGTGGTATGATCACAGATCACTGCAACTGCTGCCTCTCGTGTTCAAGTAATCATCCTTCCTCAGCCTCCTGAGTAGATGGGGCTATAGGTGTAAGCCACCACAACCAACTCATTTTTGTATTTTTTGTAAAGACAGGTTTCACCATGTTGTCCAGGCTGGTCTCAAACTCCTGAGCTCAAATGATCCACCCCCCTCAGCCTCCCAAAGTGCTGGGATTACAGGCATGAGCCATTGCACTGGCCTGCCTGCACTTTTTCCCCTTGCTCCTTCCCTCTCTCCTTCCCTCACTTTCTTCCACCCTCTCTCCCTCCCTCATTTCCTTCCTCCCTTCCTGCCTACTTCCCCCTTCATCACACATTATTGAGCACTTAGCCTGCAGCAATTACCAATTTACAAACGCATAAGACCAAATCATTACCCCCAATCCACTGGCTTTTTAGTATCAGTCAATATTGAGTGAGAAATGGTCAGCTTTAGAGGACCATTGGCTCTCAAATTGCTAGCCCTTCATTTTTCACTCCTTCAGCCACAGTCTCTAGAAACATCTCAGTGGACTGTGAATGCTTCCTTAGGGCAGGAACCCAGGTTTTCTGATTCTTCTGTACCTCCTGTCTACCTGGCACAGCATAACAGCTCACTAAGTATTGAATGAGTGAGTGAATGAATGAATAATATATTCACATCACCATCAAGTGGCTGAAAGATTTGACAATCCACGGGAAAACTGGATCTTCATAGGTGTCCAAACCAGATAATTCAAGCCACAGTTGGAAATTTACTTTGGGGTTTGAATTATATGCCGTACACATAATTCACTAAAAATATGTGGCTTTTCTGTCCAGGAGGTTCTGAGACCCATCTAGGAGTGACATTTACTCAAAGTATTTTGGCAGCTGTTTTGGAACTTCTTCCATTTCTTGAAAGCTAGGTTTCAGAAAGAGAATATTTTACTGACTCTCACAGGGAGGGTCCTGCTTAGGCCCAGAGGGAGCTCAGGGATGTCCCAGGTGGAATCTCCCATGCCTGCTGCCCAGGCTGACCCCATGCCCTGCTGTGACGAGTCTGGACCTTTGCATTCTGGCAGCTTGTCTGTGTCATGTGACCTGGTGTGGTGAAAATGATGGAAGAAAATTGAATGTGAAGTTAGGGGCTCTTAGGGCAAATTGTGAAACTAGCTATGTGATCATGAGCCCTATATAGTTCCCTATTGGTGTTGTAACAAATTATAACAAACATAGTAGCTTCAAACAGCACAAACGTATTATCTTACAATTCTGGATAGAAGGCCAAGACAAGTCTTAAGAGGCTAAAGTGAAGACGTCAGCAGGGCCAGTTCCTTATGGAAGCTCCAGTAGAGAATTCATTCTTTGCCTCTTTCACTTCTAGAGGCTGCCGGCATTCCTTGGGTCTTGGCCACATCCTTCCAGTCTCTGCTTCTGTGCTCAGAGCACTTTCTTCTCTATCATAATCAAATCTTCCTCTGCCTCCATCCTATAGGGACCCTTGTCCTTATGGAAGAGGATAATCTCTCCATCACAAGATCCTTAATTCAATCACATCTGCAATGTCTTTTTTTTTTGGTATAGGAAGTAACATTCATGGTTTCCAGGAAATAGGATGTAGAAATTTTGAATGTGGGGTCATTATCTAGCCAATAACAAGCCCTTTAATCCTGATGAAACTGTCCTCATATACACATAAAATGATATGAAAATTAATAATTATTTACGCTGTGTTCTACATCACTCTTCTACTGTAAAGACTATTAAAACACACAGTTTTGGCTAGGCATGGTGGCTCACACCTGTAACTCCAGCACTTTGGGAGGCCAAGGCGGGTGGATCACCTGAGGTCAGGAGTTCAGGACCAGCCTGGCCAACATGGTGAAATCCTGTCTCTACTAAAAACACAAAAATTAGCCAGGTGTGGTGGCGGGTGCCTGTAATCACAGCTGCTCAGGAGGCTGAGGCACGAGAATCTCTTGAACCTGGGAGATGTAGGTTGCAGTGAACCGAGATCATGCCACTGCACTCCAGCCCAGGTGATAATGAGACTCTGTCTCAAAAACAACAACAAACAACAACAAAAACAAAACAAAACAAAACAAAAACCCCACAGTTTATTATTGTCTCTACTACTACTACTCTAGTAAAGGTAGTTGGACTCTGCTATATTTGCCAGTCAAAGCAAGTTTATGGTCCTGAAACAGGACTGTCTGTTTTAGTAAATTACCCCATTCTCATCCGGGCCTCAGTAAACTGACCTAGCAAGATTTGTCTGATTGTTATGTTTTTTTAAAGGTGCAGCTGACATGCTGTAAAGTACACAAATCTTAGATACAGCTCAATGAATTTTTACATATGTTTTCTCTTGAGGAACCAGATCCGGTTATAGAAAATTCCCAGCATCTTAATAAGGTTTCCTCATGTCTCTTCTGGACCAGTTCCCCCCAGGTAATCACCCTCCAGTCTGGATGAAAGTACCAGAAGTTCATAATTTCTCCACTGCTGTGTAGTATTCATTGTGTGAATATGCCACAGTTTATTTGCCCACTCTATTGTTGATGGACATTTGGGTTGTTTACAGTTTGGGGCTATCACAAATGAAGCTGTCATGAGTATTCTGGTACATATCTTTCAGTGGACATAAGCAGTCATTTCCAGCAATCAAAAAAGCCCATCATAAAGAAAGAAAATATGGAAATGTAAAGGCAATTTTACCTTTAAATATGATGTAAAAAAATGATAACACATTCCATCTGTGATAGAGTTTTATGAACACAAAAACATGAGAAGATGTTCCCAAAGGTCCACTCAAATCTGGTGGAAGAATACCTGAGAAATCACAGCGAATTTCATGGCCATGATTTTATATTTGGGGCTATAGCCCTGATCAAGTGCTCTAGCTGACCCGCATCAGGTAGGACAGTGAGCACCGGCAGGAAGTGAAACAAACTCACCATGTGTCTGTCTACAAGGTGGGAGGGCACAATTCAAAGGCATCCAAGAAAGATGCTGGTTGAAGAGAAAGGGGGAGGAGTTACTGGCAGCCGAAGGCTATGGGAATGTTGAAACAATCCATGTCAGTTTATTTCTCAGAGTTTCCATCTCGCGTTGGGTTTTTCTGGGGCAGATTAAGAAGGGGAATCAATTAATGTGAATCTCATGTTACTGCAAACAGTTGGAGGTCTTAATTGGGCCAGGAGTGAGCAGGTGGTCCTTCCCCAGCCAGCCAGCCTTTCACCTGTTAGTCAAATGAGGAGAGGGCCTCTATCGCTCATTAGCAACCATTTGTCACTTCGCACAGAGCTTTGAAAGGATTTCTTTGAACTTTGTTTGGGATTGATTTTCTGCATATGCTGAGCTGTTACTGACAAACTCTGGGCAACTGTTCCTCTGTAACAAATGCATTAAAAGAAAGGGTGAGTGGATTTTAATAGCCTCCAAATTACATAGCCTAGAAGGGTGAGATTCTTTCCCAACCCCCAATTCACCTCGCAAACCCTTCACTTTCTGTCATTGCATTATAATGAATAACAAGAACTTTATTTTTCTTAAGGGAACTGTCTTAAAGTTTTGATTTTTTTAACTGCCTCTGGCTCCAGACTAAAATTGATTCAAAATGATGTTTAACTACAAATGGACTTTGTACCTTGACCTTGTCTCTTACTTTACAAGGAACATTCAGGCCTTTGCATTTTCAAGGGCTGGATTGGAGCACTGCCCAGATGGTCCTAGAAACCTTCTAGCCTCTTCTGACCTCTCTTCAGGGCAAGGGGCTATGACTGGCTTGCTCAATGCATTATATATCTCGAGTGTGCTCCACAGTGCCTAGTACAGAGATGATGCTCAATAAATATCTCTTGAATTAGTCAATTCAAAAAATATGTATTATGTTTGCCTTATGGTTTAAGGATAAAGGCATATGGTAACTTGCCATAGCCAAGGAGAATAGCTATTGTTCATTAGTTCTTCCAAAAAGTTATTGAGAGGAGCCAGTTTTATTTATGTGCTTATCTATGTGTTTGTTTAACTGAGTATAAGTGTAAAAGTTATTTGTTGTGAAAATTTTAGAAAACATACAGTTTTACAAAGTTATAATATACCCTCTCACAGAGCAGGGCCATATTTTAAAAAGCATGGGTGGTCCAACCAGAAGTAACCATCTTCACCCACATTTCTGTCGAAGATAGACATTGAGGAACTTATAACATGAGAATTTTTATTTTATTTTATTTTATTGAGACAGTGTCTCACTCTGTTATCCAGGCTGGAGTGCAGTGGTATGATCTTAGCTCACTGCAGGCTCTGCCTCCCAGGTTCAAGTGATTCTCCTGCCTCAGCCTCCCGAGTAGCTGGGACTACAGGTGCCCACCACCATGCCCAGCTAATTTTTGTGTTTTTAGTAGAGACGGGGTTTCACCATGTTGGCCAGGCTGGTCTCGAACTCCTAACCTCAAGTGATCCGCCCACCTTGGCCTCCCAAAGTGTTGGGATTACAGGCATGAGTTACTGCGCCAGGTTGAGAACTCCTATTTAAATCCCTTGTTTGACTCTGTCTTAAAGAAAACAACAACAACAATAATAATAATGATGATAATAATAATAATAATAATAATAATAAATCCCTTGTTCTCTTTGTTCTTCTCTAGAACGAGAACATTTCCAGGGACTTTTTCTTTCTCTCCTCTTCTCTCTCTTCCTTCTGTCCCTCTCCCCCTCCCCTCCTCTCCCCTGTCCTTCTTTTCCCTTCTCTTCCCTCTCCCTTCCCTCTCTCCCCAACAGAACCCTCATCCTCGCCCCCCTGCCCCCCCCATCCAATCCAATCTTCCTGCTGCTTCTGCTTTTCTCACCATGGGAGGATAATTCCCCTTCTGTGACTCCCAGTACATTTTCTGGAGAGAACCTGCCTGAGCAGTTTAAGTCCTTTGTCAGGGAGCAAGGACAGATGAAGGGAGAGTTCCCCTGCCACACACACCCCACAAATTAATAATTATCATCCCATCTCATGTAAAAAGTAAAAACCAAAAATTAAAATCATCTTTAATCTCACCATACAGACATAACCATTTAACACTTTTTTGTGACTATGTTATAAAATACAATTTTGCATCCTACTTTCTAACTTAGCATTTTGAGTGTTTCCCCATTGAATTAAATGTTATTCAAAAACCTGACCTAAAAGGGTTGCCAATAGGTAATCTTATGCAAGCCATATTGTTTTAAACAATTCCTTCTATTGTTGGGTTGATGTGAGATTTTGATATTTTTCTTCAATTCCATGCTAGAGGGAGGGCATTAACTCTAAGCAGTAGACTTTGCCAGAAGACAGGAGCCAGTGTGATGAAAGGGGGGCACTTTCATTATGGACGTAGGTCTCAACATTTACTATATGCATTTTCCTCTTGCTGGTTTGGCCTCCTGGGGGTCAGAAACTGAAGCTGTAATCAGTGGAAGCCAAGAATGTGGGCTGCCAACTCCATTCACATTAGGAAGTTCCCAAATCTCCTGGGCTGCATCTTTCTTTAGGACCTGACAGATCCAGGCATAGTGTAAATTAAATAGGATGCGCCCAGCCAGATCTTCCTATCGTTCGCATTTCTGCACACAGGTCTGCAGCACCAAAGGGAATTTTACCACTGACCTCTAGTAAAAAAATAAAAACACATGTGTGTTAATGGACCTGGAATCCCCTCAACTGCTAGAATCAGAGTATGAGGAACTGGGGGCAGTGGTGGCATTTTGCAGTCCCAGTTTTATGAGTTTGGTTCACTCTACCAGATTTTTGTACTCTGTTCCTTCAGAACTGTGGAATGCCTGTAAACTCTAAAAATTGCGCTGAACTTTGGGAATTGATTCAACCTCTGGACGCTAAAGAGATAAAAAATAAAATAAAAAGACGAACTAGTCAGAAGACAAGCTTCATCTCAGCATTTGATGTTCTTTCTATGCATAACTCCAGGACCATTTCTGCCTGAGCATATCTGTAGGGGAGATGAACAATTGTCTTGGGAGCATCTGCCATGTGCTATGCATGTCCCATTGCCGAGTAAGCACTTGCTGGTTGACACAGCCTTTCAGTAGGTGGAGTTTTGGGGAGCCAACACAGATCCATGTGGAGGTCAAGCTCATCTGTGAGAGGCCTCCAGTGTTGGTCATTGGCCAAGATCATATTTCTAGATCACCAATGAGCACTGGTAGTTTTTGGTGCATTTTCTTTTACTCTGGCTAATGTTATGCTATTTGGTTAGGGAAAGGAGGTGTTCATTTCCTTGGTTTGCTTCCAAAGGTGGCTGTTCTGGCATGAAAATAAAAGATAAAGGTAAAAACTGACCAAAACTGGAATGGCAACAGTAATAAGTAGTCACGTTGGTTTGTGTATGAGACAGGTGTGAATGCGACACTACTGTCTAACGACTGTCTCTTTGAGGATGTGTTATAATTTCTTGACACTAAACAAGGACAAACTCGAAGGTTGTGTTAATTGGGAGTGACAGCCTGTATCCAGCCTGTACTCATGTTTTGTTGAGGTTGACAAAAGTCGATTAAGCCAGGTACCTTGTACTGGGAATCAGACATTGCTTTTGACACTGACCTATCCTTTTCTACTAATATTAGCTCTTTAATGAGGTCATGCTGGTATCCATTTTTAATGTATAAAAAATTCATAAATACCTGACCTTTTAGCTGCTGAGGAGGACTTCATAATCTTGTCATCATCTGCATAGATCCCTGTTTTACATGTTTTCTTCATATCTCCTTTTACTTCTGTGCCTTTTTCTTTAGATTGAAATATTCGAAATTACCAAGATCCATCCTCCTGTTAGAATTGCATGTCATTGTATTGTTTCAAAAGTTGCTCTATTGAAAAGCTGCGGGGGAAGGCGGGGACTTATAGCCTTTCTGTGTCTGTATCAGTAAACTTGTATTCTGTCTTTAGTGTGATGGCAACTTGGGAGCTCTGTGTAAACCACCAGGTCTTCTCTTTCCAGAATGCTCACCCAAGGAAGATCAACACAAAAAGGTTTTGCAAAGCCTATCTGCAACACACTTCTAATGATTTTGTCGAATATGATGTTTTGGCAGATCTTTCCACCTTTTGCATTGAAGCAAATGCTAGAAACAACCACCTCTGTTATATTAGATGCAAAGTATCCGTATCTAGTTTGCTAGGTGTAATTCTAGTACACCCATGGTATTAGAAAACAGTAGTGCCATTTCAAAATTCTTGTCATTATCTGGACATTTCTTCATTTCCTTCTTTGTATTCTTCTCTTTGGCCTTGTAATATTATGTCACTGTTGGAATTAAACCCTGAAAAAGTGGATTCAGTTAAATATCACCAAAGATTTAAAAAACTTAGATTTTCCCATCTGTACTTTGGTAAGGATATTTGAACACATAGCACCAGGCACTGGCAAAACTATAAGTTAAAAATGATCAGAAAAAAAATATGCTATCAGGAGATCAGGTGAGAGAAGAAATTAAAGAGATGGAGTAGGTAGCTTCACAAGACAACTTGGACAGAGAGGGAGGAAACTGGGGTAAAATTAATAATGGTTTAAAGTGTTGATTATTCTGAGACTATTTCTAGGTAATAAACAGGAAAGCCTTAAAGAACCAGTGGATTGGCTCTGTAACAATAGACGAGCAGACCAAATGATGGGTGGTGAGGATAATGTGGGGGCAGGGGTTCTAGCCCAGAACCCTAAATCATTGAATAAGCTGTCCATGTTAAGGAGTTTCTTTAAACTGAGAAGTTTTGATAGTCAATGCCCTTGGGCTCAAAGTCTTTGAAATAACTCAGAAAGAGTAATTAGAGCCTTGCCATAGCACGACCCCGGGGGCCTATGCTTTGGGACCACTTTGTAACCGAGGCTGCCCTGTCACAAAGTGCTTCAAGTAATGTCAGAAACAAATCCTCCTTAGGCATGCTTTTTCCTTGGCTGATGGTTTTCATCTGGTGAAATCTGGGAACCTAAAAGAGTGAGGAACAAGGGGAGCTTTGAGCTATGGAATGTGCTGCAGGGTCTGACTGGAAGTGGGCTAGATCAAAACATGCATAGTGAAGGCTCCAAAAGAGGCTCACAAGAAAGTGGAGGGAGACATTGAGAGTTCTTAGTACTAAGCTGTTGTTTCTGGACATGTCTGATTCCAGGTCCCATTGGTAGAAACTTTGGAAAATAGATTACCATGGCACCTGGAGAGTCTGGCAGTGAGAAATGAGTGAACATTCCGGACAGAAAGGCAAACAGCATCCTTAGCACATTCTGGAAACCTCCCTGGTCTGTCTCCTGCGTGCCTTTTCATCCCACCTCTCACTACCCCCACTTCATTCATTCTAGTGTAATCATAATGATTTTGGAACAGGCCAAGATGGTTTCTGCCTTGGAATGTTCAGACTTCCCACTTCCTGCCTCTGACTCTTTTTCCTCCTTCAGGTTTCATCTTCAATTGCATCTCCTAAAACGGCGCCCTCTTAATCAACCTACCTAAATTACCTTATTGTTAGTCATGCAAAGTATCTGAAATTATCTTATAAATGTGCCTGTATATCTTTGTCTTGCTTCTGGAGCATAAATTCCTTGACAACAAGGAGTGCGCCTGTTCTGTTCAGCACAGCCTTTTTGCATAGAACGGTGCCTGGCGTATAGTAGCTGCTGAGTAAATATTTCTTGCATGGATAAATGAATAAGTAGACAAATGGGAGAACCAAGATGGGAACTGAGAGGTAGGTGAACAGATAGAAAGCTTTGGGGTATAAGGACTTGACCTCATCAGAAAACAATTGAGCAAGGAAACAGCTCGTGGGACCAAGTAAAACATCTAGCTGAGCTTAGCAGCAAATGCTGACTCGAAGAAATGCTACTGACCTAGGTGTCCTTAAATTCCTTCTAATTAGAGGTCAGTTTTGGACCTATAGGCTGGAGTATGGCTGAGCTTGCAGTGGGGTTAAGTCATTTTTAGAAACCAATTGGTTGACTTAGAAATCTAGGTGGGTATTATAAACAAAATCTATAACCAGAATGGCAAACCTCTTGCAAGCATTACTGATAGATAACAGAATCTTTATTGCTTATCCCAGTTTCAGTAATCACCAACCACTGGAATGTAGACTTTGTTATGGCAGGACTTTTGTCTTCTTCACTGTTTTATCCCCTGCATCTAGAACAGTGCTTTTATTTGTAAGTATGTGATAAATATTTGTTGAATTAAATATTTGATGATGGGCTCAAACAGATTCGACATATGAGATGCATCTCATTTGCCATCCCTGACCTAAAGCAAAAAGATAAGGAATTAAAACTGGGAATTGTTATCACAAAAAAGAACAACGAATCTGATAGTCTTAAGAAGTGTTTCCATGCTGAAGACTGGCAGCTGCCTTGCCATCACCCTAAAGTGCAAAGCCCGAGGCTGTTCCTTCAATTTGCTGTATATTTGGAGCCACTCAGCTCAAGTCCAAGATGGATTACCCTTGCTCCTGATTATACTACTTAGTGAAAAACACTATAGCATTATATGGGGTAATTGTCGTATGCTATGAGTACATCAATTCAATATGTATTTATTGCCTGCTACATACCCCTACTATCCTTCATGATGAGGTTGTAAGCCTGAATTTCTGCTTCCAAATAGGAAGCTTTCTCCAGCAGTCATTTCTCAGAAAGTGACTGTTCAAAGAGTAGTTTCTCCAGCATCATTTTATTTATTAATACACTGTTTATCCATCTAAGGGACAAAGCTGGGATTGCACATGAGTTTCATATAAAAGGGCACAATCTCCCTTTACTCATTCACTTATACTACCAATGTTTTTTGAGAACCTACTGTGTGTTACCACTGTGAACAAAGCTGAGTTCTTTCCATGGAGATTACATTTTAATAAGGAAGATAGACAATTAATAAATCAAAATGCAAATGTATAATCTCAGATAATGACAAATTTTTTCTTTCAGTAGAGTAGTGGAGGCTGAAACTTGTTTAGAATGGATTTGAGAAAGAATATTAGGAGCTACAGATGGAATTACAAGGCAATTTTAAAAAATAGGTTTTGTTTTAAAAGAAGCCAAGAAAATTGGTTGTAGGAGTATTGGGGTCAAGCGTTTGATTAAGATGAGAGCTATTTTCAGAGACGATGAAAATGATCCACTGGATGGGAAAACGTTGCGAGAGAGAGGGGACAATTGCAGAAGCAGTGTGGTGGAGGAGGCATGAGGGGATGGGATGGAGTACACACATGTACCTCCCTCTGCAGGCACGTGGCTTTTCCTTTGAGGGAAGAGAAGACCTACCTGTTCAGGAAGTGGGGAGACGCGCTTACTCTGGTTCCCATCCATTTCCTCATGTCAGTCTGTTTTCAGCCACAGTGGGGGAGACTAAGACAGTTCAGTAGCTGGCTCATGACTGAGTCCTGGAATGTCAAAAGAAATTAGGTGAAATTTTTGCCCTCAAAGACATCCCAGTCTGGTAGACCCCTAAACAATTGTATCCCTTATTCTCACATTCACAAGAGGCTTCCCTTGGAGAATGACTTGATCATTAAATCAATTGGGTGGAATCATTTTGAATCCACATTTTAAACCTTTCTTTCTTTCACACCATTCTTGAATATGTTGCCTTGAATTCACAAACTCCAATTAAGTATACTTGGCTAATAACTTCACCATGAAAATATCTCAAACTATTAAAGTATTGAATAAAGTATTCTGCTTTTGACACTCTCCACAAACCTCAGAGGATTTGAAAAACTTGAAGTATGCAGAGGGAAATCAGACTAAATGCTCACATATATTTTATTAGGAACACTTTTTTAAAAACATGAAGACAAGGAAAAAAAAAAAAGACCAAATTCAATTTTTGAGCCTGGCACTTCAACTTCTCTACACTTTATTCTAAACAGGAAAAATAAAATCAGCTTTGTTCCTCAGCATATGCTTTTGACGTTTTTTTCCTTGAAGTCTGTGAATTATTAATAAACTAATTTCTCTTTATAGTTCAATCTTTGGAGATTTAAAGTACTCACTCAAATGCATGGGGAAGAGATAGAGCTTCAGTTCCAATCAGTTCCAATCCTCTCTGGAGATACTGGCCTTGAGGTATCTCTGAGTCTTTGATATCAATCTTTGATTCGACTGGGAATTTCTGATCATTTCTAGAACTAGTTTGTTAATACCACTTAATGCCCTGTTTAAGTGGAGCCATTTCTGCTAGCTGATTTTATGCTCTCACTTTGCTTCTGCAATATTTTATGTGTGTGTTTATACAGCATATATAGGTATCTATATCTCTCTCTATAGTTATACTTGATGGATTATTTCATGGTGAGTTGTACTAGAAGGCAGGGCTTTTGATGACAGAGGATGTCCAGTAAATTAACAGCTCTTATAATAAACCATGTTGGATCTAAGTACCACCAAGAGTGCTTCCTCCCTGCTCAGTAGAGCTTAGAGGAAAGACTTGTCCCTATAGAGAAAGGAAGTTTGCAAAAAACCAGAACTGCCCAGCAGAAAAACAGATGAGCTCTGGATTAAATTTCTTCCCTCCACTCTGCTCCAATGGCTGTGTTAAAAGGTGGATCCCGGTGACCAATGGTCAGAGGTGAGGGAAAGGGGATTTCTCCATCAGCTGGGAGTTTGGATAATTGAGCTGAAGTCACTTCCAACATTATAATTCTATTGCCTCATGTAGCCTCAATACATGAGAATTACCATTCCTTTTTTTTTTTTTTTCTTTTGTAGACAGAGAAACTGAGACACTGACTTTAATTGACTTGCCTGATATTCTGCAAGGGATTGAGCATGCTTTCTCACTTACTGGGTAGATCTTAGGGGGATTCAGATTCTGGGTGAGGTCTTCTGTCTCTGATCTCTGGTCTATTTATTGATCCAAAAGTGAAAAAAAATTCCAGCAAACATAGGCTAAGCAGTATGCACCAGTTCCCTGCTCCTCTCTTCCTTGACATTCTCTGGGGGACGTGGTTTCAACATGGAACTGGCCCCTGCCTTTACTTTCCCCTCTACCTCTTCCCTTAATGACCTGCTGCATTTCCAGAATATAATGATTGAGCCAGACTCACCAGGCGAACACGTTGAAAGGGCTGCTTAGCGGGAGCACTGCAGAATGAGATTCTCCACCTGAACAGACTCTTTCCCGGCATTGCCAGCCCACGTAGACAGTGAACTTGCCTCTCTCCAGAGGAGGTCTGGATCAGAACCACAGAGGGAAGGGGTAGGGGAGAGGGAAAGCAGAGATAAAAGGAAAGCTTTTCCTTAAAAAAAAAAAAAATGTTAAAGCCAGTTCTATTCTTAGACTTTATTTACTTTTTTGTTAAGCTTCAGGGGTTAAAGGGCTCACAGTAATGGAAACTGGAGGCCACCGATTTATTGCACTTCCTCTAGATTTTCTGGGTAGATTTGTTTGGTGGTAAGCATGAGCTTCTTCAGCCTTTCTCACCCAGGACCTTAACCTTGATCCAGCTGTAGGAACTCCGCACTTGAGAACCTGGGAAAACCAGACAATCTTAGACTCTAGGGGTTGTGCATATGAAAATGCACTGGCTTTTACCAACATCTCCCCCTTTCTTTAAGGACTCAGAAAGCATTAGAATGAAAAGACCTATTTGTCAAAGAAAAGTGTTTCACATTTTGTGAAATATTTGGTCATTTCCATTTTTATTTAAAAGAGTCGTATTTTTTCCTACTTCTCTCAATCATACTCCTGTTCTTCGTCTAAAGACATATCTCCCTGTCCCACCATTATTCATACTGAAAAAATGGATGGGTTGAGTCTGCAACATTTCTTTGTAGGGATGGATTTGATATCCTTTGGATCTTACTTAATTATTTATTTATCTGAAGGAACAATAGTATCTTAAAGATGTCATGGCACATTTCTAATATGTATTGTATCCGTCAGGGTTCTCCAGATGAGTGGAACCAGAAATGGCTCTCACAATCTTGGGGACTAGCACATACAGAGGCTGCATGGCAGCCTGGCAAGCTGGAAACTCAGGCAGGAGGTAGTGCTGCTGCTTGAGGCATAATATTATCTTCTCTGGGAGACCTTAGTTTTTACTTATTAAGGCCTCCAACTGATTGGATGTGGCCCACTTACCCCATCACTGGTGCTTTCCTTATTTAAAGCCAAATGGCTATAAATGTTAACTACATGTGCAAAATATCTTCACAAAAACACCTAACTTAGTGCTTGATAGGAAGTAAGTACTGTAACCTAGCCAAGTTGACACAGACAATTAACGTCACATGCACCTGCCTCTCCTCCCATTTGTATGTCCTGGCACTCTCCAATTTATTCACCTGTCTATGTAACTCCAGTCACCACCCTAGTCGGAGTTGGCATCATCTCTCCTGGTCCAATGCAATTGTTTGCTAATGTTTCTCCCTGCCTACGCTTTTGCTTCTGATTAAGTTGTTCCCCACTCTACAGCCAGAATGATTTTTTTTTCAAGATGTGGTCCTAGTCCTATACTTCCCTGGTTAAAATCACTCAGTTGAATTTGCCTGGATCCAAGGTCAGTCATGACAACTTAACACTGCCTACAAGACCCTGCTGGGTCTGTCCCTGCCCACTTCTGCAGCTCCTTCTTGCTTTCTGCATTCCAGCCACACTAACCCTGAAATTGTGTTCTTGCATTTTATCATGTTCCCTTATGCCACAGGGTCTGTTTCTTCTGCCTGAAAGGTGGTTCCCTCCCACTGTGCCTGGGTAACTCCTACCCCACCTTCCTATAATAGACAGATTTACTCCCTTAGGGGAGCCTTTCTCAACCACCCTGACCAGAACAAATCCTCCAAAGACGTATTTTCACAGTCCACACCTCTCCTTTGGAGGACACATTGCACTGGACACTTTGCATTTATGTGTGTAATTATTGGCATATGTCTATGTTCCACACATGAAGATAGCAACGATAACTTTCTGGTTCATCACCACATATCTAATGTCTAGCATGGTGCTGATACCTAGAGGGTACTCAATAGATAGTATCAACTGAATACATAAATGAATCACCCGAGTTAGGGTGCAAGTCATGGCTAACATCCTCCTACCGCTTCCCTGGGGCACCTACCTCATGCTGCTCCTCCCACCTCTTGAGCACAACCACAGTTGCCTCTGACTTACAACTTTGCATCACAGTTGGGCACTGAGATCAGGAGTTTTGAAAATGGCCAGGCGATCTTCTGTGTTGACTGCCTCTCCACTCATTTGGGCTGCTCTAATGAGCTTGTTTAGTACCCAGAAGAGCCATAACCCACTGCACATGCCTACTGTCTTTAGTTCATCATACACGGTCATAGTTTTGAGCACATCCCAAGGTTTTAAAACCAGAGTATTTCATCTAAAACTGTAAATGTATGACTTATCACAAAAAAAAGACCTGTCATTCCATAGGGCAAAAAATCATCTTAAGTTAAGTAGCAGCTGTCCACATAAGAAAGGATGGGTGACCCGTAGTTCAGCACATCCCTGTGGGTCTACTGCACTCGCTCAGATGGGCCACCTGAGTCCTGAGTACAGCAGAGTTGAGGCTCCTGCTGTAACTGCCAGTAAGCTACCAACAGGCACATTTGTTCCTCTCTTACTTCTCCTCTTCCATCTAATAAACTCTAAGGAACATCTTCTAGGGGGAGAAAAACATGCAATGGTTTAAAAATAGTGAAAGAGCAATCTGACAGCTCAAATCTCTGGTCGTGTCTATCAATGCCATCTTCTATAGGCTGTAGCTGACCAAAGCAATGTCAGCAGCCTGGGATCCACTTAACTGTCTTGATTTGGGTGGACCAAGGATGAAGCCAAGCTATGAATGTACTGTCAATTTCTCTACAAAAGCCAAAACTATTGCTGTATTCATTCACCAGTTGCTTTTGTTTGTAGAATGGAAGTGAATGTACTTAGCAGACCCAACAACCAAAATGGCACCGTCTGAAGTCCGTGCACATGAATCTTTTACAGCCTGACTTCTCCCGGGAACTTAAGTAAATTCCCTGGGCTTGTGACCTTCCACTGGACACAATACAAAGGGTCATTATTTGCTTGATTCTCATGCTTGAAGGAAAAAAAAAAAAAAGAAGGAAGTCCAGATGAAAGTTAAAAATAGGGCATGTGAATTTAGTGCGAGTTTCTCTGGGATCATAAGTCTGGTAAAGAGAAAAAAAGAAGGAAGAAAAAATAGACACCATATTAAATGAGCTTCCAGGAAGAATGTTATTTGCTCACAAATATTTATCCAGAGAACTCTTCAGACTAATTCCTCATTAACAAAAGTGTCCTGGAATGCAGGTGGAATTCATCAGAGCAGCCTCAAAGGAAACTTGAGAACTGAACTCAGAAAAATCCCCAGCATAGAGACATTGTTCCTGCTCTGTGCAACTTTCCCAATTGCTCTTCTCCTTGCTACTGAGTATCTTTTGAATAATACCTAGAATACACAGGCGCACACACATATATAAATATCCCCCACACATCCCCCATACATATGCGGGGCTTTCTGGAAGTTAGAATTTTGTTTTGGGTCATATGGCTGAGACAGAAAAGAATAAACACGCAGTTCCCAAATTCCATGTGTCCATAGTAAGAGGGGCCCCTTCTTCTTTGCAGATACGATTCACTTATAATAAACAAAGAGTGTTTTCTATAATTTTGTCTGCAGGGAGGGTTAAATCTAAACTTCCAACCCTGTCTCAGAAGCATTATTCCAATCAGGGAATTATGTCACAGGTGGAGACGTGTCCCTGGGAAAGAAAGCATCTGCTTCCATGCAAATGTCATCAGTAATAAAGAAAGATGGGGAAGCCATGTGATCCAGGAATTGGATCGTGTCCATATCAGGTCTGCTTTTCAGTTGTAAAAACAGTAAGTTACCCTCGATTAGTCTTATGCACTGGGTGAAAACCTTTTTTTAAGCTTTACCAGGTTCCAGAAAGAGGCAAGAGCACTTGGCAAAGGCTTTAGAAAATGATCGTTTCTTAATTCTGCTACAAACTCCAAATGCCACTTCCTGGTTCAGAAGCAAGAGGCTTGGGGGAAAATAAGTTGGAGCTCATAAAAACACTCAAAGGGCATACTGGTCATCAAACAGCTCTGAGCAAACTGTATTTGCAAATGAATCTGAAAACATGTGGATTCAATTTTCCTTGAAATGCCCAGAGGTTAAAAAATTAAAGGGAAAATGTTTGGCAGAAAGAGCCTGGGGTTTGGCTATGTGCATAAGTTTCTGAAAAATAAATTGATTGTTTTGCCGGGGAACAAGTATTACCTGGTTCCCCTTCTCAATCACATCTCTAACTTCATTATCAATGGCCCCATTTCTCATTGTGCCTGCAACGTGGACAGAAGAGTTGAGTTCATTTGGTAAGATAGCACATTTTATTCATTCCCAGCATGTTCTTGTGTGTGGCAAACCCAGAATTTCAGAACTGTCATGGGTTTCAACTCTAGTAACATCGTGGCAAGAAAACCATCTGCTAGCAAAATTGTTTCTTCTTTGCCCATTGCATCCCATCTGCCTTCACCCATCAGGTTTTACCCCTCTTTTTCCTTTCTTCAGTCCACCAAAATAATACCTTTATTATGTCCAAATAAACATAGGCCAATATGGAAGTGCTTTAGAGCAAATCCAAATTGTTGAAAAGATTATGAAAATAGAGTGGGTGGGGGAAAAATTACATCTGTGAAAAAGCAGTGATTAGCCTTAAAACAATGTGAGGCCAACGGCACAGAGTCCCATTTACGAGATGATGTGTGTTGCCCGTAAGTGGCTGTTCCTGGTCTCTGAGGTAGCAAAGTTGTCACATGGTTCTGTTGTTGCCATGGCAATAATCTGTAATTGTGCAGAAAATCCACAGAACTCGTGAGCAACTCCTTAGTGGATTGGGCTGAAAGAAAATCAAGCCCGTGAAAGCACTGAATTGATGTGGTTATGAAAGTGCGTTGGCCAAGCTGGCTTTCCTTCCCCTGACCCCCATCTAACTATGGTGAACGCCCTCATGTATGTATATTTTTGTCACTTCTGTGTTCATAACCGGTGAAAGGTATAAATCCTACTCAGCTCAGGAAAAACCTCAGCTCACTCCTTAAAATTCTGAACACACAGTTTGTAATCTACAGGGTGGGAATTGTGGCTTTTTTGGCTGCTGGAACTTCTTGACCCCAGACTAGCGTTGAGGACCAATGCCTGATTTGTACATCTAAGTGAAACAACATTTTAAACACATTAGGGTCTCCCCAAGCCCAGGTGGGTGTTTTCCCCCGAGCAGAGGCACCAAGAACATGCTGGGCAGGCGAGTGAAGCTCTGAGGATGTGTTACCCCTGGGTAGCTTGGCAACAGAGTATACACACATGTACAACACACCCATCTGAAAACATGCCAATACTCCCTGCCTTTAAGCTAGCTAATACAAACCATGCCCAAAATACAGCCGGGAAATGGAGGGTAGGTGGTATTTCCCCCTCCTGCGGGGAAATGCTGCATGACATGCATAGATGCTGCATGACATTTATGCATGTATCAGCAGTCAACCCCAAATAGTTGAGGGCATGAATGAGTGCGGGGGCCCCTGACAGAAAACTGAACAGGAAGAGAAGCCAGACAAATCACTGTCATGGTCCAAAGAACAGTGAGAATCCCATGGGAATGCAGCTTCCAAGCAGATCCCATGAGAACATCTGGGATGAAGACACTCACGCCAGGCCCTAAACCCAGACTCATTAGTAAGAGTGCTTCATTTCTTCTCATTTTTAAATTTATCTTCTCATATACCATAAGTATGATTTTCTTTCCTTCTGCACATTTTCTTACTGGGAGTAGGAAAAGGATGTTGGAGAATGAACATTAAGCTGTACATTGGGGCGCTTTCTCCTGGATACCTGCTCATTTGGGGTTACTCAACTACAAGCAACAGAAACTCATTCTGCCTAATTTAAGCAGAGAGGAAGGTGACATAGGAGAGTGAAGGACTTGCAGATATGGGCAAGTATTGAGAATTAGGATAAGAAATGGAGAGGAAACCAACAGCTTAGGGGTTTACATAGCAAGAGAGAGAGAGAAAAAAATCTGATCACAGTTTCCTACTAGAAACTTTAGCTTCAACTATTTTTCTTTTCTGACATCTTTCTCGAGAGTCAAAGTTTTTGGGGAAAAAAATCCGGATGGCCTAATTTGGATGACGACTCCAATTCTTTCTTGGTTGGGGTGGGGATGTGTGGGAGGAGAAAACAGAGAGTCTAACCCTTAAATAAGAGTCTCATCAAGATTCCACAGAATGGGAGGGAATTTTTCAAAATAAAAATTAAGGTGCATTTATGGAAGGGGATTGTATACTGTGATGGATAGTCATGGCGTTGGCATGAGACGAGAGAATTCGACAATAAATCTTGGAGGGAAAGTTGCAAGATGGAAACGCCAGTCATTCATTTCATGTTAGTGTGCCTGTGCAGAGATTTGCTAAGCAAAATGGGAACAGAGATGTAGTAGATGGAGAGTGAGTGAGAGAGCTAGTCTAGAAAACATTTTGTTTGGCATCTTCTTCTTGAAAGAATCAAGAGGAAAGACAACAACCTGATTTGACACCAGCTATGCTAATGGGGCAGACTTCCTGCTAGTCAAAGCTCCCCATTAATGTCCACTTCTCAGCATGTCTGATTATGGGTTGAAGTTGACCGATCAGCAAACTACTCAATTATAAGCCCATCTTCTCCCTGTGGTGCCACTAATTAAAACAGGAACCATGTTGCAGCTCACACACTCCATGGAGTTCTACCTTCCAAAAGCTGAATTAGTCACAACAATTAGCCATTGTAAGTGGAATTCAGCCTCCTTTTTCCTTTCCTCAACCCCACTCCAGTTTGGTGTGAATTCATCTCTGAAAAACCTTCCCTTGGGATTAGTGATCTCCCTGATACCCTTCGTGTGAGATAGAAGCACACGTGGTGGCAGATTTGAAACACAACCCCAAAATGCAGCTATGTGGAAAACTCAATGTTCTGGAATGCCCTGACCTTTTGTCCTGCTAATCATCATGTTTTTCCCCTGAAATCACATCTTGAAGGGTATTCCTACATGTACTTAATTTTTAAGAGGGAGAGAGGGAAAAAAACCCAACATGGATCAGTACCCTTCTAATAGCAGGAGATCTGTTCTGCAGACAGCTGGGACAAACTGTAATCTTTTTTCTTTTTCTGTCTTGATAAACATAACGGGCCACTTTGGTAATTTCAGCTGTAAATGCACTTCTCTATAACAGGACGATGTTTCCCAGTGCAGAAGAGGAGAGAGAAAAGATGTTGAGAATCACTGTGATGACAGGACAGAGGTATAGGCGCTTGCTACGTAGCCACAGAGCACATCCCAAACTCACTTGAACATCAAGCCCATGGCTTCCTGACCAGAGAGAGGAACTTTTGTAAACTGTTCAAGGTCCAGTTCAAATCTCCATTAGTATTGAAATCAATATCCCTGGC
Organism: Papio anubis; assembly: GCF_008728515.1. Taxonomy (NCBI): domain Eukaryota; kingdom Metazoa; phylum Chordata; class Mammalia; order Primates; family Cercopithecidae; genus Papio; species Papio anubis. The sequence continues at coordinate 151,138,584 of NC_044980.1, forward strand.
TGGAAACAAGATGACATTTCTGGCTTCCTTCCAAAGGGACTGCCAATTAGCCTCCAGCAGAAAGATCCCTGCCCACACTTCTCTTAATGTTCCTTCTTCCTTGAAAAGAGGCAACTCTAGATGCTCTTGCCTTTTTATACAAACTTTTCCATTCAGCATTTGATAGCTCCATTGTTTTCTTCCCCAGATGAAACGAAGCAGAAGTTTCTCTATCAAAATATTTTCTTCTCAAAACAGCTGTGCATACTTAAAAGTTTCTAAGAACATCAGTTTGCACACAATTGTGGAAGAGCAGACCATCCTCAGAGTCATTGCATAAATTCAGTATTGTTAAGTGAGAATAGAGCATATCTTAATGTTTCATGGATCACAGTGGTTAAGTGCCTCAACAATGGAGTCAAAAAGACTTCAGTTTCAATTCTGAAATCACTAGTTAATATTTTGCATTTTGGACAAAACTTCTGAGTATGTGGCCAGTCAACATGGGTAAGAGGGAAGGGATTTCTGGAGCTCTGGTTCTCTTGTGTCATGCTTTCGGAGCACCTGCACTGGGCTCCTGACAATCTGTGTGCCTCCATCTTAGCCAGACCTCTCTGCCCCTTCGTTCCCACCACTTGTCTTCAATAGGGTCATGTCTTCAGTTCCACTTCCTTTACCTTGGGCAGGCTGTCCAAGATGGGGTATGGAGAAGAGCTGCCGATGACTCAGAAAATCCCACTTATTTATCAAGTTTCTTTATCCCACATGGTTTCAGCCAAAATGAGAAGGTACTTGTTGCATGACAAAATGGAGCAGCACACACACACACACGCATATACACACAAGCTATACTGTTACACACCGACACACAGACACATGCTGACAGGAAACACTCAATGACTACCTGCTTATTAACTCTTGATGAGACATCTTAGAAATGAAGATTATTTTGTTTATCTCACATGTTATAGATTGATCTAGGATAGGGTGACACATTGATTTCAATCAAAGCTCTGGTCAGTTCAGAGAGGGAGAGATGGAGTCTGCTGGTGGGCAGTTTACTCTACTAGAGTGCTTTTCTGAGAGCCCACACTTCAAGCAGGGAACAAGAGCTAGGCTGGGCTAATGAGGATGCTAGAAGGCAGGGAAGAGTGATATTAGGACGGTGGCTGGGTGGAGAGCAGGAAATGGCATGGCCGGCTCTTACACAGGCTCATGTTGCTCGCTGTCATATACAATAAATCTGCTCCAAATGTTAAGAGCAATTAAATAAAAGAGAGAATACGAATGTGGAAAAAAAGCTATTGTAATTGGATATTCCAGAACTTGAGACTCGGGCATAATGTTTTTATAATAGTGTATATAAGAGTCTTCTCTTCAATAGCCTAACAAGGATTAAGTAATTGAACAACATTATTTCAAAATATTTTCTGGGTTGGATCTTATGTTCCAGCATCTCAAATACACATAGTTCCAGTTATGAGAATCTGTCATGTTAGGACAACAAGATCCAGCCTGCAGAACATCTGGCTTCAACCAATGTTCTCAATCTTTTGTTTTTATAAGCAGTAAATGTAGAGGGCCAGGTTTGTGTGCTTGGGTGATTTGATTCACTGAATGCACACATAATTTTGGCCACTCGTTATGACTAGTGGTCAGAGGTACCTGACTTCAATCCTTAATTGTTAAAATGATTCTGTTCTTTTCATTTAGTTACTTAAGTTTTATTTTAGGGCCCTAGTGTCTACATAATATGCTGTCATAGGTTATGATTCAGTCATTTACAAAAATACTTACTGAGAACCAACCATGAGGCAAGCTCACTGCTCTCACAAGCTTACAGTCCAGCAAGGGAAACAGACTTGAGACAAATCAATACCTAAATGGTTACTTGATTACAGTTGTGAAGAGTGCTTCAGAATAGAAGAATGAGGTGCCATCGGGGAGATGCTCAACTGACCTGAAAGTCAAGCAAGTCATCTCTGAAAAAAGCAACATTTAAACCAATAGCTGACATGGTCAAGTGAAAAAAGAAGAGATGGAAGGAGAGAAGGCTATTCCAGAGAGAGGGGCCAGCATGTGCCAAGGCCTAGAGACAGAAGGGAAGAGATGTATTAAGATTTGAGGAACTGGAGAAAGGCCAATATGGCGGGGTTATGGGGCAATTTGGAGAGACTGGCAGAGGAGAGCGAGGAGGCAGGCAGAGTCTGTGCTGAGGATGAAGGTAGAGGGGGACCTAAACTTTGTTCTCAAAGGTGCAAGAGAAACTTGTTGATTAAGCTCTCAGAAAATACTTATAGAATGTATAATCACTCCTTGCAGTTTGTTCTCACTACTGGCAAGAGAAAAAGAAAACACTCTTCAGGGTTTGTTCTACTCGTGGTAGAACAAAGGACTATGTTGGCACAAAGGATAATGCATTGCTTTCATCAACATTTTTCAAATTTCAGTCATTTTTGACCTTAATGATTTTTGCCACACTTTCCTAACACCCATATCCTAGTTGATATAATACTGTTCTTTAAACAAAATCCTCTTCTTTCTTATGCATATTTACTTACAAAAGGAACCGTAAATCAGGACTATAAATGGAAAGTCAGTATTACCTGCCGTAAATGGAAGGAACCATGGAAATAAATAGAATAGTAAAAAAGACAACGTTATCACATACTTAGTAGCTGCTGTTAGTCTACCGGAGTTCTCAGCCTGTGGTCTCTTCTCTATTATATAAAAAGAGAGATTAACAAAAGATGAAATAGGGAAGATATACTAATCCCAGAAGACCTCTTTCTTCCCTGACTCCACTAACTGGTTTCAAAGAGAATTAAAAAGAAAGTAATGTTCTCACTGTGCAATGCAATGTAAGTGATGTCAAGTCAGTGTGTCACATTAAAACATTCACAAACCACTGATGGCATGTGGCCCATATTTTGGGAAACAGAATTATTTCCTAGATAGTAAATGTAAGCCCAAAGCATATAGTCTTAATTCATTGAACGAAGGAAGGCCAGCCTTTGCCATGGCAGTGAATGTGTACCTCACTTTTTGGAAATGAAGTAGACGTTTGATAAACTAGGTAACTTTTCTTGCAGATAAACATTATTATGGAAACAATATCAGTGATGCTTTATCTGGATCAGGATTTGGCCCAGGTTAACCTTAAGAATAAGCTGACCATCCAGAGAGAGTAGCCTCAGAATGAATCCCATCATAGAGCCAGGCAGACGGAGGGCTGATGTCACAGCGTCTAGGGTGGATAGGATTGTGGGGACCACTCTTAGAGGTCAAGTGGAGTCTGACAGCAGCCACAGGAGACCTGTAACCCGTATGAGATAGACAAGCTCTTATGATTGTTGATGCCGTGTTATCATTGTAAACATAGTTGCCAACTTGTCACTGGCATCAGCAGAGTAAAGTTGTTGGCAGCAGGAACTAGGATTCAAAGCCTCAATTCACATCCTGGGGAGGGCTTGTGAAAGCCAAGGAAGACCCAGGTCCCAGAGGCAGCGGCTTATGAGGCTGCTACTCAGACAGATACCGAGGCACTAGGGGAATTCAAAGAAAGACTCATTCATTGAATCTGTAGGCATTTGGCCACCAGGAATGAAGCAGGAGTTCTGTAGCCCTGGAAACAAAGACTCTCAATATAGAGAAGAGTCTGGCTGAGCCTTAGTTTCTAGAAGCACAACGTAACTGGTTCAGACCCTGAATCTGCAATGAACCTGCAGCATTGGTATCACCGGGGAACTTATTAGAGAATCTAATTCTCTGGCCCCATCACACACCACTACACCAGAAACTCTGGGAGTGGGGTCCAGCAATCTGTGTTTTAATAAGCCCTCCAGGTAGTTCTGTGCATGCAAAAATTTGAGAGCTACTGATCCAGAGGAAGCGATGAGAGTAAGTCTTAGGGAAGAACAGGGCTGCTTCCTTGGTAGAAAAGGAACATGCAGGTGTGCCCTCTGTTCAGGATACCAGTTAATACATTGTCCAGCTCCTGTACTGATTTCTCTTTTCTCAGTAGTGACGTCTCACATTTTAGCAGTTACTTTCTCTGCCCTGCTACTGTCTGTATATACACAGATAAACATAGTTGCAACCTGTAGTTATAGGACTCTCTCAGTAATCACTGTTAGTTTTTATCTATTTTTTTTTTTTTAGGTAGGCACTTTTGAAAGAATTTAAATACATGTCCTAATCTATCTACTGTGGTAGGTAATTTATGAACACTTTTAAGGTTTTTGGTTTGTTTTGTTTTAAATCAAGGGCTTTTCTTTATTGCCCCAAGCCTACTGAGAAACTCAATGCTTGCCCAGTGTTCGAGAGGATAGCCTGCCTGCTGTTTCTCCCTCCCCATCCATAATGCAGATGTGGAGTAGGTTTGGTGAGAGGATGATGTTGCAGCCAAGACCTTGGTAGAGGGAGGCAACAGGAGGAGGTAGCATTATGACCACAAGATGATGGCTAGCAATAGCTGAAGTTACTTGCATCCTTGCTCACATCCAGCAAGGGAGGGAATGGGATGTTTCTCTGAATCAGTCTTACTGGACCAACATGGGTCATAAACTCTCCCCTAGAATGACAGCATGCATTGATTGGCTATTTTACAGAAATCTGGGTTTTTGAACCAGTCACTGGCATCTGATTACAATGATCAGTTTAACCAAATTAGGGACTTCCTCCTGAACTTGGTGTCAGCTCCTCCGGAGTTTTATGGGCTGAGCTTGAGAGAAAGATGAAACAAAGAAAAGGTGGGCCAAATCTGTGTACTCCAGTTTTCTACTGTGCTAAGCATTTTTCATTCATTTTCATATTTGATCTTTACAACCAGCCTAGGAGGTTGCTCTTTTTACAGATAAGGAAGATGAAATTCAGGGAGGTTAAATAACTGACTTGCTCTGTGTCACCAGCAAGGTTGACAGAACCAGTGTGCAGATTCAGGTCCAAGAAACACTAGAGGCCTGCTTTTCACCTCTGTGTTGCCTGGTTAGCCACTGTATCTGGAGGGGAGCTTACATTTTAGCTTCACATACAGGGTGTTCAGGGATCCTGGCACTAACCCAGCGAGGTGGACTCATTTTTACCCCATGCTGAGGAATAATGGGAAAACTCTGGAAAGAACTTGAGCTCAGCTCTCAGGTTTCCACAGTTATTTGTCTGTTGTTACCAAACACTAAAGACTTTAAAAATTCACTGTGGTCATATAGGAAAGAAAAATGACCTCATGCTTGCAACCACAAATCCAAAATGCTCTGGAATCTGTAAGACGAACTGCATTTTAATTAGAAAAGAGAAAGAGCAATGAAGACTTTTTTGGATATTTTTGCAAACCCTCCCTTGCCTTGCCTTCAGGCCAAAATGTGACAAGTGCCCTAAATCTGATAACAAACACACACTTCTGAAGTCATTGTTAGCTTTCCTAAAAAGAAAAAAAGAATCACATTAGTTTTCTGTTACCAATAAGAGTTCAGGAATGCAGTCTTAAAATAAAGCACATGACAACACAAGGAGTATCCTCCATTACATTTCAGAAAGTAAAAACGGAGCTCTCAACCCATTTTCCTCTCTGCTTAGAAAGGTTTTTTTGTTATGTCAGGTCCTCATAACCTTGAGCCAGGCAATATTAAAAAGCCTTGTGGTTTATTCCTAAAATCTGGTCATTGATTATTGTCAATGCATTACTCTTAATCACTGGGTCCAACTTCCTAGCTGAAGATGAAGTTTTCCCAACTGACAATGGAGAGAAATAATAGAATATCAAAGAGCTACCATGTCCCGTGATTTGAAAATAGAAACTCTTGGGCTTTGACACAGTAGCTATTTAATTAAAGGGTGGTGACAGGCAAAGGAAAGCAGAGCTCTCTTACCTGTTACATGCTTACTATAAGGCACATGCTTTATTGACAACCTTATATGCATTATCTCATTCAATACTCTCAACAAACCGGTGTAATTGTTATTGTAGTTTATAGATGAGCATACTAAGATCTGGAAAAGTTAATTACCTATATATAAATTATAATGACTTCAACTGCAAGTAGGAGAATATGTAGCTGAGAATTTTTTTTTTTAATTATACTTTTAGTTCTGGGGTACATGTGCAGAACATGCCAGTTTGTCACATAGGTATACAGGTACCATGGTGGTTTGCTGCACCCATCAACCCATCACCTACATTAGGTATTTCTCCTAATGCTATCCCTCCCTTAGCCACCCACCCCCCAACAGGCCCTGGTGTGTGATGTTCCCCTCCCTGTGTCCATGTATTCTCATTGTTCAATTCCCACTTATGAGTGAGAACATGCGTTGTTTGGTTTTCTGTACCTGTGTTAGTTTGCTGAGAATGATGGTTTCCAGCTTCATCCATGTCCCTGCAAAGGACATGAACTCATCCTTTTTCATGGCTGCATAGTATTCCATGGTGTATATGTGCCACATTTTCTTTATCCAGTCTATCACTGATGGGCATTTGGGTTGGTTCTAAGTCTTTGCTATTGTGAATAGTGCCACAATAAATCTACATGTGCATGTGTCTTTACAGTAGAATGACTTACAATGCTTGGGGTATATACCTAGTAATGAGACTGCTGGGTCAAATGGTATTACTAGTTCTAGATCCTTGAGGAATCACCACACTGTCTTCCACAATGGTTGAACTAATTTACACTCCCACCAACAGTGTATAAGTGTTCCTATTTCTCCACATCCTCTCCAGCATCTGTTATTTCCTGACTTTTTGTTAAAGCAAAGCTCTGAAAATTTTTTTTTGAAAAGGGCCAGATAGTACACATTTTAGACTCAGGATTGGGGGGTAGTGGGTGTAAGGTCTCTGTAAAGCTAACCTAACTCTGGCATTGTAACATAAACATATCCGTAGATAATATGTAAACAAAAGATTTGGCCATGTTCTAATAAAACTTTATAAGAGCAGATGTTATGCTGGTTGTAGTTTGCCAAACCTTGGCTTTAAGCAATGCTTCTTAAACTATCTGCAACAAATACCAGTTAATTTTTTCTCTAATTTCCAATATATCATAGATTGATGCTTTTATAAACTATAATAAAACGAATTCATAGAAAATGAAACAAAGAAGATATTTACATTCATTAAAAAATTTTTTTAGAATGAGTAGCCATAATGTTACTCCATCATATTGCTAGAAAAGTTCATAAACAGTTACGATTTCTGTGCTTAACTCAATGTGGACCAGTAACAAACAGTTCATGGAATCACACCATGCTATGATTGATGCTCTGAGTAGCTATGCTTTAAGGATCGGAGTATTTCTCACCGAACAATAAACCCACAAGGTGGGCAGTTCTGAATGTTTAGCCATGTTCTCAAGGACCCAGTCTTCTTTCCTCTCTCCATTTTGTGATGCTCCACATTTGTCTCTCTTCCAGGTTCAAGATGGGGGCCCCTGTTATTGCATCTTCACACGTGATGTCCCAAGCAGGAAGACAGGAAGAGAAGCAAAAAGGGATTTCTTCTTGGGCTACTATCTCTTTTATTGAGCAGGATAAACCTGCCTCAGGGAGCAGACTGCTCATATGTTTCACTCACTGTGAGTCACATGACCCACACCTACACAAGTCACTAGCAAAGAGCAGTAGGGATGCCATAGTTGGCTTAGCCTAGGTGGATTTGTTCCCTCGGGCTGGATCCAGAATCACCTGATAAAACTCAGGATTTCATAAACTAAGAAGGATGCCACCTTCAGGATTGTGCTTAAGGAAACCTATCTATTTGCTTAAGAGTTGAGCTTGCAGTCCTGATCCAGCCAATTCATAAACTGTACTCCTTCCATTCCAGTAGTCTCTCCCAGGAAAATAATTTTTCTCCTACTATGGTTTTGGCTTTGTGATCCATGTACATTTAGTCATTCATGCAGAGCTTTAAAATTTATAGTGTGCTTCCATGTGTATTATAAAATTTGAATGTTAATGTTTACAACCTGTTTGTACCAATTTTATCCCAGAGGACAGAATTTAGGCCCAGGGATGATGTCTGAAATCATACAACAAGATGTGGGAACATCAGAGCCCTGACTCAGGGCTTCTGACACTCTTCAGTGAGTTCTTCTTCAGGTATTTGACCATTTGCTCTGTACTGATCAGAGCATCAAAATCAGCAGCATCAAAACAACAGCCAGCCAATCTAGGCAAAAGGTCAGTACAGACAATAACTGGTGTGAATTGACTGATTGTGCCAATAGAATTGACCCTCTTGATTGCATTGATATGGACATTCTCATGTAGGTAGCCAACTGTCCTGGTGTTCTTGGGACTGAGGGGCTTCCCAGAATGTGGGACTTACAGGTTTCAAACCAGAACAGTCCCACTTTTCAATTTTAAAACAGGAGAAATCATAGGAAAACTAGGACAACTTGGTCCCCTTAGTCTCAGCCTGTCTGCCGCCAAAATATGCTTTCCTGCATTCTTTGCCCTACGAAGTTCACAAGCCCCCAGTTCTGTTAGCAAACCAACAATGTGTCTACTTTTGTTTTGTAAATGACTTTTCCACATTTAAAATATCTAAATAAAGAGAACTACAGGTGTATGTTAGATATTCTTTGCTTCTTTCACAGTTGAGAATTTCCATGGGAAATTAGTAGAAATCGTTTTCCTTGGTTGTGAGGAAATGCATGCATGTAAACTTTCTTTCTTTTCTTTTTCTGCTACCAAGCCCAATGCAGACACATGGCAGCCAATGTCAGTACTTAACCAGTTGAGTGGAATATATTTAAAGATGTTCCATCCCCTCCACTGGTTCTCCATAGCTGGTCTTGGATAGTCTGTTAGAAATCACCTAGGACTCTTTAAAAATAAAAACTGCCTGGGCTCTCCCCTGGGCCTATATTGGGCAGGAGGTGGGTAGGTAAGGGATTATGGAATGGGTTTGGGGCCAAGGGACTTGTGCTTTTCACAGAGTTCCCCATGTAATTCCTGACATGCTGCCAGCTTCACAAGCAACTGGCTAGAATCTGTCATTCAACCTTTCTGAGTGACAACTGAAATTGTAATTACGCTGTTAAAAGAGAACCTTATAAAATTGCACAATCGCTTGTCTTTGTCTTTTTTCCCTTCTCTCCTTTTTCTCCCTTTCTTTTCCGTTTCTTTAGTGGGATCATTCATAAGAACATTGGGGGCAATTTTGGGACATGTTCGTGAAAGGAAACTTACAGATATTTAAAGTGAATTGAAATATGCCTTCTAGAAACTCAGAAAGCTACTTGCTACTTAATGTCTGTAGAGTCATAAGGTTTGAACAAAATCTCAGAATAAAGAGATCTCTGGGTTGATCCCTAGCAAGGGGACATCTCTGGCTGTGTTATTTACCTGCTGTTATCTGTTGTTGTCCTCCAGTCTACCCCATCTCCATGGTCTACACCCACCTGAGAATCAGTGGACAGAAAGAGATTTGATTTACATTGCTCATTAGGCTACCAGCCTCTTGTCGGAGCAGGCAACCGAGATGAAAATTAGTGACAAATCACAGCCCTGCTTCCTGTAATGTGACAAAAGCAAGCCCCATAGCAGTAAGGTTCTCATTAGGGCCCCTTTAAATGCTCAGACTGATTCTACTTTTTAAGTCACCAGAATAGTTAATACAATGTGTGGGACAACACGATTTCCATTGGGGCACAATCAAAAAGAAAGCTACTTTCCACACTTTCTTTAATCTCTCTCCTCACATCAACCTGAAGCAGAGCGGAGGTCCCCCTGGGATTCTTGCTCATCAGCCCTGCCTCCTACAAAAGGGAGATTTTTTGCCTAGACAGCTCCAAAGAGTCTCGATTCAAAGGTAAAACAATTAGTACACATTAATCATCACAAGGATGGTACTAAAAGCATAATCCTCTTAGAACTGGAACAAATTAAATCCAAAGTAGCAATATAAAATCAAGCGGAAACAAACTACCAAGTGAAGGAAGCTGAGAGGACCCTGCTCTGATGCTCCAATTCTTATTGCCTAAGAGGGTGCCCAAGCATCCCGCATCTTTGGTCTTTTCGCAAAAACTACACTGCCTTCTTCAGCTGCCTGTAAAACCCAAATGCTCTTTGTGCTGGGGCCATGTAACCACCTCCTCACAAATCGAGAAGCTCTGTGAACACCTACAAGTTGGAATTCCACAGTATGGGATCTGATCGATTTTCTAAAAGTGGACTGTTGCTCATAGAACCTGGAATAAACCCACCAAGGACTTGTCTGGGAGAAGAAGGAAAAAAAAAAAAAAAAAAAAACCCTTCTTTTTCTGCAAAGGAGAATCTGCTGAAACTTCTAAATGAGGCCTGGACTAAAGTTTGGTTTTAAACAAGGAATGGCTGCTCCCTTTGTACCCCACCTGATGACCCCTGCCTCCTTTTTTTAGTGTTTTCCTGAGCTTCAGTCTGTGAGGCTGGGAAGAAAAGCTATGTAATGAAATAACTAATGCTGCTGACACCCTCAGTAACAGCTGCCAGGCATGTGGGATGGGCCCATCAACAAGAAAGACACAGTGTTATCTTGAGGCCAATGATGAATGTTTGAAATCCAGGAAGGACAAAGGTATCTTTCTCACTTTCTCTTGGGGTGTCTTTCAAGAGAACCGGGATGTTCCCTTGATTTCTTTCCCTCTTTCTTTTTTACATTTTCCCAGGTTCCCAGCTATATACTATAGTTTTCCTTGTTATAGAAACAGTCCCATTTCAAGTATGCACCTTTCTTCATGGAAATAACCAGGATCTTTTTGTCTGAATCTTCAGGGTGTCAGAGGAACAGTGGGGCACTAACAAAACTCAGGAACTTCTCTCTTGTTCTTACATAGCCTAACTCATGCACTGTTATGTGAGAAGACCTCCTTCCCACCAAAAGTGAGAGAGGAAGGGTCAGAGGAAATGAAGAGAACACAGAGCCCATCCTGCCACCAAAGGAGCATGGAACTTGCTATGTTATTTGCACACTAAAAGAGAATTATAAAAGATAGGACCATGCTTAAAACAAGGAATTACTGGTGGACTTTCGTGTCAGTGTGGGAAATATTGGAGATAGATGTATCTTCCCAGAACCCATATATCCTGCTTATAACATTGGAACCTCTTCAGATGTAATCAGATTTCTTACTATGAGAATAACCCAATTTACAAATCTAGTTCCTGTAATTTATGTTGAAGCTATTAATATTTACTTGCCCAGAATTTTTAACTATCCATTTTTTTCTCATCTTTCTCCACTTTCCTCCTCTCAGTATACAACCATTGGAAAAGAATTACATAATGCTAGGAAAAAGCCAAGGAGTCATTGGCCTGAGTTGAGACTCATCCTTGCAAATACCCCAGAGTTCTCCTATCTCAGTGCTGTTTGTCTGTAGGATGGATTCGGGAGGTGTTTGTTTATCTACCCATGGCAGAGTGCAGGTTATGTGATTGTGAACCTTGTGACATTTCCAGGATGGAACATACTCAGCTTTGGATGAGATTATTAGCTTTCGCCTTGTCCGAGCCTAACAAATGAAAACCAGATTTGCATGTATAAATAACAATCAAGCGCTGAAATGATTTACTTAGTAAAGTTACTGTTTTGGAAACTAAATCGATGTGTCATGTCAAGATCTGATCTGCCCTTCACTCACATGGCAAAGGAGACTTCTCCAGGGTCTACTAGAAAAAAAAAGTTGGAATCCTATTAATAGTTTACTCTTGTCACGTGAGAATCACAGTGGAGTTTAGCTATGAGAATAAAAGCTCAAAATAATGTTTCTGAAAACATCCTGATAGTAGCATGTGCTATTTCTTATTGTATTCAAGACACACATGAATAACTCTCCCCCAGAAGGAAAGGAAACAAAGTAAAGGGCAACATATTTTCCCACTGTGTAAATTTCCTTCCTTAAGTAGAAATAGTTAGAATTGGAAGGCAAATCCTATGGTCATTACATTTCAGAATGCGGACATGATGACAGCTTCAAAGGTGTGTCGGGCTACACTTGTGCGTGCTCTTTTTTAAAAAGACAATAGGCATTGAAAATTAGGCACTGCATCAAAGCCTTTCAATTCTATTGAGACAAGTCTATAAAAAACTAAGCGATGCAGGGATGTTTCTGTGTAAATTACGTGGAGGGTTCAGTGTATGGGAATCATGGTCTAGAATGCTCCAGAGACCACATACAATTCTGCATCTGAGTGGTATTGTCAGAGATGATGACTAGAGCTAGCATGGAATCATCTGCAGTTAATTCTAGTCACTCTCCTGGCATTAAATCAAGGCCTTTCGTTTGAATTAACTGTATAAATGTTCAGAGACCTCACTGTAAAGCCACTAAATATAAAATGAACTGGAATAGTTGATGGTACAGAACTGGAGCCCGTTTAGAGTCCAAAGACCAGAGGGCAGTGTAAAAGGGGAAAGGATCAATCATTTAGACCAAATCCCAGCTCTTTTCTTCACCAGCTGAATGGCTTTGAGATAGTCTAATTTCTTTGAGCCCCAGTTTCTTAATTTACAAAATGGAAACAGTAATATCTAACTTGGAAGGGTACTGAGAACTTTAGAGAAACTACAAGTGAAGTTCTGGGCACATTGTAGACATTCAATAACTAGGATTATTTTATTTACTTACTTAACTTATTTATTTATTATAGCACTCAATGTACCTCTCTATACTTAAAAGTCCTAACCTGGGGACCTAAAGATATATGGGATCTAAGTCCAACCCCCTCTACTGAAATTATGTGCAAAGTCCTGGGCATATGGACATTTTCTTGAAGATGAGTGTTCATAACTTTTGTAATATTCTATAAGGGTCCATGATCAAGGAAAGGTTAAAAGCCACTACCTTTTGATTTGGCTTCACCTATGTGTTAACCCCACAGCATGGAATGAAAACAAAACAATTTGTACTTCCTGATTCTTTCCGTCAGTTGTATGTATGCTGCACCCAGTTGTTCTATCTCCAATGTAAATAAAAGTTCTGTGTGTGTATGGATACGTGGGTGTTCACATGGACATGCATGCTTGTGGGTTTAGGGGATGTTCATTTTATAATGAGCCACAAGTTTGCTGAGAAAGGACAGAACAATTGTGAGACCGAAAAGTTGATGACAGATGTGATTGTGGGGAGGAGCCTGGGATACCGTGGGAAGAACACCACGGGACGAGGCGGAAGGGACTTGGAGGGGAACAGAGTGGGGCAAAGCTAAGAGCCCTTAAGGGTTCATTTTGCCTGTGGACTTGGTGGACACAGAACCTGAGTGGACTTGTGGGAGGGTTGGTACTAGGAGCGGGTGTCTGGGTGGCAGGAATGGAGAGGGAGTATGTGGCGAATCAGCAGGAAAGAATGTGTTCTTTCACTAAAGGAGTCACCATGACGTGTTCTGGGAGAGAAAATAAATGCTGAAGATAGAGGCGAATCTTATACATTAGATAAAAGAAGTCTTCATCCAGTAGGCAAAAGACTCACGGAGATTTAGGCAGAAACAAGAAAAAAATCTTGAATGTGTTGCTTTCTATTTCAGCTGGCTTTCCTTGGTCCTAATGCCAGTAGTTTCACTCTCTCTAGGGCCTTGCTTGGCTTAGGGCACAGTGGTGAGGCAGGCTCATGTGACACTAGAGGATAAACATGTCACGCTGGGTGGCAGATGAAGTCAACAACTGGAGTTTGACATATATGTATGTGGCCGAGCGTGGTGGCTCACGCCTGTAATCCCAACACTTTGGGAGGCTGAGGCAGGTAGATCACGAGGTCAGGAGATCAAGACCATCCTGGCTAACACGGTGAAACCCCGTCTCTACTAAAAATACAAAAAAATAGCTGGGCGTGGTGGTGGACGCCTTTAGTCCCAGCTACTCAGGAGACTGAGGCAGGAGAATGGCATGAACCTGGGAGATGGAGCTTGCAGTGAGCCGAGATCGCACCACTGCATTCCAGCCTGGGCAACAGAGCAAGACTCTGTCTCAAAAAAAAAAAAAAAAAAAAATATATATATATATATATATACACACACACACACACACACACACATATATAAAATGTATGCATGCATACGTGTGTGTATGTGTGTATGTGTATTACTCAAGTTATTGATCAAACTTGATGAACCCCTCCCTCCCCAAGATATAGATATATATGTGCTTATATGCATATATAAAACTAACAGCAGACATGCTTTCGTGTTTACTGTTTTCTAGACACCGTGCTAAGAGAGTTTTTTTAAAATTCCACTTAACCTTTAAAGCTACCTTATGAATAGGCATTATCATTGGTTCCCATTTGCAGATGAGAAAACTGAGGCTTACTCAGGGGAAGTAATTTTGCCATGACCACATGCATAGTAAAGTATTATGCTCGGACTTTAACTAAAAAAGTTTGATTTTGGAACCTGCAATATAAACTGACACCTTCTATATATTCCTGGGGAAGATGGAGCCAACTTACAAAATGCTAGGGCAAAAATTTAAGCAGCAGCAGAAGGGAAAGGAACTCAGATTTGAGGCTTAAGACTGATCCTGAGTCTCATGGTACCATTTCATAATACAGTCCAAAGTGGATGTATGACATTTTAACCCTGGACTGTACTCTGCCATGTTTTATTATTTCTCTGTACACCAGGCAGAGGAACTCCAAACAGAGAGGAGAGGTCAGCTTCAGAAAGGAGCATAAAACTATTGAGAGCGCTTTTATTTTTTTCTACACCAGTCCCACAGGTCTAAGAAAGTCAAGGACTTGATATTTACCATTCATTGGCTCTACACAAATGGAGATCTGCACTCAGAAGCCACAGAAAAAGAAGAAAATGCAGTTCACCACCTCCCAGCAGTCCTGGTGGTGTAGGAGGATGTGCCGAGGCCAATCTTTGATGGCTGCTGGTTATTTCCTCATGCGTAGTGTTAGGCTGGGGACAGCAGGCAGGAAAGGAGTGCTTGGAGAGTGTCTTGACCTTCACAGATGTCTTGCAAAAGGAAGTCAGTATACTGCGTATCTCTGAAGATGAGAATTTTGGTGAAGTTTCTGAAAGGTCACAGAGCTTCCAAATGCCCAACAGTTCATCCAGTATTACACACTCTTCCACCTCTCTTGCTTGTATCCCCTTTCTTCTCTCTAACCCCCGCAGTTTGCTCCTCCCCCTATATTGCTTCTCTTTCTTTCTCTCCTTTTTAGCGATCGAATGGCACACATCTGGGAATAGACAGCCGCGTCTCTGCTGCCAGAATACAGCTGCTGAGGTGTTTGGGGCTTACTTGGAGACATTAGGACATTGATCTGGGTGGATGCTAGTAGCTGTAGACATACAAAGTACTGTTCACTTCTTTGCTAAGGTATTGTGTACACTCTGAGGATATCAGAGAATTCGGAGAAGATCCATGGCACAGATTGGATGCGTAATAGACGCATGTACTTGGTTTGTGTGTTTATGTATACTTATTTTCTGGCCAGCATATATTCTCCATCATTCCTAAGTGCAGGAATTTCAGGAAATAGTCGTGCCTGTCATTTTTATCACTGTGTTCCCGGCTCCTAAAACAATACCTATCATATCGTTGCTAGGGCGGTGGACTTTGGCATGCCATAGGTCCTAAAGAAGTGTGGCCCAAAGCTAAGTTTTCCCTTGAGGATCTCACTAGGGCAATGGATGCTGGGAAAGGATGAGGCCAAATGTCATTCCTGCTCTTTAGTGTCTCAGATTTACACTGGATGACACTACTTTTCCTTAATTCATCAGGATCTCCTCGCTAGGACCTCCCAACTTTACTTCCGCTATACAATGAAATCTTATTCTTGTGCCCACCACACCTTCTATGCTAGGAAATATCTCTATATTAACAAAAACTTCACCAATGCAGTACTTTAGTCCATATGAGAAGCCTTAAGAGCAGGCACTGCGGAACACAGAGCAAACCAACAGGGGAGAGAGTTGGAGGCAGGGGATTATATTCTGTTCTTACACTAATTCCCTCATTTTGATATTGTCTTGCTTTATCCTCACTCAAAGGAAGTCATTTCCTTAGTCTCTGTGGTGATACTTCCTTCACTGGAGGAAGAAAATGATCCACAGGCAAGAATCAGATCAGCCTAATTGAAAGAAATAAGATTCTTAAATAAAACCCTTAAGATCCTTCCCTTCCTCTCCCCACTACCATTTGAAATCAGCATTCTTAGTAGCTTCAGTTTTGAAGAGTTCTACCCCCCTTGTGATGTTTTATGAGGAAAAGCAATCCCACTTGAGGAAGAAAAAGGCACTGCAGCTAGCATATTTGAAGACTATATTTTATTTATTATTTTTTTAAAAACATACATTTTAACACATTTTTTGCTGAAGTTATGTTTATGTGTATCAGCCCTTAGATAAATTATGACCACGTGTGCACAACATAAATTAGTGAAAATCCCCACATGCAGGGTGGCAATTAATGATGTATGAAATTTATTGCAAGTATTTTTCCTTTGCATAATGCCTGCATCTAGAGTATTACCAGTTTCTTTATGTATATATCATGCTGGATGTCCTCTTATGTGGCTCTGAAAGAAACATTGGCCCAAGAGCTCTGAAGTTTCATCCTGGCTCTGTCTCAAACTTTCCCTAGGGTCTTGGGCAAGTCAATTAAGTTTTCAGAACCTTGGTATCTGAAAATTATACTATTTATAATTAGTTTTTAAAGTTATACTAATATAATTTAGGGAATAAAAGCTCTGGAGCTTGACAGTCTTGGGTTCCAGATAGACTCTTAGAAGCAACATGATTTTGTGAAACTCATTTAACCTCCCAATACCTGTGTAAAGTGGAGATAATTATAGCACCTATCTTTTAAGTTTACATATTAAGAGACATAATCTGTAGACTTCAACTTCAAAGTTGGCTAATCAGACATGGCAGGCCAAAATTCTCATTGCACCAACCAAGCAAAAAGGATAAATTACAAAAATCAACTTTTAAAGCAAAGAAAGGCTACAGAAACAAAGAACTAGACTAACTAAAACTCCGGGTTTTCTTTGTAGAAAATCTAATGGTCCCTGGCAGCTTTCTTAACTGGAGGCGTTTGCAATTTCTGGGTGTACTAGTTTGGTTTGCACTGTTATAAAGGAATACCTGAGGCTGGGTAACTTATAATTAAAAGAGGCTTATTTGGCTCATAGTTTTACAGACTATAAAAGAAGAATGGCACCAGCATCTGCTTCTGGTTAGGGCAGCAGGAAGCTTCCAGCCATGGTGAAAGGGGCAGGGGAGCTGGCATTATATGGTGAGAGAGAGAACAAGAGAGAGAGAAAGGAGATACCATGCTCTTTTGAACAACTAGCTCTCATATTAACTAATAAAATGGGAATTCACTCATTACCATAGGGACAGTACTTAAGCCATTCATGAGGGATCCTCTCCCATGACCCAAACACTTCCCGTTAGTTTCCACCTCCAAAATTGGGGAAGACATTTTAACATGAAATTTGGAGGGGACAAATATCAAAACAGTTATCACTGTGAGTGGCCTAAGAACTGAACTTAAACCAAATTGAGGGATTGTATAAAGGAAAAACAAGTCAGCATTTTTTGGCAGTCAAAATCTGGAATGATAAACTGGAAAATAGAGGAGCTCAAATACAAGGGAAACTTGCTGAGTTCTAGGAAGGCGTGAGAGACTGGGGCCTGAGAAAGAAAGGAAAAGTGAAAACTCCTGCTGTCTTGTGGTGATTATAGTGTGACCGATTGTATTAATTTACCTGGGGCTTAGGGAGTTCCCAGAATGTGGGTCTTTCAGTTTTAACACCAAGAGAGTTCCAGGAAAACCATCATGAATTGGTCATCCTAGGGACTTAGGAGAAAAAGATCTCACTAGAGGGAATAGAATCTACAAAACCTACATAACCAATAATTTGTATAATATGTGAAGCTAAAGAACTCAGTTCAAAATCTGGAAATATTAACACTTCTAGAGTTGAAGAAATTGAGACTTCAAGGCTCCCAGTCAAAAGCCTAGGAGGGTCACGTCTGAGCAACCAAAGATGTAATACATCTTACTAAAACTTCAACCCAATCCAAACCCAACTAATTCCTTACAGGATTATAGAGATTTGCTTATCACTGTATCTGTCTACAAAATGAGAAGGGGAACCCCTATTGGTAGGAAATATCATATGAAGACCTTATAGTTCTTTTTCTAAATGTCCAGAATAGAATAAAAATTGCTAGACACAAAATAGGCAGAGAAACATGAGCAATAATCAAGAAAAAAAAATTGAGTAGTAACAGACCTGCAGATAATCCAGATATTGAAGTTTGCAAATGAGGAGTTTGAAATAACTATGGTTAATATGCTAAGGAAAATAGAGGTGAAAATTGACAAGGTAGTTTTAAAAGACGAACATTTTTAGAATTTCAACCAAGAGTTGTAGTATATAAAAACAATCAAATGAGCATTCTAGAACTTCAAATACAATTTTCAAACAGAACTGTGGATGTAATAGAAGGCATAATTATTAAACTCAAAGACTGGCCAATGAATAATATCCACAAAGCACAAAGAGAAGAAAGAATGAAAGGAACAAAAGGGAGTTTAAGAGTATAAGAGCCATATGAAAAACACTAGAAAGGTTTAATACCTATAGTTGGTGTTACACTAGGAAAAAGGATGGTGAGGCAGACACAAACATATAAATACATAATGGTCAAGAATTTTCCAAAATTTATGAAAGCCATTACCCACAGATTCAAGAAGCTCAATGAATCTCAAGTAAGATTAAAAAACAAATTAAATAGGCACATCTCATTCAAACAGTTAGAAAACACAGAACAAGGGAAAAAAAACTCTTAAAAACAGCCAGAAGAAAAGGATACATTACCTTCAAAGAAGGAATAATTAGATTAACAACTGATTATTCATTCACAATTATTAAGGCCAAAAAACAATGTAATTACATCATTAAAGTGCTTATGGGAAAAAATTACTAATCTATAATGCCATACCCAGTAAAAATGTTTTTCAAGAATTAATGTGAAATAAGGACCTTTCAGACAAACAAAATATGGGATAATTTATTACAAGCAAATAGATATTCTAAGACATAGTTTACAGGAAATACTTCAGGCTGAAGGAAAATGAACCCAGGTGTAAGCAGGAAAAGATGAAGAACACCAGAAAGGATAAATAGATAGGAAAATATAAACAAATATTGCTGTTTAAGGAACAGTAATAGTGCTGTCTTGTATAGTCTATCACATAAGAGTGAAAAGATATGTCAACAATAGCAGAAAGGGTGGAGAGTAAAATAAAAGTGGTTAAACTCATAAGTGTCTTAAATAGACTGTTAAATTCAGCATTGCATACTGACGTATCTAGGGAAATTATTAAAAATAAAATACAAGAATGTATAATTGAAGCACTATTAAAGAACAAAATATGGAATAAAAGACATATGACGAATCCAAAAGAATGCAGGAAAGCAAGAATAAGGAACAAAAAAAGAAACAAAAAATAGAGAACTAGAAAAGAGAAAGCCCCAGTGAGTATCAGTAAATACAGTCAAGGTACATACCCTAATAAGATTGTCAAGCTAACTTTTTGAAAAAGACCTAACTATATGTCATTTATAAGAGATAAAATTTGAATATAAGATTGTAGCTAAGTTGAAAGTAAAAGGATGAAATGAAGATGCATCACAAAATACCAACAAAGGAAAGTTGGAATGGCTATATGACTTAGTCCATTTGTGATGCTATAATAAAATACCTGAAACTGGGTAATTCATAAAGAACCGAAATTTGTTATTTCCAGTTCTGGAAGCTGGGAAGTTCAAGATCAAGCACAGCATTTGGTACCTGGTAAGAGCCTCTTGCTGCATCCTCCAAAGAGGTCAAATGCCATGTTCTCACATGGCAGAAGGGACAGAAGGGCATAAAAGAGAGAATTTTCTCTGAAGCCTCTTTTCAAGGGCATTAATTTATTCATGAGAGTAGAATCCTCATGAATTAATCATTTCCCCAAAAGTCTCAGTTCTTAATACCATCACAATGGGGGTTTAGTTTAAACATGAATTTTGCTTTTTTGTTTGTTTGTTTTTTATTTTACTTTTTTTTCGACTTCTAAAAAATTGAAATAGAGTCTCACTTTGTTGTCCAGGCTGGAGTGCAGTGGCGCAATCACAGCTCACTGGAGCCTTGACCTCCTGCGCTCAATCAATCCTCCCAAGTAGCTGGGATTACAGGCTCATGCCACCATGTTCAGCTAATTTTTTTTTTTTTTGTACAGACAGGGGTTTGCCATGCTGCCCAAGCTAGTCTCGAACTCCTGGGCTCAAGTGATCCGCTGCCTCAGCCTCCCAAATTTTTCAACTTTTATTTTAGATTCAGGGGGGTACATGTGCAGGTCTGTTACCTGAGTATATTGTATGATGCTGACATTTGGGATATGAATGATCCCATCACCCAGGTACCGAGCATAGTAACCAACGGTTTTTCAACCCTTTCTGCTCTTCCTCCCTCAGTGTAGTAGTCCCTGGTTTCTATTGTTGCCATCTTTATCAACATGAATTTTGGAGGGGACCCCCACATGCAAACCACAGCACTATGTAGATAATGAACAAAATATCTTATTAGAATATAGTGATTATTCAGTAAATGGTTAACTAAAATTGTTATTAAGAGAATGTTATAAAAAACCTTAAAATCTAGTGCTTTGGGATTCTATAATATTAACTTAGAGATGAATCTTAATTTTTTTTTACCATTTCTTTCAAGTTACCTTTCAGAATCTACCATAAAAACACCATGTCTTTTATTTGCTCAGGTAAATGTTTCAGCAAATTATACGTATATTATATATGTGTTTATATATAATATCTATTATATGTGTGTTTATATATAATATCTATTATATGTGTGTTTATATATAATATCTGTTATATATGTATCTGAACATTTCAGATGGCATATATAATATACATGTTATATATCTCAATTGAAACAAGAATATATTTAGATATTAAATATTTTCAATTTAAACTCCTTAAAATGTGCTCAGTGCACTTTAAGGAGAGCGTTGTGATGGACCAGCACATTTGAAATTCAGGCAGTTGTGAAAATTCCGAATTTGGAGGTTTAATCCTTTAAATTGTTAAATCCTATGTCTGTGGGAATTGAAACTGTAAGAGAGTTTAGATCTCTGTAGGTATCCACTTATTTTGCAAGTGGCATATGTGCAGCCCACAAAGGGTAAGAAGGATAAAGCGTAGATCCTTGGCCTCCTGAATCATTGTCCAATATTCTTTTTACTTTGCTATCGTGAATATCTTTCTTAAACACATTTAACAAGTGTTTTAAGAGCATTTACTGTGTGAAAAGCACTGAGCTGCTCATTGCATATACAATAAAGAAAGGCTCTGCCATCAATAGGTTTGCAGTCTAACAAAAAACATAAACCTCGAATTAAAAATGTTTTCTTCTGTTAAACTTTTGATGAGTGCCACAGCATGCGATGTGCTCTTAAAAGAGGGATTCAGCCTAGTAGAGGCTTCATAGAAGGCATTCCTTCTGAAGGGGAATCAGAGTTAACCAGGAAATGAAGAGACGGAAGAATATTTCAGGTGGAGAAGAGAAAGTTGGTGACCTGTGATGGGAAGGAGCTTGATGCTATGGGAGCTGATAGAAAACCACTGTAGCCAGTGACTAGAAGATGTGCCTGTGTGTTGGGGGAGGGAGAGAGGGAGGGCGTCACAGTGTGATCTGCAGCAAGACTAGATATTGAGAGGCCAGATTGTGAAAGATCTTATAGGGCTCACCTGCTAAGATTTTGGAAGTTATTTGAGTATCACTAAAGAAAGGGAATAAAATGTTCAATTTATATATATAATATATATGTATGTATGTATATATACATATACATATATAATTTAAATATTTGTCAAGGTTATCTATATTTATGTATATATTATATATTTATAAATATTTATGTATAGTATTTAAATATTTAATATAAAAATATTGAAATATTTGTCATTTATATATAAATACATAAAAATTGGAACATTTGAGATTAATTTATATATATGAATCGGAACATTTATATATGTAAAATATATTTATAAATATATAAATATATTTCATGGAAGAAATAGCTATTAAAGGCTGGCATAGTGATCTTCACACAGATTGGAGGATGAAAGCTAAGAATATAACTGCAAAACTCCACAATGCAGCTTTTAATAAAGGACAATATTAGAAATGTTTAACATGTAGACAACAATCTAACCCACATCGATAGTTTGCAAAGTTGTCTGTGTACTATGGGAACATGAAGGAGGTATTTAGGATTATATGAGTACTTTCCATATCTTTTATTTGGTATAAGGTTTTAAGGCACCAATGTGTATAATATAATTTATAATAATTACCATCAAAAATAAATCAAGTAGATTTGATAAAGTGTCAAGTTGATTTGTATAAATATATAATCTGAAATGTTCACATATATATATGAACATTTATATAGATATGTAACCTGATTTTTATACTTGTCTGTAAAATTTCATGAGGGCAAAGACAATATTTTTCTTGTTCAACATTGACTCCTCAAACTCTGGCACAGTGCCTGCATATAAACATTCCATAATTATTTGACAAAGTAATGGATGATAAATGGGTGGACAGACATATGGATGGATGGACAGATGGATGGATGGACAGATGGATGATGGATGGATGGATGGATGGATGGATGGATGGATGGATGGATGGATGAATGGATGGGCAGATGGATGGACAGATGGATGGATGGACATATGGATGGATGGACATATGGAGGGACGGATGGATGGATGGACGAACAGATGGACGAATGGACGGACTGACGGATGAAAAGAATAGTATGGAAAATGGGTTGGAGTAGGGTAAAGTAGAAGTAGGAGACCAGTTCAGAGGCAATGAATGCCCAGGGAAACATACTGGTGGCATGAAATATATGGTGCAGTGAAGATAAGGTGAATTATACAGATTTGAGAAATTCTAAGGAGGCAGACTTTACATAACTTGATAATAAATTGAGCATTATTTCTTGAAAAGAGTTATGAGTGATGATTTCTAGTTTCTGTTATGGACACCTGGGTGGATGGAGGTGCCATTTATTTAACAGAGGAGGAACAGGTATGGAGAGAGATCATAAAAGTCTCTCACTGACTTTTCCGCTTCTCTGCAGAGAGTGAAGTGAACTTTCTAATCCCTCTTTGTAGCCTGAGGAGCTTACAGGGGCAAAGTGTCATCATTGTGCTCATTGTGGAACATTGCCCGGGCTGTAGATGAGATGCAAAGCAGAGCCATTTACAAACAAAATTGCAGTGCTATTTATTTATTTATTTATTTATTTATTTATTTATTTATTTAAGTATAGGGTGACAGTCTTTGATATCAACCTGTTTACTTAACAAATTTGTCTTTTATTCTCATAAATTACCATATTTCATGATTCTTAGATGAAAATATTTAGCATCTCTGAAATTGGGGTATGTTTTACAATTCACAATACCTGCCTAAGACAAAGGTTTGCATGCAGGTAGCTTATTTGAGAATGGATTTCTAGGGCCAGGAGAGAGCAAGTGAACAAGAAGGGGGGAAAATCAATGCAAGGTGATGTTATTGAATGACCTAGCCTGTATGTGACTAGTAATTCACCCAGGACCTTCTGTGGAGAGCTTTATGAAATTTGGCTTAGAATCATCTGTTGTGAGGACATTGTCTACAGTTGGTTGTGGGTTGCTCCATGGAGCATGACCTCCCCACATCCTTAAGTTGCAGGTGTGTAAATGTCAAGGCTCCTGGCATTCTGCAGTGCAGTATCAGAGAAATTCTGGGGCAGGAAGCAATCAGAAGCAGGCCAAACACTGCACAGAACTGTCGTATGTGAAGTGGTGCACAAAGGATATGCGCAGTGTATGGTTTAACTGGCCATGCTTTTTCTTTCTTAGTTCTACATACAATAATGGTATATCTTACATAACACCTTATATCTTGATAACACCTTCGATTTAATGGAACAGAATAAACTGTTGACCTTGCAAAGATGCATTTTGTTGAGGTGAGATTTGAATAAGCAACATCAGTAAAACTAAATTAAGCCATTGTCCACTAGGTAGAGACTGCAATTCTTATTTCTTATTTCTCTTCACTGGAACTGTGTAGATAAGTTTCCAAAACCAAGACTTTACCTCTGCTATGGAAAATACTCTACCTGAAAATAACTAGTACAGTATTCCATCATATACACTGGTATAGGGGAGCATTTTTTTTTTCCTTTAAAGAATTGAATCTTTATTTCAAATGAAATCTTTTTCTGAACTCTGTTATATAAAACAGATAAAAATGCAAATGCACTGATTGAAGCAGAATTGGGGAGGGGGTATTCCCAGGACCCCACAGCTCTATTGTCTTTTTATCTCCTGTGTTGGCTTCTCAGGCCTCAACATGGAGCCTTAGAGTTCCAACAATAGGGTTAAGAATATGTAATAGACAGGGGCTGGGCGCGGTGGCTCATGCCTGTAATCCCAGCACTTTGGTAGGCCAAGGCGGGCAGATCGTGAGGTCAAGAGATCGAGAACATCCTGGCTTACACGGTGAAAACCCATCTCTACTAATAATACAAAAAAAAAAAAAAAAAATTAGCTGGGTGTGGTGGCGGGCGCCTGTAGTCCCAGCTATTCAGGAGGCTGAGGCAGGAGAATGGCATGAACCCGGGAGGTGGAGCTTGCAGTGAGCCGAGATCGCGCCACTGTACTCTAGCCTGGGTGACAGAGCGAGACTTTGTCTCAAAAAAAAAAAAATAATAATAATAATGATATGTAATAGACAGGAGACTTGCTGCATGCCACCTGCCCCCAAGGCATTTACGTAGTGTCCATTCACTCTTGTTTTAAAAACAATAACAAACTCAGTAATATGGTTTCCCAGCTTGTAAGAGATTTAGAAGCAGTAATTTATATGGAAGAAATAGCTATTAAAGGCTGGCATCATGATCTTCACACAGAGTGGAAGCTGGAAGCTTAGAATATAACTGCAAAACTCCAAAATGCAGCTTTTAAAAAAGGACAGTATTCAGAAATATTTAGCATGTAGACAACAATCTGATCCACATCGGTAGTTTGCAAAGGCGTCGGTGTACTATGGAACATGGAGGAGGTATTTAGGATTATATGAGTACTTCTCACATCTTTTATTTGGCATAATTTTTGAGGCACCAATGTGTATAGTATAATTTAGAATAATGATTATAAAAATAAATCAGGTATATTTGATAAAGTGTCATTTCAGTTACATGGAACATTTT
The DNA here is from genome assembly GCF_008728515.1 of Papio anubis. NCBI lineage: Eukaryota > Metazoa > Chordata > Mammalia > Primates > Cercopithecidae > Papio > Papio anubis. Next base: position 151,163,839 of record NC_044980.1, read on the forward strand.
TGTGAGTACAATATTGTATTTCTCAAATTGTTGAATAAGTCATATATCCCTGTGTGTATCAGTATTCATTCACCTCTAAGGGGTAGGAAATGCAAGTAAAACCTGTATCTAGATGAAGGAGTTGAACATCAAGAAGCTTTAGATAGGGTTTGATCCAGCAGCTTACTATGTTACCAAGGACCTGATTTCTTTCTGCTTTCCATTTTCACTTTAGGCCCTTCATAGCCACAGTATGCCTTGTTACTTTCTCATTCACATTCAGCAGGAATGGGGAGGAAGATAATGAGGAGAGAAAGGGGGTGGGAGGTGGGGAGAGAGAGAGAGAGAGAGAGAGAGAGAGAGAGAAGTTGGTTCTCCTTCCTTAATCATTAAGCAAAGACACTGTCTCTGATTGAACCAACACAGTTCATGTGTCCATCTCTGACACAATAATTGTACTATACTGTGCTATAAGGATAAGATTATATTAATCAATTTAGATCAGTCAGGGCTTGACTCTTAGCTGAAGATGGTGTTAATTCTTCCAGACCCCATGGTGACACACGTGGAGAAACAAATGTTCCTCCTGTTGCCTGGAAGAGTAACAGATCATGTCCACAGCACTGTTTCTCAAGGTAAGTATTGATCAGCTGGACTCTGAGCTCAGTGATATGAGGAATCATCTCTTTTTCTGTCTGTTGGTGTAGCCCCAGCATGGGCACAAGACCTATCATCAGAGGAGTCCAATCAATATTTATTTATTTATGAATGAACAAATGGATTTTTTTTTCTGTGTGGAGAAATACACAGATTTTTATTTCATTTTTGCACTTCTTGCTACTCCCTGGTTGCAGTTGTTGAGGAGCTATTTCTGGCTTGACAAGAAGCAGGAAGTATCAAGATCAGTCACTGAACAAAAAACATTTCCTCCTGAGGTTTTTAGCACTATTTCCAAAACAAAAGACAATGAAATCGGTTGGAATAAGACAAGAAGAAGTCAATCATTTATTTCCCGTGCTACGAATGTTAAAAAGAAGAACAAGGAGGAGAAAGAGAAGGGGAGGGAGCAGAGAGAGGGACAGGGAGAAGAATAAAAATAGAAAGGAAGAAAGAAAAGAAGAAAGGAAGGGAGAAAGGAAAGAACATCAGAAGAGAGGGAGGAAGAGAAGGAAGGAGGGAGGGAGAGAGGGAGGGACGGAGGGAGGGAAGGAGAGAGGAAGAACATATAACTAGAATGTAGCTCCAGTGCAAAGGTACTTGGAAATAGTGGTTAGCTTATGACATCATTTGCTGAATGATAGTTCAGAGACTGTGTGTGTGTGTGCGTGTGAGTGTGTGTGTGTGTGCGTGTGTGTGTGTGTGTGTGTGTATTTTCTAATAAACTTCAAGCCTAATTTGAGGCTTTTGCATTGACCAAACAGCTATGAGAATGTGGATAGCAAGTTATAAATCACCCAGCCATTTGGGTGTGGATAAAAGTTCCAAGCCAAATACCTGAGTGTCCACTTCATAACGGGTATAATAAGGCTATTTGAAAGCATGACCTAGATCCCAAGCTATACTTTTCTTTTAGAGAACTTTCTGACATGTTTATATGCACATATTGGAATTGTATCCAAGGGGAAAAAAACAATTGACTTTCTGACTTTATAGTCTTTCACTGACTTTTAACGTATTTCATGAAATGAAGTAATAACTTCAAGATCAAGGACATTTTCCTTTGGGTCTTCATCAATTATTTCACTTTCTCTTGGCAATGGCCTCCACCCACTTCTTCCGAAATATCAACCACTGGGCTGACGCTGCACTGGAAAAAATTTCTCTCTCTCTCTCTCTCTCTCTCTCCCTTTCTCTCTCTCTCTCTCTCTCTCTGTCTCTTCCTTTCTGGATACATGTTCATGCCATTAAATTGTTTTAATCACTTCAATTTTTACTATAGTTTGGCAATTTGTATGTCACTGAATTGTATGTTCCAAGTTTAATGCTTTTAGAATGCATTCAAGTAGGTTCCAATGCACTTACTCATTGCTATTCAAATGAGATAACCATATTTCAAAAAACAGAGCTCAGGGAGAGGAATGAGGTGACTAATGGGTTATAGGGGAAAACCATCTATCAAGACACATTGGAGACTGAGACAGATGGTGAAGAAATACCCCCACGTCCATTCCCCCAGCCCTGGAAGGCCCACTGATTTTATTTCCAGCAAACACACACCTTGGCTAGCTTCCCCTCACAAGCTTCTGGCTAATTTTTCCTATATTAAGATCTTAGAGAAGTAGGAAACTTACCTGTTTCTCACACCGAAGCTCATGAAAAAGCCAACCCCATAAGGAGCCAGTCTTAGGAGCCCTAAGCAAGCGCTGCCAGTTACAGAGAGAACAGTGGCACAGCTCTCATACATAGTGCTGGTTTTTAATGAGTGTTAGTAGGACTAGGACAAAGTGGAGTTTGGGGCAAACATTCAAAGTAAATAAAGCTTGTTCTCTTCACCCTACTTCCATTACTCATATTCTAAGTCTCCAGGGCATCTTGTAACTCCATGAACGCCCAAGTTTCAGTGTTGAACTTCTCTCTTTCTTTGAGAAATTAAGAAATTGACCCAGCTTCAGGCCGGACACAGTGGCTCAGGCCTGTAATCCCAGCACTTTAGGGGGCTGAGGCAAGCAGATCACCTGAGGTCAGGAGTTCAAGACCAGCCTGGCCAAAATGGTGAAACCTTGTCTCTACTAAAAATACAAAAAAAAAAAAAAATCACCTGGGCATGGTGGCCCATGCCTGTAGTCCCAGCTACTTGGGAGGTTAAGGCAGGAGAATCGCTTGAACCCGGGAGGCAGAGGTTGCAGTGAGCCGAGATTGTGCCACTATACTCCAGCCTGGGCAACAGAGCAAGACTCTGTCTCAAAAAAAAAAAAAAAAAAAAAAAAAAAAAAAAGAAAGAAAGAAAAAAGAAAAGAAAAAGAAAAGAAAATAAATTGACCCAGCTTCTGAGCTTCCCAGCCCTTCTTTTATATCAAGTGACCAGGATGATACCAATTTCCTGAGAATGACGTTTGACTTACACTAGACGATGTGCAAGAAAAGCCTGCAGGACCAGGCACATGTTAGGTGTGTTTCCCGCTCCACATTCTTTCTACCTTGACCTTTCTTGCAAGTTCCAGAGAGCTAAGAGTGAGCTTCAAGGCAGAAAAGACTACCCCACAACCAGATGTCTGGGACCTGAAACTTTAAAAGTAGCCTATCAGGCAATTTGGCCATTTTTGTCAAATCCTAAGTGTGAGTCATCCAAAACAATCCCATTTCTAGAAATTTACCCTAAAGAGACATTCACCTAAGTATACAAGATGTGCACAGAAGGATGAACATCGCATCATTGCTAATAAATGATGAAGAACTGCAAACTATTGAAATGACTATCAAAAGGGTACTGGCTAATCATGGTATATCCATACAGTGAAATAGGATTCAAGATTTTTTTAATGATGTGACAATTCTATTTTTATTGACATTAAAATTTGTTGATGTGATATTCTAAAATAAAAAAGAGGTTTACAAATCAGCACGTGTAGAGTGGTTTCACATATGAATCTCTGTATCTACAGCTATTCCCATTCATACAGCTCTGCAAACTCAGATGGCTACAGAGAGATATCTCAAGAATGTTAAATAGGATTTTAACATTGTTTTATCTCTGAGTAGTGGGGTCTGAAGATACAGTCTACTTTTTTTCTTTTACTTTTCTATGTGAATTTTTTTAAACAATAAGCTTATGCCATATTTATCCCCAAACATTAAAACTATCTTTCAACCTGTCCCATGAAAAGCTGAGCATGGACAGCGTTTTCCACCCCAACTTGTATTTAACTGTACCTCATTTGCTCTCCACTGCTTATGATTACCTAAGGAGCTGTTTATTTTTCCACAAGACTGAAACCTCCTCTAAAATAAGGATTGTACCTTTACCCCAGTCTCCAGTGCCACACACCATTGCACTAACAGAAACGCAGTGAATGATTTCCACTTTGAAGTCTAGACCTCTGGTGATGTGGAAGCTGTTCCAAATTCTGACGTTGCCTGGCAGTGAAGCCATGGTGAACACTTTCTGAGATGGCTCATGCTAAAACAAAAGTAGGATGATCTTGGAGGTTCCTATTTTTCCTAACCTCATCATTCTGCAACCTAACTTGTTCAATCCCCACAAAGCAAATGAAATCAGAGGATAATACATAGATCAGATTTATAGACTCTAAAATGCTACCTGAATGTAATATGAGATTAAAAATTGGAAACTCAGTGCCAACAAAAATCATAGCAACACAAATCATATATTGATCCTAATATAAAGAAAGACAATTCTAGTGGTATCTAAATAACTTCCTATTGCCCTTTGTCTTTCCCTGCCCTCACCTCTGAGTCTTAATTCCTTGTGGACTTAACACTGATACTCAGTTTGGGGATTAAAGCAGGACCTGACCTGGATTTGTTCCACATTGCCAATGCCCTAGATTGAAATGTTAAAGGACTTGGAATAAAAAAAGTTGCATTTTCAGTAACGGCTTCACAGTGGCTGGGGAATTAATGTCAGCCAGGCAGTGATTTCCCAGTGGTTGGGTTTGTAGCAAAAGTCTTCAACTTTTATGTGTGGCCTGTTTGAAGTTGAAAATTGTTGTTAGACTCTCCAAAGTTGTTTGAGGTGTCACTCATCCTTCCCTTTTGTGTTGGGGCGAGGATGAGAAGCACAGCGGCTGGGAATAGTTCTGTGACTGCCACCCCCCGAGGCAGGTCCCTGCCAGGGCCCAATTGAGCCCATCTCCCAGGGAATTCAAAGCTTTCAGTGCAATGCAGCTCTGCATCTGTCTGTAGTCTTATCACCCACTACTCTTTTGCAGGAACTCTCCACTCCAGCAAGAGTGAGGAGCTCATGGTCCCATGAATGTGCTGTGCAAATGAGCATCTCTAGCATTTTTATTCAACATACAATTTGCCCTCTTAGGATATTGTGTTTTGGAGAGGCAGCAGCACAGGGAAATAATAATAATGATGATGATGGCATAGCAGCAATAATAGCACAGCGAACATCTCATGTAGCACTGATTATAGGCCAAACGCTGGACATAAGATTATTTCATTTGGTTGTCTTAATAACCCCATCAGATAGATGCAAATACCTCCATTTTACATATGAGGCAATCGGGGCCCAGGAAGCTTAAAGGAGTTAACCAAGGTTGTGCAGTCCATAAATTGAGGTTGGAATTCTTGTACTCTGACTCTATAACCTATACCTTTTGTTATTTTCTTCACCTAGGAATGTCTAGTCTTGGGAGCAGAAAGACCTGCCTTCTGGCTCTGTCTCCATCATGTACTGACTGTGTGACTTTGATCAGGTGTCTTTACCTTAAAATCAAGACTCACTCATCTAAAGAATGTGGTAACACTGTTTTCCTTGAAGGATTGCTAGGAGAATCAGAGTTAATACATGCCAGGTGCCTAACCAATGAATGGTAGCCACGATATTTGACCTTTGTTCAATATCATCCTAACTTTTTTCCTAGATCCTGTCCTATTGCCTCCTTAAAGCACCTCCTTTCCTCCACCTTTTTTTTTGTTTGTTTTGTTTTTGTTTTGTTTTTTTTTTGAGACAGAGTCTCACTCTGTCTCCCAGGCTGGAGTGCAGTGGCATGATCTTGACTCACTGCAAGCTCCACCTCCTGGGTTCATGCCATTCTCCTGCCTCAGCCTCCCAAGTAGCTGGAACTACAGGCACCCACCACCACACCCGGCTAATTTTTTGTATTTTTAGTAGAGACAGGGTGTCACCGTATTAGCCAGGATGGTCTCAAGCTCCTGACCTCATGATCTGCCCGCCTTGGCCTCCCAAAGTGCTGGGATTACAGGCATGAGCCACCCCGCCCGGCCACCTCCTTCCTCTCGACAGTGTCACTCATTAGAGGTTCTATGTTCATCCTCAAGGGAGAAAAAAGAAGGCTATGAGGAGTCCAAAAATCTAGAGCTTAGGTGTTCCTCTGCTAGTAAACCTGGAAGAACCACACATCTCAAGAATTGTGGGCCTGAGGAGGCTAGAAAATACTGAATCCACGCAGTAACTTCCAGTATAGGGTAGAGTAAAAATTCAATTCATGGGCTTGGAATTTAGAATTTAAATCCTGGCTCTTCTATGCTCTGGGTGAAGCAAATAGCTGCTCCTGTAAGACAGCACACTCAGTGCCATTCCCATGCCCTCCTGGTGTAACATCCACATCATAGAGGCTGGGAAATGAAAAACTGCATTGCCCAGGCTTCTTTGTAGTTAGGACATCTCTACAAGACTTGGAGACAGCCATGAGCATTGTGAGGTGACGGCCATGCGTAAGGAGAGAAGATCCTCATTGTAAAGGGGGCTCCCATCCTCACACAGCTGTGGTTTCATTCCTAGTGTCCAGTCCCTAGTGTCAGAGGTGCTGCTGATGGGCAATGGAGGCAATAGGTGGTGGGACTTTCTCCTTAATGTGTCCATATGTGGCCGTGCAGGACCCAAACCCAGTCCTCTGGCCCTCTGAGAGCTAAAAAAAAAAAAAAAAAAAAAAAAAAAACCCTCCAAAATCATTGTGAGATCTAAAGTACGACTCTCAGAAAATCATATGCAAGGGAGATGGAGAGGGGAAATGGTAGGTAACTGAGCCTGTTTCAGAAGAAGGAACAGGGTTTGTGAAGGTTCATAGAGAGCAAAGAACATGCTTTACTTGAGGAACTGAGTATGATGTCATGGAGACTGTAAGGAAGGGATGGGGAGAGGACATAGGTAAACCAGATAGCAAATGACCTGGAAAATAGCCTAGAGGTGTTTGGAATTTATTGGGCTTCCCTCAACCTGTCACTTAAAAACCACCAGTCTGGACATACCTAATTTTCCTCACTCAAACCACCCTTTTGCCAGTATACATAAGATGAATCCAAGAAGACTGCAAGCTTCAGGGAGAAGGGGGAATGTATTCCCTACCTCTCGAGGGTACTGTCTTGCCTGTGGAGCTTCTCCACAAATACTTGTCAATTGCACTTTGTGTTAAGTAAAGTTGAACGGAGCATGTACTTGTGCCTGGAATTTGTGGTGAAATAGCAAATCGCTTCTATTTGGATACAGACCTCTGAGTCCCACCCAACACTCATACAGAGAGTTTGTTCTTTTGAACTAGCATGTGCCCTGAGCAATGAATGCTGTTTACAGTGTGAAGGACTTATGGACAGGGTGGCTCTCTCTTTTGACCTTGTTTTTCTTTTTCTTTCCTATTATGACATTAATTATTTCCTAACCACATGGCCTCTTATTTTTTAACTTAGAAATTATGCCATAAGGTTAAAAAAGTCATGGGCAGATCTTTTTTTGTTTACTTTTGTTTTGTATTTGAGTCCTAAGACTTTTGTTTCACAAGATGGTATTTCAGCATTCTGGAGAACACTCTTTAGCCCATTTGGACATTTCTGACTGCAGGGTGTGGAGCTAGTATGGAATCACACTGGCTATAGCCCTGCGGACTTTTGGGGACATCCTGGAAGGACTTGGTGGATTCCTGAGGAAGGATTGAGACTAGAATCAAGAGCCATTTAGTGGCCACTCATCAGGAATCTATGTTGCCATTTCTTGGACTAAACAGTAAACTAAAACACTTGGATCTTCAATCGTGTGCTAGGGCTGGCTCAAACCAAATTACGAAAACCAATAATTAAGTATTCAGGATTTCTTCAAGTCAGGTGTCAAACAATTGGTAGCTTGAAATCATCCACAGTGGGAGTATTTACACCATGTAACTCAACAAATGTTACAAATCAGGGCTTCTTCCTCCCTCCCTGCTTCCAGAGAGCTGGTTTATCAGCACATCACTGCATCTATCCTGTCTAGAAGAGTAGTGTTTGGTATATACAGATTTTTTTTCAAAAGGCCTGTACTCAGAAGCACTGGGAGAAAATGTATGATGGCTTAAACTTCATGCGGATGAAACCCACGTGTATATGTTTTCCTGGAGAATACACCCCGTGATGGAGCGTAGCACAGGGTCTGGCACCTAGTAGGTGTTCAATAGACATCTGTTGAATGGATGAAGTTCTGGTGGGTTGACAAGCATCCCTGCAGCAGTATCAGGGAAGCTCAAGCCAATCTCCTACAGGAATCCTTCCTGAACCACGAACATTTGAAAGTAGCCACAAGACTCCTGTATGAGCTATGAAAAGGATACAGAATTAAGCATAATGTCTAGAGTTGCTCTAGAAGCTGGGTTGTCACACATATAATACTTACGTCACTTTACTTTAAAAAACTTACAACTCTATCCATGTGTTCAGCAACCATATTCCACTTTAAGCTCTGAGAACAGAATTTGTCTGATTTGTTGCTTTAACATAGCAGGTACTCATAAAATTTTTTTTTAATGAGTGAAAAATTAAAAATATGCGTAATAATCCTGCATGAAAGTGCAACACTTTGTGTTTTCCAAAGTGTTTGGTGGGTATCGCCTTATTGATGCTCACAATATCCCTGTGAGTGGGCAGAATGCAACAATTATCCTTCCAGGCAGGTAATATAGTGCCTGACATGTCAGGGATACTAAACATTCATTGAATTAATTATGAATTAATCATCCCCTTTCATAGATGAAGAAACAAGCTTTCAGAAGTTACCTGACACAGCTCAGTTTTCATTAGTATCACTTCTGTTTACACTGTGCTGCCTCTCTTCATAGTCCCTTAACTTTAAAAAATGCTTCATTGTGCACTCTCTCATCTATCACCATCACAGTTCTATCAGATAGGCAGGTATTTTTATTCATGCTTTAGGAGGTTGTAATACAGTGGCACAGAAAGTTTCAGTAACATGCTTGAGATTGCATAGGGATTTGAGGGTAAAACTTGTATTACAATCTATGTTGCCTAAGGATTCTGAAGCTAGACTGTACATTGCATAAGATTGTATCGTATTTTACTGACTCATCCCTTCAGAGAAAGATAGATTGGTGAAAACAGGCTAACAAAAAGCAGTGAATCACAGCACATTCAGAAAGAATTTCTAAATATCGTTATGAACCCTCCGAACTTATTTCTTTCACTTGAAATATCTTAAAACATGCTGATTATTAGATTTTCTGCTTTGCCACTTAAGTGTGCTGAAGATTCCAATCGAAGTTTCAAATATAAAATTACAGGAAATTACCAACTTTCTCTTTTGTGAAGGGAATTTTGATTTTTTAAATAATCTGAGGAGGTGCTGATTTTCTACGAATATGGAAATTCCATGATTGTTCTTTGCCTAGGACTCTTAACATTTCCAAATGGCCACAAGACCCCTGTATGAATTATGAAAACGACACAGAATTAAGCATGATGACTTTTGCATTTAGGTTGTAAAACAATACTATTCCCAGCACAGTGCCTCATTTCCGACGAAAAGTTTGCTGCCAGTTTCCCACTTTTTCTGTGGATCGCATCACCACTCGTTTTATTAAATCCACCAGAAACTCCTGGAAACATGCATGATGTCGGTTTTTTTGCTTTTTTTTTTTCAATGTGGGGGAAAAGAATTTTGGATGTGGGAGCTGGTTCACATTTCTAAAACATGTTTTTTCACTCTTGCTGTTCCCTTTTGACCTTCCTGAGGATGCATGTGGGTGTTAAATTGTTACCAAAGGGAGGGGCCCTTGTAACTACAACGAGATCCACACACACAAAGACACACTTTCCCACACACAAGACTTGGCTCCGTTGCACTTTCATGGAATGCTGAATGGAAAAGATGCAGGGTGTTTTTGATCTGCAAAAAAAATTTAGCCAGTATAGTGGCCATCATTTTCTGTTTTAAAAGAGCCAGCTTAATATTTGGGTTGGAAGGCAATATGTGTGAGGGGAGAGGGTGTGGCTGGCAAATGTTTCCTCTCTCTTAAAAAAGTATAAACATGATACATTCTGTTTATAAACATTTAAATATTACAAAGAAATACAAAGTGAAAAGTAAAAGTTTCCCCTTTCTCCCATCTCATGTTACTCTTAAGAGTAACTGTTATAAGGCTTATTGTTTTGAATTTTTTCTGTTTAATCAAGAATTGAGATTATGTAATTTTTGTTATTTCTTTTGAAGAAAGTTTATCACAAAAATGTATCTTACATACATATCCTACAACCTCCATTTGTTTTCATTTAAAAATGGATTCTGGGTAATTATTTCTGTCAGGATAGACTTCCAGGACTTCACTTATTCTTTTTTTAAGGGCTGTATAGTGTTTCATTGCATTGGCTGTGCCTTTTTAAAAAACTGATCCTCTATTGGCAAGCGTTCGGATGGCTTCCAAATGTTCACTATTACTCATAGTGTCACCTTGAACCTCCGTCTTTACACAGTGAGGTTGTATTGCTCTAAGCTTGATTGATGGCAGTGGAATTTTTAGAGGGAGCGTATTACTAACACTTGTAATTCCAGGGAGGAATATCTGTATTAAAGAAAGAATTTCCATTGATCAACACAAGCCAAGGCTCAGTTGTATAGAAGACAAGACCAGAGCCAAGATTTACTCCTATTGTAGTATGCTCAATACTGGTTACTCATTAAAATCACTTTGAGAAGGGGAACTTTCTGAAACAAAGCAATGTCTACACACCACTCTGACAAATTACATCACAATCTCTGGTATGGGGCCCAAGTGTCTGTATATTTTTCTAAAGCTCCTTAAGCCAGATTGGGAGCCACTGTTCTAGTGAAAGTGCCTCCAACATAGCAATGAATGTGCCATTGTTCTATGTCTCTCTAAGCTCATATGTTTCATGGCCAAACATAGAGAAGTATGTGTGTTTTATATAGTTAGAATAATATGTTTTTGGGGTTTTTTCTTTTTCTTTCTTTCTTTTTACTTGGCTGTTTGGTACATTTGGCCTCAATTGCTATTGGATAGCCCAGAAACATAGTATATGTTATGTACAGCTCTGCATACAAATAAGATCAGAAGAATGATCAGAGAGACAAATGGGAACTTTAATGGGGGAATGGTGAGAAGTCCTGGATGTGATTAAATGGAAGATAAAAGGGCCATTAAGCAACTGTGCAGAGTAATTTTTAGACTGAAAAATTGTAGACGGTCCTGTATAAATAGAATCCATATAGGGCATTAACTACCAAGGTAAATGACCCTTTGTATTCTTCTCCTATATTTCTTCAACTCACAAAGTTTGGTTGGCAGATGATGCAAGGTATCTGAATATGTGCATATAGACAGAGGGTTGTCTTGTGCTGGCCAGGAGCTACCACCTTATAATACTATAGATTTTCAGTATACTCTACAATGTGCAAATTGCATTCATGTGCATTATTTTATGTGACCCTCACATCATACTTGCAATGTTGGCAGAGAATACGGTAGTACCTTTATTATACAGAAGAAACTGAGACTTGGAGAGAAGGAACAAGACCAAGATAATAGTGTTGGTACATGAGAAAGCTGGAAAAACATTTACTTCTAATCAATGCCCCTGTGGAATTAGCCGCTAAAGTTTCTGGCTCCTAGGCTGTGCTCTTTATGTTAATGTACACATGTCAGCAGGGGCAAACCAGATAGAGTGGTGTGGAGTGTGGCAATTAGAAAAGAAACCTGTATAGGCCTGGCACGGTGGCTCATGCCTGTAATCCCAGCAATTTGTGGGGCCAAGGTGGATCACTTGAGGTAAGGAGTTCAAGACCAGCCTGGCCAACATAATGAAACCCCGTCTCTACTAAAAAAAAATACAAAAAATTAGACAGACATGATAGTGGGCACCTATAATCCCAGCTGCTCGGGAGGCTGAGGCAGCAGAATTGCTTGGACCCAGGAGGCAAAGGTTGCAGTGAGCCAAGATCACGCCACTGCACTCTAGCCTGGTCAACAAGAGCAAGATTCAGTCTCAAAAAAAAAAAAAGCAAAGCAAAGCAAAGCAAAGAACCCTGTGTCAAGACACTGAAATTTTAAAAATTGTAAGTACAGTGTAAGAAAAAAACTTCTGTATATGTGATATAATATTATATATACAATATTATATATACACACACACATATATGTCGGGCCAGATTCAGCAGAGAGGTTTTCAATGTGACCCCAATTTCAGAAAATCTAGATTTTAAATTATAGAAAACTAGAGAAAGAATCTGCCTTAGAAGTTGATAGAAATATTTCATAAAGTATTAAGAAGATATTGGAAGTATTTTAAGCATAGATGAAAGTGTTCTGGAAGTAGAGACCTTCTAGAATCTTTTCTTTTTGCATTTCAAAAGTATATATTAAGACATTTATCTGTAATTCCACTTTCCTCCGATCTCCTCTTTGTTACAAGACCTTGACATTGCTAAGCATGGATTTGACAACCCCAGTGATTTTCAGGAACATAACTTCCATGGTGGTCCAGAGACTGCTCTTTGTTGCCCAGAGAGAAAACACATTATGACCCATTTCCTCACGAGTTTGGATTGTTTTCCCAATTAGTCAGTAATCATCTTGCTGAAAATGTGCAAGGCAGTGTGTTGGGATGGACCAGTAACTAGGGAATTTCTGGGCCAGAAGAATAGGAGAAAATTGATGTTGGAAAAGGCAGCAACACTAAAATCAAAGCAGAGAACGATGGACAGACAGTGGGTACAGCTCAAGGCTTGAACTCTAAGTTTGAATCCTTTTAACCTTATACATCAAGAAAGTACTTTACATTTTTTCCTTAGCATTTTCTTCTGTTGATTTTCGCAACCATCTTGTGAGTTCAGTGGGGAAGTCAATATTGGTTTAAATGTTTTAGATGAACAGCAGCAGAAAATATTTTAATAATTGCCTAAGGGTCTGAGTACAACATTTAATAGTCCAGCTGAGACCAGAACTCAGGACTCTGTACAGAAATCCTTGTCTCTGTATCTCATACTTCCTATTTCCAAACTGGATCAGGGCTTGCCTTGTGGTGGTGTGTATCCGGCAGCATATGCTTCAATAAACAAGATCTGCCTTCAGGTTCACGTTTGGGGCATGAAGAAGAGGAAGGGAACTACTTCAACTTAGCAGATGAAAAGGAAAATGACAGAAAAGTTGAAGATTTCTGTGTGAGAAAAGATATTTATTTCTCCTCTGACTGCTAGAGAAGGGAAGAGCAGGGAGAATCACAACATGTGTGTGGGTGTAGATATGAATCCTGTATTATGTTGTTAAGTAAAGCTGTTTGTAATCTTTGAGACTGTTTCAGGAATAAGATCCATGAGGTAATGTTAGAAGCAAACAGTTTTATGATTTTTTTTAAACAACAAAAGGCAGGAACTTAATTTTAACTTGGCTTGACCAAAATACTAGGACAGGCAATTGACTAGAGAAGCACTGAAGCCTGAGCAAAAACTGTGGTGATTTCTAAGAGCCAACATGGATTCACCAGCAATGAACACTAATTCCTTTTTTAAAAATTGCATTATCACATCCAGAGATCAAGAAGACATAAATAAAGTCAATCTGAATTTTAGTAAAGCTTTGGGCAGACCTTTTTTTTTTTTTTTTGGAAAATTTGTTCCCTCCAAACTCATGTTGAAATTTAATCCCCAGTATGGCAGTATTGAGAAGTGGGACCTTTAAGAGGTGATTGGGCTGTGAGAGCTTTGCCCTCATGAATGGATTAATCTATTCATGGATTCATGGGTTCATGGATTAATGGATCATCATGGAAGTGGGACTGGTGGCTTTATAAGAGGAGAAAAATAATCTGGAACTAGCATGCTCTGCCCCTTAACCACGTGATGCCCTGCACCACCTCAGAGCTCTGCAGAGTGTCCTCGCCAGCCATCACCTGAGGTTGGGAGTTTGAGACCAGCCTGACCAACATGGTGTAATCCCGTCTCTAGTAAATACAGAAAATTAGCTGGGCATGGTGGCACATACCTGTTATCCCAGCTACTTGGGAGGCTGAGGCAGGAGAATCGCTTGAACCCAAAAGGTGGAGATTGCAGTGAGCCAAGATTGCACTGTTGCACTCTAGCCTGGACAACAAGAGCGAAAACTCCATCTCAAAAAAAAAAAAAAAAGAGAGTCCTCACCAGCAAGAAGGCTCTCACCAGATGTAACCCCTCAACTTTGGGCTTCTTTGCCTTCATAACTGTAAGTAATACTTTCCTTTTCATTATCGGTTACCTAGTTTCAAGTATTCTGTTATAAACAACAGAAAACAAATGAAAATATTATCAAGGGAAAATTATCTTGGTCAACCTAGAGGAGGGTCTTTATTGGCACGCCACTTGGCTCTACCATTGACTGAGTTATATTGAAAGTTTTATCAAGTCTCTGCATATATGCTTATGAAACTTTCAGATGAAGAAAAACCCCAGGGGACTACTGATAGGATGTTATACAGATTTATCAGACATCCTACTTAAAAATTTGAAGTAAGACAATTAATGAGAAAATAAAAAGAAATAAGTGTCTGGGGGGATAATGGAAGGGGCAGGACTTCCCATGTCTTCCTTCATCTGTGTGAAGTAAGTTGAGGATAGGTGTTATGAAGCCCTTAGATCCTCCACCTATCCTTAGGTAGCCCAATGTGTCTGGAAACTGAACTCTCAGCAGGCACTTTCTATTTAAGAGCAGGAGCACAACTTTGGGAAAAAGAGAAAAGATATTTGGGGAGGAAGCAGCATTGCAGTAAAGAACTATAGAGCAGAAAAGAATGTGAGAAGTCAGAAAGCAGGACAGTTAGAACTTCTGAGAAGCATTTTATATGCTACTCCACTTAAACTCACAGTAAGAATTTTCCATTCTTTCTCAAGATTTCTAGAGTTGTATCTTTGCCACACAGAAAAGGCTAGGCTATATGGGGGCTACTGCAAATAAAAAAAATTAAGTTTCACAGTGATATAATAAAGGGAGAGGCCAAGCGCAATGGCTCACACCTGTAATCCCAGCACTTTGGGAGGCCAAGGCAGGCGGACCACAAGATCAGGAGTTCAAGACCAGCCTGGCGAACATGGTGAAACCCCATCTCTACTAGAAATACAAAAATTAGCTGTGCGTGGTGGCATGCATCTGTAATCCCAGCTACTCAAGAGGCTGAGGCAGGAGAATCACTTGAACCCGGGAGGTGGAGGTTGCAGTGAGCTGAGATCATGCCACTGCCCTCCAGCCTGAGCAACAGAACAAGACTCCCTCTAAAAACAAAAACAAACAAACAAACAAAAAAAGGGGGGAACCTCCAGATTTCATCTTCCCTTCATGTTTTCCCATCTTATATTCTCATCTTATATCATCTCCTTTATTTCCATGAGTTGAGCTACCAAGAAAAATATCAACGGCCACTGAATGTATGGCTCCATCTGAAACCTCTCTCCTGAGTTTCAGCTTGGAATTCAAACTGTCCATGTGGAATTCACAACCACCTCAAGCTCAGTGTATACAATAAGGAAAACGATAACTCTTCACATCCTTGGAGAGGAATCCTGTAGAAAAAGTACTCCATTTTCTTAATTGAAGAATGAGAAGCCTCAGTAATGAGATCCTTAAGTCTCTTTTCAACTTTAACATTTTTCTGAGCAAATGGAATCATCTTGTTCTTCATTGTTCTAAAAAGGCCAGGGTGAAAGTTAACCAAGAGGCAGATTTAGATGTCAGATAAAAATGTAGAACTTTTCCCATTAGAGCGACCTCTGAAGGTGGTGAGGCTCTCGTCATGTGAGGTAGTTAATTCAGATCAGCTGGGGGAATGCCTTGGTATGGATTTTTCCCTGCAAGAAAAATTGTTCTGGATCTCTGAAATTTTTTTCAACTCTAAAAGTCATGCACCCACACACACACACACACACACACACACACAAACACACACACATTTCATATATACACATTTTAAATTAAATGTGTAATTTGAATACTTTGCACAGTCATAACTGCAAATTTCGCATAAAAACCCATCCCACTTGCATGACAAATTTTATAAATTACTATTTCTGTTGTTAATTTTTCCTCCTTTTCTTCAATTAAAAATTAAGTGTACTATATATTTCATCACATTAGACCTCTTAAACTACCTCATTTCTAAATCTCTTTATAATTCTACATAACAAAGTTGTCCCTTTTATCAACTACATCCTGTCCAAGAGTTACTAATGGAGTTGATAATGCAGTTCTTGCTGCAGCCGACTTTGGCACTGTGAAAAGTAAGGACATCATGCTAACCGATCCAAGCCTGTCCCAAGTAACCTTGGTCACAGGGTCTCATTAATCACAATATATTTTCCATAGCAACAAAATCGCACATTCAATAAAAAGCAATTGCTCTTAGCAAGAGTGAAGCCCCAGGAGGTGGAGTAGGAGAGCATTATTTTTTATAGCAGCTAGAGGACGTAAGTTCTATTAGAGGAAAAGGCAGTAGGAAAGCATAGTATAAAAAATGATGCCTTCCTTAGAGCAGGTCCCAAAGGGTAACTGGGCATGTTGGGTGTGGGAGGGGTACACTTTCTGTGTCTTTCAAGGTAAGGGAAAATAGTCATGTTTAGAGCTCTGGTGATTGGTCCCATTTGTCACATGGCAGTGTCTCATTCTAACAGTGCAATGGGAAGAATCATTATAATAATAACAATGGATAATATTTAGTAAGTGCCTACTGTATGTCAGATACTGTACTAAGCACCATATAGGTTTTATCTCATCTAACTTCACAAGAACTCTTTCATGTAAGTCTTATTATCACCATTTTTAAGTTGAGTGAACCAAAGTTTGGTTTGTCCATTATCACAGATGGAAGAAACAGTCATCTCCCCAACTCCAGGCCTCACATTTTCAGCCAGTTGGCTCTATTGTCTTCCAAGTCCTGTGCTCCAGTTTATCTCCAATAATGGAATCACTGGGGAAAATCATTATTAAAGGTTGTTATATCTCTTTGCAATTCATCTGGAGGCTTTAAGCCTTCAAACCAAGACTTGAAAACTTGTGAAAGAGAATGAAAAATGTTCTCAATGAATCAGAAATTGTGGAGTTGTGAAATATGGCCTTGGCCCAAGAAGCTTAGTCTTCTTTAGAATTTTCCACATATGCAACATAAATGGAAATCAGTTTTTCTGGTCCAAATCCCAAGTATTCTGAAGTAATGAAGTTCCAATTGAGCTAGTTAGGGAAACTGTTGTAGAATGTCCTATACAATATCTGTATTGGAGTATGATCTTCACATATGAATTGATAATTGTATAGATGCATTGATGGATGCACTTAGATGATGGAAGGAAAAGAGTGTACTTCAGGTTGGTCCTAAAGTTTGGACAGGATGTGGATAGGTGTGGAAATAGAAGTGAAGCTTGAAGTCGCTGATTCTCCTGCATCTCGTTGAGCACAGGGGTATGAATCTCAGTTTGGCTGTTTAGTAGCTCTGTAATTTGGGGCAAGTCATTAATTCCTCTGTGCATCACTTTCATTCTTCAAAAATGTATGGTAATAGGCCAGGCACGGTAGCTCACTCCTGTAATCCCAGCTACTTGGGAGACTGAGGCAGGAGAATCGCTTGAGCCTGGGAGGGTGAGGTTGCAGGGAGCCGAGATAGCGCCACTGCACTCTAGCCTGGGTGACAGAGTGAGACTCCATCTCAGAAAAAAACAAAACAAAACCTACAAAAGTGCATGATAATAACTTCTACTCTGTTGAAAGAATAAAGTGAAATAATGATCTTTGCAGATCAACTCATGACTGGTTTCATATCACTCAGGGCTCGTATCAACTGTGAGCTCCCCAGTGAAGTCCTTCCTGACCTCCACATGGGGACTCTTAGCTCCGGGCTGCACCATTTCTCTGCTCTATTACCCTGTTTTTTTTTTGTTTTTTTTTTTCCAGATATTTGTCACTCTCTCTAACAGTCATATATTTATATTTGTTTAGGTGCTTATTGGCTTCACTCAATAAAACGCAATCTGTTGGAGGTTGGGGAGCGTGTGCTTTTGTTCACATCTATATCCTTGGTGCTTAGAACAGTGACTGCCAGAGAGTAGATGCCTGATAAATGCTTTTCAATGCATGCTTGAATGAATGAAAACATGATAACCACTGGGATGTTTGTTAAAAAATACAAATGCCCTGGAACCCTAGAGACTGATTCAGAGGCTCATTCTGAGGACTCCAGGAAATGGGAATGTTACAAGTTCTTCATGTGATTCCAACGTGAAACCTGGTTTCAGAACTTTCACATTATAAAAATTGTCTTTGCCCTCAAGGAACTTTCAATTTTAAAGGGCAGACAATATCACTGCTTAGTGAAGGAATGACAAACATCTCTACCAATTTGATCACCATAGGACCAAACTTGGGCTGCTTTGGTCTTCTGGAACTACAAAGAAAAAAAAATAGAAGGACAAAATGCTTTAAAAGAAAGAAGAGAGAGAATAGGGGAGGAAAAAGGCAAAGATCGGGTGAGATGAGTAAGTACACAGTAAGACGCCCCTCTGCAGAGGTCTGTTAGAACAATGATAAAGAAATGAGAAAAAAAATGCAGAAGAAACAGATGTAGCTGCCAGAAGTTAAATACACATCTGTTAAGAATGCTCTTCTCATATGCAGGGTCAGAAAAATATGTACAAATGTAGCACCTCTCTGATTGACAGAAAAACCTCAGTTCTGGCACTGGGAATCTTGTTTTCTTGACAGCACTTTGTTTTAAAGCTGGAGGCAGAGAAATGTCTTATGCATGTCCTTAAACTGGAAGGCCTTTTGTTCAGGATACTTATACCATTTGCAGATAATGATGTGCATAGCAGTTTCAGCTGTCTGCATATGCATTTTTATGTTTTTTTATGACAGCTCTGCGTACTGAACTAAAAGGCCATTTAGAACTGTCAGGCACTGACAAGCATTACCCTTTACATTTACAATTCTGTTAGCGTGCATTGTCAGGTGGGCTCACCAGACTGCAGAAATGTGATTTTCTTTGAAACCTATGTATGACTTTAATTTAATACAGCAGCCTCAAAAAAAAAAAAAAAAAAAAAAA
The DNA here is from genome assembly GCF_008728515.1 of Papio anubis. NCBI lineage: Eukaryota > Metazoa > Chordata > Mammalia > Primates > Cercopithecidae > Papio > Papio anubis. Next base: position 151,182,796 of record NC_044980.1, read on the forward strand.
AAGAAAAAAGAAAAGAAAAAAAAAAAGAGAGTGTGTGAGCCAAAGAGAGCTTTATTAAGTATTCTTTTTTTCATTAATCTCCTACTTTTTTGTTTTGTAAGACCCTTCCTTTATTCCTTATTCTTTCTTCCTTTTCTCTTTCTCTTCCCTCTCTATTCTTTCTTCTTTTCTTCCTTCTTCTCTGTAGTTTCCTTCATGTTAAGCAGAAGGCGAGTCAGACTACGGAACTGACTATACCTATCTGAGCCATGCCAGACTCTCTCTCACTTTCCATTTGGCCTGGGGTTAATTTTTAGTCAAACCAATTTTTAAAAGATGTTTGCCACAATGTAGTAGAACGACTATCTGGATAATGGGAACATGGAAGGAATTCATTTAATCCAGCTAATGATTTATCGTTCCCCACCTGTCTTTGAGAGTCCCTTTTCCTCCCCTAAAACATTTATCTCAACAGTCTGAAAAGCTGTTCCTATAAAAGACACTGGCAAGCACTGGAAGAGAATTGAAAGCAACGTGAAGAGGTGGTTTCACACTGCAGGATTTTGCCATCCACCTGGGGTAGCTGGCCACGTGCATGAAACAGAGAAGTTTCAGCTCAGGCTAGGCTGAAATGAAATGCTGACATGTATATGCTGACCTGAGACAGATTTGCCAAACATTGACGAAGCTTCAGCGAGCCCCTCTCACTTGCCTGTCTCCTGTGCATTCCGGAGGTGGTTGGGAGCAGAAGCCAAGTCACAAACAGAATGCACTTTTTAATCAACATTGCTGTTAAACTGCTTCAAGAGACCACAGTGAAGGGAAGAGGCCTGAATTTTCAGTTTCCCTCTTGTACCTTAATTTTGCGTTCATAATTTTGTATCCTTTATCTTATAAAGGATTCCCCAAATGGTATAAGCCTCAGGTTCCATCACCCTGGACTTGTCTCTGCTTCTGACAGCAGCTTCTGCAAGTGATTTAGTGAGCAATGTGTTTGGGGCGGTCAAGGTGAATTTTCTTTAAAAAGCTCATCTTCACCTGGCCCTCCATAAAGCGCAGGATTTGGCTTGGTGGAGAGGGCCACGTCGTATCGGCACATAGAGTTTTCGGAAAATACTGGTTAAAGGGTAAAAGCCTAAAAGCCGGCATTTTAGGCAATTGACAAGTATTTCTTTTAACTTTTTAAAATTGAGAGATACATAAAGTGCAATGTGCACTAATCTTAAGTGTGTGACTTGACAAAATTAACTCTCCATAAAACCATGGAGCCACATCCAGATCCACATCTACAACCGTTCCCGCTCCTCAGAACGTTCCTGACTTCTGAGTATAAAATGTGTAATCCCCTCCACCAAATTTTTCAGAAAGGCCAGAAAGACAGGGTAGAGCATACTGGGCATGCTGAATTTGGTATCAGGAGAGCATATTTTGTGCTGACCCATGAATGGAATGGCTGTTCAGAAAAAGAATCCAACCCAGAGGGGTGGAGAGTTACCCGCCTCCTTCCTTCGCTCTAAGAATAAGAAACAACCTAGCACACAGTTAATGCCCTGATGGCAATGGCCAGCTTTATGTGTGGACAGCAAAAAGTGTTACCTGTTATCTGGATGGTGACTTGCAATTTTGCTTGTGCCTACAGTTATACAATTAGAATTGTATTGCCCTTTGCATTAAGTTATCTGAAAAATCATATTTGCCATCTTCAGTGTGACTGACTGGTGTCATATCAAATTCTAAGACCTTTCTTCAAATTTGCTAATCGATAGCTTTTTTTTTTTTTTTTTTTTCCTGACAAAGCCGTGGGGTGAGGCCCCCAGGCTCCTGATAGCAGATAGAGGAGAGAACGAGAGCGCAAAGAGGGAAGCCGAGAGGAGTGATGAAGACTCTGGCTCTGCCATCTACTCAGGCTGTCTTCGCCAGCCACACTGTGAGCCCAGGCTGGTTAACGCTTCCTCCTGGAGGAGAAAAGCTAAGAGAGAAAACAAAATCCATACAGTGCACTCCCCCTCAGCCCCTCCTCTCTGTCTCCTCTGTGCACTAACCACCAATGCCCTGCGGGAACCAATTACAGTATTCTAATGAGTGCAGTTTCCAATAACTGCATTTGATGGGCCTGTTTCCTCCTCATCTCAACTCACCTTTCCCAGCCATGAAGCAGGTGGCCCAGTGCTTGCTCACTGGCCGGGCTTCTCCCGATGGAGTCACCAAGGATGCAGGGCCATAAGGATGGCTGTGTGAATCCTGGTGTTCCCAGAATGCAAAGGACTGTAGACCAAGTCGGCAAGGAAATAAGCCAGGCAGGTTGGTGGCTTTGGATGAACATGGTTCACCTGCTTGAAATAGTCTTTGGGAACCAAAATGAAGAGCCATGTTTTTTAGAAAGCCGCTGTGTCCTGGATTTGCTTGTAGAAAAGGGGTAAACAGTGGGTTAGAGCATGAACATTGGAGTGAGGAAGACTTACCTGAGACTTATTCCCCATCACTTACTAGCTGCCTGACCTCCAGCAAGTTCCTTCATGTCTGAATGAGCCTGGGTTTTATCATCCATAAAATGGGAATGATATTAACCCCTACTTTGTACAATTGTTTTAAATATTTAAAGAATAGTACATGCAAAGCCCTTGGCACTTTTTCCCTTGGCTTGCTGAATAATATGGAGCTATTGTTATTCTAACACAGGTTGGGCTAATATATAGATGGAAATAAATATACATTTTTATCACTCACTGACAAAGCCCTGCCCCTTTTCCCTGGTTCTGCTCTTGTCTCTGCCCCTACTGTCTCAGACTCCACTCAGCACTATGGTGTCACCTCTGTTCTGTGCAGCCATTATAAAGCGTGTGACTGGGACATACAAGCACCAAGATACATTAACTGAGAAGGTAAGTTTTTATCTATGATATGCATGTATATCTATATATGTAGGTATGGAAATGCGTGAAAAGGCACTGACCAAGTTAGTGACACTCCAAGTTATCTTGGAGAAACGGGAATAATGGGAGTAGAGTAGAAAGGAAGATAATTTCACGTTTTACTCTTGCTACTCCTGGATTGTCTCTTTTCCTTTTTTTTTATTTTTTTATTTTTGAGACAGAATCTTGCTGTGTCACCCAGGCTGGAGCACAGTGGTGCACTCATAGCTCAAGAGGAATCTTGAACTCCTCAGTTCAAGTGATCCTCCTGTCTCAGTCTCCCTCTTCACTAGAACCACAAGTGCGCACCATCACGTCTGGCTAATTTTCTTTTCGTTTAATTTTTTGTAGAGATGGCGTCTTGCTATGCTACCAGGCTGGTCTCATATTCCTGGGCTCAAGCAATCCTCCTGCCTTAGCCTCCCAAAGTGTTGGGATTACATGCATGGGCCTCGCAGATAGTCTTTGAAAATAAGAGTATATTCAGGAATTACTTGTGCAATTAAAAAAAAGAAGCAATAAAGATGTGTTTAAATGGTCCAAGGTTAGAGGTTGTGGTTTTGTTGCTGTTGGGGCCCTGGAGGTTCCCCATACCCTGCAGGGTCACCCCACTGAGGCACTCCACACCTACCTCTTCCAAAGCACAGCAGGTACCCTCTGCCACTCTGTCATTTATTCCAAGTCTTTCTTTCTTGTCTATTCTCAAGGGACTGTGTCACTCAAGCCTCTGACCTTCTACCCACTGACAGTAAGGGTTTGGGCATTTTATACTCCTTTAAAGTGTTTTTTTTATTTTTTTTATTTTTTTTATTTTTATTTTTATTTTTTATTTTTTTTTAATTTATTTATTATTATACTGTAAGTTGTAGGGTACATGTGCATAACGTGCAGGTTTGTTACATATGTATACTTGTGCCTTGTTGGTGTGCTGCACCCATCAACTCGTCATTTACATCAGATATAACTCCCAATGCAATCCCTCCCCACTCCCCCCTCCCCATGATAGGCCCCGGTGTGTGATGTTCCCCTTCCTGAGTCCAAGTGATCTCATTGTTCAGTTCCCACCTATGAGTGAGAACATGTGGTGTTTGGTTTTCTGTTCTTGTGATAGTTTGCTAAGAATGATGGATTCCAGCTGCATCCATGTCCCTACAAAGGACATGAACTCATCCTTTTTTATGGCTGCATAGTATTCCATGGTGTATATGTGCCACATTTTCTTAATCCAATCTGTCACTGATGGACATTTGGGTTGATTCCAAGTCTTTGCTATTGTGAATAGTGCTGCAATAAACATACATGTGCATGTGTCTTTATAGCAGTATAATTTATAATCCTTTGGGTATATACCCAGTAATGGGATGGCTGGGTCATATGGTACATCTAGTTCTAGATCCTTGAGGAATCGCCATACTGTTTTCCATAATGGTTGAACTAGTTTACAATCCCACCAACAGTGTAAAAGTGTTCCTATTTCTCCACATCCTCTCCAGCACCTGTTGTTTCCTGACTTTTTAATGATCGCCATTCTAACTGGTGTGAGATGGTATCTCATTGTGGTTTTGATTTGCATTTCTCTGATGGCCAGTGATGATGAGCATTTTTTCATGTGTTTGTTGGCTGTATGAATGTCTTCTTTTGAGAAATGTCTATTCATATCCTTTGCCCACTTTTTGATGGGGTTGTTTGTTTTTTTCTTGTAAATTTGTTTGAGTTCTTTGTAGGTTCTGGATATTAGCCCTTTGTCAGATGAGTAGATTGCAAAAATTTTCTCCCATTCTGTAGGTTGCCTGTTCACTCTGATGGTAGTTTCTTTTGCTGTGCAGAAGCTCTTTAGTTTAATGAGATCCCATTTGTCAATTTTGGCTTTTGCTGCCGTTGCTTTTGGTGTTTTAGACATGAAGTCTTTGCCCATGCCTATGTCCTGAATGGTACTACCTAGGTTTTCCTCTAGGATTTTTATGGTATTAGGTCTAACATTTAAGTCTCTAATCCATCTTGAATTAATTTTCGTATAAGGAGTAAGGAAAGGATCCAGTTTCAGCTTTCTACTTATGGCTAGCCAATTTTCCCAGCACCATTTATTAAATAGGGAATCCTTTCCCCATTTCTTGTTTCTCTCAGGTTTGTCAAAGATCAGATGGCTGTAGATGTGTGCTATTATTTCTGAGGACTCTGTTCTGTTCCATTGGTCTATATCTCTGTTTTGGTACCAGTACCATGCTGTTTTGGTTACTGTAGCCTTGTAGTATAGTTTGAAGTCAGGTAGCGTGATGCCTCCAGCTTTGTTCTTTTGACTTAGGATTGTCTTGGAGATGCGGGCTCTTTTTTGGTTCCATATGAACTTTAAAGCAGTTCTTTCCAATTCTGTGAAGAAGCTCATTGGTAGCTTGATGGGGATGCCATTGAATCTATAAATTAGCTTGGGCAGTATGGCCATTTTCATGATATTGATTCTTCCTATCCATGAGCATGGTATGTTCTTCCATTTGTTTGTGTCCTCTTTTATTTCACTGAGCAGTGGTTTGTAGTTCTCCTTGAAGAGGTCCTTTACATCCCTTGTAAGTTGGATTCCTAGGTATTTGATTCTCTTTGAAGCAATTGTGAATGGAAGTTCATTCCTGATTTGGCTCTCTGTTTGTCTGTTACTGGTGTATAAGAATGCTTGTGATTTTTGCACATTAATTTTGTATCCTGAGACTTTGCTGAAGTTGCTTATCAGCTTAAGGAGATTTTGGGCCGAGACAATGGGGTTTTCTAAATATACAATCATGTCATCTGCAAACAGGGACAATTTGACTTCTTCTTTTCCTAACTGAATACCCCTGATTTCTTTCTCTTGCCTAATTGCCCTAGCCAGAACTTCCAACACTATGTTGAATAGGAGTGGTGAGAGAGGGCATCCCTGTCTTGTGCCAGTTTTCAAAGGGAATTTTTCCAGTTTTTGCCCATTCAGTATGATATTGGCTGTGGGTTTGTCATAAATAGCTCTTATTATTTTGAGGTACGTTCCATCAATACCGAATTTATTGAGCGTTTTTAGCATGAAGGGCTGTTGAATTTTGTCAAAAGCCTTTTCTGCATCTATTGAAATAATCATGTGGTTCTTGTCTTTGGTTCTGTTTATATGCTGCATTACGTTTATTGATTTGCGAATGTTGAACCAGCCTTGCATCCCAGGGATGAAGCCCACTTGATCATGGTGGATAAGCTTTTTGATGTGTTGCTGAATCCGGTTTGCCAGTATTTTATTGAGGATTTTTGCATCGATGTTCATCAGGGATATTGGTCTAAAATTCTCTTTTTTTGTTGTATCTCTGCCAGGCTTTGGTATCAGGATGATGTTGGCCTCATAAAATGAGTTAGGGAGGATTCCCTCTTTTTCTATTGATTGGAATAGTTTCAGAAGGAATGGTACCAGCTCCTCCTTGTACCTCTGGTAGAATTCAGCTGTGAATCCATCTGGTCCTGGACTTTTTTTGGTTGGTAGGCTATTAATTGTTGCCTCAATTTCAGAGCCTGCTATTGGTCTATTCAGGGATTCAACTTCTTCCTGGTTTAGTCTTGGAAGAGTGTAAGTGTCCAGGAAATTATCCATTTCTTCTAGATTTTCCAGTTTATTTGCGTAGAGGTGTTTATAGTATTCTCTGATGGTAGTTTGTATTTCTGTGGGGTCGGTGGTGATATCCCCTTTATCATTTTTAATTGCGTCGATTTGATTCTTCTCTCTTTTCTTCTTTATTAGTCTTGCTAGTGGTCTGTCAATTTTGTTGATCTTTTCAAAAAACCAACTCCTGGATTCATGGATTTTTTGGAGGGTTTTTTGTGTCTCTATCTCCTTCAGTTCTGCTCTGATCTTAGTTATTTCTTGCCTTCTGCTAGCTTTCGAATGTGTTTGCTCTTGGTTCTCTAGTTCTTTTAATTGCGATGTTAGAGTGTCAATTTTAGATCTTTCCTGCTTTCTCTTGTGGGCATTTAGTGCTATAAATTTCCCTCTACACACTGCTTTAAATGTGTCCCAGAGATTCTGGTATGTTGTATCTTTGTTCTCATTGGTTTCAAAAAACATCTTTATTTCTGCCTTCATTTCATTATGTACCCAGTAGTCATTCAGGAGCAGGTTGTTCAGTTTCCATGTAGTTGAGCGGTTTTGATTGAGTTTCTTAGTCCTGAGTTCTAGTTTGATTGCACTGTGGTCTGAGAGACAGTTTGTTATAATTTCTGTTCTTGTACATTTGCTGAGGAGTGATTTACTTCCAATTACGTGGTCAATTTTGGAGTAAGTATGATGTGGTGCTGAGAAGAATGTATATTCTGTTGATTTGGGGTGGAGAGTTCTATAGATGTCTATTAGGTCTGCTTGCTGCAGAGATGAGTTCAATTCCTGGATATCCTTGTTCACTTTCTGTCTCGTTGATCTGTCTAATGTTGACAGTGGAGTGTTGAAGTCTCCCATTATTATTGTATGGGAGTCTAAGTCTCTTTGTAAGTCTCTAAGGACTTGCTTTATGAATCTGGGTGCTCCTGTATTGGGTGCATATATATTTAGGATAGTTAGCTCTTCCTGTTGAATTGATCCCAAAGTGTTTTTTAAAAGTGTGAGAGGAAGAGAAAAATTGTCTCCAGATTGTTTGTAAGAAAATTCAGATTTACAAATAGGTAAAGTGGAAAGTGACTATTATCTTTATATGAACGTTTGAGAATTCATCCAAGCAGTTCTTTAACTATTTGACTCCCTTATGCATGTAGAAGAGCTTGCTTACTGCTCATTAGCCATGGCAAGAGGTCAGGGAGGCAGTCAGTTCCCACAATTAAAGATCAATACCCAGTGCAGATCAACATTCTCCAGTGCCAAGCCAAGTCATGAGAACTAGAAATGGGTCTGGAGAAATCTGATGGAGCCCCTTTTGCATAGTGCTTTTTGCAGTTTGCAATGATACATTCGAAATTACTCAAGAAATCAGCAGCATCTTTCATAAGAAGTTTGCATCCTGTCTGATCTTCTAAGTATGTGAAAAAGACCACAAGCCCCTTTAGGTGCTTGTTGTCTGGAGGAGAGGGAAGACTAGATGCACAGAGCCATGGTGCCTGACCTAGGTCTATGCCCAGGGTGCAAAGCTAAACTCAGAAAGAGGAAGAAATTAGAAAAGTGGAGAGATGGCTGGGCTGTCTCTGAGCCTGCTGAGGGTAAATCGAGGCTTGCTTCCCTTCCTCCATTGTCTGACTCTTTCCTTCCCACTCTCCAGTCTCTTCCTCTCCACCTTCCTGACCCAGAAGCTTTGCACAGGCTGTTCCCTATGCCTTAAATGCTGTTCCCTATGCCTTAAACACTCTTCTCCAGTTGATTGCCTCGCTGACTCCGGCTCACCATCTGGGTTTCAGCGCCCTGTTCAGGGATGCCATCCTTGACCTACCGAAGTGCCCTCCCATTATAAGTTGCTCCTTTGTTATTTTTTCTCATAAACCTGTTTTTTTTCCTCATAGCACATAGCAATCACATTTATAATCACATATTACTTTGTCCATTGAATTTATTTAATCCCTGTTTTTCATGAGATTGTAAGCTCTTTGAAGGTAGGACTGTCATGTAAATTCCCTGTTCGGTGCTTGGCACAGAGTTGAGTATAGTAGACGCCCAATAAATATTTGTTGAATGAAAGGATAAATTAATTAAATTAGTGAATTAATCAATGACTCTAGCTATTCCACAACAAATACTTATAAATCCTCATTTACTTTGCTCCTTTTCTCTGAAAGCTCTTCTTCCTTTTCTTTATTTATCTAAATCCTCATCAGCCTCAAAACCCAATAACAAAGATGGTGATAGCGTTGATGATATTAACCTCCTCTGGACCACATACTGAGAATTCCATATAAATGGAATTTTATTCGATCTTCATTACTCTATTGTTATTACCAAATATCATATGGCAGCCACTCCAAGACCCTGCAGCGATGCAAGGATTCTGCACCTGCATCTTGGAGCCCAGGGGTGCTGGAGAATTGAAAGGTGAGGACAGCGCCCCAGCTCTTTGTGATTTGCACTTGGCATCTCTCTAGGGTGTCTGTGTTTTAAGCTGAAGGGCTGTGGCTGCTGCTGCAGCTTCCTTGCTTTTGTAATTCTCTCCAGCACTCTGGGACTGCTGGATTCTGCTGAGGCGGGAAGAGCAGAGAGAGATTTGTTATTGCTTTTCTGATGCTTTCAGTTACCTGGTCCTTGGGGGGTTGTAGGTAAAGAACAAGAAGCCAGAGATATGCAGTAGACCTAGACTGTTAAAATATAAGGTGGCTGATGAAGAAAGTGGTATGATTTGCGAAGCAATAAAAATTGTTATTTCCACTCTCACTCATGCACTCCATCCCCATCTTCTCCAAAAGCTCCCAAAGTACAGAGGTGAAAGGCAACAGTGTTCTCAGAGGCCAGGCTGCTGTGTTCAAGCAAGCTAGCCTGTGGAGCTCAGCATTTACACTGAGAGCCTCAGTTTCCTTATCTCTAAAATGGACATAAGAATAGTTCATACCCAATAGAGTTTCATGAGGAGTCAATGAGAAAACGTGTGTGAAACCTTCACATACTGCCTAGTACCACATCACATTTTTAGCAAGTACTAGTTACTATTTTTATTGTTTATTCACTAAATGTCTAAAGTTAAGCACCAGTCTGAATCCAAGCCCAAATGTTTCTGATTCCTAACTGTGTTCTTCTAGAATCACCCCTGATCCATTACGTGACTGTTTGCCTGCACTGTGAGCAGAGAGGGGGAAGAGGAAAGATTAATTAAGAAAGAGTCATAAAAAAAATTCACTGAATATCGAATGGATGTAATATTAACATACGTAATTACTTCTCAACTTCAGAAGCTATAATATCAAAGATAAAAATCATGTCAGCTTCAATCTTTTTCTCATTGTAGATTCAGACCATTACATTAATGACTAACTTTCTGAGCTGTGTAATTTTCTCTTGGAAAGATACCTTTTTTTTGAGCTTAAGCACAGAAGCCCTTTCCCAGGCACACCCCGGACTTGAGGGTGGCAGAGAAACCTCCCTGTGGAGGCCTCTCCCCTCCCCTCCTACTGCTGCCGTTGTCAGTGGGTCGTCTCCCACTGGGAGGAAACAAAAGGCAATTAATCACACAGGCAGCCAAGCCTTGCCTTTGGCCTGGCTGTGGAGTTGGCTCCCAGGACTTCAGCAGGAGGTGGGAGCTATGTGTGAGCAAGCTACTCAGTGTCCCTTATTCAGAGACTGTTCCAGTAGGCACCAGAAACCACAAGCCTTCTGGGCTGGGCTTGTTCCTAGAGAAGAGGTCCCCGTGTCACTGGAAACTAGGCTCTTGTTCATTTTAAACAGGGGCTGTCACTCCCACCTCTTGTCTTGGATCTCCAACTGTATGCAACAGTTGGCCTGGACCCTCTGTCCAGGACCTGGACCCTCCAACTATATGCGACAGGACAGAGTCTGTCTGTGGGAATTACAGTGTAGAATCCTCTCCCTAGAACTAAGTCACTGCCTCTTCCTCAGAAGTAAGAAATGAAAAGCATCCTAAGGGTTTTTGCCATATAGGGTGGAAGCATGGAAGGATGTTTCCTTTTCAGTTCTTCTCTTTTTACAGCACCTCAGGATAGAACTGGGGCAAGGAGGAAGACCCCATTCTTCAGATAAAGAAATCATCCAATGTCAACATTGTTCCTAAATAGAACAAGAAGTTCAGTGGTCTAACTCCTTTTGCAGCCCCCTGAAACAGTGAGTCAAAGAGGAGGGAAAAAAGATTTTTTAAATTTATATTTTAGTTTATTTTGGTGCCCATCTCTACTCAAGGCTGTCCCTCTAGTTCCTCCTCCTTTCATTAGGTGGCCAGTTCTGCCCCTGGCTGCTCAGAGTACCTCTTCCCCAAAGAAGCATCTTTCTTTCTTCTAGGCTTCTCTCCTCTTGCTATTCCTGTGTCAGGTACAAACTTTTTCCTGGCCTCTTTGGTTCTTTTAGCTCTGACTCAGGAAACTAACTGTAGAAATATAATTTTCCATTGGTTCACCTATTGCCCCATCACATAGAAATGCCAAAGAGTTTAAGATGGGCTAGCTGGGCATGGTGGCTCACGCCTGTAATACCAGCACTTTGGGAGACTGAGGCGGGCAGATCACGAGGTCAGGAGTTCAAGATCAGCTTGACCAACATGGTGAAACCCCGTCTCTACTAAACATACAAAAATTAGCTGGGTGTGATGGCACATGCCTGTAATCCCAGCTATTCGGGAGGCTGAGGCAGGAGAATCGCCTGAACCCAGGAGGCAGAGGTTGACGTGAGCCAAGGTCGCACCATTGCACTCCAGCTTGGGCAAGATGGGCTAACTTATAATTGGGGGGCTACATAAAACACAGTCCTCCCCAAAATTAGAAATGTTAATGGAAAGCAGCTGAAACTGAATTTTCCAGAGCAGTTTGTGTGATTTTACCTGGGATGGTGTACCCTGAATCCTGAGGTATTCTGCACAGAGAAAAGAAACAGTGCTTCCCCCGCTCCTTCAAATCAAGTCTATCCCCGACTTGGAGCAAGTGTAAAAATGGAGACTCATGTGCTGTATGTCCAAATATTTAATAACTCCAGCTAGCTACTAAATAAAATTATCCTGTTATTACCTTCATAACATCCTATAAGGCTACATTCTAAGGTAGAATCCTTGGACCCCCTGGAATTTGCATCAGATAATGAAAAAGCAAAGAAAGTTGACTCATGGCCCCTGTTCCCCAGCCCCCATTACCATCTCTTCACTCACCCAATTTGTTCCGCATTGTGAGAGCCTTCATGTACACCACATATAACCTAGTTTAAGTCCATTGCCCCAACACCTGCCCTGGCTCAGGCCTTGTGATGCAGATGCTTGTGCATATGTTCCGCTCAAGAGAACAGACTAAGGAAACAGGCCTATTCAGGCTCTGAAGGTGGGCTCAGTCATTTGGGCAGAAAATTCCAGTGTCCCTGGTATCCACAGTGTGGCCCGGATGGTAATGTGGCATAGGCTGCAGATGGGCACACTTTCATGGCTCTGTGGACAAGGTCCAGGAAGGCACCCTCTACAGCTCAGGGCCCAGAGCAGGGTTTTTCTTGCCTAGGTCTAATGACAGTATGAACTTAAAGAGTAGATATGCCATGTTATATGCATGCATTTGCAATCTAGCTGCATCTCATGTGTGCAACTCTACATAGGATAGTCTAAGTTGTTTAAATCCAGAGACTTTTTGATTTGACAATGATAAATGAGTATACTGGGCAAACAAGAGGTGGATAGGCCAATGAGCTCACACTAAGATAGGTTGTAACACTCCCAGATAGCACTGACCAACACATAGTTGGCACTTAATAAATGCATTATGTGTAAATAAATGAATGACCAATAGGAATTTTATAAAGGGTTTCATATATGAACTGAGAGATCTCTGATGGATATTTCAGGCACTAATAGCAGACAAAAGAAATGTTGATTGATTTTCAAACTTCAAGAAGCACCTCCTTATTAGAGGAGATTCCTCTATATTACCAATAACACAAGCTTTTTCAGCTAGTAAAGCATTTACAACTGCACTGAGGGCCCAGAGAATATATGCATGATGCTACCAAATAAGATATATATATATATTTTGTTTGTTTGTTTGTTTGTTCGTTCGTTTGTTTTTCGTGTTTTTTTGTTTTGTTTTGTTTTTTTGTTTTGTTTTTGAGACGGAGTCTCACTCTGTTGCCCAGGCTGGAGAGCAGTGGCACGATCTCGGCTCACTGCAAGCTGCGCCTTCCGGGTTCACGCCTCTCTCCTGTCTCAGCCTCCCGAGTAGCTGGGACTACAGGCGTCTGCCACCACGCCTGGCTAATTTTTTTGTATTTTTAGTAGAGACGGGGTTTCATGGTGTTAGCCAGAATGGTCTCTATCTCCTGACCTCGTGATCCGCCTACCTTGGCCTCCCAAAGTGCTGGGATTACAAGTGTGAGCCACCGCACCCAGCCCCAAATAAGATACTTTTAAAGCAGGGTTTCTTGACCTATGGTCACCATTGACACCTTGTTATGGGAGACTGTCCTTCATGTTGTGAGATGTTTCGCAGCATCTTTGGCTCCCACTCACTGGATGCCAGTAACATTGCCCTCCTATTGTAACAACTAAAAATGGTCCCGGGTATTGCCAAATGTTCTCAGGGGGGGCACAATCACCACTGCTCTTAACTGATTCTAGATAGCTTGGCATCATCACCCAGCCAGAGTAAACACCAAGCTGGAATCACAGCAGGCTTTGGTTGCATCCAGGTTTATTGTCAATGGAAAATGAGTCGGGGGAAGTCAAACTAATGTTGTGGTTTTCTTTGTTTCATCAGTCTCCTAGATAGTATCACAAATGGTTATTTTAAGTTAAAAAAATTAAAATGAAGAGTAATGATGTTTAAATCTCTTACAACCATAGCGCTACTAATTTCTGGTTTTTGGTTTTTTAGTGCTAGGGAATGAGCCAGCACTCATTGAATGTGCTAAAAGTTCAAATGTAGAATGAGATAAACAGAATGAGAAAGCATCTGCCAAAAGCATCTCTATTCGAGTCTCAATTCTCAATGATGCAAGCTTCTTTGGCAGATTCAGGAAGGGTTATGTGGTGCAGAGGCAGCCCTCCATTTCCATGGACATTCGCTAGGTCTTTTTCTTCTGCTGGCCCTTCATTTCTGCTTCTTCCTATATCAAAACAGGAAGTTGTGGCTTAGTGACTTATATGCACATGTGTGCCTGTCATGACATGCTGGAACTTCATGAAGCTGTAGATGTTGTTTTGGGTTCTAGAAATCCCCAGGATGTAATTAGCCATATTTACTTGTATCCCAAGAACAAAATTATTTATGCATGAGAACACACCATTTTGCCTCTTCCCCACTTTTTCTGAGCAGGAAAAAAAAACATTTCTTGCTAAGTTAGCTTCCAGAATCTTTTTGTGGTTGAGAATCTAGTTAGTAAAATTAAAGGAGGAGTTAATTTAAACTATATAATAAAAAGCCACAGTGGGTAGGAGATAGAAAAGCTATATTGGGCCGGGCGTGGTGGCTCACGCCTGTAATCCCAGCACTTTGGGAGGCCGAGGCGGGTGGATCACAAGGTCAGGAGATCAAGACCACGGTGAAACCCCGTCTCTACTAAAAATACAAAAAATGAGCCGGGTGTGGTGGCGGGCGCCTGTAGTCCCAGCTACTCAGGAGGCTGAGGCAGGAGAATGGCGTGAACCCAGGAGGTGGAGCTTTCAGTGAGCCAGGATCGCGCCACTGCACTCCAGCTTGGGCGACAGAGCGAGACTCCGTCTCAAAAAAAAAAAAAAAAAAAGAAAAGCTATATTGACTGCGTATCAATGAAAATGCTTAGAAGAAGAAGAGAAGGGAGAAATATCTGGAGGAATTGCTGCCATACACATGGAACATACTACTGATGGTCAGAAATATTTTTAATTCTTTAAAAATATTTTTAATTTTTAAAATTTAAAAATATTCTTAGGTATTTTGCCACACATTAAGACCACTCTGATTAAATAATAGAAGTGCTTAAAATTATAATTTAAGGCCAGACGCAGTGGCTCATGCCTGTAATCTTAGAACTTTGGGAGGCTGAGGCAGGAGGATCACTTGAGATCAGGAGTTTGAGACCAGCCTGGTCAACATGGTGAAATCCTATCTCTATTAAAAATATAAAGATTAGTCAGGCTTGGCGGCAGGTGCCCATAATCCCAGCTACTCAGGAGGCTGAGGCATGAGAATCGCTTGAACCAGGGAGGTAGAGATTGCAGTGAACTCAGATCATGTCACTGCACTCCAGCCGGGGTGACAGAGTGAGACTCAGTCTCAAAATAAACACATAAAAGCAGGAATAAATAAATAAATTAAATTACAATTTAACTGCAGAATATAAGGTTTTTTCTTTTATTATACTTTATGTTCTAGGGTACATGTACACAACATGCAGGTTTGTTACATATGTACACATGTGCCATGTTGTTGTGCTGCACCCATTGACTCGTCATTTACATTAGGTATATCTCCTAATGCTGTCCCTCCCCTCTCCCCTCACCCCACAACAGGCCCCGGTGTGTGTTATTCCCCTTCCTGTGTCCAAGTATTCTCATTGTTCAATTCCCACCCGTGAGTGAGAACATGCAGTGTTTGGTTTTCTGTTCTTGGGATAGTTTGCTGAGAATGATGGTTTCCAGCTGCATCCATATCCCTACAAAGGACATGAACTCATCCTTTTTTATGGCTGCATAGTATTCCATAGTGTACATGTGCCACATTTTCTTTATCCAGTCTATCATTGATGGACATTTGGGTTGGTTCCAAGTCTTTGCTATTGTGAATAGTGCCGCAGTAAACATACGTGTGCATGTGTCTTTATAGCAGCATGATTTATAATCCTTTGGGTATATACCCAGTAATGGAATGGCTGGGTCAAATGGTATTTCTAGTTCTAGATCCTTGAGGAATCGCCACACTGTCTTCCACAATGGTTGAACTAGTTTACAATCCCACCAACAGTGTAAAAGTGTTCCTATTTCTCCACATCCTCTCCAGCACCTGTTGTTTCCTGACTTTTTAATGATCGCCATTCTAACTGGTATGAGATGGTATCTCATTGTGGTTTTGATTTGCATTTCTCTGATGGCCAGTGATGATGAGCATTTTTTCATGTGTCTGTTGGCTGCATAAATGTCTTCTTTTGAGAAGTGTCTGTTCATATCCTTCGCCCACTTTTGGATGGGGTTGTTTGTTTTTTACTTGTAAATTTGTTTGAGTTCTTTGTAGGCTCTGGATATTAGCCCTTTGTCAGATGAGTAGATTGCAAAAATTTTCTACCATTCTGTAGGTTGCCTATGTATATATGGTTTTTTTAAAAAAAATTAAATAATGCAATGCAGAGACTGAGTCCTGCGGTCCTGGGCTAATGAATGGACATCATTTGGAAGTGACTGTACTAACTTCCCTGTCAGGTGAACCTTCACAGCTACTGTGAGTCCAGTATTTTACATGTAGTCTCTCTCTCTCTTAATTTGGTGCTTTGGACAAGAGGGCTGGGAAAAGATTTCTCAATCAATGTGATATCTACCACATTATTCATCAATTACAAATTCATTAAATAACTACCATGTAACAGTACTGTGTGAGATCCTGGTGACACAAAGAAGAGGGAGACAGAACCCCTCTCTTCAAAGAGCTTTCAGTCTTATCTGTAAGTAATTTATTTAAAATATGTATGGTAACACACATACAAGCTAAATGTGTGTTGCCAAATGAATCTGGTATTTTAATAGTATTAAAACCTATTCCAAAAGTAGAATTTTCCAATCAAATAAGATGAATGTATACGATGTGAATAACTTCATTAGGAACTATTTCAAACCTCACAATTTCTGGATATATCTGGAATAACAGGATTCAGAAAGATGTTTATTACGTATTTATTACACTCTGTACTTTCCTTGCTGAATCTGATACCACTCCAGAAATGAACAACAGACCTTTCTAACATGGTGACTCAGAGTCAGAATCCACACAATTTCAGGAGCAGAGCAGGCAGATGAGAAAGCGCCTCACTCTGAAGCAATGCCTTCCATTGTTTTTCAGGCAGATGCCACATCAAACTCAAACTCTTCAACTGATCCCTAAATTAACTGTGCGAAGGAACTTTCTGTCTTTTTCTCTCTGGATCTGGGGACATGTTATATTCTATTAGCAGCCTCTCTGATTTTTCATCTAAAGCCCTTCCCTTGCCTTGGATATTGGCTAACATTTTCCACTGGTCAGAAACTTTGTTTATACAGCTGATCAAGTTAATGGTTCATCTCCTCTGCTCCGTAGGCACTCCAATTCTACCGTCATCATAACTAGGACTGGTTATTTTGTTCGGCAGAATTATTTCAGTAATATAAGATAACCAAATTAGATTGGTGATCGATTAGTTTGTTCAGTACTCATCCCAGTAAATAAAACCAAACAGGCTCCAAATGGCTGAAATGCTATTGCAGCAGAGATGCAGTGTGAATCAAAGCTTAGAGACCTCAGGGAATTTCATAAAATCCTACTCTGCAACCAGATGATTGTCCTATAATAAATACTGTCTGCCAAAGACTCACACATTTCCTCCTTTTCTCAGTGGTATGGGTTAGCATTCTATGCTACATAGATTAAAAATACCACCATTTGTAAAGTTGCTTTTGAAAACCACTAGATTCAAAGAGGAGTTCAAAGGCCTAGACGATGCTGCCTCAAATTGATTAATAGCTGCTCATTTTTCTATTCCCATTTCTTTGTAAATGCTGATATAGGAAAAATTTGGAGAGTCATCACGATCTCTGTATTAATGAATACAGCAGATTGAATATCTGCTGAATCATAAATAACTGAATTTTGTTTTTAAATATCTTCCTCTCATTTGAAGGAAAAAGAATTTCTTAAAAAAGAAAAACATCTAAGATGCAATGGAGAATGTATCAATAAACTTTGAAATGTATTTTCTTTAGTGAAAAAAGAAGTCTAAGTTTCAGAGAGAGCTTTGCCACTGACTTCCTGTGTGTGCTTAAAATATGTAGCTTCACACTGTATGTGGTAGCACTTTGCAAAGTCTAAGAAGACATTATAAAGCATGAGACTGCTAGCGAAGCTTCTTAAATTGTGGGATGCATTGCTGGTGAGATGAGAGACACCTGTCAGTGTCCAGGGGTCCAGGGGTTTGCTTTTGGAAATGAATATTAAATGGTATTAAACTACATAGTAGGAAAGTTATTCCTTTTTCAAATCTCAATTACCCTTTCTGATTTCTTCAAAGAGCAAGTCTTCCTGTGGTGCCAACATGTCCTCACTACCTCAACACTGGCTAAATTTCCTTACCGTAAAGAGAGAGCGGACCTCAACCTCAGGCATGGAGCCTTGAATGAGAACATGTATTTAACTAGATTTCAATATCACAGTTTAGTTTTCCTTGCTCATGTTTTCATGATTTTTGTTCTTAGGTTTTGTTTTTTTGGGGAGAGGGAGGGGACAGGGTCTCTCTTTTTTGCCAAGGCTGGGGTGCAGTGGCACAATCATGGCTCACGGGAGCCTCAGCCTCCCAGGAGCTCAAGCAATCCTTCCACTTCAGCCCCCTTTGAGTAGCTGGGACTTACAGGCACACACCACCACACTTGACTAATTTCTTAATTTTTGTAGACACAGGATCTTACTATGTTGCCCAGGCTAGTCTTGAACTCCTGCCTCAAGCAATCCTCCCACCTCAGCCTCTCAAAGCTCTGGGTTTACAGGCATCAGCCTCCCAAAGCTCTGGGTTTACAGGCATGAACCACCGTGGCCAGCCTGCTCATATGTTTTTGTGGTAAACTCCTTAATGACCAATGGTAATGCCTTCCCGTTAATAGCAGTTATATAAAGTTTCATTTCTATGTAAATTTATCTATGTGAAAAAAGAGCCATTTTAAAGAAAATGTTGAATAAATAATAGTCAAGTGATATGTGAATTTGGCAAAATTTGTGAATGTGATATGAATATGTTTGAAGCTTGGGAGCACATGTGGAACACATAGGCCAAGACTTAATATGTGTTGTTTTGAAGATAGTTAATCCTTTTTTTAATGTTGCTTCATTTCATCCTTCACCATCCTTAAACAGTTCTTACAAAGAAACATTGGAAATAGAGGAAGGAAATTGGAACTTTCAGCTGCCATTTTAACTTTCACTGATAAACCCATTCACTGGGAGAATTTAGGCACTGGAATCCCACTTAAATCTTCTAAACTTTTCAAACACTAAAAATTGACAGCATTGACTGAGCTAAAGAGATATTCTCCTCCCCAAGAGTCCGGTTTGTGTCATTAACCTTGGAAAGGGACACATACATGCAATATATCAACCTTGGACAGAATGGACTTCAACATGTGGATGAAATTCATCTTGTTCTGTTCTCTAGGGACCACGTGAATTTGTGAACAATTACAATTTTGAAGAAGTTGTGGGTAAGCTAATCCCCTGTGATCACAGCATTTTCTCACCCATGTTTCTCTTCTCCCTCTCTCTCTCTCCTCTTTCTCTCTCTCTCAATGGGGAATGGAGTAGAAAAATATTTTCAAAGAGTTGGGTTGGAACAAGAAGCATGGAAAATTTGTTCGTAGGTTTTTAAAATACTGTTTCTGAAAATTTATGGATGAGCGCAATTTAGAAAAAGTGAGGAAATTACATGATGACATTCAGGCAACTTGTGAGCCTATTTTTTTCCATATAATGTTGTGCTGAATAAAATCACAAAGTAATGATTTCCACTTGTTAATAAATAATTCTTGCTTGAAGTGAGGAAGTCTTTAAGAAGGAGAAGAAATAATCGTAATCATAATAAAAGTCAGTAGGAACATCTTCATTCCTTTTAAATATGTTCAACTCCAACCCTGGAAAAGTTAACTAAACCTCATCTCAACATTAAATGCTGCCTCTCCTATGGTTTTTTTTTT
This sequence comes from Papio anubis, assembly GCF_008728515.1. Classification (NCBI taxonomy): domain Eukaryota; kingdom Metazoa; phylum Chordata; class Mammalia; order Primates; family Cercopithecidae; genus Papio; species Papio anubis. The sequence continues at coordinate 151,202,186 of NC_044980.1, forward strand.
TTTTTTTTTTTAATTGGTGTATCTTTTTTCCTACAGTCTTCGAGCCTGTGTTTATATAATTATTGTCACAAATGTAGGTATTTGACACTTTAATAACATATTACTGCACTTGAAGGAAAACACGCCCTTCTGCACGATTCTTCTTGCCTGGGTGTAGGGCTCTTCTTTGGAGCAGATGTTCATTGCTGTTACGAAAGGGCTTTAGAATGCTGGATTCAGATGAAGCTGGGAGGCGAGCGCCAATTATGTCATATGGTGTCAGTGCCCAGTTACAACACTCACATAATCATCTTTTTTATATTTTTAATTTTTTAGCCTTAATTATTCCCATGTATACTTCAGGGCTCTCTTTATGGAAAGCTGGGATTTGAGTTGCTATTATGTTTTTCACCTAAACAGGACAAGGAGTGTTTTCATGGTCTGATTTTTAAAAGAGTGTTGGGAATGTCTTGCAACAAACAAAAACCCAAACCTGCCCTATAGCCTGGTCACTGAGGGCTGATGCTATGTTTTTAATGTCTAGTATGCCTAGGTTTCAAATAAATTTGTGTCAAATTAATCAAGTAAATAAACCAACAACATTTTTCTATTTTTTTAGTCAGCTTAATGATACACCTTCCCTATTTCTTCCATTCTTGGAGACTGGAACTATTCATATTCACATGACCTGGAAAAATGAAATATGCCTGGTTCACTCAAAGCAGGGCTGTTTAATCTTTAACTCCTAGCCCCATGTTCTTTGCACAGCATCCTTTCTTTCTTTATTTTTATTATACTTTAAGTTCTGGGATAAATGTGCCGAACATGCTGATTTGTTACAGAGGTATACACATGCCATGGTGGTTTGCTGCATCCATCAACCCATCATCTACATTAGGTATTCCTCCTAATGCCATCCCTCCCCTAGCCTCCCACGCCCCAACAGGCTCTGGTGTATAATGTTCCCCTCCCTGTGTCCATGTGTTATCATTGTTCAACTCCCACTTATAAGTGAGAACATGCAATGTTTGGTTTTCTGTTCCTGTCTTAGTTTGCTGAGAATGATGGTTTCCAACTTCCTCTATGTCTCTGCAAGGACATGAACTCATCTTTTTTATGGCTGCATAGTATTCCATGGTGTATATGTGCCTCATTTTCTTTATCCAGTCTATCACCGATGGGCATTTGGGATGGTTCCAAGTCTTTGCTATTGTGAACAGTACTGCAATAAACATACATGTGCATATGTCTTTATAGCAGAATGATTTATAATCCTTTGGGTAAATACCCAGTAATGGATTGCCAGGTCAAATGGTATTTCTGGTTCTAGATCCTTGAGACATCACCACACTCTCTTCCACAATGGTTGAACTAATTTACACTCCCACCAACAGTGTAAAAGCGTTCCTGTTTCTCCACATCCTCTCCAGCATCTGTTGTTTGTTGACTTTTTAATGATCACCATTATAACTGGCATGAGATCATAATTCATTGTGGTTTTGATTTGCATTTATCTAATGACCAGTGATGATGAGCTTTTTTTCATATGTTTGTTGGCCACATAAATGTCTTCTTTTATATAACAGAAGTGTCTGTTCATATCCTTTGCCCACTTTTTGATGGGGTTGTTGGTTTATTTCTTGTAAATTGTTTAAGTTCTTTGTAAATTCTGGATGTTAGCCCTTTGTCAGATGGATAGATTGCAAAAATTTTCTTCCATTCTGTAGGTTGCCTGTTCACTCTGATGATAGTTTCTTTTGCTGTTTAGAAGCTCTTTAATTTGATCCCATTTGTCAATTTTGACTTTCATTGTCATTACTTTTGGTGTTTTAGTCACGAAGTCTTTGACTATGCCTATGTCCTGAATATTATTGCCTAGGTTTTCTTCTAGGGTTTTTATGGTTTCAGGTCTTACGCTTACTTCTTTAATCCATCTTGAGTTAATTTTTGTATAAGGTGTAAGGAAGGGGTCCAGTTTCAGTTTTCTGCATATGGCTAGCCAGTTTTCCCAACACCATTTATTAAATAGGGAATCCTTTCCCCATTGCTTGTTTTTATCAGTTTTGTCAAAGATCAGATGGTTGTAGATGTGTGTCATTATTTCTGAGGCCTCTGTTCTGTTCCATTGGTCTATGTATCTGTTTTGGTACTACTACCTTGCTGTTTTGGGTACTGTAGCCTTATAGCACAGTTTGAAGTCATGTGTCCAGCTTTGTTCTTTTTGCTTAGGATTGTCTTGGCTATATGAACTCTTTTTTTGGTTCCACAATATTGATTCTTCCTATCCATGAGCATGGAATGTTTTTCTATTTGTTTGTGTCCTCTCTTATTTCCTTTGTAGTTCCTGAAGAGGTCCTTCATATCCCTTGTAAGCTGTATTCCTAGGTATTTTATTCTCTTTGTAGCAATTGTGAATGGGAGTTCACTCATGATTTGGCTCTCTGTTTGTCTGTTACTGGTGTATAAGAATGCTTGTGATTTCTGCACATCGATTTTGTATCCTGAGATTTTGCTGAAGTTGCTTATCTGCTTACGGAGATTTGGGGCTGAGATGATGGGGTTTTCTAAATAGACAATCATGTCCTCTGCAAACAGAGACAATTTTACTTCCTCTCTTCCTATTCGAATATCTTTGTTTCTCTTGCCTGATTACCCTGGCCAGAACTTCCAATACTATGTTGAATAGGAGTGGTCAGAGAGGGCATCCTTGTCTTGTGCTGGTTTTCAAAGGGAATGCTTCCAGCTTTTGCTCATTCAGTATAATATTGGCTGTGGGTTTGTCGTAAATAGCTCTTAATATTTTGAGATACATTCCATCAATACCTCATTTATTGAGAGTTTTTAGCATGAAGGCATGTTGAATTTTATCAAAGGCCTTTACTGCATCTATTGAGGTAATCATGTGGTTTTTGTCATTGGTTCTGTTTATGTGATGGATTACATTTATTGATTTGTGTATGTTGAACCAGCCTTGCATCCCAGGGATGAAGCCAACTTGATCGTTGTGGATAAGCTTTTTGATGTGCTGCTGGATTCAGTTTGCCAGTATTTTATTGAGGATTTTCACAACAATGTTCATCAGGGATACTGCCCTGAAATTTTCTTTTTTTGTTGTTGTGTCTCTGCCAGGTTTTGGTATCAGGATGATGTTGACCTCATAAAATGAGTTAGGGAGGAGTCCCTCTTTTTCTATTGTTTGGAAGAGTTTCAGAAGGAATGGTGCCAGCTCCTCTTTGTACCTCTGGTAGAATTCGGCTGTGAATCCGTCTGGTCCTGGGCTTTTTTTGGTTGGTAGGCTATTAATCACTTCCTCAATTTCAGAACTTGTTATTGGTCTATTCAGGGATTCGACTTCTTTCTGGTTTTGTCTTGGGAGGGTGTATGTGTCCAGGAATTTGTCCATTTCTTCTAGATTTTCTAGTGTATTTGCATAGAGGTGATGGTAGTTTGTATTTCTGTGGGATCAGTGGTGATATCCTTTTATCATTTTTATTGTGTCTATTTGATTCTTCTCTCTTTTCTTCTTTAGTAGTCTGGATAGTGGTCTACCTATTTTGTTAATCTTTTCAGAAAACCAGCTTCTGGATTCACTGATTTTTTTGAAGGAGTTTTTGTGTCTCTATTTCCTTCAGTACTGCTCTGATCTTAGTTATTTCTTGTTTTCTGCTAGCTTTTGAATTTGTTTGCTCTTGCTTCTCTAGTTCTCTTAATTGTGATATTAGGGTGTTGATTTTAGATCGATTCTGCTTTCTGTAGGCATTTAGCGCTATAAATTTCCCTCTAAATACTGCTTTAGCTTGTCCCAGAGATTCTGATATGTTGTGTCTTTGTTCTCATTGGTTTCAAAGAACTTATTTATTTCTGCCTTAATTTCATTATTTACCCAGCAGTCATTCAGGAGCAGGTTGTTCAGTTTCCATGAAGTTGTGTGGTTTTGAGGGAGTTTCTTAATCCTGAGTTCTAATTTGATTGCACTGTGGTCTGAGAGACTGTTTGTTATGTTTTCCATTCTTTTGCATTTGCTGAGGAGTGTTTTACTTCCAAGTATGTGGTCAATTTTAGAATAAGTGCGATGAGTGCTGAGAAGAATGTATATTCTGTTGATTTGTGGTGGAGAGTTCTCTAGACGCCTATTAGGTCTGAACAAGCATTTATTTTTAAGGGACAGGGTTTCAGTCTGTTTCCCAGGCTGAGTACAGTGGCAAGATCATAACTCACTGCAGCCTTGACCTCCTAGGCTCAAGCAATCTTCCTGTTTCAGACTTCCAAGTAGATAGAACTAGAGGCATCCACCACCACACCATTCTACTTTTTATCTTTTAATTTTTTGTACAGATGGGGTCTTACTGTGTTGCCCAGGCTGGCATCAAATTTCAGGGCTCAAGCAGTCCTCCCACACTGGCCTCCAAAAGTACTGGAATTTTAGGCAGAAGCTACAGTGCCCAACCCGCATTAATATATTTACTTTCTATTCAATTTAGTGAACACTTTCTATAGGCTGCCTAATATTTAATTTTCATTCATATAAATCCTCACAACTTTACTGGAACATCCTAGAGGGCAGAGACAAGATCATATACTTTTGATGACTTCATGAAATGCATCAATACTCAAGTGAAAGCATTTTACACATGCTTTTACTTTCCTATCAGAAACAGTTAAAACAAAGCTTTAAAAAAATAAACTAGGTATTGATGGAACATATCTCAAAATAATAGGAACTATTTATGACAAGCCCACAGCCAATAGCATACTGAATGGGCAAAAGCTGGGAGCATTCCCTTTGAAAACCAGCACAAGGCAAGGATACCCTCTCTCACCACTCCTATCCAACACAGCATTGGATGTTCTGGCCAGAAAAATCAGGCAAGAGAAAGAAATAAAGGGTATTCACACTCCTTGTAAGTTGTATTCCTAGATATTTTACTCTCTTTGTAGCAATTGTGAATGGGAGTGCACTCATGATTTGGCTCTCTTTGTCTATTATTGGTGTATAGAAGTACCTGTGATTTTTGCACATTGATTGTGTATCCTGAGTGAATTAAATCTTTCCCATAATTAATAGCACTAATTGAGTCTTACCCACAATCCAAGAGTATATGGCTATCCCCATTTAAAGATGAGGAAACTGAGGCTCAGAGCAGTTAAGTAGTCCAGGGTCACACAGTTGATAAGTTGCAAAGCAAGGATTTAGCTCCAAAGACTTTGTTCTATAAAATGCTGGATAAGGGACTTGTTGCGGAGGAATGGGTTTCATGAGTCAGTGATGTCATTCGACCCCTGACCTAGAGTTGTTCAATATGAAAACCAACACTTTGAGGGAGTTGTACTAGAAAACCTCATCCAGAAAGAATTTTTGCTCATTTCAGTCTAGGTACATTCTCCCAGTCCATCTGATTTGGCTTTCCGCAGAAACCTGGGCAACTGTTTGGTATATAACAATTGGTACTTTTCCAACAAGAGTCAACCCTACATCCTAATAGGATGGGCACAACTGGACTCCCCTGCTTTTGACAATACAAAAGATTGGGTCAGATGAGGCTGGCCAGCAAAACCCAGCTTTTCAGGGGACTGGGAGGCAAGGCAACCCCAAGTCTCTGGCTCAAATGGGAGACTTCCTAAGCTTCTCAAAAGGCCTCTCCTTGAAAACCTATGCATCTACTCCTCCTAAAAAGCTGCAGGGAATGCTGGCAGGGCATCTAAATAGGGAAATGGAATCCAAGGATCAAAGGAGAAATGGCACAGGGTAGAAGGGAAATACACACACGCAGAGACACACACGTTCGACAAAGTAAGGAATCTCTCCTGGAACACTGGCCTAGGAATGAAGCAGTCAAAAAAAGAGGAGGCAGTGCTGACCCTCATAGTGTCCCAGAGGGGCTGTAGGCTGTGGATGATTCCTTAATTCCATGTTAAATTGTCAGGCTGCTCACCTGTATCCTGGGTCTTAGAAAAAACTGTGATTTCTGAGGAGCAACCAGAATCTGCTTGGGCCCCTGAGAAACATGATAAAGGAAGCTGTGGGGTCTTGGAAAAGGCCTCTAATCACCAGGACTGAGATTTTTTCTTTTTCTTCCAGAAGAGAGAAGGAGATACCGACTGTTTCTCCCAAATAATCATTACCATCATTATAATTCACACTGAGCCTTCTTAGCACTGATCAGCTGATTAGCTAGCATTAACAGATCATTCTGTGCCAGGTAGTGTGCTCAGCACCTTCCAAACATCAAATCCCAAAGACTCTAAAATGTAAGTTCTAAGGTTATGTTAATTTTGCAAAGAATTTTTGAAGTCTAGGGCTGCCTGTCCCACACAGTAGCCCCCAGCCACATGTGGCTTTGAGCTCCTGACATGTGCTGTGTGTGTTAATACAAACAGGTGTTCAAAGACTTAGTACAAAAAGGGAAAAAAAATGCAAAATAATTTATTAGCAAATTTTAATGATTACTTATTCAAATGATTTTTAAATACGTCAGATTAAACAAATCTATTAAAATTCATTTTATCTTTTTTATGTTTTTGTTTTACTTTGTCTAATGAGGCTACCAGACCATTTTAAATTACATATGTGCCTCAGTGTGTGGCTTATACTTTATTTCTGTTCAATAGAGTGGCAGTCTAGAACAGAGGTCCGCAAACTACAACCCTCAGGCCAAATGCAGCCCACAGCCTGGCTTTGTACAGCTTATAAGCTAATACATGACAGAATTATTTTTACATTTTTAAAGGGTTATAAATTTCTTTTAGTGTGAGAGAGACTGTATGTGGCTTGCAAAACCCAAAATATTTGCCATCAGTCCTTTACAGGACTGACCCCTGGTCCAGATGATTCAGTGGCAGAGCAGGCGTCAGACCCAGGACCACCAACCCCAAAGTCTGTGCTTTTTTCACTATGAACATCAGCTGTCATACTGGGTGCTGGACATGGCATGGAACCTTTATATACATTGTCTCATTTAATCCAGAGATTAAATAATGTTAATCATTAACATTTATTAATAACACTAATATGATACTACATGAGATTAATGATGTTATTATGTCCAATTTAAAGATAAGCAAGCTGAACATTGTAGAGATTTATTAAGTTTTCTTAAGTCACATAGCCAGTAAATGATAGGACTGGGATTTGAATCCACTTCTTCCTGAAAGCTACAACTGCAGGCCCTTGATACCTCCTGCTTCTGAATCCCTACTATGTTGAGGCAGGGCCAGCCTCTTCATTGATGAGCACTGACTTATCCACTCTTGAGTCTTTATCTGAGGTGTTGTGATCTTTCCAGGTATAATCCAATCCGGGAATCTGAAAACTATTGCCTACAGGCCAAATTTGCCCCCACAGACCTAATTTGCTCAGTTGGGGCAAAACGCTGGCCTCAGTATGGCTTGAGAAAGAACTTGGCAAGCAATTGTACGTGAAACAAAAGTGGTAGTTCCAGGATATTTTGGGTAGACTCATGGCAAAAACTGTTTCGTAAGGTGGCCACGTGCCATTTCCAAATGATATAATAATAGCTCTCATCACCGAACACAACCCTGTTCTTTTGTTACGTATTGTCTAGGGGTGCTTTTGTGTTACAACGGCAGAGTTGACTAATTGCAACAGAGACCGTGAATCCCACACAGCCAAAAATATTTACTATCTGAGCCTTTACAGAGAAAGTTTGCTGACTTCTAATCTACTTTGTTCAGGACAGGGATCACGTTGACCCCTTCTGTACGAGCAGTGCCCACTACAGTGTGGAGTTAGTGAGGGCCCAATAAGCATGGAGTGGTTGGGTGAGTGGTTGACCAGTGGGTTGGAGAGGAGAATCAGGAGGTCTCATGGCCTCTCTTCCTTGTACAGAGGTCCCTTAGAACACATGCAGCACACACACCTCAGATGCTGCCATCTCTGTAAGAGATGTTGGGATTCTCCCTGATTCTTTCCCACTTCCCTCCTCAATAGTTACTTGACCAGGAACACGTGGATTACATTTCACTTAAAAACACACAGGGAATTTCAAATTAGCGGGAAACATGTTTGGCAAAAACTAAAATACTTTGCAAACCATCTGGGATGTTCTCTTGTTGGTACTGGAGCCGAGTGCCACTGTCCTCCATGGAGAAATGATTTTTTACAAAATCCACATTAGTTCCAGGACAAAAGGACTCTGCACATTTAAGCAAGACCAACGGGAGTGAATAATGTTGGCTTCACTATGTCTTGAGAACGGAATTGGCAAGCAATTGTATGTAAAACAAAGGTGGGAGTTCAAGGATATTTTGGAGAGACTCACAGCAAGAACTATTGCGTAAGGCAGCCATGTACCATTTCCAAATTATATAATAGTTACCATTACTGAGTATTTCCTATGTTCTAGGCACAAGCACCTTACACCTTTACCACAAGTAATCCTCCCAACAACCACATGAAATAGGTCCTATTATTGTCCACATTCCAATTAAAGGAAACTAACAATTAGCTTAAATAATTTTCCCCCAGGCCACACAGCTGCTAAGTGGTAAAGGCAGGGCTCAAACCCAGATCTAGGACTAGCTAACTCTGGGCTCTGTGCCTCCCACCATTATTCCACACTGGACTCCCCATAAGTTTCCCCATGGCATTAATTATGTTTCCCATGCCCTTTGAGTACAGCAGTGCTGGGCATATGGTAAGCATGCAATAATTACTTATTTTCTCATTCATGTATTCAAAAATGTGTATCAAAACCTACTATATGCTAGGCACCATGATAGGTCATCGGGATTCAATGGTAACGTAAGACAGATGGACTTAAATTAAATTTATTAATTTTTTAAAAGGCATCCTGGGATTTTGTATCGGCTATCTCTGTATGTAGAAGATGTTAGACTCTGTATCTAGAAGATGTCAGACTTCCCTTTGCTTATCCATTCTTTCTCGTTTGGAGGAAGACTTATTTTTCTGTCTCATATCTCTGTCCTTCTTGCCCCACTGCTTTCCCCCCTTCTCCAAAAATCCCAGCTCCAAAAACAGTCTACACATTGTGAAAAAGATTTCTCAAACCACAAGGGTGATGTAACTTTAGGCCTGTGTTTTCTCTCTCACATACACAAAATATTGGATCTGAGTGAAATTTTAAAAAATTGGTTTTTAAATGTGATGAAAAGAGTGTCCTTTTCACCAGAACAAAACAACCCTTAATGCTGAAGCCTCCTTCCTGATATGGTTGACTTCCAAAAATGAAGAAATCTGTGCATTGGGCCACAGGCTCCAGACAAAGTCTGAGGACAAGGAAAACCTGTGGACTGAAAAGATCGTCGATGTTTAGAATGAACTGGAGGCTCCCTTCAGGCTTCGGAGACCGTGGTTAAGGACACAGCCTATATTTCGATGGGCAGCAGCCCAGCAAGGCTCCTTTGTAATCCAACTGATAGGACAGGGTTTTTGCCATGGGAAGTGTTTGCATTTGAGCGTTTCTCAGCTAGTCACTAGGCATCAATTACTTAGGAGTCAGATCTTGGCCAGAGGCCCCCGTTCCACAAAGTATGTCATTCTGTGTTCACAGAAATGGAGTTTACAGTCCTGCCACTAAATTAAAACTGGTGCTTCCAAATTAAAAGCAGACAGGACAGATGTGCAGGGAAGAAACGGAGACTCACATCTTTTGTGAATCAGCTAATCCTTGTGCCAGAACTTGAAATCAGCTTTTCCTGTAGAGGCCTTGACTACACCACACCTATGTAAGCTGCATTAAATGAGGTGGAATTAACATTTTACCAGATATTTCCTCCGCTCTGCCATCTGGACAAGGATAAAGAGCTCAGTGAAGCCCAGAATCCCAAAAACTGTGCAACATGAGAACATGGGGCCAGCACCTGAGGGTGGCCACATCCAGCCTGTCCCCTCATTGAGCAATATGAAGCCATGTAGGACACCAGAGGGTGGACAAAAAGCACGTGAACCAAGTATGCTGCTCCTAAGGATGAAGGGTTCAAGCACAATCTCAAAACTCCAGTGTCTGCACTCCTCAAGGGAAAATGATTTTAAAAAAAATACGATTTTCACTATTCTGCCTGCTTCGTTAATCACCTCATGATACAAATATTAGCTTTATTTTATAGGGCATTTATGATATTAAATTTGAAAACCTCAAATATGATCAGGCAACTTCATGCTTAAAAGCCTTCAGTGGCTTCCCATAGCCCTCACGATTAAGAGCAGCATCCTTTATTGGGTCACTAAGACTTGCAGGGTCTGGTTTCCACCTCATCTAACACTACTTCTCTCCTCTACTCTGTGCTGCAGACACATTGACTTTCTTCCATTTCTCCTGCACACCATATTCTCTTCCACTTCAAGTTGTTCCTTCTGCTGCATAGCTTTTCCAGTCACCCTCTTTTATAATCTCATTATTAAGAAAAAATTTACATACACACAATTCACCCACTTAAAATGGACTATTCAGTGGTTTCAAGCATATTCACAGAGTGGTGCAAGCATCATTACATCTATTTCAAAACGTTTTTATCACCCTTAAAAGAAACCCCTTTACCTATAAGCTTTCACTTTCCATTTTCCCTTAACCCTAGGAAATCCTTAATCTACTTTCCATCTCTCTTCTGTCTCCTGTTGCAGACATTCAAACAAATGGGATTATCCAACATGTCATATTTTGTGTAGGACTTCTTTTACTTATCATAATGTTTTCAAGGTTCATCCATGTTGTACCGTGGATCAGTGTTTTGTTCTTAGTCATCAAGTAATATCCTATTGTATGGATATACCACATTTAGTTGATCCATTCACAGGTTGATGGACGTTTGAGTTACTTTCACTTTTTGACTATTATGAACAATGCTGCTATGGGCATTCATGTACAAACTTTTGTGTGGACATATGTGTTCATTTATCTTGGGTTTATACCCATGGATAGAACTGCTAGGTGATAAGGAAACTATGTTTAACATGATGAGGCAACCACCATAATTTTAACTAATGTTAACTACCACTCATCCTTTGAGTTTCAACTGAAATGTAACTTCCTCACAAATGCATCCCTGTCCCTTCCACTTCCTCCTAAGGTCCGCTGTTAAATGTCTCTCATAACATACTGTAACTTTTCCTTCATTGTCTTAACCTAGTTGGTTGTTATGTATTTAGGTACATAATGATTTTATGTATGTCTGCCTCTCCTCTTAGACTATAAGTTAGATGGCCCTTTAGCTCATGGCTATATCCCCAAAACTCTTACTAAGGCACTGTGGCAGCCAGTCTTCAAAATGCCCTCCAAGGATTCCACCTCCTGGCATTTGTGCTTTTACGTATACTTTCCCCTGGGTGCAAACTTGTCTCAGTGATGGACAAATAAAATAGGAGAGTTGGGTACTAGGTTCTCTCTCTCTCTCACTCTCTCTCTGTCTCTCTCTCTGTCTCTCTCTCTCTCTCTCTCCTTGCTCTAGGGGAAACCAGTGGTTAATTCATATGGACACTGTATAGAGAGGCCCACTTGGCAAGAAGCTAAGACCTTTTGCCAATAGCCATGTGAATGAACCATCTTGGAAGTAGGTCCATCAGCCCTGGTCAAGCCTTCAGATGACTGCAGCCAGAGTCCACATATTAATGGCAACCTCTTTAGGGATCCTAAGCCAAAACCATCCAGCTAATTCCTTGAATTCATGACCCATAGGAATTGTGGGATAATAAATGTCTGTTGTTTTAAGTTACTAAATTTTGAGGGTAGTTTGTTATACAGTAATAGAAAATGGCAATCATTAAAAAGTCAGGAAACAACAGGTGCTGGAGAGGATGTGGAGAAATAGGAACACTTTTACACTGTTGGTGGGACTGTAAACTAGTTCAACCATTGTGGAAGACAGTGTGGCGATTCCTCAAGGATCTAGAACTAGAAATACCATTTGACCCAGCCATTCCATTACTGGGTATATACCCAAAGGATTATAAATCATGCTGCTATAAAGACACATGCACACGTATGTTTATTGCAGCACTATTCACAATAGCAAAGACTTGGAACCAACCCAAATGTCCATCAGTGACAGATCTCATCAAGAAAATGTGGCACATATACACCATGGAATACTATGCAGCCATAAAAAAGGATGAGTTCATGTCCTTTGTAGGGATATGGATGCAGCTGGAAACCATCATTCTCAGCAAACCATCCCAAGAACAGAAAACCAAACACTGCATGTTCTCACTCATGGGTGGGAATTGAACAATGAGAACACTTGGACACAGGAAGGGGAACATCACACACCGGTGCCTATTGTGGGGTGGAGGGAGTGGGGAGGGATAGCATTAGGAGATACACCTAATGTAAATGACAAGTTAATGGGTGCAGCACACCAACATGGCACATGTATACATGTGTAACAAACCTGCACGTTGTGCACATGTACCCTAGAACATAAAGTATAATTTAAAAAAAGAGAGAAAATGAGCATAGTTATGCAGCCTGGAACATAACAGAAGCTAAGTAAGTGATGAATGAATAAGTGAAGGAATAAACACCCTAGGCTTCTCAGAAATAAAGACAGTAAAGGCTACATTTATGAACACTTCCTAGATGTTAACTGTTTGCGTGGGCTGAATGTTTACGTCCCCTGCCAAATTTATATATTGAAGACCTAACCCCCAATATGATTGTACTTGGAGGTGGAGCCTTTGGGAAGTAAGAGAGTTAACATTAAGTCATTATGGTGAGACCTTCATGCAAGGATCACTGCTCTTATGAGAAGAGGAAGACAGAGATCTCTCTCCCTGATGTGAGCATGCAGCTGGAACGCTGGTATCTACAGCCAGAAAGCAGACTCTCACCAGGAACCAAATCTGACAGCAGTTTTATCTTGAACTTTCCAGCCTCTAGAACCATGAGAAATAAATGCTGCTTAAACCACTCAGTCTATGGTATTTTGTTATAGCAGCTCAAGGTGACTAAGACAGTGTTTATATCAGAATCTCATTTAGTGATCACATCAATCCTCAGTGGTACAAACAATGACCTGCATTTTACTGGTAAGGAAACTGAGGCCCAAAAAAATCTAGGAATCAAGAATCAGCCTATGTGGTTTTTACTGGGTCAAAGCATGAAAAAAATCATACCATGCTCCCAGCTGGCAGTGCAGACAACTCACTCAACCATCCAATAGAACCTTCAGAAGTTCCAGGACCTGAAGCAAGATGCAAGATGAAAGATCACTGGCATAGAACCTTGCCATTTCATTTTCAACTTTGTTGCTTAATTTAATTATTGATATTTTTTTAAATTTTTTATTAAGGTTTAATTCATATAATATTAAATTAACGCCTTTGAAGTGTACAATTCAGTAGCATTTAGTACATTCACAATGTTGTGTAACAATCATGTCTAATTAGTTCCAAAATACATGAATTTATTTTAGTCCTTGGTACGGAGGGTTGAATTTTAGTGACACACCTTAGTTCAAGGCATATCAATATCTTCATCAGGTCAGGGCCCTTTCTCCAAGTCACTTATTTATGCCTCCCCTTCATCCTTCATCCCAGGAGCTGTGGCCCTAACCACACTAAAATGTCTAATGCCTACCTTCTTGTTTACCTGTGCTTTGTTTTATAAAACCCTCACGGTTTTCCAACTCTGATCTTTCATTTTCCCTTAACATTAAGAAAATAACAGGGCTTTACAATTCATCTGTCTTCAGGAGGCAGCTTTGTTTTTGTAGAAAAAGTGCTAAATAAAGAGTCAAGGATCCTTTGTTCCAAACTAGAGTGCCACAAATTATCACCCATGGGTCAAATCCAGCCGTCAACCAGTTTTATAAATAAAGGTTATTGGAATACAACAATGTTTCTTTTTTTACATATTGTCTGTGGCTGTTTCCTTACCACAATGGCAGAGTTGAGTAGTTGTGACAGAGCCTGCAAGGCCCACAGAGCCTAAAATATTTACTATCTTGTCCTTTAGAGAAAAGGTTTGCCAAGCCCTGCTCCAAACCACAGTCTGTCACCTATAACTCTTCGTATGATCAGACAAATCTGTTCACCCCCTGGGCCTTAATGTCTAGTTCATAAAATCGAGAGCATGATACTAAAACTATAGTTTTGATTTCTCTCTCTCTCTTTTATTTTTAACCTTCTTTTTCTCTGTGTTATGTAGGAGAATACATTTTTAAAACAAAATATTTACGTGCAAATCTAGTACAGAAAGTACATAAGTAGTTTCTCTGGTAGAAGAAGATCGGGACCCTAGAATCCTGCCTGGCTAGCTTTAGCCATCCCTTTCTCTCCATCAGCCTCTGAGGTGCCATACTGATATGCCAGGCCCATGAAAAACTCCGTGAGAAAGCAACCCACCTCTTGGATACTGTTAACATCAGTTCCCTTTCATAGCATCCTGTTGTTCTATGATAGTACAGAAAGTGATGAATTTTGGAACTAGGTCAAATTCCAACTCTGACATTTGCTGTGTGGCTTGAACCAGTCACTTTAACCTCTCTGAGCCTCGGTGTGCTCACTTGCTTGGGAAAATGGAGATAAATAGTCTGGACATCACATGCTGGTTGTAAGGATTAAAGACCCCAATTATTTCTAGAATACTTGGCATAGAAATCTGCATTCAGTGAATGGTAACCACAGAGGATACAAAATAATTTTTGTGTGAGGGAATCCATGTGATGCTTTTTTTGGGTGTGAACTCAATTTGAATTTTCACTTTTTGAACACTGACACACACTGGAAAGGTCAGCCTTTTATTGTAATAGAAATCTGTTACTTATGTGCTGTGATTTGGAGACACTTCTGAATATCTACCCCTGCCTCCAAATGGCACCTACCATGCCTGGCTGAATGCTTGACACCCACCATTAGTGGTCAGCAGACCCTGGGCTGAGACAGTGCCTCTTTAGCCATAAAAATCTCAGACAGAAACAACAGGTTAAGCCATTGTCTTCTGTAAGGATTTAGCCTGAATTAATCAATTTTTCAGGTTTAAGTCTTTGAAGAAAAAAAGCATAAATAAGGCTTAGAAAAGACCGAAATGTATAATGACTTCCAGAGAACAGAAAGAAGTCAACTGCAGAGGCCTCCCAAAGAGAATGGAAAAGCCTCTGCATGGGGAGACACCTTGTGCTGAGTCAGCCTCACCTCCTCCAGGCTGTGTGACTTGAGGCAGTCTCTTATCCTCTCTGAGCTTCCACTTGATATCCAAAATTAAGGCCAAGAAGACTGACTGGCCTCCAGGTGACAGTGAGTGTGAATGCCTGGTCCCAGTCCTGGCACAAAGCAGGCACTGGGTTAAGTCTTCCTGAATGAATCAGTGCAGCATCACACTAGACACTATGAAAGTAATTGAACATCAAAAATGATCATGTAACCTTGAAACAGGCATGTGATGGAACACCAGAGTGTGGAGCGTCAATGAGTTGTGGATCCACCTGAAGGCACTGGAAAAGGAAAATGGGGCACAGAGAGGCAGGGAAAGGTTGATAAAGGTGAGGGACAAGCGTGACTACTAAGAGAACCTGGGATTCACCACAGTGTGTGGTGTGGAACAACCGGTGGTTTGATCCAAGTCAGAATTGCATTGAATCATGTCAGATGGGCACTGAATCAAAAGTAGTAACTCTCACAAGAGACAGGGGGCACTAACCATGTGCCAGCCACAGTGTGAGCATGCCATGCACATTGCCATTTAATGCTTTTACAGCACAGTGTGATTTGGGCAGTTAGCCTAAATTATCAGAAAGGCCGTTTCCTGTGCAGTAGGCTTTGGGTTCTCGAACTTGCTGTGGCTGATGGACTGTGAACAGGATTGCCAAGAGAGAAAAGAGCCAGGTACCCCCCTCCCCATCTCTTTCTCTGCTGTGATGAACTGGAACCAACCGCTGTAGGTTGATTGACATAGTGATGTCAGAAGAAGAAAAGAATCCCAGATCCCTGAGTCTCCTGAAATAGAAGAAATTTCTCCACCTGCATGAGTAAGAAATAAATGTTTATGGTGCTAATCCACTGAGATGCCAAGGTTTATATTTCACTGGAGGATTACATGGAACCCATGCCACCAAACACAGCAACTAACATTTATTTAGTGCTTGTTACTACTTGAAAAACTTTGTATATTTTAAAAATTTCATTTCATTCTCATTTTCATTTTACAGGTAAAGAAAGAATAAATTATCTGAGTATATGAGAATATACCAGATGTACCAGAGCCTGAATTTGAACCTAGGCATTCCGGCACCAGAGCTGCCTTCTGCGTTGTTTTTTTTGCGGGGGCAGAGTCTTGCTCTGCTCTGTTGCCCAGGCTCTGCTGGAGTGCAGTGGCGCAATCTTGGCTCACTGCAACCTTTGCCTCCCGGGTTCAAGCAATTCTCCTGCCTCAGCCTCCCAAGTAGGTGGTTAAGCTGCTTTTTTATAGAAGGAAAAGTTGAGAAGTTAGGGGATTTGCCTATGATCACAGAATTCAGAAATGGTAGGGCCATGATTCAAAACTAGGTCTGTTTGGTTTGGTTTTACATTATGGGAAAACCATTATGGGAAAGTCACAGCTATTTTGTGTTCTCTTCTTTGCAGTTTTGGTCCAGTAGGTCCACTCACTGTCCAGTGTGCAAGGTGTGAAAACACTGTAAAAGTTGAGAGTAGGCGTTTCCAGCCACTGCATCAGTGTAGGAGTAGGCAGGGGCTGTCTGGCTTGCCTCGTGCTCAAATCCCCATTTGCTGTGGAGGCCGCAGATGCTCTGGCCTGACAGTAAGACAGCCCCTCTTTTGGACAGCACTTCCCACCACCACGAAGCTTCTCTGTGCCGGGGTTGCAAAGCTCAGCAACACCACTGTGGGCAGTCCCTGGAGAGGCAGTGAGTCTTGCTATCGACAGGCGTATTGACTTTCAAAACCACAGTGTTCGAGCCTCAGGGCACTCTTTGACTCATATTTCCTTTTTCAGTCTATAATGCCGCAAAGGTCCACAGAGACAATGGGAAAGGCAGGCACAGTACTGCCCAAATGGTAATGAGGAGTGGCTCAGAGGGAAAGAAACGAAAGAAATGGTAACAGTAGTGAACATTCAGAGGACACATGTGCCAGGCAGCATTTAAGCTGCTCTGTGGGCATAATATCATGGAATTCTCAAAACAATGCCAAGAGATGGGTATTACTTGATTTTGAAGGGCAGAAAATTGGGATTCAGAGAGATCATGCGACTTACGCACAGTCACTCATCTAGGCGTTAGAAATGATATTGGGTTCCTCTGGAACTAGGAATCTTAATTTGCTTGGCTCCTTCAATGTTAATTTGCTTTATAAATGTTTTTCCATATAGCTTCACTTGACAGTTTTGCTGGAACAAATAGTCCATTGGGGTTCTTACCTTGCAAAGAGCATTTGTAAATGTTAATATATTTGATCCTCATGAGAGCTTTGTGAGGCAGGTGGGGCATGCCGGATTTTCATATTTAAGGACACCAAGACACAGACATTGAGACACAGCTCATCCCAGGTTAGGCAAGGTGAGGCAAAAATCTAAAATCCGTATGTCTGAAACCTGGTTGGATATCTTCCCATGAGCTCCACAGCTCTCTTCTTGGAAGCCCAGAGTTACTAAGGGTCCAAGAATATAGGCTTAGACATTAGAACCATCTTCGATTAGAGTCCTGGCTCCACAGCTCAAGTGCCGTGTGACCTGTAATGCACAAAGTTCTTATGAGTTTAGGTGTCCTTGGACAAAAATTAAGACGAATAATAGTAACATCTACTTTATGGGTATTGTAAGGTTTCAGTGTAAGTCCGTGTGCTTGGTGGATAGAAACTGTTATTTTTCTTACACTATAGAATCTCTTCATCTGATTGTTTCTGCCTAAGAACAATCACATTGAAAAAAAAACTCATCATGACTGTGATAGAGCCTGAGACTCCTACCAGCTTGTGTGTGTTTCATCCTTTGAGATTTCCAGGGAACCGAACTGTGCCCAGTGCCAGTTTTGTGAATTCAATGGAAAAGCGTGCCCTTCAGTCCCCGCTCCACTGGCTTCTGGACCTCCAGGAGGAGACGCTGGGTTAGAGCTGAATGAAAGACCCTACCCATGGATGGCTCCACAGTCTCCACAGTTCTGGGAGCCACTGTCCCTCTCAGCAGCTTCAGTTGCTTTCCTGATAACAGTGTTATTCTCTTTGGTCCTTCTGGGAGTCTCACCGGCATCATTAATCAAAGCACTACGTTGCTTCCTTGTACTGAAGTATCCTCACCGCCTCATCAATCATAAAAGCAGCAAAGAGTGTGCTTTGGATTTCTAAGGAAAGCTCCAGACAGCACCAAAAGAAAAAAAAAATTGTATGGGGATGAGGGAGCTTAATTATCAGCTGGTCCTTGGTCCATCACTCACGCTGGAAATGTCTTTACAGCTTTATTTGGGTTGTGTCTCTTTTTAAATCCCAGTAAACAGCCGTTAAGCTAAAAACCCTCATTGCTCGGCACAGGGAGCCCCACTGGTTTTCAAGCTATTATTTTAATAAGGCCTATTTTACAATTAAGGCACCATGGGCTTTAAATTACATATAAAATAAAATGTGGAAATTGAAGCATTAAGCGTGTGACTGTCGTTAGAGAAACAGCAGCCGTTCTTTCCGGTAAAATGCTGTCTGGTGCAAAAGGAATAAAACAGAAGGCTGGGGGTATGTGCCACCATGATAAAAACAAAACAAAACAAACCCACAATACACACATACCGCATCTGAAAGCCCTGTTCACTCTTCTCCAGTGAAGATTGGGGTCATGTCTAAATGGAGCTAAATAGTAACAATTAATAGTAAGAGTCCTGGCTTCACTGGACAGTTTTGCTGGAACAAACAGTCCATTGGGGTTCTTACCTTGCAAAGAGCATTTGTAAATGTTAATATATTTGATCCTCATGAGAGCTTTGTGAGGCAGGTGGGGCATGCCAGATTTTCGTATTTAAGGACACCAAGACACAGACATTGAGACACAGCTCATCCCAGGTTAGGCAAGGTGGGATTGCCTTTTTGAAGCAAGCACCAGCTTCATCCCAAGCACCAGCTGAGAATTTTCTCCTGCACTGTGTCATCCTTCCACCAAATTCGAAAAGGAAGTGCCATTCTTATCCCTGTGATAAGGAAGGAAATGGAGACTCAGAGGGGAGGCCACTGGCTGGAGGTCTCTGTGCTGGCAAGGGGCAGAGCTAGGAGCTAAACTCAGGTCCTTGTGAATCCAAACCCTTTATTGTAGGCACTCTCCTTGGAGGCCAAACCATTAATTTAATCAACAATTATTTTTGTGCTGGGCACTGGGCCATCTAATCTGCAAAGGAAACAGAGCCACGGCCATGCCTGGTGGTGTTTACAGTCTAGCGGGAGGTTCAAGCGATAATGAGTAAACAGTTGCATGGATTTGTGACTATGGGCAGGGTAAGAGTTATGATGGAAACAATCAGGGTGTGGTGAGGGAGAATAAGGGGGTAAAGGGGCTCTGCTGAATTGGGGTGGTCAAGGAAGGCCTCTCTGAGGAGGCGATGTTGAAGCCAAAGGAGAAAAGTGAGGAAAGAGGAGTCCACTGCAAGATGAATGGTTCCCACTGTAGCCTGGCAGAGGGAAAACTGCTGGTAACTGGAAGGGAGACATGGGAGATCAGAGGGCAGTGAGTGAGAGAGAGCGGAACTAAATGGGGATGGAGAGGAAAGCAAGGGCCAGGGCAGCCACTTCATGACCACACTAAGGAACCTGTTTTTTTTGTTGTTGTTGTTTGTTTGTTTGTTTTTTGAGACGGAGTCTCGCTCTGTCACCCAGGCTGGAGTGCAGTGGCGCGATCTTGGCTCACCGCAAGCTCCGCCTCCCCAGTTCATGCCATTCTCCTGCCTCAGCCTCCCCAGTAGCTGGGACTACAGGTGCCCACCACCACGCCCGGCTAATTTTTTGTATTTTTAGTAGAGATGGGGTTTCACCATGTTAGCCAGGTTGGTCTTGACCTCCTGACCTTGTGATCCACCTGCCTCGGCCTCCTAAAGTGCTGGGATGACAGGCATGAGCCATTGTGCCTGGCCAGGAACCTGTTTTATTTTAAGTCTTAGGAGAGCATGAGCTGAGAGTGACTCATGTTCCAATTTTAAGCAGATTACTTGGGCTGCTCATGTGAATGGACTGGAAGTGGGCAAGAGTGAAAATAGGGAGACCATCAGGAGCTTCTTGCAGTAGCGCAGGAGGGCCAAAAGGGTTGGCAATAGACATGGAGACTAGATGCATTCAAGGTATATTTTGGGCCTGTAATTCCAGCACTTTGGGAGGCTGAGGCAGGTGGATCACCTGAGGTCAGGAGTTCGAGACCAACCTGGCCAACGTGGTGAAACTCCATCTCTACTAAAAATACAAAAAATAGTCAGATGTGGTGGCGGGCACCTGTAATCCCAGCTACTCAGGAGGCTGAGGCAGGAGAATCACTTGAACCTGGGAGGTGGAGGTTGCAGTGAGCCAAGATTGTGCCACTGCATTCTAGCTTGGGCGACAAGAGCGAAACTCCATCTCAAAAAAAAAAAAAAGATGTATTTTGGAAATAGAAATAACAAGGTAATTGTCAACCATTCAGTCCCCACAGGTTTCCAGCAGACACCCTGTGTTGTATGATCATCTGGTCTTTGTCCTTCAAGAGAAGGTTCTATTTGCTCTCTTAAGCAAGGTTCCATGTTCCAAATTGTTCCACCCTCTCTTCCTGGAATGTCCATAGATTTATCAAAGAACTTCCCTATCCTTGCCAGCCAGCTACTCCTCCCTCTTGTAAAAAATATCTATATTTATGCTGAGCTACCACTGACTCCTCTCACACTCCCTGTGGCTGGCATTTCCTTCCAGAGGACTTAAAAAGGTTTGGAGGATTCTTCCACATGTAAATGCACCATATGCAAATCAGACCTGTCTGCCTCTGTAGACAGCTGTCAATGGAGGGTGTGTCAGAAACACTTATTTGCCTTTACAGAACATCAGAGCCCCAAGGCAGGAGGTCTTTAGGGAAACAGCAGTGGGGAGATCTACAGGGGCTGCATCTGCCCCAGTGGCCGGGGATACTTGGCGGCAAGACTTTGTTCTCCCTCAGAAGATGAATCTCCTTTAACAGGACCAGAGGGTGTGACCAGCTATGTCATCAACTTGGAGGCTTTTCATTTTTTGTCCACAAAATCTTGCTCCTGGGTGGTACTGAGTCAACTTCATTAACATCTAACAGCTGCTCAGTGGCTTATGGAAAATGACTTGCAGCTTCATGGTCTGAGTCCCAGTTTGGAACTTCATGGTCTGAGTCCCTTCACAGCTGGAAGCCTCCTTGGCAACCACGACAGAGATCCTGGGATGGGGTGAAAGACCTTCTGAAAGGAGTGGTCCTTCTGAATGTGGCTTGCATCTCAGGCCAACCGGAAACCTGCAGAGGCCAGCCTTGGCCAAGCAGGGCCTCGGGCCTTGAGAGAGATGCTCAGTGTAGGTTTCTCTCCCACTCCTCCCTGGAAGCATATTGGGAAGATTCTGAGCAGAAATATCTATCCAGTTGTTTGTCAGGCCCACCCTATGTAGACTGTATCCTCCATTTTCTAAGAACTGATTCTCCCACCCCCTTGATTCATGTGCTTCCTGCAGGCGAAACCATGTTTTTGCAATTTGACCTCTGTTCTGGCTTCAGTTAATGGAAGACCAATCAGACTCCCTCCTCTAGGAAAGTAGGATTGAGATTAAGGTCTCAGTGACTCTGGTCTCTTGAGTAAAGGAAATGAAATTCTACTAGCTGGAAAAGACCAAGTTTGTCTGAGATTTGGGGCTTGTCTATTGTGACAAGTAGCACAAACTTCAAATATCAGTGGCTTAACACTGTAAAAGTGTATTTCACATTCGTGCTTGTAGGAATGCCACATGAACACATGACCACCAGCTTGTCACAGCAAGGGAAGAGAGAGTCACAGGGGATGGTTTTCAGGGTCAGGCTGTATGTCAATTTCATGTGCATTCTGCTGACCAGAATTAAATTAGATAACTCAAACATAACTGTAAGAGGAGCAAGGAAATTAAGTCTTTCTTCATGCCAAGGAAGAGAAAAGGTTATAGAGAGCATGCTGTGTTGCTTCATGACATACATGAAACTACAAACAAGAAAAGTCAGTCCCCAAAGAGAAAAGGAAGTGAAATAGGCACATGCTACAAACAGCCTCCCTGCAATAAACTCCCACTGTGGCCTGAGTTAGTTCAAGGGGGTTCTCTGTACTCGCAAACAAAGAGAAGTGTACAAATACAGTCTTCAGTATACACTGCATGATGACTCTCAAAAAGACTTGAAGACAGCACTGCCCAACTCCTCACTGTGATCAAAAGGTAAAGTTCTACATGCTTACAACTCTGGGCTTCCAGCCAAAAATAGTCTTGAGGACACAGGTGTTCTGGTGCTGTGGTCTGTTGGCTCAGGTTTAAAGATGAAACTTTTCATACCGCCAGCTGAGAGATCACCCTTCAAGCAGTTATGATTCTTTTCTGAATGGGTATACACACTCTTGCAGCAGTCATGTTCTGTTGCATTTCACACAAAGGGCTGTAGAGCATGGGGAAGGCTCAAGTCCAAGAGCAGAGCAAAGGAGGTAAGTGCACAATTAGTATCAGGGCAGTTCTGTGTGCAAATGAACTAGGTGGCATCTGGGGGCTGTGATCTCAGTGGTTTGAGGAGAATCTTGAGCTCCTAAATGTTCCTCCTACTCCTACTGCTCACCTCATCCTAGGAACTTCATTGATTCCCCTGGCTTAAGTCCACAGATCTTCCCCACCTCGTGTCTTGCCTCAACATTCCAAAGCTGCTGATCCCTGTTGAACTCTCCAGATTCACTCCAGTCTGCCATTCTGTGCTCTACTGTACCCTTCCCTCTGCTTAAAATACCCTTGGCCTTCTCTTCCTCATGGAAGATTCCCCTCACTTTCCTCCACCTTCTGCAGAGCCTTTTCTGTGCAACCAAAGGTGATCACTCATTCCTCTGTGGCACCATCACCTCTATTCCTGCTCTACCAAGTAATTATTTGCTCCTCAGTTGCCCCCACACCGTTCCTGCCTAGCCCCCTAAGTTTCAACATGGGAACTCCTTTAAGGTAGAATTTCTTCTGATTTGTATTTAAACTCCTGTGGAACTGTCTATTATCTGACACCTAGTAAGTGCTGAGAAAATAATTAACTACATAAAGAAACAAGCGAATGAATGAATGAATGAATGAATCTATAAAAATAGTGACCTCAGGCCGGGCGCAGTGGCTCATGCCTGTAATCCCAGTACTTTGGGAGGCCAAGGCAAGCAGATCATGAGGCCAGGAGATCGAGACCATCCTGGCTAACATGGTGAAACACTGTCTGTACTAAAAAAATACAAAAAATTAGCCAGGTGTGGTGGCGGGCGCCTGTGGTCCCAGCTACTCGGGAGGCTGAGGCAGGAGAATGGCATGAACCCAGGAGGTGGAGCTTGCAGTGAGCTGAGATCACACCACTGCACTCCAGCCTGGGCAACAGGACAAGACTCCATCTCAAAAAAAAAAAAAAAAAAGAGAAGAAGAAGCGACCTCAGTGAAAGGTAAACAATCAAACCTTAACAAATATATGAGTAAGTACTCATCAATGTATTTGACCTTTAGGGTGAATGAAGATGGAAATGCTGGAACTATTTCTTCTTCTCTTGGATTTCCCTATGGAGTGTTCAGGCTCTCAGCTCCTCCTCTGGACTTTCCAAATCAGGTTTCTCCCGTATGAATTTTCTTTCCTGTATCTTGCAGTACAGTTCTCTTGCTCCCAAACTTGCATACACAAACTCATTGGCATGCTTACCAGTATCAGAATATGAGTTCCATGGGAGAAGGGGCCATGTTTGTTATGCCCATCAGCATTCCCAGTGCCCAGAACAATATCTGGGCACATAGTAGGTGCTCAATAAATGCTTGTTAACTCAAGGAAGGAATATATAAATCAATCACTATGTGAAAGAATAAAGGCCTTTCTATTAATATGTTATTGGTTTTTTAGGAAGCAGTCTGGGTTTTAAACAGCATTTCTTTCCTGCCTTGACCTTCACATGATAACTGGGTTTTATCTACAGGTTAAAGCTCTGCTCACCAGTGCCAGTAGCTAATTCTTTGTATTTCTTGTAGAGATGAGGTTTCACCATGTTAGCCAGGATGGTCTCGATCTCCTGACCTCATCATCCACCCACCTCTGTCTCCCTAAGTATTGGGATTACAGGCGTGAGCCACTGCACTGGGACAACTTTGTTAACATTTTCAAGTCACTGAAATGTGTGGGTTGTTTATTACTACAGTATGACTGAGCTTGTCCTGACTGATGCATTCTCCAAATTAGGAATTACGATATGTCACAGCACAAGGAAGAGATAAGACTAGTCACTCAGGACCAGTTACTTGGTTAAACGCCTCTTTCTCTAAACTGTGGCTTCTGCTCATCTGAAATATTTAGGAAGGGAATCAATAGAGGAAGAAATGAAAGCTCTGCTTCCCACTACTCCTTATCATGAACCTGGGCTCCAGCATAACAAAGAGAGGCACTTGTTCTTGATGATCACCCCCAGGTTTTCTTGGTTCATGCCTTTGTTTCCACGACTGTCCTCTCTCCTTAGAAACCTTTCCTTCACCTTGTCTCCAAGGTACACAGTAAGACTGCATCTCTCAAGGACTCAGCTATGAAGTTGCCATGCTCCTCAGAAGATGCGTCATTAGCCAATGTCACCTAGATGGAGATGATCTAGGTCCTCTTCTGAACTCCAAGAGTACCTTTTCAGTATCCTTCTTATTACATTTTTCATTGTCTACCATAAAGGTTGGTTGAATGCTCATATGAAAGAGTCAAGGGATGGAGAAAAGGAGAAAAAGAAGAGATGGAAGCAAATTCCCCAGAGGATCTGCAGTGGTCACATAGCCGTGAATGGAAATAACATTTGTCAGTTTGGAAAGCTTGTCTTTGCTTCTGTGTTGTATATTTTGGGCTTTCACCACAAGCCACTAATTATTCTCGTCACCTTTTATGGGCTGTGCCACTTCTCCTGTGCCCCAGTTGCTTCCTTTCAACTATGACTTCTGATCAATTATGTCAATTGTTCACGTAGATGTATCCTTGCTGACAGGTAAGGAAACCTATGATTCCTCCTGATTAACATAATACATACTTCTTCATCTTGCAGTGGCTGATAAGGTTTGGCTCTGTGTCCCCACCCAAATCTCATGTCAAATTGCAATTCCCATGTGTTGGGGGAGGGATCTGAGGGGAAGTGATTGGATCATGGAGGTAGTTTCCCCATGTCATTCTCATGATAGTGAGTGAGTTCTCACGTGATCTGATGGTTTAAAAGTGCATGGCAGATCCTCCCTTGCTTGCTCTCTCCTGCTCCACCACGGGAAGATGTGCCTTGCTTTCCCTTCACCTTCTGCCATAATTCTGAGTTTCCTGAGGCCTCCTCAGCCACACTGAATTGTGAGTCAATTAAACCTCTTTTCTCATAAATTACCCAGTCTCAGGTAGCTCTTTATAGCAGTGTGAAAACAGACTAATATAGTAACTCATAGTGTATTTTGATGGCAATTCTAGGTCTCTGGGATGCACAATTTGAAAAATTATAACCTCAGCTCTTTTAGTGACCCTTTTGAAAGACACAAGCCAATTTGTGCGACCTGGTACAAAATAAAAATTCTGGGGCCCTTGTTTAAAAGTTATTGAGAATTTCAAGATGGCAACAGCAGAGCACTAAAGGGTAAGGCCCTTCCAACCACAGAGCACTGTGCACCTGCAGAGGTCACACACTCATGAAGTTGACCCTGATGTGGAATATGGGAGTTCTGAATGCCTTCGAATCATACAATGTAGGTGACAGTCAGTTCCAGTCAAATACTAGATCCTCTCTAAACGGGTGATACCACCATTTCCCTCCTCCTGTCTACTAGGCATGTCCGACACTGACTTCCAGGAATCAACTATCTAAGGAGTCTGACAACCTTCAGGAATGTTGCCTGCTGAGTCTTTGTTCTCTGCAGAGAAAATGGATACATTCCAGCATCAAAGTAGCAGCTTCACACAGCTTCACTCCAACCACCCTTCAAGATGCCAAGGAAGGGTTTTGATTTGCCCTCATTTACCTTTAACTAATGTGTTCGTCTACTAGACGAATTACCTATTTCTTGATGGAGTTGAAAGTTGGCCCACATCTTCTAAGAAGTGTGATGTGATGGCCTGGGAGTATATTTTATTTTATCTTAAAAAAACCTTTTTTTCTACCAAAATCAAAGGGAGGTTGAGAATACTTTTAGCTTATGTTGTCTAACTCCTTTACAGTTCAATTTCACATCAAGGAAACAGAGAAGCTGTGGAATGTTCTCCAGTAGGGCAGGCCAGCAGGAGTTCCCAGCATGGATCTATGATGCTCTGTGATCCACTCACAACCTTCAGAGAGTACACCACACACAGGGGAGGACTACTCCTGTTTAAAATTCCAGGAAACACCAAAAGATTGCTATGATGACCTGGAAGTCAGATTGCTGTGGTTCTTGCCCCACCTTTGAAAAACTAAGTAAGTTTGGTAAGTGAGAGCACAGGACAGGTGCTGTCACTTACCAAAGATCAAAGTGGTGGCTTAATCCCCATGCAGCCAGAGCCATGATGCTTAGACCAGCGTCCATTCTGACGGACTGGTACCCATGCCATATCAGTTGTTAAACTTTATTTACTGTCATCCCTGGAACAAACCAGATGTCCATTTTTATTTTGGTGTCTCGCAAATGTGGGACAGTGGTCTGGTGGAGCCAGCTTGTACCAGCTCAGACAACCCTTCCTCACTCCTACTTCACCGATATAAAATTGGTAGCCTGAAATCAGTCACAGTGAGAGTTTTTACACCACACAAATCAGCCCTTAGAGATAAGGGCTTTTTGTTTTCAGAGAGTCAGTTGATCAACTCATCTCATATCTCAGATGTGATAGATACGTGAATCATTGGTTAGTCATTCATCCATTATTTCACCCATGATACAGTCAAAAACACTTACTGCTATATAATTCATCTCCCAAACTGGGACATTTTCAAGAGTAAAAGGACGTGCTATTAAAAATTACACCAGAACACCCCAGAGTAAATGGAGACCGTCTTGAGCAAACTAGAATGTATTGCCACTATGTTGTATTGCCTCTAGGTAAGTATACTTGTTTTGGGGGACAAGACAGTCATTATGAGAGACATGATCTCTACCCTTATGACATTACAGCCTACTGGGTTAAACAGATACATTGATAAATAGCATTTTTTTACCGATCCATTTCCCACACATAATATCAAAGTATTAAATCAAATGTTTTAAGAATAGTTAGGTAAAAACAGCTTTTATCTTAATGATCTCGCTCCAAGAAATTGTGAGTTATGACTCTACAAGCAATTTGGCTATCTTAAAAAACAAATCATATGAATGCTACCATGTTCAAAGTGGTCACCCTGAGAGGTTGTGTATATAACCCAGTGAGACTGCCATTGCTAGACCATTGGAGTCTCAAGGATATTTTGCATAGCGTTGATTGCAGTCAGTTTTCATCTTTGCAGTGTGATTTTAACTTCTGAAATGGATCAAAAGTCATTTGGCATCAAGTGTGAGGAAGAAAGAAAGTAACCAAGCTGGGTAGAACATTTTGGTTTAAATCAGGGTGAAATCACAGGTCATGAGATGACGTTTCCTGTGTGGTTAGTTAAAGTGGCTCCACAAATAGACATTACCAAAAAAACATTGTAAAGTTATACTCAATTCATTTGGATAAGTATTTCTAATTTTTAAAATAATTCCAAGAGCTTTTGGCCACATCTTATACAGTACAGGTATAAAGAAGAAAAACAAGGCTACAGTGGAATGAAGAATTTGGGGTATCTGATATTTATGTCACAGATTCACAAAACGCTTACTGATATATATATATAGGTAAGCTTTATATAATATTATATGTAAAATATTCTGTAAAGCTTACCGAAATTTATGTGTAAAAGATTACTTACATATATATTTAAAGCATACTGAAATATATATATTTTTTAATCTGCTACAGGCATTGGAATAGCTAGTCAAAAGCCAAAATATCATAAATATGGTTAATCTTAAAATGCTGCTACAGAGAGAAAGCACTTGCTGGTTTATTGATCTTTAGATGGTGCTACTTCTCACACAAGTTCTTATTGGTGGAAACTGAGTTCAAATCCAGGTCCTGTCCTACATTCATTCACTCAACACAGAATGATGGAGCTCTGAAGACAATTCAGGGCTCAGCCCTGGGCATAGGGCAGTGAGGAGAAGTCACAAGACTCCCATTCTTGTGGTAGCCTCAGCCTACCAGGGGAGATAGACTTTGATCAGATAACACACAAATAAAGGATGTTTTTGTTTGTTTGTTTTGAGACGGAGTCTCGCTCTGTGGCCCAGGCTGGAGTGCAGTGGTGCGATCTTGGCTCACTATAAGCTCCGCCTCCGGGGTTCACACCATTCTCCTGCCTCAGCCTCCCAAGTAGCTGGGAATACAGGCACCCTCCACCACACCCGACTAATTTTTTTTTTTTTGTATTTTTTGTATTTTTAGTAGAGACGGGGTTTCACCATGTTAGCCAGGATGGTCTTGATCTCCTGACCTCATGATCCGCCTGCCTTGGGCTTCCAAAGTGCTGGGATTACAGGCGTGAGCCACCACACCCAGCCATAAAAGGTTGTTTTTAAACTGCTGTGCTAAATGCCATAAAAGGAAAGCAGAGGACTCTATAAGAAAGGATAACTTTCTTGACGAAGTAGGATTCAAGTCAGGACATAAGGAATTAACTGGTCAAAGAGAACAAACTAGTGTGAGGAGAGAACAGCTTGCAGAAACACAGAGGCTGAGGTCAGGGTCAGAGAATCCATCAATTTCAGATATCACATGGCCAAACTCCTGGTTAGGTAAATGAGGAAAGTGAAAAGGGCAGGTCTAGAGACCAGATGTCTTGACTCATATCTCATTCAGGGTGTTTCTTAGCACCCACCCATCTCTTCTTGAATTCCAAATGTATCTGGAGCATGTAGAGAACCTAACAGCTGAAGCAGTCAATGGGGTGTTGCTTTTGAGGTTAGCGTCTGGGTCTTGTATGCACTCAGATATGCGTGCACATACACAAACATGCATGCATGTATACATTTGTGTGCACACACAAAGACATATATTCTTACATGTATACACACAAACACACGTATGTTTATATGCATGCATGCATGTATGCACATGCAAGTACATACCTAGTTGTATTTTTTTGTTTATGAAAATGGCTCTTTTTCCGATTGATATTGCACAGCAAGGTAGACTAGCAGAAAGAACACTAAATTCCAATCCTAGGCATATGGGAACAAGTCACTACATCATTCCACACCTCTGTTGCTTTGCCTGGAATATAGACATAAATCTTCTGGTCTAAATAACGCATTGGGTTGTAGCGAGGTGCCAATCAGATGGCTAATATGAAATTGTTGAATGTGCACAATACAGTATTGTATTACTATTCAGCAGTCAGAAAATTAAATGGTGGTTTGGAGAGGTCTCCTGTTTGGTGTCTATGATTTTGCCTTTTTTTTTTTTTGCCTCTTAATCTGGACATTCTTCACCTCTCCATAGTCACTTGGTGCAGATTCCAGAGATCTAACACCAAGAGAACTGCCCCACCAGGCGAGGCTCAATGCCCTTGCAAGTAGGGTTCAGAGTCATGAGTTGTGGAATCAGAAAAATCCAGCTCACTTCTTCAGCTCCATTACTTTCCAGCTCTATTGCCCCTGGGGAAGGCCACTTAATCTCCCTGAGTCCCGGTTTCCTCAATTGTAAAATCTGAACTCTAATATTTCCTTCATAGACTTGTGAGAAATAGAGGCTATTTTTGGAAGCCCTGGGGTCCTGTCTGGTACACAAGAAACCTCAAGAGGATGTATTTGGCAGGTCAGTGCTTTGCTTCCAGCATTGGCTCCCAACATTGCCAAACATGCAGACGTCCTATGCATCTGTTGCACCACAATGGGTCTGTCATTCTGTGAATTTTAGCAAGTCTTTTGGGGAAACAATTTGTATTTTCACTCTGTTCCATGTTTTGGGGTTGATTCAGTTATTTATTCATTCAACAAACATTTATTGATCACCTCTATGTGTCAGATGCCACTCTAGGTACTTGATATACATCATAAATAAGATAAATGAAAACATTACCCTAGTGGAGGAAGACAGATAATAAACAGCAAACACAACGTATTAGTAAATTATATAATGAGTTATCAGGGATGTGGGGAATAAAAGAACAGTGTAAAGATATCAGGAATGCCAAGGGTGGGGTGGTAGGTGTTTCTTTACCAAGGGTCATCACCTTAAGTCTAATTGCAAAAAGGTCATTTTAGTAAAGATTTGGATGGGGGACGAGAGAATGAGCCTGTGGCTATCGGCAGAGTGGGGTGGGCAGAGAACATTCCAGACAGAGGGAACAGGAACATGGATGACATGCAGAAAGGACATCAAGGAAGCCAGTGAGGTTGTTGGGTGCTCACTACAGAGTGAGCAGAGGGAAAAATGGATGGAAAGGGGGCTGAAGAATGAACAAAAAGCCAGATTATTTAGGGTTTTGTAGGCATTACTTAGACTCTGGATTTTGCCTTGAATGTATTGATTTGATAAGTATGTATCAGGTGTCTGCTTCATGGACAGCCACGTGTTAGAAGACACGGTGGCCAGGAAGAAGCCAAGCAAAAAGAAAGAAGAATTTCTTGGTCCCTTTTCTGTTAAAACTAGTGGGAAATCAAAAATATCTTAATTCACCACCTCTTTTGTTTATCTATTGAACATGTGGAGTCCATGCTTTGATGGTTGTCAGGACATAAAGGTAAGAAAAGCCAGAGAGGGTCTTTACCCACATGGAGCTTTCAGTCTAACTCAGGGTCTCTCCATCATGGCATGACTAACATTTGGGGCCATTTAATCCTTTGCTGTTGGGGGCTGTCCTGTGCATTGTAGAATGTTCAGTGGCATCCCTGGCATCTACTCACTAGACACTACTAACACATCTTCCAGTTGTGACAACCAAAACTGTCTCTAGACGTTATGAATATCCCTGAATAGGGATAAGCAAAATAATTCCCAGAGAATCACTGGTCTAACTAAAAAGATGTTATGTGCTTTTTTCATTATTTTCAGCTGTTAACACCTAAACACTTTTGTTGTTATTTTGGGATCCTCCAACTATGAGATTTCAAGGCAGTCACAGTCCACTTCTTTTATGAATTGAATGTCTGCATCATTCCCCAAAAGTATATCGAAAGTCCCCAATATCATGGTATTTGGAGGTGGTGTTTTTAGGAGGTGCTTGGGTTTAGATGAGGTCATGAGGGTAGGGCCCCCGTAATAGCACTGGTATCCTTATAAGAAAAAGAAGAGAGACCAGAACACACACACACACACACACACACACACACACACTCACTCTCTCTCTCTCTGTCTTATTCTCCATCTGTCTCTTTGCCATGGGAGAACACATGGAGAAGACAGCCACCTGGAAGTTAGGAGCAGGGACAAGGCCCTTACTAATCTTTACTAATCTTGGACTTCCCAGCCTCCAGACCTGTGAGGAATAAATGTCTGTTGTTTAAGACACCCAGACTATGATATTTTGTTATAGCAACCTGAGGTGAAAAATATTATACAACCTCCTTCTATCAAATCTAAAACTGTCAGAAACTTGCTTTCAAGACTCCACTGACAGTAAAGGCATGGGCCTAGGCTCTGCCAATCATGTGTATCCACTCCTGGCTTTGCCTCCAAAGGTGGGGCTCCAAAAAAGCAGGACCTGCAGATAGTTATTTAGCAGTGATACTGGGACAGCAAGATGTAGTTTCCAAGAGGGGGGGAAAGAAAATGATGGTCCCCCAAGATAGCCTGATCCAGAGATAAACAAGTCCCAGCACCAGGTGCTTCACTTCCAGAGCAAATGCTATTTTGTTAACTCCATTTTGTGGCAAAATGGGGTCTTTCTCTAGGATAATAGTTTTGTACTTTTGGGTGGTTTGTTTTGTTTTGTTTTGTTTTGTTTTTGACCGAGCCTTTATTTATTGCCCAGGCTGGAGTGCAGTGGCTCCATCTTGGCTCACTGCAACCTCCACGGGTTCTCACTGCAACCTGCCTCAGCCTCCCAAATAGCTGGGACTGAAGGCACACACCACCACACCCAGCTAGTTTTTGTATTTTTAGTGGAGACAGGGTTTCACCATGTTGGCCATGCTCATCTCAAACTCCCGACCTCAAGTGATCCACACGCCTCGACCTTTCAAAGTGCTGCGATTACAGGCATGAGCCGTCATGCCTGGCCTCAGGATAATAGTTTCTGAACATGGTTTTCTCTGGTATTTTATTCTATCCTTTTGATAAATTATTTCTTTGCATAAGCAGCCCAATTCAGTTTCTGTTGCTTGCCCTCAAGAACATTGCCTGAGACGAAAGATAGTACATTAAACAGACAGTAGCTGATTTCTGAAGATAGAGACTGAAAGGGAGTTGTCAACCACTCTATGGACATAATGAGCTATTATTGAATAGTTGGAAGTTGAGTGTTTTTGTACAATTTGATATTTTGGCATCCTGCCCTTAGGGCCTTTGGGTTTTTTCAAAAAGAGAAAACACTCAAAATCCTGAAGATCTGAGACCCTCCTCAGGTCGTTTCTGTAAAGAGACTAATAATTGGGGAGGGGGGTGGTGGGAAGTTGAACTACATGTGGGGACTTGGGTTGTGGACTGAAGCTTTGGAGAGCTGCACTGAATACTGTCCTTCCAGTCCCCAAACTTACCTTGAACTACAGAGTGATGGAAGTGATGTTTCACCAGATTGTTCTGGTGGTTTGACTTGAACCATTAATAGTTGACCTTCATGACCCCAAGACCTTCTTGGTATCTCTGCTAGGTGGACACTGTGTTTGTCTGAGCCACTCCTTCCCAAACCAACATTCTGTGAGAGAATTAAACCCTTATGTCTTTTTAATGTGTTTTACTTTTAATTTTTGCAGATACATAGTAGATGTATCTATTTATGAGGTACATGAGATGTTTTGATACAGGCATGCAATGTGAAATAATGACATCATGGAGAATGGGGTATCCATCACTCAAGCATTTACTCTTTGTGCTACAAACAATCTAATCACACTCTTTTAGTTATTTTTAAGTGTACAATTATTATTGACTATAGTCAGTCTGTTGTGCTATCAAATAGTAGGTTGTATTCATTCTTTCTAACTATTTTTTGTACCTGTTTAACCATCCCCTCTTGCCCTTCCCCAGTCCCCCACTACCATTCCCAGCCTTTGGTAACCATCCTTCTATTCTCTATGTCTATGAATTCAATTGTTTGATTTTTAGAGCCCACAAATAAGTGAGAACATGTGATGTTTGTCTTCCCATGCGTGGCTTATTTCACTTAACATAATGACCTCCAGTTCCATCCATGTTGTTGCAAATGACAGGATCTCATTCTTTTTTATGGCTGAATAGTACTCCATTGTGTATATGTACCACATTTTCTTCATCCATTCATCTGTTGATGGACACTTGGGTTGTTTCCAAATCTTGGCTGTTGTGAACAGTGTTGCAATAAACATGGGAGTGCAGATATCTCTTCAGTATACTGAATGGAATTAGTACACTGAATTAGTATACTGAATCCGACTCCAGTAGGATTGCTGGATTATATGGTAGCTCTAGTTTTAGTGTTTCGAGGAACCTCCAAACTGTTCTCCATAGTGGTTTTACTAATTTACATTTCCACCAACAGTGTACAAGGGTTCTCTTTTCTCCACATCCTTGTCAGCATTTGTTATTCCCTGTTTTGGATATGAGCCATTTAACTGGGGTGAGGTGATATCTTGTTGTAGTTTAGATTTGCATTCCTCTGATGATCAGTGATGTTGAGCACTTTTTCATATGCCTGTTTGCCATTTGTATGTTTTCTTTTGAGAAATGTCTATTCAAATCTTTTGCCCATTTTTTGATCGGATAATTATAATTTTTCCTATAGAGTTATCTGAGCTCCTTATATATTCTGGTTATTAATCTCTTGTCAGAGGGATAGATTTCAAATATTTTCTCTCATTCTGTGGGTTGTCTCTTTGCTTTGTTGATTGTTTCCTTTGCTGTGCAGAACATTTTTAACTTGAAGTCATCCCATTTGTCCAATTTTGCTTTTGTTGCCTATGCTTTTGGGGTATTGTTTAAGAAAATTTTGCCCAGACCAGTGTCCTGGAGATTTTCCCCAATGTTTTCTTGTAGTAGTTGCATAGTTTGAGGTCTTAAAGTCTTTAATCAATTTTTGATTTGATTTTTTATACAGTGAGAAATAGGAGTATAGCTTCATTCTTTTGCGCATGGATATCCAGTTTTCCCAGCACCATTTATTGAAGAGACTATCTTTTTCCCATTGTATATTCTTAGTATCTTTGTCAAAAATGAAGTCACTGTAGGTACGTATATTTGTTTCTGGGTTCTCTGTTATGTTCCACTGATACATGTGTCTGTTTTTATGTCAGTACCATGCTGTTTTGATTACTATAGCTCTCTGTGTAATTTGAAGTCAGATAGTGTGATTTCTTCACTTTATTCTGGGTCTTTTGTTGTTCCATATAAATTTTAGGATTTCTTTTTTCTATTTCTGCAAGGAATGTCATTGGTATTGTGACAGGGATTGCACTGAATCTGTAGATTGCTTTGGGTAGTGTGTACATCATAACAATACTGATTCTTCCAATCCATGAACATGGAATTTTTAAATTATGTTTTGGTGTCCTCTTTAATTTCTTTCATCAGTATTTCATAGCTTTCACTGTAACACTCTTTCACTTCTTTGGTTAAGTTAATTCCTAGATATTTAATTTTATTTGTGGCTATTGTAAATGTTATTACTTTTTAAATTTCTTTTCCACATTGTTCACTGTTGGCATATAGAAATGCTACTGATTTTGTTATGTTGATTTTTTTACATTTAATTTTTATATTTCAATAGATTTTGGGGGAACAGATGGTGTTTGGTTACATGAATAAGTTCTGTAGTGGTGATGTCTGAGATTTTGGTGCGCCCATCACCACAGCAGTGTACACTGTACCCAATGTGTAGTCTTTTACCCATGGTCACCTCCTCCCTTTCTCCCAAGTTCCCGAAGTCCAATATGTCATTCATATGCCTTTGTATCCTCACAGCTTAGCTCCCACATATGAGTGAGAACATACGATGTTTGGAAATTTCCATTCCAATTTCCATTACTTCACTTAGAATAACAGTATCCAATTCCATCCAGGTCACTGCAAATGCCATTATTTCATTCCTTTTTATGGCTGAGTAGTATTCCATGTCATATATACATATATATCACATTTTCTTTTTTTTCAAAATTACACTCTAAATTCTGGGATACATGTGCAGAACGTGCAGGTTTGTTACATAGGTGTATATGTGCCATTGTGGTTTGCTGCACCCATCAACCCGTCATCAACATTAGGTATCTCTCCTAATGATGCTATCCCTCCCCTTGCCCCCAACCCCTAGACAGGCCCCAATGTGTGATATTCCTCTCTATGTGCCCATATGTTCTCATTGTTTAACTCCCACTTATGAGTGAGAACGTGTGGTGTTTGGTTTTCTGTTCCTCTGTTAGTTTGCTGAGAATATTTCCAACTTCATCCGTGTCCTTGCAAAGGACATGAACTCATCCTTTTTTATGACTGCATAGTATTCCATGGTGTATATGTGCCACATTTTCTTTATCCCATCTATCATTGATGGGCATTTGGGTTGGTTCCAAGTCTTTGCTATTGTGAATAGTGCTGCAATAAACATACGTGTGCATGTGTCTTTATAGCAGCATGATTTATAAACCTTTGGGTATATACCCAGTGATGGGATTTCCAGGTCAAATAGTATTTCTGGTTCTAGATCTTTGAGGAATTGCCACACTCTCTTCCACAATGGTTGAACTAATTTACACTCCCACCAACAGCATAAAAGCTATTTTTCTCCACATCCTCTCCAGCATCTGTTGTTTCCTGACTTTTTAATGATCGCCATTCTAACTGGCATGAGATTGTATCTCATTGTGGTTTTGATTTGCATTTCTCTAATGACCAAGGATGATAAGCTTTTTTTTCCATATGTTTGTTGGCCACATAAATGTCTTCTTTGGAGAATTTTGTGTTCACATCCTTCGCCTACTTTTTGATGGGGTTGTTTTTTTCTGGTAAATTTGTTTAAGTTCCTTGTAGATTCTGGATATTAGCCCTTTGTCAGCTGGATAGATTGCAAAATCTTTCTCCCATTCTGTAGGTTGCCTGTCCACTCTGATGATAGTTTCTTTTGCTGTGTAGAAGCTCTTTAGTTTAATTTGATCCCATTTGTCAATTTTGGCTTTTGTTGCCATTGCTTTTGGCGTTTTAGACATGAAGTCTTTGCCCATGCCTATGTCCTGAATGATATTGCCTAGGTTTTCTTTTAGGGTTTTTATGGTTTTAGGTGTTATGTTTAAGTCCTTAATCCATCTTGCATTAATTTTTGTATAAGGTATAAGGAAGGGGTCCATTTTCAGTTTTCTGCATATGGCGAGCCAGTTTTCCCAACACCATTTATTAAATAGGGAATCCTTTCCCCATTGCTTGTTTTTGTCAGCTTTGTCAAAGATCAGATGATTGTAGATGTGTGGTGTCATTACTGAGGCCTCTGTTCTGTTACATTGTTCTATATATCTGTTTTAGTACAAGCACCATGCTGTTTTGGTTACTGTGGCCTTGTAGTATAGTTTGAAGTCAGGTAGCGTAATGGCTCCAGCTTTGTTCTTTTTGCTTAGGATATCTTGATTATATGGGCTCTTTTCTGGCTCCACGTGAAATTTAAAGTAGTTTTTTCTAATTTTGTGAAAAAAGTCAATGGTAGCTTGATAGGGATAGCACTGAATCTGTAAATTACTTTGGACAGTATGACCATTTTCAAGATATTGGTTCTTCCTATCCATGAGCATGGAATATTTTTCCATTTGTTTATGTCCCCTCTTATTTCCTTGAGCAGTGTTTTGTAGTTCTCCTTGAAGAGATCCTTCACATCCCTTGTAAGTTGGATTCCTAGGTATTTTATTCTCTTTGTAGCAATTGTGAATGGGAGTTCACTCTTGATTTGGCTCACTGTTTGTCTATTATTAGTGTGTAGGAATGCTTATGATTTTTGCACATTGATTTTGTATCCTGAGACTGCTGAAGTTGCTTATCAGCTTAAGGAGGTTTTGGGCTTAGATGATGGGGTTTTCTAAATATACAATTTGGGCTTAGATGATGGGGTTTTCTAAATATACAATCATGTCATCTGCAAATAAGGACAACTTGACTTCCTCTCTTCCTATTTGAAAACTCTTCCTTTCTTTCTCTTGCCTGATTGCCCTGGCCAGAACTTTCAATACTGTGTTGAATAGGAGTGATGAGAGAGGGCATCCTTGTCTTCTGCTGGTTTTCAGAGGGAGTGCTTCCAGCTTTTGCCCATTCAGTATGATATTGACTGTGGGTTTCTCATAAATAGCTCTTATTATATTGAGCTATATTCCATCAATAACTAGCTTATTGAGTGTTTTTAGAATGAAGGGTGTTGAATTTTATCAAAGAACTTTTCTGCATCTATTGAGAAAATCATGTGGTTTTTGTCTTTGGTTCTGTTTATGTGATGGATTACGTTTATTGATTAGTGTATGTTGAACCAGCCTTGCATCCCAGGGATGAAGCCAACTTGATCGTGGTGGATAGGCTTTTTAATGTGCTGCTGGATTCAGTTTGGCAGTATTTTATCGAGGATTTTTGCATCAATGTTCATCAGGGATATTGGCCTGAATTTTTCCTTTTGTGTGTGTGTCTCTGCAAGGTTTCAGTATCAGGATAATGCTGGCCTCATAACATGAGTTAGGGAGGATTCCCTCTTTTTCTGTTGTTTGGAAGAGTTTCAGAAGGAATGGTACCAGTTCCAGTTTGTACCTTCAGTAGAATTCAGTTATGAATCCATTTGGTCCTAGGCTTTTTTTGGTTGGTTGGTTATTAATTACTGCCTCAATTTCAGAACTTGTTACTGGTCTCTTCAGGGATTCGACTTCTTCCTGGTTTAGTCTTGGGAGAGTGTATGTGTCCAGGAATTTATCCGTTTCTTCTAGATTTTCCAGTTTATTTGCGTAGAGGTGTTTATAGTATTCTCTGATGGTAGTTTGTATTTCTGTGGGATCAGTGGTGATCTACCCTTTATCATTTTTTTTATCATGACTATTTGATTCTTCTCTCTTTTCTTCCTTATTAGTCTGACTAGCAGTCTTTCTATTTTGTTAATCTTTTCAACAAACCACCTCCTGGATTCATTGATGTTTTTGAAAGGTTTTTCGTTTCTCCATCTCCTTCAGTTTTGCTCTGATCTTAGTTATTTCTTGTCTTTGGCTATCTTTTGAATTTGTTTGCTCTTGCTTCTCTAGTTCTTTTAGTTGTGATGTTAGGGTGTTGATTTTAGATCTTTCCCACTTTCTGCTGTGGGTAGTTAAGGCTGTAAATTTCCCTCTAAACACTGCTTTAGCTGTGTCGCAGAAATTCTGGTACATTGTATCTTGATTCTCATTGGTTTCAAAGAACTTATTTATTTCTGCCTTAATTTCATTATTTACCCAGTAGTCATTCAGGAGCAGGTTGTATAGTTTCCATGTAGTTGTACAGTTTTGAGTGAGTTTCTTAATCCTGAGTTCTAATTTGATTGCACTGTGGTCTCAGAGACTGTTATGATTTCTGTTCTTTTGCACTTGCTAAGGAGTGTTTTACTTTTACTGATGAACATCAATGCAAAAATCTTCAATAATGTACTGGCAAACGGAATCCAACAGCACATTAAAAAGCTTATCCACCACGATCAAGTTGGCTTCATCCCTGTGATGCAAGGCTGGTTCAATGTATGCAAATTAATAAATGTAATCCATCACATAAACAGAACCAATGACAAAAACCACATGATTATCTCAATAGATGCAGAAAATTCTGTCAATTCATCAAATTCATTGTCTAGTTTTGTTCTTTTGCTGATGAGGAGTTGTGATCCTTTGGAGAAGAGGAGACATTCCGGTGTTTGGAATTTTCAGCCTTTTTATGCTGGTTTTCTTCTCATTTTCATGGACTTATCTACCCTTGGTCTTTGATGTTGGTGACCTTTGAATGGGGTTTTTGCATGGGCATCTTTTTGTTGATGTTGATGCTATAGCTTTCTGTTTGTTAGTTTTCCTTTTAACAGTCAGGCCCCTCTTTTGCAGGTCTGCTGGAGGTCCACTCCTGACCCTGTTTGCCTGGGTATTACCAGCGGAGGCTGCAGAACAGCAAAGATTGCTCCCTGCTCCTTTCTCTGGAAGCTTTGTCCCAGAGGGGCATCTGCCAGATGCCACCTGGAGCTCTCCTGTTTGAGGTGTCTGTCGACCCCTGCTGGGAGGTGTCTCCCAATCAGGAGGCATGGGGGTCAGGGACCCACTTAAGGAGGCAATCTGTCCCTTAGCAGAGCTTGAGCACTGTGCTGGGAGATCTGCTGCTCTCTTCCAAGCTGGCAGGCAGGAACATTTAAGTCTGCTGAAGCTGCACCCACAGCCACTCCTTTTCCCTGGTGCTCTGTCCCAGGGAGATGGAAGTTTTATCTATAAGCCCCTGCCTGGGGCTGCTGCCTTTCTTTCAGAGATGCCCTGCCCAGAGAAGAGGAATCTAGAGAGGCAGTCTGGATACAGCAGGTTTGCTGCACTTCAGTGGGTTCCGCACCCAGTTCGAACTTCCTGGCGGCTTTGTTTACACTGTGAGGGGAAAACCGCCTACTCAAGCCTCAATAATGGCAGACATCCCTCCCCCCACCAGGCTCCAGTGTCCCCAGTCAACTTCAGACTGCTGTACTGGCAGTGGATCTTAGCTTGTTGGGCTCCATGGTGGTGGGATTCGCTGAGCAAGACCACTTGGCTCCCTGGCTTCAGCTCCCTTTCCTGGGGAGTGAATGGTTCTGTCTCACCGGTGTTCCAGGCACTGGGGTACAAGAAAACCTTGTGCACCTAGCTTGGTGTCTGCCCAAACGGCTGCCCAGTTTTATGCTTGAAACCCAGGGCCCTGGTGGTGTAGGTACCCGAGGGAATCTCCTGGTCTATGGGCTGCGAATACCATGGGAAAAGCATGATATCTGGGCCAGATAGCACTATCCCTCAGGGCACAGTTCCTCATGGCTTCCCTTGGCTAGGGGAGGGAGTTCCCTGACCCCTTGCACTTCCCAGGTGAGGTGACACCCCACCATGCTTCTGCTTGCCCTCCATGGGCTGCAACCACTACCTAACCAGTCCCAGTGAGATAAGCCAGGTTCCTCAGTTGGAAATGCAGAAATCGCTAACCTTCTGCATTGGTCTCACTAGGAGCTGCAGACTGGAGCTGTTCCTATTTGGCCATCTTGTCCTCTGTCTCCACCACATTTTATTTATCCACTCATTGATTGACATTTGGGCTGGTTCCATGCTTTTGCAATTGCAAATTGTGCTGCTATAAACATGTGTGTGCAAGTATCTTTTTACGTATAGTGACTTCTTTTCCTCTGGGTAGATATCTAGTAGTGGGATTGCTGAATCAAATAGTAGATCTACTTATAGTTTTTTAAAGAATCTCAACACTGTTTTCCATAGTGGTTGTACTAGTTTACATTCCCAACAACAGTGTAAAACTTTTTCCTTTTCACTGCATCCATGCCAACATCTATTATGTTTTGATTTTGTTTTATTATGGCCATTCTTGCAGAAGTGAGATGATATCACATTGTGATTCTGATTTGCATTTCCCTGATAACTAGTGATGTTGAGCATTTTTCCATATGTTTCTTGGCTATTTGTTTATCTTCTACTGATAATTATCTATTCATGTCCATAGCCCACTTTTTGATGGGATTCTTTGGGTTTTTTTCCTTGCTGATTTGTTTGAGTTCCTTGTAGATTCTGGATATTAGTCCTTTGTCAGCTGTATGGATTGTGAAGATTTTCTCCCGCTCTGTGGGTTGTCTGTTAACTGTGCTGATTATTTCTTTTGCTGTGCAGAGCTTTTTAGTTTAATTAAGTCCCATCTATTTATCTTTGTTTTTGTTGCATTTGCTTTCAGGTTCTTGGTCATGAAGTCTTTGCCTAAGCCAGAGTCTAGAAGGGTTTTTCAGATGTTATCTTCTAGAATCTTTATGGTTTCAGGTCTTAGATTTAAGTCTTTGATCTATCTTGAGTTGTTTTTTTGTATAAGGGGGAGATGAGGATCCAGTTTCGTTCTTCTACATTTTGCTTGCCAATTATCCCAGCACCATTTGTTGAACAGGGTGTCCTTTTCCCAATTTATGTTTTATTTGCTTTGTCAAAGATCAGTTGGCTGTGAGAATTTGACTTTATTTCTGGGTTTTCTATTCTGTTCCATTGGTCTATGCACCTATTTTTATACCAGTACCATTTTGTTTTGGTAACTATGGCCTAATAATATAGTTTGAAGTTGGGTAATGTGATGCCTCCAGATTTGTTCTTTTTGTTTAGTCTTGCTTTGGCTATGCAGGCTCTTTTTTGGTTCCACATGAATTTTAGGACTGTTTTTTCTTGTTCTGTGAAGAACGATGGTATTTTGATGGGAATTGCATTGAATTCATAGATTGCTTTTGGCAGTATGATCATTTTCACAATATTGATTCTACCCATCCATGAACATAGGATGTGTTTCCATTTGTTTGTGTCATTTATGATTTCTTTCAGCAGTGTTTTGTAGTTTTTTTCCTTTTACAGGTCTTTCACATCCTTGGTTAGATATACTAAGAATTTTATTTTATTTTTTTGCAGCCATTGTGAAAGGGGTTAAGTTCTTGATTTGATTCTCAGCTTTGTCACTGTTGGTGTGTAGC
Organism: Papio anubis; assembly: GCF_008728515.1. Lineage (NCBI taxonomy): Eukaryota > Metazoa > Chordata > Mammalia > Primates > Cercopithecidae > Papio > Papio anubis. The sequence goes on from NC_044980.1 coordinate 151,244,120, forward strand.
AGAGCTACTGATTTGTGTACATTAATTTTGTATCCTGAAACTTTGCTGAATTCATTTACCAGTTCTAGGAGCTTTTTGGATGAGTCTTTAGGGTTTTGTAGATATATGATCATATTGTCAGCAAACTGTGACAGTTTGACTTCCTCTTTACCAATTTGGATGCTCTTTATTTCTTTCTTTTGTCTGATTGCCCTGGCTAGGACTTCCAGTACTATGTTGAATAGAAGTGGTGAAAGTGGGCATCCTTGTCTTGTTCCAGCTCCCAGGGGAAATGCTTTCAACTTTTCCCCATTCAGTATAATGTTGGCTGTGGGTTTGTTGTAAATGGCTTTTATTACCTTAAGGTATGTCCCTTCTATGCCGATTTTGCTGAGTTTTAATCATAATGGATGCTGAATTTTGTCAAATACTTTTTCTGCATCTATTGAGATGATCATGTGATTTTTGTTTTCAATCCTGTTTATGTGTTGTATCACATTTATTAACTTAAACCATTTATTGATGTTAAACCATCCTTGCATCTCTGGTATGAAACCCACTTGATCATGGTAGATTATCTTTTTGATATGCTATTGAATTAGGTTCACTAGCATTTTCCTTAGGATTTTTGCATTTATGTTCATTAGGAATATTGGTCTGTAGTTTTTTTTTTTTATGTCTTTCCCTGGTTTTGGTATTAGAGTGATACTGGTTTTATAGAATGATTTAGGGAGGATTCCCTCTTTCTCTGTCTTTCGGAATAGTGTCAAGAGTATTGGTAACAATTCCTCTTTCAATGTGTGATAGAATTCAGCTGTGAGTCTGTCTGGTCCTGGACTTTTTTTTGTTGGCAGTGTTTAAATTATCATTTCAATCTTGCTGTGTCTTATTGGTCTGTTTAGAGATTCTATATCTTCCTGGTTTAATCTAAGAGGGTTGTATATTTCCAGGAATTTATCCATCTCCTCTAGGTTTTTTAGTTTATGCACATGGAAGTGTTCATAGTAACCTTGAATAATCTTTTGTATTCCTGTGGTATCAGTTGTGGTATCTCTCATTTTGTTTCTAATTGAGCTTATTTGGATCTTCTCTCTTCTTTTCTTAGTCAATCTTGCTAAAGGTCTATCAATTTTATTTATCTTTACAAAGAACCAGCTTTTTGTTTCATTATCTTTTGTATTTTTTGTTGTTGTTGTTGTTGTTGTTGTTGTTTCCATTTCATTTAGTTCTACTCTGATCTTTGTTCTTTTTTTCTGCTGGGTTTGTGTTTGGATTGTTCTTGTTTCTCCAGTTCCATGAGGTGTGACCTTAGATTGTCTATTTATGTTCTTTCAGACTTCTTGATGTGGACATTTAGTACTATGAACTTTCCTCTTAGCATCACTTTTGCTGTATCCCAGATGTTTTGATAGGTTGTGTCACTATTATCATTCAATTCAAATAATTTTTAAAATTTCCATCTTGATTTCATTTTTGACCCAATAATCATTCAGGAGCAGGTTATTTAATTTCTATGTATTTAAATGGTTTTGAGGGTTCTTTCTAGAGTTGATTTCATTTTATTCCACTATGGTCTGAGAGAGTACTTGATGTAAGTTCAATTGTCTTAAATGTACTGAGACTTGTTTTGTGGCCGATCACATTGTCTATCTTGGAAAATGTTCCATATGCTGATGAATAGAATGTATATTCTGCAGTTATTGTATAGAATGTTCTGTAAATATCTGTTAAGTAATTTGTTGTAGGGTATAGTTTAAGTCCATTGTTTCTCTGTTGACTTTCTGTCTTGATGACCTGTCTAGAGCTGTTAGGTCTAGTAGTACTTATTTTATAAATGCTGAAGCTCCAGTGTTAGGTGCATGTATATTTAGGATTGTGATATTTTCCTGTTGGACTAGTCCTTTTATCATTATGTAATGTCCCTTTTTGTCTTTTAAATGCTGTTGTTTTGTTCTGTCTGATATAAGAATAGCTACTCCCACTTGCTTTTGGTATCCATTTGCATGGAATATATTTTTCCACCCCTTTACCTTAACTTTATGTGAGTCTTTATGTGTTAGGTGAGTCTCCTGACGACAGAAGAAACTTGATTGGTGAACTCTTATCCATTCTGCTATTCTGTATCTTTTAAGTGGAGCATTTAGGCCACTTACATTCAATGTCAGTATCGAGATGGGAGGTACTATTCTATTCATCGTACTATTTGTTGCCTGAATACTTTGTGCCTTTTTCATTGTGTTATTGTTATGTTGATCCTGTGAAATTTATGCCTAAGGAAGTTCTATTTTGGTGTATTTTGAGGATTTGTTTCAAGATTTAGAGCTCTTTTGAGCAGTTCTTATAGTGCTGGCTTGGTAATGGTGAATTCTCTCAGCATTTGTTTGTCTGGAAAAGACTGTATCTTTCCTTCATTGATGAAGCTTAGTTTCGCTGGATACAAAATTCCTGGCTGATAATTGTTTTGTTTAAGGAGGCTAAAAATAGGACACAATACCTACTACCTTGTAAGGTTTCTCCTGAGAAATCTGCTGTTAATCTGATAGGTTTTCTTTTATAGTTTATGTGATACTTTTGCCTCACAGCTCTTAAGATTCTTTCCTTTGTCTTGCCTTGAAATAACCTGATGACTACGTGCCTGCATGATGATCTTTTTGCAATGTTGAGGTCTGTTCTTTCTATACTCAGTTTTTTTGAGGATTTTTATCATGAAGGAATGTTGAATTTTATCAAATAGTTTTTCAGCATCAATTGAAATGATCATATGGTTTTTATCCTTCATTCTGTTGATATAATGTAGCACATTGATTAATTTGCTCATGTTGAGCCATCCTTGCATCCCAGGGATAAACCCCAGTTGATCATGATGAATGATGTTTCCAATGTATTGCTGAATTCAGTTTACTAGTATTTTGTTGAGAATTTTTGCATCACTATTCATCAGAGATGAATATTGTAGTATAGTATATGTAATATAGAATATTGTAGCCTGTAGTTTTATTTTCTTCATGTGTCTTTGGTTTTGGTATTGGGGTATTACTATCCTTGTAGAATGAGTTTGGAAGAATTTTCTCCTCCTCTATTTTTCGAAACAGTTTGAGTAAAATTGGAATTAGTTTCTCTTTAAATATTTGGTAGAATTCGGCAGTGAAGCCATCAGGTCCTGGACTTTTCTTTACTGGGAAACTTATTACAGCTTTGATTGTGTTACTTGTCATTGGTTTGTTCAGGTTTTGGACTTCTTCCTGGTTCAATCTTGGTAGGTTGTATTGTCTAGAAATTTGTTCATTTCTTATAGCTTTTCCAATTTATTGGCATATTGTTGTGCATAGTAGCCACTAATTATCCTTTGAATTTCTGCAGTGTCAGTCGTAATGGCCCCTTTTTCATTTCTCGTTGTATTTATTTGGATGTTCTCTCCTTTTTTCTCAGTCACACTAAAGGTTAGTCAATTTTGTTTAACTTTTAAAAAACCCTTCTGTTTCATCGATCTTTTTTATTGTTTTCTTCATTTCAATTTCATTGATTTCTGATCTGATATTTATTATTTCTTTTCCTCTACTACTTTTGGATTTGTTTTGCTCTTGCTTTTCTAGTTCTTTAAGATGCGTTGTTAGATTGTTTATTTGAAGTTTTTTCTCTTTTTTGATGTGAGCACTTACAGCTATAAATTTCCCTCTTGATACTACTTTTGCTGTATCTCACAGGTTTTGATATGTTTTGTTTCCATTATCATTTGTTTCAAGAAATTTTTCAATTTCTTTCTTCATTTCTTCATTAAGCCACTGGTCATTCAAGAGCATATTGTTTAATTTCCATGTATTTGTATAGTTTCCAAAATTCCTCATTATTAATTTCTAGTTTTATTCTATTGTGGTCAGAGAAGATGCTTAATATTATTTCAAATTTTTTGAATGTTTTAAGATTTGTTTTGTATCCTAACATATGATTTATACTTGAGACTGATCCATGTGCTAAGAAAAAAAATATGTATTCTTCAGCCGTTGGATGAATTGTTCTATAAATATATATTAGATCAATTTGTTCTATAGTGCAGATTATGTCCAATGTTTCTTTATTTTCTGTCTGGAAGATATGTCCAATGCTGAAAGTAGGGTTTTGAAGTTTCCAGTGATTATCATAATGGAGCCTTTCTCTGTCTTTAGCTCTAATAATATTTGCTTAATATATCTGGGTGCTCCATATCCTCTGGCTGAATTAATTTGTTTATCATTATATAGTGACCTTCTTTATCTCTTCTTATAGTTTTTGTCTTGAAATCTCTTCTGTCTGATATAAGTATAGCTGTTTCTACTCTTTTTTGGTTTCCATTGGCATGGAATATCTTTTTCCATCACTTTTTTTTTTCAGTCTAATATGTCTTTTTAGGTGAAGTGTGTTTCCTGTTGGCTCAGATCAATGGGTCTTGTTTTTACATCCATTCAGCCACTCTATCTCTTCTGATTGGAGCATTTAGTCCATTTACATTCAATATTTTTATTGAGAAGTAAGGACTTAGTCCTGCCATTTTAAAATTTATTTTCTGGGCGGTGATGGCTCAACCTGTAATCCCAGCACTTTGGGAGGCGAGATGGGGCGGATCGAGGTCAGGAGATCGAGACCATCCTAGCTAACAGTGAAACCCGTCTCTACTAAAATACAAAAACTAGCGAGGCTGAGGTGGCGAAGCCTGTAGTCCCAGCCTACTCGGGAGGCTGAGAGGCAGGAGAATGGGGCGTGAACCGAGGGAGGCGGAGCTTGCAGTGAGCTGAGATCCGACCCTGTACTCCAGCCTGGGGCAGAGCAAGACTCGTCTCAAAAAAAAAATTTGGTTGTATTGTGGTATTCTCTTCCTGTTTTCTTTCTTTCCTATCTTCCTTTATTGAAGGTAATTTTATCTGGTGATAGAATTTAGTTTCTTGCTTCTTATTTTTTTGTGTCTCTGTTGTATGTTTTTTGGTTTAAGGTTACCATGAGGCTTACAAATACTTTTTTTTTTTTTTTTTTTTTTGACAGAGTCTCACTGTCACCCAGGCTGGAGTGCAGTGGTGCAATCTTGGTTCACCACAACCTCCACCTTCCAGGTTCAAGCAATTCTTCTGCCTCAGCCTCCCAAGTAAGCATGTGCCACCATGCCTGGCTAATTTTTTGTATTTTTTGAAGTAGAGATGGGGTTTCACCATATTATGGGATGGTCTCAATCTCTGACCTCATGATCTGCCTGCCTCAGCCTCCCAAAGTGCTAGGATTACAGGCATGAGCCACCGCACCCAGTCACAAATACTATTTTATAACCCATTATGTAATCTGGTAACAACTTAACACTGTTTGCATAAACAAACAAGCAAAAAGAAAACTACAATAATAAAAGTCTATGCCTTAACTTCGTCCCCCTCCTTTTTAACTTTCTGTTGTTTCTATTTATATATTATTGTACTGTCTTTTGTCTACAAAAGTTGTAGCTATTTTTGAATGATTCATCATTTAGTCTTTCTACTTAGAATAACAGTAGTTCAGACATCACAGTTAGTGTTTTGATATTCTGTGTTTTTCTGTGTACTTACTATTACCAGTGACTTTGGTACCCTCAGGCCATTACTTTTTGCTCATTACCATCTCTTTCTTTCTGAGTGAAGTGCGCCCTTTAGCATTTCTTGTAGGACAGGTCTGGTGAAATCCCTCGGCTTTTGTTTGTCTGGGAATGTCATTATTTCTTCTTCATGTTTGAAGGATATTTTCACCAGATATACTATTCTAGGGTAAAAGGTTTTTTTTTCCTTCAGCACTTTAAATATGTCATGCAACTCTCTCCTGATCTGTAAAGTTTCCACTGAAAAGTCTGTTGCAGACACCATGTAGACTTCCAAGTAGAACATTTTGGAGCTTCACTGTATGTTATTTGTTTCTTTCTCTTGCTGTTTTTAGGATCCTTTCTTTATCCTTGACCTTTGGAAATTTGATTATTAAATACATTGAGGTAGTCTTCTTTAGGTTAAATCTGCTGGAAGCGGATCCGAGGTCAGGAATCGAGACCATCCTGGCTAACCCGGTGAAACCCTGTCTCCACTGAGAAAATGCAAAAAAATAGCCAGGCGGTGGCCGGGTGCCTGTAGTCCCAGCTACTCGGGAGGCTGGTGGGAGAATGGCGTAAACCCGGGAGGCGGAGCTTGTAGTGAGCTGAGATTCGGCCACTGCACTCCAGCCTGGAGCCACAGAAGCCGAGACTCGCCTCAAAAAAAAAAATTCTGAATTTCTTCTCTGTATTTATCTGATAATGCTTACAACTGCTGAATTCTCTGTCTGAAAGGTCATATCTCTGTTTCTCAGTTGGTTCTGGTGGCTTATTTAGTTCATTTGGTGAGGTTATGTTTTCCTGAATGGTGTTGATGTTAGTAGATATTCTTTGGTGTCTAGGCATTAAAGAATTAGGTATTTGGCCGGGCGCGGTGGCTCAAGCCTGTAATCCCAGCACTTTGGGAGGCCAAGACAGGCGGATCACGAGGTCAGGAGATCGAGACCATCTTGGCTAACATGGTGAAACCCCGTCTCTACTAAAATAAAAGTACAAAAAACTAGCGGTGGTGGGCGCCTGTAGTCCCAGCTCTTTCGGAGGCTGAGGCAGGAGAATGGTCTGCGAACCGGAGGCTGAACTGCAGTGGCTTAAGATCCGACCCTGCACTCCAACCTGGGTGACAAATGAGACTCCGTCTCAAAAAAAAAAAAAGAATTAGGTATTTATTGTAGACTTCACTGTCTGAGCTTGTTTGTACCCATCCTTCTTGGGAAAGCTTTCCAGATATTTGAAAGTACTTAGGTGTTATAATCTAAGCTGTATCTGGTTTAGGGAATACCCCAAGACCAGTAACAGCTGTGGTTCTTGCAGACTGGTGGTGGTCTTGGACAAGGTCTGGAAGAATTTTCTGTATTGCCAGGTAGAGACTCTTGTTCTCTTTTCTTACTTTCTCCCAAACAAATAGAGATCTCTCTCTCTCTCTTTCTCTTTCTCTTTCTCTTTTTCTTCTGAGCCACCTAAAGCTGGGGGTGGAGTGACACAAGCATCCCTGTGGCCACTTCCACTATGACTGCACTGGGTCAGACCTGAAACCAGAACAGCACTGAGTCTCACCCAAGTCCTGCTGTAGCCACTCCCTTGGTACCGCTTATGTTCACTCAGGATCCTGGGGCTCTATAATCAGCAGGTCACAAAGCCAGTCAGGCCTGTGTTCTTCTTCCCTTCAGAATGACGAGTTTCCCGAGGCCCTGGTGGGTCCAGAAGTACCATCCAAGAGTTAGATACTAAAGTCAAAAACATTAGAAGTCTACTTGGTGTTCTGTTTTACTGTGACTTGGCTGGCACTCAAACCACAAGACACAGTCATTCCCAGTCTTTCCTCCCCTTTCCAAAAGCAGAGGAGCCTTACCCTGTAGCCACCACCACCATAGGCCATGGGGAGTATAGTAAGACTACCAAGGATGTTCTCTTAATGTCCCAGAGCTCTTAAGTCAACTTGTAGAGAATGCTGCCTGGCCTGGGAGTCACTCTTCAAGTCTGGGCTCCTCTCTGGCCCAGAGCAGGTCCAGAAATGCCATCCACAAGTCAAGTCCTGGAATCAGGGACTCCAAGAGCCTGCTCGGTGTTCTACCCTCTCACAGCTGTGCTGGTTCCTGAATCCAGCAAGTCTCAGAGGCTCACCCAAGGCCCTTGATGTAGTATGTGGGTATTGCTGCTGGTTATTCAGGGTCCAAGGGCTCTTTAGTTAGTAGATGATGAATTCTCCCAGGACTGAGTCCTTCCCTTCAAGGCAGCGAATTCCCTTCTAGGCCCTGAGTGTGTCTAGAAATGTTGTCTGGGAGCTAGGGCCTGAAACAGGGGCCTCCCAACTCTGACTGGTGCCCTGTCCTGCTGTGGCTGAGCTGGTATTCAAGAAGAAAGACAAAGCCCCTCCACTCTTTCCTCTCCCCTCCACAAGCAAAAGGAAGGGGTCTCTTTTGGAGCTGGAAGCTGTGCAACTTGGGGTTAGGAGAGGGGTGAGGCCAGCATTTCCTTAGCCACCCCAGTTTGTGTCTCAGTATGTTGAGTTCTCCCCAGTCAACTCTCTCTGGGCCCAGTTTAGCACTAGGACTCACCCAAGAGTTGCAGTTCTTATGGCCTAGACTGCTTTTCAAGTTTACTTAGCACCTCAGAGCACTGTAGCCATCAGTGGGGAGGTCTACAGGCACTCAAGCTTCTGGCCTCTAGGATCATTGATTCCTCAACTACTGGCTAGGGTTGGTTCAAATGCTCCCTCCATGGGCAAGCGTCAGCTGAGTTGGTTCAATTTTCCTTTCTGCTCGAACAGGACAGCACTGAGTTCAATGCCTCACAGTTTCTCTGCTCTCCCTCCCCCAGCATCCAAAGACACTCTCAGCACCACATAGCTGCTGCAGGGGGTTGGGGAGGCCTGGCATCAGAGATTCCGGACTGTTTTTCTTCTTCGGTGCCTCTTTCAGCAATACAAACTTAACACCAGGTACGATGAAGACTCGTCTGATTTTTGCTTGTTATGAAGGTTTGTCTTTTTTTTTTTTCTGTGTAAATAGTTGTTAAATTGGTGTCCTTATGGTGGGGACAATCAGTGGAGCCATTTATTCTTCTATCTTGCCAAACCCTGATATCTTAATGCATCCATTGTATGTAACAAGAAAGGAGATTTGTCACATAATGATGATAATTGCTATTAAGAGTGAGCACTGAGCACATACCTGTGCCAGGCACTGTTCTAAGTGCTGCACATGTATAAGTTTTCCCTTAATTGTCACCACTATGATATGAAGCAGGTACTATTATTATCTCCATTTATAGATAAGAAAATTAAAGCACTGAGTGGTTAACTAACTTACCCAAGGTCACACAGTCAGAGAAAGGCAGAGCTGGGGGATTGATGATTGACTGATGGCTTGATTTAGGAACACCTACTTTTTTCAACTTAGTGGTTCAATCTGCTGACCTTGAAACCATGGGTTCAAATGCCAGCTCTATTCCTTACTATCAGATCATTTTAAACCGAGTTTCTCATAGTTAAAATAAATAAATTATAGCATCTAACCTCATAGGTATGTAGGAATATTATATGAGTTAACTCATGTAATAGTGTAAAACCTAGAATACTGGCTGGTACCAAGTAAGCAATATTATTAATACTATTATTATTTCTTCATGTATAACTTAGGCAGAATGATTTGACAGCTTGTGTTCTAACTACTACCCTGTATTATTTTCCTTCTAGATTCCATATCCTCAGTTCCATAGCTGAATGGTTGACACACTTGAAGCAGTCGATAACAGTTGATGAATAAATGAATGCATGAACAGATACATGAACTGCTGAATGAATTCGTAGAAGATAGAGAGAGGAGAATTAAGTCTTATCCTACGTGTGGAGTTTGGAAGGGAAAACAAACATTTCTTAGGAAATGCCAGTGATCACCTATGTTTACTATTGTTAACAAATCAGGAAATGTGCCTTCCTTCCAGGAAAAATGACGAGCTTATCTACACTACAGGAAATAACAGGCCTTTGGACCTCCTAAGCAACCCCAAGCATGGGATCCCTCTCACACTTTCTGTTTGCTCCTTCATTTGCACCTAAACCCAGCCCAGACTGTGCTGTGAATTTCATGGCCGTAGCTTATGCCAGTAAAAAGCCTTTCATACTCTGCTAATGTGGCATTTGTTTGGTAATATGCGGGAAAGAGCATTAAAAATAAATCCAGAAATGGCATCTTATAAATTTGGATTTTCTGTTCTCATAATTTATAGGAGTTCATGTTAGAGAGCACTGTCTTATGCATAAATACAATTTCTTTGTGAGCTGATGATGGAATTTATATCAAAGGGGGTCGAACATATACTTCATGAACTCAGCATCCACTATTATAAGCTATTTCATGTATAACTGGAGATGAATGATCTCTCCCCCGTTTGTCTTAACTTAAAATTCAGTTGGTTTGCTTGAATTCATTTCCAAGGCATGGGAGTGGGGGAAGGGAACTCAAGATTTATACACCTTTAATCTAATCAATTCCAAACATATCTTTAGACAAATAATTTAAAAATCTATGCATCACAAAACACCTCTATTAATTTCAGAATACATAGTTTGGTGAATTTTTATGTGATTGTGGGTTTGTGTGCTTAAGGAGATTAAAAAAAAGTCATCCTCTCTTTCCTTTCCCCTCAGAAAGAAATTTTAACAGGAATGTTTTGAAATAAAATCCCACAAGGAAACAATCCCCCCAGACAATTAAACTGGGAGAAGTTCCCCTGAGGGCAGACCGAAACAAAATTCGTAAAAATAATTGCTGTGCTGGGTTTCTGCTGTATTTTGGCTGGGCATAAGCAGAACAGCGGGGGCCTGTGCACATACTCACAGAAAACACACACACACAAACACACAGTTACTCTGTTTGTGTGTTTGTCCTCCATGGAGCAGGCTTATGACACTGTTGTGTGTAACTACCTGGCCAGACTCAGGTCTTTCTGGCAAGACGCAGTGATTTGGAGGCTGTAGCCAATATAAAATAACAATCAGGTCATTTACAAGGTTCTGCCAAATATTAACCTTGTATCCAATTCTCCCCCAACATTGCGGAGTCTCTAATATGAACCAGGCCAGCCCCCCAATCATTTTACCATATTCTGGAATGGGGGTGGAGGCAGTAGGCAAGTTGGGGAACTCAGTACACACTTGTTAGAAATAAAATATTTTAAGGGGGTGTGTTTATACCAAGATAATGATGTGGTTTGTTGGCTTTTTTTTTTTTTTTTTTTTTTTTAAGTGCCAGAAAGATTGTTTAATTGCCCTCTCCTTCCTTAGGGGAAACTCAAAGGTTAATCCATCCAAGAAAGTGGGGTTTGCATTTGCCCTGAAGATAACAGAATTATTTGAGCTGTGGTTGAGGGTGTAGGAAACTGTGGTTTAAGGCCAGGTGGCTGAGAGTGTTTTGGCAGGGAGGACTGAAGTTATGGTTTTGTGTCTGTGTTAGGGAATTGCTTTGGACAGAATCATGCGGTACTGGGTTTAATGCCACACTCAGGAGCATGCTCAGACAGCTAATATTGTATTAATATTTATTGTTAACATAGCTTCATAGTTATTTTTAGCACTTCAAAAGAGATCACTGATTTGGACCATCGCCTCTACTTCTCCACTTCTCGTTTTTTAAGCAACCACACTGGAGCCCCCGCTGTGTGCCAGACACGACGTCCTATTTAATCTACACAAGAGGTCGATACAGTCAATATCTCCATTTTAGAGGTAAGGAAAAGAAGGTTTCTTGGACCAGGAAATACCTCTCCCAGGTCAAGAGGCTACAGAATATAAAGCTAAAGGCAAGCCCCCTAACTTGGTCCATGCTCCATTCTTCCCTCTTAAGAGAGAGTCGCCCTCCATGCCTGAATCCATTCTGCTAGTCTTTGCTTTCAAAGACCAGTGAAGCCAATGGTACTGCACTAGTCTGAGCCATGTCATAGAGAACTTCTAAACTTCTCAAGCCAGCCATAATCACCAAGATTCAATGGATAAAATAATTCCTAAGTAAGCCCATCTGTCTGAAGTGTAGATTGTGTTCATTCTCTGTCCCTGCTGTATAAATTCTAACCAAGTTTTCCTTCCCTCTCTAAAGGCCAATCATACCTTCCGACTGAAGGCCTTGGGGAACTTAAATGCAATTTCTATGCTGAAATTAAGCCAGGTGAAGGTTTCAACAATAACAACAAAACTGGTCCCTCTGGGTCTTCTCTCAAAATTGTTGGTATCACTACTTCTTTGGAAGCAGAGGTGACATTTCTTGACAGCCAAGACACTATATGTTACAGCTAGTTAGTCTTCTTTGAATGTATTTCTTTTTTTTAATGGAGTGGAGCCTACGGAGGGGGCGGGGCTCAAATTCTTTCGTGAATGGAGTGTTAGAATAAACAGCTCTGCACGAATGTTGGGATAATGTTTTAAAGTGAGTACCAGCCAATGCAGTCAGGAGAAGCAGTTTTAACAGCAGGGCTGTTATTTTAACAATAGGTTACCAGATCCATTGGGCAATCTGACTAAAAGCCCATATTTATTTCCCTAATTTTATAAACATTTAATAGGTCCTTATTAAACACATCAGCCAGCATGATTTAATAACACAATCAGTCTAGAAGTTTAAGAAAATTGAAAACAGGATTTGAATGTAATGCAGCCACAATTACTGGAGATTATAGGGAATCATTCCCATATGTCTCCAGTGGAGAGCTGCTAATCTCTGTTTGCGTGGAGGTGATTTCCTTTGGAACCCTGCCCAGCCTTCAACAGCACTAGGGCTGAACAAATTAGATTTGAAAGTCCCCAATTTTATGACTAAGGTAATACACTCTGTGTATTTAGAGAAACACTGAGTTCCTATTTTCACTGGCTCTCAAACGCTGGACAGAGACCTTGATTTCATTTAGTTTGGCTCCACTTAGAATATGGTCATAGGTCTGAAGGGGTCAGCACATGTTTTTGTGTGACTTTCATAGATATTCTAATTCCTCTCCACCCACAATGCTGAGGCGTTTGCATCATGGCTTGGTGATGACAGATCTCAGGAATGTGCTGCAATTAGACCTGGAAGACAGCCGGCTTCTAGGGGCCTGGGGACCCGCACCTTCCTCTACTAAACTTTTGTGCCTCCATCTCATTCTTCGTCCTCCGCTCATGGTACCCTCCAAGTGGCTTTTCTTATGCTCAGAGAATAGCAACCTGGGAAACTGGGCTTTGTTTTTCTCTTTCTTAGGCAGCTTCTGGAAAAGGTGAACTCTGCAAAGAGACAGATTTTCTTGATTCTGGATAAAGCAGCAAGGACCAGTAGGCTACAGATGAAAGTCCTGGGAGCTACAAGATTAGGAACAAACCCCAAAGCAGCATTTCTATTAGAATTAGCCTGAAAGAGTGCTGGACGGTCTCCACCTTGATGTTTGCCTCCCATCCTGCCTCTTATTTTTGTAGAACGAGTGAAACATAGTAACAATGACTTCCAATTCCTGAGCACTTACTGTATGCCCGCACATTACAATACTGCCTGCTTTAAGCTTCACAATAACCCAGTAAGATCAGTATTATCAACCACACCATATAGAAAAAGAAACTGAGATTCTGTTGACTTTGGAACCTTCCTGGTCTCAGCAAAGCAAGATTCAGACTCAGAGGGCATTGACTTGGAAGTTCCTTTTTTAATATATACTTTAAGTTCTGAGATACATGTGCAGAACATGCAGGTTTGTTAAATAGGTATACACATGCCATGGTGGTTTGCTGCACCCATCAACCCATCATGTACATTAGGTATTCCTCCTAATGCGATCACTCCCCTAGCCCCCACCCCCTCCGACAGGCCCTGATGTGTGATGTTCCCCTCCCTGTGTCCATGTATTCTCATTATTCGACTCCCACATATGAGTGAGGACATGTGGTGTTTGGTTTTCTGTTCCTGTGTTAGTTTGCTGAGAATGACGGTTTCCAGCTTCATCCATGTCTCTGCAAAGGACATGAACTCATCCTTTTTATGGCTGCATAGTATTCCATCGTATACATGTGCCACATTTTCTTTATCCAGTCTATCAATGATGGGCATTTGGGTTGGTTCCAAGTCTTTGCTATTGTGAATAGTGCCGCAATAAACATACGTTTGCATGTGTCTTTATAATAGAATGCTATATAATCCTATTCTTAATCGCTATTTGGAGTGTGTTGCTTCCAATAATGGTAAAGATAACGAGAGGACCACAATGCTTTATATGTGCATGAAAAGGAAGTGTACCTTTTCCTAGACATCTTTCCACTCAATTCAAGAGTTCTAGTTAGTTTCTTCCTGGTAACTTCCCTTTACAATGGTGCTTTTGGCTTTTAAAGATCCAGAAGCAACAAGAGGAGGAAGAGGTAAAGGGCTAGAAAAAGAAATTTGGGTAATTCTTAAGAGAAATGTTGAGGAGCTTACAAGAATGAGAGGAAATGAGATTTTACAGTTTTTAAAACTTATTTATGATTTACCATGTACCAGGCATTATTCTAAGCACCTGTCTTGTATTTCCCTTCATTTCAGTCCTCCCAACCATCCTGTGAGGTAGTTCTATCTTAAAGTAGTCCTATTTTGTCCACATTAAGTAACTTGTTCAAAGTGACCCAGCTAGTAAGTGGCACAACTGGGATTTATGCCCAGGCACTCTGAGTCTAGTGCCAACCCTCACCACTGTGCTAAGACATTGTGTATCAACTAGTCCTTCACTTGGAGAAATGCAAGGAGGGAACTCATGTTGCTTTCAGGTTAGTTTTTGCTTGCTGAACTAAATATATATTTGACCTTCGCTTAGCTTCTTGCCTGAAGCCCTCAGCAGGTTTATCTAAGCAGGTGGGATTAAAACCTTTAATTTATTGACTTGACTTTACAACCTAAACCCACATCCTCTTCCCCACCACACGCACCCACCACAATCATACGTGTTCAACTCACAGTCACAAACATCTCCATTAACATATATTAAGATTATATGTGCTGAGCTTTAAAACAAAATGGAACCACTTTGAACCCTTTAGGCAAACAAGAACACCCGAAATCTCCATTCACCCTCCACCCTCGCCAAGGACTTGATGGTTCCCCTAGGGGCAGAATGTTTGAACACCCAGTCAGCAGTGTATATAGACTTTTCTTTTGTTCATTTCTTTAATCTAGAGCAATCATTACTCAACTCTAGCATGTATAAGAATTGCTGTAGATCATTGGATGCACTGAACAAAGAGTATCCACTAAGTGTGATGGGCGAAGGCGACTCTGCCTCCCCTGCAGATGCCAGGTGACAGCATCATCCAGGTGAGAGCATCATCCAGGTGAGAGCACTAGGTGAGTTGAGTCAGTGACACACAATGCTTTGAGGCTTTTGAAGTGCCTCAACCACCTCCTGCTCCAGTTACGCTAACTCTTGGGGGTCCCCAGTACATGTCCTGGCCCCAGGAGACATGTGAAAGTAAATTAAAATGGAGACCAGGCCTGAAGAATCCCTGAGCAGACCAAGCCAGGTAGGCCTCATCAGTGAGTTTAATCCTCCTCGATTTGCAAGCATGAGCAAAACTTAACTTGAGTTATTTTTCTTGTAAATGCCTATATTAAAGAAAAATAGAACTTAAGCTCAACCAATCAGAAGCAGCCAAAACACTTATCATTATATAACTAGGGGCCTTCCAGCAAGATAGACCAAATAAGGCAGCCGTATGATTAATATAACCAATCAAATATTTGCTTTGCTTTACTTCCAAGTTTATCCTATAAAAACCTCCCTCTAGTGTTCTTCTGGTGGAGCTTCCGAGCCACTTCCAATTTGGAACTACCAGATTCATGAATCACTGTTTGTACAATTCAACTCTTTCAAAATTTATTGTGCCTCAGTTTGCCTTTTTAGCAGGTTTTGTATTTCAAGCTCCATTTCATTGATGATGACTGCAGCACAGGAAAGAGCCTCATCTGAAGTCAAAATGTGCTGGACTCTAAAGACAGCCTCAAAACTGCCCTGAAATCCAGTTGTTTCACATAGAGTAGCATCTTTTATCATCATCCAACTTTTACCATGAAAGGGTCAAATGGCTTCTAGAAGCCATCGAACACAGCAGCTTGATGATGTAACAACTTTTTAAAAGAAATACAAGTAAATTCTGCTGAAATGTCTACAAAAAAATCCAACTAAATCAATAGCAGATAGGATTTTCTGCTTCTAAAAGACAATGCCTTCTAGAATATCATGACATTCCATCACTAAATATTTTATTTAATCAAAGTTTGTTGGTGTAGACTTTCTGCCAAATCCTCAGGGTGAATTCTAATTACACAGTGTAGCCGGGTGTTTACAGAGCATGACCTTTTTAGAGACTGCATGCCTGGCTTTGTATCCTTACCCAACGAACCACTAGCTTTGTGTCCACGGGCACGTTTACTTCATCTCTCTGTGCATCAGATTTCCCATCTCTAATATGGGGACAATGATGGAATCTGCCTCTTGGGGTTGTCATGAGTATTAAATCAGTTAATCTAGGCAAAGTACTTAGAACAGTGCCTGGCATACCTGAAGAGTGCAATCAGTGTTACCTCCTATAGTATCAAATGGGAATATGCCTCAATCAAGATGAGAGTCATTGAACAAGATATAAGTTTGTCTTCACAATAAATAAAATCTATTCAGTGGTATGCAGTGGGCCAAGGATGGAGTTTCAGAGTCAGACAAACCTGAGTTTGCATTCTGGCTCTGCCTCTTTCTAGAATTGTCATCCATGTAACAGCTGGAGGCTTAATGAATGGCAACTACATGAGGCAGCATGATAGTCAGATGTGTGAATTTCAGAGCCACTTCTGGATTCCAACCCTCTGCCACTTAATTCCTATGTGATTATGGAAAAGACACTCATACTTTCTGTACCTCAATTTCCTCCTCTGAAATAATGTAACAAAGCCTACGGGAGTTGTTGTGAGGGGTAAATGAGATGTGTGTATATTTCCCCACAGGTAATCAACACTCTATAAATTGTAACAATGCTACTGTTAGTCTTTTCCAAATCACATAGGTGGTGGTTACCTCCAAAGTCAGATCTCAAGAGAAAGACAATTCTATTAAGTATTCTAAAATACATGTAATATATAATATCCTATCTTAGCCATTTTTATATATAGAGTTCAGTGGTATTAAGTCATTCCCATTATCGTGCAGACCTCACAACCATCCACCTTTAGAACTTTTCATCTTGGAAAACTGAGACTGTCTACCCATTAAACAATAGTACCCCATGGCCCTTCCCCCAACCACTGAAAGAAACACCATTCTACTTTCTGTCTTTATAAATGTGTCTACTCTAGGTACCTTATATAAGTAGACTCATACAATATTTGGGTTTTTGTGACTGACTGATTTCACTTAGCATGATATCCTCAAGGTTCATCCATTTTGTAGCATGCATCAGAATTTCTTTCCTCCTAAGGTTGAGTAATATTTTGTTGTATGTCTATACCACATTTTGTTTATCCAATCTTCTGTCAAAGCACACTTGGGTTGCTTCTGTGGTTTAGCTATTGTGAGTAGTGTTGTTATAAAGATGGGTATGTAAACATCTGTTCAAGACCCTGATATCAATTATTTTGGGTATATACCCAGAAGTGGAATTGCTTGATCATATGGTAGCTCTACTTTTTATTTTTTGAGGACCTACCATACCGTTTTCCACAGCAGCTGCACCATTTTGCAATTCCACTAACAGAGCACAAGGGGCAATTTCTCTGTATCTTTGTCAACACTTGTTATTATCTGGAGTTTGTTTTTTTTTTTTTTTTTTTTTTTTGATAGCAGTATCCTAAATGGTGTGAGCTAATGTCTCATTATAGTTTTAATTTGCATTTCTCAAATGATTGATTATGTTTAGCATTTTTTGTGCTCATTGGTCATTCATAAATCTTCTTTGGAGAAATGTTTATTCAAGTCCTTTGCCCATTTTTCAGTTAGGCTGTTTATTCTTGTTGTTGAGTTGTAGAGAAAGACATTTTTAAAGACACTTTCAGAGACTTATTTTATGAAAAATATTTTTTTCTTTATTCCTCAGAAAAATAAAGGGAACATTCTTAACGGAGAGAAAAATAGGAATTGTAAGGTTATTTTGTGATAAGGTACGTATAAAATGTCCCTTTCCCTAGGAATGGCTTACACAGAGGCCTCAGGTAAGGGAGTGCAGGGAAGGCCTGCACCTCTTCCAGCCTAGCTGCAGCCCCAGCCCCAGCCCCAGCACCCTAAGCCTGTAAGGCAGACACAAGAACTTCTGCCTCTTGGGGCCTGGCATCCTAGGGTGTCCACTCAGGCCCCATTAAAAGTGGCCACCATAAAGTGAAAAGAGCCAGTGTCTTTGTTCATTTTTGTGCTGCTCTAATAAAATGCCACAGACAGGGTAAGTTATACACAACAGAAATGTATTACTCACAGTTCTGGAGTCTGTGAAGTCCAAGAACAAGGCCCTGGAAAGTCGTGTCTGGTGAAGGCTGCCGTCTGCTTCAAGATGGTACCTTGGATATTGTGTCCTCGCATGGCAGAAAGTGGAAGGGCAAAAAGGGCCTAGTCTAGTTCCCTCCAGTCCTTTTATTAATATAAGGCTCTAATCCATTCATAAGGGCAGAGCCCTCAAGACTTAGTCATTTCCCAAAAGGGCTTATCTCTTAATGGGGATTTTCAACAAGAATTTTGGAAAGGACACACTCAAACCATAGCAGCAAGTCTCAGAAGGACAAATACTGCATGATTCCACTTACGTGAGGTATCTGAAATAGTCAAACTCATAGGAACAGAGAAAAGAATGGTGGTTGCCAGGGACTGGAGGAGGGCGATGTAGAGTTGCTGTTCAATGGGTATAACATTCCAGTTATGCAAGACGAATACCTCCTAGAGAACTGCTGTACAACATTGTCCCTATAGTTAATAACACTATGCTATGCACTTAAAATTGTGTTCAGAGGGTAGATCTCATGTTAAGTATTCTCACCATAATAGTAATAACAATGACATGGTCACCACTGGGGGTTCTGGTACCTGGAATGGCAGCTGGCTTCTGGATGACTTCAATGGAAAAGCATGCTTCACGAGTTACTGGACACTGCTTCCTGAGCCTCCTTCCCCAGGCCACACCCACTCTACAGCTTGAAGCACTAATACTTCTTTTTTTTTCTTTTCTTTTTTAGAGGGAGTCTTGCTCTGTTGTCCAGGCTGGCGAGCAGTGGCGCAATCTCAACTCACTGCAAGCTCTGCCTCCTGGGTTCATGCCATTCTCCTGCCTCAACCTCCTGAGTAGCTGGGATTACAGGCACCCACCACCACGCCCGGCTACTTTCTTGTATTTTTAGTAGAGATGAGGTTTCATCGCGTAGCCAGGATGGTCTTGATTTCCTGACCTCATGATCCGCCCGCCTTGGCCTCCCAAAGTGCTGGGATTACAGGCGTGAGCCACCGCACCCGGCCTAAAGCACTAATACTTCTCATAACATCCTATCACCTGAGAGAGTGAGCCCTGACACCCTCCCCTCTGAGTGTCCCCAGATAACTTCTCAGTGAAGACGGAGCTGCATCTCCAAATGCAACACTAAAATCCTGCTTTGCCTGCACAGGTCATCCTTGGGGTTAGAGGCCAGGAGAAACAGAAGACATTTTTACTAGCACCTAAAAACCTCAGCTCCTTGGGCACTCTTGCTGCCTATACCAGTGTCCCAAAACCCAGCGCCTCCCTGGACCCATCTCCAGCCTCCACCCTTGTGGAATGGTGGGATCTTCCTGCTTTGCCTTACCAGGTGGATAACACTGAATTCTCTGCCTTTGGCTTTTTTCACTTAACATTATTTAATTCTACTTTTACCCACAGCCTTCAGCCCTTAATTGAATATGCATTTACTCAACCACAGGCTGGGTGAACTTGCTAGGAAACATAAAGGAAGGTCAAAATATGAAGGGTTGTGATGGATAAAAACCAATGGATAACTTTGGTTCCTTTGATGAGGATGTGAGGCCGGGGGCCATCAAATGTTTAGCAGGAACCTGTGAAAATAACATTCCTGTGGTAATTCCTCCTAATATGCAGTGAACTGAGAACATTTCAGGCATTTTATTTTCATGTGTGCTCTAATCATTGAAAACAATTTTAAAAAGCAAAATATCAGGGTCAAAATATTTCAGAGGTATTTTTTTTCACCTCTAGCTTGAAAGTAAATTGTTACTTTCTAAGCAAGCAAACAAAAAGGGCTTTTATGCATATCTGATTAGCTCATTTCCTTTGATTTTGGCGAGTGATGTCATTTGGGCCCAGCTGTTGGTATGCTGCAAATGATTTCCCTTCCTCATGTTTCAGCGAGTCATTTCTGCCCCTAATGGAATTACTTTGACTGGAACCCAGCATTTTTCATGGTTCACCTCTCCTATCAGCTGATACCCAGGACTCCTCTGGAAAAAACGAGGAGAGGCCACAAAGGTATTTAAATGCCTAGCAAACAATAATTTCACGTAGACTCTTATCAAGCAGTTGTCTTTTGGAAATCTGTTTGTGTCCAATGCCTTAGCTCCTCAATTCATCCAGTAAAATAACAGTGAGAGTCTGAAGTAGATGAAGCGTCTAAATTAAAGGGCCCTGGGTTTTCAGAAGCAGGCCTGGCTTGCCCCTTTCTGCCCCATGTGCTTACAGCAGAGCTGACATATTAACCCAACAGGGAAGGTAACAGAGCCATAGAAAGAACAGGGTAGCACACAGGAGCAGTCACTTTCAAATTCTTCAGACAAGTCCACATTTGAGTGCCACACCTTGCTAGTTAAGTGTCTGGGTGTCTTTATACCCCAGTTTCTTACTGGTAAAAAGAAACTACTAAAAGTAAGCAGATAGTGGGAGAGGCTGTACGTGGGAACCAGGGGTAGATGAGGAATCTCTGCACATTTGCTCAGTTTTTCTGTGAACCTAAAGCTGCTCTAAAAAAATAATAAAACCTACCTTTAAAAAAAAAGCAACAGAAGGACAGAGGGTTGGCTGTGAAAACAGGCCCTTAAAGTGCTTAGAACCCTATGTAGCATAGTCATTATGTGCTGCTTCTAAACTGGTTATTAGATGTTTGGGCAGGGGGTTATCTGCTAGGTCAATGCTTTTCAGCCTATGCACTCTTGACATTTGGGCCATTTAATTTGGTTGGGAATGGGAACGTCTTGTGAACTGTAGGGGGCTTAGCAGTAGCCTAGCATCCCTGGTCTCTCTACTCACTAGATGCCAGTAGCAACTCCAACACCCTCCCAACCAGTAGCGAAAACCAAAGACATCTCCAGACATTGCCAAATGTCTCCTGGGGGGTATAATTGCCCTTGGTTGACAATGACTGTGATGGGTTAAAAGAAAAACAATCATTAGTTCATTCAATGGCTCTACTGAATAGAAACGCTTCATGGTCCAGGTGAAACTCTCTTTTTGAGAATTGTGCTTCCTTGTTTCTCTAATTGTCAAGCGCTGCTTTCATCTGCTCAGACTGATCTCACAGCACACCTGGCTCACCTCAGCCCTGCCCCTGATCTCCCACACCTGGATGCACTGCTTTCCTTCTGCTCTCTTCGTGTCTGAACCCTTCCTAGCTTCAGCCTCCACCTTCTTCATTGCTTCTTGAATCCTTCAAGCCTTCAGACTCATCTTGTCTTCCCAGATTCTTAGTCTGCCACTCCATCTAGCCACTCATTTTGCCTTGGTCCTGAGAAGATTGCCTGAGAAACTAGAGGTTTTATAGCAGGAAAAGACGATACAAATCACGTAACCCAGCAGCCTCTAGGAGCAGATGAGGACATTTGGATGTGGGAAGGCTACAGAACTTGTGCAAGGTCACAGTGCTGGTGATGTGGAGCTGGAATTATGACCTCTGCTTGGCAGCCATTTCCCTGGAGTGGATACTCTTGGGAGTTGGTCCCTGTGTCCAGCCTGTGTCTTCATACACAAATTGTGTTTCTGTGTTTAGACAGGTTGGCCCGTGCAGACTCATCAGTGGTTCAGAGATATCCAAAAGCTTCTGTTCCTTTCATGGTGCTGAGTCTAAGACATTTATCTTTCTTGCATCCCCTGCTTACACTAAACCTCGATTTAAGCTTAATAGCCAGAGAAGTGACTGTAAGCAGTTCTCAAACCTGAGCTTGCATTAGAATCACCTGGATGGCTTTTTGAACCATAGCGAGCTGGGCTCCATCCCTGGAGTTTCTGATTCTGAGAGGGTGGGGTGGGTCGGGTTTGGGACTTTGCATTCCCAGGTGATGCTGATATTGCTAACCCTGCGATCTTGTTGGGAGAGCCTGACAGAAAGTTATTAAGAGCCTGGACTTCAGAACTGAACAACCCTGAGTTTGAAGCTCCTGTTTCACCACCTTGGGCAAGTGACTCAACCTTGGTAAGCCTCAATTTTCTCATCTTTACATAAAGATAATAATTAGAAGTGCTCATTACAATGCGTTGTTACATATAACATCTTCAATTTTTGGCACTTACCAACTCGCAGCATGTGTCCTGACCAGAGGAGTAAAAAGAGGTCAGTTAACTTCTATTTTTTTAAGCTAATGGCTTAAGAGGAAATAGCAAGTTAGTGAGGCTCTGGGAATGGGTTTAATTTGGTATGGGACTCTGCAAAAACTGTTTTATGTATTAGCCATTTCTGTAAAATGGACCAAATGGCTCTTCTCCACTTCGCCTGACATCCCCCGGACCTGTTGGACAGGTAAAAGGATAGTAATGAGTACTTTGAAAGAATTAATTAATGATATGACACTGCTATAAAAGTTCAGTGCTGACTTGCCTCTTTCAGTAATAGTCCTCCTCTGGAAGAGGAGTTCTTCTCTTGCCTTTGTTTCTTTCCAAACCTGCATAGCTTACCTTCCAGATAAGCACTTTCCTCCTCACTATAGCCCAAGTGAGTATCTCCCTTTTCTGATGAATCTCTATTGCCTAATTGCTACTTAACTATAAACAGCTTGCTTTGAAACTTACCTGCCTAATGAGTACTGTCTCCATGTCTCTTCGATTAAACATTCTTTGAGGAAATGAACTATGCTTTCCATTTCTCTTGAATTACCCCTGAGTGCCTGGCGTCATTCTATGAACAGTCAATAGACGAATGTTGATTAAATGTATATTGCCTAGTTTTCATAGAATTTCAAAGCTTTAAACAGGACCTGGGAAAATAATTTCCTGTGTCTTCATATTTAAGATGTAGGACTCTTCCTCTTTTAGGTCATTGGTGCTTGTATATGATGGGTTGGTCACGTCAGACTCCTAACAGCTCAAGCTGGCTGCCTACAGAAGGGTAACTCCCAGGGTGAACCTATTTGCAACACTTCCCTCTGATATTAACAAAACGATTTTGGGGGAGATCACAGTCTTAGGAAAATGAAACATGTCTGGCTTTTCATTGTCATATCACTTTGTGACCAAAATTATGAAAGCATTATGCTGAGCAGGTTACCCAGACTTCTCAAGTTAAATGGACGAACATTAAATGCCTAAAATAATAAAACCCCTGGAGTAATGGGAAGTGAAGCAGAAAAGAGGGAGTTGAGAGGGCTTCTAGTCCTATTTGTGTCCTACTAAAGTGTAGCCATAAAATATAATGGGCCAGTTGGGGTACGTGTGGTTTAACTTGTATTCCCCCTCCTTTCCCAAACATGCCTTATTTTAATAGGACAGTGATTTTACCAAAGATAGATTTTCCTGGGGAGAAGTTAAGGAGAGAGCCATGACCACAGTGGTCCATGGAGCATCCATGAAGTCTAAGGCCTTGCAGCATTCTGAATGGGATTCCCTGTTGCCTTCTTTTTTCTTGTTTGCTAGTATTTGTCCCTTTGGGAAAACTATTCCACCTTTTAGAATTCGATTTCCAGCTCCCTCTTTCCTACCACACCTTCAAAGAGGAGTTGGTATACTGATTCCTTTTCACTACCAGTAGTGAAGCATGAGTCTAATCAGCAAGGGGCGGGACCCCCATTAGCAGGCAGCTGAATGGAGGTGGTGGGACTTGCAAGAGGCAGCTTGACTTTCCTAGGATGCTCTTCAGTCTTCCATTTGGACCAGTAGCTCTTGATCAGGGGTCATGACACACGCTTGCAAACGGTGTCACAAATAATATGTTACTAAGCACACAGTACGACACTGGTGAGTGATTTACTCTTTAAAAACTAAAAGTGAGATCAAAGACTCCTGGGACAAAAGTCACTCTCATGTATTTCAATATGCTTTCTAGAACAGAGCTCAACTATTGTCCTTGCTTACGGCAGTGAAAGTTGAATGACGAAAGTTGAATGACAAAAGTTGAAAGAGATTTTCAAAGATTGAGAAATACAGTATCCGATAAGAGTATTCCATCTTCTGCCCCAATGAGTATATAAGACCTAGGCCTGAGGAATTCGTGTTCTGCCACTTACCAGCTATGTGAACTCAGGCAAAGCTATTTAACTTTGAAGAATCTTGGATTTCCCATCTGAAAATTAGGCAAATAATACAATCTAGCTCAGAGAATTGTGAGGATTAAGTGAAATGATGCCTGTGCTTATCAGGAATCTTTGTGTGCACACCCTGTGGTTCAACTGGCAGTCTCAACACTGAATTTTACTGTCCCAGACTATAAGCTCCTTGAAGGCAGAAACCACTTTTCACTCATCTTTGTATTTTCCTTGCCCTTCTGCTGTGCCAAATATATGATGATTTTTTTAAAAAATGCTCATTGAATCATTGTTGAATGATTTTACAGTTTGCATCATTGCTGGTTGCATAATATAATTGTTGCAAATGAATTTTAAAAGCAAGTTTCTAGCATACTTTTGGAGATGCAAATGGAGACCACGAAAATAGTTTCCAAGTTCCCAGATGACAGAGCATTATCTGTACTCAAACTCCTCAAGTAGAATGAAGGAAAATTTCAAGTTGTCTATCTTCTTGATGCTTTAAACTTCATTTCTGGGGTAGTGGTTGATTAACTCTCAAATCCGATCATGTGTCTAGTGTTCAGTAATGGGCAGTATCTGATGTGTGAATGAATTTAATTGTGGGCCTGGATGTTACTTTCAGGAGGAATTTGCCTGTGATTTGAGGAGGTAGTCCCACACAGATCAATTGGAAAGGAGAAAATTATAATGATGTTTTCAAAGCAGTCAGAGTCAGGTGAAAGAGTAGTTGAACTATTTCTGCCAGGGAGGCAGGATGTTGCATGAGATTTAAAAGAAAAGCATACTATGTGTGTTTCCTTTTCTAAACATCTGTGTTAGCGAGCCCCCCACCTCCTGGGACATCAGGAAAGAACCAATATGAATCACTCAAGAAGGAAGTGATTGTGTTGTCTTAAGTGGAAAAACTTTGAAGTTAAGATCTTCCTCGTATTTGTCCATGCAAAACTAAAAACCTTAAGTTGTTACACAGCAGACATATTTGATCCTTGTTTTTGTTACTTTCTTTATGATGATGACAATAATGTTGCAACTGACATGAATTTCTGTAAGCAGTAAAACAAGCAAGAAACTTTCAATGAAGCTTAAGCAATAGGATAGACCAAGGTAGATGTGACTTTACCTACTGCTTGATCCAGGGCTCAAATGATATGGCCGGGATCTGTTTGTCTCTCTCCATTTCCCAGTGACCTTTCCCTTGGTGCTGCCTCTCTTTCCAGGCTCCACATACTCACAGAACTGTAGCAGCAGTCCCAGATTCTACATTCTCTCTGATTCACTTCTCAGAGGGAAAAGATAATAGTCTCTTTCCAGGATTCCTAGCCAAAGTATCTCTGGGTAATTGCTCTGATTGGGTAATTGACCCCTCTCCAAGCCAATCACCATGGTCAGGAGTAGAGATGTGACCCAGTGATGACTTAAGCCTGGCATGCATACTTCATCTCAGAAGTTCATGGTTAGGAGTTACCAACACAGATATCCATGATCAATATAAATACCCAGTACTGTTGTCATGTATGAAGAGCTATGTGCCAGATATTACCTTATTACATCCCTATAGCCTATCATTCATTTATTCAGAGACCATATTGAGGTCCTACCATGATGAGAAAAAAATAAAACAAAACATGGTCTTTACTCACAGTTTAGAAAGAGAACATAGCATGAGGTAAGCATTACTATCTACATTTTACAGATGGGGTAACTGAGGGTTCCTGATGTTATTTCAGTTCCCTACAGTATTACATTTATTTTAACTTTTATTTCAAGTTCAGGGGTACAGATGCAGGCTTGTTATATAGGTCAAGTTGTGTCATGGGGGTTTGTTGTGCACATTATTTCATCATCCAGGTATTAAGCCTAGTACCCATTAGTTATTTTTCCTGATTCTCTCATTCCTCCCACAACCCACCCTCTAATAGTCCCCAGTGTGTGTTCCCCTCTAGTGTCTATGTATTCTCATCATTCAACTCCCACTTATAAGTGAGAACATGGGGTATATGGTTTTCCATTCCTTGTTAGTTTGCTAAGGATAATGGCCCCCAGCTCGATACATGTTCCTGCAAAGGACATGATATTGTTCTTTTTTATGGCTGCATAGCATTCCACATGTATATGTACCACATTTTCTTTATCCGGTCTACCGTTGGTGGGCATTTAAGTTGATTCCATGTCTTTGCTATTGTGAATAGTGCTGCAATAAGCATACGCCTCCATGTCTTCATGATAGAACAATTTATGTTCCTTTGGGTATATACTCAGTAATGGGATTGCTGGGTTGAATGGTAGTTCTGTTTTTAGGTCTTTGAGTAATTGCCACACTGTTTTCCACAACAACATTACAATTATAGATGACCCTTGAACAATGCAGGAGTTAGGGGTGCTGATCCCAGTGTGGTCAAAAATCCATGTGTAATTTTTGACTCCCTCAAGACTTCACTATTGATAGCCTACTGCTGAATGGGAGCCTTACTGATAACATAAGCAGTCAATTAATGAATATTTGGATGTTATGTGTATGATGTGCTGTATTCTCATAATAAAGTAAGCTAGAGAAAAGACACTGAGAAAATGATAAAGAAGAAAAAATATATTTACTGTTCATTAAGTGGAAATGGATCATCATAAAGGTCTTCGTTCTCTTCATCTTCACATTGAGTAGGCAGAAGAGGAGGAGGATGAGAGAGAGTCGGTCTTGCTGTCTCAGAGGTGGCAGAGGTAGAAGAAAATCCACATGTAAGTAGACTGTGCAATCCAAACCCATGTTGCTCAAGGGTCACCTGTATGAAGTGACCAACAAAGACCCAAATCTAAATCTTAGTTGCCGTGGCCTGACTTACTACTCCTTAGAACTTACTACACTACCTTAGCTTCTAAACTGGCCAAAAAAAGTACCACTTTGGGGAATAACCTGCTCAGAATTTTATCTGTGACCATGAACTCCCATCATGAACATGATCTTGTGAGAAAGAAAAGAACTGCATGGGCATCTTTCCACTCCACCCCATACTGAGAAATCAATATTAAATTATTTTAAACTTAGTGATAAGTAACCAGAAACTGACCAACTAATTTTTGTGAATTAATGAATAATGAAAGTACTTTCATTCAACATTATTTTTCCTCAGTGCTTTTTAAAGAACACCCAATCTAGTCTCAGATACTTGGTTCTGTGAGAGCATCTTTGCAGCTCCATTGACAAGATCGGCATCGTCAATCCTATATGGCTTCCAAGAGTACAACAGGCCATCTTATTCTACCTATAAGGAAACCAAAGCTCAGAGACGTTAAGTAATAGGCAATTTCCATGGAAAACTGTTTTTTTTTTTTTTTTTTTTTTTTTCTTTTCAGAAAAAGAGACATACGTATCAGCTGAATGGGGACATGACCCTTTTCAGTTCCTCCTCACCTGGTGTTGGCCTCTCAATTACAATCACCCCCCACCCTGTGCTCGCATGCCATCTTTGCTTGTGAGTGAGACACACCTGCTGTTTAAAGGTTAACCCAACTTTTCAAGCTTCTCTAATATTTGACAGCTTTTGTTGTTTTGCAGCTTGTGTGAACTTTTCTGGTATATTTCTTTAGTGGCTGTCAAACTGCACCATTGTTCCAACTGAAAAAAATCTATTTTGGGGGGCAACTTGAATAATTTAACAAAACTATTGCCACTTTCGCTTTATTTTGTTATAATTGTTTCATTCCTCCAGAAGTTTTCCTACTGATTATTGGAGTTCTGCTACCCTCCTAAACCACTTAAGGATGAAATTCAGATCCCCAAGTGCGTTTTTATCCCTAGTTACTTGGAGAGAAGGATTAAGTAAACTACCTAATACCTCGCTGTTTTGACACAGAGAATAGGAGGAAGAGAAAAGACCCATTGTGTTTGAACACATTCCTTCACAAAAATCCAAGCTCTTAGAGGCGGCTCATTTGTTTCACCATTTAACAAAATTAAGGAAGCCTGTGTTTGTCCTCATAGCTATTCTTGGCTGCCATGATGCTCAGGGAGATTGGGGATATCGAATGCTA
The DNA here is from genome assembly GCF_008728515.1 of Papio anubis. Lineage (NCBI taxonomy): Eukaryota > Metazoa > Chordata > Mammalia > Primates > Cercopithecidae > Papio > Papio anubis. The sequence goes on from NC_044980.1 coordinate 151,272,129, forward strand.
GCATGGTTTCTTGAGGAAAAGAGGTTGCACATTTGTGTTCTTGTTTTTTAGTCTTTCTCACAAGAGAATCCATCAAATTGCAAAATAGCGTGATCTTTCCCCAACGCCGCTTTGGAGAGTTAACCAGCTTATCTATTGCTATTGTTAACTCCAGAAAGAGTTTATCCTTTCTCTTACTGTTCTAATCCTCAAATATGTTGCACATTAGAATCACCTAAAGCATATTTAACACATACCAATACCCAGTCCCCAGGCTGACCACTTAGATCAAGATATGAGGATAAAACCCAGCACACTTTGGAAAGTTCACCAAGCCACTGTAGTGTGCACACAGGGTTAACAGCATCTTCTCCAAAGCCTCTGGCTTCAAGAATTCCTTTAGAGTCATTGTTACAATGCAGCCAGGCAGGTCTGGGTTAAATCTCTGCTGCACTAACTGGCTATGATGTAGGGCTATTTGTTTAGCCTTTCTGAGCCTTGGGTCTCCATCTATGAAAGAAGGATAATAATGGCTCCTACCTTGTGGAGTTGTGTTGAAGTTCCACGCAGTGATGCATGGATAGCACAGCCCGCCTCCACTGCAATGACCAGCTCATAGTCTTTCTACTTTTGAGTGTCTCTTCTGCTCAGTTCATATTATACAACAATGAATCTTCCTAAAGTGCTGCTCCCCTGCCCAGTAAGAAAGAGAAAAGCCGTGTCTGACATCTGGGCAATGGGCTGATATGTACAACTAGAACTTGGTGGTGTTAGTAGCTAATTTAGAATTCAAAGCTAGGCCCTGGTATCATACTGTTGGACATAATCTTATCAAACATCATCAGGTAATGTCACTCTGTGACCATGCTGAAGTGAGACAAAAGCCAAGACCACTTCATAATTATTTGTCAGCAGAAAAACAGGTCACTGTTCAAACTACAAAAATATCAAGCACCTCCCACCCTAGTTAGTATGAGTGACTGCGGCTTCTTCACCTATTTCAGCTTTAGCTTCACTCTAATCTTCTCTCCTTCTAGATAAAGTTTGTTCAGATAGTCAATTACAGAATTATGCTCACATTCTGACAGCACCTATTTCAGAGTAAACACCTTTTCTTTCAACTCCAAATTCAATCAAATGAAACCCAAATTCTATAAGGAATCCTTTCTAACACCTTCCTACTGAGACACCCCATGGCTCTCTAGGTGCATGTTCTCCTGCACTGCCTCAAGTAATACACCCAACTTGTTCAACAACAGGTATGTTTCTGGTGGTCTTTGACTGGAAGGCATTGATTAGCCTCACTCTCTGATTTAAAATCCTATAATTCCACTTTCTGATTTAAGAACTAAAGCATTCTTAAAACTATTAAGTTGCAATTATATTGCCCTACCAGATCATCTAAGCTTTTTTCACTATGTCCTTCTGCTACCTATCAAACCCCATTTCTCATTGTTCTCTGGTATGACCTTCTGGGATACTTCTGTCTTATTCATGATGTTTATTTTCTTGCATTTGCTCAAGTCATTTCTATACTTTCTTTCCTGATTGCTTCTCCCCTCACCCAACCTGAAATAATAATAGAACACTTACTATGTGCTAGATGCTGTCCCAGGAATATGACTCATTAAGAATGAACAACAATCTCTATATGCAAGGAGCAACAATCTCTAGATGCAAGTAGGGAAAATATAAATTTGGATCTTAGAGGCTTTGATGTATCTTATGATAAAATATGGCCAAAATATAGATCAAGTTTATATGTAGCATGTTTTGTGGACAAAGGTTGCAAAGTAAGAGAGTAAGTAGAAGTAAGAAATATTCTTATTAGAATCCTGTAGGATTAAAAACCAAAGAGCTAGAGCTTCTCATTTTGATGGTCTTCTTATAAGATATTTAGATGTGGCTAAGCACAAGCATTGCAGTCTTTCCCGTTGGCTGTATTAACTTTCTCCCCCGATGCCTGTGGAAGATGGAGGATGTGTCTGAGAGAGTTCTCCATTAGATGCAGGTGTATTTTTTAGACTGGAAGTAGTATATATATATGTATAGATATATAGATATATAATCAACAAACTGACCAAGCATCAGGAAACAAGACTTCAATTTGAGCCTTCTGGGAGATCCACCCTCTATCACATACCTACATGTGGAAAAAATAATGTGGCACAAACTTTTTAAGACTTATTTTATAACTACAGAAAACAAGAAAGATTGATGATGCTTAATCTGCCAGAAGATCAGTTCCCTGCTGTTGCTTTTCTTTTTATTTAATCCCCCACCTTCTTCCCCCGTACTAACTTAAAAACAAACGTCCAGGCCTAATTAAAATCAGAACCCAGTATCCGATTAGTGCACGTTTGGCAGCCCTTAGCTTTGGCATTGTTTTCTGACCAGTTTACTGATTAGTGTTTATTACTAATCATCTGTGGCTGGAAACATGACCCAGAGAGAAGAAAGACAAGGGCAACAGCATGCAGTGACATTGTTAGAATTATTCACAGTGTTTTCAGCAGGAATCACTCAACTCAAATCCACAACCACAACAGATGCCTTAGCACGCCAAACCCCAGGCATTGGCGGCCGGGCAAAGCAGGCTTCTCTCTCAGCACTTGGCAAGACTCCTCTTCATTTTGCCCTGTGTCTGAGGTCCAATGCTTGGCCAGGAGTAAAGGTGGGACAGGCTGAGGGAATAAGAGTTTGCTGTATCTGACAGCGATGCTCTGATGTCATATGTCTGCCCAATATACCATAGAAAATCAAGACTAATTTAACTTCTCCGAACTCAGCTTTTCTGAGGAAGTGTGTTCACCCCTGTAGTAGTTCAACAAATATTTATTGAGTGACTACTATGTGCCAGATCCCTGATGTTCTGGGGAAGGCAGTAGATGAACAAAAACATGAAAATTCACTATTAAAACTAATGACAGGAATTCACTGACATCTGAATTTTTGACTTTATAACTGATACTATTACTATGGCACAAGAGAAATTCACAAAGGTTTTTCTTCCTAAGTAGATATGATTATAACTTTATTTTACCAAATTCATAGCCTAATGATTGCTGGCTTTGCTAATATTATAATTCCTTTTAATTATAATATTATTAAAGATGAAACACATCTTTTGACAGTTAATTTTTTTCTCTGCTTCTAAAAGTAAGAAATTCCTATATTTAAGTTCATTTAGAAAATATGAATTTTAACTGCCCATTATATTACCACCCCCAAAAAACCATACTTAGCATCTGGGTGTAAAATAGGAAATTATTAAATCATGATCAAATGTTATAATCATATTTATGTAGGAATTATAGTATCAGCAAAACCAGCAATAATTAGGTTATGAACTTGGTTTTAAAAAAAAGTTGTATCTATTTAGGAAGAAAAACCTTTGCCTATGAGTTTCTCTTAAGTGCCATAGTAATAGTTACAAAGTCATCATGAAATCATGATGGCCTATTTTTATCTCTTGATTTACACCCAAATGCGAAGCATGGTTTTAAATCATGAAAACATGTCTTTTTTTTTTTTTCTTCAAGTAGTAATGTATTGCAAATTCAGCTACTTGAAATGAAGACAAAAGGACAGTATTCTAATGAGAGAGTTCCTTTAGGAAATGGTAGTTTCTTCCCTGAGTGAAATCTAAGTTAATTTTTGTATTTTTGCCAAACCAGAAAGGTATGAGAAATTTAGAACATGACGGAGGATGATACGAATGATGTTTTATTTAATGTATTACAAGAATATTTGTTTAAAGGTTAACAAACACCTTTTCATCTATGAAGAGAATTTTAGTGTCTGAGAAAGCTGTAGCTGAGTGATAGGAATGGTGTTTACCTATTTAGTTAGATATTTTTATCAAATGTCTTTTATGTGCCACTAATTAGGCAAAGAGACTAGGAAATAGAGGTATGGAGGCACTTACTTTAGGGGGCAAATGATGTTACGCCAGTAATAATACTCAAAGTAAGTATCATGGCAGAATATGCTGTGCAGAGAAGTACAGATGTTGTGAGATTACACAATAGGGGCCCTAACTTATTTGAGATAATGAGAGAGGTCTTCCATAACCAAGTACCCTTTAATCTCACACAATGCATTTGTGAGAAGGTACCAGGTTTAGTCTGGTCCATGGTGGAGACCATTCCAGCAACCATGGTCAGGTCAGAACCCATATTTCAGCTGTTGAAAATAACCACCCTACAGAAGGGCCATTTTTACCTTGCGGATATGTTGGTGCTATGAGTATGATTACATAGTGAATTTGGAAAATAGCATGCCTGTGTGGTCAGTCAGCTTTCTGACTGACCTTTCTCAGAAGAGAATGTCACTTCCTGGAGACCATTTGCTGGAACCCCACACTTCAACCCTTAACATATAGAATCACTTTGGACTTAGTTAAGGAGACACCAGGAATTCCAGGCTGTAAGCATAAATGGATACAGAAAGGATCAGAGAGGTTTCCTGAGTGGTTGTGGCAAAAAGATTCATCATGATTTATGCACTGTACGTTGGAAGATGTCTCGTGTGAAGTCAACAACTGAAATCAAATTAATAATTCAGCATGTGAATCAATTGCATCATCTCACTTGCCATGTTATTGCTATTTTTACGTAACTGCAAAGTATAAAAATAAACTGTCATAAACAACTGTCATTTGACATGATAAAGACCCTAGCATTTTAGGGATCTTCTATTTTTAGGTACTACTCTGGTGCTTTTCATACAATTAAGAATATGCCTTTTTTAAAATGAGAAGTATTTCTATATGTTATTTCAATGTCAAAGTTTAAAGAAAAGCAAGGTGGAAGAATGAAGCATCAGATTTCTTTCTCAAAGACCAATTCTTCGCTGGTCTTGTTCTGGAAGGCATAAGTCAAGAGAAAGCTCTCAATACCCATTAGACAGTGTAATAGTACAATTGACTCAATACAACCAAAATGAAACAGTTTAATTCCTTTCATGTTATTTTTTATTTCTATTTGTTTATTTTATTTTATTTTATTTTTTTATTTGAGATGGAGTCTCACTCTGTAGCCCAGGCTGGAGTGCATTGGCGCCATCTCGGCTCACTGCAAGCTCCACCTCCCGGGTTCACGCCATTCTCCTGCCTCAGCCTCCTGAGTAGCTGGGACTACAGGTGCCCGCCACCATGCCTTGCTAATTTTTTTGTATTTTTAGTAGAGACGGAGTTTCCCCACGTTAGCCAGGATGGTCTCGATCTCCTGACCTTGTGATCCACCCGCCGCGGCCTCCCAAAGTGGTGGGATTACAGGCGTGAGCCACCACCTTTCATGTTAGTTTTTAAAGTAGGTGGATATGAATGAACATAGTCTAACATCCTACTTTCCTTCCCTTGAATCTTTTCTTGATTGAGTGAAAGGTAATTAATAAAAGCAGCTGCCTTTATTCATTTTATGCCTCTTTAAAGAAAACACACAAAACATGGCCTAGGTAATCTCATATCATAGGCATCAACTGTCATATCATTCCCACAATTAATCTTATAACTAGAATTTGTTCCTAGTAGTATGATAAGAATATTTATTTTAACTAATTGTCCAGTTTTTAAATTTTTCCACTTTTCAAGTTTTCTTCTTAATTAAAGTCTTGCCTCCTTTAATCAAAAATATTGTTTTTTGAAAATGTTAATAAAACTTTTTTCTGGGTGTTAAAATGTAAACTCTGAAGTTTGAATATACTGTAAAAACTAGAAATTCATTTTTATTTACTAGCCATTGATCAAAGGACAAGATCTAACTTTATGTTTAGTTTTGAAAATACATGTTATCAATACAATTCATGAATCTTCTAGCATATTAACTATATATACCCTTAACAGGATCATTTTATGTCTTTAAATATCTTACATCTGAAACTCTTTGTACTTTGTTTGAACATCAGTTAGACACACACCAATATTTGCTTTTGTAGAATAGAAATTCCCTCAGAGTTGAGTAGGCTATCTGGATAACTTATCTTGTCTAACAGTGTGCTAGGTAGTGTTCGTGATAACAACAACAAACTCCTATAGATTATAACGTGATTTAGAGAGCACAGCCTTTTCTCTGTATTTTCAGATAACTACACTTTTGTTTTCAGAATTGGAAACACAGTGGGTTTTTTAAGCCAAATATAATTTAAAATAAACTCTTGTATTCTCCTCTCTCTGCTCAGATCTAGGAATGGACTGAACCTAAGTGGGAAAGAATTAGACCTTTTGAAGTCTTTGGGGGAAAAGTGTAGGGAGTGTGAGGGTGTCTGATGTTTTTCATCTGGACTGGGTTCGTGTCACTGAAATGATGATGTTCTTCATGCTATCCTTTAATACAGTCGAGCATGTTTGTGCAGCCAAATGTCATTTCATAGGAAAAATCAAACCCAATTTGGTGAGGTTTCTGGAGAAGAATGAATCCACTCTAGGATGGAACTGACAAAGTACACCGATTAAAACAAACACTATGGCCGGGCACAGTGGCTCATACCTGTAATCCCAGCACTTTGGGAGGCCAAGGTGGGCGGATCACGAGGTCAGGAGATTGAGACCATTCTGACCAACATAGTGAAACCCTGTCTCTACTAAAAATACAAAAAAATAGCAGGGCGTATTGGCAGGCACCTGTAGTCCCAGCTACTTCAGAGGTTGAGGCAGGAGAATGGTGTGAACCCAGGAGGTGGAGCTTGCAGTGACCAAGATCGCACCACTGCACTCCAGCCTGGGCGACAGAGTGAGACTCCATCTTAAAAAAAAAACCAAACAGAAAATGAACAACACTATGTGATGTGGAGCCCTGGTCATGCCATTGTAATGGTAAAGATTATTGCTTTTAGAGAAATACAATAATTTTAGTCAGAGGTGACAAAATGTATTATCTTTCCCTTTTCTCTTGGTAGAGCTTCCTTTCAGAAGGGAAATGAATCTCTATTATGTTCCAGTGATTAGGAGGGTAGAGACAACCTTCTGCCAGAGCTGAGAAGCTGACACTGCTAGTAATATTGACTGAGCAAATTGGTTTTGTGGAATTGCTAGATTCAACACTGAATAGTCAAAGGAATATCATAGCCACCTGACCCTGTATTTTAGAAGCTTGGTATTGCTTTTATCTGGACCAACCTGAATGACTTGTAGCCTGGTGTTAGATGGATGAATAGATGGATCCAAGTGCCCAGGGGTCCAGCAGTACAGATTAGGTGCTACACACCATCCACATCATTCAGTCCGACTGCTATAGGAATGTCACTCTCTCAACTGAAAATGCAAGACCTTTATAAGAATAGGTGGAGCTGTTGCAAGTCTCCTTATTTGAATCTTCTCTACTTAGTCACTTGGGTATTTACCTTAGTTCCTCTCAATGCAAGAGTAAAAAAAAATTGTTTAATGTGATAAGTTTTAACAACAAAATGATAGATATATCCGTTGCATTACAGTGGCTAACCCATTGTAGGTGCTCTGTAAATACCTGTTGTGTGTGTCATTTGGGGTTGTATATGTAGGTGAATCTGTCTTTCATCAAGCTATAGCTCTGTGGCAACAAGGATTCCTTCTGCCATGTTTATCTCTGTGAACTAGGTGCAGACCCCAGCCCAATGGCCAACACTGAGTAATGATCCAATTCTTCTTGAATGAATTAAAACATGATGAACCATTCCCTTACAAGATACTTGCTAACCATCTCATTTTACATGTGTGGAAACTGAGTTCTACAGAGGCACCATGAAGAGCCATGTCCCTAGAGGACTGACTCATGGTGTTGCAGCTTTCCATCCTCTTGGTTTGGGTACTTAAACGTAGTTAGATCACGGTTTGTACCTTTGCTCTCTTTTGGTCCAACCCATCCCTTCTAATAAACTGTTTTGGATTATTGGACAGAGGGATGCTGAGAGAAATGGCAAAGCAAAACAGTTTTACTCATTGTAAAAATATTCTGTTTAACTTTTAGGTTTGGTGGTACATGTGCAGGTTTGTTACATAGGTAAACTTGGGCCACATGGGTTTCTTGTACATATTATTTTGTCACTGAGGCATTAGGCCTAGTACCCAATAGTTACCTTTTCTGCTTCTCTTCCTCCTCCCAACCTCCACCCTCAAGTAGACCCCAGTGTCTGTTGTCCTCTTTGTGTTCATGAGTTCTCATCATTTAGCTCCCACTTATAAATGAGAACATGCAGTATTTGGTTTTCTGTTTCTGCATTAATTTGCTTAGGATAATGGCCTTCAGCTCCATCCATGTTTCTGCAAAGGACATAATCTTGTTCTTTTTATGGCTGCATGGTACTCCATGATGTATATGTACCATGTTTTCTTTATCCAATCTGTTATTGATGGGTAGTTAAGTTGATTCCATGTCTTTGCTATTGTGAATAGTGCTGCAATGAACATTCATGTTCATGTGTCTTTATGGTAGAATGATTTCTAATCCCCTTGGTATCTACCCAGTAATGGAATTGCTGGGTTTGAATGACAGTTTTATGTCTTTAAATATCTTATGTCCTCATCAGGTGTAAACTGAGTTCTAAAGAGACACCATGAGGAGCCATTTTTTATGTCTTTGAGGACTTGCCGTATCTTTCCACAATGGTTGAACTGACACTCCCATCAACAGTATAAAGTGTTCCCTTTTCTCCACAACCTCACCAGCATCTGTTATTTTTTAACGTTTTAATAATAGCCATTCTGACTGTGACATATCTCATTGTGGTTTTGATTTGCATTTCTCTAATGCAAATATTTCTCTAAAGCTAAATATTTAGCTTTTTTTCATATGCTTGTTGGTGGCACATATGTCTTCTTTAGAAAAGTGTATAAATTCTGTAATCCCAGCACTCTGGGAGACTGAGGTGGGTGGATCCTGAGGTCAGGAGTTCGAGACCAGCCTGGCCAACATGACGAAACCCCATCTCTACTAAAAATACAAAAAATAGCCGGGTGTGGTGGCACGTGCCTATAGTGCCAACAACTCAGGAGGCTGAGGCAGGAGAATCGCTTGAACCCGAGAGGTGGAGGTTGCGCTGAGGCAGGAGAATCGCTTGAACCCGAGAGGTGGAGGTTGCAGTGAGCCGAGACAGTGCCATTGCACTCCAGCCTAGGCAACAGAGAGAGACTTCATCTCAGAAAAATAGCATATAAATTGACATGGGATCTGATTAAACTTAAGAGTTTCTACACAGCAAAAGAAACTATCAACAGAGTAAATAGACAACCTACAGAATAGGAGAAAATATTTGCAAACTATGCATCTGGCAAAGGTCTAATCTCCAGCATTTATAAAGAACTTAAACAAATTTAAAAGAAAAAAAAACATTAAAAAGTGGACCAAGGACATGAATAGAGATACTCTTGATGATACAGATAGTGGCTTACTTATGAGGACTATGAGAAACTTCTCTTGGTCCTCTGAGCTGGGAACACTGGCTACTCCTGAGCAATTGGTGGGCTTTTCATTTCATCAATAATGTGCATTGTGTAACTGATTACAATTTCTTTTTCACTTTGTCCACTTAAGAAGTCAAAGCCAACTTTGAAGGCCAGCTTTGGTCATTGCATACCTATGTGTGATTTTCATTTCAGGAATCCTTTTGTAATTCTGTCCCTCTTTTCTCATCATGATACTTGTTTATGAGTTTTATTCTTATTACATTTTAACGTGCTATGACATGATGCTTTAATTTTATTAATTGGAAATTAGACCCTAAAAAAAGAATCTCCAGTAGAGGCAAGATTTGTGGAGGTGGTTAAGGGTTTAAAAGATCCTGAGTTCAAAAATACCAGCTCTACCATTTCCAGCTGTGTGACCTTGAGTCAGTTACTTAACCTTGGCTTCTTCATTCATAAGATAGGGTGGTATAATGTTGACCACAAGGATTTGTTGCCAGGATTAAAGGAGATAATCTATGCAAAATATCTAGGCCAGAGCCTGGGTTGCACAGCACATGTTATTTTTTTCTTGTTTCAGCTCTGCCTCTATCCCTCCTACCTAATCTACTTACTTAGTGCTCTAGAGAAGGGTTTCTCAACCTTGGCACTATTGATAATTGGGGCTAAATAATTTGTTATTGTGGGGGCCTGTCCTGTGCAGTACAGGATATTCAGCAGCATCCCTGGCCTCTACCCACTAGATACCAGTAGTACAACCTCAGTCATGAAAACCAAAATATGTCTCCAGACATTACCAAAGGCCCGGTGTGGGGCAAGATGGTTCTTGGTTGAGAACCACTGCTCTTGAAGTCTCCTGGTGTCTCCTACTGATCGGGACCACATTCTCTTCAGTAATTCTGTTAGGTCACACTTCCCTAGACCAGTTGACACATTGTTGTGTTTAATTTTTTAATCCAAACTTATTAGTCCACTTAGGATCTTTACTAATCACTCAGTAAGCATTTATGGAGCACCAGCTAAGGTCTTTGCCTTAGAAGAGGCATTGCCCAGGGAGGTAGTTTAGCCATATGTGCAAAGCACTGTGGCACAGCCCAGAGACTGCTAAAACTGGTAACATGCAAACTTCCCAGGCACATACTGTACTTCTAGAAGGAAAAAGCAGGACACATGCTTTGACACATGTATACAAATAGTCATAAGTAGGTAAAAGTTTAATAAATCACCCTTTTGAGAAGGATAAAATTACATGAAATTAGAAAGTGCTTAGGAAAACTGGAATATATGAGGACTGTCACAGCTGGGAGTGATTAATTTTTCTAGATATAGGCAGATAACCTGACTCATACTGAGGCAGTGATAATTGATAAGAGGTTAAAGTGATGTCCCTTCCTGATGCCATTTACATTTTAATGCAGTGCTATAATGTGTTCAGTGAGTCACATGGGGACGATGCTTGCAGAAATGGAACTCGCACATTTTCTGTAAACTCACAAAGGCAAAGCTATTGGGAACAGGGAATATTTCCTGTAATAAACAAAAATAAAACAAAACACATATTTATAAAACAACCCAGTTCTAGGTCCCCCATGATCTTGGGGACATTAGCCATGAAAAAAAACCAGTAAGACTTGGAGCAAAAAGAGCTTGTAATAGAGTCAAATAAGATTTGGAGGTAGAGTCCCAAGACTAATGGTGGTGATAGGAAATGATACAAGTTAATGATAGATGGAAAAAATCTTGGCAGTATTCCTCTCAATTTTTATTAAAAAAATAAATCAAGAAAGCATGAATTTGGCCAAAGTTTCTTCACTGTACTTTTCTCTTTGCATTGTGGGCTACTTAGCCTCACATGAACGAAACCAATCCTGAAGTGTGCAGTCATTTTGAGGTGGAATGAAACATGGAATTCATTGTTTTTCTCCAACTTAGCGCTGTTGATCACGAAACGTGTTTCATTGTGAAAGCTTCCTTCTGATGGCGACTGTGCTTTATCAATGGCTCGTTTTCAAATACAAGTTGCTGTATCTCCAAGTACAATGGCCATTGCTATGGACTTGTAATTTCTTTCTTTTTATTGGTGAAATTGTGGTGGATGTTGAAGGTGGCAGTAAAATTAGACAGAATACAAACTTTGCTTTTTGAGAAAGAGCTGGCATTGCTGTTCTTACACCAGGTTGCGCATTGAAGTCAAAGAAGACACACAATACTTGTATACAAATCTATTTGACATCATGTATAAAGAGCTGTATATTTGGTTGATAGGTGCAAGAAACCACCATGGCACACATGTACCTATGTGACAAACATGCATGTCCTGGAAATGCATCATGGAACTTAAAAGAAAAAAAGAGCTGTATATTTCAATTCGGGGACAAGGTGAGAAGGCACTAATACAAACCAGAAATTCATTTTCATTGTGTTTTCTAAAGCCCAGCTTTGTACAGTCCCATGAAAAACACAGATACTTCCCTTGTGTGTATAACAGGGTCATTCTAAGGACATATTTGTTGGACTTTGCTCTGTTGGCATCTGTTCAAAACAGCTAACAAAAGTCAGTTGGTTCTTACTTTCTGATCACTACCCTGGCCCCCAACAAATCACTAGCAAATTCCACTTGCTGAGTGTCCTCCTATTAGCATAATAGTGTGTTTTAATTTGGAGAAGTCACATGTGTTTCCTATAAGAAAGTTGTTTTAGGTCTTTAAATGTCTCTGTCAAACACTTTCTTTTTGTTTGTAGAAATAATTACAGATCAGTACTGTTGAAACCAAAACATCAGAGAAATTGCCTGTCCCAATGTTTCTAATTTGGTGGACGTCTGCTCAGTGAATGACAAAAGCTTAGCTTGGCCATGCCAAGAAAAACACATCCAGTTTAACCATTGCAAATGCTGCCTTGGTTATAAGGGATGACAGTCACTGTACTTTGGTTGTTTCCTTCATTTCCCAATGAAAGAACCCTCCTTCTACAAGAGCACGGCTGTTTCTGTGACTCCAATAATGGTAGACACCAGGTGACACAGTGACACTTGTCTTTTGATGCTCTTTTTTCCTGACTTTTTAGGAAGCATCTATATTTGCCCATAGATACTCAGGACCACTGCATTGATCAGGAGACACATCAGCTAGGACTTTTAAATGTTTCACCTTAGACATTTTCTGATCTCTATCTGGGTGCATTTTTACTATAATCATCATAGCTACTAAAGGTAAAATAGTCATACATTGTAATTAAACAAAACATGGAAGGACATACACCAAAATGTTACATAGAGATGAGACTATAGGTAATTTTTATTTACTTATCTAAATTTGTTAAAATTTTAATCTGAGCATGTATTGTTGTTGTAGAAAAGAAAAAAATTTATGTTTTTAAAAAATAAGGGTCATTTGTCCTGGGAAAGGAAAACAAACTATAAATAGAAAAAGAGTAATTCAAATTCCAGGGAATATATAAATGGTGATCACAAGTGTTGATGTTAAATCTTGTGAGCACAGAGAAGAGAGAGCAAATACTAAGTCATCAGAGGTGGTGGACAGCAGCTAGCATGAACTCATATCAACAATGATAGCATTTAGGCATCTGCTGAGAACTGCTTCATTGGGATGTTCCATATATTATCTCACAATAACTCTATTATGGAAGTAATGATATTTTTCTATTTTTTTTAAGATGAAAACTTTTTGGTACAGAGATAAAAACTTGTCCTAGATCCCATGACTGGTAAGTTTTATAGCCAGTATTAATGGAACCCATTAATGCCAAACACTGCTTTTCTCATCTTGGTATATTCCTTAGAAGGGGAGGCAAAATTCAGAAAGGAAAATTTTCATTGTTCTAAGTCCACATGTGTGTTTGGCAGTAAGATAGAGGAAGGTGGATGGTGACAAAAATGGAACCACTCAGGCAAATAGCATTTCCTTCACCCAATAGGCTTCTTGTCTGATATCAAGTCATGGGTCAGGAAAAATGGAAAAGTTCTTTTTCTGTGTAATTCAGCATAGGAAATCATTATTCAGAGGCTCTTGCACTTCTTTCAGAATAAAATGCAATGCAACACTTTGGGTTAATTTTTGGAAGTGCACAGCCAAACTTCCTGCAAACTTTCTTTGCATGATACATACTGTCTTTTAAATTGTCTGCTCTTGAATACCTGGTTGGAGGTGTTCTGCTCCCAAATGGCATGGAGTTCATCCTTTGAGGCTCTATAAGAGCATTTTGGGCCTGTTTGTCAATTGCCCTGCTAGTGCTACAAACTGAAGGATTTTTAAGAGGTATAATGAGTGTATGCAGGTGATAAATCCAACAAAAATGTGGTTTTTTTTTTACCATTCTGATGAAACAGATATAGAGAGTGTGAAAGGTACATAAAGTGTATTTGATCTTATGCATCACCTATCTGTAGAAGAACATTAAAATTCCGAGCATTCATCTAAATGGATATGACAACATAATTTGGCATTTGTTAGACCAGTTCAGATATCAGGGCTTAATTTGTCTTCAAATAAGCTTTTGGCTTCATTACATTTTCAAGGAACTCTCTCATATGTGTATCTACAAAAAGGTAGGCCAGAATGACACTTTTTGTGTCTTTTGTTTACTAAATTGCAATGTCAGGATAATAAATGCTGTGGTTGGAGTATGTGTGTGTTTCATCTCTCTTAGGGAATTCTGTACTTCAAGGGCTTTCCTCTTCAACATTGCAGATAAAACACTCCATCACACTCTTTAGTGAAAGAGACACTTTCTCCTTCAAGATGCCTGTTCAGCTGTTCCACAGCTGAAGAGCTGGGAAGACTTAAATTACATTCTTTTTCCTGCCATTAAAAGGGAATGGGGGCGAGGGGACAAGAAACTTGCATCTGGTTCAATTTCTTTGCCAAATTCTTCATTTAATTGTTTTGTAATTTGAAGAAAACCACAAATGACAAGATGAAATTGCTAGGAATATAAATCCAGAATTTAATTGTTCTTGTCAGGATTTCAATTCCCAAACCATGGTAATCTGAATCTCAGTTTTCTGAGCAACAAACATGAAAAGCATTGGAGGCTGATTGCTGAGTTTGCAAGCCATCATGATCCCCACCACCCCCGCCCCCCCACCATGTTCACAAAACTGTCTTCAATCAGAGAGAGAAAGCGAGGAAGGAAGTTGACTTCCCTTGTCCCTGTGGATTTGATCCCAACAGCTGGAAACTCAAAACAAGTTTTCTCAAGAAGAAATCATCACATCAAGCCCAAGATCCAAAATAAACCAACACCTGAGTGCTAAACAATTGATGGGCTCCTACAAGTTTAGGGCATCTCTGATAGCAATGAGGTTCTCCTAAAGACCTGCCTTTTTTTTGATTTGTGGCATAAAGTTTCCTGGACAAAGAGGCAACTTAGTCTAGTTGGTATTATTCTGGATTTTAAATTAGGAAACTGAGTTTTCTTCTCTTGTTCCACTGTGTGAAATGGTATTTTATCTACAGTCATGCTCCATTAGTGTTTGTGGAATGAATTTGTATGATGAGCAAATGCTCAACAGAATGAACCCTAGTATTTTGCAAAGTGGTTGGGTAGACAAACTCCTCAATTATCTACTCAGTGTTCTTCTCAAGTCTATGATGGCTCCAAATTCTAGCTTCCTGGGTCCTTCATAGATTTCATCCATTTAGATACTGCTCCAGTAGAATCCCCACCCCATGTCCCAAACCTTTTCCTTTTGGTTTCCTTTTATCAAAATTTACCAGAGGCCAGGTGCAGTGGCTCACTCCTATAATCCCAATACTTTGGGAGAGAGGCAGGAGGATCACTAAAGGCTAGAGTTTGAGACCAGCCTGGGCAACCTAGGGAGACCCTGTCTCTACAAAAATCTTTTAAAAATTACCCAGGTGTGGTGGTGTGCACCTGTAATCCTAGCTACTTAGGAGATTGAGGTGGAAGGATTGCTTGAGCCCAGGAGTTCAAAGCTGTGGTGAACTGTGATCATACCACTGCATTCCAGCTTGGAATGAACACCGTCTCAAACAAAACAAAACAAAAACAAAACTTACCAGATCTATATCTCATTCCCCTAAAGTTCTGTTTTTGACTGTATTATAATCTAACAAAGTAATTGAGACTAAAATGCTATTGACTTAGAATGGTCTAATTTGCCATCCAATCAGATAATTTTCTTTGACCAAACAACACAGTTAAGTCACAAGTCATCACAGTCAGAAATCCCAAGGCCTATTATAGAGTCAAAATGAATTATGTTTGGGGGAATGAAAGTACCTCTTTGTGTCTATAGCCAATTGATTGCTTTCTTTGAGACTAACCTTGAAAGGGGGGATTAGTTCCTAATCTGACTTCAAGGCACTATGTTATGAAATAGTTTGTAAGAGTGATTGGTTACATTGTATGGCGAGGCAATTTAATCTCCTTTGTATAGACATATTCATAAAATTATAGAACAAAAACTGAGTCACCAGAAACAAATCTAGAATTACTAAAGTCATGTGCATAAATAAGAAAATATATATGAAAAGTATTTATCCAGGAAATCCTTGAGAGATTTTAAAAGAAAGTAGAATTCTACATACACACTTCAAAATACTTTTTCAAATAAGTCCATAATAAGCATGATTCATTATTTAATCAAATATGGAAAGTCTTAAAGTTCATATCATATTTTTGGCCCCCGAAAAATTACATTCACCATATTTCCTCTTTTCTGATAATAGTAGAAAATTTTAGGCAAATCTTAGTTATTCATCCAAGATAGTTCATATGGGCAGCTCATAAACTTGTTTATATTGAATCCCACCAACGCATCAAAAATCTTGCTTTCATCAGCATAGAAAAAAATGGGCTTTTTCCTCAAGAAAAAAATCTCTATTTTGACAGCTGCTCTACTATATTTATCAAGAACTTTAACTTTTAGGGATATCAAATACTGTAGTAAAAAATACTGCTGGGAATAAATGGTATAGTCCTGGCTTCAACACTCAAATAAGTGAAAATAATGGTTTCTTGTATTCTTGAGTTGCACCATAGTGCTTTCCAAAGATTTTCTATATTTTACCACGTGGATTTGGTATGATCATGCTCACTTAGATCAAAGATTGCAAGCTCTGGTGAATGGCCATGTATTTGCTTCTCAGTTCATCCCAGCGAACCACTATATTGAAAACGATTGCCATAAGAGATATTATTAATATTTCTCCATCTTTAGATTGGCCCCATTAACCACCCCTTCCCTGAGAGTTTTTCAGATAGAGTCAATTGGTTTATTTATGGTGATGCACTTTTCTGATAGGGTACGAGTCATCTTAACGTATCTTTCCAGCCACAGAGCTATCTTCTTCCATGTTAGTCTGTGAACTGCCTGCTGCCTTTCCCTTCCATAGACCCCAACCCAGGATTCATTTTTGTAACCAGTGGCAATACCTAGTTGTGGAAATTTGAGTCAAGGCTGTACATGACACAAGCAAGGTCAAGCAGATTCACTTTCTCAGAATCTGTCACCAAGAGAGAATAGAATCAGTCTATCTGATAATATGACGCTACAAGTTGAACATCATTGTATAGACTCATTCTGGGGATGGCCAATTCAGTCATGTGTTTCAGAGATGTAGATAAAGAATGAAACAGGCACACAGAGACAGGTTTGAGAGAAAGGGAGAAACAGAAAATTTCTTTCAACTTCCTAGTTCTAATGGCACCCTGAGACCCAGTTAATTTCCACCCTTGATAACTGTAGTCTCATAATAAATTTCTTTTTTTCCCTTTAACTAGGCAGGGATTAGTTTTTGTTACTTGCTACCATAGTGTCCTCATGAATTCAGGTGGTTTGCCCTTGGGAGGTTTGAAAATATTGGCCTGATCTCTTTATCTCCTTAATTTGAGTGCAAAATTTTCTAGAAGAGGCGGCGGGGCAGGGTGGTGGGGAGTGGTATCAAGTATCTCATTCCTTTTGGATGCTTCCATAGCCCAGTTCAGGGATCTGTCTTCAGCCTATGCTTCCAGCTGTCGTGTGGGAGAGATGAAGTGGGTATTAAGACTGGGATTTCACCCTATACCCTAATCTCTTGTGAAATAATTTCAGCTCTTCATATCTGCCCATCTTTCTTGGGGGAGGATTCAAGAACTATGCCCTACTTGATGTTCTCACACTTCTCAATAACAAGCTTATATATGGGCATATTATATGTAATTTTTAACTAGGACATTGGTGGGAATCTCTCGGCAGGCATCTCCTGATGACTTCATGCCAGCTGCCAATTACCGATGTTTTTGTTCTGAATAGATTTGGTTACTGCATGTGTAGAAGCCAACTTTCCTTAATTATATATCATATTTTATTGTTTGACTTTTAATTTGTTTCAGTCTTGTATTTGGAGAAATTGTACCTTTTGGTTTTAGAAAAGTCTTGTAACCCACTTCCTCCCTCCCACCCTTGACTGCTATTTCTACTGTGATAGCTACATTTTCTGTAGTGTCTTGGTGGATTGAAAATCATGGATCATGCATTTTCTTTTAACTTGGTTCCATATTTTAAAGTCTTATATTTATTCTCTCCTTAGTGAACAAATATGCTACTATTCTAGATTTAGTGTTTCTCAAATTGTAGAGTGCACCAAAATTACCTGGAGGCATTGTTAAAATATAGATTGCTGGATCCCACCCCAGAGTTTCTGATTCAGTACATCTGGAGTGAAGTTTGATCATTTGTATGTCCAATATGTTCCAAAGTGATGCTATTGCTGCTAGTCAGGGGACCACACTTTGAGAATCACTCTCTAGAGCATCAAAGGAAGAGGTGCTCTTGGCCTTCCCAGTGTGTTCCTTAGCCACTAAACTAGTATTGTCATGCAAAACCCACCTGTGAAATTCTATTGAAAACCCTTAGCAAGTACCATGGTGCTACTTAAGGACATAAGGAGCCATTGTTTCCCTTTATCTGAGTATTAAAGCCAGAACTCATGATTCATTCTCAAAACTGCTTCCTACCACAACACTGACATTCTTAAAAATTAAAGCTTGTGAAAAATATAATTGTGGTAATTGTCAAAATAGGGATCTTATTCATGATGAAACATAAAGACCTACTTGTTTTTATGATGAAAACAAAATTTTGTGTGTTTATTATAGACATTTTTATGTTTATTATATTCAAGGCTATTATGAGATTTCTGACATTGTCCTTCACCTGCAATCCAATATTTTCTTATAGGAAAGAAAAGGATAGACCTGCCTCTAGCTTAGGACGAATTTTACTAATCCTCAGCCTACTATATTTATGAGCTTTACTGATCTACTTTTGAATTGTGCCTATTTAAATGGTTATATTTCCTGGTACTCTTATTCTGTGGGGTGAAGCCTTTTGAGGGGATCAAAATATGGCTAAACTTTGGGAACATGTTATTAGTGTGAATATCATGAGTGTAATAGAAGATAAAAGACTGAGATCCACTGTCTCATATGACCAACTGTCACCTCTTTCCCCTTGGATTTATTGAGCTATTAACAGGAAGCCAAACTTGGTCCTGGTGATCAGGATGCCCCCATCATGTGCATGGCAGGGTTGCTGGGCAACATGAGAGCACAACTGAAGAGTCTTAACATTAGCATAGATGATGTAGAAACACAGAAGTAGATGTGTCCCCTACTGCAATCTAGATCATCATCTTACCAAAGAGGCAACAGACCCAGCTGCCCTGGAGGCAAACTGAGAGGCTTCGGGAGAAGAGTCATCAGAACTCAGTAGAAAGTTACTAATAAGCACATCAGTCTAACTGAGGCTGAAGCAAGATTCTATGTTCAAAATTTGGTTCTCAAGGAAACAAAGGCTTCAACAAGGTTTTGTCCCTCCGACCATTCATTCATTCATTCATGTATTCACTCACTCATTTAACAAAGAGGTATTGAGGGTCTCTGATGTGTCAGGCACCATGCTGGGCTCTGGGGATCATAAGGTGAACAAGAAATACATTGTCCTGCATTCCCAGAACTAATATAGTACCAGGGGAAACAGATTAGGAAGATTAAGCATCCAGTAAGAGACGTAATTACACTTGTGCTGTTACTAATGAAAAATACAGAAGTTTGGGCAGTCAGGAAAGGTTTCCAGGTGGAAGAAAACGTTGTTTAAGCTGAGGCTTAAAGAAAGGAGAAGAGATTGATTAGGTTAAGAGGGGAGGGCTGGCGGAAAGGGGAAAATGATGGGAGGCTGTCCCAGGTAGAGCAAACAGCAGGTATGAAGTGCCTGAGGCAGGAAGGAGTGCAGAGTATTGGCGAACAGATGCAGGGGCCGGATTTCAGCCTCCCCTCACCCATTCAGCCAGGGATTCTTGTGCAGGGCACAATCTAAATACCTACACAGAAACCTGGGGCTGTATACCATGGCAAATTCTGCTTTCTCATTTTATTTGGCCTCTTAGTCATATTTCATACAAGTTACCACTGCCTTCTTCTTGAAACATTTTCTTCCCCAGGTTTCCATACCTCACACACCCCTCATCTTCCTTTTACCTATGCTAGTCTTTCCCTCTCAACTGGGCCTCCATTCGTATGTCCCAAGGCCTTGTTTTTACTCCTCTTCTCCTTTTTATTTGCACACTCTCTTGCCCTTGGTGATCTCTTCTGAACCCGAAGCTTTAAATCTCAATATGGTGATGATGTCTTCATTATCATCTCCAGATCTGACTTGCCCTCTGAGCCTTACATTCCTGAGTCCTACTGTTTGACATCCATATGTATTTAATATGCATCACCTCATACATATGAATTACATAGAACTCATTTCCCCCTCATACCCAACCTATTTCCCCACCTCAGGAAGTGGGACTTAATTCTTGCAGTTGCTTGGGTCAAAATCTCAGGAGTTATCCTTGATTACTCTTTATTCTGGCCCTACAGCCACTCCATCAGCAAGTCCCATCAACTGTACATCTAAACTATATTTCAAGATTTTACCAAGTTTTCACTATCTCCACTTCTCCCACTTTAGTCCATGCCATTATCACCTTGCACCTGGATGCAGGTAATAGCCATTCACTGGTCTCCTTCTGTCTACCATGCCATCTAAAATCTATGGTCCTTTAAGAAGTTAGGAAATTCTTTTCCTTGTGTACAAATCTAATGAATTCCTATTCAGATAAAATGCAGTCCTTACTGTGGTCTACAACATCATATCTGTTTTGTCCCCTGACTACTTGTCCACAGCTCTCAACTCCTGTTCCGACTGTTCTCATCCACTAGGATCAAGTCACACTGGGGACTTCTGTTGATTAAACTCATTGTGCTTCCTCTCTTCTCAGGGTTTTTGTACCTGTTCTTCTCTTGAGAACCACAGATACTCCAGATATGCTCACTCCTGGCTCATCTCATCCTCAGACCACTGCTCAGGGAAGAGGGTCTCCCTGGGTCACCTTTAGTAGCTCCTCCACCCCACAGTCAAGGGCTACTTTGTGGCTTGCCTTCATTCTCTTCATAGCCTTATCACAATCTAAAATTTTTATTTATATTATTTCTGTGTGGGTTTCTCTGCTCATCCTCATCTAAAAGCTAATGTTTCTGAAGGCAAAGACTTGGTCTCACTGGCACCTCTTACACTTAGAAAATGAACTGATGGTCAATAAATAATGAAGAGTAAGTGAATAATTGAATTTCTCCAACTTTGAATGTTATAATCAAAGCCAATACATTAATTTCCCAGAAATAGTTTCCTTGAAATTACCTACTTTTTTCATACATTACAATCTAGATTAAAGGTTTAGGATGACCCCTATATTGTAAACTTAGGAAAAGGTTGTGCTTACTGCATGTGGCTGATGCTTAGAATTAGTAGCTCATTGGAAGGGAATATATTGAAAATAACAAGGGTCTTTAGATCAAGTGATCTGGATTTTAATCCAATCTCAAATTTTTGCTATGCCAGGTTACAAACCTTTCTTATGCTGTTTCATCAACTATCCAATGGAAAAATACCACCTGACCTGCAGGTCTGTAATAAGGATTAGCCATATGTACAAAAAAAAAAATGAGACCTGGCACATAGTAAATGTTCAATAAACCACACTGAGCTGGTACTGATATTACAGCTTTCATTGACTGAAGCTATGAGAGTAACATGCCTAACCCAATTGTTTTTCCCTCCTTGCGTTTCTATTTGCTCTTCTTGATTTTTATTTTTCATTTCATGACCCTCCTTCTCTCAAAACTCTATTTTAGACTTATCTCTTCCATGTCTTTCATGCCTCTACTCCTGTCTGTCTCCACAGTCTCATAATTTATTCATGGAGGTATACACTCATTCCTTCATTCATTCAGCTTATTCATCAAATATTTAATGAGTCCTTGCTTTAGGCCAAATTTTAGGCTTCAGCAGAAAACCGTAAACCACTTAAAGTTTCCATATTGGGCCAATTATTTAAGTTCTTATGTAAATAATAGTCAAGATTAGTACAGTTAAAGGGTAGAAGCCAAGCCTAAAATATAGTATCTACATATAGCAAATAATCTATCTTTCCTGACTTGGGAGACAACCTGTTATAGTGGAAGTTATACGAGATTTAGAGCCAGAAAGATTGGGTTCACATTTTAGCATTACTAGTGATGACCTGTGTGACCTGGAACATGTCTTCTCAGCTTTGCATTCCTCCTACCACCCCTCAACCACCACTGACACCTTTCTTATGCTCTAACATTCAGCTCTGGGAAGCCCTGCCTGACTCGTCTCCTTATGGATTCCTAGCACCTGGGTTACCTTTGTCTTAGCACTGACCACATCTGGGATTCCATGTCTGTCTCCACATCCCATTTTTAAGCTCCTTGAGGAATAGAAAAATCATGTTTTTCTATCTCTAGTCTTTAACATTGCACACACAGTGGCCAGTAAATGTCAAAACTGGTCCCAGTGAAATCTGGCTCCTCTCCTGTTTACACTGTGCCATTCAGTTTGCATGCTCTTCATGTGCCCTGGTGTGTTAGTTGTTTTGGAAGCATTAGTGCAGTGTTATTTGAGTGTCTGACCTTCCAAACTAAGCATCACCTCTCCAAGGAGAGGGCCCCCATCTTCTCCATGTTTGTCCCGCCCACTGACCTGTGTTCTGTTCTGGTCTGTGTAAATGTTCCCTGTTCATATTGTTGACTAAGTGTTGAGCAAGTAACTCTCCAAATGTTAAATCCTTTGAAGAGGTCAGCAAAATCCCTCCTTTGCCATTTCCCTTGTTCTTTGGGGACAGAAGAATCCCCCTAGAATTACTTCTATGCTCTTCACTTGTCATCAGCCCCAAATGACCTCCTTGAAGGCACAGCCTCTGTAGGTAAGGTATTTGTTCATCTTTATGAATGTCAGTCTCTTGACATTCATGGTAAATAGACAAGTTCTCAGTCTCTTGACATTCATAGCAAATAGACAAATCCTTCAGTAAATGACAATGGTCCCCAGCATCACATTAAAAGCTCTTGGGGATAAACACTCAAGAGTAGTCATGGTTCAGGCTCAACTTTCAAAGGCTTTGTAACGTGCTTACCTACGAAAAAAAAAATTTATACCATCACCTGTTATAGCCTCAACAGCAGCAGTTTGAGAGCCCTCATCTATATTTAAACTTGCTCTTGCTTAGTCAGGAACAGGAATGTTTTCTGCCAGCATTTCCAAACAGCAAGATAGATGTGGCAGCTTCCAGTATAACAAACACAGCTCACGGGAGGGATGCTTCTTTGGTATTCACTACCACATAGGTTTGCCAGATAATGCCCATCTTATGCCCCCATTGCAGTTGCCATTTCAGTGACTTTCTCTCAAATCCTGAACAAATTCTAGAGTCTTGAGCCTCCCGGTCAGCCATTTCGGCAACAGCCTATTCATTACTCATAATTGAATTAACAAATATTTATCAGGTACTTACTATGACTTGAGTACCTGCTACTGCTTGAGAAGTAGATTGGTGTAATAGTTAAAAGCACAGACTCAGAAAACCAAATTACCTGGATTGAAGACCCAGATATCTCACTTATTAGCAGTGAAACTTTACGGTAGCACACTTAACCTCTGTATGCTTCAGTTTTTCCATTAGAATTGGTTAGTAATGGCTGTTGCTAGTATTATTCCCATATTCCTGGTCCTGGAGAAACAATGATGAGCAAATTGTTAAAGCTCTTGCTTAGAGTTTAACAAGAGCGATCAATACAATAATTACACTAATGATCGTATACAGTAATTACAAACAGATATATACAACACACTATATAGGAAAGGAATGCAAGAAGGGAATGTGAGGGCATAATCACAAAAGAAGTGGTCCTGAACTTGAGCATCAGCCCTGCGTACTACATAATCTATGGGTACTAGCTAGGCAACAGGGCAGAAGAGCATCACAGTGAGAGGGAAATACATTTACTGAGGTTGCATGGGTAGAGGCAGGGAGTGGTAGTGTGTCCGGAATTGGTGGGTTCTTGGTCTTGCTGACTTCAAGAATGAAGCCACAGACCCTCGCAGTGAGCATTACAGTTTTTAAAGATGGTGTGTCCGGAGTTTGTTCCTTTAGACGTTCAGATGTGTCTGGAGCTTCTTTCTTCTGGTGGGTTCGTGGTCTCGCTGACAGGAGTGAAGCTGCAGACCTTCGTGGTTATTGTTACAGCTCTTAAAGGCGGCGCGTCTGGAGTTGTTCGTTCCTCCCGGTGGGTGGTTTCGTGGTCTCACTGGCTTCAGAAGTGAAGCGGCAGACCTTTGTGGTGAGTGTTACAGCTCATAAAGATGGCATGGACCCAAAGAGTGAGGAGCAGCAAGATTTATTGCAAAGAGCAAAAGAACAATGCTTCCACCCGAGCCAAAGGGTACGGCGGGTTCCCAGCTGTCTGGTTCGGGCAGCCTGCCTTTATTCCCTTATCTGGCCCCACCCACATCCTGCTGATTGGTCCATTTTACAGAGAGCTGATGTGTCCGTTTTGACGGAGTGCTGATTGGTGCATTTACAATCCTTGACACAGCTTGCTAGACAGAAAAGTTCTCCAAGTCCCCACTAGGTTAACTAGATACAGAATACTGATTGGTGTATTTAAAAACCTTGAGCTAGACACAGGGTGCTGATTGGTGTATTTACAATCCCTGAGCTAGACACAGAGTGCTGATTGGTGCGTTTACAATCCTTTAGCTAGACACAGAGTGCTATACAGAAAAGTTCTCCAAGTCCCACTAGGTTAGCTAGATACAGAGTACTGATTGATGTATTTACAAACCCTGAGCTAGACACAGAGTGTTGATTGGTGCGTTAAGGATCCCTTAGCTAGACATAAAGGTTCTCCAAGTCCCCACTAGACTCAGGAGCCCAGCTGGCTTCACCTAGTGGATCCTGCACAGGGGCTGCAGGCGGAGCTGCCCACCAGTCCAACGCGTGTGCCCACACTCCTCAGCCCTTGGGTGGTCGATGAGACTGGGTGCGGGCGGCGCAGCCCTGCAGTGCTGGTTGGGGAGGCTCAGGCCTTGCGGGAGCCCACTGCGGAGGGGTGTGCTTGGACATGGCAGGCTGCAGGTCCCGAGCCCTGCCCCACGGGGAGGCGGCTGAGGCCCAGTGAGAATTCCAGCAAGTGCATGCGGGCCGGCAGTGCTGGGAGACCTGGGGCAACCTCCGCAGCTGCTGGCGTGGGTGTTAAGCCCCTCACTGCCCTGGGCCTGTGGGGCCCGGGGAGCCTGCACCTGCGCCTGTGCCTGCACCCTTCGGAACTGGCGCTGGACTGTGAGAACCACGCACAATTCCGGTTCCCGCCCGCGCCTCTCCCTCCACACCTCCAGGCAAGTAGAGGGAGCCGGCTCCGGCCTAGGCCAGCCCAGAGAGGGGCTCCCACAGTGTAGTGGCAGGCTGAAGGGCTCCTCAAGCGCCACGGGAGTGGATGCTGAGGCTGGGGAGGCACCGAGAATGATCGCTGCTAGCACTTCTCAGTAGGCTGGGGAAGAATGGAGAAGAGCTATGAAAGGTCTTTCAAGCCATGTTGAAGCTTTTAGTCATTATCAATTTGGGAGTGAGAATTCACTGAAAGATTTGAAACAGATAGGGTCCTAGTATTGGATTTGTGTCTTAAAGAAGTATTCTGCCTGTACCTTAGAAAATGGATTAGCCAAGGTACCAGAAGATAGGTATCAGATGGCCCTGCCTAAGCGGCCATTCAACAATGGAAGCCAAAGATGAAGGTAGCTTGGATTATGATGGTGTGGGTAGAGATGGAGATCAACAGTTTAGATCCTTTTTCATATTACCTGGTATCTCCTACCCTTGGAATACCAGCTCTGCCTTTACCCAAGGTAATGGAGTAGTTAATTTTGATAAACCCTCTATTAGACTCTAAAATTCTCAGATCTTCTATTGGGAGGGAGAGACCACAAACTGATGTTTAAATGTTCAGAAATTATTTCCTAGATGCACGGAAACTTCTGGTGATGCGGAGGAGCCAAAAGATACAGTATGTATTCAGGAAGAAAAGAAGAGAATTGCTGAAATCAATGATAAATTTCATTTTCATAACATAAAAATAAAAGTGGTCCAAGTTGTTGGCCATGACTTTCCAAGGATCAATGAGTTTTATGGGTGGTGCACAGCCCTTTGGCATCTTCAGTGGAAAAGTTCATCTCCCTGGATGTGGCAGAGACTTTGCTCTTGCACGAAGGCAGACCTTGGCTAACATTACACACGCCTGTGTTGACAGTTTTAAGATAGGAAACTTTCAAAGACAGGGGTTTGGAAAATGGGTCTTTGCCAGAGTGCCTGATGCAGGAAGAAAACATTTGGAATTAGATTAGAATCTTCCTGTTTACTACCAGGAAATGGAGACAGAGTAACAACTCTTAGGTGCGAAACACTGAAATGACAACAGCAGGAAAGGTTAATGGCTGAAATCTTGAGCACTATTATATATTAGCTTCTTACTTCATGTTTATTTAGTCTTCATGACAATGTTGGGGTATTTGATTTTTTTTTTTTTTTTGAGACAGAGTCTCGCTGTCTTGCCCAGGCTGGAGTGCAGAAGCGCGATCTCAGCTCACTGCAAGCTCCGCCTCCTGGGGTTTGCGCTATTCTCCTGCCTCAGCCTCCCAAGTAGCTAGGACTACAGATGCCTGCCAATATGCCTGGCTATTTTTTTTTTTGTAGAGTCGGGGGTTTCACCATGTTAGCCAGGATGGTCTCGATCTCCTGACCTCGTGATCCGCCCACCTCGGCCTCCCAAAGAGCTGGGATTACAAGCGTGAGCCACCGTACCCGACTGATATCCTTATTTTTTAAATGAAGAAACTCAAGCTCAGAAAAATTAAATGACTTATTCAAGGTGACACAACCTGGGAGTGTAGAGATACGATTTGAACCTATTACAACCTGGAGCTCAAACTCTCACCCTCTTTCTACTTTATGAGATCTATATTTATGGCATTGTTTGCCTAGTCTCATCATTGGCTTTAGTGAGTTTCTCTATAAGGACCTCCCCTCTCAGCCCTCTTTCAAAAGTGAAAATAGCTCCCTTTGGGAGTATAAGAAAGGAAGGCAAATAAGATGGGGAAAATCAATGGCTCTACTACTTTTCTATTTCTCCAGCAGCAGAGTTTAGGGCTGAATGACAAAATACTGGAAGAAGAAGGAAAAAATGTTTTATAAAAAAGCAACAGAAACATAATCTATGGGTAATGTGTCATAGCTTTGAAATTGGTACCAGGTGCTACTTTATGGAGGTCTGATGGATTTATTAAGGGAAATACTGTGATTAAGATAGTTTACCATTCATTTTCTTTCCTTATGGTCTCTACCTTGTGTCCCTCAAATGCCCACTGGCATCCAGCCTTCTTTAATAACCTTCTGGTCATCAAAATCATTAACAGCAGTTTCCTCACTGGGGATATTGGTTGGGTCAGGTGGAGCGCCAACATTTTCTGGAAGAAACTAACTGCTTGAATCACAGGCAAATGCTATAATCCAATCTCTAACAGCTGTAGCAAGAATACATTAGCAAGTTATATTGAAATTCCAGGATGACTAGAATTTAAATATATATACACATAAAAATATACATACACATACACACACATATTTCAGGCCTTAGGTCTGAACCTCAACCCTGTATTCATTCCTTTGATATTTTTCCTGCTCTATATTAATGAGTAGATAGTTCTATCTTCCTCTGCTTCTAGAAGTCACATTGATAATTTTAGCCACTTCAATATCTCATCTGTATTATTACAGATTTAATATTATTTTTAAATCAACATAATTTCTCATACTCAGCTTCATTCTAAACATATGAAAAATGAGACTGGTAGTAGTTATGGTTCTCTGTATATATTATAGTCAATACATAACTATTATTCCTGTGTACCATCCAAGTTAACCTCCTGTGAGATCAGTATGTAAACTACATTAGAGAAACTTCCTGTGTAGTGAAAAGAGACCAACTCTGTCACTTATAGGCCAGTGGCTGCAGTCATGTTCTTCCCACCTCCTAATAAGAGTCTCCCCATCTGCAAAATGAGTTATTACCTGTCACATACAGCTGTTATGAGGATTCAGTGAGACAATTTGTGATAATTAAAATTTGTTTGGTTCCTACTGTCTATCAGACACCATACCATGCTCTAATTTTACATGTTTTCCTATTTTATCCTGACAACTGTCTTATAAGCAAAGAACTGCTGTCATGTCCATTTCTGATTATAAGGCTTTGGTGAAGAGGTTCCTCTTTCCTCAAGTAGTTGAGTGAGAATTTGACACCCTTTCTGCTTTATTATGAAGTCCAGGCTTCTGACCTCTTTCTCTGCACCATCAGTGTGTCTAGGACTGGGCTCCGCACCATAATTAGATCTCTCAGACTCTCACGCTCAATAAACATGTATTCCTCTCCCATTGTATGAAGGTACCAACTTATGTTGTTCTATCTGGGTTGCTAGATTCTTGCTGGCCAGGGCTGCCTTATTCTTCTCCCTTTAAGGACAATGGTACCATATGGCACAAAGTTGATGCTGAAGAGCTATTTGTAGATGACTTAAATGAGGGCTCTGTGATCACAACTGAGTCTGCCTTGAGAAAGACAATATTTCAACTCTCTGTAGTGACTCTAGGACAGGTTGGTTGTACACAGAAACCATACAAGCCTGAACAACTCACCAGATGAGAGTCTGAAAGTCAAGTTCCCTTGTTTTTCCTCCTTAGCCAAAGATTTCTGCCTTTATAAAGAAGACTTCTGTAGTCTGTGTGTACCCTTTCAGAGTTAATTAGAAATCCGAGATTCATTTTTCACAGGGAAGTGGAGAAAGATTGTACTTGCCATACTTGCTGTCTAGAGAAGGATGAAAGGTGATACTGAGGTGAGAGAAGGGCATGCCTGGACAAACAAGACTCTGCTTCTTCTAAAACTCCATGTAGAATTCTTCCCTATTCTAGCTTCCTTTATTTCCCTGATGTAAATAGTTAATTAGCCTTTTCCGTTTTATGACTAGCTTTAAAGAGCTGATGGAAGCTATTGGCCCTTCCCTCAGGAAAATGTGTATACACACACACATACACAAACACACGTTTGCACACAATTGCAAGAACTAAATGGACCTTCCTGAGAATCTACTGACCTCTCCTCAGGCCCCACCCTCAGGTTAATACTCTCAAGGGTTCTGGAGACTTGGTGGGATATTCTCTCCAGGGAAAAATGACAACCCATTTGGGATGTCTTCTGTGATACTGAAAACAAGTATTTGTTTCTCAGGAACAACTATTCATTTTTAAAAAGTTAAAATAACACTAGAGTTTCTTGCCTCAGACAATATTAATATCCTATCACAGCATTTAAACCAAAAGAGAAGAAAAGATAACAAAAACAGAGAGAGATGGCATATCAATTATGGTAATTAAACACCCAAACCTGACTATCTAAAAGTAACTTTTCCTATGTATGCATTGACAAGCAATATAGAAATAATAATAATGATGAAAGCAAAGACTTAAACAGCTCTTACTAAGAGCTAGGTGTTACTCCACAGGCTTTAACGAATATGAATGATTATCTTATCTTTTCCTTCATGGAAAGTACAAGAAAGGGAAAAGATTTTATTTTTCTTAAACAGAACCCCAAGTGAAATAGAGATTTAAAATATTCCATTGAAGTGACTGTGGAATCTGTATTACTTCTTTGTTATGATGCTTTACCGGGTAAATTTTTATGTCTCCAAGGATTTAATGGGATCCAATCAACTTGTAGGGGAGGTCCAAGGATTCCTACCTCTCCATGGGTCATCTGGGTGACAACAAGTGGATTAATTGTACAAAGCCCAGACTCCTTCAGAGGAATCTCATGAACCCTAATGCCTTGCTTACCCACATTGTTCTCTAAGAAAATTCTTGTTTTCCACCTCGGTTGGTAGGTTGCAAACACTTTATCCCAGAGACACTGGGGGCCATGGGGAATGGAATGCTGCCCATGAGCCAGATGTTTGTAAACCTTAGCTCTGAAATGTGGCACGATACCACAAACTGTCAAGTTGTATAAAAACTAAAGAAAAGACAAAAACAGAATGTAATATTTACCAGATGAGATTTGTGTGTGTGTGTAATCTTGTTGGAATTTTGGGAGTATCCGACTCTCATACATTTCAAAAAGGGCCTTGTGTCCCATTCCATTCTACCCCCCACTCATCACCCCCTGTTTCTCCCTCCTGCACAGGGAACGAGAAAGTTATGAGAGTAAAAGGCTTTGTCCTAATAAACAATGAGCTTGATATAGCCCTAGGCACTTAGCTATACATTGAAGGATATACAAGGCATTTTTGGCCCCATCTCACAGGGAGAGTCCTGAAAATATTATTTCTGGAACAATTTTCAGAAGTAGTGTGAAACAATGAGATATTATGTGTGTTGGCGATTTTTATTCTGCACGAGTGGTTAAACAGTTATATAAGCTGTCTATTTGTTAGCTTGTCCAAAATTTTAGCATGTATAAAATAAAACTAGATTCCAGTGAGAATTTCCAAACATACAGAATAAAATATTTTTCTCAGTATGACTATTGATATAATCTCATTATGTGTATATTCTGACACAAATGAACAGCCTGAAGAAACCAATAGGAGATCCCTGTTTAAATGACTTTAGGATGAATCAAAATGGGAAAAGAGGAGAGAATTTTAAATGCATTTGAAACACAGGTTATTTTGGAGAAATATCAGGTTATTTAATTTTGAAAAGGTAGGGAATCCTCTTAGTTTGAAGGGCTACATCACAAGTTTAGGTACCCTTTCTATTGAGAGAGAAAGTGAGAAATTGAGTGGCTTCATTGTGACAGACACATTTGTAAAAGGTGTGTCTAGTCCACCAGTTTTGTACCATATTACCCTTCCTCCTTTACAACTGGTTAGAACAGGGGTAAACTCAGGACTTAGGGGGAGGTAGGCCAAAGACTAGATGACTCATTCAGTTCTTTCTCTTGAAAATCTGAACTAAGAGACCCAACACCTGGAATCAGACAATGGCAGGTGTCTGAATGAAAGGTTACATTGAGATGAGAATGAGGTGGCCCTTTTCAGCCAATTGTGACCTGAGTAGCAGAGAAAGCCAGTCTGCCCTGACACATGGGAACTTTGATCAGTGGCACAGAGAAAAGAATATAAGAGGTGTGTTCCCAGAAAGAGATATATGGTAAGGGCAGATCCCTCGCAGATGGATGGTTTTTCATTTCCTGTCCACGTAAAGCTCTAAAATAGATCTCTCCCTGATTCGGAGCTAGCTCATATGGATCTCTCTTACACAGATGCCAACTGCCAAAACACCTCTGCTGGTAATAAAGTTCTAGCACCATAAAACTCAAGACTAGAAAAAATAACCAACCATTTCACTTTCTCAAGTTATACAAATGTAACATTTAAATTTTGCCTTACAGATACGGAAATTTTACAAAACTTGTTGTTGACTTGGTTTGTTTTTTACAAAAATCTCTTACACCTTTGGGTGACACTGGAGTGTAGCAAAACCAGTGTAAGAGACGTGTTTGCTGGGGAAAACATAGTGACTGTACTTGGCATAAAGCTGTGTTTAATAATTGGATATTGAATGGAATTTATGGCATTACGCAAGATAGGTGAGAGCAGGGTGGATTTGCAAATAAAACTGCTAATAGCTACATTCTAAGTCTACCATAGATGGTTGATTTCAATTCTTTTTATCCAGCTGTGTTGCAGTAAGTGAAACTGGAAGTGTTAATAGTGAATTAAATGAAATAGATACTGTACATGGGCATTATGGGAACCATAAACTCCATAACCTTACCAGAAGATTCTAGAGGAGGAGAAAAAGATCCCCATGGTGTGCTAGTGGGTAATTTGAAAGAAACTACCTTACTTTCAAGTCCCACTCTGATTAACAGAGGCTCTGATGATGAAAGATCATGCTGCCACTTTAGGAGGTCAAGATTCTAGTTTCAAATTGCAATTAAAATGGATTTCTGCATCCATTGCCAACCCCTCCCACCCTCCATCCAGCACTTCCTTTCCCCACCCCAGTCCCTGGATTTCTCATTTATGGTGTAGCTTTCCCAAACACTGAGCTGAGAAGGGAGTCTTTTTGCAAATTAGCACACACATTAATGATGAATACTATTGACTGACACTATGTGCTGAGCACCTTGCCTTCATATAACTTGCCTCCTTAAGGGTCATGTGTGATAGACATTTTTCTGATCTCTCTTTTACAGGTGCAGAAAGCTATGCTCTCAGAGGTCAGGTTACTTGCCCAAAGTTACACAGCTCTCAGTGACAGAGCTGGGATTTCCCCACTGATCTGACTGCACAGCCTGTGTTACAAACAACTAAGGCCTTCAAATAACATAGTTGTATGCTTGATTCTTGAAAAGACCCAGTCCCGGGGTTATTTCAGATCTTAGGTATATTTTCATGAATGACCAGGAACTTAGACCAGAAAGCTATAGATTCTCTAGTTAAGAAAATACTGGTTCCCAGTTTAAACCGTGTGACTGTTCATATGCCCACTAGCATAAAGTGATCTTGACATTTTTTTCTGTATGGAAATAAAAATCACCCCCTATTGTATTAATGGCAACACATTGAGTTGACATATGTTTTCTAAGTTTTAACTACAAAGGTCATTTAACTTCATATAAATTAATATACATATATTTAAAACTCATATTCTGAGATGGGCTTTCTTCATTTGTATTTCAAGGAACCTAGGGCAGGCCTACCTCCTGCATCATTCTATGTAGGAACAAGGCTCACAAATAAGAATTTTCCTAAACAAATGCAAAATTCTTTGGATCTACCTGCTTTGTGTTAGGAATCAGGAGAGATTGTTGATCTACTTTGTGTTAGGAATTGGGAGAAATCATTGAGAGATCAACAAATTTAGGCTAAAAGATCAATAAATTGGGGCTATTTTTACAGACCCATTTTCCTGGAAAATGAAAGTTCTCATATTCTGGCTTGCAGTTAATTTTTAACTTTATACAATATATTTTAAATATAATATCAGATTAAATTATATCTATAAAACGTTTTAAGATATTCCCTGAGGTAATAACGTCAGGGGCAGTGGTATAGTAGGGAAATTCCTAACTTGCAATTGGGCATGGGCCTTGGAGGGTGAGGTCTGTTGTTGTTTAGTCCCCTGGCTATTCCCCAGTGAGATATCAGGTCTTGTATACTATGTCTTGCCCTTCTGAATTGAACATTGTTAGTTTTGCTGCTGTGCTAATATAGAAATGAGAGTCACAATTATGCAAATAAATATTTGCTTAATATAACAAATTGTTCTATTTTGGCTCCTTTAGCTGTGCTGTCTGATTTTTTAAAAAAATAAGCTGACATTGGAAATAAAAGAAATGTAATAATTACCATGGGAAATATAGTTTAAAGATGGCAAAGGAGCTAAAATAGCAGTTGTAGAAAAGAGAATCAAAATCATTTGATGTTACCAACTGTACAATTAATGGAGCTCCAAGGAGAGGAAGGAGTGAGTGAGTTCCCAGAGCTATTAAGATTCCATCAGCCCCTCTCTTGCTTTCAGCAGTCCTGTTGTATACCTTTGACAGTTGGCATGGATTCAAATGCAGAGGGTGCTTTGCTTGGAAATTCTCTCACCCATGCAAAGAAGGATGGGAATAAATTAATGGGATGCATAGAAATGGAAGCCACAACATACCACCAAGAAGTATCCATAACTATTTGATTTCTATAATTCTTCATATATGCTTAACACCCTTGGTCTCTTCTCTCCCCACCTCTTTTTCCCCTTCAGTTTCTTATTGTCTCTCTTTTTTTTCTTTTTTTAAAGAGAAAACTTCATCTGATCTGGCAGAGAATGATAAACCTCCAAACTAAACATTTTTTGTTTTAATGACAAATGTTATCCTAGGGCAACAAGGGAGGCCTGGATGTACACAGAGTTATCTAGTTATAACTGTGACAATGGCTGGTAAGGGGAGAGCTTGGGAAAGCTCTTCCATCAATGGCTGGGTGCATTTTCTCTTCTGTGGAGAATTGGAGTCAGCATGAAGGATCCTCTCATTGCCCACTACAAAGGCTTGGAGGAATGAGTTAAGACTGTAGACCTTGCCCTTATCAGAGTGGTCAGAATACAGGTAACATTAGCCCCTTCTTTGTCTTTGTCCCAAAGAAGGCAATAGGCAACCCTTTGTGATTTCCGAGCTTGAATTGAGTTTAAGATGCTTCTCTGAATTCATGGTACACTCCAGGTGGAGCTACCTCATTCTCTAGGCAGTCTTGTGTCCAGGAGGAATTTGGGCAGTGAGGTGTGGGGGATGGGAAGGGAGATTTAAGGTTCTGGCTAAGGCTATTGGGAGGAAAAATGTTAGGTATTTATTTGTTAACCAGTCCATCATTCTTCTAAGCAGCCTTAGAGAGAGAGCAAAAAATAATAGGGTTTTTTTGTCTAGCTTTAAGATATTAAAATAGTGGGGTAGAATGGGCCATTAAAAGTGGTTATAGAGAGCACCACAAATGCTAACATGGAAACACATGCGTGATATATTGTGGAGGAAATAAAAATGGGTCATGAATTAATATGTATAATATCACTTTAAAAAAAGTATGTGTGTATTTGGCGGAAAAAAGTGTCTAGAAAAAAATGTTAATAGAAGTTGCCTTGAAAGGAGGATTTGGACAGATTTGCATTTTTTTCTCTTTGCTTATCTATTTTTCCTCCCCTTTTTCCTACAATGTTCAAGCTTTATTTCCACACATTTTTATTTTAAGTGAAAAGTTTAAAAAGTAAGATACCGAGGAAGGGAAGAAAATAAACACAAATGTTCCAAAGTCAGATCTGAGACCCTAGCTGTGGGAATGTAATAATTTCACATGCATGACCATGCTTTGTTAAAGCACACACCTCCTCTGGATATGGAGTTGTGTCTACTAGTATTTAACTCCTTCCGTTTTGGGAGAGCTGAGCCTTTCCTTAAGAATTTTCTGTGGCTAACGGGGTAGTGGCTGTGTGCTCCCCCACAGGAACACCCGCCATCCTCCAAAGCCCCCGCAGAGCCCCACCAGCTTCCAGCTGGCCTCACTGTGGTGGTGGCAGTGGTATGTGTGTATGTGTGGAGGAAAGGCACCCTTGGACATCTAGTCAGAGGAAAATGGGACATGTGTAGAAACAGCTCCTAGATAGAATTGTAGCAACAAAGGGGTTCAAACAGGTTGGAATTCAAACCCTAGCCTCCCGCATACTATGTATGAGACAAACCACATGCCTGGCCTAATTGCAGCTTCCTCATTCAGGAAAGACAATAACCCTAATGGCTCACTTGCTGGGCTATCATGACATAGGAGAGAAAGAGTGTGTAGCATTCAGCAGGTAGCCTTGCGTGAACCAAGTGCCCAATGCATGTCAGCTGCTGCTCATCCACCCAACAGTCCTTGCAGATGACGTTCAGTGCTGATCAGCAGTTACTGTTAAAAACTATTTGGTAATGGGAAAAATAGTTATTGCATGACCCATTAATAACTGGATGGTCGGAGGAAGTAGCACCCAATGTACTACATTCTTTTGATACCAACTTTCTCATCTTGCAATGCAACAGGCTTGGTCCTCCAGGTGGTTTCAGGGCTTTATTATATTCTGCCCAAGAGTATTTTCTTTGCCTAATTCAAGAAACAGGGCAAAAGATCAGAGAGAATGGCTATTGCAATGGTGAATAAATAAGGCTGTAATCTAACCATTCTTGCCACACAGTGCTGCAAGCCTTGTGATTCATTTTACAGCTTTGCCCTGACTGCTAAATCAGGGGCCCTGTCATTTGTTGGACATTCACTGGCTATAGTGCAACAGCATGGGGGATGACAAGCAGGTTCCCTCTGATGCCTGCAGATCTGTTTGAATCCTGGATCATCTATCCCTTAGTGATATGTTCTTCTGTGCAAGCACTTTACCTATCTCATTCAACTGTTTTAAGAATGAGAAATGATGTATGTAAGAGTCTAGCATAATATCTACATAGAGTAGGTACTTAATATATTTTTATTATTACTGTTACTCCTCTTACTACCAAACTGAATTGAAAACAAAAGGGATGATAATCCTTTTCTATCCTGTGTGGAACAAACAGCCCCTAGTGTTAGGCTCTGTTCTGAACACCATGATAACAAGGATCTAATACACTGGAGGTGTGTTCTGGAAAAGATCAAGGAGATGAGAACAGCCAGTGCTGGGTGATGTCATGTTTGGCTGACACAAGGATGCTTAGTTGGGCATTGACAAGAGAAGATACCTTTTTGCAAAGAATAGTAATAAGAGTAACAACAATGAATATTAATTACTGATCATAATATGCCAGACCCTGTTCTAATTTCATTGCATGCAATAAATTTGTTAATCCTCAAAATTATTTAAGGCATATTGTCCCCATTTTAGAGATGAGAAAACTGGGTCATAGGAAGGTTAAGTAACTGACGTATTTGAGATACGGGATTTGAAGCTGGGGCATCCAACTTCTGTGTCCGTGCTCTGCCCCACTGTGTCATACCCACCTCCCTTATCTAATGAGGCTGCCCTGGGGAAGATAAATTAAACATGCTCCACTACTGAAGGGAGGGCAAAATAGGTTCTATAGAAGAAATTTCAAGGAGAGAGATCTCTATATAAGATAGGTTATCAGTAGTGATTCAAAGATTGGCTACCTTTGGAGTTAGCAAATCTTCTTTACTAGAAGTGTTTAAGTAGTTGTTGGATGGCCATCTGGGCTGGAAAAGTTTTGAGAGGATTCTAGTATCTGGAGAATGGTTACAGTAAAGAAACTCTTAAGTCTCCTTGCAACTTTAAAATTCTCCTGTGCCTAGCCTCACACACTGGCATTTTAAATAAGAATGTGAATGAATGAATAACTGAATGAATTCAATGAATCCATGAACATGTCAGATCAGAGATTCACCTGATATGTGCAGAGCAATGACGACCTTTTCTTCCAGAAACCTACAATGTTTAGTGACTATAGATATGTCAATCAACAGAAAAGGTTATTCTTATATTGTAATTTTATATTTGACTATTTTCTTTGGTATAATTGGATGTAAAAATCTTTGCCCACAAGAGATAATGCCTGCTTACTAAAAAGTAGAGAACATATTAGAAGCCCTAAATATGGTATTAAATGATGACTTCCATAGAAATATGATTCATTTCCAGGTGAATATCCTAGGTGCTGCCAAGGTATCCCAGGTCAGAGATCTATCCTGAACCAGTCATTCATTTATTTACTAAGCACTGATTTTATTTAACTTAACCCTTACTATGTGCCAACTCTTGTACCGAGAAGTATGAGGAAGACCCTCTTCTCAAGGGAGGGCATTTGCCACACAAGGTAATAGATAAACATGGGGTAGAGAAAGCATGAGTGATGCCTCAGGGACCAGAAGCTTAGCCTTGTGGGTCAAGGAAGGCTCAAGGAGAACTCCAAGCTGAAGGAACTGGATATTCAAGGACTTAGAGGCAGGTACAGGGCCAGGCACACAAGAGGCACTTGATAGTTTATTCACTGAATACAACGGACCTGTGGGCTGCATCACATAGACCAGTGGTTCTCAAAATATGGTGCCCAGACCAACAGCTTCAGCATCATCTGGGAACTTGTTAGAAATGCAGATTCTCAGGCTCAACCCCAGATCTGACCTAGAAACTCTGGAGATGAGGCCCAGTACTCTGTATTTTAACAAGTCCTCCAAGGGATTCTGATGCATGTTCAAGTTCCTTGCCCTACCCATAAACCAGGCACTCAAGTCGAATTAAGCCAAATAAACCTTCCCCCAAAATACACACACATACACATACACCCCACGTGACATGCTTAGTTAATAGTGGTAGAGTATCATTTCTTAGAAGAGGGAAAGCTCTTCTGCAGGTAGATTATGCACAGCATTCTCCCGGTTTCAGCAGGGCAGATGGTCCAAGGGGTTGGAATCTAGAACAAAAACACATAAGAGGCTGGTAACCTGTTAGCCCTGGCAGGCAGCCCATACACCCTCTCTGTTGATGGGAACAACATCAAGAATTCCCTTTTGTTCTTATAGGGGTGAATGGAAATCTGCCACTGATTTCCCTGGGACATTCCAAAGTGGGGATGCAGGTCTGCTTAATGGGTCTCCAAGGACAGCCCTGAGATTGGGGCTGTGAGTCTCTAAACAAACCAAGGAAATAGAAAGTGAAAACAAACATGGACATTTATTTTCCTAACTTGCCAATTGCAAACAGAATTTTGTTTAATAAACCATGAAATGATTCACAGAGGTCTATGTATTATTCCGAAGTACAGCTGGCTAATGTAAAAGAATCTTTTTTTCTTAGTCTTTCAGGCCATATATACAATTCCCAGGCATGCCAATTTGTATTTATTTATTGGTAAGGCCTGAATATGCTTTCTGAGTAGGTGATTGGGAATCTCATTGTCGATTGGGCATTGTAAACAAGAACCTGCAGGGGGGAATGAGCCTGTATTAA
Organism: Papio anubis; assembly: GCF_008728515.1. Lineage (NCBI taxonomy): Eukaryota > Metazoa > Chordata > Mammalia > Primates > Cercopithecidae > Papio > Papio anubis. The sequence goes on from NC_044980.1 coordinate 151,310,439, forward strand.
TGTCAGACACATCCTCTCAGCTCCATGGCCCCCACTGCAGCCTAGGTCTTCATCCACACCAATAGGTAACTTCAATCGTCTCCAAAATAGTCCTCCCAGATAGTGCCATTAGTTCTTTCCAGTTTTGCTTCTATGTTCAGCCAGAGTGAATTTTTAAATGCATACCTGATTATGTTAACCACTTGCTTACAAGAATATCTTCAAAAGTCCCCACTGTAATTACAATATATGCTTCTTACTATGGCCATCAGTCTGACATGTGGCCCTTCCTACCTCTCATCTGTCTTTCACAATGTGGCTCATTTCACTTGTTACAATACCCTTCCTCCTGGTTTTCAATTCATGGAAATTGCTTTCTTCTTCTCTGCCTCAGGGCCTTTGTACTGGCTGTTGCCTCTGCTGTAAATGCTCTCACTTCTCCTCTTCATTCAGCTATGTTAGATGCATGCTTGTGGTCTTTCCTATCTGAGTTAATGCTTCCTCAGGGAGCTGTTTACCTCAACTCCACCAGACCCCAAAGACTGGCTCAAGTTCTTCTGTTATATGCTTGCAACATTTCTTGGATGACTTCCACATAAGCATTATCAAAATTATAAGAAAATAATTGTTAACTTGCCTGCATAATATCTTCTTTCCTGGTAGAATACAAGTTTCTTAAGAGCAAGGACAATGACTGTTCTGTTCACTACTATGTTCCCAGCACCTGGTCCAGTGTGTAGCATAGAGTGCATTTCCATCAACATCCTCTGAATGACCCAATGACTAAACCAAGTCTTTATAAGGATTTGGGATTTCTAGAGCAGTTTAAAGGAAGTGAGAGAGATGTGTTAGATCTGGGGTGAAGACCGTTTCAAGGATAGGAAATCATTTTGGAAAAAGTCAAATTCAGACAAATTTTTAGGTAGGGGACTTAGAAGCCACAGAATAAAACTCGTCATTTATGGGTTTTCATATGTAAGGCTCTACTGTTGCTATAGCCCATGAGTCATTTTCCAAATAGAAGGGAAAAGCAGATAACCCTAGCACTGTAATACAGAATGCTTCTTTTTACTTTCAGTTGGATGCATTGTTAACTATACTACAGAGCTATAGTAACCCACACAGCACCGGAACAAGAAAAAGGCACATAGATTAATGGAAGAGAATAGAGGGCCCAGAAATAAGGCAGCACACCTACAAACATCTAATCTTTGAAAAAGCTGATGAATGCAAGCAATGGAGAAAGGACTCCCTGTTTGATAAATGGTGCTAGGATAACTGGCTAACCATATGCAGAAGATTGAAACTGGACTCCTTCCTTACGCCATCTACAAAAATCAACTCAAGATGGATTAAAGACCTTAATGTAAAACCCAAATCTATAAAAACCCAGGGAGACATCCTAGGCGATACCATCCTGGACACAGGAAAGGGTAAAGATTTTATGACAAGGACACCAAAAGCACTCACAACGAAAGCAAAAATTGACAAGCGGGATCTAATTGAAGAGCTTCTGCATAGCAAAAGAAACTATCAGAGTAAACAGACAACCTACAGAATGGGAGAAAACATTTGCAAACTACGCATCTGCCAACAGTTGAATATCCAGAACTGCAAGGAACTTAAATTTACAAAAAACGAACAAACAAAAAAAGCTATTAAAAAGTGGGCAAAGGACTTGAACAGACACTTTTCAAAAGAAGATGTACATGTGGCCAACAGTCATATGAAAAACATCTGTCACTTGATCATTAGAGAAATCCAAATCAAAACCGCAGGGAGACCATCTCACATCAACCAGAATGGCTATTAATAAAAAGTCAAAAAATAATAGATGGGGAGAGGTGATAGAGAAAAGGGAACGCTTATGCACTGTTGATGGGAGTGTAAGTTAGTTCAACCATTGTGGAAAGCAGGGTGGTGATTCCTCAAAGAGCTGAAAACAGAACTAACATTCAAACCAGCAATCCCATTACTGGGAATATATCTAAACGAATATAAATCGTTCTATCTTAAAGATGCCTGTGAGTGTTCATTACAACACTACTTACAATAGCAAAGACATGGAATCAACGTAAATGCCCATCAGTGGTAGATTGGATAAAGAAAATGTTGTACATATACACCATGGAATACTAAACAGCCATAAAAATAACAAGATCGTGTCTTTTGCAGAAACATGGATGGGGCTGGAGACCATTATCCTAAGCAAACTAATGCAGGAACAGAAAACCAAATACTGTATGTTCTCACTTATAAGTGTGAGCTAAACAATAAGACACATAGAGAGAAATAATAGACACTGGGGCCTAGCTGAGGGTGGAGGGTGGTAAGAAGAAGACAAACAGAAGAAATAACTATTGGGTACTAGGTTTAGTAACTGGGTGATGAAATAATCTGTATAACAAACCCCTGTGACATGAGTTTACCTATGTAACAAACCTGCACACATACCCCTGAACCTAAAATAAAAGTTAAAAAAAAACCTCTTTATGGTATGTTGATCTGTTTTCAGAGTTCAGAAGCAAGAGCAATTTCCTCTTGCCATTAGCATCTAAAGGCCTTGATTCCCATAACATTGTGCTTTCTAGAAAATTTCCCCATAGACAAACCCAAAAATGGAGGCTGTAAGGACCTAGGCAGCTCTGGATTTGGAGTTAAGAAGTAGGCAATTAATACAACCTACAGAGTGGTTTCTCCTGGGCCTTTCTCAGTGTTTTATCGGGAAGGGTCAGCTGTGTTAGCTATTACTGCAGAGTTGTGCTGACCAGGAGAAATATATAAAGGAAGTCCTCTACTTTCAAAGAAACGTTAGTGTCTTGAGCTAAACAAAGTGTCAAAACCACATCTCCTCTCAACACACATACGCACATGTGTGCACACACACAGAGTACATTGGACGCTGTGTTGCCTGGGACACTAAGACAGCTTCTATCCCACATTCACTGTTAACAAAGTGCCAACATCACACGGTTAGATCTCTGCTTGACTTGCAGATAATCTGAATCCCCTAAGGGATGCCAGGAAGACCTTCTTTTTTTTTTTTTGTTCTTCTCCTCCAAAATATTTGCTACTAATGCCTCAGCTTTCTGAAATTATAATCATATCAAATGAAGTATAAACTAGCCTGCATATATTCCTAGCAGAGAGCCTAGTATATAGTGGTCACTCAGTAAATGGTAGAAAGAACACTAGGGCAGTGGTTTTCAACTTTGGCTGTTCTTTAGAATCAATGGGGAAGCTTTTCTAAAATACAGATATATGGACTCCCTCCCCCGAGATTCTGATTTAATTGTTCTGTAGTGGGGCCTACACATCAGCATTTTTAGAGTTTCACCCCAGGTGATCCTTCAAGCAGACAGCACTAGGAGCCACTGTCATTTAGACATGAAGTTGTTGAGCACATCATTATCCTACAGCTGACTTGAAGGGCACACTTTGCTCAGCCCCCGTAGTTTAAGGCATAGGAAAGAGTTCCTTTAATGACCAAAGCCGGGGAGAAAACTAAGATCTCCTCCTGGATATAAATCAAGACTTCTGCCCTTTCCGTCTACCCTGTCCATGGCTTCCCTGTTTATGACCTAAGGAGAACCAAAATAGTAAAATTATATGAATTATAAAGAGCTCTTTTGTCAAGGTAAATGGCTAAAATTACCCTTAGCAGTTTTAACTTTGAAAAACAGATATAATAGCATCCGTGAAGGGGAAAATCTTCTTTTCTGTTAACTTTTATTCACCTTCATTTAATTTTTAAATATGTAGTAAACATGATTGTAGGGCTTCTCATTACCTGGGGTATCTTACAGTCATAATTTTTGATACACAACATTACTTACCAATTAGCCTGTCTTGTTCATTTAAATTTCTTTGCTCATATTTTAATGGGAGCTAATGATGCCTTTGTTGACTTATTTAATGTTATGTAAATGTGGCTATAAACTGTGAAGGGTTTAAGCAGAAGCACTATTTTTGCTTAGTCTTCAGATTTTGGAGTGTGTAGAATCCCCAGGAAACACACATATCAACACAATGGGTAAGCTACTGAGGAGACCAAATAATAATAATTTCCAAAACAAGCAGTGAAGGATATTTAGAATATGAAGTTTTTATTTTCCTCTGGGTTGTTTATTTGGGTGTCGAAGGAGTTTCAAAGTTAGCTTCACAGAAGTTGTTTTTCTTTTTCTACTCCCATAATTACCCAGGAATAGGCCAGCCTAAGATCATCTTTTAAGCTCAGCTAGGGGCAACTGGGCTTAGCAGTGGCTCTCTTGTTGGGTTTCATGATCCTTGTTCTAAACAGGGTTCTATTCTCCCTCATGACTGACACATGTATAATTGAATGAATGAATGAATGAATGAAAACTTTATAATTTCAATGGGTACATAGATGTTCCTTCTAAGACACTGACTTTTCAATAATGTCACCACTGCTCCTCCAATGACCTTGTCCACTTCCCCACCTCAGCCACCCACTCCTTTGCCATACCTTGGACCTCATAATCAGCAAAAACCAAACACCATTTTATTTCAGTTGTATGCACCTCCCTTTCTGCTTATCTCCTGATATTCCAACTTCCCCAAGTGCCCCAACTTCAATCATCTTCACCCCCACCAGGAACTCCAATCCATTGATCCTAAATTAAACCTTTCTCTGTCCCTTAACAACTTAAATCCCATCTTTCCTCCCTACCTCACTTCAATTCCTTGGTGAAGTATAATAATCACTTAATGATATACATCCTTGAATCCCTTGCTGCAGTAATCAGGTAAAACCACAACCTTGGTTAAATCCAATTTTCTTTCTCCTTTATACTCACACCATTCAACTGAACGTTGCTGGAGAAAATGGTCTCCCATGCTGAATGTACTGACTTTGGACTTATGACCACAAATGTCACATGGCTCTTGGTGCTTCCAGGCAAACACACTAAACTTCTAGACTATTCTGCTCTCTGTAGTCACTTGTGATAGGTTTGAACTGTGTCCCCCACCAAAATTTATATGTTGAAGTCCTTAACCCCAATACCTCAGAATATGACCTTATTTGGGAATAGGGTCCTTGCAGTTGTAATTGATTAAGATCAGTAGGGTGAGCCTTAATCTATGATAGCTGGTGTCCTTATAAAAAGAGGAAATTCATGCACAAAGATACACACACTGAGAACACCATGTGAAGATGAAGACAGATACAGGTGATGCTTCTACAAGCCAAGGAGCACCAAAGGTTGCCAGCAAGCCACCAGCAACTGGGGGAGAAGCCCGGAAAAGATTCTTCCTCACAGCTCCCAGAAGGAACCAGTGCTGCCAACCTCTTGATAGCAAACTTCTAGATTCCAAAACTGTGAGATAATAAATTTCAGTTTAAGCCACCCAGTTTGTGGTATTTTGCTATGCAAACAAGTATATTACTCCATCATACCTTCTCTAGTTCCAACCCTGAACATCCCTTCTCCAGCTTCACTCTCAGCTGTTGACCCTGCTTCATCCTTCACTGAGAAAAATAGAAACAGGCAGAAGCCCCTAGCCCTGCCTCAACCCAGCTACACAGGTGCATGGACTAACTGCCCTCCTTTCTACTGAAAGCCCATCAGGACCATGAGATGCCATCCCCACTCCCTCCTCAGATAATCCCAGCTATTTTCTCCTCTTCCTCTTTATCAGTTTTCCCCTCTCTACTGGATTATTCTGATGGAAATACAAACATTCTGTTATTTCTCCTATTTTCTTATAAGGAAAGACATTCTTCCAAAAAATGTTGAATCTTCACTTAACTTGCCCACCAATACTGTCTCATTTTCTTGCTCCTCTTCGCATCAGGGCTTCTTGAAGAACTGCTTTTTTTTTTTTTTTTAGACGGAGTCTTGCTCTGTCACCCAGACTGGAGTGCAGTGGTGCAATCTTGGCTCACTGCAGGCTCTGCCTCCTGGGTTCATGCCGTTCTCCTGCTTCAGCCTCCCAAGTAGCTGGGACTACAGTCGCTTGCCACCACGCCTGGCTAATTGTTTTTCTTGTTGTTGTATTTTTAGTAGAGACGGGGTTTCACCATGTTAGCCAGGATGGTCTCGATCTCCTGACCTCGTGATCCTCCCGCCTCGGCCTCCCAAAGTGCTGGGATTACAGGCGTGAGCCACTGCACCTGGCCAAAGAGTTATTTCTATTCACTGTCCTTAATTCCTTTCCTTTCCCTCTCACAAACCCACCCCAGTCAAGATATCTCCCCTACAAGCCCACAGAAATTGCTTTTTTTGGGTCACCAGTGACTTCCATGCTAAATCCAAAGGTCAATTCTTAGTACTCATCTTCCTTGACTTATTGGCAGTATCTGACGTGGCTGATCAAACCTTTCATCCTAAAAACAATCTCTTCACTCAGCTTCTAGGTAACAGGAGATACCAATGTTCCTTGTCAGTCTCTTTTGCTGATTCTTCCACTTCTCCCTGATTTCTCTCTGCTGGGTTCCCCAGGCCTCAGTTTTTGTTTTCATCCTGTCTCCAATCAGGCTTAGTCTCTTATATCTCTGGGACAGTGCACAGTGCTCTCTTCGCAACATCAGACACCAACATGAGGCTGCTTACCTGACATCTCCATTTGAATGTCTGATATTCTAAACTCAATACATCTAAAATTAAATTGTTGATCCTCCTCTTCAAATTACTTCTACTTGTGGCTTTCTCCATCTTAGATAATTGCAATGATATCCTGTCCTTTGCTCAGGCCAAAAACCTGGGAGTCATCCTTGACGTTACTCTTTCTATCATCTACCATTGTCCAGTCTATCAAGAAATCCTGTTGGCTTCACCTTCACAGCAGATCCAGAATCTAACCATTTATCATCACTTCCGTGCCTAGTACTCTAGTTTGAACTTGCTGTCATCTCTTGCCTGAATTACTGCAACAGCCTACGTCTATTCTTAACACAGAAGCCAAAGTGATTCTTTTAAAATATGTCGGGTCACGTCACTTCGTTCAGAATCCAGCAACAGTTCTTCATTTCATGCAGAGAAGAAATCAAAGCTCTTTCAATGGCCTGCAAGGTTTTCCTGACCTGGCCCTCCCTTTGCTTTGCCTCTCTGACTTCCCCTACACACCCCTGCTCGTTCTTCTCCAGCCACACTCTTCTCCACAGTGGTTCCTCACCATGTCTGCACACTCCCACCTCAGGGCCTTTGTACTAACTGTCCCCTCTACTGGGAAGCCCTTCTCCAAGCATCTTCATAGCAAATTTCTTTACCGTCTTCAAGTCTTTGCTCAAATTTTCTCTTTCCATTGAAACCCATGCCAACCCACCTGTTGAATATTGCAGCATGCCCCCACAACACTCCTGATCATCCTTAGTGTTCACTTCCTTGCCTGCTTTCCACACTATTTATTAACTTCTCTTACAAGATGGATTCGTCTGCTAGGATGACCATAATGAAATACCAGACCAGGCAGCTTAAATAACAGATGTGTTTTCTCACCGTGCTGGAGGCTGGAAGACTAAGATCAAGGTTTCTCCCAAAGTTTCTCTTTCCTGGCATGCAGATATTTGCCTTCTCACTGTGTCTTCACATGTCCTTTTTTCTGCACTCTTGCCCCTGGTGTCCTGTGTCCTAATTTCCTCTTATAAGGAATCCAGTCAGATTGGATTAAAGCCCACCCCAATGTATCTCCAAATACAGTCATATTCTACATTACTGGGGGTTAGGGCCTTGATATATGACTGGGGTGGGAGGGGGCCACAATTCAGCCCATACACTAGATCTCTTTATTACATTAATTATACTCTATCTCAACCATCTAGTCCAAAACTCCCACAGGAAACTAAGCTTATGACCACAAGGATGTCATCTGTCTTGTTCTCTGCTGAGGCCTCTGTATAAGAAACAGTATCTGATATAAGGTAGGCTCTTAATAAATATATATTGAATAAACGAATGGGTAGTTGCAAGTTCAGGTTATTGAGAGTCAGGAGCAATAAAGAGAGGCTCTGTGGGTCACTAGGATTTAGACAATCCAGGCTATAATTCTAGCTACAACACTTTGAACAAGTAGCTTATTCTTGCTGAGTATCACTTTCCCCATCTGGAAGAATGAGAGTTCTTGTCGACCCATCACACTAGAATAGGTGGTTTTAAGGTTCAAATGTGATAATGTACATGGATGTGCTTTAGAGTCCTGAATTCTCATTAAAATAACAAATAACAGAATCATTGTGTTTACCTTGCAGCAAATAATAGCAATAATAATGACTGCTGTCTTCTATAATAAGTCCTCACTGTGTGGCAAGCACTGTATTAAGTGCTTGATATTCACTACTTAATTTAATCCTCATAGACATCTGTGAGGAAGTTACTACTTTCTCCATTTTTCTAACCAAGAGTACAGGATAGTAGCCATTGAACATTAAAAATATATATTTGCTCTATAATATGTGGCAGAAATTTGACCTTTAGCACTCAAAGAAGCATGTGTTTGTAGGTGTGGGTATATATAGGTTAGTATTAGAAATCTATCCTTTAGATGGTTAACTAGTAAAAATCAAAGATATATAGGATATAAAGATATCTAGGATGATGCTGTTTCTCATGACATTGTACTCTGTGAAGTATTATAGTGTCCAAGGCATTTCAGAAATGGCAACATCTCCTTTACTTTTTTAAGCTTTAAGGAAGGCAGTCACTAAACCCAGTGAACTTAGAAGCAGAGCATTCTTCTCTGCCCTTGGTAAATAATAATATACTGGTTTTCCTAACTATATATTTCTTATTTCTAAATGCCCCATTCTTTTGTGTTTTTCTAGCATTGTAGCAATTGCTAAAGCTCTACCAAGGGGGATTATTGCTAAACCTTGTCAGTGCAAGAACCAGAGTAATTTGTGTACAGTACAGTTAAAATTACACCATTACACTTGAAGCTAACATTATCCTAATGAGTTGAAATGGAGGGAAGGAGCTTCCTTAGAAAAGACTGTAAGTGACTTAGCACTCGTTTCTCACTTCCAGTGATAATGTTCTTCAGAACTGTGTTTTGAACACATTATTATAGATTTAAATATTTTAATATTCATTTATTCTAATTTCCCTTTTGATAGGTACCATCTCTGTGCTCGCATTTCATCAACTCTGACTAGTGACACCACTCTATTTAATATCTTCCTTGGCCAAATTTCTCGTGAAGTGAGAATTAGATTTTAGCTGCTTAAGGAGGTTTCAACAACTCCTTTGTGGTTCAGCATTTAAAACTCAGATTCTAATCAAAAACGCTTTAACAAGGAATTATTCAACCTAGAGCTTATATAAGTGTACTGGGATAAAATCTATTGGAGATATTGTCAATATTTGTGCTAAATTGCAACCGAGCTCCATTTTCAGTAGTGTTTTGGAATTGAAATAGAGATCTTTTATTCTTCACAAGTGTGTCGATTTGAAGTATATTACAGGTAGTCAGTAACTTCTCTACACTGGAGAAGCCAGCCCAGAAAGGGGAACTATAACTACCTATACTAGATACTTTGGGTGCCATAAGACAGACTCGTTTGCTTCAAAATACCCCCTCAGTGGCCACCATGGTTCTTTGAATTCCCATCATTGCTGTCATTCATCTGGAATCAAGTTGCCTCTGGTGTGTCCCTGTGCAATGCCAACGTTATCTGGGAGGAATAACTCACATCCTTTAGATATGTTAGCGGGTATCAGTCGTGGAGGAAATGGGGCACAGGAAAAGCAAGTTTTGATGAAGAAAGAAACGTAAGAAAATCCCAAGCCCAGATGGCTTTGGGAGAAGGACAGGGCCATGTAGATGGTCCCAAAGGGACAGAGGTACTGGTTAAAAACACTAGGTTCTTGGGCATGAAGCATTACTGGTGGACACTGGTGGGAGAAAAAGGGAGGAGAGAGAAATTGATGCCCAATTTTGATTGCGCCATAATTTTACAAATGGCAAGCCTTCCTTACACCCCCCTCTTACTCAAAAATTTATTCCTTCATCCCAGATCTTCACTTGACTGCCTTTTTCTCAACATTCAGGTCTTAGCTCAAATATCAGCCTTTCAGATAGTCCCTCCCACACCATCCAATCTAAAATAGTAGGCCCATGTTTGTTTGTCATTTCAGGCTGCCACAACAAAATGTCACAGACTGGATAGCTTAAACAACTGAAATGTGTTTTCTCACAGATCAGGAGGCTGAAAGCCTGGGATCAGGGTGCTAGCATAGTTAGGTTCTGGTGGGAGCCCTCTCTCTTCCTTCATTGGAAATGGCCATGGCAGTATCTTCAAATGGTAGAGAGAGAAAGTAAGCTCTCTGTCTTTTCTTAAAAGGTCACTACTCCCATAGTAAGGGCCCTACCCTCGTGACTTCATCTAAATCTCATTACCTCCCAAAGGCCCCATCACATTGTGGGTTAGGGCTTCAACATGTGAATTTGGGGAGTACACAGTTCAGTTCATAGAATTGTGGGTTTTTTTGTTTTGTTTTGTTTTGTTTTGTTGTTGTTGTTGTTTTTTGAGACAGAGTCTTGCTCTGTCGCCCAGGCTGGAGTGCAGTGGCGTGATCTCGGCTCACTGCAAGCTCCGCCTCCCGGGTTCATGCCATTCTCCTGCCTTAGCCTCCCAAGTAGCTGGGACTATAGGCACCCGCCACCACGCCTGGCTAATTTTTCATATTTTCAGTGGAGATAGGGTTTGCCCTGTGTTACCCAGAATGGTCTTGATCTCCTGACCTCGTGATCCACCTGCCTCGGCCACCCAAAGTGCTAGAATTACAGGCGTGAGCCACCGCGCCCAGCCCATAGCATCATGTTTTATTGCTCTACTCTGCTTCAGTTTCTTCATAGAACTTATTTTAACTGGAGAGAATCTTGTTTTGTTGATTTATCTGACTTTTCCTTCAATCAGAATATAAGCTAAATGAGAACTTAAGCTAAATCTATCTTCTTCACTACTATAAGATTCCTTGAACAACACCCAACAGAGAAGGCACTTTATGAGTGTATGTAGGATGAATACACAAAAGCTAACTATTTTCAGTCCCTCTTGTGCAATTAGGTAGGAGATTATAGAAGCTGATACCAGAACTGTTCTACTTTACACTGTGGTCTGTGGACAGCCTGTCACAAGTCCCTACTTAACTCAATATTGTTTATCCATCCATTTATTCACTCAAAATCTGTTAAACTTCTACTGTATGCCAGGCAATGTGCCAGACTTACAGGTTTAGTAAGAATAAAAGACACACAAAGAACTATCAGGCAGAAGAAAATATGCTCTAGAAATAGCACAACAAAATGCTATGGTAGCACAAAGGAGAAAGCAGCCAGCTGTCTCCAGGTGAGCTATGCAAGTGTGCATTCCAGGCAGAGGGAACAATATGTGCAAAGGCCTTCAAAGTTGAGGTCATGTTCAGAGACTTCCCAGCCACTTTGTATAGAAAGTTGACCCATGCATGGGAAGAGGGAGATAGGGAAGAGAAGGTGGCGAGGCTCAAATAGACAGTGGGTCAAATACCGAAGGCCTAATGTGTTTTGTTAACACATTAACCAAACACTGACCTTTGTTCCCTTGGGCAATAGGGAGCCACTGAAAGTTTGATAGAAGGAAAGAAACATAGTCTGCTTTGCCCAGTTTGTTAAGACAGCAGTCCTTCTGATTCTGAGAGTATAGGTTTTCTCTCCAAATTCTCACATGCCTCCCATTTCTGGTTGTTCATCTCCCATGTGTTGGCTATGTGTCTGGGAGCCTTTGGAATGAGAATGCTTTGATAGCTTCACCCATACTATCTCTACTGACTGAAAAGAACAGCATCCAATTCAAGAGTACATTTGAATTTATGGCATGCTAATAAAATGAAAATGTGTGCTAAAAGGACAGGCAGCAATAGTTAGAAGAGACATCCTGGATGGTTTTCATGATTAATGATGCTCTTCACCTTTGAATTCAGAGGTGGGTTTGAGAACACATGGGAACTATGGCCACCCCCACACCACACAAATGTACACATGTGCATCAGTGACCCTTTATTCTCTGAATCCCAGGTCTAGCACCAGAAAGCCATGTGTCTGTGGACAAGTCCTTTGAGAATTGTTTTTCTCATATCTACAGTGAGTAGTAAAAATTTGTGTCATCAGACGAGGGTAATGAGTGTTAAATGTGCCAATGATTGTTGAGGACTTAATGCAGAGCCTGCATAAGGCAAGTGCTTAATATATAATGACTATTTGTCATTGTGTTATTGTGGCTGTTTTGGTCACAATGACAATTATACATTACTCTTTTTTATCCCCCCAAACTCACTTATGTTTTATCTTTAAAATGTGGGTGATGATACTTCTAAATTTCCTTTGAATATTGAAGAATGTATATGTAGCACTATTCTTGGTCTACAGTAAGTGTTTAATAAGTTTAGTTTATTCCTTGTCCCTGTGGATCTTTTAGGGACATTAATATACATCAAAAACACCTGTACCTTCCTAAAAAGATGGGAAAACCTACAAAAATAACAAATAAAGGTCAAACTTTGTTAGTGATAAATTCCAAGACACATCTATTTCTTGATCTCTCTCTTCCTCTTTTATCTTGAAGCCACAAATTGTCCTACTAATAATGAGGCTGTTTATTACTTAACAAAATTTCAATAAGAATAATAGAACGTTAGACTTCACTTAATTCACTTTTAGCTCTGTTTTGACATGTTTTCATGGATCTTTGCATTAAAGTAACATGGGTCATATAGCTAGAAAATGAACCAGCCAGTGACCAGAGTGATCTCCTTGAATTCCTTTGTGATCTTAGGCATATCTATCATTTCTTCCCTTACTCAGCCCCTCCCTACTCCCCAGCAAGATCTAAAATTTATGGGCAGGTTATAGAAGTAGCAGAAATATTGCGTATAAAAATTCCTCTGAAAAATCATTCTATACAATCACATGTTGGACAAGAACTCAAATAGCATCTGATCACTACTCACATTTGGAAAATGAGTTTGTCATTGTGCCTTTGTCAGAAAGGCAGGGGTGTGAGAAGGAAGGCAGAAAAATTAGATTTATGAGGGAGAGGAAAGGAGAGGCAGCTTTTGAGATCAGTAATTCTCTATTCTTTAGAGCCTCATAACTGAGGGGAGTACTCGTGATCACTAAACCTTACTCATTTATTTTTCCCTATTCCAAGATCAGATGGCCTTCCCAAGTCCTTCTAACTTGATTGATTACATGAGCCAGAAACTTGCATCCAGCACGCTCTACCTCCAGTCATAGGATGCTACTCTTGCTTTTCATGGAAGATTTGAACCCAGCTCTATGACCCCCTAAAGTTATAAGTAAAATCAAACGTGTGCATGCCCATGGGTACTTTCCTGGGGGTGCAAGTCAATCTTTTACTTCATGTTCTTTGAGAAGTATATGACTCCAAGAAAACAGTTTTTTCTAGAATGGGAAGTATGGTTCCATTTCCAACTAGAATGTTTTGAACCCTATACCACTATGCTGAGATGCCATTTTTACTTATTTAGATTTTGCTTTTTTGTTTAATTAAAGGTTGGAAAAATATGACCCTTTAAAACAATCCCATATCTATTATATTACGAAAAATTTATAGCATTCACTAAGTATGAATTAAATGTTTAAATTTTATTAGTTGTAAAAAAAAAAAAAAAAAAAAAAGTATATGACTCCAAAACATCAAGAACTCTAATTTCCTACATATTTCCATTGAGAGATCTTTCACTCACACAATTTTAACCATTATCCTTGGATTCATTCTGATATTTACAAGGTGTCTCTATCTGTACCTCCAACTTAATGAAGCATCTTCTCCATACTATACCAGGTGTTCCTTATCCCATATAACATCTCTTAGTTCAGGTTCCACATTTGTCCATCCTTTATTCACCATCTCCCTCATTGCAACCTCTGGCCAACAACAAAGTCCTAGCAATTCTTTCTTAGAATATTTCCCTGAGCTAGTCTTTTTCTCCTTGCCCTAAAAACCATCTCCCCAGTGCAGGCCTTTAGCAGTTCTTACCCTACTGCTTCTGCTTCTGCCTGAAATATGTCCCCCTTGCTGCAGCCAGAGTTTACCATCCAAAACACAGCCTGCTCCAATCACTACCCCGTGCGCACAGTTTCCCACAGCTTCTTGGAAAAGGCATATTTCACAGATAGGCAAATAAGACCATCTGTGGTCCAGTCACCCTGATAACCTCTTCAGTCCCATTCTAACCCTGTCTCCCTAGTTACATATCAAACCCCAGTCAAACTACACAACTCGCAGTGACCCTTACATACCTCACTGCTTTGTGCCTTTGGGAATCCTGTTCTTTATCCTTAGAATGCGTGACATGCTATTCTTCCTTCTATAGTCGGAGCCTTCATATCTTCCCAGGGGCTTCCCCTGACTCCTCTCCTACCACCCTCCTCACTCACACTCTGCCCAGATGAACCATGTACCTTTGTCTGTGCTGTCAGAGCCCTATTATGTATTACTATTACCTAGACCAAACCTAGTACTATACAGGGTTACCTGTTGGCTTCTTATGAGAATGTAAGCTCTTAAAGGATCTCAACCGCCTTGCAGTCCAGTGCTTATCACATGGTCTGCTCCTCAACTGATATTAACATTGCCTATTGAACTGAAGACAGTTAAAGAAGATAAATATACTTGTAAGCAATCCTTGTATTTCTATATTTGGCAGTGCAAAAAAGTAAAAACTAAAAATATTGTTGTCTTATAACTTTATTTTACTCACTGACACTTAAAATGACCTGCAAGTTGCTTTTCTTTTTTCCTGTTTCCTAATTCCTGTATTACTATTTTATATATCTATTTTTAAAAAACTCTTTGAGAACAGCAGTCACACACATATCTAAGGATCAATGTCATTCCATGACATTGCTGGAGCCCCAGTTTGGTCCATTACACTTTACACTCTCCAAAGGAATCTGCTTCCATGACTGATGACTGTCTTCCAGAAATGATGGTCCAGGTTCATCTGTACATGCCAAATTCTGGAGCCAAAGCAGAATTGGAAATTGGTAGGTGGAGAGTTCCAGTCACTCAGTGAGATGCACTATGTGAGATGGCCAAGATTTTAGTCACACTAGACCAAAGATCCACCATAGAAAGGTCCTCAGTAATGGATGAGCTTTTAGAGAGATTAGAAGCCCAAGATAAAAATGTAATTTTATCAGTAGGACCATTTCACAAGACAAGTAGGACCATTTTACAAGAGCCTGTAGATCTCATCATATGCTCAAAAGGGTCTCTGATACCCCAAAGCTTATGAAGTATTTAGGGAAGCTCTAGATTCCTTTTCACATGATACCATTTTTGTTTGAGTATGAATCCTGGGTGGCAGTGGCGGTGGTGGTGGTAAGTGGGTGGAGGAGTTTCTTCAGAAAACAAGTTGTGGCAATCTGTTCTTCATTGACCAACTTAAGTATGGCTCATAAGTGAGTAATCAACATAATCTAAATAATCTAAAGTAAAATTTTCCTTTGGGCTCAAGAGAATGGTTGTTAGGTTGAAACCAATCAGTAGGAAATGAGTTGTGTTTGTTAGTGTTTGAGAGGAGAGACCAGACTCATTGCGCATTAGCATTCCAATTAGTGCCAACATAAACCTCCAGACCTCCAAGTTACAGAGTGTGTTATTGTTTTCATATGAGGGAATCTGGGACCACTTGTTAGTCCTATTTTCATTGCTCACTTGAAAAATGGAGCTCCATGTTTCCACAGACTCTGGTGACAAAAGTAACAAAAAAATCCTTCTGGGGATTGAGCACTCAAGAAAGGATATTCGTTCTCAAATTGGTATAGTCCCGGCTATTGTTTTTATATGGTCATGGAATTGGAAGAGAGCAAATGGCACAAACACTTACTTGACAGTCTTGTAAGCTAAAAAGGCTTACTCATGGAGCTCAGCCCACACAGCAGGGGGCCTTTCCTGCTGTGAAGGAAGCCTTTTGGCGTTTTTCTAAGAGTGCCATAAGATACTATTTTCTAGTATACTGTCTCTTATATGACACCAAATTTTCAGGATCTCAGAACACACTATTTCTGTAGGCAGAATCTTTGGATTCCTGGGCTTTAAGAAGAGAAGTCGTAATATAATCTCTTTTTTACAGTTAAATTAATTCCAGTGACTCTTTAAACCCTACTATACTGCCTGAAGTGCCAGATCCCTGGGGAAGAGGGCAAAAGTTTGAAACATTCGTTTGCTATCACCTTCCTTTGCTAGTGAGTGTCATGTTGGATTCAGACTGATAAGTTCAATAAACAAGAGTTTGAACCCCAGCCCTTCCATTTACTAACTGTACACCATGCAGATTACTTAATCCCCTAAGTCTTAGCTTCATAATTTGTAAATTCAACTAATTTTTATATCTGCTTCATAGGATTGTGAAGCAGAATTAAATTTAAAAAGACATATTGAATGGCATTTGTCAAAATGGTAGGGTAAAGGCTTCTAAGACTTTTTCCTCCACAAAAGTAATGGAAAAATGGGAAAAACTTGTCAGGGTCAATTTTTTGGAAAGGTAGAAATTAAGCAAAGGCTTACAGGAATCCAAGGAGCTCTTTAAAAAAAAACAAAAACCAAAAACCAAACAAACAAACAAAACACGTCTCAGAACAATGAGCTTTGTGGCACTTTAGGTTGCCCTACTCCCATACCCACCCATCTACCCAGCTCTGTGGTAGCCTTGAAAACTAACAGCCCACAATGGGCTGGTAGTCACTGAAGGAAACATAATAGGGTTGTAGCTCTTTCAAAGCCTCATTCCCAGAGAATTATTATTATTTGCTCTATCTGGTGATTCTATGGAAGATCCCATTTGGAAGTCTGTCTTTGTTTAATCTGATTGGGTGCTTGCCATGTGAAAAGTCCTTTATCTGGGGGGCATTTGTCAAAAACATATAGAGGCAACTGATTAAAATCATGACTGCCTGAAGAGTTGAATAAAGTTGGGGCAAACAATAGGCTAACTGAAAATGGTTAAAAGGAAAATCTAGATAATGAGATGTCTGTAAGAGCTTTCAAAAGATCTGACATATTCCTGGGAATCTGAACGCCTATATGCATGCATAGGGCTTTGTATGTGTTCAGGAAAGATCGAAGAAGACTCTAAATAATTTCTAATCTCAGACTGACCTTGAGGTTCTGTTCAAGTAGAAAGTGAAAACTAAGGCAGAATTGTCAACTGCGGGCTGAGTGCTGAAAGCATGCTGAACATGTACACAGAGTTACCTTTCTCTAAGAAAATCTGTCTAATTGTTAGCTTATCACTAGGCTACCTGAGCAGAGACTTCAGTATTCATATACAATAAACAATAGAGTCTTTACAGAATTAGTTCAGAAAACTCATTTAAATAAACAATAACAAACACTAAGCAGGTGAAAGAATATGATTTCCAGAGTTGTTGCATTATATTACTTACAATGTTTGCTTTTCAACCAAAAACTATGAGGCATGCAAAGAAATCAGAGTATGGTCCATTCATAGGAAAAAGGGAATCAATATATATAAATTGTCTCTCAAAAAAGGAAAAAAAAAAAAGCCCAGATATTGCACTCATTAAACAATAACTTTTTTTCTTTTCTTTCTTTCTTCCTTTCTTTTTCTTTTTTTTCTTTTTCTTTCTTTTTTTTTTTTTTTTTTTTTTTTGAGATAGGGTCTTGCTCTGTCACCCAGGCTGGAATGCAGTGGCATGATCATAGCTCAGTTCAGCCTTACCTCCTGGGTTCAGTTGATCCTCCCACCTCAGTCCCCCAAGTAGCTGGAACTACAGATGCATGCCACCATGCTGAGCTAATTTTTAAACTTTTTACAGAGATGGTGTCTTGTCATGTTGCCCAGGCTGGTCTCCAACTCCCATGCTCAAGCAATCCTACCTCCCACCTTAGCCTCCTGAAATGCTGGGATTACAGTCATGAGTCACCATGCCTGACCTTAGACCTTGAATCAGCTATTTCAAATACACTTAAGAAAGAAAGCCACATCTAAATAACTAAAGAAAAGTATGAAAACAATGTCTTAACAAATAGTATCAGTAAAGAAAAATTATAGTAAAAATACAATATAAATTCTAGAGTTGAAAAACACAATAACCAAAATGAAAATTTACTAAAGGGCTCAATGGCTGATTTGAGCAGGTGAAAGAAAGAATTGGGAAATTTGAACACAGATCAACTGAGATTATCCAGTCTGAAGAACAGAAAGAAAAAATAATAATAATTAAAAAAAGCAAAGTGTCAGAAGCCTGAGGGATACTATCTAGTATACCAACAAATACATAATGGGAATCCCAGAAAGAGAGGAAGCAGAAGAAATATTTAAAGAAATAATAGTCAAAATCTTCTCAATTTGGATGACAAATATTAATCTATACATCCAAGTGGCTTAGCAGACTCCTGCAGGATAAACTCAGCAATCCACATCAAGCCCAAGACACCATAATCAAATTGTAGAAAGCCCAAGACAATGAGAGAATCGTAAAAGCCACAAGAGAGATATGACTTGTCATATACAAAGAATTATCGATAAGATTAATAATAATAGATTTCTTGTCAGAAACTTTAGAGGTCAGAAGACAGTGGGATGATGTATTGAAAGTGCTGAAAGAAAAGAAATGTCAACTAAGAATTCTATATCCAGCAAAACTTTCAAAATTGAAGGAGAAGTAAAGACATTCAAAGATAAAATCTAGTACAATTCATCTCTAGAAGACATACTTTACAGGGGCAGTCCTTCAGGCTAAAATAAAATAACATTAGACAGTAACTTTTATCCACATGAAGAAATAAAGTTCACTGGTAAAGATAATTACATAAGTAAATATAAAGGAAAATATAAGTGTATTTTTGTAACTCTGTTTTTCTTCTATATGACTTAAAAAAACAACTCCATCAAACATAGCTAAACATTTATATTTACAGATACATAATATATAAACATAAAATTTACACAACAGTAAATGCATAGAGGAGTAGTGCAATAGCTATATAAGAGCAAAGTTTTTATATAACATTGAAATAAGTTGCTATTAACCAAAACCAGACTGTTATCAATTAAGATGCTAATTGTAAATCCCGGGGCAACTACTAAGAAAATAACTTAAAAAAATAGTAAAAGAAACAACAAAGGAATTTAAAAGATGAATAAGGAAATATATTTTTAACACACAAAAAAAGACAACTGAGGAATGGAATAATGAAAAAAGGCATATAGAAAGAAAATAGCAAAATTTCAGACATAAATCTTATCAAAAAATACATTGAATATACATTAGTTTACAGCTACAATGTAAATGAGCTTTAATTAGGAGTAAATGAGAAGGATAGCTATTAAATAAGTTCAGCAACATTGCAATGATACAATATTAATACACAAAAATCAACTGTATTTCTATTCACTGACAACAGTCTGAAAATAAAATTAAGAAAACAATTTTATTTACAGTAGCATAAAAAAAATACTTAGGCATACATTTAACATAAGAGGAACAAGTCTTGTATGCTGAAAACTATTAAACATTGTTAAAAGAAGTTAAAGATCTAAATAGATGGAAATATATGTTCATGTTTTGGAAAAGTTAATATTTTAAAGATAGCAATAGCACATCAATTGATCAATCAGTTCAGTACAATCATTAAAATCTCAGCCACTTTGCAAAAATTGACAAGCTGATCTAAAATTCATGTGGATATGCAAATAACCCAGAATAGTCAAAACTATCTTGAAAAAGAAGAACAAAGTTGGAGGATTCACATTTCCTAATTTCAAAACTAACTACAAATCAACAGTTACTGAGATCACATGGTACCAGTTTAAGGATAGACATGCAGAACAGTGGAATGAAACTTCAAATACAGAAATCAATCCTCACATTCAGGGTCAATTGATTTTTGACATGGATAACAAAACGATTTAATGGGGAAATAATACTCTTTTCAATAAATGGATATGTCCTGAGATATCGTTCATATACAAGAGAATAAATACGGATTTCTACCTTACACTATACACAAAAATTACTCATAACAGATCATAGACCTAAAAGTAAGCATTAAAATACAAAACTCTTAGAAGAAAACAAAGGTATAAATCTTTTTGACCATAAATTAGGCAATGGTTCCTCATATATGACACTTAAAACACAAGTAACAAAAGCAAACAATAGCTAAATTGGACCTCATCAAAATTTAAAACTTTTGTACAGATGCTTCTTGACTTATAATGAGATTATATCCCGATAAGACTGTCATAAATTGAATACATCTTAAATCAAAAATGTCTTTAATGCTCCAATAAACCCATTGTAAAATTGAAAAATTGTAAGTTGAACCATCATATGTTCAGATTCTCCTTAACTCACAATGGGATTACATCTTGATAAATCCACTGTAAAGTAAAAAATAATTATAATCAAACCATCATAAGTCAGAGATCATCTGTACTTCAAAGGAAACTATCAATAATTTTAAGACAGCTCTCAGAACTGGAGAAAATATTTGCAAATCCTGAATCTGATAATTGCCTACTATTCATAATATTTAAAAAGCTTTTGCAACTCAACATAAAAAGGCTAAAATTAGGCAAAGAATCTGCATAGATGTTTCTCCAAAGAATGTATACAAATCAGCCAGGTGCAGTGGCTCATACCTGTAGTCCCAGCATTTTCGGAGGTTAGGTGGGCAGATCACTTGAGCTTAAGAGCTGAAGACCAGCCTGGGCAAGGTGGCAAAACCCCATCTCTACAAAAAACACAAAAATTAACACTGGGTGTGGTCACGCATTTCTGTAGTCACAGCTATTTGGGAGGCTAAAGTGGGAGGATCACTTGAGCTTGGAAGGTCAAGGTTGCAGTGAGCCATTGATTGTACCACTGCACCCCAGTCCAGGCAACACGGTGAGATCCTGTCTCCAACAACAACAAAAAAGAATATATACAAGTTGCCAATAAGCACATAAAAATATATTCAATATCACTAGCCACTGGGGAAGTGGAAATCAAAACCAAAAAATGTGATCAAAACCAAATCACAGTAAAATATCAAAAATGAGATACCGCCTCGATCCCACTAGGATGACTATGATCAAAAAGACAATAGCAAGTGTTATTGAGGATACAGAGAAATTGGAACTCTCACACATTGATGGTGGGAATGTTAAATGGTGTAGCATTGGAAAACAATTTGGCAGTCCTCAAAAAAATTAAACATAGCATTACTGCATGACACAGCAATTTCACTCCTAGATTTATACCCAAGAGAACTGAAAACATGTCCACACAAAAACTGGTACACTAATGTTCATAGTAGCATTATTTATAATAGTCAAAAATGGAAATAATGCAAAAAGCCATCAACTGATGAGTAGATTAGCAAAATTTGGCATATCCACACAATGGAATATTATTCAGTCATAAGGAACAAAATGTTATACATGGATGAATCTTTAATTTTACTTATGCTAAGTAAAATAATTTCAGACATAAAAGGCTGCATATTGTACCATTTCATTTATATAAAATGTTCAGAAAAGGCAAATTCAGACAGTATATTAGTAGTTGCCTGGGGTAAAAAGAGAGGAAGACATGAGGGTCTGCTAATAGGTGTGTGTGTGTTTGTGTAATTATACATAAAATTGTACATGTATAACATATATAATTACATGTAATATGTGTACATAATATATGTTACATATTTATAGAGAAACTTATAATTTTAGATATTTATATTTAGAAAAAAAGACATTGGAGACAAATGTTCTAAATTTCTATCCTAATAAGCCAGAGTAAAGAGCAAATTAAATCCAATGTTTATAGAAGGAAGTAGATATTAATAATAAAACCAGAAATCAAAGAAATAGTAAATAAGTTCTAGACAAAAATTTAAAAAGCCAAAAGTTGATTGCTTGAAAAGATTATTGAAATTTATAAAACCCTAGAAAGACTGATCATAAAATAAGAAAAAACACAAATTACCAAAACCACAAATGAAAGAGGAGATATCACTACAGGTTATATAGGCATTAAAATAATAATTTGAAAAATTATTGTATACAAATAAATTTGATGATTTAGATTAAATAGACAACTTCTTAGAAATACACAAATAATAAAAAAAGACACCAGAGGAAACAGGCAATTGGGATAGCCCTATGTCTTTAAAAGACATTGAATTCATGTCTCTCAACTAAAAGCAAAATAACAATAAGAAACATCTGTTGGTCGAGAGGGTTTACCTGCTATATTCTAGCAAGTGGTTAATCTTATACAAAATTTTTGGGAAAAAAGAGAAATAAGGATTTTGTTTATTTTTGGGAAAATAGAGAAAGACTATAGGAATATTTTCTACCATGTTTTGTAAGGCAAGCATAACCCTGATATTAAAGCCTTACAAGAGTATTATAAAGAAAGAAAATTAAAGATTATGTCATAAATATGGACAGAAAAATAGCACATATTAGCAAATAGAATCCAACAATATATAAAATGAGGAATATATAATAAAGCAGGGTTTATTACAGGAATGGAACATTGATTTAACATTTGAAAAAAATCTGTGTAGTTAGCCACAGTTACAGAAATAAAGAGAAGAAACCGTAATCATCTCAATAAATGTATAAGAAGCATTTGATTTGAATTTAGCAATTTAGTCAGACTTTCCTCACCTAAGGTTATATTCTTCCAGAGAGTCTTCAGTCTTCATTCTTTTTGGGGTATCTGGAATAAGGGATTTTGTTATGACTTAGAGACTCTCACGTAGTAAGAATGGTGTTCCACATGACCACAGATCCACTTCCTCCAAAATAAGTCAATTACTTTAATTTCTTTGTCTGTTCACTCAACAAATACATGAGCGGATAAATCCTATGAAGAAAATAAAAGAGTGATGAGCGGAGTTAATAACAGGAGAAGGTGTTATTTTGAGAGCAACAGGAATTCACTGAAGACTTCCTTAGGCAGAATGTATGATGTGATTTGTATTTTTAAATGTTTACTGTGACCACTGGTGGAGAATAAATTGAAGGTGGTGTCAGGGTGGGTGGCATACAATGTAGCAGCAGGAAGACCACTTTGGAGGCTTATTTGGTTGTCCAAGCAAGAGGAGATGGTGACTTGAATTAGAATTGTGCCAGTGAAATACAAAAAGGGTGGGCTGATCCAAGATTTAGTTTCTAAGAAATACTAGATACTGGTGATAAATTGGAGTGGATTAGAAAATAAATGGAGAAATCAATGATTTTGGTTGCTCTTGAGCATTTCAGACACTCATAATGCCATTTGCTGTGATTGGGATGACTGAAGGAGCCACTTGGTAGCAGGAGGGGGCCATGCATTTTAATTTTTTAGGACATGTTACTTTTTAAATGTCTGAGATATCCAAGTTGACATACCTAGCAGGTAGTTTTTACAAATGTCTAAAATCAGAGACAGAATTTTTGTAGTCACCATAACTTAGATGGTACTTAAAGAATTTAAAATGGATGTGATCATCATGGAGGAGATTGATAGAGGACAAAAGAAAACCCTGGACCAAATGATGCTAACATTTAGAGTGTCAAGTAGAGGAAGCCAGTGAAGTTGAAGAAAACTAGGAAAATACAGAGAAATGGAAGTTAAGAGACATGTTCAAAAAAAGGCCTAGTCAACTAAGATAAATACTTCTGAGATGTTTCACTCTTCATGATCCAAAGTTTCACAAGATTGCAAAATATAGTGGTATTTAGCAAATCATGAGTGTGAAGAACCTAATATATATTGAATGTCCACTGTGTGCTTTGTATAAATCATTCTTATAGTAATTGCAAAGGAAGTAGTTGGAGAATGAGAAACAGATTCCAAGAAGCTATGTAATTTGCTTAGGATCTTACTCTGCTAAGTTTCAGAGAATTCCAACCAAATCCTGTCTATCAAGCTAATCCTTTTTTTTAAAAACAAAGCATACCACCCTTCTAAATTGTATTTTACAGTGTACTACTGTCCATTGATTGGTCAATTGTTTCTAGAGAAGCAAATACAGGGATAGCTTTTAACATGCAAAAGAGTTCATCATTTTAATTACAAATTAATGCATATTAGTCACAGAGAAATGCAAATTATAATCACATTGTAATACCACTACACGTTAACTAGAAGAGCTAAAATGAAAACAATAGAGAAGATCAAGTGTTGATAGAGATATAGAGCAACTGGAACTCTCTTAGGCTTATGTTAGAAAAGAACATTGTTATAACCACTTAAAAGAACTATTTACAGTGTATATTAAAGCTGAATGTCCACATAGATTACAGCACAGCAATTCCATTCCTACATATATAACCAACAAATATGAGTACATATATTCACAAAAATGGGTTCTATAATATTTATAACTATAGCATTTATTGTAGCCCCAAACAGAACTACACAAATCTCAATCAACATTAAAATCCGTAAATAAATTGTGGTATGTTTACCCAATATAGCAGTGAGAAATTGTGGTATGTTTATGCAATACTCTACAACAGTGAGAAAGAATAAATGATAGCTAAAGATAATAAATTGGATATATCTTATAAACACAATGTTACATAAAAGAAGCTAGGCCCAAAAAATATATACTATACGACATCATTGATTAAAAATATTAAAAACGAAGCAAAAGCATTCTACACTTTCAGAAATCATAGTAGTGACTGCTCTTGGAAGAATTAGTGTCTAGAAGGAGAAAAAAGATAAATTCTGGGGTACTGATAATTCTGTTTCTTGACCTGAGTGCTGGTTACATAGATTTGATTAATTTCTGAAAATGCATCATGCTGTATACACACATGTGTGCTTTTCTGTATATATGTTATGTATAAATACTTCATTCAAAACCTTTAAAAATAAAAAAGGCAAAGAAAATACGTATTCCCCCGAAGCTGTTAACCCAAAATTATTATGGTCAATATTTTAGACTATGCTGTTTTATTCAATATTTATATGTATTTGAATACATATATTATTTCAACAAAAATGTATTGCACTATATTGTCCACTTCATCTGATTCTTTCTTAGCAATATACTATGACTATCTTCCCATATCAGTATACAATGCTGTATTACTTATCATTGGAACAATTCAATCTTGTGAATATAATTTACATAACTAAACCCCTATTGTTGGGCTTGAAGGTTGGCTCTAATTTGACCTTTTCTGTGAATTGTTGTAACATGAATCACGGTACTCATCTCTACTTTTTTTAAACCTAGGAGTAGAATTGCTGATCAGGAAAAATGCAACTGTAAGCTTTTAGAAATCATCCTCCAAAAATAAAATTGTTCCAAAACTGTATTCCCATCAAATTTGATGGAAGGACCCATTACCCTTGCCACGATCCGAGATTATGATTCTTGTTCATATTTTCCATTTGACTGGGACAAATACATTATATCTTTATTTATTTTGTGTTTTTTTATTACTGCAAAAGTTAAACATTGTTTTCATGTGTCTCGGCCGTTTATATTTCTTCTTTTGTGAATTAGATGTTCATACGTTTTATACACATTTAGAATAGCAGCCCTTTGTCCATTTTATATTTCAGGTATGATTTCCCAGTTTGTTGTTTGCTTGTTGGTTTCTTCATACCATTTTGAGGATACAAGTCAAATCTATCACAATTTTCCTGTAAATCATTTATTTAACTATATTTTCTTAAGTGTTTTTTTTTTTCATTCAAATTGTTATGTCTAGAATTTAACTTGGTATGTAAAATAAGATTCTTTTTATTTCTCATTAACCATTTTTCTTCATTTATTGAATAATACCTTCTAGGATGAATGTAGTATAAAAAGCATTTGCTTTTTTCAAGGGCCAAGGAATAGAAGTTTTAATACAAGATTTTAGCAAATCCTAAAATTCAAAGAAGTGGGTCTCTAGGAGGATTTAATATTTTATTCAACATACTTGAAACAAAATTTTGCTTATCAGTATTCTAAGTTGCTTGCACACTTCTTAGTCCCTTTAAAGTCTTTATCTGTTCAGAAGATAATGTTAACATTGTCTTCCAAGATATGCATCAAACTGTGTTTCAGCTGATCCTTCCTGTTTGAGGAATAGTAAATGATTGACAACATTGGTTGGATCTGAGTGTAGCTAAATTTGAACATGCCAATAGCAAATATAAGAAGTCCTATTGTTCCTTTCCTTCCCAAGTGGAATATCAGCCATGTGCCAAGTATGATGCTGGATGCTGGGAATACAGTGCTAAAGAAGGTGTATTTCATCCTGCCCTCCCTGAGTTTGCACTTAGATAGGCATACTGGTATAGTGATTGAGTTTTATTTGTAGCTATTGTTATTATGTGAGATCAGGTATATGATGTCCATATATATATACATATACCTATGAAGTACTTAGAACAAAGTATACAAACTGAATTCATAACGAATTACTTTGTAACATAATTAATATGTTGCCCATCAAACATGCACTGGACTTAGGAATATATTTGTTTGAGTGTAGCCTTAAAAGTGATTATTATATGCACAGCTTTTTAATTTGTTGCTTATGAACCATGGTCACCAGGCGTTTCTTCATATCAGTCAATATAACCACTGTTCTAGGCTTGGCTTCTTTATTGTTAGGTTGGTAATGAAGAAGAGGAAGAGGAAGAAGAGGAAGAGGGAAGACCTCATACTGGATGAGCATAAAAGAAGTTTTATTAACTACTATAGGTGAAAAGTTCATCATGGTCAAACTCATGTACTCAAATAATGCCAGGAACCTATCTCTGTAGTTTTTATCCCCGTTTTCTTTGCTCTTAGCTTTTCTTTCAGAGAAAACCTCATTACATGGTAGCAAAGGTGGCTAACAGCTACTCCAGGATTGTAGCTTTCTAGTTGAGCCATCTTCCCAGGAAGTAACAGCACCTCTCTCCTGCTCGTTCTGGGAAATGCCCAGTAGTTCCCCCATCCATCTCCCCGAACTAATGACAATGGCTAGAGAAAAGAGGAATGTTACCCACGGGCGGGTCTGTGTCATATGTCCTTGACAAGGACTGAGAGCGGAAGTGATGTTGTTTCTGTTGTCAGTTTCTGTTCCCAGAATGAGGAAGATGTGTGCAAGCAAAACAGATACTCTAGAAACACCTGAATAGCTGGCTTGGACAATCTTGCTTCCCTGTCCACCAACAAAGGAGTGTGCTGCCTATGGTCAAAAATAAGAGCCCTCCTATAAAGGAATTTTAGAAAGGGACTTATTTTTAAGTGCTTCTTTTTAAAGAGGAGAGTCATGCCTTCAACTTCCTCCTTAGCTACTAACATTGGAAAACTTGTAACACTGTTTTCTTGCATTCATTTTGTTTTGCCATCTGCCATTGACTGTCACATTTCACAAGTTAAGAAACATGTTATCTCTTTGTTTATTTTGTCAGTCTTTGGTATTCTCTGGAGAGAAATTATGTATCTGTGTTTCAGTGGAATAGATTTAATCTGTTTGTTTTATCTCTAGACTCACCTAACTCCTTGTCTTTCAGTCAAAGGTTTTCTTTTTTTCTCACTTGGTGAACAGGTAAATTTATCCCAGATTCTGGAAAACACAGATTTCTAAGCACATCATGGTGATGGCTGGAAAATACAGATTCCTAAGTAAACCATCTTGAGGAGTTTCCAAAGTAGAAAGAAGTTGGTTTAAAACTTTGTCTCTTACTCCAATATTTTTTTGAAATTGCTGTCAATACAATTATTCAACAACTCTAAAGGAGCCAAGACTTTATACTTTTGACTTTTCGATCATTCCCATTATCCCTTTTCTGCGGCTCCTTTTGTTAACTCTCCCATACATCAAACATCCAGTCTTATAAATTATGTCATATATGTGTATGTTGTACCTCTGAGCTTGAGATTTGAGGCAAATCCTTAAAATGTTTGCCTTCCCTAGTAATTTGCCTGATGTTATTGGTTGCCTCCTGCTCAATAATGGGAATTTATTGGGGTATCCTGGTTATATTACAAAAGAGAAAAGCAATTGATCAGTTTGAAGCTTTACTAGATGTGTCACTGATGTGTTTTCCCTGAAAACATTTGATTTCTATCATTCAAAGTCTAAGAAATATTTAGGTGCTCTTCATTAGGCTTAAGTTATTCTTATCTTCAAGTTGCCTAATTATTTATTTGCAGTTTATACCCTATGTATTGGACGTTCTTCTCAGCCAACTACATATAAACATATTATATAGGTTTATATTATGTTCAATAGAACATCATTAGAGAAATTAGCACATAAATTTCTTATCACTAATAATTAAATACATTAGCACTTTCACTAGCTGTCTTCAAATTATCTGGCTTCCTTCCCCCTTTTTCTTGTCTTCCAAAGCGTCATTCTCCAAGCACATTCCATGGAGCACTAGTTCTGGAGTATGCTAATGAGTGTTACCAAAAAGAAGTTGGGGTTTCTCATTCAGTTATATTTGGAAAAGACTGGATGACACACATTAAGCCTTTATTACGTCAAGCACACATTGTTATCCTCCAGACAAGTGACTGTGTTTCCCACACCAATGGGAAAGTGAGGCAGGTCTGACAATCTCCTGAGACTAATAATCCACCAAATACAAATGGGAAGGTGCATTTTTGAAGCTATATAACCAATGTCAACATTCCCTTGGTTTAATATTTCCATTCTTATCTCTTCTTATTCTGGAAGGGCTAGGAGCTGCCCCTTCAGGATTCACCAAAGGACGTCATGCAGGCTATCAGTGGAGCAAACATTGAGTCCCCTGATTCATAATCTCATAGCTTTTTTACCAGGAAATTGCCTGTTTTGGCTCCTATTAAATTCTCCTGGAGTTCATCTAAAAGTACAAAATGATAAGGGCGTACACTAATGGGAAAGAATTTATGGGATATTTAAACCTCACTACTTATACAATTAAATCTAACTTAGTATATTGGAGCACTCTGGAGAAATCCAATTCTTCTTTGTTTCACCTGTAAGTCATGGTCAAATGGCGTAACAAAATCAGTTATGATGTCTGCCACAAATATGTAGTTATTAATCTCATATTATGGTAGGAGGTCCTTAGAATATTGGTATATAGTGAATTCTTAATACATTATTACTGAGAATAGGTGCTCACATGCACTGAGTTGAGACAGGTGTTGGGAAAAAAAGACAAAAATATGTAAGACATGATTCCTGTCCTCAGGGGAAGATAAGACTAACACAAACAAATGCTTGATATATAAGATAGTATATTGTTAACTGAATACAGAGTAGGCTGTTGACATTCAAAAGGGGCAAGTTCAGAGACCACTTGAATCCCCCAGTATGTACAATGTTATTACAAAATGCATGGGATGAAAACAACAACAACACTGAGTTGAAATGTGAATGCTGATGAGAAGGTTCGGCTCATTCATCAGGTAAAAGAGAGATTCATTCACAGGAGCCCTACTGATTTCCAGCTCAAAGTCTCTGCCTTGGTCAAATGGCCAGTAATTCTGAATTGGACATTTTGGAAAACTAGCAAGTGGTTAAACCAGAATGTAAAACACATGAACGCCGTTGAAAGGGGAAAATTTCCCTTGTCCCATTGCAGGGTGTGCGATGAGAGCGTGACTGGCTTCTTCAGTGCCCCACTGCTGGAACCTCTAGGGGAGCATACAGATGGCCAGGCTGTTGGGCTACAACCCCACAGCATGTCTAGGGGTGAATGTTTATAGCTCCTGAAGCCCCAGGGGGCATGTGTTACAGGGTGCTCTTTTGGTTTGCTGTCTATAAGTGGCTTGTGTTAGCTCAATTAGACCCTCTACCTTGTCGCAAGGACACAGGGCTTTTGGTATCTCGGGTTCTTGCCTTGGTGTACTGGAAGAATAGGATCACGTGTGGGCTTGGAGAATGAGTGCAAGGTTTTATTGAGTGGGAGTAGCTCTCAGCCAATAAGAGATCCAGAAGGAAGATGATCTTCCCTTGGAGTTGGACCCCTCCCCAGCCCAGGCTCTCCTCCGATGGCCTGGGCCAAACTCCACTTTGTCCCGCCTCTCAATGACCTGCCAGTGTGACAGTGCCTAGTTGGTGTGCCCTTCTGCCAGCGTGCCTCTCTCGACTACCAGCCACTTGCATCTTCTTCCGCTGATGTGTTTGTTCCTCACGATGTCCAGTCACTTGTGTGTCTGCCTGCTAGGATGTCGGGTTTTTATAGGCACAGGATGGGGGTGTGGCAGGCCAGGGTGATCTTGGGAAATGCAATATTTGGGCAGGAAATGCCTGTCCTCACCTAGGTCCATTGGGGTGGATCCCTAGCCAGGGACTATGCGCTTTTCTACCCAGCACTTCCCTTCCCTGCTTCTGTATTATTTAAAGGGACCACACTCTTCCCTTCCCAGCCACTTCCATATCACCAGCAATCCACTGCAATCATGGCAATGTGTATCTTATGCGTAAGAAATATTTTGAATAGCTTAAAATGGGAGATGGTCATTTGAGGGTAGAAGTATCTGGCTTAAATCATGAAGAACTGAAGTCAGAATGGATAATGAAATATTAGTAGAATTAGGAAATCAGAAGAAAGGTATTTCAGAATAGGATCAAAAGAAAATAGGGCAGGTCTGAGCTCTACCTTAGGCTACAGGCAGTCCTTAGGAATGCACTTATAATAATACAGTTAATCCATGTCCTCTCAAGCTGGAGCTTCTCCTTTGACCTCAGGCCAATTGTATATAGTCTTCTCCCCCATGACAGCTAATCTCCGTATCTTTGTGTCCCATTCATATTCTTCCCCTGGGTACAACACCAGCATATTAATTGTGCAGATTGCATACTGCACAGTATGTCCTATCTAAGGGAACACAGTTCACATAATAGATCTCCTAGATTGGTTAAACTATCATGGCAACTTTTCTGCAGGTGGCAGTAAAGTATCCACTCCAAGTCAATGTGTTATAGTCATTTTCTGATTTATGGAAATAAAGTGTCTTGAAAGAAGAGGTGTCATTTTCTAATTGGCACACGGGTACTGTAAGGGCAATTGACAGTCTTCAGTATGTTCTTGAATGGTCAGAAATATGGACATGTTAGGGAGGGAAAAGTAGCCTAGACTCTCCAGGCTTGTCAAAGAATATGAAGAAAAGGGAGAACAGCCCTTTGCTTTTATGGATGAGTTAAGACTATTTCCTAATTTTGTGTTTTTAGCAAAAAGGCTAAGAAGGTCAAGCAGCTTGTGTAATCATCTGTGCATAAACTTCTATTTTTATATCACAGATAAATATCATGTATTATCTGATCCACTAACATTTTCTGTTGTATAAATTGTATCCAAATGTGTATCTTTTTCTTTTAAATTTAGTACAACTTTGGAATTCCTCTATTCTTTGCTTAGAAGGTATGAAACTTCATAGTGAGACTGGCTTGTAAAGATCAGCCATATTTTGTTGCTTGCACACCTTTAAATGAGATGTTACTGGTTACCCTTAACTTATGCTGGTCAACTGTGTTCAGCATGGTACACAGATGCATTACATGTCCACTGAGCAGGGTCTAGGTCAGTTTTTCAAATGATTTACTCAATGACCAATCTGACCAGTTATCAAGTCACTAAAAACTGCCAGTCAAATACCTTAACCCAGGTTTATGAGAGCCACAGGCGTTTGGCAAAGCCAGTCAAAGTCAATGTAGTCTATGTTGTCCTGTTCGTTGGGGCCTCTGAATTTTCAGAAGAAAATTCCTTTTCTATTCTAAATTAAAGGCAGGGTGTTTGTTGTTAGTCTAGGTTTTATAAATATTAGGATGGGGTTCTCCTCCAAAACTTCTTTTGTGTGTAGTTTACTGAGTTCCCATCATCTCTTAGTTTGATAATTTGTCAAGGTAGCTTGATTAAATGTATATTTTGTGAAGTATCCATACTTCAAAAGTCTCAACTATTCATGTACAAAAGGATACATATGCCTTTTATGTGCAGATCTATGCTAATTTGCATCTATTTTTTAAATTTTCATGGCCTTGATTTCCAAATGGTGAGTGTATATGCATGCCAATTTCACCCATCTAGGACTTTCCCTAATTGTTGAAGCTAAAACTTTGAAAAAGCAAATCCTCAAAGACTGTAGAAATCATCTCATGCAATGTGAATTCTGTAAACCTTATAATTTGGCAAATTGGTTATTCCAAATTGCTCATTTAGCAAATTGGGTTTTTTCCCATGAAGAATTTCCCAGAGATTTTTCCAGCCTCTGTATCTCTATCCTAGAACACACATCCTAGTGCCTTCATATGAAAACAAGGCCCTTCCTGGTAAGAGCACTGCAATGTGATACTGGAGGGGACAGCCACAACATGGGTCACTCCGTGTTTACTCTGTGGCTCACCACTCATGTGCCCAATGGTCCCTGACACAATTCTAGTTCCTTTCCTGTGCTTTCCTTGTGTCCTTCCTAGCACCAGCTCCTTCCCAGGTGTTTCTCAGTTCTTGAAAGTTTGAGGGATCCCTGCAGCAAGTTGCAGCTCCTTTAATTCACTTCATAATGAAACAGCTTGTTATGGTGCTTTGTGTCCATTACAATCTTTTATTGCTGGGTGTGCAAGGGCTGAGTTTTCTTTTGACTTCTTTGTCTACATGGGAGTTTGTAACTGTAACAAAGTAACAAAGGAGTCCCAGTAAGCTTGTCTCCACACCAGCTGAAGAATTAATGTGCAATAAAGCCTCTGATGTCTGGTGCTACTGGAGTCATGCTCACTAATCTAGGATTCTGGCTATTTCAGAGTCACCGTAACTATTACCTGTGGATTATCACTCTTCCAAGGCATAAAGAGACAACATGTAATTTCTAGTAAAATTAGGTTTCATAATCGCCCCTTTTATAGTCCAGAACACGCTTCAAGAATTTATGAGACTTCAAAGTCCTTTTTGCCTCCATCAATTTTGAGTTGACCATAGATGTACAGAAATTGTTAAGAGAGAGTTTTAACTAGTAAGATATTGAGTGATAGAGATTTGCAATACACAGCTTTTCTAAAGGTATCTGATTCTTTAAAATCGCTGGTCTATTTTGTTTGGGAGAAGGACAATGATTAAGGTAGAAATGGAGTGAAAAGGTAGATTTTCTGATTTTTTGCAAGAGTATAAACATGATTACAGTTTCAGGGCCTTTGCTTTGCCTTATTGGGTCACATTCATAAAGGTAGTTATTTTACCTGATACATTTGAAGGTACTCCTATCTTCTGAAGGTAAAAAATTGCAGTCATCTTTCTGGAAGAAGAGTACATGTTTAAGGAAATTCCTGAGATCCTCTGGAAGAAGCCCACACTGGGTAGTTCTTAAAAATTAGATCTTAGCTGGCTTGACTCTTTCTAGAAACTGCACTTTCTCAACCATTGACAGAAACCTGGAGACCCTTTCCCCACCCTTTGGGTGTAACTCCAGCAAAGCTCACTGTGCCTGGGTCTCTCAATGGGCAATCTAGGTTATGTTGCTGTCAGAAATGGCTCGCAGGAAGTGGGGGGCGTGATTAGCTTTAAATGAAGTTCTAAGCCACTGGTACATGAAATGAAACTATTTTTTTCTCTCTCTCTCTCTCCTTCCCCTTCCTTTAACCTGAGTTGCTGATGTAAGTGACTAATTTACTTTCCCCTAGAAAACAAAGCAAAATAAAACAGAGAAAGGCGAAAAAGATCCTTTTGTGAAGTGTAGTGCTTCTGCTCCTGATGAAAGGGAGTCATTTGCTGCTTTCATGGTGTCAGTATTAATTTCCAAGCAGTCAAAGCCACCGCTAATTTATTTACAGAACAATCTCCTTGCCCAGGAGCTAGGCTGGTGAGGCAGTGGTTTCCAGCCTCCAGCTTTGTTTGTTGACAGGCTGATTTCCCACAAGGCCGTTTCCACCTGTGTTTCTGTTGTTTTTAGTGTGTGTCTCCCTTTCTTCTCCCCACCGCCACCGCCTCCGCCTCCCCAATGGCTGTTGAAGGCCCTTCTCATCTCCGGTCTCTCTCATCCACTTCCTCCCTCCTGCCCCAAGGACTCCTGGCAGGCCTTTGCAGTCACGCTGCACTTAGAGTCTCTGCTGGTAAAGTCCCAGGGGGCACTGCATTTCTTTCTTTCTTTTTCCCCCCCCTTTTTTTGTTTCAAGGACAAGATTCAAAAGAGCCTGCTCCACACAGGTTGTAAGGTGCACCTTCAGATGTGCCTTCAAATAGGGGCTGAGCAATTTGAATATTTGTGCTCCTGGAAATCAGTCTGTAAAATCGTCCCCCAACGCCGATTAAATTCTGCAAAATTGCTCAGCTTTGAGGGCTTCATGGTGGGGTCCAATTTGGGGCCCTGGCACCTCGTTGCCAAAGCACTCATCCCCAAAGACACCTATAATGGAAATGGACGGAGTGGCTGATTTAGCCCTAGCTCCTTGCATATCAAAGGCAGGAAGGCGGGAGGGAAGCATCCGCAGAGCAGTCGGGATGCACCCGGCGTGCCAGGTAATATATTGAGATGTTTGTTTAAAGCACACTGCTCGGTATGCACATGTGCCTGTCTCTCTGCTATTTTATACATTATCTGCAGGGCGGCAGGTACAAGAACAAGGCATGTTTTGAAGTCAGTGGCAGTGCCACATGGGCATGGAGTGGGAAATAGGCATTATATAGCCTTTTTTCATATTACTTATTTGCTATCTCCATAAGGAATACTGTGAGACCAGAAAAGAGGTCACTGCAGTGACATAACCCGCACCAAATCTTGCCACATTGGACCTAGGATGTATTTACTGATTTAAAAAATACCAGAGGTATAATCTTGTCCAGAAAATGTGCCTCGACCCTAACTCCTCAACCACTTTGTAGTATGCACAAATTGTTTTTCTGCATGTTCTTTTACAAATGTTGTCTGTCTGGATTCAGAGATTTTTTATCAGTGTGTTTGTGTTTAAAGGGGCTGTGTTTAAAATACCCCCTCATCTCTAAAGGAAGGCGAAGGGGGGAAAAAAAAGCAGAGAGCTTTGTCCATTTGGAATTGGAGGGTAATCTGGAAAATTACAAAGAACCACAAGCCTAGCAAAGAGAATTTTGTTCTTTTCAGTGGTTAAAAAGAAGTGTAAAAAGGTTAAGACATGGCCTGTGGTTTCTGTCCCTCAGTAATGATACGATTAAACTGAAATAGGTTAACTTGGTTAACAGAATCCACTTTACCTTTCCTCCCATCCACAGATTCCTACATCTTCTCTCTTCTCCCAGTCTCTGAGGTTTGCTTACCAGGGATGTGGGACTCCTAGAGTCTAAGGGTTCAGTCATTTTTTAGTTCTTTTTCCTGAACTCTGTCACCAAAAACTCTTCTCTTTATTTTGAAAGTGGAAACAATGTCATTTCATTGCCTGCATGTGTAACTCCAAGCTGCCTGAAACAATTCTGCTCAAACTTCCTACCAACTCACCTTTGGGCTGAGACAAAATAGAGAAAGTTTAGGCCCCAGAGGACAATTTTTCAGCGAAGTTGGGAGCAGGTAGAGGCAAAGCCGAGTGATGAAACTCATCTGACACTTGTCATCTGCCCTCTTTGCATCTCCGGCCTCATTCTTCCCTGTCTCCTGGGGATGCCTTCCTTTCCTTTCTTTGTAATGTTAGCAGTCCCCCATTCCTTTCCCCTAGCCTACTTGTCCTCCGGGATGAAGAAAAGGCTTTAAACCTATAAACTGTATACATTTTCTCCAAAATCAACTTGAAACTCAGTCTAAATTGGATGGAGATGATTTGCCTATGGAAGGAGCAGCTGTGCACCCACACACTGATAGAGACGCCCCTGCTCTCAGAGGGGTTATGATTATGTGGGCTAAAAAGCTTAGATGTCTGAAGACTGGAGTTTCTTGTGTATATTTCTATGAAGACTGTTCCCCTACAGAACCATGAGGATGTGGAATGAGGCTGTTTTTCATTCCCCAACCAGTGGCTAATGCAGCTCAGAGACTGTATTTGGGAGCTAAGCCTGCATGTAGCGAATCGTCAGAAGCCCTACGGAAATGGGCAAAGCAGGTGCAGCTTTAAGACCACATTCTCAGAGGTGCGAGAAGCTGAGCTTTCCCTTTCTCTAAGCTCAGTTTTGGTTTCAAGACTGATCCCCACTGTTGAGGCAGAAACCTAATGTCTGTCAAAAGAAGTTGTTGTTTTTTTTTTTTTCCCCAGTTCCTTTTCCCCAAGGGTGAACTTTAATTCCAGACAATCCACATGGTTCCCAGACCTTTGGAAGATCAGCTCTCTGATCCTCCAGACAACCTTTCCTGAGCTGGATGTAGCTTGGCCATCCTTAGTTGCAATCCATGCTGGCTGCTGCTGAGACATTTCTGATTCCATCTTATCCCTCCAGCCCTGGCAATTGACTTGTCTGCTTCTGCACCACCTGTGGGCAGGAGTGCTATTCTGTCACCAGGTTTCTCCCTTGGATATGGATCTCCCGGCTGTCTGTATGCATGATCTTCCCTCATTCCCTGCTGACCTTGGGGCACTCTGAGGCTCTGCCCCAGGAAGCAGAGAACAGAGCCCTCATCTGAGACCCTTGGTGTTCCTGCCTCACCACCTCTTCTCCACCTCTCTCCTCCTTGAGTCCAGAAGATCTGACTTCCATAGGAAGCCCAACTCTTCCTAAGCCTCCTTGTTGTAGTCCTGATTCCTTTCCCAAACATTTTGTTATTGCCCGCAATCCTCTTTTTCCCCTCAAGGGCACACAAGCCTGAAAGGAACTCCTTTTTTCTCAACTTTGCATCCTCTTGCAGCCATTTTTAAAATATGTGGCACAGAGCACTGTGGGAAACGTTTTGCAGAAGAGAAAATCTGGAAGAAAAAGCATGCACAGATACCATTGAACCAACTATCCATGCTTTTTTGGATTAGCTGCAAAATCCCAGCTTACTTAACCTGTCTTTTGCCCAGAGACTGTTGAAATAACTTTTCTATAGCAGCCAATGAGAACAGTGTACATAGTTAATGCTGGCAATTAGTATTTTTTTACTAAGAAATTCCTTTTAACAGTTTTTTAGATCATGTACACAGGCAGTTGTAGTCTGTGAATTAGCACTGTGATTAAAAACACGAGCTTTGGAATCAGACCCAGTTCTGCTCTCACCTAACAGCTTAGTGGCCTTAGACAAATTAAAGAACTTCTCTAAGCTTCCGGGCCCCTCATGTGTGAACTGCTTTAGTGCTGTTAGAAAGTGTAGATGAACGAATGTGTGCAAAACACCTAGCACCTAGTAAATATTGTGTTTCCTTTACTTGTCTCTTTGACGTTAGCATTCAGCTTGTATTTCCATGAACTGCCACTAGCACATGTTTCTTCTTATGAGAAGAAGTCTGTAACATTACTGCTCAGAAAATGAAGTGGAATGGTCTGAAGTGATAGTTTATAGCCAAAATTAAAAGGTGGCAGAGAGAGAAATTCTTCTGGTCATCTCACTGGAGGAGCAGAACAATTGAGAGGAGAAACAGTAGATACATTTTAAGTTAATTTTTCTTTTTCTTTCTTTTCTTTCTTTCTTTCTTTCTTTTTTTTTTTTTGAGATGGAGTCTCGCTGTGTCGCCAGGCTGGAGTGCAGTGGCATCATCTCAGCTCACTGCAACCTCCACCTCCCAGGTTCAAGAGATTCTCTTGCCTCAGCCTCCTGAGTAGCTGGGACTTACAGGCACACACCACCACACCCAGCTAATTTTTGTATTTTTAGTAGAGAAGGGGTTTTACCATGTTGGCCAGGATGGTCTCGATCTCTTGACCTCGTGATCTGCCTGCCTTGGCCTCCCAAAGTGATGGGATTACAGCCACTGCATCCTACCTTTTAAGTTAATTTTTCTATAACTTATATCCAATATATTTTTAAAATTTAAGACAGTTCCCAGTATAGCATATTAATAGGTGTAAGAAGATAAATAAGATAAAGTTTGGAATTATGAGAATTGACACTGAAGAGGAGATGCTGTTTGCTCAAATTTTGTGGTTAAACTTCAGACTTTCTCCTGAGCTCCCTAGAGGCCAAAGTAAAAAGGAAAACATAATGTGTAGTTTGTATTATTGAAAGGGAGAGGCACATCAAAGAAGGTCAGAATGATATCAGGGAAATGAGAACTTCTTCCTCTTCTTCTTGACCTTGTTATTATGTTGTCAATCTGTGGACTGGAGAGACTAAGAGAAATCAGATAGGAAGTGGCATAGAAGACAGACTAGAGAATTAAGTTTCTCTCTCTAAATGAACAAAGACTCACTCAGAAAAACTCTCCCTAGATCACTTAAAAGGAACAGAAAAGAAAAGGAAGTTGCCGGCTTGACAGAGCCTCAGAATATCCCCTGAAAGCTCTGGAGGCCCTATCTGGCATCACGACCTCCATAGCAGCCCTTGCCACTGCCTTTGCATTAGAGGTGCAGCCTCTGGGAAAACCCTGCCAATCACCTTGTAGTACCAGCCAGTCCTGGGAAATTAAATTATAGCTCTTGATCCACCTGGGCAAGTGGTAAGTCTCAATTCCTCTGTGTAATGTAATAATCACAGTCCCTGCTCTTCTCTACTCCCAGAGTAGGTGTTCACACATAGGATCCAGAAACTTAGAGAAGTCTAATTTGCATAAGGCCACTGAGCTGTCAGGTGAGAACAGAATTGTGTCTGATTCCAAAACTCATGTTTTTTGTTGTTGTTGTTTGTTTGTTTTTTGAGACAAGATCTCACTCTGTCACCCAGGCTGGAG
This sequence comes from Papio anubis, assembly GCF_008728515.1. NCBI lineage: Eukaryota > Metazoa > Chordata > Mammalia > Primates > Cercopithecidae > Papio > Papio anubis. Next base: position 151,349,066 of record NC_044980.1, read on the forward strand.
TGCAGTGGTGCAATCTTGGCTCACTGCAACCTCCATCTCCCAGGTTCAAGTGATTCTCCTGCCTCAGCCTCCCATGTAGCTGAGATTACAGGCATTCACCACCACACTTGTCTAATTTTTTTTTCTTTTGTATTTTTAGTAGAGATGGGGTCTCACAATATTGGCCAGGCTGGTCTTGAACTCCTGGCCTCAAGTGATCCACCCATCTCGGCCTCTCAGAGTGCTGGGATTACAGGCGTGAGCTACCGTGCCCAGTCCAAAGCTCATGTTTTCAATCACAGTGCTAATTTACAGAGTATAACTGGTCATGTAAATGATCTAACAGACTGTTAAAAGGCACTGTTTAGTATGAAAGCACTAATCTTCAGCGTCACTATTCCCCCAAATACTTCCTAAATATCTGTGTCATACCAGGCACTGTATTATGCACTGAGGATATAACTGTGAACAGTATAAACATTGTTTCTACCTTTATCATTACCTGAGTTCTAGCGGGAAGTACAAGTAAACAAGTAAATGGAAAAATAAAATTATCAGAGCTAGAGATAAGTACTAGAAGAAAGAAACACAGGTCTTAGGGTAGAGAATATCAGGATCAGGAAAGGATTCGTGTTTGGGAGATTCAGGAATTGTTCATTTGAGAAACTGACATGTGAGCCAAGACCTGAAGGAGAAGTTACCAGACATACAAAGAAAAAGAATAGACCCTTCTGGACAGAGGAAAGAGCATGTGCAAAGGTCCTGAAGTGGGAAAGATCAGGGCATACAGAGGGGACATGAGTAGGTGGGAGAGCGGTATAAGACGTGCTTGGAAAGATAAGCAGGGCTCTTATCATTGAAGGCTTTGTGGCTATGAGGAATGGCAGGTGCTTCATTCTAAGCGTGATGGGAAGCTATTGAAGGAGATGGAGCATTACATAATCTTATTTGTGATTTAGGAAGACCACACTTACTGATAATGGAGAACAGAACAAGAGATGCAAAGAGGCAGTTAGCAAATGCGTCACCATTTGTGTTTGCTGAGATGGAGGTATTTCCCAGCTTCCAAATTCCTGCAGGACATCTCATTTCATCAGATGGGGAGAATACTAAAAAGAAGGAGTCTAGGTTTGACTGTTTGCTGGTTGTTTTCTCCTAATCCCTCCAGGAAATTCCATACATATATTACTGGGTGAACCATGAAGTTGACCTCACAAATGAGGAATTACATGAGCTTTCTTAAGATGACATATGCTAATATTTCTTTGCTGTTATTGTAGGAGTACCCCTCAATGAGAAGAGGACATTTGCCTTTTTATTCCACTTCTCAACTTTAAAAATTGCCTTTGCCGATCTTTATTTGCACTGACCCAGAAACTAGAGAAGTACAGAGAGAGAGAAACAGTCAACTCTTGTGCTGGGAATGGGGGTGCTGAGACTTGTGCAAGCTCTGCTCTTGCTGCGTGATGTTAGGCAAGATGCTTCCCCTCCCTGAGTCTGCCTTTTCATCGTGTACGTGAGGGCATTCGAAAATAATCTCTAAGCTTATACCTTTATCTCCTAAGAGTCTGTAACTCTTTAGTGTTGGGTTAGAGCAATGCAGAAGAGGTCAATCATTAGCTGCTGATTTTTCCGAGTGGCAGCCTGGTAGGAAATAGTATTGTGATCCTTTTACTACGTTTTGTGGTTCCTTTACCTGTAAATGCATTTTTCAGTTTAACATGTTGAAAACTCCATTCAGAAGCAGGCAGTTTTCATCTGCTTCCTCTCCACCCCCAGATGGACCGAGCTAAGGTGTCAGAGGGTGATGGCACAGGCCACAGTCACTACTTGGGTTGCTGCATGGCCTGGCATTCTGAGGCTAAGCATGTCGTTGTGCTGGCTCTCCCCAACACCACATTAGAGTACAGATATCTCTTCAATATACCAATTTCCTTTCTTTTGAGTATATGCCCAGTAGGGGGATTGCTGGGATCATAGGGGAACTTAATTGTTAGATTTTGAAGAACCTCTAAACTGTTCTCCATAGTGATTGAACTAATTTACATTCCCACCATTCTGTGTGGGTTGCTGGTTTCTCCGTTCTGCTGGATACCTCCTGGATAATGTGATCAATGGCATGGATTCTCTTGCTGTTCCCACTGCCCACAAATCAAGCTCTTAATAGCCCAATAAAATCATGAGATTCAGGCTAAAAAAGTGATTGCATTGCTCAGATGCTAATGAGACACATATATCTGAAACAACTGATTAAAGACTGTGGAAAGGAGGTCTCGGCACAACATGTGGGGTGGCTAATTTACAAAGGCGAGGAGCATTCCAGATAACAGAATGTCAGCCACCTTTACTTCCAAGGAGACGTATTTAAAATAGGCTGATTTTTCTTACATATTTTCCCATGAATGATTGGGACACCAGTGCGGTGAGTAAAAGCAAGATGGCTGAGTAATTCTCCCATCAGGGTCCTTCTGTCTGCCAGGCTATAGCCAACAAATGTTCCAACTTAGCAGGTCAAATGTCTCCAATACATTTCTAGAATGTGTTGTGCAGTCGATAATAAATAAATGCTAAGATGTGTGATTACATAATAATAGCCACATTCATTCACCTGTCTATCAAAGGAGCCATATTTGAGTTTGAGTTCCCTTCCCCTGGGCCCGTGGAGTGAAGATAGAGCATTAGCTTGTCGTCTTCAACATTCCTAGCAACCCTGGGCTAAGTGCACTGGGGTGGAATGCAGTCCCTTTTGCTTAGTAATCCATTAGCTAATGGGTGTGAGCCCGTCAATTTTCTATTTATTCCTTAAACCATTAAGGTTTACCTGCTGTGTGTGAGACTACACTTGACAAAAAAGAGTGATAGTTGAAATAAAATAAATATCAAGCCTTACGAGGTCTGATGAGTATTGCTTCCACCATAGCGGGCTTCATGGAAAGGTAAAGGTGAACCAACTCTTACAAGTTGACACATGGCATTCTGGGCAAGAGGAGGCAAACAGAACTCTGCTATGTTTCAGTCCAGAGGCATTCGCCAGTGGAGGGGTGTTGTTTGAGGACTGCCATCCAAGTGCCCTCAGTATTTGTCAACGATGCCTGCCTGAGTCTCTTGGAAGCTAGTATCTTTCCTCTCTAGATAAAACTCAAACTCCTGACTGGCCTACACAAGGCTCTGCATAGTCTGGGCCTTGCGGCGTGTCTGGCTTTATCTTTCACCTCTCTTTCCCTTGCTCTACCCACACTGATCTTTTTCAGGTCCTTTGTGTGTGATATTCAATCTCCCATTAGTGTTTTTCTTGCCTAACTCATCCTCCAGATCTCAGCTTGAACTCCATTTTCTCCGGGGAAGACATCCTTGATCACCCAAGCAGGGTCAGTCTCTAACTCAATACTCTCTTGGTTTCCTGTCCTCCAAACTAGCCCTCAAAACACCTTAATATACTGTAGTTACGTAAATGTCTGATCAATGTTTGGCTGTCTCACTAGGTGGAAAGTTCCTTGAGGGCAAAATCCACCTCTGGCTTTGCTCGCTATGGTTTTCCCAGCACTTACCATAATACCTGTTGAGTGAAGAAAGGAATCAATCTTGAGAGAGCTCCATGTTGAGGACAAATGTGGAGGGACAATGAGGGCTCCTGAGAACTAAACCTTGGCATTTATTGGGTTTTATTCCTTATAGGTGAGGTTTACTGTGTCGTATTTCCATGATTATTTACAATAAATTTTATTTTGCTTGATATAGACAGTATTATCCACAGTGAAAACATTTAAGATAGGTATACTGGAAATAACACTGTAGTACTGCTCATCATAACTCAGGCAGAAAGTGTTTTCTGTCTCCTGGATTACTTGGTTACTTAGAGTTACTAAGTTACTCTGAGTTACTCAGAAATGGCTCCACTTGCTGATCTTATTCAGATATAATTAATTGGAGCACATATAGGTTTCCCAATGAGTTGTAACTATCCCAGGTCAAGATGCCCTTTACACAAATTATATCAGTGTTTTGAGGCACTATTGAAGGTAAAAATCAAACATTTTCATAATATCCCCAGTACAACCTGTGATTACAAAAATTATAGAATCCTTGAGAGGGAAATCAAAGGGCATCTATTCAGTATTAGTAGGTGCAAGAAACAGTTCCAGGTGCTCAGATATGGCAATAAATAAGAATGCTTGCAGATAAGCAAATATGCACATAAAATAATTCCAGAGAGGGAAAAGGGCTATGAAGAAAATAGAAAATGGTGACGTTAAAGAAGGCGACATGAAAGGGACTGTTTTAATTGGGTGTTCAGAGTCAATTATGTTCAGATGGTCCAAATTCTGTCCTAGAGGAAGAATCAGTATGTCAGCTATTACCACAATAATGCTGCCATACCAAAGCCATACTAAGCAAGTCACATGGCTTCCATTCACAGTATATCCATTTTCATTCCATTGGTCCAAGTAAGTCATGTGGCTAGCCTGACATCAGTGGAGTGGGGAACTACATGCTTCACCCTAATTCTGCTTCTTTGAAGTGGATCCTTACACAGTTGTTTTCCACAGGTCTTGGCTCTGCCCTCTGGGGACCCTTTCTTTATTTTACCCTTAAGTGAAATAAAATTTTAATTTAGGTACCTCAGGCTCCTATGTGATCTTTCTAGGATCCCTGTGTCCATTTGGAAGAATCGACTAGGCTCTACTTCAGTCCTTTCAGAGATCTTACCAAAGGGCGTGATGGCCATACTTTTTATTTGGAATATGCTCCTAGGCTGTATCTGAAGGGCCATGTCCTTGTTTTGGTCATTGCCCACAGACTGTATTTTCTTTAAGGATATTTCACTGGATGAAAAGTCTGGAGAGGAGAAACATTATCATTTGCAGGTGTAGTATGTCCCAGATTTTCTGAGTTCTCTATGTACTTTCTAAACTATATTCGTAAACTGGACAGCTCTCTTCATCTCTTTTATGTAGTACCTTATCAAGTGTGGCTACCTACAGCCAGTTCAGGCTTTTAATATTCTATGTCTAAGTTCAATAGGTACATGTCTTCCTTTCCAGATGAGCACAGGTACTACTTTTACTAAATGTTTCACCATTGAGTGACACAACTCACAATTTTTCTAAACTACTATTGTTTCCTCAACACTCACCACTGAGTTTGAAAACATCTTTTCAGGTTTTTCTTAACAACCATGCCTACTTCTAGGTTTCTATTTCAGTCTCAGTCAGCTATTGCCACAATCATGGCATGCAATATGTCACCTCATAGCTCAAGAATTAACAGTGTTAATTCTCCAGCTTGCGGATTTGCAGGGCAGTAGGTCTGAGGAACGGCTGATATTGCAGGCATGGCTGGGTGATTGCTCCCAGTTGAGGGGCAGCAGAGCTTAGCTCCAGGATGTCACTGTGCTCATATCTGTTTTATGTGTGGACATTTCAGATCTCAGGTTGGAGTTTCAACAGCTTCCATGGGAAAGCCCTTCTCGTGGCCGATCTCTGGAGTGTAAGAACCAGGACAGACTTCACAGTCGCATCTAAGACTTTTGTCAGTATCTTACCACCTATTCCCACAGGCTATAGCAAGTCCATGGCCAATCCCAGCATCAGTAAGATGAGATGTCCAATATCTTGCCAGTTTCTCTCACAGGACTCTTCCCAATGTGTAATTACATGCGAAGTTACTAATTTGCTTTTGGTTTTATACTGGATGATTGTGTACATCCAATGGCTCTCACACTAGCTCCTAGGTCAACAACTGGCAGATAGTAGCCACTTAACTATCTGGGTAAGTGATAAGTTATTTCATGAGATTTCTCATTCTGAATGCAAATGTTGACTCCTAGCAGTCCAACTTGTAAATGAATTCATCATACCTAAATTACACCTAATCTCATTTCACTGAAACCTGTTACATTTATATTTTTTAATTCCGAAGGGGCTTAGTAGGATCTTGCTACTAAGTGATGTTGGCGCATAGGAAATATTTCTTTTTTTTTCTCCTTCCCTGTGCCCCTACATTACCCACCTCTCATCTTTATCCTCTTCCCCAACAGCAGTGCTAAGCCTTTGCCCTGCAAATTTATTGCCTAGAATCTGCTTCCTTCAGCACATGACAATATTCAGACTGATTCTTTATTTTATTTTTATTTTTCTTTTGTCTGGAGTTCCCGAGTACCTTCCCTAGTACTATGCAATATAGAAATATAATAAAAATAAATGATTTGAAGGAGAGCTGTTGTTTTGCCTGTGCTTATGACAAGCGTCAGCCACAAACCATCTTTTGGATCCATGTGGAAAGTATTGGGCAAGTCTCCTCCCCGTGTTAAAGGAGGAGTCTGATCTGATCTTCAGGGTGGCACTGTGAATGTTAGGGATACTATACAGTTAACTTTCAAGAAGCATCAAGAATTTGCAAGAGTTTTTTTTTTTTTTTAATCAAGAAGTCCATCATAATGTTGAGTACAATATCAAAAAATATGAGACAACCTAATGTCTATTGGTTTGAGATCAGCTGAATGTGTTAGGATACACACACATATGACTTGGAGTTGTGGAATGGAATAACAATTTCTGATATTGACAGAGTGGTTAATATGTCCTGGGCACTGAATCACTCCATATGTGACTTATTTAACATCATCTTCTTAGATACCTTTCCACATAAATACTCTTGTTGTCACTTAAAAAAACGAGATGAGTAACTGAGGGCTATAGAATTTGAGTGATTTAAGTCATTTCCATAGATGCAAATTATTGCATCAATGCATTCCATAGATATACTAACTACTGTATTTATAGGCATTAAATAAATTACCTTTAAGTTCCAGCGGGGATCCTCTGTTCTTACGCAGGGTTGGTGAGCAATTCTATTTCAGCAGATGATTTCTCCCATATCACATGGCTACTGTGAGAAGTTAACAAACACGTTTCCATAGTTAATAGTATATCCGCTCATCTAAAAGTAGCTGAGTGTGGTGGCTCATGCCTGTAATCCCAGCACTATGGGAAGCTGAGGTGGGAAGATCACTTGAGCCCAGGGGTTTGAGACTAGCCTGGCAATATCGTGAGACTCCATCTCCACAAAAAAAATTGCTTTTTTAATTGCCTGGATATGGTGGTACATGCCGGCAATCCCAGCTACTTAGGGAGCTGAGGTGGGAGGATTGATTGAGCCTGACAGGTTGAGGCTGAAGTGAGACATGATTGTATCATTGCCACTTCAGCCTGGGAGACAGAGTAAGACCCTGTCTCAAAAAATAAAATAAATAATAATACATAAAAGTAAGCCCTCAATAAGGGATGATAATTGCCATTAGTATTGATTTCCTGCTTAGTTTTACTCTTCTTCTGGGCTCACTTTAAGTTTGATAAAGTGAATTGGCATTGTACTGGACACAAAGATGTTCTATAATATTCTGTGTTTGTGGAGAATAGGAGGCTCACTGTTGCCCTTTTCAGTTGGGCACTTTGAGCTGTAGTGGTTTGTAGGGCATGTGGTTGTAGGGTAGGAATGTTTTCCTTTGGATTCTAAAGAAGCATGTCGGGAGCCCCAACCTTTCCTCTGATTATGGCTATCTAAAGGGTTGAAGAGAAGCTGACTATGTCCCTAAAATTCCATACAATAGATTTATGGGTCAGGTAGGCATTGGGGGAAATGGAAGGAGAGGGGCATTGGAAGAACTAGGATGCTGGTTCTGCTTTGAGAGCTACCAGTGAGCACAATACTCTTCAGCACTGATGCAGAGACAAAAGTGAAGGAAGTGATGATTGAAAGCAGAAAAAGAGGAAATGAGAGAAGGAAGGAGATGAACTGAGAAGGAGAAGAATTCCCCAGGGGAAAATAGATGGTGCCAGCCCTCTAGCCTTCTTTATGTTCTTCCCCTGTGGGGTGACCTGTCATCTCTATCTGGAATACTTGCTCCTCTTCACTCCCAACTCTTCCTTGCTGACTTGACTCACTTTCTCCAGGTCTTCTCTCAAACATAACCAAATCAATGTATTTGCTGTATGTGCTCATGGTTCCCTGTGCTTGCCCCTCAAAGTAGAACAGATCTGGGATTATTAGTATTACTTATTTTTAGAGACAGGATCTTATTCTGTTGCCCAGGCTGGAGTGCAGTGGCATGATCATAGCTCACTGCATAGCTCACTCAAACTCCTGGACTCAGGTGATCCTCCCGCCTCTGCCTCCTGAGTATCAACAAGGGAATGGACTCTCCCTCCCACAGCCTGCCAAAAGGAATCACAGTTAACCAGTACTGTATCTACCGTTTTTTTCCCTGCTCTGCTAAAGAGGAAAGATGTTCTTGCTGGAAAAGAGACTTGCTAATGTTGGAGCATAGAGAATGATCCCCCAGAGTATGGTGCTTTGGCATGCTGAACAGGATTTTTAAAATTGTGAAGGCCTTAGAAGCTGCCTCAGAAGCCAAAACTTTCTAACTTTATCTATTTGTTCCCCTCCCACCCCACATCCCCTACAAGCACAGAGGGGGATTTTCTCTAGAATTTTCTTATCTGACTAAGGAAACTTCTTTCCAAAAGAAATGCAGTTGTCTTAAGACCCACCTGCCTAGGAATCTCATCAAATAACCAGGAAAGATTAACCACCAGAGAAGAGAAGAGGCTAAAAGTCATCACCATGCCCAGGCAGATCTTTATCTCCTCTTCTGAGGGCAGCTCAGAGAGATTATCTGGGAGACCTTATCTGCACAGTAAGGCAACCTTTGTTCACAATGCAGTTTTGCCCCTCACCTTCCAGTAAATTGCAGTTTTATAAGACAATCAGTTACAAGATAATGTCTGCCTCCCCAGTCTATTCATTTTCCCTAAAAATTATTTACTGTCCTCGTAAGATTACCCATAGTCCTTCATTTCCCTATCCCCTATGAAGAGGGTATTTAAGCTACAGCCATCTGGCCCTTCTTTGAGTCTCATATTTGCAGAGCTCCAGGGTCCCTGTGCAAGTAACTAAGTTTGTATGCCTTTTCTCCTATTTGTCTGTCTGTGGTCAGTCATTTCAGTGAACCTTCAGAGAAGGTGGAAGAGAAGTTTTCTCTCTGCCCTTACAGTAAAAAATAAAACAATAAGAGAGATGGAAGAAGAGGGAGAAGGCAGAAAGAGAAATCATAGAAACTTAGAATAGAGCAGGGGTTTTTTGGTCAGATGGATTGGAGAAAGTAGTATCTGGCTAAGATGAGAAGTGAGGGAAAAGATAACAGAGGAAAGATCACTTTACTAGGTATTATTGTGGGCTTTATATTTAGATTCCTTTAAGAGCTTTTGATGGGTCTAAATAAGGAATTTGGTTCCCTTTTAATTAATTTTGGCTGTTGAGCTAGGCTCGACTTTATGCAGAGATAGAGTCACATGCTCACTCAGATATGTTAGGGTTACAGAGCATTTTATCATAGTATGTAATTATATGTTTGTGTGATTGAGTCATGTCTCTATCCTCCTTAGGCGTAACAATGAAGGAAATAGGTCTATTTAAGACATAAATCATATTCCCAGCCCTTAGCACAGAACTTGACACAAAGATGTTCAGTAAGGAGATACAGTGTAAATAAATGCTTCGGAGAAGGCCATTGGTAATGCCTGTTTCTCATTCATTTCTCCTTGCTTTCCTGGCAGAATCCCATCCATATCAATGTTATTGAATGAATCGCCCTCAATGGGTTTCCTTCCTTTGTGTTGACATTTCATCAGGGTCTTTGTGGAGTACTAAATTTTCCTTATAAGATAATTCCCAGTGCAGGATATTTCCTACAGAAGGCCAACCACCAGGCCTGTGGTTAATGCCAGGGCCCAGAACGTTTGTTCTTAATATAGAATGTGAAAATTCTACAATCAGTGGGAAAAATGTATGCTAAGTAGATAAAAATCAGTCCCACTGCAGCATAACTCTCCAGAGAGAAGAGATAAAACTGCTTGATGCTTAAGTTAAAAAAAAAAAAAAAAAAAGTAACAAAGTGTTTCCAGCTCCGGAAACTGAATTTCATTCCTAATGTAAATACACAAGCCTCTGGAGAAGAGGATTATATTTGGAAGAGGGAAGGGAAGCAAAGGCAATTTGAGAAAGGGACTTCTTTCATGAGCGCCAGAGCAAGGAAACAGCTCAAACAGAGACATCAACCATTTCTTTACCAGCAGTCACAAAACTGAGCTTTATCTTGACTTTTTCATCTCCCTCAAACCCGACATTGAATCAGTCACCAAATCCTGATGGTTCTATTGCCTAAATATTTTTTAATCCTATTTTCCTCCTTTTTCTTCTCCTACTCCAAGTTGTTCATTCCTTGCTTGGACAACTGCAATGGCCTCCTAATGTCCTCTATTTTCCCTCTGTCTCCTTCCGACTTGTTCTTTTTGTAGCAACCAAGATGATACTTCTAAAATATAAATTGAGATCCCTTGTTTACAACATGGAAGACTCTCCACTCTTCATCATTACAATAAACATATATTGTAATATGAATAATGAGAAAGTATAAATGAAGAAGAGAAGATAGCAGACGTAGACAACTCTTTTGAGATTTGCTATTAACAGGAGCAGGAGGACTGTGGCTAGCTTACAAGCCAAGTGAAGTCAAATCTTTTTTTCCTCAATGGGATCACATTTGTAAGCTGGTCTGAATGTAACATTGAGGAAAGAGAATGTAATGGTTCTGGAGAGAGAGGAGATAATCTCGGGAGCAAAATTCTTGATGACATAAGTGATTTTGGAGCATTCTAGGGCAGGTGTGGCTCTGAGCATGGTGTATTGGAAAGGGTCCACTTCACTGAAAGTGTACTTAAAAATGGATTCATTCATAAGGGTCTTTCTGCAAGGCAAACAGAGTTGTTGTTGTTGTTGTTTTTAAAAACTGACCTATACTTGCACATTGAATACAGCTACTGCAGAAGACGGGATTTTTTTTCACAAGCACATGATTCCAATTTTCCATATTCCTATTTGGATTTATGGTAATAATTTTTTTTCTCATAGAGTCAGCTGCCAGGGCATTGACCAGCACCTGCCATGACCTACTTTCCCTTATATGTTTGGAGAACTCTTATCCTATAGAACACCACTGGAGCATCCTCTTCTTTGCAGTCTTCCTTGATCTTCAGGGAGAGGACACATCATTATGACTCTCAAATCAGGCTGTGTGAACATCACCGTTCGTAACGTATCTTTTGGTCAGAAGTCTGAAACTGACACCCTAGAGGATTCTGGACTTTGTTTGGCCAAGCCAGTGTTTTTAAAACACTGTTTTTAGATAAGTTGCCAACATTTTAAAAATGAAAATTTTATGCCAAATTTTTAAATAATCTAGTAACATATCTGGCATTCTTGAGAAATGAAAGATGGGCAACACTGGGTCTATCCACATTCTCACATGGGAGCAATCGCCTGGAGCAAGTGGGATTCTCACTTTGGACAGAGCATGCACTTGCCAGTAGCCCCAGCCCTCCCACTGTCCAGTTGTTTTTACCTCTAGTTCACCCCCTTGTTTTGTTTTGGTTTTTTTTTGTTTTTTTTTTTTTTTGAGATGGAGTCTCACTCTGTCGCCCAGGCTGGAGTGCAGTGGTGCTGTCTCGGCTCACTGCAGGCTCCGCCTCCTGGGTTCACGCCATTCTCCTATCTCAGCCTCCCCAGTAGCTGGGACTACAGGTGGCTGCCACCACGCCCAGCTAATTTTTTTTTTGTATTTTTAGTAAAGACGGGGTTTTACCATGTTAGCCAGGATGGTCTCGATCTTCTGAGCTCGTGATCCACCCACCTCGGCCTCCCTAAGTGGACAGGCATGAGCCGCTGCGCCTGGCCCACCCCCTCATTTTTGCGTAGCCCCTATGAACAAATACGGGGCTGTGAGTTTATAAGCCTCAACAGAGGCCCTACAGGCAGGAACTATGGCCCATTTGCTTAGTGTACCTGGTAGCTAGTACAGTATCAAGCACATGGTAGGTGCTCAGGACATGTTCTGAATTGAACTCCCAAGCCCCACAAGTCTCATTGTGTACATCTGCACACTCCACTCACATAGTCTTTCTGTTCCTAAATGTACCTTATGTGCCCCAAAGCTCAGTGTTCTTACACCTCCCTCCTTTCCTCTGCCTAAGGTGCCAGGCCCACCAGGTTAGCTCCTGCTGAGCCTTATATACCTCAGCTCAAATGTCACTTTCTCTAGGAGCCTTTCCCAGCACTTCAGGTTAAATCAGATCCTGCTGCAATGTACCTTCAGAGCATTCTAGACACTTTCTTCATTACCATTATTAGTTTGTTACAGGTATTTGAGTGGTTGCTTAACGTTCATTTGCCCCACTCAAGTATGAGCTCCAGGTGGGTATAACATCACCGTGGCCCACTGATGTATCCACCATGTCTTGCCTAGTACCAGAGGCATAGGAAACACACAAAGTTTACAGGCATGAGTGAATACATGAACGATCGAGTGAATGAGCACTTCCAAGAGGTAGCCCCTAAAGATCGTAGAGGCCAGCGTGTCAGAGGTATGGACATCAGCTGTGCTCTGTGGAGCATTGTGGCACACCTGTCACAGCCTGACCAACCATTCTAGCACAATTCGAATATAAGTGTGGTTTTCTGAGATGGTGTGCATCCTGAGGAGAGGGGCCTCTTCAATCTTTATCTTCTGCATCTAATATAGGAAACTATATCAAACACAGAATTCAAAAGAAACATATATTGAATGGCCAAACTTTTCAGCAAGAATTCTGTTTCTTTAAAAATGATGGCAGCTTCTCTAACTTATATATCACACTCTTTCATTACTCAAATCGGGCTTTATTCCAAAGCCGAAACAGTGCTCACCACACTTGACTGTGTTGCTGCCATCCTATCAGCTCTGGCCATCAAGTTTCTGTTGGTCTACAGCCTATTTGCTGAGTTTTTGAGGCATTTTACAAGTATCATTAACCTCATCATGTTCAAAAACTGTAAAAGTAGGAAAATCATTGAGTGTGCATTTAAAGAGATTCATGATTATGATGGAATTCAAAGTGAAACAATTTTACATGAGTATGTACCTATCTGGTATTTGTGGAATGTTTCACTCCTGTCCAATAGGAGAAGTACCTTATTCATGTGGGGTTAAAAAATATTGATCACAGAAGGCTCAGTTCACACATGCCTCCTCCTCAATGAGCCAGGGCACATAATTAGTTGACCAGAAGACTTGCTGGGATTAATTAGCACTGCGTGTGAAAAGCTTGGTTCAGACTTGTAGCACGAAGGATAGGGGTTCTAGAATGGCCGCTTCCTAGATTCACAATTCAATCACGCAGGAGGATCTCAGTGCTTGGCTGCTGAAGTTGGGGGCTCTTGGCTCCTCTGTGGACCAGTGCGGGCATGTGCACGTCCAGCTACCGCCGGCAGAGGGCAGCAGTACGCTGCGCGTGTTTAATTTGCATCCCAGATTAGCAAATCCCCAAGGACCTACATAAGAAAGAGGGTGTCCCAGGACTACCCTAATTCCTTTTCACTGGGTGTCAAGACTGATCTGAGTCATTGCAAACACAGACCTTTTATATTATGTTGGACTTTGGCTCATCTGAAATAGAGAAATGAATACACAACTAGGAGCTGCCATCACAGACAGGAAGTAACTTTAATTAAATATTGTGAAAGTTGAAAAGTTTTTACAGCTTGAATTTTTGCAAAAAAAAAAAAAAAAAATTATAACAATCTCTACAGTAGTTAGGTTCTCTAACAATTGAACTGTACAGTGTGTGTCTATTCAAAAACTTTTGATAAGAAGGTGAAAGGTTAGTAGATTTAGAGATGACTTCATTTAAGCTGCATCCTAGTACAATGTGAGGCCAGGGCAATGTTATGCAATCCAGTCATCCAGAAGCTGTATTTTTCCCCCAACACTGAAATCTTAATTTAATTCTTCATTTCATTTTCTTCTTAAAGCCATATTCTGTATTTAGGGGAACATCTTTTATTTGTGAAACTTTTCTGGAGAAGAAAGAGGATCAGAGGGCCAGAATGTCTTTTCATCTAATCAATAGAAATAGAAGCAACAAAACACAAATTATACACATTTTAAAGGCTCTTTGGACTTTCAAGAAGAGTTCTAACCACTTCACATGGCTGACAGATGGGTAGCATCTGTTGTCAAGGTCTAAGCCGGACACCTTCCCGACTGACCGTTCATTCCTTCAGAAACAGCTAAGGGGCTCACCAGACAAAATATGGCTTTAACTTGTGTACATCTTCAGGCCAGCGCTTACTACGCAAATTCAGATAACCTTTCTGAGTACCGAGAAGCAATGCGTCCACCTTGCTTACGTTTTCCAGTTTTTAAATTATTATTAGTCATCATTATTATTTCTCACCATGAAAAATCAGCTTTCCTCCCTCCCTTACCCTCCCACAACTCCCCTCCCCCACCCACCCCAACCCATAAAAATCGCACTCTTGACAGTCTAGTGAAAACCATTGCAAAATCCATATGGGGGCATGCACAGTTGCAGCATTGTTGTAAATGATTTCTTGCTCTACTAGAAAAAGTTACATTGTCTTAAGGTAACAAAACAGTTCTTTTGTGCTTTTCGATTTGTTTTTTTTTTTTTTTCTTTTTTTCTTTTTCTTTTTTCTTAGAATGTTCGTGATGACTGACAGTTCTGGTGCACAGTTACAATGTACAAGTGAAATGAATATGATTTGCATTGTTAAGGCATCCAATCTGCTGGTTTATATTTATGTGAAAGACAGAGGAAATATACAAGCAGACTTAAGAACGAAAGTATGTTCATTGATTTCTATGAAGTTTCTCCCTAGAATTTAATGCACAAAATGCGTCACTCCAAAGGGAGATATTCCATGCATATTAATAGAGTAAAACAGCATTAGGGTTGTTTTGTAAGCTTCCAAAGCAAAGGATACATTTTTTTTTTTTAAATCTACTGAACTAAATACTACAAGAATAATATGCTACTATTTTTTTTTTTTTTGCCATATATTGGAAAAAACTTCTTAACTTACAAATAATACAAAAATAGACAATGACTTTTGGGTGGAAATTAAAAAAAACTGAAGCATGGTTTATAACAATACTAAAAATAACTATAAATGAAATGTTTAAAAATCACATTGAAACAGCTAATACAAGTGTAGGTGACCAAACAAATACGCACTTTTCACATAGCAAACATACACAATAAAATAAATTGGGGGTGGGAGGAAGAGGAAGAAGGGAAAAGCAATGTACAAATTCGAAAGATAAATACATTATTTATATGGATATTTTACAAAATCCCCTTTAAAACAAAAAGCCTTTTAATTAACTTTGCAAGTATGTGCAAGCTAAAGGTAGTGAGCTTTTTTTTTCTTTGCAAAATATGCAGTAAAATCTTTTTGTGATATTGAAAAAAATGTCTTAAGACATTAAAATGTATAAATAGAACAACAACTTTGGCAAAAAAAAATCACAAAAAAAAATCTACAGTATTTATAACTACATACAAAAACACAAGAGCAAAGAAAAAAATATCAGGCAAATGCATCCTCAGAGCTTTGCTGCATCTTTGCTATTAACTGTTATTTTTAAGAACACTTCCCAGATAACGAGAGCAAAAATTCCCATAGAACAGAAAACTATGTTTTGGAGGTCTCAACCTTCTTTTCCTTTCCCCCGTTCCCTTTAACTCTTAATTCCAAAGCACTTAACCTGTTGTTTTAATCTATTATTTTACAAATGGTAAGGGTCGACTGATAGAGGCAGTATCTTGAATGGGAAAATCGAAATACCTGCCACGTTGCTTTTGTCAACTTTTGGAAGATAGGTATGAAGTCGGCATTTAGGACGAGTAAACTTTAAACTTGCAAATGGGGGAGTGTACGTGAGGTTTTGGCTTGTTAACTGGAGGGCAGAGTGTGGAATTCTGTGCCTGGACCCTGTTTCATGAAGTCTCAAAGGAGATTCTCACACAGTATGTGTGCCACCAAGCTCTCGAGAGGCCATCGGCTTCAGAAGAAACTGACTTAAGTAAAAGGAGAGAATGAGATCAGATTTAAATATGCAGTTTTAACAATCTGTCTAGAGGCACTGGATTTTCGAGTAGAGGGAAAAATGTGATCACTTACATCGTGTTTTAACTTTCCAGGCTGCATTTATTTACACAGTTACTTAAGACAACAATACAAAAGAGAGAAATAAGCTTGCACTGCTAAGGGGTGGCATGTTAAGTTAGATATTGAAAATGCACTGTCTGAGCTAACTACCATTTGATATGCTTTAAGGCGCAAAAGCCGACCCTTAGTTTTTCTAAAAAATCTAACTGGCATTCCTATTCTGTCCCATACAAGCTTTTTTTTTTCTTTTTTTCTTTTCTTTTTTTTACTTTTTTGTAAATATCACCACTTCATTCTTCCTTTACACAGCTTTAAAAACATCATAAATTAAAACATGAAGTCTTATTTATAGTGTCCCTTGTATAGAGCTTTACGGTTTATAAAAGACAAATGATTGCAGAATTAAGCTTAAAAAAAAAAGAGAAAAAGTGGATTTGCTTTTGTCAATACAGAATAAATATATCCCCCAAATACCTGGGAGGTACAACTTTAACCAACACTCTGCACTTGCAGATCCCTCTTCCAATTTCAGTATTTGCAAGGTCGGTGATTTTGTTTAAAAATCTGCAGTTATTGTGATTCCTCTTAAAAAGGCCTGAGTTAAAAGTTCCACTCTGGGACTTGTATCAGATTACTCTCTGTAGCAGAATCCAACCTCTTCATTAATACAATTCTTCAAGGCAATTCTTTCACATAGGAGGAACAATCATGCCAGATATCGCTATGGAAAGAGAAGACAGAAGTCAATGGTTTTTTTTTTTTTTTTTTTATCTTCAATTCTTTTCACAAAAAAAATAATAAAAAATAAAAAAAAAAAAAATAAAAAAAAAAAAAAAAAAAAAAAAAAAACCCACACACAACTATGTTGTTTAAAGATTAACCACAAATTTGCTCTCATCTTCTCTGGAATGAGTTTTCGTTATAAAATATACGTGTGCTTTATTAAAAATTATAATAAATCAGCATGGGCATGTGTCTTTAAAAGAACAAAATATCCTAAACATCCCTCCAAATCTGATTTCAATTTTAAGGCATAACTGGAAAGTTGCATAGTTTGAATACCACTGCGAAAGTTGCAGCTTCGAACCTTGCAAAGTAGTGAGAATTTTCAGTTTGTCATTGTTTTTTCCCTCCCCTTCACATCCAAAATAGAAAGAAGTGGTCCATCCGAACTGCATGCAATTTCTACAAAAAATATGGCTCTCCCTGTCCTCTGTATTAGCACAAAAACTGAGCCACAAAGCAGAAATCTTGAATGCCTCTGCTTAGGTCCTTGAGCTGGGAAAAGGAAATGCCAGCTACAGCAGGCCTTGTTCACTGGGAATATAAAGTTGGGAGAAAGCATAGCTGGGAGGAGAAGACAGGTTTGCATGAAACTACAGAATGTCTTCCGTATCACGGCTTCACTCAACGTTTCGGGAATGATCTGACCATATTTCCTAGAAAATTGTAGCCTGGGAAAGCTGGAGTGAGATCCTGGGGAAAAAAAAAAAAGGCTGTTTGAGGTAACCAAAAATTGTTGAAAGCGTTCAGAGCTAGGAGGTCGCAGATGGTGGTATTTAGAGAACACAGAATCAGATAGGCCTGAGTCCCACCTCTGGCTTTTCTGCTATGAAGCTCAGCTTCTGTAGCTAGAATCACAGCAACACTTAGGGTTATTGGAGAGGTGAATAAAATGATATATGCAAAGTGCTTAGCCTGGGTTCAGCTCCTAGTGAGGACCTGATAGAGGTTAGCTGCTGGGATTTTTAACCCACCACTTCTGCTGCTAAACTAGCTGTGTGACCCTGTGTTAATTGCTTAACTTCTCTGGGCTGTATGTGCTCCTATATCAAATAGGCACCATCTCATGTGGCACACTTTGTGTAATTGGTGGGAAGAATAAAAGGATAACTGTAAGAAAATTAAAACAGGGTGGCAACTTTGAAACATGTCAAGGTGAGAGAGATGCTGCCATTATAAGCAAGGGGCAGGCGTCTTTGGCTCCCAATGATGGTTGAGTGTCTTGTCAGGCAGAGTCATTGTTTTCTTTTTATGGCAAATCTAAATGTAAATTAATGTTGTTTTCAGTGATGACTGCGTCTAGGAAGTGGCCCTCTTCGTTTACTAATGATCATGTCTGGAAGAATGTGCCTTTAAAAACAAAAAACAAAAAACAAAAAAAACCCCCACGAATCCCAGTACCACAAATCCTGCAAGTGGATACAGGGAGGCCACCCGGGGCTCTTAGCCCTGAGACCCCCACGTTCCTCCGGCTTCCCTACCCCCACCCCTGGCATTTTAGATTCAATTAAAACAAAAACCAAAAAGTATTTTGCCAAACACTTTTTCCGTTAATTTTTAAACCCATCTGTATTCACAAGGAAATTCAATCCACATGTTTCTGATTCATTTACACGTAAATCATCCAAATGTTGTTTTGCAAGAGCCGTTTTGCAGCCCAAAAGCTCCTGGAGTCCTTTCCGTAAGCCCTCATAAGCCTTTTTTTCTTAGAAACAGGAAGTTGTCTTTTGCCAAATGCCGACCAACTTAAACCCCCGAAGACTTTGGATCAGTTGGAAATGCAGTCCCCCTAAGATTCAAGTGAGCCCTAGGTTTGACTGAAACCAGGAGCTCAGTATTTCAATCCAAGCCTTAACTTGAGAATTCGAGATGTTATCGCTCCAAAGACAAGGAGGTGCAAGGGGGGATCTTTGCTGTGTGACAGCCCAGCATGTCTCTGCCTCCCCAGGGATCTTTTCATCCGGGCTGCAGGTAGGTCCAGGCAACTTTACTAAAGGCAGCAGGAGTTTTAAGCCTGTAGCAAAAGGTGCAAGTCTACATTTGCTTTCCACCAAAATCTATTCTGCATGCCTGGCATTGAAGAGCAGTTCCCTATAGTATAGTCACACAACTCAGGCAGTATCAATATGATTCAAAGCAAAGGAAAAAGCTAATTTGGTTGGTGGGTCCAGCCAACATTTATCAGCTGGACTGTGAAAACATCCCATTTGAATGACCAGAATTTAAAAAAAAAAAAAAAATCGAAGCAGTCTTTTGGTACCCAAATAAGTGTTAGATCAACTAGATTAAGCCTCCACTTAGGGCCACATTAAAAGTTCTAAAGCAAAGCTAACTGATGTGCCAGTTCATAGCTAACAGCACTTTTTATTTTGGACTACTGGGGCTGCAAACTCCAGCACCCCAAGAGCCCAGGCTGTGAACAGGAGTGAGCGAATCCCCTGGGTGGGGAAGTGAGGATGGAGGTGATGATGCCAAGGGCATGCCTGGGCAGTGACTCAGCTCCCACCAAATGCCACTGGGCAGGAATGCCTGCTCGCTGCCACTGATACTCTCAACCATTTCAAGAGAAGCTGGGGATGTAGAATTTGTTTTTTGTTTTTTTTTTTTTAATGAAATAGTCAAGTTTATACATGATAGCAAAAAATTGAAATTAATGATATATGGGTCTAGTGGGTGGGTTTGGCCCTCTCCTACTTTCCTACTTCACCTTCATTGGCCCACAGACTTCTCTGAGCATCTAATGGGAGCTATGGAAACTCTCTTCAAAAGAAGTTGTGATGTCTTAGTACAAGGTGCTAAGTGTCCTCATGAGGAATTTTCACGTACCCCACTTGAGCAAGACAGCATGCCACAGCATTTCTGGAACATTCTCAGACCAATGTTGTCCACACCCAGAATTTTGCATGTAACATCAAAGCGTTACGGTTCTCTGAATCCCAATCATGACTTTCTAAACTCCAAGGGCAGCACCCTTGCTGTTGAGTAAATTATGGGAAAAGGTCCCTGCCTGTGGCTTCTAAGCCTAGATACCTCCAAAGAGGCCCTTTTAATAGAGAAACTCACTGCACAACTGCCTGAAGATCTTGAGTTTTAGGAGTTGTTTTTCTTATATCTGTGCTGCAATCTGAAGATTCATTATGTGGGTGAGAGGGATGGGTGTCTGGAGCTTGGAATGTTCCAGAAATGCCGTTGGCATGCTAACTTGCCCAAGTGGAGTGCATAAAGATTCCCATGAGGACACCACCCTCTCAACACCATGTGCCAGGACATCACAAGACCATGGTGGCTCTGCCATTTTCCCCAGCAGCTGGATGATCATGTTCTCTGACGGAAGCTCAGAAAACTATTGCTGTGAGAGGCAATGCATTTTTCATTACCGTTTCTACATTTTTGATAAAAACAAAGACAAAACAAAGTTCTGCAGAGCTGGGAGGGTTTGGAGAGGGTGGAATGTGGTCTTCCCCAAACCACCACATGTGTAAGAATTATGAGCTAATCACTCGGGAGGCTGAGGCAGGAGAATGGCATGAACCTCGGAGGCGGAGCTTGCAGTGAGCCGAGATCGTGCCAACGCACTCCAGCCTGGGCTACAGAGGGAGACTCCGTCTCAAAAAAAAAAAAAAAAAAATTATGAGCTAATCAGGAACAGCGGGGTAAGTGAGTGGGTAAATCTTGCACCAACTGAATATGTGCAAGGAAAAAATGACAATTCCATAGGATTTGGTCCTGGGCTGCATGATATCTAGGGTTGAGAAGAGCCAACCTGAGCTTCAGCAAGGTGGAAAAGAAAAACATCAGTATATGGATACTATTTTTGTGAAATTACTCTGGCCTTTTTGTTAATTTTTCATGCATAGACTATCCAGGACATGGCTAGGGTTTGGAATCACTACATCAGCGGGGGTTCCAATGGCATGGGACAGCCTTCTTGGGGATGCCTCTCTCTTGAATAATGAAGTCCTTTGAGGCCTCAATTGCCTGAAACCCAAGCTCTAAGCAGCATAAGCTTCAGGAGAAGGGAACAGGACATCTCCATGGACAAAGACTGAGCATAGTTGGTGACTCAAGTCTTTGGCTCTGGAAAACAGACACAGTTAGGTAGTCTGGGACCAGGATTTACCAATTGCTTCACCTGCATAAGAGCAGAAAGAGGTATCTCTGCATTTTTCTTTTTAAATCTAAAATATAGTTGCATTTTCCAAAGTTTTTCATATGACATTAAGTGTTCTTAACATGCAGAAGAGGACTCTGTATGTCAAAATAAGTTTGGCAAACTAAATGAAATAGTCATTTTTATTTAACTGCAGGATGCCCCAGAGACTTTAATTGTGGATGTCCAAGATAGTGATCCAGGGAGCACCACATTCCAAATTGTTTTGACTACCATATTTTTATTTTTTAACAGGACATTTTGTGAGTCTCCAGAAGTCGACACTAGAGTTGCTTTAAAAAACAAAAAACAAACAAAAAAAACAAAACAAAACAAAACAAAAAACACAACTCAGATATATGGTAACTTTTTCAAACGTTTTATCTACCTGGGAGAGAAAGCCAGCTGGAATCATGATAGAATCTGTGAATCCTACTGTTCACACCACACGTTATCCAGGACACGTCTGCCTCTGCTTCTTGGCTAAGGTTGTCTTCAGTCCTTCTGCTGAAAGTGCTCCTTGCCCCCATCTCCCTGGGCCTGAATCCCACTTGCTCCTCATGGAGGCAACCTGTTCTGAATTCTCCTTCATCTTTCCTTCCTCTGTACTTCCACAGCTGGGTGCCCAGCCTTTCCCAGACAGATCTTCCTTATTTACTTTGGTGTCATGTCTCCCCTAATACAGGGAAAGATTTTATGGGCAGAATTTTGTAGCCCTTATGGGCCTAACCTAGTGGTTTGAATATAGAAACGTAATATAGCATAGTGGCTTAACATAGTCCAGTCAATCTGTCTGGGCTTAAATCCCAGGCTTCCTTGTTTGCTAGTTGTGTAAATGGGGACAAGCCAACTTAGCTTCAGTCTCAGTTTCCACATCTGTATAAGAGGGACAATAGACAGGCTACCTTAAGGGTGGTTGGGAGCCAGGCTGGGAATCAGCCCTCCTAGTCGGTGGCTGTGTTCACCATTATCACCACCATGTGACATTGCAGTGCTTAGTTCTTGGGAAATAAACATGCATGTAGTAACCACAGGAGACTAAGGGAGCACTGATGGGGAAGAGGTCTTTTAGGAGTCGGCTTTAAAAAACAGAACCATGTACAATTAACAGAGTGGCAGTTGGAGGTAAATAGGCCTTGAAAACACTTAAATGGCCTAAACGTGGCACCTCTAATCTTGTTTACATGGGCAATTTGCTTAACCAAGACTTCCTAGTCACTTGCCCTGTCTTAATGATCACAATTCTGAACTAGGTGGGTCCCAATGAAGTAGGTGTTACTGTAACATTGAAAAGGAAAAAGGTGGAATAAAACACTTCAGGGATCCTTACACCAATTCCATAACCTGCCTACATCCATTTTTTTTCCTGGTAGAAATAGAGTTTGGAAAGTTAAAGACGAAGTAATTCTCTGAATGTCACCATTCTCAGGGAAAACTTCTGTGGCGCAAGCAAGAGTGCCCTGAAAAACTGGTGCTGTTCATCTAAGACTGGGTCCTCTTTGCCCTGCTGGAGATTGTGTGCAGAGGGTAAAGAGGCAAGTCCCAGAGTGTGAACCCCACCTGCCAGCCCAGCACCTGGGGTCACAGTGGGCAGAAAGAAGAGCTTAAAGTGAGATGTTTACATTAATTTAACCATTCGTATGTCTGTCACTGACATCTCAAAAGTAGGAATATTTGGTATACGACAGTATGAGCAAAACATACTGTAAATATGTTTTTTTCTTTTTTTTCTCACCATGAAAAATCAGCTTTCCTCCCTCCCTTACCCTCCCCCACCCACCCCATTTTTTTTTTCTTTTTCTTTTCTTTTCTTTTCTTTTCTTTTTTTTAAATAGAGTCTTGCTCTGGAGTGCAGTGGCGTGATCTCGGCTCACTGCAACCTGTGTCCCAGGTTCAAGCGATTCTCCTCCCTCAGTCTCCCTAGTAGCTGGGACTACAGGCCACACCACCAGGCCCGGCTAATTTTTGTATTTTTAGTAGAGACAAGGTTTCGCCATGTTGGCCAGGCTGGTCTCAAACACCTGACCTCAGGTGATCCACCCACCTCCGCCTCCCAAAGTACTGAGACTACAGGTGTGAGCCACCACGCCCAGCCCATTCTTTTTATAATTGTTGTTTCATCATGCTCAATAGTCAGGGCATGGGATAGGGGGAAATTCAGAAAAGTCCCCTTGACATTTGTTCAATCAGAAGGAAAGGGCAATGTCATCCACAACAGTGAATCCAGCAAGAGGTGTGTCCCTGAGTCAGACCTCAAACCTCCCACGCTGTGGCCTTGTGTTAGGAAAGGTGACCGAGAGGCACAGACTCGGCGGTTATTCAGAGAAATGGGGACAGTCTCTGTACTTTGGGGATCTGTAATTGGGTAAGAAGTGGGTTAGAAAATCCCTGGGAGGACAAATGTACAAACTTTGTCTGAGTCGCTGTCCTGAAGCCACTTCATCATTACTTAAACACGCACATACCCTCATCCAGATCCTGGCTTTCAGGTGATAACCAGATCTCCTGAAACCCAGGAAGTCATAAGATCTGGGCCCAGCCCCTGTTTCCAACCACTTCCTGCTTCCTCCTAGGACCACAGGGCATGAGAAGACATCGGGCCTCCTGGGAGCTGCCCACTTCTGTCACTGTTGGCCTGTGATACAGCCACTGACCTTCCAATAGCGGGGGCCTGTTCTTCTCTAGTGCTTCCCCCTCAACTGCTGATTATAAACCCCATCATATCTGGTTCTGATGTCAAATCTATGTTTAGCAAGGGCTGAGATTGGCAGCTCAAGAATGGTAAATTTCTGCTTTCCATATGTATGATCATTATTTAAACCTATTATAAGTTATGTTCGCTCAAGCATTATATCCCTAGTTTGCCAGCTGGAGGTGTACTGAGGGTGACAAAGCATTATTTTTAGCTGAAAGAGAATCAGATTTGCAGGAATGGGTGGCTCTACTTTGTGGGGGTGGGCATTTTCTATCATGAGTAATATTGCCTGAAATGTAGTTGCACAGGCAGGCTTTTTTTTTTTTTCCTCTTTCCTCTAAGAAGATGGATTTACCACTGTGTGTCAGAGTGGGGAAGAGCAGCGTGCTCTGTGGGGCACTGAGTCTGGCTGTGCTGGGAAGATTTGCAAGCAGGGTTCTGGGGAGTATTTTGAAGAGTCCTTCTGGAGGCAGAAAGACAATGTGATCGGGTGCTCAGGCTCTGGGGTCACATGGCTTGGGTTCCAGTTTAGCTGTACTATTTACTAGCCATGTGACCTGGATCAAATTGAGCCTCAAGTTTCCCATCTGTACAATGGGACTAGTGCTGACATCATAGGGTCTTCAGGAGAATCACTATATGCTTCCCACAGTGTAAAGCATCCAGCACACAGTATGTGTAGACAAGTGTAAATATGCATGTACTTTTACATAAGAAACAGGGCTGAGACATCCCAGATATGTGCACTGCCTTCCTCACCCCTCCCTGACTTCCAGGCTGACCTCCATCAGTGAGATGCCGGCCACCAAGGGAAGGCACTGTGGGAACCTTTGTATGGCTGGGCTTAAGGGCACAGACTCTGATGGGACTTACATTCATCTCCACCGTTTAACCGACTATGTCTGTGGTCAGATATTTACCCTCTTTAAGCTTCCATTTTGTCATCTGCACAATGAAGACCATAATAGCTCTCATACTTTAGGAAGATGTGAGGATTGAATGGTATAAAATCTGCTCCGTGCATAGGATGGCTCCAGATACACTGTTCAGTGCTCAATAAATGGTGGTCGACGAGTTTATTAATCTTATCTCCCTACCAGCTGCCTTAGGAATCCTAACTATGTCTCTTTTACCACCACTGAGTAATAAAGTATTTAGGAGATGAATGTTTGAGTCTGAGTTTGAAGCCACCTTCTGCCGTGTATCAGCTGTTAAAAGTCAGGCAATTTCGTGACCTCTCTAACCTTTAGTTTTCTCATCTGTCAAGTAGGAGATATGAGTACCTACCACACAATCCTGCTGGGGGCAATGAATGGGGTTGTGCAGGTCTCAACATATGACACACAACACAGTGCTGAGCTCATAAGAAAAATGTTAGAAATGGTGTGCTCAGTTTTAAAAGGTGGGTAACTTTTCATTCTTAATGAATGAAAAGGCCATCTCAACTCTTAGCAACTATTTTATTTTCCATATGCAATGGTGGGAAAGTGATTGAACAATTTTAGTATGAACCAGAATACTCTAGTGGTATCTGGGGTTTCTTAATCCCAGTAGGAAGTCTTTGACCTTTGGTCTATGATGCTCTAACTTCAGGGCTCTGATCAAGTTATGGCTCACCCCCTCCCTGTTATCAGCCCCGCACACGTTCACTCTGACACAGGCAACAGGAAGGGAAGGTTGAGTGACCTACTTCAGGAGAAGGCCAGTCCCGGGAGAGACCCTGCACTGGAGAACTTGCTAGAGTCCACAAAAGACTGATCTGATAATGGCGACCACAGGGAGTGAAAGAGGAGAAAAGAGAAATGATGCTGTTAGTCAGTAGAAACAGTATTCCCAAGCAAATCCTGGGCCTGAGCTGAATTGCTGAAGTTGGAAAGAGGACTTCTTGAGCACCTCCAGCAGAGGAGAGATGAGTATGGCCAAGGGCCAGGGCTGAGGAGAGCAAACACAAAGGAACAGAAGAGACGAGGGCAGAGAGAATCAGGCAGGGTCCAAGGCTGATTCCCTCGGCAATGGTGATGCATCTGCTTCAGGCCCTGGGAGGGTGAAGTCAGGGCACTGGATCTGGATTGGCAGGTGGGGCCTGGGGCTTACCTTGCAGGCTGTTCCCGTTGGTGCTGGTGCAGGTGGGAGGCGGGGAGGTCTGGGGTCTGACGACTGGTGCAAAAGCACTCTTCTGTTTCACGGCTGAGACCATGTTGGCTGGTGAAAAGGAGAAGATGCCCGAGGAGCTGCTGCAGTTGGAGGGGAGACTTGTGGAGGAGGCCATGGTGGGGCTGGATGGCACTACTGAGAGGGTCAATGAGAAAGGAGAAATCAGTGCCTCTCATGGCATCCTGAAGCAAAGAAGCTCAGATCCATCCCTCACCCAGCCACCTTGCTCTGTCCTGCTCAGACAATGCTTCCAGCACAAACCTTCCCTGAATTCGCAGGCTCTTGTCTACTTTTGCTATATAGAACTTAGCATGTGCTACCTTTCATTACTGGGGATCTTTTATGTGTTTATTGTGGGGCCACTGTATGCCAGGCAGTGTGCTAGGCACTGGGTCATCAGCAGCAATTGCCACTAAGGGAAAATGACCCCTGGTCATCAGCCCAAGGCACTAACCAATCCAAATGCACCAAGTGCCTTTATGGGGCAGAACACAGAGCCACCATCCTTAGAGTATTCCAGGCCAGGAAACAAAAGTGCAACACCCTGTTATGAGGGTGAGAGTAGCACAAAACAGTGACAAAGGTGAACGTAGCCATCTCAGTGGAGGCAGGGAAGGGAAATCAGAGAAGGCTTCATAGAAGAGGTGTCAAGGGATGCATCCCAGGTAGAGCCTAAACTAAGGTTCTAGGAAAGGGGCTGGGGTAGGGGGAACAGGAAGAAGCCAGCTTGAGAGGATGGCCACCAGACTGCCACATGCAGCATTTGTGAAAAATGCAGAAAAGTTCCAAATTCTTTATATCTGCCATGGGATATATGTGAATGTTTGGGAATTAATAAGCAGTAGGATCAGAGCCTTACATAAATACTCACAGTTTGGTAGTAGTAGGGATGCAGATAACCAATGATGGGAGAACTCTGGCAACTCAGAGAAAACCCAGCAGTTTGGGGATATGAAAGAGCTTGGTAGATGTACATTCTCTACCGACCAGGATCCTCTTGGCCTGGCCTCTCATCTTTTGCTCCAGGCTAATAATCTCTGGGCTACTTTAGGAGACAGAGATTTCACATACGCTAAGTCAAGACTAATATTTTCATACACTCACTTTCTATTTCCTCCATTTCCTGCAGGAAAGTATGTATCCTAGATATTTCTTCTATTTTATTATTTTTTCACACAACTTAATAAAACATCAGATATTGTTTTATCATTCACAAGAATCTTCACGTCTTTTTCATCTTGTCATGGGCAATGCAATCTTAAGTCGGGGCCCATCACATACTTTTTTTTTTTTTTTTTTTTTTTTTTTTTTTACAACCGAGGAAGTGTGAAGCAAGCTGGGACTCACAAAGTAGTGTAGCAGCTAGCCCAAGGGCCATAGCTAGAATGCGCTGAAGCAAGGAATCACGGCCAAATTCAGAGCTCTTTCTGCTAAACTACCCTGCAAAGGAAAAAGATCTCCAGGGGGAAAAGCCTCGTTCCCACAAGCCCACCAGGGTCCAAAGAGCTGTTTGGGTGGCCTTATCCTTTGGAAAGTGGGAATCCAACTGGTCATAGGCAAAAGTTGCCATCAGGGGAAAATGACCCCTTCTACTCAGCCTGAGGCACTACCCAATCCACACGCACTCAGAACGCAGAGCCGCCATCCTCAGTTTTCACAAACATTTTCGAAACTGTACTTTTTCTTTTAATGAGGCCAGCATTTTTATACATCTCTTAGGATTTGTAAATGTGAAAATACACTCAATAATAACACCCATTTAAATTGCAAAACTCCTGCACTGGAGGTTTGATTTTTAAATATTCGTAGACTTGAAATCCTGCTGGTTCACTGAGGAAGGCAATTAATCTCATTGGCAAATGCGATCATTATGTGTATTTAGAGGTGGGGAGTTTTGGGGCGGGGAGGGGGAGGTGCAGTTAACAGAGGAAGGGGTAAAATATAGTCAAGCAGCTCCATTTGTTATAACATTATTAGTTATCAGCCACCACACCAGAAAGTGTGTTCACCAGTGAAATGTCTTATTTTTTTATTCCATTGGAATTTTTCAACATGAGTGCTTTATGAATAATTAAATATTACAGAGGCAAAAATTCAAATCAACTGGGCTTTGTGTTTATTGTTTTATTTGCATTTGTGCAGATAAAACCATCCCATCTGAGAGCCTATTTGAGAATTTAATACTATATTTGTGAGCACTGAGAAAATCAATTAATGGAAATTAAATGTTCAAAGTTTCACAGTCTGACAGATGCAATCTCAGGCTGAAGCGGCTGAGTGTCTGCACAGGCTTGAGGAGAGCAATCCAAGCCCCTAAATTGAATTGCTACCATATAGCAATTAGTTTATTGATTTAATTAAGAATGCCACCTTTTAATTTTCAGGTCATGATCAAAACATTTTCTGATTGAATAAATGGGAGAACACTGAAATATAGATCTCTATGAGAAACAATCTTTTAATAAATCAAAATCTAATGTGAAACTGATCCTAAACATTGACTCGTGAGTAGACAGACATAACATATGCAGATTATTTGAGGAGTTGTAAATGTTCAACAAACTGCTGATTCCAAACTAAGTAGAAATGTGTAATTTTGTGGACTTTGAGCAGAAAAATTCACCCAGACAGTAAAAGTCTGTAAGTACCTTTTCAGAAATAACTTCTCTTAAAGGGCAAGAATGATCTTTCCTCTTTCAAAGCACTAGAACAATCCATATTTTCACTATGAGAGAGGGCATCATTTGTAGTATTTTTAGCCAAGACTCCGTAAGAAATCATGAATATTCTTTTATTTAATGGCACATCTATCTGTCCTTCTACAAATATCTAAGAGTTTGGCCACATTTTGCACATCAGAAGAGTCACTCGCAATGCCCAAGATGAACTTCAAAGTCAGAGAGAGATCAAGAGATTGTAAGGACATGGGTTACGACACTTTATAGATAAGGAGGGCAGTTCTCTGAGGTTCTTTAGAAGCATATAAACGTACCAAAATTTTTTTGTAGGCAAACTTCTTTAAGGCAGGGACAAGGCACCAAAGAATATTTTTTGTATGTGTATGTGGTTTTCTTTTTCTTTTTTTTTTTTTTTTAATCTTTCCAGATTTCTGGAAAAAAGTGTTTTAATGTGTTGTTGTTTTAAGTATACACCAAATGCAAACGAAGGGGAAAACTCCAAGCATTAAAAAATAAAGGAGTCATATAAGTGAAGGGAGAGAGGTTAAGTTTTAGACTATTGTTACTATGTTATACCACCACCACCACGTGTTATTATCTTTGCATTATTATGATTATTAGATTTACTAAAAGTGCCTCCATGTGTCAGGAATCAGGACAAGCTCACTGTATGCATTATCTATGTCTTACAACACTGGATGGGGTCGGTGCTAGTTCCTTCTCCATTTTACAGATGAGAAAATTGAGGCTTGGAGAGGAAATGAACTTGCCTCCTTTTATGTAGCTAAAATAATCAGATGAAGTAAGACAAAACTAATAGATGTTTTGGGCTTACGTAGATGACAAATATGGTGTCCTCATTGTTTATAGGGTTTTTTTGGTTTGTTTTTTTCTCTGAGACAGGGTCTTGCTGTCACCCAGGCACTGGAGTGCAGTGGCACAATCATGGCTCACTGTAACCTTGAACTCCTGGGCTCAAGCAAACCTCCTGCCTCAGTTTCCTGAGTAGCTGATGGTAACTGGTAAAAGTGGGAGTTAGTAACTGGTAGAAGTGGGAGTCAACCCATCTTCACCTGACTCGGAGCGTGGGTTCCTGAAGCGACCTCACACAGCTGCTTTGGATGGTAGCAACATTCTGACTGTTAGGGAGACTTTGTAGGAAGGAAGGTGAGCACTGGAGAACGGAGATTCCTGCTGGAGATGGCGCCTTGCAGGATGGAAAGATGGGGCCCTCAGACTGAGAAGCCCTGCCCACTGGGCCACATGGCACGATGCCAAGTTCTTCTAGCGAAACATGAAGGAACACGGGACACACATCTCTACTTACTGGCATAGGGCGAGTTGGCAGCTGAGCCGTTGAGGAAGGTGGGGGAGCCGCCCAAATTGGACATGGCGGCAGAGCCGTATCCATTCATGCTTGTGGTGACGGAGTTATAGTTGGTCTGCTGGGGAGTGGTGCTCGGCACGTACCCGTGTGGTGACACACTGCTTGAGTTGCGGGTGAAACCTGAGGGGTGGGGGCAAAACCAGGGGTGAGGGTGGCATTCGGATGGTGGCAATCCTGGAAGACTCGGGGAAAGAAGGTCTCTGTTTCTGGCCCCGTCGCCGCAACCCAGAGGGAAGGGACTGGGTGATTCATGTGCGTGGGTTGGTGGTGCTAGCTCTGTGATTAAAATGGGAAGCGAGCAAAAGACACATTTCTTAGGAGATCATAAATACTTAGCAGGGCCATGAGAAGTGGCAATGCTGGGCCTATAAATTATCATTTTAGAGCAGAAATAAATCCCGATCTAAGAGATGTACCCTGGAGTTAACAGGTTCCTATTCCCTGGGCAAGAATGATGTGCTTTGGGCCCTCAAAACTTTAATTCCATCCCTCTTTGCGATCTGTCATTCATGGTTTATGATGAAAAGTTAAATGTAGAGAGATGGCTAAATGCATGCATCCTTTCTAGCCCCCTATATTAGATTACCAGAATGATAGCTAGGACCAACATTGTACAATAATATCTTATACACACAAACTAAGAATCTCCCTTTTGGGATGAAAATAATTCTTTAATGTAAAAATTGTTCATGACCAATAAATGAGGAGATGGGGTGCTTAAGGTTGGGGAGGGAGAGGGAAAACGTGTGAGGGAAGAGAAAAGCAAGCTTCTGACCCTGATTGGTGGCTTGTGATGCCTCGGAGACATTCACAGCCAGTTGTCCACTGAACGAATTCACGCCCATCATCCCTGCGTGGACCGAGGTGTTAGCAAGGGCCGGGAGTTGGTTGTGGTTGCGGGGAACACTGTACAGGGCCTCGGCAATGTCGGCCGCTCTCTTCAGAATGATTTCCTGAAAAGTCAAAGGAATATCCCCTTTAGCTGTCCCCAGTCATATTCCCAATAATACCATTTTTTCCAGTGCCAGGCACTGTACTCAGGGTTTTCAATGGTCAGCTGCATTAACTTCTGCGACCCTCCTGACAAACCTGTTACATTAGTCTCACCATCATCATGCCATGGGGAAACTGAGGCTTGGAAAGTCAAAAACCTCACCTAAGGACACTCACCTATTTAAGAACAGAGCTGAGATTCATAAGCCCATTTGTCTGATTTTGAAAGTCCATTATCTTAACATGCCTTCATACTACCCTACAGTCCATACAGGTCAGTACCATGAGGTTTTCTATCCTTCCCAATAACGTGTAGGAAGTCTGAAGTTACCCAGGGGGAGAGGGAGAGAGGCTGCAATTCATCTCCCCTGTTGATGTTAAGGGAAGGTTGTAGATGACTACCTGCATTCCTGAGTATTAATGGGACTGTGTCCCCCAGACATTGACTCAGGTTACATGAAAAAGGAGTGAATGGTTTGTCGGACTCAGTTTCCTAAGCTATGTGAATCTTATACATGGAGTTCTATGAAATAGAAGCAGGCAATACTATTCAGGCCTTGTTATACTTTTTGGAGAAAAAATTAAACCCTCTTTCTCTTCCTAAATTTGCTTGAAAACCTGAGAGAAATAAAATAAAGCACCAGTAACTCTCCTCTTCAATTAGGAAGTATGTTTCCACTAAAGATTAGTTTTAAATGGACCACCTTTTCTCATACAGACAATGATTCAGTGGAAAGGGCAATAAAAGGTTTACAAAAGAGAGGATTGAAGAGTCTTGCAACATGTTATATCTGAATTACTTATACTCTTAACTCATGCACATGGCTTTAATATTTTCTGTGCTTTCTCATTACGATATGGAATCTGAGATCTTTAATTGCATGTGGCAGTCCACACAGGCTAGAAACCCACAGCGCTCACCTGGTTGTTGTGTGGCATCCCATACAGAGCTTCTACCAGATCCGCAGCCCTTTTAAGTATTACTTCCTGTCAAGAGAAAAGCAGATACAATCCTTTGAGCGAAGGCAGGTTGTCGTTATCTTTAGACATGATCACTTTCCAGTCCCTCTGGCCATACTTTGCCAAGGCACTGCTATAAAGGCCATAGCTTGGGGAACCCCAGAATGGCGTTAAATCACCAATTTGTCCCTGTTCACATACACACTTAATTGAGTCAAAAGGTGAGCATCATTGGTACTGCAAGATAAAATACATCACTCAATAGTCTGCCATAGGCATGATAAAGCACTCATATGTTTATTGCTGAATACAATTCCTAGGTCATTTACTAGATTACTACAATCGATGTCATTCAGTGCGTGGTACGAATCCCTAAGACGTGTTTATTTTGCACTTAATTGCTTATTCCAGGAACCATGACCTTATCAGACAGGTCATTTTCGAGGGATTTCCAATCAATCTTCAGCTACTAGAAGCATGTAGTATTAAACTTCTTTTGTTTATCTCTCTTGGATGGCAAAGCCATAATATAAGCGGGTGATGTAGGAAACCCACATACTGAGGCAATGCACTGTTTGTCAAAAACTCTTATGGAAGGACTCTACTGTCCTCAGAAGCCCCCTCTGCACCAATTTTCATTACTGGCAGTATCTATTTCTTTTACAGAAATTATTTGCTATTTCAGTATTGTTTGTGATTTCCCCCATTTGCTCATTCATTCTCATCCTAGATATATATTTGGCTGCTCATTCCAGTTGAAGAAAAAATATCTCCCTCTTTTTACTTAGGTGGACTTCCATATTTAGCCTGCATGCTTGGTTCTAATAATAGGGAGTACTCTACAAAAGTGAGTATGGTGCTGATATTTTTGGTTCTAACTAAATTTCTTCAAATTCATTTCCACTAGAATGTGAAAAGGAAAGCAAAGTTAAGATTGATCTATGCAAAAGATAGGTTTGGTTGTCTGACAAGCGCCTAAGGGTGAGGTATGATCATCAGAGGTGATTTACAGGAAGATATGGTTACCATTTTTGGCTGTGGGTAAAGTTTCAAACAGAAGTGTAACTTTAAATGTTTTACACAATAGATTTCTACATGGAGAAGCAGTGCTGTTCAATTTTCATAGACTGCAGTCGCTGATCAGAAAATAGGGAGATAATCGCATTCATTTTGCTGTCACCATAGCCTCTTCAAAAATCCTTGAACAACTCTTGAAATGACAAGCTTTTAGATACATATTAGCATTTTTCAATTTTAAATTCTCTATAATATAAGATAAAGTAGTTGTCATACTACAGTAACTACTTATGACATATCTAATGTCCTAAATTCAAAAATAAGATAGAGGGGTTTTCAGTTCTCAATAAACATTTATGCTTGCCTTAAGCTGATAGACCCCCTTTATAAAACAGTTGTTATTTTTAAAGTAGGGAGTAAAAAATATTATATAATCAAAGGGGTTTGAAACAATACATCTGAAATCATTTCTTTATTTTTTAATGTAAGCTACAAGCTAATTTACCACTTTTTGTTCACTGTATTGTCTGACCAGAGCAGTTAATAATTTACTATGGTACGGGCACACTAAACCCTATCCCCAGATCAAATTCAGCCTGTATTGCCTTCACTAAAACCTCATGGCTTTAAAACAAAACAGGATCAAGTGAGTTTATTTACTAAGATTTGACTTCGCTAGGCCTATGCTCATTTATTTCTCCAAATAAATATTTACGCCAGTGTTAGGGCTTGGCAGGGAAGGTATTTTCCTTTCTTTGCATTTTAGGGGGAAAAAAGCAAGTCTCCTGTTTGTCAAAAGCATGATGAGGCACAGAAAGAAACTACACTTATGAACTTCGCTCTTGTAACACTATAATTGGGGACTTAGAACATGTACCTTATTTTAATTAATTTCACAGAAGCAGGGAGGAGGGATGTTTGAAATTAAACTCCAAGATCTTTGAAGTTTTCATAAGCCTGAAAAAATACCATCTATCAGTATATATTGTATATCCTTGGTGTTAAGAGTTTTTCAATGACATAATCTACTTTTTTTTTCTCCTTATATCGCTATCCAGAGCTCTCATCCCCATTTAATCCTTTGAAAATAAAACACGTGGATCTTGTTTCCTAAAGGAGCATCCTTCTTTGATCCATGATGCTGTCTTCTTTGATCCACCATGCTGGGGCATGTTTTCCCATTGAGTACACTGCCATAGGTAGGTCATCAGCACAGCATCATTTCAGGCCAGCAGTCTTGGATTTGAGGAGTGTGAACCTGGATTTCTTGTCCTGTGAGGGACACCCTTAAATAATATCTAGCCCATCAAAAAATATCCTTCACTGTAGTATCAACTTGTAAGGATTTAAGAAAGACTTAGTTCAGCTTTGCCCATGTGATTTGGCTTCTATTAGTTATTTCTGCAAATGGGAAGGAGAAAGAAAATTTCTGGGTCCTCTATGAGTTAGTACAATGGACCTGCAAGGTGCTTGGATTTCGGTGACCAGAAAATTGCTCTCACCTCCATGTCATTACGCTCCCAGTGAACTAGCCCCCAAGCGTGTTTGTGTTGGGGATCTAATATATTGCCTTTCAATCAGAGCTGAGAGCCACTGAACACACAGACAGAACATGACGAGCAGGTCAGGAAAGCAATAAAGATTTTACAGAGCTGTCCAAGGTGCTAAATTTACTCAATAATGGGTTTGGCACCATAGTGTTAACCTCTCATTTACTACCAGTTTGAGGGACTAAATTGAAGTAGCTGACTTCATTTACCTTGAAATGTATATTTTATGACATTATGTAAGTAGATTGAAAGGGCACTGCAGTTTTAACAATTTAAAGGCTAAGGCATGTTTAAGATGAAACTTGAATATTTATTGTATATTGCACTTAAAGTATATAGAATGTTAAAATGTATTGATTAAATTTGTAAAAGGCATTATAAAAATGACAGGTAGTATAAAAGATGTATGCCTTTTAAAATCAAATTGATAGTGTATGCCATCTCTTCTGTGGTCACAAGTGTAATTTTTTTGCAGTTTTATATGGTAATTTGAAAAATCTGTAATTTCACATTAGGAAATGATTGAGCCTTGGATGTTAAAAAAAGAAATTTCCCATAAGGGGAAGTGCTGGATGTTTCATATAATCTTTTGTCTCTCAAATTGTTCTTAAATTCTTATTTTTTGTGGCATTAGGCAGGAGCACAGTCTAAGAATCCTTTCATTTTAATATGCAATTTTAATATTTCTGAAAAGAACGAGCACTTGACTAGTACTAATATCTAATGTTTCAAGGAATTTATTTGTCAGGGGAGATTTTCTCTTCTTTTCATAATGTTTAAAACATCTCCCTGCTTGCAGTTTCAAACGTAAGAGTGGATATTAGACAATTCCAAGATAATTAATTCTATCCTTAGGTTTTTTTTTTTAAAAAAAAAAAAAAAAAACCCTTTTGGGAATTAAAAAGACATATACTAGTATCCTAAATATTGAAAAGCCCCAGAGTCTCCTTGTAGAGGTAATGCTTATTCTCCAATCTACATCCTGAGTCAGACAATTTTTCTGTTCATGGCCTTGGATTTCTTCTCTTAAAGATTAAAAAAAAAAAAAAAAAAAAAACTCCTTAAAAACAACAACTACTTTTCACTGATTGATTTCATCTCACAATCAAAACCTGGCTTCACCTGTCTTGCTATGACCATAGGTTGATGGTTGTGTGAGTAGGGGTCTATGGAGAAAAATGTGGATACATTATTCTTACTCTATTTAGAGTCTACAGAAATGTTAGGGAGACTGAAGGAGGAATGGGGTTCCAAGAAACAGTTCAAATGTAGCTGGCATGAGTTTTACTTATATTTTAGAAGCTTTGTAATAAAAATGCTGAATGGACTACAAATATAAAGGGAAGATTCAGCTTTACTTTCTACTTTGCAACCCAATCAATTAGCAAATATTGTTTGAGCTTTTTGTTGCCCTGTCATCATATGTGGATCTTATTCTCCAGCAACTTTCAGGGCACATTATCTTCCCAGCACTGACCTACAAGGTTTGATGAGAGTCACAAAAGATCGTCACCATCATTTTGTCCTACCATCTTTATCCAATCACCTCTCCCTATGTGTTTGAAGAACTGCTCTCTATGCCTGTCCTCCCCAGCCTAGAAGTAAAACATTTGGCTCCTTTCTATCTCCATACCTTTGCTCCTTTTGCCTTCCCCTTTTTTGGGGGGGAATGCTGGCTTCAGTCTGTGCCCATTGACAATGCCTCTCTCCATCCTCTGAAGCCTGGTACCGAAGGGGATTGTGATGGTGCGGTAATGAAGGAGATAACTCTCATTTATTGAAAGTGGAACAAGAATTTATTCGACCTTCATAGAAAGCCTTTTAAGGTAGTCTTTCTATTACCCTCTGACAGATGACGAAACTGAAACTCAGCGAGGTCAGCTAACTTTCCCAAAGTTTCCACCGCTGACTAGTGGCTGAGCATGGATTCAACCCCAGGCCTGTTAGACATCAGAGCCTGGCTCTTGAAAATCACACTGTTCTATCAGAAATAATTCCTGATACCCCAGCTCCTAATCTGATACCCCAGTTCAGATTCCCCAGCTCCTAATCTCTCTAATTTCTCTGAAAAAGAGTGCTGACCATCTGTGTCACCCAGCACAGCACAGAAGTACATACTGAGAGGTCATTGTACTCTGATCTGAAGCGTGTTAGTCTTCATTCTCCATAGCTAGACTGCAGAGTTTTTGAGGCCAGTGGTAGGTCTTAATCTCCTTCTCTAAGCTCCTACCATAATGTTTAGCAAACCACAAGTCTTGAGAAATTCATGTTGATGTGTTAATCTAAGATATAGTTACTGATTTTTAAAAGTACACAATTTGTATGATGAAATGACAAAAGTCATATTTGGCATGGTTTATAAAAGTAGAAGACTTAAGTTTGGTGTTCCATTTAGCTACAGACTTTTACGTCCAATATATAAATTCCCAAAGGTCAAGTTTTGATCACTGTGAGTTTTTTTTTATGTCACTTTTTTATGAATTTGCTCTTTCATTCCTGCTGGCTTGGACTTACATTCTAATTTTGTGATTAATACAATGAATCATGTCTAGTACAGACATTATCTCAAGTTACAGGCTGCTAGCAACATGAGGTTGGTCCTTATGTCCTCAGTCTTTTATTAGCTATACTCTTAGGCCCTTGGAAATAGTTAGGTATTTGCACATTCATAGAAAGACACATTGGGAACCAGGCATATCATGACAAATATGCAGACATAGTTAACTCATCTTCTATTTTATGAGTTAAAAATCTTAGGATTATTCACCATCTGTGGGAGTCTTCTCTTTAGCATTTGACCTGAAATCTATAGCTAATAAGCTCAAGTTCACTGGCCAATACTGGGCCGATTTATAAACCCAGTTCAATGTTTTGGGTGACGCAACCCCAGATGAGCAGGAAAGATAGTCTGAACTTTCCTGTGTTCATAGCATGTGTAGGTCAACTCATAAAGCCAATAGATACCCATACATGAACACAACATTAATTTTCATATTTCAGCATTAGATTTTGAGACTCTGGGAACTCCACCCATAAAATTAAAGCCCAGGGATGCTTCAGTAATTTGGGAGGATAATCTGTGCTTGGCTTTATGCTTACCCAAATAGGAAATAATGTTTTCAGGGATGTAAATGGAAACAGAAAAAAAAAAGAAAAGAAAACTACAAGCATCAATAATCTAAGTCAAGTTGAGTTGGGTGATTTCTGAGAAAGAAGCACAATACTTCTCTGTCGCTGCACATTTCCCTGATACCCATTTATCACCAATCTACTTTGCCTTATCAGGGGATTCAAAATGTAGTGGCCAAATATCAGCAAGATAAAATGAAGTGAAATGACAAAATCACTCTTGATGTAGAGATGATAAGTACCTATCAATGAAATCAGCATTGATTTCACTGCCTTCCTTCATACAGGCTTTACTGCAGGACCCAGATTTTGATGTGTGCATTCAGCTCCTAGACTTTAAGTCCTGGATCTTTCCCCGCTGGCTTCTGAAAGCCTGGGTGACATTACTGATTGGAAAGGCTGAATGCTGAAAAATTGATTGGAAGTTTCTTGCAGCCCATTTCTTGCAGAGCTGGATGTACAATGCAATAAATACTAGTTGTCCTGAGATGTATTTCTTTGGAGGGTAGTTTTATGTCCCAACTTCCTTTGTGTTTATTCAGCCAAATGGAAAATTCCACAATGGCAGACTTTGCATTCTAAAAAATCAGTATAATGAAGGCAGTGAGGGAAAGAGTAAAACAAACCAAAATAACGCTTGGGCACCGTTTAGTTTCCCATCCTCTGAGACATTCCTCAAATTTTTCATTTTTCTTGTAATATAAACTTCTTAAAATAGAGCTTACTGCAGATCATTAGAAGCCTTTAGTGTCACACTTTAAACACTCTTTACTTAGCAGCCCTATGACTGAGAAGAGTCACTTACATTTAGCATGGATATAATTAAACATGTTTCTGTTGAAAGGGGCATTCTCATTATAGCTAAGGACCACTTTAGAGTAAATTGAAATGGAAAGGAGGAACATAAATGAGGTATAGGTAGCAAGTAGTTATTTCCAGGGAGGCATAAAATGCCAAATGTATAACAATTATATTTTACAACCCCGCATTCTAAAGGCTTCGTAGTATTTTAGTATATAAGAAGATTCAGCTGAAGCTTCGACTGCCCCACAGAACATTCTAGCGCATACTTTTTGCCCAGAGTCTTTTTAAAAAATGAAATTCAAACCACAGTAAAAATCTCTAGACATTTCCAGAACAAAGGAATTAAACATTTTGAAAGAGTCTACTGCTATTAATACCAGAGGCCAAGGCACCAAAAGTATTCTAGTCTGGAGAAAATGCAGCAGGAGGACCTCTTCTGAACCTCCTCTAATTTTAAAGTTGATTTTATGTTCAGATTAGATGACAGCCCTCTTACTTCTCAAACATATTATTATGAACCAGCATGCGGTGTGGTTGGAGGTAAACCAGAAAGCCTTGCCTTTGTTAAAAACATGGTGTAGGAGACTCTGAATCATATGAAATTAAACTAGGTTGTAAGCTAACGCCGCTATATCAACGTAAGACATAGTAACTTACGTGATTGACTTTTACAGTGGAAAGAAAAAGGCTGTTTTCAAGCAACTGTTATTGCCTCAATGGAAAAAAAAAAATCAATGAAAGTGAAATGAACAAGAGATTTTGTCTGAGTTGCAGTTAATACCACTGAAGAGCTATGGATATTAAAAGGTCAACAAATAAATTAGCCAGAGTGTTATGAAATGAATGATTTGGCTCATAATTTTATTGAGTGAAAATTGTTCGCTGCCTATTAGACCAGGTAATTTTTATCTGGTGCCTCAATTACTGTCCCGTAAGCAATAATATAGTTGTAAGAGCTGTTGGTTCGATCGCGTGACCTCTGAGAAGCTGGCTAGGACAGCTGACTTTACTATGATGGATAACTAAGCTTGGGCTCCATGAGGTGCCAAGCTTCCCTTTCCTGCAAGGGGATCTCATAAAAGAAACATTACAGCTTGATTCATTTTACCAAAATGTTCGACTTTTCAAGTGTCAGCAGTTAAGTATAAATTGTGAAACCAGGTATTTCTGAGAAGAGTTATGACAATGGCTTTCCCCTCCCTTTTTTTTGGTCTCCTGGCATTTTCTTCTAAATGGTGTCATGGTAATTGGTGAATGGGAGCCTGGGGTGCTTCCCGCCACAAATACAGTGAAAAATGGTGTCTGCACCCTTGTGACTATGACCTGCTTGGAGGTACAGAGCTGAACTTGGTAACCTCTGGCGGGATCTTCTTATTCCAATTCATTGTACTGGTTTAAGACCAACGTTGTGGGTTAGGTCCTGCTGAGTGCCTTGGAAATCGACTTTCTGATCAGGATAAAAGTCTCTGCTTAAAGAGAAAGCTCTGGACAGAGGTGCCTTTTTCAGGGGTAGGTTGTAAAGTCAGCACATGAAACAAAAACGGCCTAGAGTCAAAATTACCCTTGAAAATCTTTTAAGTCACCTTTAAGTCGCCAAGGCCTGGGCTTTTAGAAAACACAAAAAGCCAAAAATTAACTACTTCTGTTTCTCTTTGTCTTTTGACTGTGGCTTCTCTTTCCCTAGGCCAAGGCTGAATAAATACCGAGCTTAAAAGTAAAAGGACTGCTCAGTAAACAAAGAGATGTATTTGTCATGTACACATACGTGGATGTGTTTGTATGTATGTTTGGTGTGTGTGTATACAAATGCATGTGTATATTTCTATTTTTGGATGCATACTATAGGGAAACTTGAGTGATATGTTTCCATACTATATAGATACATAAAGGAGGCAAAAATATAATTTGCTTTTGCTTCTTAAACTGTTGAGCATGAACATCATCGGTTATTATGTGTATCTCCAGACAAACGATATCTGTAAATGATAATTCTCAAGGCTTTACAGATGGTCCTGAGTATAACTGCAATTAGAATCCACTGCTTCAAGACTGTTGGGGCTTGGTACTTATTACTCCAATGCTCCACTGAAGTGTTACTCAGGGCTGAAAATAGTGAGCAAGACTTAAGACCTCCAAGCATCTCTGTTCCGAAGGGCTTCAGTCTTTAAGGGGAGGATGTTGGGTGGCTGGAGGTAGAAATGAGTTCACCCCTTGGTTCTCCTGTCACCTACCCTTGAACTAATGAGTAATTATGTTCAATGCCCCTGTATGCAGGGTGTGATATGAAGTAGGTTAAACTTAATCCTCCCCATCAAGAACTCAGTGCTAAAAAAGAACTTGAAAGAGTTCCAGCACTGAGCTATTGGATAACGGTTATTGCAAGTCCCTCCCATAATGACTCTGCAGCTAAAAAGGGAAAGCATGGTACCCAGGGTTTGTTTGCATTTACAGGTGAGTTCTTCCTGCCACTTCCACCTAGCTCAGCCCTTTGTGAGCTAACCTCAGGCGTAGGCCACCACTTGCCTCCTTCTCTAACCAGGCTGGAAGGGTTTTAAGATTGATATTGTAAGTTCGCTTTTTTCCTTAAAATTTCTTAATTCTGGGAGGCACTGCTTAGGGATATAGGCTCTGGATCTGGAGTCCAATAGACTTGGCTCAAATCCATGTTCTGCTATGTATTAGCAGTGTAAACACATGCCTCTGTGTTCTCATCTGTAAAACAGCGTTAATACCAACACCTGGTTCAGTAGATTATATTTAGTTAGTGCTTATCAGGCAATAACCAGCAATATTATTAATAATTCCCATTTATTTTCCAAGGAACTCTGGCAAAAATATGTGCATTCTTACAGTCAATGTGTATTGAGTGCTATGTTTGAGATGTAATCCTATTTTCAAAACTCTATAAAAGACTCTAAATGGACCACTGGTTAGGAAGTGTGGGAAGTTAGGAAACCTCCACTTACTAGCTGCATAAGCTTGAGCAGGTTACTTGTCCTCTATGAACCTCAGTTTCCTCATCTCTAAAATGGGAAGGAAACAATAATGACAAGCAGAAGAATTTGCCACAAAATAAGTCAGCTCAAGATAAATAACCTAAAGAGGTGAGAATTACAACTTTCATGAGGGCCATCGGCCTTTTAAGTGAAGCTACAACTTCTAGCCCTAGGTAAATTACATGTGTAGGCATTTGTGTGTGCATATTTATCACGCACACATGCACGCACACACAGGAATTCTAAATGCAATTTCAGGGGTACACAGATCCAGGCTAAACTCCCTGGATAAAAGAAATATCAGTAGTAGGGGATACCAACCCCCTAAACTGAGCATGTTATCAAATGGGGAAATGGAATCTGCCTGTAAGTTTTCTGGTAGATACAGGGGGAATTGGACCGCATTCCATAGCTCGTGTTTTTGACAAGAGAATACAGAGACAAAATGTTTCCTGGAATCAAACTCAAGCATGTTTTTTTCTAAGAGCTGAATATACCATAAGTTTCGCCATTTGTTTCTGTGTTTTTGTCTGAGGAGGGTCACTTTCACTTCAGGATATAATGTTAATCGAGTTTCCTCAAATTAAAAAAGTGAATAAATGAGAAAGAGAAAGAGAGATAGTGAAAGCGAGAGAGACGCTAGTGTCAGTGTGGAAGATGAAGATGTTAAGTTTTTCTTTATCCTTTGCTGAATCCCTTAGTCATCCCCTTTCTGCTAGGAGGCAATGTGGTTATGCAAAGATTTCTTATTTGTATTTTCACTGATGCAACTGCAGGTTTTGAATTACTGGTAGTCTTTGCATAAAGACTAAAACAATAAAA
This sequence comes from Papio anubis, assembly GCF_008728515.1. Classification (NCBI taxonomy): domain Eukaryota; kingdom Metazoa; phylum Chordata; class Mammalia; order Primates; family Cercopithecidae; genus Papio; species Papio anubis. The sequence continues at coordinate 151,391,228 of NC_044980.1, forward strand.
GCATAATTAGAATACATTGTATACAGCCAACTCCAGTTTTATTTTGCCCCAGCTCTGTATTTATGATAAATCACTAAACATGAACGCTCTTTAGGGAGGGTGATTTTAGGTCTCATCTCTCCACTGAGCAAAAACAGTGCCTGTGACTGGAGCCTGAATTTCAATTTTGCAAGTGTACAGTTGAAGTGAATAATATTTGGCACAATGCAGTGCACAACTGAGCCACTAAATGGCTGATTTACTAAATTATTATTAGATGAGCCCTTGCTGTTCCAAATGAAAGTGCAGTCACTGTCTTCCTTCATGGTGTGTTCAAATTGTTCTGTGTTTAAATATTCAGCATGAGGCTAATGTGAACTGATGAACTGAGACTATAAACATTCACTTTCAATACAGATAGAGCGACAGAGATGCAACATATCATGTGGCCCGCAGAGGTGAAAATGATTTATATTTAAGGATGTTGCTGCCGACTTCCATTACTTTAAGGTACTCTTAATTAGCCTGGTGTTTGAAATGACTAATTCACGTGTACAGGGAGAGCCGCTTCATAGAGGCTGAGATTTTCGAATGCCAGTGAAGGAGTAGCTACCATGAGGATTTGCTACCTCTGTATTTCCAAGGAAGCCTTGAGTTCCTTCATGGCGGGCTGGCCACACAGCACCAGCAGACGAGCATGTCTGCCAGAGATACTATGGGGCTTTGACATTCAGTGAGCTTTTGGAGACCCACCAAAAGAGTCCACAATCCTTCCTTCCCACCATCCACCCTCCTGGTGTTCACCTCCCTTATAATCCCAACCTACTACACAGCCAGCCACACTGATACTTCAATCCCCATGTCACCAGCTTCTTTACTGACACCTGCTGGAATGAACAACAACCTTTTGCTCCTTGGACAAATAGGACCCTCCTCTCTCTTCCCCTTTGAGGGCAGTTATAGGCAAGCACTTAAAATACTGTGATCACTTACAGTAGATTAGAATTTTTTATTGGTGCTGTGTTGCCATAACAACATGAAGACAGCAGATGACTTAAGCTAAGCTTGCAAAGCAAAAGGCTGCTCATCTGGCAGTTAAAATGAATACAGTTCATTTCACAAGTTTCCCATATGGACGCTTAGTGTATGGTAATGAGGAGACCATATGGTGAGAGAAAATGCACTGAGAACAATTGGGTTCCACTGGCTGAGTGGGAAGTTGGGAGAGAAAACCCGGGTGAGAGATTCTGGTGTGCTCTCTGGGTTCAAGGTTTGGCGGAGGTTTGTTTGGGACTGTTGTTTTCCACAGGGGTTTCGCGTTTCTTAATCCGTTCCTTAATATGTCGGCTGTGTGAAATGACAAACATCTTGCAAATTTTGCAATATCATTCATCACAAACTGTCAGCAGTGTTTGCAAATCTGACTTGCAAGATCTTTTAAATGTGTTGTTCTTAAAAGGCAACAGTACTAAGTTTTTAGACAAAGTGCAGGAAAATTTAAGCACTTCTGACAAGCAGAAACATTAACAGTAATCATTTTAAAAACACTCGCATCTTTTGCCTGCATGTTTAGCTGTAAATAATGCTAGAATGTATAAAAGCTTTAAAGTAAAAATGTAATAAATACTTTTTATTATGTTTCATAAAGGATAAAAAATGCTTTGAGCTATGTCTACGTGTTATCTATACATGCAGACGTATAGAGATGGATGACTCCCATTCTCCTTACTACTAACCAGATTGGGGACCTGGGAGGACAGCTTGAAAAAGGCTCTGAAGTCAATTCTGTACTATACATGCTTCATAAAAGATGAATATAAATGCATTAGTTAGACACGGTGAGCTAAATTAGAAGGTCAGGCAGGGCTGGGAGGGCTGAAAAATCACACAACCAATGAGTGTAATTACTCTTTTTTAAGTCTATTAAGTGGTGTTGTTCTATCAAGGCTCAGGGGTATAGGACATGAAGAACAAGATAAAGTAATGTGTATTTATTACTCCCACTGGATCAATTTACCAGATATTTTCAGCTCCATAAAGCAAAATACACAAATGCAGCCTTTGTTACTTTTCCCAAACTGCTTTATTTTCTCTAAAAGAGGGGCTGGCTCTTGGAGAAAAGACTCATTTGCCCTGAGAAGGTCCCCAGGCCAAGCCTTCTCAGTAGGGAAATGAGAGAAAGCTGGTGAGAATCTACATAAGGTTGGGGGCCAGGTGTCTGCAGAGGAGACACCTCAAGGCAGAATTATTGGGGTCTTCATATCTGCAGGAGAACTGGGAACTCAACATAGTGAAGACAGTGAGGCTACCGACCCTGAGGGCCTGAGTTTGAATCGTAGTTTTCCCACTTGCTAGCTGTGACGTTGTAGCAAGTCATTCAGACCTCTGGGCACTCTAACTCCTCATCTGTAAAATGGGGAACACCCATGGTGAGGGGATTAGTGGCCCCCATTTACTGGAGTCTCACTAGATGCCAGGGATGCCTCTTGGCATAAATTATCTCATTAACACCTAACAACAACGCCGTGAGGCAGCTGCTTTACAGAGGAGAAACCTGAAGCGTGGGAGGTTGAGTCGTGTGCACCAAGTAGTGGATCTCGTTTCCAAAACGCACATCTTTCTGACTTGAGAGCCCACTCTCTTGGCCTCTGTGCTCTTCGAAAACCTTAATAATGCAGTGCTGGGCTCACAGTAGGCATAAAGTAAACATTCCTTGCTTCCTAGGGTTCACAGCTGACACGCCTGACGCCAGTTAAACTCAGGGTGTGCTCTCACTGCCTTAGGGCTAAGGCTCACTGACCACGCATGAAGGCAACTAACATACTGCAAGGGGGCGGAGATACCTCTGACCTTGAACACAGAGAGCGCTCCTTGCTCAGTGTATCTGGATTGCATCACTGCAGCCATCAGCATCTCAGAATTTCTGATCGACCACGTTCCCCATCCCCTCCACCTCTAAATTACAAGAAGAGTCAACCTTGACCCCAAAGTTGGTCACATGTTCCTCCCCTTCCTGCCAGGATCCAGAGAGAAAGGCGAAACTGTATGAAACAGAACAGAATGCTGTGATTTAAAAACCTTAGCCTGCCCTTTTCTCCCTGTGTATATGAAAAAGGAAACCAAAAAACATCTGGGGTTAGCATAATTACAGTATTTTAAATTTGTGTGTACAGCAACTATCACTGATGGTGACTTTCAGGGACAAAATAATTTACAGAGCAGGATTCCGCCTGCTCCCGTTTTCCTATTTGGTAAATGGGAAAGATGTCTGCTGCCCCAGCTTCTCTCGCAGGAGGGACTCCAATAAAACAAAGCACGTCCAAATTTTTTTGAAAAAGAACAAGCCTGTATACAAAGGCATATTATTATGGAAAGCCGTCTGCTTGGTCTTTGGAGCAGTTTCATTTGACAGAATATGTGGGTGGTTGTATGAATCTAGCTTTGTCTATTCACAAACACATGGGTTTAATAAAGAGGAGTTTGTTTTTTAAGGTGTGTGGTCCATAGCTCACTGAAACACTCCTGTTTGACAAACACTGACCATGATCCTAAGACAGGCACAGCCCATTTTTATGCCCCTAACAATGGACAGCAGGAGTATAAATCTCCCCAGTCCACAGGAATACCTTGTGCTGGCTCCATCCGCCACTTCCTGACCCTGCCCTTGAACTCTCTCCACTTTAACATTCAAAGCCAAGAGGACAGCCACTTGGCTCTGAGTCACACTGAGAGCTTCCTGGGGTGGGCTCCGGCCAGGCCTTGCACGATCAAGTGGCTAGATGCAAGCCGTGGAGTGTTTCCTTAACACACAAATCCATTGTGTCCTTGATTACTCTTTCCAAACCCAGGAAACAAGGGTTGGGAATTTTACCATCAGGGACAAAGTGACACGTGCCTATGCTATTTGTTCAACATTTCTGAACATAACATGCAACCATAAAAGTGTTTTCAAAAGTAAGTACGCAAACTCAACCCTAGATTCCATTTCTCTCCTTTCCTTTCTAATCAGAAAAAGGACTGTCTGGTTTCTGTAGACCTCAACCATTAAACCAGATTTGTCTTCTAGTTCTGCTACCCAGGCTGGAGTGCAGTGGTGGGTATGTCTCACTGCAGCCTTGACCTCCTAGGCTTAAGCAGTCCTCCCACCTCAGCCTCCCAAGTAGCTGGGACTACATGCACACACCACCATACCTGGCTAACTTTTTTCATTTTGCAGAGGTAGGGTCTTGTGATGGTGCCCAGGCTAGTATCAAATTCCTGGCCTCAAGCAATTCTCCCACCTCTGCTTCCCAAATTGCTGGGAATACTGGCATGAGCCACAGCTCACTAAGTATTTTTAAAGTGGCAACTATGGGCCAGATGCTATGCCAAGGACACCCATGAGATGACCTCTCTTTATCCTCACATGATCCTATGATCCCCTATGAGCTAGCATGATTAATTATCCCCATTTTATCGATGAAGAAACTGAGGCACAGAGGAGAAATCACATGTTCAACTGCTCACCAGGATTAGGATTTCCTGTTCTGCCGAGATTGGGTGGAAGAGCTCTCAGAAGCAAGGGTCCCATTGTCACTCAACTGGCAAATCATCATAGCTACCTTTTGTTAGCTCTAAATAAGTCATTGAAATGTAACTTGAAAAGGTACAACATAGCACCGTCCCCATTTAACAGAGGAAGACACTGAGGCACAGAGAGGTAAACAATTTTGACCTAGGTTGCATAGCTAGAAAGTGGCCAATGTCTGAATTCCACCTTGTCCAACCTGACTCTCCTCAATACCTCCAGTGGACTCAAGAGATCAAACGGTAAAGCAAGTGCTAAAGTGAATATAGTGCCCAAATGGGAACAATGGGAAGAATCTGGCATGGTACCCCTGCCTTTGTTCTAACACTAAGACAGCTAAGGCACCTACCATTAGTCAGACCCACATCATTTATATCATCGTGCTATAAAATTACCAGTTGTCCCATAGGAAATTCATGGGACCATGTTCTTGCTAGACAGAGGAACCTAATGGTAAATCTCTCCATAGACCATCTATGCCATGGGTGGAGACTGCTGTTTATTATTATATGATTTAATCTACTAAATAATAAATAACCTGTAGATGATGTAATTGCTTATCAAGAATAAATTGGGTTGGAAAAGGAAAGGGAAGGACAGCACTTCAGTGGAAGTGAGGTTGTTCTGGGAAATTGAAGGTTGAAACTGAAGGCATCATCTCTGAAAACTGAAGGTGTTTTCCCCCCTCAGTTAAGATGCAGGACACATGCCCTTGCTCATCACAGTCCTTCCTCTCTTGGAGCAGTTAGCACCCCTCCTCCCCATGCGCCTCACATCTGTGTAGTGACCTGAGGGGTGGGTTTCTCCCGTACAGGGCCAGTTCTGACAGGTGGCCCTGCCTACAAGGGCAGCCAGCACACAGGTAGGATTTGATGACGAACTGGTCCCCCAAGGAGGTTCACCGAGCTAAGAAGGATGGCAACTTCATTTTCACAAGTGTTTTACAAGGATACCGAGACCTGGAAATGGCATATCTCTCGATTTACTGTGGCAAGAAAGAGTCCTTGAAACTAATTCAATTGAATGTTAATAGTTTTTACCTGTGTGGTAAATGAAGCTTTTTGCTGTCAGGAAACAGTGAATGGAAGCTCAATGAATTCTGTACTTTGAGCTTCCTTCACATTTAACTGCCTGCTTTTGAGTCCTCACAGAATGTTGGTTGCACTTTTCTTTAATGTGCTATTATTTTTGGTTATGATTAGTTGTGTCTGGGACTCTCTCCCACATACAACCCAAGTTCCTGAGGTACAGGGATGGGGACATCCCAAACATTCACAACAGGTATGCAATAGTCAATAAAGGTCGGTTTCCTTCTGTCTGCACTGGCAGTTAATGATGTATTGGTGACATATATGACTCTGTCTTGAATTTTTGTTTAATGTCTCTCATATTTGTGCCTATTTTCCCAACTAGGTAGAATGCCTTAGGAGAAGAGAGGTTGTCTTTGCCCAGTCTCAGGATCTACCAATACATTTTGAGCTCTAACTATTCTCCTCTTGCCAGGACTAAGTACGGATCCTCATAGACAGAAATTTGGTGTTCCTTTTTCTTTTGAGAATTGGTAAGATGTAGCAATTAAGTAGCTCAGACTCTAGGGTCATGCTGCATAGGTTGGAATATCAGTTTAGCAATTTACATGCTATGTGACCTTGGGCAAATTATTATTTAATCTCTCTTTGCTTCATTATTTTCTCTTCTAATATAGGAATGGTAATACTACCAACATCAGAGCGTTGTTGAGAAGATAAAATGGCATAGCAGATATAAAAGTAAGCACGGTTTTGCCTGGCACATAAGTGCTTGCTACTTTTATTATTGCTTACCTTATAGCACCAAACACACAAAACACAAAAATATGAGTTGTTTACCTATGAACTAATTTTTATCAGCAGCAGAGTTTTCTGCAAATCACTCAAGTCCAAATTTTCAGAGACTACAAAAAGGCAGTATCCTCACCTTTGGCAAACGCTCAGGGTCACCAGGGTGCCGAGGAATGACCTTCTGTAACCTCTGGAAACCATAATCGATGGTGGGTTCGTTGAGCGCTGCAATAAAGAAGTCACACGATTAGTACATTTTCAAGAAATAAAGCAGAACATGGCTTGCAACACTAATGGTATGGAAATAACCAGGAAGTCCAAAGTTTAATTGATACTTTTGAACTGGATCAGAAGATGATTACGTGAGTGATCTCTTTGCTGAAATTTCCACCATCTGCTTTATACCACGATGGGGAGTGACCTGGCCAAAAGAACATTAGGAGTAGGTCTTGAACAGTGTTCCTTTGGCCAAATTCTACACTCCTTATGTGATCATAAATAGAAAGTAAAATGGTATTTGATGTGAGATTTTTAGGATTCACTTTAATTCAGTTGCTCAGGTAAAAACACTCAAGGGCTTGCCTGGCAGTATCTATATCCTGTAAACAGCAGGAGAATTAAAAGTATCTGCTTAACTGCAAAATCCCTAGCGGACCTCAGCTGATACAATATCTTAGTACAATTAAGTATGCAAGAGGCTGGTGAGAGCAGAGGAGAGTGAATAGAAGTGAATCTTCCAGGTATGGAAAGCCGGTGCCACCCTTGAGAGAGTCTGCAAAGGGGATGGGTATTGAAAATGCCCTGATTCAAAACCCTCACATCTGAAATGATAGATCCTTTCACCAACATTGATATTATTTGGAACCAGCGTCTGAAGTACTAGCTTAGAGCAGCCGAGTCTCCAAAAATAATCCTTGAAAAGACCAAAAGAAGAGCAAACCTGGAATAACATTTGGAGACCATGGACCTTGCTGTGTGCACACTGACCACACACTCTTCAAAGCATGCTTAAATTAAACACAATATTAAGTGGACTCTGGTCTATTATTTTCAAAATTTCTCCCTGGTATATGAAATATCTTCAGGCTATCTCACGTGAAATAGTGGAGATGCAAAACATGGCAGCTCCTATCCATAGCCTCCACCTCCCTATATTCTCTAAGTAAGGGGTAAGTGGGTGTTTTTAAAATTTCTTTTCTTTTTTAGTATAATCAAAGTGTTCAACCACATATTTTCTCACATGCTGAATAAAAAAGACAGTCTGTGTAGTTCTGACATTTAGCTATACATTAAAAAACAAGTTGCCACACGCTTTACTTAAAATGCATTTCCATTAACCTAAATTTTAAAAGTAAGATTCATACTAGTACTAACTTTAAAAAAACTGTATTAAATTCAAATAGGTCCCAAGGCTAATGGAAGCAATTTGTATACCAACCCAAACTGACTGGCCCACTTTTCAAAATACAGGTATGATAATCTTGTGGTTTTAAAAGGACATTTAAATTGAAAGACTGTGAATTTAGTACATAATTATACCAATAGAACCCTTTAACTTGTCAACTTGTAAATCTAAAAGGCTATCAATCATTTCTAAAGAGGAAATAAACCTTAAAATTCCTTGATTGACAGTGCTTACTTTTTATGTAAGGAAAAAAAGAAAGGAAAAAAAGGCTGCATAAAGTGGCCAGAAATCCATTTACAAAAGTACATTGTTTTACATAGGTGAGTAAAAAGCCAATAATTACACCTCCAAAAGCACATAAATCAGAGTAAGTACTTTTTCTTCACTTGTATATTTTAAGTTAGATGAACTTTAGGTAACTTTTTATTAAAAAGATTTTTTCCCCAAATGCAATGCTTATTGAAGTCATTAATAGAGTGGCATTTTCATTTAAGATAATGTAATCATTTTTGCAAATATGAGATTTAGTCAACCCTCCCCCCCATTTCCAAACAGTAAACTTTCAACCTGTCTCTTGTGGAAATTAACTAAAATTACACCCAAGTGTACCAAATATTTCTATCTATACTAGTATATGAGTTAGGACACAATATTTATTATTCTTTCCATTTTATGAATTTCTAAACCCTTGAGAAGAATTCTTTTTTCAAATTAGACTTGTAGAGAAATGCCATAGAATTCTTTATTCAGGGAAGCTGTTACTTGTAAAATCCACGGTATTTAATCAAGAAATGCGTGAGAGAGACAGGAATCAGCACCAAGGTTTATTTATCATATCCACCCCCCACCCATAATGCTACTTGCCAACAAAAATGTTTAACCATAAATAGTAGCTTTAGACAATTAAATGCATCATTTTAGTATCTGAAAACATAATTCAGCATCCTGAAAATTCTAATTCTTGGTTTTACTTTTCAGTCTAAGGTACCAATAAAATTGGAATTGTTGCCCCACCTCTTCAATCATTAGCATAATGAATTCCTATTGTGTCTAGAAATTCATGGTTGTTAGCTGAATGACTGTCTGATGTATGGCGGGGAGGGATATGTTTCTCCGGCTATATGGCCAACTCACAGAGGAATGACCGACAATATCAGCAATTAAAAGAACCAATTCAAATATCATATGGAACTAATAGCTAAAGAGCTGAGGAGAAGTCATTCTGCTGTCACAGAGTAATTGAATTAGACATATTAAACTCATTATTCAAAGACAAATAAGGATTTACTCCATGGACGTGTACTATGAGAGAGGAAATATTTGAAGAGTAAGGCAAGGGTTTTTAACTTATGTCCCATGCCTTTATGATTTGCTGTCTGTTCATAGTTTTAAACAAGTTAACCGGCCCTCAACACAGGTATTGAATATTACAATGGAATTGTCCAGTGCTGCAGACAAAGCTAACATTAAAGATGCTAGACAAAGCTCACTGTCCTAGATCCAAAGAAACCTGATGATTTATCTGATTGCACTGACTAGAGAAAAAAATTAAACCAATTACTGAGTGCGGGGGAGCCATCTGACAAAGACTGTTATTTTAATTGCCCCCACAAAAAATATATTAAATATCTGGGAAGTGAGGGATGGCTAATTTAAGACACCCTCCTCATGGAATAGAATATGATGCAATCCTCAAAAGCAATGACATAGGAAAAAATATTTACTGATATATTGCTTGGTTAAAAAGTAGATTACAGGAGCACGTATACAATATAGTTACTTTTTTAAACAAGCATATATAGAATAAAGAAAATGTGTCTGTGTATAAACTGCCAAATAGTAGTTGTTTCTAAGTAGTGGGTCTTAAAGTGCTTTTCTTCCTGCTCTTTTTCCTGTGAATTTTCTAAATTTTCCACAATGAACATGTATTACTTTTATAATCAGAGAAAAAGGTTAAGAGCAAGAGATTGTTGCTGAGATGGAATCTGACCTGCTTGTATAAAGTAATGACATAAGAAACTATGCTTTAAAAGGGGTCTGTATACCCTTTAATAACCTTGCATAGGTTATTACAGACCATAAGAAAAATAAGTAGTATACTTTTGGCCAGTTGTATAAATATGTGACTATTCATAAACTCTCTGAAAATCAACAGAGAGGGTAACAGGGAGGAATCATAAAGAATGGTATATTTATTTCATCAGTGGGGTAGTCATACCTTAGGGACATACATCTACTCTGCAAGAATGTAATATAAAGTTAATCCTTCAACAAAGTGACCTCATTGTACTCAAGCGCAGGGCTCAGGAGGCACCAGAAGAAATGGGACTAACCAATTTTTTTTCCCCTCAAACTTGGGACAATTCCGAGAATCTGGTAGAGCCAGAAAAAAAAAAAAAAAAAACACAAAACTTAATTGGACACAATTAACCATAAATAAAGAAGCATGAGCATCTTAGATTGAAAAAAGAAAAACAGATGAAGCCGTAAACTGCAAGAGGAATGGAATGATGAGAACAGCTTGTGTGGCCCTGCTTCCAAATACCCAGTCCACACACTCTCTGAAAAGGGTTTGAGAGGGCGTCACCCTAAACCAGTTAGGAACGGTAGCTGAATAAGGAAGGATCGTAGGTTTAGAAGAATCCGTTATCCCAAATAGAAAAGCCTCAATGTTTATATCATGAGAATAAAATGGGGCCAATGTATGCATTTTAAAAATTCCAAAAGACATTATACATTTATTCAGTAATCATTTTTAGCGCATACCATATGCTCAAGGAGAGGGGGTGGCATTCGTAGGAATGAACTGTTTAGTGTCACAATACCATCAGCCCTTAAAAACAAACTTTCTCAAAGGTACACATAATCCAACCCCCAAAGACAAATGAAATCCTCTACTTGCAGAGCTGGGACACAGCTCAGCATCTCACAGTCGGGTCCTCCTCATAGTCACCACCTCTGCTCTGCTCTGCTTTCTGACAAAGTCTAGGGTCACAATACACTTAATGGGGATACATTAAAGAACCATCAGGTTATTGAGGGGCCACAGCAATTGAATTCAAGCTGTCTTCCCCTGACCCCTTCAAACTCATTTACTGGTAGATATTTACTGAACCCACATAGTAGGACTTTGTGGGGTTGTATACAGCTTATGGAGGGGTACATCTGAAACATTTCCTGCAAATGCATAAAAAGCAAGATCAAATGCTCCTGAACAGGAGAGCAAGCTTGCAGGGTGATGTCTCAGCTGAGATTTCAGAAGGATCCCCTCACCCACAGCTACGATGTGATATTGCGGAATGGATATTGGTGGGATGTATCTGTTGTATGCACCAGGATGCCATTTCAACTGTATCAACATTACTACTTTTGAAAAAAAAGTTTATGAAATGGTTCAAAGAATCAAACCGTTTTATTCTGGCTTTATGTTGGGACTGCTTATAGAGGGGCTTTAGGTTCCTTCCGGATCTCATCATCTAGAGGGCTTTAGGTTCCTTCCAGATCTCATCATCTCAGACCCCTAAAGGCAACCAGTAACTTTTACTCCAACCAGCCTCTCAGCCTTTCTCTTTATGGGCTTCAATCCAGGTGGTGGTCAAGACAGAACAGCTCTGGTTCTACAAAGTTACAATCTCTAATGTCCAAATGTGCATGCAGCATGAAATGCTATACGCAAAGAAAATCGAGATAACACAATTTTTTATGCACTCATACAAATCACAAATTTTACTCTTAATAATGAGTGAATTCTAACCAAATATATATGTGGCCTTTTTTATGCCTATAGTCTCTTTTTCTTTTTTAAAGAAATCCACTTCACAAACACATCAAATATAGGAAATTCTCTGTAAGGGGGTTTATTTGCAAATTAAAATCATATAGTCAAGCCAGATGCATTCTCAGTTATGAAAATTGATTTTTCTCTTTTTGGAGTTTCCTTTTAAAGAAGTCACTCCTCCATCCCCCTTAACTTCTTGAATACTTATTCTTGGAAACAATGGAAATGAGAGGCTGCAGAGTTCTGTTCAGAAACACCAGGGGAAAAGTGCTTTGGGTGCCATTCCAACATTGGCTCACAGAGTTCCCTGCTTTTATAGCTTAGCGACTCACTGCCGTGCTTTCACATATTTCTGGGGTTTTAATTTCCTTTTTTTAATGGTTGTGTGACATGATGTCATTTTGACTGGAAATAAAAAGAAATGCAGATATTAGGAAGGCAATATTAATATTCTATTGCCATTTAATGTCCAAACAAATATCTAGACTCTATGCCAAGTAATAAATAAAACCTCATAGCAGAGGCAATGATAAAACTAGCACCTGGGTCTCCAGGCTTCCCTGGTGACTACTCTATATTTGAACTAAAGGAGTAACAGCAGAGCATTTCCCTCCAAGGCAGATCCATTCTGGGCATGAGAGTCATTACATATGTGTTAGGCAGAGACTTTTTGTTCCATAATGGCCCCATTTTTCCCTCAGTCACTAAATTAACAACCAGAGGTAAACAGTAAAACAGCAAGTTATCTTCATGAATCTATCTTTAAGACTGAGTTTAAAATATATAAACCAAAAAATCAACCAGAAACCTAAACAAGGCCAGAAATATTGTTCATGAGGAAATTTGTTGCACTTCCAGCCATTTGGATATTTCATTACCTGCCTAGATGTTTGATGCACAAACGGCACACCAGGTCACCTCTTCGGTGGAAGCGATACACTTCCTAAGAAACCTAACACCAAATTCCTTGCAAGTAGAGCTCCTGCTTTCCCCGTGAAATGCTTTTACAGCTGGGTGCCCCTGCCTCTGGAGCGAGTGAGGCTCAGAAGGGCTTCAGGGGAGAACTCACTGAACCACAGAAAGCTGTAACTTTCTGCAACAAGGGTGTCAAGACGAAGCCAACACAGGCAGACTTCACCAATATAGAAGCCAGAGAAAAATTTCCAAACTGCCTCTGAACACTCCCTGATGTCTTATTTGTAGTCTTCGGGTCTCTTGATGTGTGACAACAACTTTGAGATTCAAAAATCAAGCAAAGGAAGCAATACCTCTCTCTACCACAGGCACAATCAGAGATATTAGGTGGCTTGAGTGGCTAAGTCCTTTTTACAAAGAGTGTAGCCAGGGCAACATGCAAAGCAAAGGCTGAAGACAGAAGGTCAACTGAAAAGCAAAGAGCCTAGGAGGATGAAACAAAGCAGGGGCACTCGGAGGAAGACTGATGAGGGAAGATCCTCAGGACTGTAGCTTGGAGTGCAAAGAACTTGCATGTGCTTGGAAATTAACAACTCTTGGAGAAGTAAAAGCAATCAACAAGTGGAACAAAGAATTAGGAGACTTGCTTTTGTTTTTCAAAATGAAATCACCTTACTGATTTTCTAAAGCTAAAAGTAATGTTAACATAATTATTATATTTAAGAAAATGTTTAAAGGCAGGGAAACCCCCGTAATATCCCCATTCATGTAGAAGCATGATTGATATTTTAGTATGCTTTCAAACATTTTCACAATACTATTTTATATATTTTATAAAAATATAGATTATATACATGCTTATACCTATCTCTCTCTTTTTGATGTTTGTAGCTTACCGTATTATACAGATAGACATAATTTATGTAACAAATCCTCCACAAACTAGAATGTAGGGTTTTTTCCCCAAAATTTTCACTGACTTAAGAAGCATTATAATGAGCACTTCTCAGGATAAAATAATATGCACATTTCAAGTCTTTCAGTATACATATCTCCTAACTATCCTTCGTAAAATTTATGCCAATTTACATTTTGACAGGTTAACTTTCAAAGGCATCTGCAAAAGAAAACTAATCTTTAGGATTTTGCATCTCGAAGTCAATTATTCTCTAAGTTATAAGAATCTCTGAAGATTGTAGGTGTTAACAGGCAGTCACTATGATTCCTTGTAGAGGTGCCATTTTATTTTATTTTATTTTATTTTATTTTATTTTTGAGATGGAGTCTCGGTCTGTCGCCCAGGCTGGAGTGCAGTGGCCGAATCTCGGCTCACTGCAAGCTCCGCCTCCCGAGTTCACGCCATTCTCCTGCCTCAGCCTCCCGAGTAGCTGTGACTACAGGCGCCTGCCACCGCGCCCAGCTAATTTTTTCTATTTTTAGTAGAGACGGGGTTTCACCATGGTCTCGATCTCCTGACCTTGTGATCCACCCGCCTCGGCCTCCCAAAGTGCTGGGATTACAGGCGTGAGCCACCGCGCCCGGCCAGAGGTGCCTTTTTAAACATACCCTGAGGTCATATAAGACTCTTTTCAGTAATAACAAAGTACTTTCTAGAAATTATCTCCTTGGTTCCTACAATGTGCCCTTGACGTAAATGTTAAAAATTACTCCTAATTCAAAGGTGGGAAACTGAGGCACAGAGTTGATTGCATAAATTAGCACAGAAGCCTCATTGTTTATATTTTTGCAGTCCTTTATTCCAAGATGACTATTTTATGTTAATATTGATGAACCTCAATTTGCAGTACATTAACAAGTCCTGATACCAAATAAATTAAACTGCTGTTTTTGCTAAATATCTGTGAAACAAAATCCCAGCACTAACAGGAATCTCTGTGCCTCAGCTCCTGACATTTTACACATGAACAAGCCATTTCGTGGCCTGATTTTATTACGTAAGGCTCACCATGTCAACCAACACAAACCTTTCAGGGAGGCCGCCCTGGTATTTTAAATTTGCCCCCAAATGCTCAAGAAACTGTTTTCTGTCTCATCAAGTTCTTCTTATAGGTCTAAGCCTACAAGGAGCTCTCAAATGCTGATTTGACTTTAGAGAGAAAGAGACACAAATGCTGTCTCTGAGATACATTAAACCAATTTATACTACAACCGGTTGGCATTTTCTGGATGTATGTGAGAAGTTACTGGCAGCAGTGGAGCATCTCTTCATGAACAGACCCCTTTCTTGCCCTGGAGGGCTAACACTCTGTCTAAAATGGGAAGTAGGTGAATCTCCAATAATTAGGAAAAATTGTACTGCTCTCTAAGTGTACTACAGTTGATGAGAAAACCTGCCTGTTACTGTGTATGATGTGCTCTGAACAGCATAGCCTTCCAGGAGCCTTAATTTAGATTCTCAAATTTGATCCAAGTTTAAAACTAAAATTAAATCCCTCGAGCAAACAGAAGTTTAATGTACACAATTTTTTTTTTTTTTTTTTTTTTCCTTCCAATCTTTTTTCATTTTGGTTGTTTTTTTTATTTGGATCATTTATGATTAGGTTTCAAAGCCAAATTTGCTTCTTTAAATGAGAAGAGAAGAATAACTTCCACTGTGTAATGGATGATGGCATTTAAATATTGGAGACCAACATATTCTGTCTTTCTTAACATTTAAGGATACGTCCATAATTCTCTTCCCTACTGGCATAGTTTCTGATATAACTAGAGTAATATTACTTCTATAATTGTTCTTCAGATTTCTTCCCAAAGAGTTTTGACATTAGCTGTTATCGAGGAGGTAAAATCACCCAGCCTGTCTGATAAACATGTTTTCTTACATCCCCACCCCAGCAAGTGCTGTGACACTATACTTTTATCATCCCGTGTGTGTTCAGAATGAGCTTAGAACAGCAATTGCCGGGAATAGGCAGGCGATAAACCGCATTGATTTAACACATCTTGTTTTCAATCATGCTTGGATTTTCTGAGCACGCATTTTTCCTGTACTCTGGCTTGTAGCTTTTATCTGACGAGCTGATCCCTTTTCACTGGAAAATGAAAAGGTCGCACAATAAGACACGGTTTACTGGAACTTGAACACGCACCAGGGAAAGTATTTTAGATAAATACTGTCAGACATAGTGGAGCTGAATTTCAACAACACAATTGCTAAACAACAATACTTATTACTCTCCTAGAACAAGCCTACCAGCGACTTATGGCTCTCAGCAGGGGACAGCACCGAGTCAGGCTCCAAGGCGAAGAAACCCTTCCCTGAGCCTTGCGCTAACCAAACGCGGAGTTCTGGGCTGAAGTACTACTTGTGATTGTTAATATCATGGTTTTATGAGACAACTCAGCAAATGACTCCCACTGTTCACAGAGTCGTTTCCTCCGAACCAGTGGACAGGTTTCAGAAGAGTTGTAACGAAGTTACAACAGAGCTCTGCAGACGGTCCCACTGGGAAGGAAAAATCAAATCCCAAGAATGGTGATAAAAAAGTGACTCCAAATCATCCACTAATTCCACTAATAAGACAGGAAAGTACTTGTAACTGGAAGATATTAGAAGATTAAGTGATTATTTGGTAACAATTTAATGGAATTAAAGAGAACTTATAACAAGTATGCCATGGGGAAGAGCTACAATGGCCTTGCAGATAAGCCTGGAAGTTTTTATCAGCCAAAGCTCCAACTTAAATAGCATCTTGATTTAAAAATAAATGAAATCAGTCTTCTTCAGTATTGACCCAATGTAAGTGATTATTTTTGCTGAGCATCTTGATCCTAAGAAGTCTCCTCCCCCTGACTATTACAGTCTAGAACCCTTTTCTTTTAATACACATTTTGTTTATACATTTATTGTCTACTTTAGAGCTCCTCAAACTTTCTCTGTTCACAATACCCCGAGTATCTCAGCAATCTCTTCAAAGCATCCCTAAGGCAGAAGCAATGCCCAGCAGTTCTGTTATTAACTACTTAGATGCGAACAGCCTAACCTTTATGCGTTAGCAACTTAGTAGGACATACATATTTGAAAAAATTGACAGAAAAATATAACATTTTGTTTCATTTTAAAATAATCACAATTTACTAGTGAAACATGTGTTCCTGGTGGGCACCACACAACTTTGCACACCTCAGAATCAGACTAAACACAGCCACCCTCATTTTCGATTCCATATTGGTTTTCACATGGCCACCTTTTTTTTAAACCATAGTAAATGCTGAAAACCAGCTTTGCAAAGGTATGACACCATCAAAAGAATGCACTATAAGGCTGGGCACAGTGGTTCACACCTGTAATCCTAGCACATTGGGAGATTGAGGCAGAAGGATAGCTGCAGCCCAGGAGTTTGAAACCAGCCTCGTCAATATAGTGAGACCTCATCTCTACAAAAGATTAAAAAATTAGCCAAGCATGGTGGTATATGACTGTGGTTCCAGCTACTTGGGAGGCTGAAGTGGGAGAAGAACTTGAGCTGGATAGGTTGAAGCCACTGTGAGCCATGATTTCACTACTGCACTCCAGCCCGGGTGACAGAGCAAGACCTTGTCAAAAAAAAAAAAAAAAAAAAAAAAAAAAAAAAAGCAGTATAATGTAATATTGAGTTTTGAACTACCTTTAGACTGGTAGTTTATCCAGTATCTATCTGATGTACATGAAGAATCACTGTTTCCCTCAAGTTTAAAATATCTCATAGCATCCCAATAAGTTTGTAGGGACACCTTGGTTGATAAGTTTAGAAAACATGGATTCACTCAGAAGCATAATATGAAGTGCCACAATGAATTACATTCATTCATGTGTATCTTGTCTTCTTTTAATAATTACAACAGCAGAAGCAGCAGCTCACACTTCCTAAGGACTTACTGTGTGCCAAGCACTTCATATGGATTAACGTATCCTTCACAATAACTCTACAAGGAGGTACTATCATTATTCCCATTACACACAGAAGAAAACCGAGGCTTGGGGAGTTAAGACTTTGCCTAAATCCACAGAGCTAATCAATGTAGGGGCTGGGATTCAAACCCAGGCAGTCTGCCTTGATAGCCCTACTCTGAACCTGTTAATTAGAGCAGCAAGTTAGGCCAATCAAGGGCTCTTCAGAGCAGATCTCTAATAATTTTGGCTTCTAGGACTTTTGTGATACTGTTTTTGCTCTTCAGGTATCCTTCTATCTATAATCTGTTTTAGTCCTTTCCTTTGTCTCAATTTATACTCCATGAAAACACTCTAGAACTCATTTGACTTCCAGTTTCCTAATAACATACTCTTCTTCCCTTTGCCCCCACCCTTTTGGAGTAAGACTGAGCTAGATTGCAGCCAGGCTACATAATTGACCGGATATATGTTCCTTTTGGAAAAGTCACTTACATTCTTTAAGTCTTCCTCAACTATAAAGTAAAGATTTAATGTGCTATTATTTGTACAGTGATTAGCACATAAATACTCAACAGGCAGTTGTTATTACTATTAATAGAATACAGGCCATGTGCTAGAAACAGGGGCAGGTGCAACGAATACAGGACTAATTAGACGTATTTACATATTCCCCACTCTCAAGGAACTCCAGAGTCTAGAGGGGCAGAAAGACACAAACAGAATCCTAAAACAGTGTGGCAAATACAACAGCAGGAAGATGCGGGGTTCTAGAACAGCGGGTGTGTTATACTTGTCTCTGGGACTCAACCTTCCCCCTTCCTTTACGCTAACTTGGAATTACAGTTCAAAGAATTCTACCACCTCTGGTTCTCAAATATTACCCTGAAAATGAGTTCCATCTGGAGTAGGACACAACCATTTCAAAACAATGTAAGTTCTGTGAACAAAGAAAAAAATAGGTAGGAGACACTTAATTAAGAAGGGATTCATTTCCAGACTTGGGATGTTTTATACTGTTTAATTAATTAAATAAAATTACAGGCTTGCTGTATATAAGGCCCTATGCTTAAGAAGATAAAAAGAAAAAGATGTACAGCATGCAAGTCCAGTGCCCCGTCCATCCCCAGCTGGAAATGATTCTATTTGAAACACTCTTCTAGGCACTGTGCCATACCCTTGAGAAGAATATAATCCAGTGGGGAGACAGGCCTGTATTTGGTGAACCAAAAAGATACAAAACTGTAGCATTACTAATATAAAATAGTACACTGCACCCAAGGAGGAAAAACTAATTCTCTGTAGTAGAGTCAGGAAAATACTTAGCTCAGATATCTGAGTTGGGTATGGAAAGATAAATAGGATTTTTCTACTGAAAAGGACAGGAAAAGCATTTCAGGCAATAGGAATAGAATGAGCAAAGGGAAAGAGTTATAGAAAAGATGTGTTCAAGTAGGGTTGGATGCTCCAGTTTGGGGAGAGTACAGCTTAACATGTTGCGAATGAGGTGTTAAAGGTTAACCATGAGTAACAGTATTGGCCTTGGTGCCTTGCTAAGAGCAGGTAGACAACAAGGAGACATTTAAGATTTTTGAGATCGTAGGAGCAACACGATGTGATCCACATTTTAAAAAGCCAAAGAAGTAAAATGAAGGCTGACTCTTAAAGGCAGCATTATTGCAATAATCCAAATGGAAAATAAAAGACCAACTAATGATGGGGTGGTCATGGAGGAAAAAGTAGATTTCAGAGATATTTTAGAATAAAATCTACATGAATTCAGTAATATGCCAGATGTAAGGGGATAGGAAGAATGGGGGATGACTGACATTTCTAATTTATTTGACTGAGTGGAAACAGTGGCCATTTTGCAGAAAGAAAACTATATACAGGAGGGAAAAAAATCATGAGTTCAATTTCAGACATGCTGGAATTTAGGTGCCAGAAGAACATCTAGGTAAAAATATTTAGTAGACAGTTGAGAATAAAGAACAGAAGCTCAGACTGGGCACGGTGGCTCACGCCTGCAATCCCAGCACTTTGGGAGGCTAAGGTGGGTGGATCACTTGAGGCCAGGAGTTCAAGACCAGCCTGGCTAACATGGTGAAACCCTGTCTCTACTAAAATGCAAAAATCAGCCAGGTGTGGTAGTGCTTACTTGTAGTCCCAGCTACTTGGGAGGCTGAGGCAGGAGAATTGCTTGAATCTGGGAGGTGGAGGTTGCAGTGAGCACTACAGCCTGGGCAACAGAGTGAGACACCGTCACAAAAAAACAAAACCCAGAAGCTCAGGAAAAATATCAGTGATGGAGTTAATTCTATAGGGAACACCAAGATATAGGTAATAGCAAAAACCACATGTGAAAAGAGAACCCAGGACAGACAACACTATGGTGAACACAAGCAGGTAAGGAATGGTTAGAGAGAGATTGAGACACAAAACAGGACAAATGCAGGTCAAAAAGGTAGAAAGAACACCAGGAGAGAATAGTGTCACTGAAATCAAATGAGGAACTCAGAATATAAGGGGTTGTCAACACCATTAAGTGCAGTCAAGTAACCAACCAGAAGAGGTCTGAGGAGAGGTTGTAAATGTAAGCAAATTTGTAAATTACTATATTTGGAAGTTGTAAATGTTATACTAATATCATTAGCATAAATGGCACACACAGTTTCAGACAACTTGTGGATGCTTTAACCCTAAAGTTCTGGTTTTCTTCAGACTCACTCTGTAACTCCCAGTAAAAAGATATGAACCTAAATGAGTAAGGGTTGGCTAACTTGTTTGCCCAATTGTAGCTTAGCTTATCATAAGAGCCATACAAGAAAGCATGGAGGACATTCAGTCCCAGATCAGTTCCCAGTCCTAAAGAAAACTGTAGAACTTCAGGTGCCTCAAGACAAAAGCTATGACATTTACCTGAAACAACTATGATGATAAACCTTGAGTTGACTTTTAGATTTGGTTAATCCCTGTTAATATATTTGGAGGAGTGAAGATGAGGGGATTTCCATGGTTCTTGATGTTTTCTGCTCACACTCTTAATGCCTGTCTTTTAAGAAGGGAATGGAACTACGTTAATGACTTAAGGTATCCAATGAAGTTCTACTTCTTCTAATCTACCCTAGATTTGGGCTTGTGATCTGTCTCCTCACCACAAAATATTGACAAAATACAGTGTACACATAGCTAGAATTTAATCTTCCCCTTTGGATGTTGGTGGTCTTAATATTGGTCCCCAGCGTCTTACAATCAATAGATGTTTAGTTAAGCAGTTCACTTGTTTTGGAGTAACAGTTATTGTGTGGGCAATGGGTATGTGGCCACTTCCGCAATAACCCCAGGTCTCCTGACGGAGTGAACATTACAATCACATATTTGTTGCTATTAGCTTGTGAGATGGTGGAAACCAATTTTGAAAAGCAAGTAATAAAGCACCACATAAAAAATAATGGTGTAATTACTTCTTGGTCAGGTAATACCTACTGTGACGATAAAAACCAAAGGGAACACCAAGCATCATAAGTGGGTTTGCTGTAAATTTGACACCGGTTCTGACCTTCAGCAAGGAAAAGGTTTGAACCCACCCACCTCAACCAGGTACACAGAAGACTCTTTGTGTTGTGTATCTTTACCAAGTCTCCGTGTAAAAGCATTTTAATGAATTTATCTCATTAGTGCCTACGTCAATTCTCAAGAGCTGAAGGGACTGGACCAGTCGCTACATTACTGACCCAAAGGCTTTTATAATCTCATTTGAATTTAGGCCCCAAAGAAAGAGGTCTGGTAACTGCATTAGAAAGAAATTGCCATGTGGATATAATTTGTTGTCTAAATGTAGAGGATAAAGAGGGAGGGTGGGGGTTCTAATTGGAATATGGACTACACTGTCCAGGAGGAAGTGAAAATAATGTTGGCCGTTGCTGTTGATCTATAAGCAAACACCCCAGTAATCCACTAACCTAAGCAGAAGAAACCAATCAGCCTCCATCTTCAGGCTCTGATTCTTTCTTTCGTGTGCCATCCCAAGTGCTAGAGAGGCTTCCCTAATTTCCATGGAATAATGTGGGTGGGTGTAGGGAGTGAAAGAGAGGCTTAGCCAAAGTTATGCCCTGAACTTTTAAGGATAGGATAGCACAGTCCATGTTTCAGGACATCATGATTCAGTTTTTATTACTACTGCTTTGGGTTATTTCCAGCTTGGGGGAAGACTCATAGTTAATATTTCTCTTTAGCTTGTCTAAGAGCTGCAAATGGTTCTCCGAAGGTACACGCATCATTAGAAGACTTTATGACAGGATGCTGTTAGAGTATAGCATTTGTCACAGCACAGGATGAAAAAAAGTAGGTTAGCTTTTACTAATAAAAGTGACAATAGGTTAAATTCTCAATGACAGCAACTTGAATGGAGATAATGAGAACTCTTAGACCTGGATGGTTGGTTAGAAATGGGTACAAGCTTTCTGGAGGGCAAATTGACTATTTTGGGTGGGGAGGATGAAATAATTTTAAGTTTAGAGACTGAATCTTTATTAAGTTCAGAGGCATCCCCAAAAGTAGTCCCGGTGGCCACACAAATGATTTTTTGAAGTGGGCAAAGGCCTTTAGAAATGCCATCTAGTGTCACCAAAAGCCCTTGTTCTTGCTAAGATTCCTCTGGACCTCTTTTTCCTTCTAACTGGAATTAAGAGACTAAAGTTCCCCAAACTAAATCTTGCATTTCTCTCTATATTGATGGGTGGAATGGACCTGCTTAAAACCAACAAGGAGAAACAAAGTGACCTTCCTTCTATACTGTCTCTATAATCTTCCTGCTCCTATTAAAGCCTGGTGAATTTAGAGGAAATAAAAATACATATTTAGCTCCATCTGTGGAATTCACTTTGCCTGAGACCAACATGTCAGGTATTGTTGCTGGCTTTTTCAGAGGGCTGGGACATATCTACAGGAGCAGAGATCAGCTTGATAAACTGCTGACCTGTTCTCAAATGGAAAATTTTTGTGATTATATTGGGACAATAGGTATTGTGACCCTTTAAGGACATAAATCAAACATACTGGATTGCATTTTTCAAAAGCTACCAAAACAACTTTTAGATACAAATGCATTCTTCTAAGTCTCCTTTCTAACTCTAGATTTAACAGTGTGATCTTGATGTGGTCAGGTAGAGAGGCGCAAAGGCACATCTACTCAATCAACTTCAGAACTTTATTACTGCAAAAATCTTCAGCAAACACAACCAGGCTTGGAGAGCCTAAGTGACTAGTGCAAAATCAACAGCTAGTCAACAGCTGAATCACAACTAAAACTCAAATGTTGGAACCGAACCCACCCCAGTTCCTCTGCATCATTCCTCCATGTAAGCCTGACTTAAACAGGATCATTTGTTGAGAAGCGGTTCTGAGCACTTTTGCAAACTTGTTTTTTTCCTTCGGACACCCCAAAAGGTAGGTAATTCCTATTTCACAGATGAGAAAGTGTGACTGCTAGTCTTGGGTGAAGGATCGGTAGGTAAAGAAATGAAATGTGATTGAACTGCACCTATGGAAAAAGATAACATCAAATCTGTCATTCAGATGACATCTTCATATAGATGATCTATCTCCTACTACTGCTGGCCATTTCAAAACCAAATGGACCTGCCATTTTGTAAAACAAACACCAACTAAAAGGAAGACAACAAACGTTCCCAGGACCCTGAAAGTATCCTGGACCATGTCTACAAAGCATCCACATGTTTTAAAGCCATTGCCAAGTTGTCCTTTAAAGGCTGTTTTGCAAAAACCTCCAAGACTAAAAACAACATGCTGTGACTTTACCTACATTCTTGTAATGGAAATGAATAGTAGTTCATAGTAATTGATGCACAATGACCATGTGCCAGCAACCGTGCTAAGCACTATCTTACAAATCGCCAACTCTTAGCTGTCTCTGTGAAGTCTATACTGATATCATCACCATTTTACAGGACAAAGACCTTTAGGACAACAGAGAGATGACGGATCTTGCCCAAGCTGCACAGCAGTAAGAGCTGAACCAGGGCAGGCTGTCACTGTTGTTCACTGGCTCCTCTATGATGGACTGCCCCTGTGGAAGGATTTAGCTAATACATTGGAAGCAATGGTATTATCTTTCCCTTCGGGGCAACACAGGAGAAAACAAATAGTAAAAGATGCCTACAGCAAAAATATCTGTCTTCGACTTGAAAAATATAACTGTATATCCACATATGCTATATAAAGACTTGACTCGGTTAAGACATACGTTTTAAAAGGGAAAGTTGCCAGAATGGATCACACTTAAATACAAAACCAGTTTCTGTGAGGTGCGTGGTGGTGATGTCACCCACAAAAAGATGGGAAGTGACACGTGCTTCTCCATGACCATCTTCCAGCTTGTTTAATCTCACCTGGCAAGTTTCCCCTCATCAAGTAAGTTGAAAATGGTTATGGAATCCAGAGGCAACTCCGGATAACATGGGTGGAATTCTGGTATGCCTTCTTCATTAACTGCTCATACCCCAGAAATGAGAAGAAAGCCGCTCTTCCTGGGGAGTCTTTTAACTGAAAAACTAATCTTAATTGAATGCACATATCAGTTAACTATCTTTGAATTCACAAACCATTAATGCCCCATTTTCACAGAGAGTCTTCTTTCTGGCTTGTCTGAAGGCTGGCATTCTCAGGGCTGTGCTTAGAGGAATGTGAGATTCAGCAGGAATATGGAAGGGACAGGAGAGAAAAGAAGAGAGCATATTAAGTGCTCAACTTCACAACCAAATGAGCGTTCTGGGGCTGAGCAGCAAGAGCATCAAATAATGCTGCCCTTGCAAAATTGACATCCTCCCATCACCGCTCCAAGTCAGTGGCAAAGGAATCACAAATAATGCCATTCTGCCCTCTGCATACCAGTTAAGCAGGCTTCAAATGTGCCTACTGAGGGAACACGAAGCTTGCAAATAGAGCCTGGCAGATGTAAAAGGATGGTATAATGATCAAAGGAGGGGGGAAGAAAACTAAGTGCAGATTTCTCTCTTGAAATATTTGGCCTGTTCGAAAGTTCCATTTTGTCTCCCCAGAGCAGAAAAACCTAAGTAAGAGTTTGAGGTGTGTCCCCAAAGTAATCTTGTCAAGTCGCGACCCATAGCATGGCAATTCCCTATGGAAGAGGGCCTAGATTGACTGCCCTTCTATGCCAGGAGAAGCAAGCTTCTTGAGGAAACACATACCTCTTCCCGAGTACGTGGCCTTTTAAAGTCACAAGGGTGTGAGAGTATGTATCTCTGCTAATAAAGACATCATTTACAATCGGACTTTGTGAAAGATAGAAGCATAGTTAAGTTCTTTTGGAATTTGAAACTACTTGGGTCCTATGAAAAACAATTTTCTAATTGTCAAATTGTCATTAAAATATTGGAAATCATGAAGAAGATCCACCTCCCAAAATATGCAATGCCATCTCTTTAGATTTCCTGCTTTTGCTTTGGAAATAAACTCAGAATCTAATAGTCTTCCCCTTGGCCAAGATTCTAAAACCAACAGTGACTATAATCCTCTAAACACAGAAAGAGATTCCTGACTCACTATATTCCTGGCCTTGAAACTTTGTTGTGGAAGGCACCGCCAAACCAGGTCACGAGTCTAGGATCAACCATGCTACAGTGAAGTCAACACTTGGTAGAAAACTGTGAAAGTGGGCTCTAGTATACCTCCTAGGAATGGCATTAGTTGTGACATAAGTCAATAAGCTCCTATAGAGTTTAGGATTGGGGGAAAACAGGTAATACTTTTATATTACATGAGGGAGGTGAATATACACTGACTAATAGCAGTGATGAGTTTCTTTTACATAGCAGGAATATTTTCTTGGCTGTGCAATTTAGCATATCAACAAGGGAAGCTGGGCATGCCTTTTCTCAGAGTTTCATTAGCCTGCTAGAATATTTAGAGGTCTGGGCAAGGTAAACTAACTCTCCCATGTTTGTGCTAAAGTAGAGGTACAGGTCCCATTCTGAGTATTGAATTATTTTTTCTCATGATGACATCAACATTGAAACTACAGAGAGCCTCTTTTGTAGTCAACAATACGGGACACTGGATTTTTATCTCCCTTTGGACAATGAGATTGTGATTAGCATAACACTGGTAAACCTAACATTAATGCTCTGTCAAAAATTGTTTTATGAAGGCTAAAGAGAGGTTGGAGAGAAAGGAGATTCACCCAGTAATAGACACAAAAACATTGAAAGAGAAACTGAAATCGATTCTGTAAACAGCAGAAGTCAAAGCATCGTAGTTGTCATTAAGTACCTACCATTTTAATATTCAAACAATAAGATACTTCCTGAAATATCAGATCAATTCTTAAAGGAGAGCTGTTCCCAATGGGGTTTACATGTGGTCCTCTGACATCCATTAGACAGGGTCCCTGTCTTTCGTAGCGTGAGTTCAAACAAATGGTAAGAGAGGAAATACATTCCATTTTCTCTGTTTACTTTATTACTATTGATTTCTGAATTCCCTCCAATCTATTTCCTAACTGGGCAGATAATATACATTTAGTACCAAAGGTAATTATCCAAAATGAATCTAGTTTGCAACTGGGTGATAAAAAAAGAGGACACTGATAGATTAAATACTTATCATTAAAAAGTATGGCTGATTGTATTAATATATATACAAGAGCTTTAATATTCTCACTTTATGGCTAGATATAATTTCCTAGACTAATCGTCAGTTCATGTGTACACTTGGGCATATTTTATTTCTACTCTATATTTTATAGCATCATTTTATAGTGCAAATAATAAAAGCACTATATGAAAAAATTATTTCAAAAGTTTTTTAAAAAAATCTACCACTTGCAAAAAAAAAATAGGGCATTAAAAAAAATCTTCATAAAGGGATAGAACATTTAGTTACCACAAATTACAATGGTTTTCAAAGCATCAAAGTTAGAGAAAACAGCAAAGATTGTATCATTATACAAGTATAAACAAAACAAATTTCTAGCAATAGTGAATGGATAAATAAATATAGTGAATCCACACCGTGGGAGATGATGCAGCCTTTTAACATTATGTTTATGAAGAAATTTTAATGCGTGGGAAAATGCTTATTAGGCTATGTAAAAAAACAGGATATAAAACTGTGTGTGTAAACACATATACAGTATAACCACAAATATGAAGAAAATGTTCATATATATTACATATAGAAAAATATGAAAGAAATACACAAAAATGTTTTTAGCGGTTATCTCTGGGTGATGGGTATTGGATGATTTTAACTCTTTAAATGCTATCCTGTTTTTCTCTAAATTTTCTAAATTAGCACATATTATTTTTATATCTAAGCAAGTATTAGAGAGATGGGTGAATGAACAACTTAGAATGAATGGAAGGTAGGACACATGTTTCGTTTGCCACTGGCTCATAATGACCTGAGGGCCTTCACATGCCAGGGACTCCTGTACTGATGCCTCTTTGGAACCTGCCCACTTACAGGCAGAGTAAGCTGTCTGCAGAATCCTACCAGATATGTCTAAGCATCATACACTCAGGGATCATCACACTTTTAAAAGACATACGTAGTTATAGAAATACTGAAATACTGAGGAAAGAGTACAATGGAGCAGTTAAGAGAATGAATTCTGGAGTCAGACGGTCTGGCTAGGCTCCTCCACTCACTACTTGAGTAACTCTGGCAAATGTCTTAATCTATGTCTCAGTTTCCTTACCTGTTCAATCAGGACAGTCAGGTGCCTTCCTTATAGAAGATGTTCGGGGATTCAACGGGCTAAATATTTGTAAAACACTTAGAAGACTGTGTTATACAATAAGTACTTATCCATTAAATGAATACGTTTTTAAAATTCTGATATGTTGATCAGAATAAACTTACAAATCAAGAAATGGACATGGCCAAAATATTTATAAAACATTTGAGCATTTGTAAGTTGCTGTGGCAAGGGTACAATTTCAGTTGAGCTTAAGTCGAGACTCAGGATTGTAGTGGTTTTAGACGGTTTTTTTGTACTGCCAAAGATCTGTCCATCGATACATATTTATCCAGAATGATGTTGGTCATGCTAAGGTTCAAGGGAGTAATTACTATGTGCGGTACTATTTGTAGTGTTTTGTTCCCCACTCTATATTTAGATTCTAACAGAAGACATGAAACTAAATAGATACTCAGTAAACATTTACTGAATGAAAACACAAATGACTTCACCACAGCTGCATCAAGTTGTCTAAATATGAGCATATTTCCACAAAGGAGTCATTGTTAAATGAACTTTCCCTCTATTAAGAACTAGGATTGAAGTACCAAATTTCTTATAATAGTAAAAAGTTTTAGATTCTAACTTAGAAACAATTAGATGGCAAGATTAAAAGGGGAAAAATTATTTATTCCAAGAGAAAAAAATCACAGCTTAGGACTTGAATGTCTTCAAGGATCAATTTCTCAGGAAATCTATAAGGATGCAGACAGCTTTAGAAGTGGAGATACCAAAACAACAATGGCAGCACCAATAAACAGAAATAGTTCATCTCGCTAATTCTGTGGTTTTTCTCCTACCTGGTAGAGCGTGACAAGAGAATGTTAAAGTAACTGAAATCAAGAACAATACTGGAAATAAGAACAGTCTACAGTGGCAAATTTTTACTGTAATACATTTCATTATTGAGTGAGGGAGGAAAACAACTGTTTTTAGATACTATCCATTGTTTTCTATACATTTCAAAACTTCTCTTCACCCATGTAACTTTCAAACGTTTGACAGTGTAACTTTTAGCATTTTGTGGGGATCTTGGCTCCAATGCAGCAAATAAGAAGTAAAATGTCCCATGGTTGTAAAATCTTGATAAGTTATCCATGTCACTTTTTTCAAATGTGGAACTGCTCACACCACACAGATAATTATAGATGACCAGATTGTAACTGTTTTATTGCTTCTTTTTCCTCATAAATTTTAATTTTGGAAAGTTAAGTGAAAAATGTGGTTTCAATTTCCTACAAATTGCACACAATTTGGTTTTAACAAGAAAATAGAAAGAAAGGGTATGTTCTTTAAAGTGAATTATGAACTAGAGTTTGTTTTCGTTCGCTCAACACCGCAAAAATAATAAAGCACAAAATTTAGAAAAGATGCCTTACAAAATGGAAATCATGAACTGTAGTAAGAAAGCAGAAATTTTTTTTTTTTTTTTTGTCTAAACATGATTTAAGCAATCTAACAGGATAATACAATTGAGCTAGTCTTTCTCCCTCTGGTGAAACAAGCGAAAGCTTAAAAAAAAAAAAAGAGAGAGAGAGAGAGAGAAAGAAGGAAACAGGAGTAGAAGCCGACAATCTTAATACATGTATAACAGGAAATCTGTTAATAAGAAAAGGCTGTGTGTATCTCCGTCTTACTATCTTCACAACTGTCAGCAACAACAAAAGAACTATTAAAAGCAATCAATTTTGAAACCATTTAAACATATACCTGGAAACAGGACAAAACACAGAATTTATAAAGGAACTTTTAGTGGAAAGAAATTCTAACCTTCTGATGGGTTCTGGCTCTAATCTTAGACCAACATGCTTTCTTGATTCAAGGTAGTGGTCTGCTACAACTAGTGTAACTAAAGGCAGGAACCCCATGAAGTGTCTCTACCACACCAAAACCACCAGCTGGAAAGCAAATTAAGGAAATCAATCAACTAGATATTTTTTTCTCCTTTCTGCCAAAAACTTCGAGTGAATGCACTTTTCTTCATTAAATTGACCACGGCTTTCACCTTTTTAGCAATGTAGACTGTTAGGCAAAATAAATTATTCATTATTCAGGTAAAAACTATTTCATCAAAGTTGTTGATCTTCATTGATCAAATTCTCCACGGCCTATGTTACTTAATAGCACCACCATAGCTTTCTCAAATTTCTACTTCCAAAAAATGTTTCCTTTCAGACATATTGTGACAACCACAAAGCTTACCTGCATGAGTATCCTATAAACAAAGTTGTTGTAGACCAAATGTTAACATGAGTCCCTGGTAAAATGTTATAGCCCTAGATTTTCTTTTCTGGCCAAAATATAGTATTTGCTAATTTTTTTTTTTTCTAACTAGGGTTTAAAGTTGCTAGTCTAGAGTGCTTCTGACTGTTAGAACATGAGGCTGGCTTATGAAGGTCCAGTTATAAACTGGGACTTGGCAAACTTGAAGTATTACTCATTGACTAATAATTCTATTAGTCAAAACTGTAAACTTCTGGTCAACTACATATTTTACATATTACTGCATGAAGCTCTAGCAGAAGTTCACCATCCTAAATAGACTTTGAAGGCTTCACGATTAACAAGAGGTGATTTACTCTCTTGAAATATAAAAGCTGACTTTTCCCACCCAAAAGTCAATAAATCTTTGGTGTTGGTGAAAGGCCATTCCCTACCTGTAGCAGTCAAGTTATGTAACCCTCAGGCAATGACTTTTCATTGAGCTCAGACCTGGCTGACCACAGCATTCACGCACATCTCAGTCCCCAGTGCTCAAATGACAGTGCAGCCTGATTGCCACAATGTTGCAATAGAAAGAAAGGATTTCCTAGCGAAATGCTCCAAAGCTTCAATAATCTAAGAATCCACAGGAGGCCATCTTGAGAGGGAAGCAAGGGATATGGTTTACTCTTAAATCCAGGCTGTAGTATTCTTCATTCATTCATTTATTCTTTCAATATCTTTTCCAACAGAGCCTCTTCAACCTATGCCACCCACCAGCCTTGATTCCAAATCTATGATACCAGATTTGGATTTTTTCTAGTTAGAAAATGTATTAGCATATACTACATTTTGGCCAGATCAAAAGCACCATCCTGACTTGACAAAGACTCCCGAATATTTGACTCATTGTAATAAGCACCTTATTTTGCTCTAAACAAAAGTGTTTAGGTGACAATGGATGAATATTGGAAACGCTACTCAATTCAATGCAAACAATTATAATTGCAAGGAATTTTTCTTACTCAAAATTGAATTCAAGCGAGTGCTCAGGATTTTCCATAGCATGATAAAGAAAATAAAACTATCCTAAGTAACTTCAAATCTCTCATGAGAGGTCAGGGAGATAAGGAATTAAGAGGACAGAGAGGGACAATGCCAACAATGAGTTTGGGAAATCATTTGTATAAGGTCCTGGACTATTGTAGAACATATTATGGCTGAGAAGTAAAATTAAAAGGGGATAGATGATGATTATTATTATTTCTTATAATACCTACTTTTCTTATAAACTAATGTTTTTTGTTTTTTTTTTTTTTCCCACATATAAAGGCTGCACATTGCCCATTTTTAAGAAGATGGAGCTCAGTAATTAGGGAAAAAGTAGAAAACACACATTGAAAGTAATCTTTCCTACTCTGAGCCCCGTGGCCATATCCCCTCCCCACTTCTCTAGTTCCCTGGACTCCCAGGTTGGGCTGTCTTCTCCCTAGCCATTTACCCAGATTTCTACCAGAGCATTTTGTCACTTTGATTTGCATCATATGCCAGCACAGCCTGCCTCCTGTTCATCTTTGCTCTGCACCTGTCTCCTATTTTAGCATTTTGCACCACACTTTGCACATAGTTGACATTCAATAAAAGACAGAGAATGAAATTCAAGAGACCAATCGACTTACTTCTACTTTAGGAAGTTCATTTTATTTTCAAGCTCCTAAATCTTTATTGGGATTAACTAGCTGAAGGCCTAAAAGTGGAAAGAAAGACAGGGATTGTGAAGGCATTTTGAGATATTTGATGGACTTGGAACTCCCATAGAATTTTAAAAAAGAAAACAAAGGCTAAGGCCTGCAAGGGCCTTGGTACGAGGCCCTTGGAGGGAGAGGGGCTTTGTGGAAAATGGTTGCCATGAGAGGATTTTGGGAGAACGTCTGTGTTTGAGGGAGTTTGGGACAGGGCCTATCAGTGGAAGCGAACACTAGCACCCAAATATTCAAAACGTAATTTGGTGAAAGATCACCTATGATTCTGAATGAAATAGGGTAAAGACATCTGGTAGTTTTCCTATTGAAATAAGCAAAGTGTGAAATCAGATATTTTTGTTTTTAAGGCTCCCTTTCTAAAATTTCCTAACTTGGCCAAAATGTCAGTGGTACTTCAGCAGCTCAAGAGCTCAGCAGCAAACCTTAGTAAGTTCTGTAGTTGGCCCTGAGTGCTAACTTCCTGAATGTGTTGGGCTCTTGAGGTGAGTTCTACTGGCATCTTGGTTGAGCCCCCCAGATTCCAGGCTCTCATTCTGGCAGGCATTTTCCCTCTGGCCAAATCTCAACCACAGATCAACTTTCCCAGCCTCTGGAGATGAAGTGTTTGGGCTGCCTTCTGACCAAGTGTGAGATTTTTTTTTTTTTTTTTTTTTTCTGTTTATGAGCTAGTCTATAGCGCCTTTCCCAGGGTAATCAGTCATCTTGACTGGTGATCACAGGAAGAGGTAGACAAAACTAGGAGAGTCTAGATCAATGGATTTGTTTTGTAAAATCACTGAATCCTGTTGGGACAAATATGATTTTTTCTTTTGCCCCCTTTATTTTTTTTAAATTGAGTAACTTACTCATTCTTCAAAAATTACTTAGAATATTTTACTTGAATCCATTCCTGATTAAAAATAACCTCTTGAAGTATAAATGTAATGGTTTTCGAATTCCCCTTTTATTCCTTCATCAATCCACTTATCTGACAACCATTACAGGACTTTAACTCTCTGCCAGTCATTGTGCTTGTGGTGCTTAACTTGCAAACTCTATCCTTGCAGCTGCCATTTTTTTTAATTTCCCAGTAAACATTTAATAAAGAAATAGATGAATGAATGAAAGAATGAACAAATGAATTAACTAAATAATGAAGAGGGCAAATTCAAACTGGAGAGACAAGCAGAGCAGTGTGAAATTTATGCATGTGCCATGGTTTGTGTGTGCCTAGGGATTTAGGACATTCTGCCACAAATTTAAAATGTGGACACATAGGCACTAATTCCTGTAGCCTTGAAGTTGAGGCACTGAACATAAAGTTAGTGGAGCCTTTCTGTAAAAAAACATGACTTCTGACCCTCATGCTGGAAAAAAAAAAAGACAAAGTGGGCTCATTCCAAATACCCCAACACCCTTCACAGGCTGAGCCACGAGCTTGCCTCCTTGTGGCTAAATTGGAGCAATGCTTTGCTCAGTTTGGACCCGGATGTCCGTGTGGTGGTACAGACGGCAAGACCACACATCTGCTTACAAAATTTGAGAGGGGAAAAGGGCTTCGGTAGCATCCAGGGCTTCAAAAGGCATGTTACATGCATACATCCTATATACTCTAAAGGGAAGGTGGGCTGTATGCTGGGTAACCCGTAATGATTAGTACAATACCACCCTAACTGTCTCCCTTCTAGGCTTACCCCTGCACTCTCCTTCCTGCAAATGTTTATAGCCTCCCTTCTACTGCATCAAATCAGACTTTAACTGTCTCTCCTTACAAGAGTCACTGAGGAAAGTATGGAACAAACTGAAACTTGAGGAAATCAGACCTGTTAGACTATAATTTCTATGAGGTCAGGGATTATGCACATCTTTGCTCATTATGCACATTATGTACGTGGTATCTCCAGTAACTAACATACTGAGGATGATTAATAAATATTTGTTGAATGAATAAATGGGGCAGAGTGCAACATTTCCATTACCTTTGTGCCTAAATACTGAAGATCGTGTTATACGCACAAGAGCCTAGACTCTGAAGCCAGTCTGCCTGTGTAAAAGAACTGCCTCTACCACTTTCTTGTTGCATGACCTTGAGCAAATGCTGAACACCTCTTTGACTCAGTTTCTTCATTTGTAATACAGTGATAATAGTACCTGTCTGGTAGTGTTGTTTTTAAGATTAGATGTCTAAAAGTATGTTGAGTACTTAAAACAGTATGTGGTAGAGTAAGTGCTTTGTGAGTGTTAGCAGCAGTAGCTGTTTGTTATTTATTAATAAGAATCGGGGGCTTTGTTCATTCAGCAAGCACTTTTTGAGCATCTTCTAGACCAGGCATAGTACGAGGCACTGGAAATACACCTGCAAACCAAGTGGAAGTAAACTCTGAGATAATCACAGATTGAGAACTACTTGAAGTCTTTAATAATAACTACCATTTTTTGAGTTCTTCATATGTACCATTTATAATGTGCCAAGTACTTTACTTGTATTATTTCAATCGTCACAACAAACTAGTGAAGAAGATATGCTTATTTATTTTCTCCATTATTGAGGTAAGAAAATAGAGGTTTATGTGATAATGTAATGTGTCTGTGGCCAGAGGGCAAGGTCTTGACTCTTGATCCATTCATTGCTCAACATCTACTGGGTACTGCTGAATACAAAGCTCTGGGTTGATGAGAGAGGACTCATACACATAAGAAAATCACAGTGACAGTCACAAGTTTGTATTTCAATAATCGGCCTGTCTCAAATTAAAGGAAGCACACAACAGAGAAGGATTACAATAGATTAGCTAGGATATGACATTTATCTTCATGAATTTGAGACTACACTATGAAACAACCAGCAGAATGGCCAACAGTTAATTTTTGACAATCTGCCCACAAGGGAAAAACCAGTATTTTAGAACAATTCAAATGTACCTGCCCTTTATAAAACATCAATGATTTAAAAAAAAAAAAACATATGAACTATTAGAAAAGTAATCTTAATGTTCTTTTTAATTCAGGCACTACAGAAACTAAGTAATCATTGTTGCGATTAATTGCTTTCTTGTTGCTTGCCACTTTCTTTTCACTATGAGAAATTAAAAGACAGAAGCAAATTATACAATATATATTTATTCAAACTGAGCTGACTTGACATCATTTATTGTATTTGTACTTCCCAAACATTGCATGGTTGTTGTTTTAAAACTAAAATTTCTCTAGCTCCAAACTGACTTAGCATACTCCCCGCAGTGATACACTTGATAATCATGACTCAAAAATGTGGAGCTAGAGAAGGCTGAGATAATATGTTGTCACTCCCATATTTATCACCACATTTTCTGAATCATCCAGCTTCATAATGATGATTTCTTTTCATTCTTTGCACTGTTTGGCAACTACATGTTTTGTGAATACCTAAAACGTTTATAAATATTCTCTTCCCTTGGAACCAATAAATCTTGAAAATTAAAAGACGAAGTTAAAATGACTTGTGCACTTCACCAACGTCTCCACTAAATGTACCATACATCTCACAATTTCAATATTCACAGTTTAAGACTCAGTGATGACTTTCAATCTTACTATGTGGATAAAGAAGGAGGGGTGTGCTTTGCAGTTTATTGAAAGCTGCTTTGGGAGTTAGTCTTGATAGTTAGATGTCTTATTCTTTCTGCTTCTCCATCCTTCCCCCTCTATTCACCTTTATTGACACCAGGCATAAGCCTCTTGTTCCATGGAACTATTTTTTTTTCTTTTAGAGTCAGAAATGGAGAGACAGATATTACAGAAACAACAATTTCAAGGATCTGCTACAATGACATGAATCAATGCTTATTGAAATTTCAGGAAGCTTGATCTGCTGAGAACATAGTCAGCTGGTACAGCTCATATTTCTAGATAATGATCACAGAGTGGCTGGGGGATGGGATAGGGAGAGTGAATCTTCTGGGCAAATGATAGCATAGCATGAGCACTGGGGAAAGTCCACAGATGCTTGGAAATAAAAACAAGTATACCCGGGTGATGCTGTGAGGGCTTACAGTGCTATCCATTTGTATACTGTACAAATTCTAAGGTACACATGGCTGTCTAAAGAAGTCCTCTAGCTCCTTTCATTGCACTGTACCAGATCATCCTCCCTATTTCTTTCTTAACACTTTTGCCAATCTGATTATTATCTTCTCTGCCTCTTGTGTATTGCCTTCCTTCTCTCACTGGAATATAGGTGTTTTGGGGACAAGAACCTCACCTTTCTGGGTCACAGAACATAGAAAATGCCTGGAACATAATAGCTATGCAAAATGTTTTAAATTGGAATTTGAATATTATTGCACCCTCCCCTCAAAAAAAAAAAAAAGTGAGAGCAAAATATTCCTGTTTCTTCAATACTACTTGCAAGAGCATCTTAAAGTCTGAAAAGAACCTAGAATTTTTCGGGAATGAAATAGTCTGCCATTTTAAGGCCTCACTGTGATGATAGTACATTGCCAAGTAGATTTGTTCTTTAAGACTTTAGAAATTATGGGTGAATTAATAAATTCACGTTTATCACAAATCAGAAATTCATGACTTATGAACTTGAATTTCGAAGTTTGAGGCCAAATTTATTTAAATATTTCTCTCAGGAACCATCATAGTCCTGCCGAGTCCAAAAATTGTCTTAAAATGTAAAACAATGCCGCATTAAAGCAAACGCCAACATTTTCCGTGGCCCGACGTGGCATAAATGTATTGTTTTCAATTTAGTGACTTAACAAGAAATACAACAGCCAAGACAGGAATTCCTTCCAAACACGAGAACCCATTATATAAGATGAAGATCTGTTCAGCCCCTAAATGAACCACACAACATAGGAATTGTCATTAGCTACTGTAAGGCAATGAAGAACTTATAAAACCAGAGCCAATGTGTTATTAAGACCAGGCACGGTGGCTTTAAGGCAATATAGATTTCTGAGCTATTTATTTATTTATTATTATTATTGCAGGTCCCACTCTCCCAGCCGCAACTATTCCAACTCTGCAGGACCCATGTAACAAGGCGATAGTATCTAAGAAATAATGAGCGAAGGAATGCTGTTCTTTCTTTCAGAGCAATCTCAGGTGCGATCTTATACCGTAAAGGACTGGATCAATACTCCCAGCAGCAAGCCGCTCGATACCCCCTGAATTATTGCTTCATTTTTCTTCTTATTATAGATGAGTTGTGTTATTATTTTCCTCAAATCGATATTTTACAACCTTTTTTATCCGTTTCTCCATAAATTTTGTGATTACTTTAAACTGGGAATTCCGGTACACTAAATAAGATGCAGTATCTGAAAGGGACAGAATGTACTGACATGTTTTTTGTTTTTGCTTTTGTTTTACTCTTTTAGACACAATGCCTTGTTTAAAGCACGTCATAATCAATAGCCAAAGAAAAGTTTAACATAACCCTGTGCTTGCAAAATAAAAGTGCAAATCCTTTAAAATAGCAACAGCCCAAACAGCACAAAGCTGAAAAACACAAAAGGAGGCAGGATTGATCAGCACTTTGCATCTGAAATTTCATTCCTAATGCTTTTTCTCCCCTCAGTTAAAGGGCCAATGCAATTCCCTTAAATTGTTTCTCACAAAGGAGATAACTCTATGCACCTTGGAGAGATTTAATTGGCTTCTATAGCTGTCTCCTGCTAAGTGTTTAAAACATCAGCAAATCAAATCATGTAAACTCATATCCTGTTCTGCTGTCGGTTTGCTCCAAGCTTGATTATTTAGATGTTAACATTAGCAGTGCCTACACTCAACGAAAGAGATCAGGAATATACTCTCTCCCTGAGTTCCGGGATGACTTGAGTTAATTCTACGCTTCCTATGAAATAATGTGTGTTATTTGGCAGAGAATGCTCAGTGGTAACTAAATAATCATTACAGTGCAGCCATTGGTAATTACATGGTAATTCACATTAACTTCATAATAAGCACTGTATTTTTCACTATATCCATCTGAGAATGAGGCAGAATCATAGTCTTTCATTTCTTTTTAATGCCACCCAAAATAAAAATAAAGTAAAATCATTTTAAGGGCAGGAGGACAAGGAGTATAATCCTGGTGAGTTAAGCTAGAGATTTCATTAAAGAAATACTTAAATCCATTAAGTCTAATTAGACATGACATCCCAGGATTCACAAACAGTAGTTCTAATAAACTCATTAAAATTTTTTGGTGATTTCTTCAGAAAATGGGAGAATATTATATTATAGGCTATTTTATTACATTAAGGTTTTATAATTTTATATGGGCTCTTCTCTTTTTATGTAAAAGCCTATGGAACTTTATAAGAATAGTTCTACTTAAATCAATGAGTCTTAAACAACAATGTGCTTCTTGTAACATGTATTTAATAATGCAATAAACTATTCTAAGTAGTACAGAATAAAATGGGGAGCACTTGATTCTGATTGGCTGAAAGATAGCAGGATATAGGGGCTCAATTCCTTGTAGCATTGCAGTGCACAATTTACACCTCAATCTCCATTTACATACATATTATTTAATTTGGGCAATTAGGAAGTCCTGAAAGCACTTTCCTATTACCACCTGGATCCTTAGAAGGATTCACACCATAAATGCATCATATATAAATGTATAAAGCAGCCTTCTGAGAAGAAAGCAGTGGGAACAACTTTAATTGAATACTTATATTAGAGATTAAAGTAGGTCTGTTTTTAAATGAGCTACCCTTAATTAGCTGCAGTTGGAAAAGGGGAATAGATATAATTTAGTTTTTACTCTACTCATTACCTGTAGCATCAATGGACAACTGATCCTTTCTGGCTTTTCACCAATAATTGAGTGCCTTTTCAGGAAGGCCTGAAAACAAAATCTTTTATTTGAATCCCAACACAAGCCCCAAATAAGGTTTAGAGCAGAAATCCCTTATGTAATACAATCTTGATTTTTTTTTTATGAATTGGGATATGCCACGGATACATTGAATGATACCCTCCTCACCTCTAACTGCAGTACAAGCCTAACAACACTTTCTGGACTCATTCATCGTCAGCCAGCCAACCTGCCTGTCAGGCATCAAACAGTAACCAACACACTTCACTGAGCCAGGCACACAGCACAGATCTCTTCTCAGGCAGGTTTTAATCTTATCCCTGATGACCATCATCTTCCAAGTATTTCTCTCTCATTGGCCCTTGATGGTTTGCTTCTAAACCCACTAAGCAGAAGATCACCAAATAAAGGCTTTTACATCTTATCTCCTCAAGGACCACCAAGGGACTGAGGCACAAAGGAGGGTCCACAGACATTTTGTGGCCAAGAGGGAATTTCACCAAAAGTCTCCACTGGGCATTAGATTACAAAAGTGCAGCAGGGACAGTATATTTGGGTGGACCCCACTAAGTCCTTCCCCAAATGGACCCAGGGAATATGTTCCACCAGTTCCAATGAGGTCTTCCAACAATGTGCTGGTGTCCGACATGCCCTGCTCTTAAGCTGGGCTCCCACAAAAAGATGAGATAAAGGACATGCCCTTAAATGGCATAATTCCACTTCACCCACGGTGAAAATGGCACTTGGCTTTTCTGTGGGGCTTTGATTTACTCAGATCAAGAAAAGCCCCTTCCTTTTTGTCAACAGACAGAACAGCATGTAAACAGATCAGAATAATGATGTCCATGACACCCTTTATGTAAACATATCACATATTGGAAGGCCCAAGGAATTAAGCATCTATACCACCTCACCCTTTCCTTGAGAGTTTACTCAAAGATTCATGAACTTAGAGAATTTAAGAGAGTTTATCAAATGACCATGGTGATGTTTGCTGATTGATTTTCATATACATTCAAAAATTTTATGTCTTTATATATTTGCATACTTGGGAATTATTCAGAAAATAATTAGTAAATCCATTTATATGTGATCTGCTCTGGTTTTTTAAGCAAATTCATCCTGTGTTGGTTTGGGAAAGACCCTTCCCTTATCTAGGCCTCAGTTACCTCCTCTACAAAACGTTAGGATTGGTCCAGGCTATCTCTGAGGACCTTTCCATTTCTAAAACTCAGAATTACAGGACAATGTTCTCTTGGATACTATTTCGATAAGATCCACCATTAATCAGGCACTTACTATGTGCCATACACTGTACTGAGCTTTTTATATGCATGACCTTATCAAATCCTCACAGCAGTCCTGTGATATATTCTCACTCCCATTTTGCAGATGAGAAAACGGAGTCTCAGAATAGTTAAGAAACTAGTCAGAATTTGGGCCAGGATTCAAATTGGGATCTGTCATGATTCTAGAGATCCATAGTCATACAGTTTCTTTATAACTAGTTGAGTCTAAGGAAAATATACGTAGTGTGGACACAAGCTCTTGGCTGATAGGTGGAAGAAAAGGAATCTGGTGTAAATATCTACCACTAACTGAGGGACTTTAGCCAAGTCTCTAAAACTCTTTAAGCCTTGTTTTCACCATCTATAAAGACATCAATAACTTGGACAACTAGATTATCTTGAAGACTCACATCCCATATATTTATGGTCACATTTGTCAATCATTCCTTCACACATTTTTTATGCATTGATTTGACTAATATTTATTGTGTCTCACTCCATGCTGGGCATTGTGAATACACTGGTTGAGAAAGACAAGGAACCGCCTTCAGGAAGCTTATATTCTAGTGAGAGACACAGGCTACACACAATGAAGGAAAGAAATAATTCAGATTGTATCAGCTGGTGATAGTGCTGTCAATAAAATAAAAGAACTACATGTACTCAAAGCGTCAATGCTGGGGAGGTAGCTTGGGGTTCTAGAAGCCCCCAGTCTAATTAGTGAATTATGTTCATAGAAAACTAAAAAGTGGAGTAAAACTGGGGTAAGTCCATTTAGTAGGTGTAAAAATCTAAGATACTGAAAGGTATAATCAACTAACTGGAGGAATACAGATCTGATTTTAGACCCATCACTAGATGGCTTAAATGACCATAAATGAACCACTTCACTTCTTTCTACACCTCATTTTTACACCTGAAAATGGGGCTAAAAATACCTGTCTTTCCTCATAAAGAACAAAAAGAACTGATGAATGAGAAAGGCTTGGTCAACTATAAAAATGCATTTAAGTAAATTTACTTGTTTCTACAAACATTAAGATGAAGAAGAGACACATAGTGTCAGTAGTCAGGCCTGTACTTTGACCCCTAATATAGAACATTCCAGTAAATCACATTTTTTTTTGCTTTGATGCTAGTAATTTTATTAAGGAAAATTTCTAAACCTTTAGATAACCCTCCTATGTCTTCTGAACTAACGAGTGCAAATGTTTTTCTAGTCTTAAAAAAGTAGAGAATTATAAGCTTGCTGAAAACAGATTATTCAGAGACACCCCTTCATCTAAACCTCCCTACAAGCTCAAAGAGTCATCCTGGCCTCATTGACTATTTTAAAAATCAATTAAAACTAAAAGGAAATGATGAACGTGTGTAGAACAGGAAGGCCATATTCTGTGCAGATATTTAAATGTGAATATATTTTTGGCATTAAACAAAGATCTAAATTAACTCCATATTGAATGGGAGTTGGTGCTTCCTGCAGCTAACCACCGAAGTTGATCCCAGGTGGCTCTGCCTAGCAAGTGAGGCCTTCCACCCGTGATGTAAAGAAGTTAACCACAGTTGATGTTAACAGGAAAAAGATGAACAATTACATGTGCCAGGTCAAACAGCAGTGGGTATGAGGGGAAGTCTGCTCTTCTGTTGTTGTTTCTGCTCATGATTTAGGGAGTGCCAGTTTCTGTCTACCTCTCACCATTGAGAGATACTGCAGAAAACCTCAGGTCTGATATTAATGGGATGGTTTCCACCTGCACTTTCAGTACCTTGAATAATATGAGGTCCACGTAAAAGGGTGAGCATACTTTACTCAAGTCAAAAATACTATGTGGTACAGATAATTGAACTCACACCAAGGATTGCACAGGGCTGAGGACCCAGCAACAGGAAAGAAATATCAACATGCTGAACTACATATGGGCAGATCCCCTGCCCTCCAAAAAAGTTCTCTCATTAAATATTTGAGTATTTTTAAATCTCTCCCTTGGCAAGATACTTTCTCAATTATGTTACTTTAAATTGGTGGGGGCATGAAATAATCATCATCAATGGTGGTTTAATAATGTTTACAGAGGTGCAGGAGTCAGTCAAGACAAAAAGGAGTAGAAAGTTAATATAAATTTAGTAGCTTTTTAAGGAGACTGACCTTTCATCATTATAAATATTCCTCAAAACAAGCCTTTTAAATATCGGTTTTTAAAATATTGCTAATGGTTACGGCTTAGAAAAAAATTTCCAGTGAAAGCACCATGCATAGATTTTAAAAGAGGTGTATCACAAACAACTTAGAAGAGACTAGAATGGGAGAAAAATGGCTCTGACTTTGATTAAAAAAAAAAAAACTGATGGAAAAAATGATTAGAAAAAGTTTGATTAATGGTGGAAACCCAAAATGCAGAAGTTATATTTGTAAATGTTGTAAATTATGTGATAGTAGATATGTACAAGTAACAAAACTTACATGTGAAATACTGTAAGTAGACATTTGATAATATATTGTTATCTATAAATATGTATATGGTTAACTTGCCCTGGAAGCTCAAAACTTCACTAGAAAAAAGGGAGAACACCTTATATTTAGAATCACACTATATTCTGGCATAAATGATGTTAAAAATTCTTTAAAAAGAAAAGATATGGCTGTCCAATGATAGACGAATGAGGAAGCAAATTATGGTGCAGCCATCAGATGGACTATTATACACCCACTAAAATGCACTCAGGGAGAATTTGAACTAACAGAGGAAATGTTTAGTGTATAATATAAACAACAAAGCAGGATACAAAACTATATAAACCTATTTTGACTCACTGATAAAAATGTAGGAGTATTATTTAGTACCTTCTTTGAATACCCTTGAATACTTCCAAATAGTTTATTGGCTTTGAAAACCAAATCATGTTATATCATACTAAAAAGATTAGAGGTTCAAAAGTTTACAGTGTTGCATTACATTGGCAAGAATACATATACAGCTCAGTTCCTACCTTTATTGTTAATAGTTTTCCAATCCCTTACCAGAAATTTATAGTTGAGAAATGACAACACATCTTAAAGATTAAAGCCATGTGACAAATAGTTCATGTCCTTTAATAACCAAATCTCATGCCTTAGATTGTGAGAGCTTATCTGCCTCTTCCTTCTATATGGTTTCTATATTAGAAGTAAGTACTCAAAAACATTAACAGTGATTATCCCTGAGGGATAGAATAATGGATAATCATTATTTCATACCTTTTTGTATTTTAAAAATCTTCCATATAAGTATGCATTATGTTCACAATTATATAATTTGGTTAAAATATTTAAGGCTCCAGTTCCTGTCAGAACTCAATGTGTCCTATAAATAACCCCCCCTCTCCCATCACCAACAACCTAATTTCAGGGAATCAGGTAATTCCATAAATTAACAAGGTAAAGTAGCATGCCAGGAGGCTTACTCAGCGCAGGCTCTGGTACCCTTCACCAGGGTCCAAGTCCTGGCTCCTCCACTTACTAAATAACCCAGGAAGTCACTTCACCTGAGATTTTTGGTCTTAAAAATAGGCTAATAATAGAGCTTGTCTTTACAGATTCTCAGGGGTGGCACAGGGGGTGGGGGTGGGGGATTCCTTTACATTTAGCAATTGTAGAGAACAAGAAGACTGAGAGAAAAGATAGAGTTCGTGTG
This sequence comes from Papio anubis, assembly GCF_008728515.1. Taxonomy (NCBI): domain Eukaryota; kingdom Metazoa; phylum Chordata; class Mammalia; order Primates; family Cercopithecidae; genus Papio; species Papio anubis. Next base: position 151,434,085 of record NC_044980.1, read on the forward strand.
AAAAAGAAGGTGTGGAATAGGAGAGAACAACAGGAGAAAAGTCAACAAATGTCAAAAGCCCACTGAAGTGGAAAACCAGAAGAGCGGGGAGAGAAAGGAGGAACTCAAAGCTCTAGCAGGAAATGCTGCTAGCCACAGAGGATCAGAGAGGGACTTACATTTACCTACATTTTGTTACAATTTTGGATTTGATTACGTTTCAGATATCATTAGGGTTTTAGATGAGTTCCATTTTAACTTATAAAAAGCACAGCACGTGGTGGGTCCCAGGAAGCGGGGCAGCGTGATTATGGAATCCACTTACCTTGGAGGTTGTTCAGCTCGAAAACAGAAGCAGTGCCACACTATATAGCTAAATTCTTTTGGGAGTTGGTCCCAAGCTCTCAGGACATCGGGTCCTTGGAGCAACACAGTTGGGGATGGCTGATAAATTTCAGATCCTGACCCCAGATAATCCATGTGTAGGACTTATTGACCCTGTGCTGTGGGTTTTTCAGAAAGAAAAAGAGAGGAGAACCCAAATTCCAGGTGGCTATGCTTTAACATGAAGATAATGATATATCTCATTATAAGGTTCTGCTGGGGCATAAGAGGATTATCAATGACTAAAAGTTGTTTTAAATTCATAACTCCCTAATATTTATGTATTTTCAAATGAAAAAACTATGATATAAGATGTAACTCTATTATGGTAATAAGCCAGATATATGCATAGGAAAAATACCGCAAAATATATATCATTAAACAATATTAATAGCTCATGTTTATTGAGTGTTTATGTTAGAAGAAACTGGTAGGAAGGTAGGCAATTTCAATAATATTTTAATTATGTTTTATTGGTGCTTCCTAAATGATCTGAAATCAGTATGTATAACTTTGCAATAAAGACTGAAAAACAAGAGTGAATGCCCTTGTGGGTTCCACGTCTCTCGGTTAACTTTAACAATGAACAGGACTGGCATCCACATCACTGCAAACACAGATAAGAAAAACGAATAATCCTCCATCAAACATTTGGAATACATCTTAGGAAAAGAGGAAAAGAAATTTAGAGTTCCGCTTCCTCCTCCTATTCCACAATATTAGAGGAAGTTTCAAGATATATAGTCAAAAGCTGAAGGGTTAATTTATCATGATGCTTGGCTTAAAAAAAAAAAAAAAGCTTGAATACTTCCAAGTAGTTTATTGGCTTTGAAAACCAAATCATGTTATATCATACTAAAAAGATTAGAGGTTCAAAACTTTACAGTGTTGCATTACATTGGCAAGAATACATATACAGCTCAGTTCCTACCTTTATTGTTAATAGCTTTCTAATCCCTTACCAGAAATTTATAGTTTAGAAATGGCAACACATCTTAAAGATTAAAGCCATGTGACAAATAGTTCATGTTCCTTAATAACCAAATCTCATGCCTTAGATTGGGCGAGCTTATCTGCCTCTTCCTACTATACGGTTTCATTGGTAGCAAATACTTTATATCCCTATTACATGAATGATGAATGGCACCGTTGGTTATGGTCTGTTATTTGCTTGGCTGTAGTCAATATGTTTTCTTTGGACAGGGATTTCTGTGATTTATCTCTCTCCTGGCCTTATCACTTATTAACTCTGGGTAGACAGGAAAAAGCCAAGGTTGTATATAAGGCCTCGTGGCTATTTAGACCTCTAATGTCAGTGAAAATATCCCTTTTAATGATCCTGTTATACTAGCTACTCAAGTCCTGATTACACTCCACTCCAAATAGGAAATAAAGGTCATATTTCTTGGAAAGTATATATGTAAAATATGCAAAATAATATGCTTCCTTCAGACCAGCTTTATTCTTTGCAGAAACGGCTCTCATTCTATAGCTGTCACAGAAGTACAATGGTTACTTTCAGTGACTTTTGTTGTTGTTGTTGTTCCCATTATGGCACCAACAGTATTTAACTGTACAAATGCCAGCAGATTCAGAATCACTGATCACATCAGCATGCATCTCATCAGGAAAAATCATATTTTGTGGGGGGGCGGGGGAAGAAGCTTGGGACCTACCCTTTGTATCACAAAAGCAAAAAGAATAAACACTCCCTCTGCCTTGAATTCTTTTCTTTGTGTGTAAATGGTTCATTTGGAGTCATATTTAAGACATGTGGACAGGAGCAGCCTGTGAATTTTTCTTTCTTGTTGGGTCTATTCCAATTAGGACACTGCTAAGGCAGAGCTGCTAGTCAAGTATTCATTACCCAGCCCTCTTTCGGCTGAATCCTAAGTGAAAACAATCTGACAAAAAAGAAAAACATTCTTGCCTTCCTTTCTCCAATTCTTCCTGAGTTTGCTGAGGCTTGTCTTTATAACAATTAACATATGTATAGAATATTACACTGAGCAAAATATTTTCATGGCCATTTTTTCATTGATACTCACAAGATCCTTGGGATGCACAGAAAATGATAGCCCTACCATTAAGTTGAGGAATACGAAAATCTAGCAGCTTTAACCCCTCTGTCTCCCTCATCCCCACATCTAACCCATCTCAAAGTCCTTTCCATTTTTCCTCTTAAATTCCTCTTGATTCCTCTCACTCCATTCCATCTCCACTGATTGCCACCCAAATCAAAGTCACCAAACCTCTTTCCCAGACTACTGCAACGACCTCCTAAGAGGTCTTCCAAGATACATTCTGGTCTCCTATGCTTCTTGAAGCCAGAGTTAGTTTGTTCCCAAAATGTAAACCTGGTCACATCCACCTGTCGTTTCAGACACTTCAAAGCTGTCCATTGTTCTTAAGGTAACAACCAAACTCCTCCCCATGGCTTATAAGGTTTTACATACACGTGTCCCTGCCTACTTCTCGCAGCCTTCTCTCTCACAGTTCTCCTCCTCCCTCTTGATTTGTCAGCCTCATGGCAATTCTTACAGTCTTCCAAGGTACCGCGTTTCCTCCCATCTAGGGCCTTTTCATTTGCTCCCTCTGCTGGAAGACTCATTCCCCAACCCCATGCTACCCTCACCCTTCAATGATTGTTGGGTTAGCTCTTTGTCATCCTTCAAACTTCAGCTCATGTGATTTTTCCTGTAGAGAAATATCTCTAACTGACTGGTCAGGGCTCCTTTATTATGTGCTGATCAAAAGCACTATTTCTGTCTTTCTGGACACGTACCAGGTTTGAAATAGTAAACTTATGAACGTCCATTTTCCTCTTAGTCTTTAAAATAAAGAAAACAGGGATTGTGTCTGGTTTTGCTCAACACTGTTTTAGGACTTGGCCTAGAACTGCTTTAGAACATTGCCTAGAATAGGACAGGCAATCCACAAACATTTGTGAGGTGAATGAATGAAGTAACAAAAGGAAGTGGTAAAATCAGAACAGGACACAGGTATTTTTATTCCTATTCTTAATGCCTAGAAAGAAACAATGTATTTAATCATAATCAAAGCTGGCACATACATAACATCAAACTCTAATGACTAGTTTTTTGGATTTTCAAAAAAATATATACCCACTATCTGCTTTTCTCACTTACTTTTGGGGAGCACTCATACTGGACCAGGTACTCTCAGGATTGCATTACATACATTAACCCTTTTACTCCTTAGATGAAGGTACTATTAAAATAGCTCCATTTTACAGAAAAGAAAATGAAAAGTATTTATAAGCCAAATCTCATTTTTTCATTTAAACAAACTATCTTCTATGAATGTAAAACTTCAAGTAGAAAGGGACAGATTCTTAATTAACAGCTCTTATTTACATTCCATATTATCCAGAGCACAAAAATCAATGAAGACCCATTGATCCTGGGCAATATGTCAATCAATTATTAGCACCTATTGCAAGTAAAATGCTGAGCCAAATCGCTTCAACATAGTATATAAAATAAGATTGAGGAAGAGTTTCTCTTTCTTCATGAAGCTTGTGGACTTTTTATGATTTGTCTACAAACAGAACAAGAGAGCTAAGGACAAAAGGAAGTGAATGATGAATGGGATGGTTTTAGCACATGGAGCAAAAGAGATTCAAGGACAGAGACTCTCCCAGTCAATCAAGATGAGTTACAGGGAGGACCAAAGTCAGTTCCGGAGCCTGTAAGCAACTTGTCCTAGGTCTCACAGCTAGTGAGTAGCAAAGCTGGGATACAACGCAAGACTCATAGCTGTCAGCCCAGGGTTCAGTATACTATACCCAGGTGGTCTGAGAACACTTCAGAGAGGTAAGAGTTTGAACTGGATCCTTCAGGTGAATCACCATATCCAAAGTAGCTAAAGTGAGCTGGAGGCACAGCAAGGAACCCGGTTTGACTGGAGCATCATAAGCCCTAGCCCCAGAGCACAGTGAGCCAAACATCGGGACTTGGGCTACATCTTACATACAGTGAGCAAAGAGGGAAGGTTTCTCCGCAGGGTAATGACATGAAAGTGGCTTTTCAGAAGTGTATTGTAATGAAGAATTTATGTAAGAAAAGGCTAAATTGCAGGAGATCCATTAGGTGCAAACTCTCCACTTCTTCCCTAAAACTGATGACTTTGTTCAAGCCCAAAGTGGCAGCCTTCATTTTGTGGAGGAGGTTTCCAAGAATGAGAAACAGCTTTCTGGTGAAAACTCTGGAAGCTGGAGTTGAAGCTGATTATAACCTAAATACTTTTGAAGAGAGTTGGTGATAGGCTGTACTCCTGTTGCTAGGACCTCCAGAGGAGGGGCTGAGATAGAAATAAGAGAACAAGCATGTGTCATTCTCTAAAAACGTTAACACCAGAGAACTTATTAGCTGTGTGATGCATTCCTGCGAAAATATTTGTTTTAAGCAAATTATTACATTTACACTTATGCATTTCTTTTTCTTGCTACTTTGTTTACACTTTGCTCCTTTTATTTGGGGTTGGTGGGTGTTGTTTCTTTAAACTGATACCTATAGTTGTGTTACTAAAAATCCCAAAAGACATTTCTTAGATTTCTAGGAAGAGGACAAGGATGATAAACAATCGAAAATAGTTATTCCTGGTAGGGGCTCAGAAACAAAGGAATGAATCATAGTGGGCACCATTTATTAATGGAAACTACTAGTATCTAGCCTCATGCTAAATACAGTTCCGTGATCCTAAAACTTTACATATGTTTCCCTGATCCTAAAAACAACCCCAGCAAGGTATATTATTATTTCCTTATAAAGATAAAGTGACTGTGGTTTAGAGGCATCATATGATGTCCCAAGGATAACCTCTCTAGTAAATGGTAGATCTGAGAATTCAATCTATATCCATCATCTTGAACCTAAGCACTCAATCAGTACGCGAGGTACTATCCCCTTAGGAGTGAGGGAGGAAAGGATAAGGGGAGTAAAGAAAAGAGAGAGGAAGGAGTAAGGGAGATAGGAGAGATGGGAGAGCAACAAGAAAGTAAGAGGGATAGGGAGAAAAAACCGGAAAACTTAAGTCATAGTAAAAGCTGTCAAGTTCCACAGAGCATATGCAGACAAAATAGCCCCTCCTATGTGCAAAGCAATGTGTTATGCATTGGCAAGGGATGTGGAGTTATTTTGGGCACAAGGTACAAACAGGAAGTATTTCCACGAAGAATTCTCATTTTGAAGTTAGTTCACAGGCGAATACACAGGAATGTGGGTTAGTCCTTCCACAGGAACAGGAAATTGGGTGAAAAATGTTTAGAATTGGAAAAGTTAGTGGTAGAAAAGATCTGATAAGTGACCTAACCAGACATCTGAGTTGTCAGATGATCATTCATCAGGGTTTTCGCCAACTTTTGGGGGGTCAGGTGGTGTACAGCTCTCAGGGTACCCCTAGGCTGCTCAAACCTTGCCCTGGTGGCCCATTCTTCCAGTCACATATTCCCCGAGATACAGAGACGTCTCTTACAGAAAAATAACTAGAATGAAAGCAAAACATGCATTTGAAATTGGCCACTTCTCATCAGGAAAACCAACTACAAAACTTTGAGGAAGCAGCTAAAGGTGCCTAAGAGTCTTTTATTAGCTTCCAAGACTACTTAGGGCCTAGCAGGAGAGATCACGATTCTAAAGGATCCAAGTCACTTAAAGACGTAACAACTTCAAGAAAACAAGCTGTGAGAATAATAAAGGTATTAGGGAGAGCCCTTACATGGCAGTGAGGTTATAGTGGATTTAATTCCCACTGGACTGACTGACCAGAAACGATGATAGTGCTTTGAAATCAATCCTGTGATTAGATAGCATTTGTATTTCCTTCTCTTAGAAAGCATTTATTGAAAACTAAAGTCAGCCTTGCCCTACATTTACATAAGAATAACTGGACACAATAAAGTAAGATCTAGAAAGTGCTAGTGAGCTTTTCTGCTTCTAATCCAGTCAGGATTCACTTTCCAGAGTCTGTGACTCTGATCGGACAAACACAGGGGCATGGCACACTAGCAGCTGTGGATTCCTCGTGCGTCTCTGGTCTGAAGGACCAATGAGGGAGAGATGTATGCTTGCTTACCATCCTTACAAGTGGAGTCAGCTTGCAGGCAATCTGTGCTTCGTCAGATTCTTCCCTCCCCAACAGGTCTGCCTTTATTAGTATAGATTAGGCCATGCTGTTCCTGCCTTTTTTCTTCTTTTTAATGTTATCGACTTTTAGAGACATTCACATCTACAAATGCCAACTCTCTCTTGCATACTTTAAAAACAGCAATAAGGCCTTAGTTTGGGGTGTTACTTTTCAGCTCAATAATATTTTTCAAGGGAAAAATTCCAAGTGATATTTCACTAAGAAATAAGAGAGTTAGCTCACCCAATCCAGAAAACCAAGTCTCACATCTTGAAATACTATGGATGTTAAAGAAAATGAAGTGTGAACTTCTGTGGGTGGACAAAGGAGGGGTGCTGTACATTTACAATGATCCGAGCAGTTGTTTGGATACAAAGAACAGAGAGGTTTTATGAGCCATCTCTATACCCTTACTAGTAAGTGGTGACAGCAGAGGTAAACTGAGTGAATCACAGAGGCCAGTAGCCCCAGCCATGAACAAGTAACGCATGGTGGAGGCATTTAATGCTAATGATCAAAAGGTCCGTGCATAGGTCACCAATGAACACAGATTCCCTTTCGTTAGAAATGATGTGATGTCATAATAACTGTTAACAGCCAAGTAACTATACCAGAGGGGAAATCGTTGTGCCAATTTCTTCAGATTTTTATTTTTCCAATATGGGGAGAGGTTAGAACTCTCTCCTAGAATAATTTAAAAAAAAAAAAAAAAAAAAGGTTTCTTATCTGGTGCCCGCAGTTTGAGGCCAGATCACCAGAAGCATTTTTTCATACCTTAAATTTCTCACAGATGTACACACGTGCATATGCGCCAACTTATTGCTCTTATCCTTAACTACTTTTCTAGACTTGAAAATCTGACACTTTAATCTTAATTCCAGTGTGCTATAGATTTTCTAAGATGTGATTTCTTAAATTGATGGCAATCTTTTTTTTTTTTTTTTAGTGTTTAAAAAAACTCCAAATATTGATGGATCGCTAGCTCTTTTCTTTTGAGAACTTAAGTAATTTAATGAGGGTGGTTTTTTTTTTTTCTTCTAACTTTTATGGCCAGGTGGCTCTAGGGGATATTTTGTTGAAGACTGATTAAAAATAATTTCTTCTAAATGAGACCTGACCACAAAATGGAACCATTAATGGGCAGGGACGTTGTCACCAAAGCGGAAACCATGCCTGATTGCCTCCTGTACCTCCCACCACACAAGCATTTTCTTCTTTTTCTTCTCCTTTTCTTGTTCTTAATAGCTGAGTAAATAAGCAGCCAGTAAGGCCTAATGTTTTCGGCCAAAAACAGAGTCCAAACTTCTCAGAGAAAACATTTGGCCTCTGTGGTTTTGAAATATGTTCCAGAACACCGAGTTCAGTGGGGAACATTGTGAAAAACTCCCATCCATTGGAATGATGCTGGGGAATGTTACAGTATCAGGAGTTTCAATTGGTCCTTTTCCTGCAGCCCCATAATGAGACTTGTAAAACACACACGCGCGCGCGCGCACACACACACACACACACACACACTGCTATGTGGAAGTTCTCATGGGAAAAATGAATGGCAAGAAATCCTAGCTTTAAAAGAAACAGCTAATCTGCTAGTTTGATTGTTCTTCAAAACTTATGCTGAACCAATGAGCCTAATTAAAAACACTTGGCCTACTTCTATAAAGCATCATAGCTTTCTCTATGCTTCGTTTGTATACACCACAAAACTCCAGATAGACTATTATTTTTTCAAGTGCTCACTAACAAAGTGCTGACTTTGTTGGGATGGCTGAGCTAATTTCTTGAACTCAGTGTGAAACCTTAGCTAAACAAAATTGCGGTAATTTTCCTTAATTTGTAAAAGTGATTGGAGTGCAAACAAAATTTTCCTCTTGGGTCAATCCTATAATTTTCAATTAACTAAAACTAATCGTCAGGCAGGCACCAAACCTGCATTTTGTTTAAAGGGCTGGGAGGCATTTCCAAGGGTCAGGATGCATTAATTGTTTTTATAATTTCAAGGGAGAGAGAGAGAGAGAGAGAGAGAGAGAGAGAGAGAGAGAGAAACTGGGTGACTAAGAAGTACATTTGGTTTTACTCCTAATATTGAAATACAAGGGAAAGATTCTCTGAAGTAAAATGTTACAGAAAAATAAAAGTCGTCCATTTAATTGTATTGTTATAATTATGATTTGTTAACTGTTATCCCGTCACTGCTCTGTTATCTCTTTGTGTGAAAGCAACTTCCGCTCTGTACTTAGTCTGGCCTTGTGGTCTTTTACTGAATGGAAAAGGAAACCTGGGACCAGTTCGTGGAGACAGTTACCACTATCCAAGGATAACTGACACTAAGCAGAGGACCCAGAACCACACTGCACTTGTGGTTCTTTGACCAGCAGCATCAGCCTCACCTGGGAGCTCTTAAGAACCACAGGATCTCAGGTTCTGCCTAGACCTACTGCAGCAGAATGTGAATTGTAAAAGATCCCTGGGTGTCTGGTTTGCACTTCACAATCTAGGGATCTCTTAGAGTACACATTGGGCATTCAGCCTTTATACTTGATGTAATTCCACATCGATGCTGCCTGGTTCTGTCTTGTCTGATGGGAGGGAATTCACATTCACTCTGAAACCCCAGCTTCTTGCCACAAGGCAGATCCATGTGCCAAGGCTGTTTTGGGAGGACAAAAATGCAGCATACTTGGAAAGAAGGCACCAACCCAGAATTAAACATGAAAACTACCAATTGTATGTAATACAAATGCGGTGAACAGGCTAGAGGAAAGACGTACTGTTCCTGAAAGCACAACCCTACTCCATAAAGCAAACAAACCCTAACAAGGTGGCTTAACATCCAGAAACTCAGGATTATCTACACCTCTTTTCCCCTTCTCTTATTTTTCATGGGGCATCTTTAGGCATCCAACCAGTTATTTCAACAGATCCTGCCATTCAGCATGGACACCTAGATGAAATCTTAATACAATAATAAAAGCACCATGTTTGCTCATACATATGGTAAAATGAAGAAAGAAAGCAGACTTTAACTAGATTTTAAAATAAAATATATGCTTTTAGACATAGAAGACAAGGGGAAAGACCCCATAGGACCAAAGCAGTTCTGTGTTCACCATCTGCAGTGGTTCTTACCTGTGTAAATGAATCTGCCTGGTGTTCCTTTGCAGAACTGCTTAGATTTGTAGGACAGTGTGACTTCCACAACACCAGGGATGTGCCGAGGAGGGGTCTGCACACGGATGGCATGAGGAGTGATCAACTGGAGGAGACATTTGGGGGGAAAAAATTGTCATTTCAATATTTAAAACTTCACAGTCTTCCTAACAGCTCTCCATAAACAAAGCTTTAGAACACATAATTAAGCTGTCTATGTTTAAATCCAATCTTGATGGAACCTGCGTGAAAGACACTGACAACAATATTTACAAATGCTCTGAGTACAGCCATAACGACATTATCTGGGTTTGCCTACATGGCAGGCCCTCTGCTTCCTGGTTTGAACAGGGAACCTGGCCTAATGAAATGATTTATCTACTACAGGATATCCTTTGGAAAATCTCTGAAGCAGACCAAATCAGAGCCGAGCTTTGCCATGCCTCTCCAGAAGTTGATAGGCCTGGTGTTTGAACTGAGCCCGTCAACATGTGGAAAACACAGAAGTAGGGAAACAGTAGGCCAAGGCACTCTGATTAGCTGCAGTGTGCACGTATGAAGTACCTCTGAAGACCATTTGGTATATTAACTACCAGAGGCACAATCAAAGAGCTTAACAGGAGAAAGAAAAGAATCTGCCTCCCTGGAATAGCTTATGGATCTGGCAGAACTAAGGACTCTCCATAAAAGGGAAAGGGAAAGGGAAGGCTGAGGAGGCTGCGGAATGATCACTGGTCCATTATGCAACGCCACATGCACAATGAGAAAGTTCATTTCTGAACTCTGCTGGCAATCAGATTACACTATGAAGCAGAATTTATTTTTTATTACTCTTATCTTTGTTTACATAACTAAAATGTTATTAATGGCCATAAAACTGGCATTATCTGGTTCTTTGAAAAATCCAGCCCTGGTATTTGACTGGTTGACCTCTGATGGTGCTGGATTCTACATGTTCTCTTTCTATGGGATTCTGCAAGTGTCCTCTTTGGCTCCTTTCAGATGCAGTTAGCTCAACATTTGCGGTACTGAGTCCACCGCATACAGTGGATAATTTATATGGTATACATGAGTTTAAACTAACATGCTTGTGCTGTTCTCTCATGGGAATAACTTAGAAAGGGCTCCTTATTTCAATGTGCAAACCAGGCCCAGTTCAAGTGTTTTTCCCAGAGAATCACAGATAACACCATGAGAGGCTGGATACAGCCCATGGGTACCCCAACTGGATAAACCGTTCTAACACCAAGTCCTAGGGAAAATAATTTGAGAAAGTTGTTACTGCTAAAGCCCACAAGTAATTTATATCAAATGTTGCTTTCTGAAACAAAGAAAAAGTCATATCTGCATAAAACCATTTTAACTTAGCAATTACAAATGCCTTATCCTCTTCCATAGAATACATGGAGCCTTGGCTTATTTGCTGAAGATGCACAAAAGATATTTCAGTAAGACCATGCTTATGTGGAACCCCTGAAGACTGAGTTCATCTCCATGGCTTAGTGTTTTCAAAGGCTAAGGTTTTACCCAGCAAAACACACAAAAATGTTTCTTAAAATTTTGTTCTACACAGGAACAGAAAATCAAATACTGCATGTTCTCACTTATAAGTAGGAGCTAAGTGGGAGGTACTCATGGACATAAACATGGCAACTACAGACACCGGGGACTCCTAGAGTGGGGAAGGAAGGAAAGGAACAAAGATTGAAAAACTATCTGTACATTGCTCACTACCTGGATGACAGGGTCATTCGTATCCCAAACCTCAACATCAATATACCCACGTTACAAACCTGCGCTTGTACCCCCTAAATCTAAAATAAAAGTTAAAATTATTTTAAAAGTTCTATTCATATTGTTAATTCTTCCAAAATGCATTGTATGCTTTTTAAAATAAGCAAAGTGTGTATAATTTAACTTACCCTTGGTAAATCAAGATCATCATTTAGAATACCCTATATTCTATCTTGCTGTAATATAAAAAAGCTCTGAATGACGGTTGAGGCATGAAGAGCTATTTATCCCTGTACTAAATGGCTCCAGGTTTCTAAGATTTTGAAATTATTTCTCTTTTATTCTGCTTCTTTGTCTTTTTTTTTTTTCCTGTTGTTCTTAGCACCTTCTAATTTGCTCGTGTAATCTGTAAGCATGGAGATCAGGAAATCGAGTTTAATAATATAGAGAGAATAAGATAAGAAAGAGGCTCTGAAGGGCAGTGAAAGATGATCTTCCCCAAATCAAGAGCATGTTAATTTTTGAGACACTGTTACTGCAATGTTGGGAACTAACACTTGTTGAGTACCCAGGAGGTATCTGTCACATTGCTGGATATTTTACATACAAACACTAATGGGTCAGAACAATGACTGTATTTTCATCCTTTTTTTTCAGGTGAGAAAACAGAATCTTAAAATTAAGTTGCTTGCATAAGCAACTTTACCCTTGTCACAGCAAGTTACAGCAAAAGGTAACACTGATACAGTTCAAAAAAGTCACGGGACAAACACTTCCTTTGTAATCATAGAGAAAAAATTGTTCATATGGAAACTTTTTAAAGGCAGTAACAAACTCAGTTTTTTTCTGATCCAAGGACTGTGTGTGTGTTTTCTGTACCCATGCTGTCTCCATTTTTCATTTATTGCCTGGTTCTTTGCCATGCTTTTGGTAAAGGATGATCCATGTTGTTATATTTCAAATAGAAGGTATGCTTCTAATTTTAACGTGTACTTGGAATATAGAGTGCCATTAACTCACAATAATACTGATAAGAACTTTCAGCCAGTTAACACTTCACCTGCACTCCTTGTTCTCAGGGGAAATAAATTTTAAAAGATGGAAAGATATTAGTAAATAGATGGATGAAGATTATTTTTAAGTATAGGGACTTAATATGTATGAGTTGCTATACCAAGGAACAAAATTCATGGGCTTTATAAATTGATTAGATATGACTGCAATGAAACTACAGACTGAGAGTGAGGCTTTAGCATAAAGCATTAGGCTCAGGAAATGCAAACAAATTTTCATTTACAATTTCATTTTCAATTTTAATTAATTGCCCTAACTAAAGCAGAAATTCCTTCTAAACAACAATCCTTCACAGATGAGGTAGAATCTGAATCATAATTAGAGAATAAATTTGTTGATGTTTTCCTAGCTGTGCGTATTAGTCTGGGAAGAATCTCTAGCACTGACACATGATATTGATGCTTATGGAGGAAAAACATTTTAGCTAACTTTGATCAATTTGAAAGCACTGGCTTATTTACTAATCACTCAAAGAACTGTAGAATTTATTGCTGGAAGGAATGTTAGTGATAGTTTAAAGCTAATCTTCTTATTTGACAGCTAAGGACACAAAAATCTAGAAATGTCTGGTGGCTCTGAAAATTGACCCAACATCCTAGAGGAAGGACAGGGTCTAGATCTAGGGTGTAGAACTCAGGACCCACGAATCACAAAGTATGTTTCACACATTATTCCAGCCTGGTTGAACCCAAGGCAGCCACTCAAAGCAACAGAAGGAGGGAGGGCTAGTCTGTTTTTTGAACTTTTATCATTGGACTATCACTTTCTTAGTTTTGTCATATCTACATACCACCTATACAATCACATACTTAATATTTTAAAAAGTGATTATCTTTTTATTTAAAAAAGTTATTTTAAAAGAAAACTTTATGTCAATACCATAATTGGAAAACTGGTATTAACTGCAAAATAAGAAGGTATTGTAGCTAGTAACCTTGAAGTTCATATGATATAAATTCTAGCTAGATATTATTGACAACCTGAAGAAATTTATTGAAAAGGGTGATTAGCTAGTGTTAAATGTTAAAGACTTCTTTGCCCTGAGACTTTATCCCTTTAATAAAAATCAGAATTATGGAATAAAACAAAAATTAAAAGAGAAACAAAAGGAGTGATTAAAAGAGAAACCAAAAGGAGACTAACTTTCTCACAGTGTGATTCAGTTCTATTCCATGTCTGTGTCAAATCTAAAATTGTCTCCTGTGCTACCAAGGTCCCATGCCCATTACTTTGGTAAATACTGTTCTAAGTGATTAGAGAACAGATTTCATTCTTTGACGTAATTTCCTTAAATTATACGCCAAACAATTTCGGCTAGAAATAAATATTCTTCTGAGACTCTGTAGCATCTGACACTACACTCTTTCCCTTTTTGGGACTCTCCATTTTCTTATGTGACAATAATCATAAGACGTAAGACTTGCAAAGCGTCTGATGGTTTACCAAAGCACTTTCATGTTCACTAATTTTTAAAACTCATGTTTGTGGTTTATGTATTTCAGATGAAAAAAGTTGATGGTCAGGCAAGTTAACTAAAATTATTTGAAACACTAGGATGAAAACCAGTCTCTTATACCTGTAAAGAAGTGTTTTCCAGAGATCTTCTCTTATTCATTGATTCCTGGTTATTTTGATTTTCTTCATTTGCTCCACTTTTCTGTCAACTTGTTAATTGTAGAAATTTCACAAGTTTTGTCCTTTCTTCCCCTCTATTTGCCTAGCACTTCTTGATTTCACTCATTAGCTCAACCACCTCAGCTAAACTGATTTCCAAATCTACACCTGTAGACTTGATCTCTTTGGCCAAGCATCAAACTTTTATTAGCAACAGAGTAACAGAATCTCCCCCAAATAAGTCTTCTTGCCATCTCAATCTCAACATGACCCAAGCTAAATTTATCATCTTACTACCTCTGAATATATATTTCTTGTTTTTGTGTCTCCTGTCTCAGTTAAAGGAATGTTAGCCTTTGAATTACTCAAAACAGAAAACTTGAGGTTATCATTATTTCTTTTTCTTCCTTTATTTTTCTTAAGTCATATTGATTCTGCCCCTAACTGGGCCTCAGTGGCTCTTCTGTGCTTCTTGTCTTTCTCCTGTTCAGTCTGTCACTCTTTCTTACACTATTACATAGTAGGAAAAATTGCCTTCTAAATGGTCTCCCTCTACCTCTACTTTTTCCATCATAATTATTTTCTTCAAATACAATCTCATCATATTATGCCCTGCCTCAAACCAAACTCTCATCTGCCCCCTTTGCCTACTACATAGTTCAAACTCCTTGACAGGATAATATTAAGGGTTCACCAAGGCTTGATGGCCAATTTTCCTTCCTAGGCACACTTCCCACTTTGCTTTACCACATTCTGGAGTAAAGGGCATGTGGATACATGAAAACACCATTCCCTTGCCCAACAGTTTTGCTTTCTTCATGCCATTCTTTCCTAAACATTCTTCTACTGACATTCTACTTATTCTTAAAGACCCCAGTCATATGCTCCCTCTTCCAGTAAGTTTTACCTGATCGTAAGGGTCAAAGTTGCCTGCATTTTTGAGGAATGTATACTATTATGATATTGATACTATAATGCTTAGCAGCCTATTTTGCTTTGTGCCATAAATACTGTCCTATACATCTTTCTCTCATAAGATATTTCCTGAGATCAGGAACACAGTCTAATTCACATTTGTAACCTCTAAAGTAGTTAACTTGGCCTGGTGTGATGGCTCACATCTGTAATCTCAACACTTTGGGAGGCTGAAGCAGGAGGATCACTTGAGCCCAAGAATTTGAGACCAGCCTGAGAAACAAAGCCTCTAAAAAAAAATTTTTTTTAATTAACCAAGCATGGCGGCATGTGCCTCTAGTCCCATCTACTTGGGAGGCTGAAGTGGGAGAATTGCTTGAGCCCAGGAAGTCAAGGTTGCAGTGAGTCGTGATTGCACCACTGCTGTCCAGCGTGGGCAACAGAGCAAGACTGTCTCAGAAAAAAATAAAAATAAAAATAAACAAATTAAGTAGTTAATGACTTACATACAGAATATTTTCAAAATATTTCTGGAATATTTACATAAATTGGGCCAGAATTCTACTAAATCATTGACTCCACTGGGTATCGTAATCATTATCCATGAGTCCAGGGGAGTCTACTGTTCTTAACCTGATAGTACTCAACTCTCATTTTCTACCTAAGTTGCTTTTAATATTAGTTATCTGACTGGCTCAGCACTCAGGTCTAAATATGAGCATGAGACCACTGCTTGTATATAAGTGGTAAAAAAGAAAAAGATGTCTAAATGTCTGTAACTCCAGTGAGAAATAAGATGAAATGAAAAAAAAAAAAAGGTTTAAAAATTAATACTTAAAAAGTATGCCACAAAAGATCTTTGCTAAATGGTAAGAGTGTTTATTTCTGGACTGATAACATTTGATGTGATTTGTCTTCTCTGTCTGCCTCTTCCTGCTATGTGTATGTATTTCTGTGTGTGTAAATTCCCCAAACTTGCACCAGATCATGTAAATACTTACAGAATAAACCTATTTGTACATATAAAGCCATTATTTTTATTATGAGAAAAATGTTATTTAAAAAGTGTAATAAGTTTGGGACTGTATGTATTACACGTGATTATATAAGAATTAGAGGCCAGGCGCGGTGGCTCACACCTGTAATCCCAGCACTTTGGGAGGCCGAGGCGGGCGGATCACGAGATCAGGAGATCGAGACCATCCTGGCTAACATGGTGAAACCCCGTCTCTACTAAAAATGCAAAAAAATAGCCAGGCATAGTGGCGGGTGCCTGTATTCCCAGCTACTTGGGAGGCTGAGGCAGGAGAACGGCGTGAACCCAGGATGTGGAGCTTGCAGTGAGCTGAGATCGCACCACTGCACTCTAGCCTGGCGACTGAGCAAGACTCCGTCTCAAAAAAAAAAAAAAAAAAAATTAGATATGTATTTGCACAGAAGAAAAGAAAAACATCAAAATGTTAAAAGTTACCTCTAGATGGTAGAGGTATGGGTAATTTTACTTTCTTCTGTATGTCTCTCTGAATTCTCCAATCGCTCAACAATAAAAACGCATTAATACTATATTCAGAAGAAATAATTTTTCCATGTGGCATTGAGATGAAACACACATAATCTCTACAGGGCTCCAGGTGAGGCTGTCAGCATGCCAGGGACCCCCAGCAGCAACACTTCTGCTCCCTCTAAGCTGCCTGTGTGAGCATTTTCCCTGCTCCAGACTCAGACCGCAGGACCTGAAGAACCCTGTGGGGGGTTAGCCAGGCAAGATATGCCCACTGTGGCCTCTGGGTACAAAGTAAAGCTGCTGTGGCCATAACAGAGATAGAGTCAGACATGAAGGTGTTTGAATGGGACCTCTCCTTGACAGAAGAGCTGACACCAAGAGAGAGAATGCATGGTAGATCATGCAGCTGTGCATGTTGAACTCCAAAGAGGCAGCCTACACAAAGTCTGGAAGCCCAGAAGAGGGGCAGGGAAGAGGACAATCTTCTATATGGCTTTTAGACAACTTCCCAGCTTATCAAAAGTACGGTCCACATGGTAGGTAAATGAGAGTATCTAGTGTTTAAAAACATGAGTGGAGCCGGGCGCGGTGGCTCACGCCTGCAATCCCAGCACTTTGGGAGGCCGAGACGGGCGGATCATGAGGTCGGGAGATCGAGACCACCTTGGCTAACATGGTGAAACTCCGTCTTTACTAAAAATACAAAAATTAGCCGGGCGCGGTGGCGGGCGCCTGTAGTCCCAGCTACTCAGGAGGCTGAGGCACGAGAATGGCGTGAACCCGGGAGGTGGAGCTTGCAGTGAGCCGAGATCGCGCCACTGCACTCCAGCCTGGGTGACAGAGCGAGACTGCGTCTCAAAAAAAAAAAACAAACCAAAAACATGAGTGGAAACATGTTGTAGAATTCCAGGAGGAAAGAGCAAACTCTTGGGGACTACTTTCCCCTCTGAGAGCCAGCAGCTTTTATTATTTGTGTTGTTCTAGTTCTCACTAAATTGACGATGGTAATGACATTGATAATGACTTCAACAATAATGACCTTTTGTTATCTTTTTCTCATGTGTCAAGCACTATATTAAACCCTTTTAGTGATTTGCATTCTGTAGTATTAAGGGGTAGGTATGATTATTAGCGGGTTCATAGAGGAGGAAAATAAGTTTCAGGAAAGTTAAGAAATATGATTAAGGAATCAACTGGAAGTGGCCAGTCAGCCAATTGACCATCATTATACAACAATGACTGTCTCTCCATATGACTGTTTCTTGTTTTTCCATAATTCCTGGTACATGTACTTTGCATCTGACCTCTGCCTTTGAAAGCATGGATTGTATCCTCAGCTTTTCCCACACCTTGAAACATCCTGGGAACATAGTGGCCACTCAAAACAGCTTTCCTCACTGGTGAAAGGCAAGCTGAGAATGATTCCCCAGGAAAACAAAAAAAGCAATTCCAAGATAAGCCTGTATCCATGTTTTCCAACCAATAGGAGTAGGTAAAATAAATGCAATTTGACGTTCCAAGCCACAAAGCCAAAAAATAACTGGGGTTACTAGAAAACACACCAGCGATTTCTCATTACTAGGTTTAGGACCTAATATTTTAACCGTAATCACCTTCAACACTTAAAAGTTAAAAAAAAAAAAAAAAAAAAAAAAGTCCAAAACAAGCAAAGACTCGAAGAGAAGGGATAAAGGGAAGGAAAGGTTTCTTCTCTGGAAAAATAATAAACATTTGTGGCTAGAAAAAGCCTAAAGTGGGCACTGGCAAGGTGGTTTTTAGATGTTACCCATCTAAGGGTCTGCGTTCTAAGGCATGCTAGCCCATTCACTCATTGACACCCTCTGTGCCTCAGTTTACTAATCTTATACTGCACCAGCTCCTGTCTGCTCTGTGGAGGTGCTGATAATAATATTACATATGCTTTATGTTTGGGTAGAGCTTCTCTGGGGACCCTAAAGCACTTTCCAGATTAATTTTTAAATTTATGTATTAATAATTCTCACAGCATTCTCCCTCCTCCTCAGTTAGGATAATAACATCCATCTCTTTTGAGATAGGCAGGGGGTACTGAGTGATAGACATGAAGCAGACACTTAAATAAGAAAACTGTAACATAAAAGCATAATTAAAGCTCTAAAACCAAATCAAACTATGGATTTTTAAAGAGATACCAAA
Organism: Papio anubis; assembly: GCF_008728515.1. Classification (NCBI taxonomy): domain Eukaryota; kingdom Metazoa; phylum Chordata; class Mammalia; order Primates; family Cercopithecidae; genus Papio; species Papio anubis. Next base: position 151,452,761 of record NC_044980.1, read on the forward strand.
GTGTTAGGGACCAAACAGGCAAACTTGTTTTCCCTCCACCACGCTGAAACATGGATCTTTTTGGAGTTAGACACGACATTTAAAATATATTATTTGGAGTTCGTAAAGGAAGCTGAAATATGAAAAGTATATATTCTTGGCGACTGTGCTGACTGAACCTCCATATTATCTCTCTATTTCCCTGAAGTGGCTACCACATAAATCAGAGGATGCCAGCTCTTCTTCTGAGTTCCTTGGTGTGTTTTGGTTTGTTCCCTAATCAGAGTTCTCTGGGTTTCATAACACAGATTCTTTCATTCCCAAGAATTGCCTGTCTCAAAAGCAGTGTATGATTTCTCAGGGAACGTGAGAAAAAGCCAGAGGAGGCATTTACTGTTTCACAAACATTCTGGTTTCCTTTTGTCCTTTCAAGAAAAGAACTTTAAACCAATGTTTACCAAAATATGCTGAGTCACATGAATCCTTAAAGATAAACTTCATGTATGAATGTCAAAGGAGACTTTTGAAATTAAAGTTTCAGGAATTGAGTTAAATGGGGGACTTAAAATCTAGCATTTGAATAGTCAGTCATGTTACTTAACACTGAAATTTCTCTCAATGTAGGTATCGACATAGACTCAGATGGATAGTAGAGAGATGTAGATGTGCTTTCCTATTCATTGTCTGTGTGTCCCCCTAAGTAGAATATCAGCCCCATAAGGGTATGATCTTGGCCTTCTTTGTTTTTGTTATGTTCCTGGTGTTTATCAAGGCCCTGGAACTAGTAGGCACTCAATAAATACTTGTTGAACATTGAATGGATAAATATTGTGATGCCATTAGCCACCATTAATAATTAAGATAAAGAGTCACTAAAGTTTCTTATGAATCTACAAAAAGAAAATAACACCACTCCATTCAGAATTCTTTTTACTAAAAAATTCCCAAACGACAACAACGAAAAAACTTTTTGCTTTGCCACCACAAACTTCCTGGTATCCTCATTAAGCATTCAAAGAAATATACTGCCCAGTTCTTCTGACCAGGAATCTAACCAGGTCCCAAAATCAATGCAGTTAATTGTACAAAACAAAATGGCAACAAGATCATCTTTCAAAATAACAGATTTGGGAGAAAAAAGACTGAAGCAAATACATTATGCTTCTACTACCCCTGGTTTTGTGGGTTATTTATTTATTTATTTTGTAATTTATTTTTTAAATAAACTTTCTCCATCTCTCTTCCCAGGATGTAGATATTGTGCCAGTTGGGCCCCATTAAAGACTGGATCCCAGCCTGACCATCTGGGAGCTGGAAAAGCAAGGGTGAGTTCCTGAGACCCAGGGTATTCCAGAAGGAGAGCATCAGACACCAGCAACGCCAGCCCCTGTGGTTTGAGGCTGCACAATGAGCTCTTTCTCAAGGCTTGTTTTTCTAAATTCAGTCAAGAAGGAACATCATTCCCTACACAGGCCTGGCTCAGTGTCCTATGTTTCCTGCTTGTTTGTTTGCAAATTAAAATATAAAAGGAAAAGGAAATCAGAATGCATTTATGGAAGGGGATGAATGCTTGTTATCAACATTGGCAATTCACAAGGCAGAATCTTTGCCTATGGAATTAGTAAAGAAAAATATAAAAGCCAAAAGATTGATAGATAAAGTAGTCAGGGAATAAATTCACCTTTCACTGAAAGACTTGTAGAGTCTCTCCAAGCTTAAAAACAAACAAACAAAAGATGTCAACGTTTTAAGATACAGAGACTCATTCTAACATTTTTTGTGGTGTTGGTCCTATCTACGTATGGTAAGACACTGATACTAGCCCATACAACCAGTAATTCCTCACTTAACATGTTCATTCTGGAACTCAGAGATGTGATAAAAGTAAGCACTACATTAGGAGATATACATTAGGAGATATACCTAATGTAAATGATGAGTTAATGGGTGCAGCACACCAACATGGCACATGTATACATATGTAACAAACCTGCACGTTGTACACATGTACCCTAGAACTTAAAGTATTAAAAAAAAAAAAAAGTAGGCACTACAGAAAAACTGAAGCCAAACCCCTTTTAATAATGTGGCTGTACAACTGCTTCTGCTGAAAGTCTTTCAAGGTTACATTATACACATCTTGCTGTTTTAAACAGAATATACTAAATATATTGCCAGCTTTTTTTTTTTTTTTATTACTCGGGGCCACCATCATTAATGAACTGCACAGTAATACAATTCTGTGTGTGCTTTTTAGGCTTTCCATTTCTTCCCTAGACATCAGGCCATCAGCTGTCACTGAGCCTGTATCCAGTAGCCCACCTCCATACATGATCTGCCTCTAGTCTGGGCCTTCTAATTTGCTGTGACCTAGGAAAACAGATAACATAGTTTGTGAAGAAGTATTGTTCTCATTAACCCAAAGCTTTTTATTTTATTTACTCTTTTGGCTTGCTTCTGGTTTCATGCTGAATTTTGGAGAGTTGAGGTTATTATAACACATCTCTGGATAAATGAGTTTTATGACATTCATATTAGAGAGTTAAGAGATGGCTATGGAGTCAGGTGGACTTTGATTCAAATCCAAGCTTTGCCAATAATCAGCTGTGGGACCTTTGGAAATTCACTCAACCTCTGTGACCTTCAGTTTCCTTATTGGGGAAAGGGGGAGAGAGTAGGATGGGGGAGAGAGAGAGTAGGATAGGGGAAGAAGTAGGATGGGAGTTGTTATCTGATAGTTTATTACAAGGATTAATTGACACAATTCCTGTAACCAGTGTAGGAAAAGGCATCACTTGTATCAATCAGTCAACATGTGTTACTTCTATTACTACTCAATGTTCACCATCACCAATAGTTTTACATTAAGACACTTATGTGCATACTTATTACAGAACAATTACATCTAAATATAAACTACCTACCCATACAAGCATTAGCAAAACCTGGACCACAATCTGTCTAGTTGTGACACTTTCAAGCATTATCAACTACAACAGTTGCTATTAGGGAGCATTTCTTTGAATGAATGAATGAATGAATGAATAAGTAATGTCATTCAACAGATTTTCACTAATGCCTCAGACGTGCAAAGCTCTGTGCTGGGCATCACAGAAAATTAAGCTGAATTTATCCTGGATCCTGTCTTCAAGGAAGAGGGTATGCCCTTAAATACGATAACTAAAGATGGAGATGTATAAGGAACATAGTATGGTAGAAATAAGACAACATAAGAATTTAGACAGAAGAGAAAATATTCTATACCTGAGTCATATGGGAAGATTTCAGAGAAAAAGGTGGTATTTCATAGGATCTTAAAGGGCAGAGGGATATGGGCACAGAAAGGAGGGAAAAGGATCCCGGGGGGAGCAATGGCATCAGCAAGACAGGGAGAAAAGTTACTGCAGGTACAAGGAGCAGCTAACAAGTCAATGGGATAGAACATAAATTAAGATGAATGGTGGGTGAGGATGTTGAAAAGAAAGATTGGAGTCAAGGTGGTGTGCTTGAATCCCAGACTAAGAAGTTGTGGCTTTAGTAAAGAGAAAGCCAGTAAAAGTTGTATAAGGTAGAAGGCTTTATTTAGTTCAGGGTATCAGGGAGCCATCCCAGCGATCAACAATCAGCAGGAAAGGAATACAGCACTATCTAGATATCCATAAATATTCATTTTCTTCATAAAAGTCACATGACTGCAGCCAGGTGTGAATTCTGTCATTGATTCATATGAAAATTAGAAATTCATCACACTTCTGTGGTTCCTGTTTTCAAGTTACAGATACATGTACCTCCTGAGCACACTGTAAATAGCTGAAAATGTCATCTTAAAGTCCTTTTTAACTATTTCATAATTATCAACATAGAAAATAGATTTCAAGTGCCTCAGTCATCAAAAATAAAAATGTAGACTAAGGCATCTTAGGAATAAAGTGAGCATGGCTGTAACTATGTAACTATATTAAAAAGGCCATTAGACCATTTTTATCTTTTTTTTTTTTTAATATGCTGGCTCATTTAGAAATGATTTCTCATAAAATTACTTGGGCTTGAAAGTTGTTCTTCAAAGTCATATTCAAAGTTTAATGCAACTAATCCAGACTGCTTTTAAATTTTTTAACAAATAAAGTTTATAATTTTGCATAAAGCACCTTCTATATAATAGACGGTCAATAAACACAGGTTAAATATAGGACATGAAACATTTAGAAAAAAATAGGTAACTATGAGTCATTTTAAATCCACGTATTTAATCAACTTTGAATTAAATTTACACATGGAAGCCTCAATATATGTAAAATAAATGGACACAACTATTTACATCATATTACATTTCTATCATGACATTTTGAAAGAGGTAATATGTGACATAATGTCTTTCTCCATCTTAATTTTCTTTTTTATTTTAGTGGAGCTGTATCTCACATACAAGCTAGTATATATGTCTTTAGAGTGCTAGGGAAATCACATATAAAATTTAGGAAGGTTTGGTAAATTTCTGGGAGTATGTTAAAAGCCCATGGAAATTTCATGAGAAAATCTGGTACAACCAAAAGCTGAATGGGGGTGAAGTTGGATGTCAAGAGAACTGGGCTCTGAGCCCAGCATTAAGTAGATAATATGCTCCCAGGACAAGTCACCCTACCACTGTGAAGTTTCTTTTTCCTCACAAAATAAGAAAGCTGTACTTGACTGAAAAAAGGTTTCTCAAGGCCCTTAAAATGTGGTGACTCTACATGCGGTTCAGTAAGAGTCAAGGCCGGGCAAAAAGGCCTGGGAAACTTCCGGCGGAATACATGTATGCATCTTAGTCATCCACTATTGAATATCACAGAGAAGCCAATCCTCTTGTTTATTGACAATCATTCCTCTGAGCTATGTGTACAAAGGAGAACGGAAAGTAGAGATAGATAGGATGAAATAAATAAATCAAGGACTGCATTTACCACTTGGTTTTCCAATTTTTTGACTTAAGTGGCAAAATTGCTTCTCAGCCCCTAAACCACCATTTACCCAACTATATTCACCCACAGGTCTCCCCTAGAGGTTTCTTTTGACTTCATTCCCTATGTCTGGGAATGTAGCTGAAGAAAGCATGCATCTGGACAAAGACAATGAGGAGAACCTGTGTGAGACTAATTGCTTCATACACAAGGAAACTTTGGTTTCTCCCATCTGAACTAAGTGGTACTGGCAATCTTTAAATATAGCTGCCCTGCAAAATCATATAGCATCTAATGCCAAGTGTGTACTGACTAAAACCAGATGCAAAATATGAGGGAAATTTTGTTCAAAGCCTTGCAGCTTTGAAGAATAATGGCTCTAAACATTCCTGGTCTAATCTGAATGATACTCTGCAAATATTTCAGATGGTTTTCTCACATCTATCCCAGTCCAACCACTTTGTGATTGAATTTCATGACTTGGCTCCATTAACATGAAATCAAAATGCACTTCAGCCATCACCAATATATCTCCCTGTAAGGTGATCCTTGGGGGGGGGGGGGAAAAAGAGTTCTGCCTTCACAAAAATTTGGGACATGCTGAATACTGCATCTAAGTATTTGCAGTGCATACTAGTACCTCAAACGTTGTGCAAAGCCCTAGAAGAAAGACCAGTAGAGTTTGTTTGACTCAACGTTCCCCAAACTTACCAGGAAAAATCTCCCTCTCTCATCTCCTAAGGGGTATCTATTAATATCCTGAAGAACTAGTCTTCCATAGCACTATCTAGAAGATGAATTTGGCCAACATTGTGGCATAAGTCTCTGATTTATATCAGATACCAAAATCTGAAGCATAGAGAGTAAAAATATTGACTAAAGACATATCAATAGGGAGATCCAGTTTCGTGGACAATTAAATTGTTTTGATGAAGTTCAAAGAATCCTTTTGCAAATAAACATCACATCTGTGTATTGTAAGTGTGCTCTGAAAGAAAAGAACGATAGTGGAAGAAAAGGAGCAGTTTCCACATGCCACCACTGTCCCCTTCTGACTGTGGGGGGATTCTCAGGGGAATAAACTCTAGTTAAAAGGAATCACTAGGCTGGGTGCGGTGGCTCATGCCTGTAATCCTAGCACTTCGGGAGGCCGAGGCAGGCGGATCACGATGTCAGGAGTTTGAGACCAGCCTGGCCAACACGGTGAAATCCCGTCTCTACTAAAAATACAAAAATTAGCTGCGTGTGGTGGCACGCGCCTGTAGTCCCAGCTACATGGGAGGCTGAGGCAGAAGAATTGCTTGAACCTGGAAGGTGGAGGTTGCAGTGAGCTGAGACCATGCCACTGCACTCCAGCCTGAGCAACAGAGCAAGATTCCGTCTCAAAAAAAAAAAAGGAATCACTAGAATTGTAGCACTGATTTCAAAGAGGATATAGACTAAGCCCTTCATTTTCAGATGAGAAACTGAGGTCCAGCGACCAACAATGACTAAATCTAGGTCCTCTGATTGGGCAATGGAAGGACCATCGATACCCAAGTCTCTCAACTGGTTGCTTATCCACTGCTAACCCATACAGTCTCAACACTTGCCTGGAATATTATTCTCTGCTCCCCACTAAACCCACCATTGTACTCTTTTTTTTAATTGACAGCTTAAATACTTTCAGTTGTATAAATTCTGTGATAAAATAAAAGGGTCATGAGAGCCTAACGTACCTAGCACAGAGCTGCATCCATACATAAGAGGAACTTGATTGGTCATTCAAACAATCTACTTCTGACTACACCACTCTCTGCCTTCTAGAACTTTGCCTGGAATTGTAAACTACCAATTTAATACTAGATTATATAAATATATTATGTAACTCTCTAATTTGCTTCATGGAAGCAAGTCATCTTTCCAAATAAAACACCAGATCCCACAAAGCCCGACTTTAATTACCCATGGTACCTATCCCAGTGCTAGACACCCAGCAGGCAAGCCAACCAGTGCTCACTGTTTAGAAACTGGAGGAATTCAGAGGAGATATTAAAATAACAATTAGTTCTACAAACCAGAAGCAGGAGCCCCTCCCTGCTCCAAATCACTTGTTGGTAGAAAGGCAAAACAACCAAGCGCGGCTCTGGTCAAGAAAAAAATCTCAACCCACATTAAACATTATCATACATCAACCCCGCTAGTTTTTCTAGATTTGCATATAAAACACTAAAACAATTTTTAAAAAGACTTTTAGAGTAGGACAGGGCAAGGAGCACAAGAATAATAGTAAAATAATTTACTTTCTAAAAAGAGGGAGAGGAGAAAGGGCAAGAAACAATAAAAAAAGAGGAAGGGGGCAAATCAGCTTCACAAGAAAGCCATGTGAACTTGGGGGCTCGCAGAAGGCAGAGCTGAGTTCTGGAGCAACGAAGTGCCCCTTTCTTCTTCCCACCCCTCAGGGGGCGATCCATGAGTTAAACTGAACTACTCATTTGCAGAAGACTGGGTTGTTAGGGGAAGAGCACAGATTAGACTAAATTAAGCCAGCCTGATTTTCTCTGGCTCTGTAAAAAATTCTTTAGCTAAAAAAAGACTCTAAATAATGGCATTAGCTGCTAATCTAAAATGTTATCTACTTGTCCTAGCCTGGCGGCCTGCTTCCTGGGTGTGTTGGGCTATACAGCAAGGAAATGCAGAAGTGATAAAAGTCTACTTAAAATTAGAAGGCCTGGATCTTAGAGATGGCATAAACCTCAAGATCATGTGGTCTGGGGCAAAGACTTTGGATGGACAGGGATCCAGCTCTAAAGATGAGGCTAAACAGGTTAATTGTCTTGCCCTAGGACAGGCATGTATCCTTTACTTCATAAAGATAAATTCTACCTAGAATCCAGTGGCACCAATCACAAACATATACAACTGGAAGATGAAGGAAAGCCCTCTTACCTCTCTGAGTCTGTACATGCCAATTCTACCTGACCTTGGAAGGTAACAGCAACTGTTAAGGCACCCCCAGCACAAGACATCATGGCAATGTGAGCCTATCACCCTGATCTGATAACACCCTAGGATAAAAATGGTGGTATAGGCTAAATTATGGAAGGTTAAGAAGGTAAGCCCTGGGGTTGGACTGTTTGGGTTCAAGTCCCATCTCTCTACCACTTGATAACTGAACCACTTATTTAACTTCCCCAAGCTTCAATTTCCTCATCATGAGAGGAATGATCAAATGAGAACAACATCATACACAATGGTAAGAATCCCACAGGGGTGCTACCAAACATTTATCATATTGCCTGGCAGGAACTAAGTGCTCAGTGAATGAATGTTAGCTAATGTTAGTCACACTCTGCATTTTCTATAGCTTTTTCTTAGATATCCTCTGATCAAATTCTGATTCTGTACAATGCAGGCCTTGACAAATGGCCTCAAACTTGGTTAATATTTTTCTGCTTCTACAAAAATAAAAGGCACTCATGTAATTTTATTCGATTAAAAACAACCATCATCACTACTACAATTACTATTACTACTTTCTACTACTATACCACCTGGCTTATGAAACCTCTCCTTTTTTTTTTTCTTTCTTTCCTCTTTCTGTCATTCTTCCCTCTATCAAGATTGCGTATGCTCTCTTATTAACTAGGACTTTTCCTTCTTTCGTAAAAACAATACGGTATAGTTCAAATCCAATCTCTAGTCCTATCTGGCTGTGTAACCTTGGGCAAGCTTTCTAACCTCTCTGAAACTCATTTACTCATATGCAAAATTAGAATAACAGGAGTATTGAATACAAGGCTATTGTGAGGCTTAAAGCAATACCCATAAAGTGCCTACACATGATAAACCCTTAGCAAGTATGAGCTATTTCTCAATTCTCACATTATACAATGGATTTCTTGATTTGGGGCAGTATCAAATTCTCTACCTGAATGAAAAGGCAGAGAAAATTGTGTGTGCCAAGTAGTCTGTATGAAAACCTAAATATAGAAATAGTTTAGAATATTACAAAAAAAGGTTCACTTCCACAAGGCTCATTATTCTGAACATAGAACAGTCATGATAACAGCCCAATTTAAAGTCCACACCCAGGTACCCAACCGCTAATGCAGTTGCATTTACATGTTTTAAAAGAATATCTGCACAAATATTTTGGGAAACAGTTTGCACCAGGACAGGGTCATAGTTGTTTTATGACATAGCTACAACCAAGAGAAGTCTGAAAGCAGGGGCCAGACAATGAAGGAGCATGCATCCTCCACCCTCAGCTCCTGGCTGGATCCCCCTGACTCCTGGGACAGGGTGAAGAGGGGCTCCTGGCACACACAAGGCAGTGGCGCTGGAGGGACAGAGGAGGGAGGAGGACAAAGGTATTGCATTAATGGTTTTTCCTTCCCATGACTTTCGTCAATTTTGTTATATAGAAACAGATCCTTTAAAGCAATTTGGATAAATCCAAGTTACATGCTAACCTCCCTTTGCTATTCTCAAAACAGGTCAAGAAAGTAGGAAAGTGAGAAAAAACAGAGGGACCTTGATTAAGTGCAAGGCAGAGGCGCAAATGAATGATTTCCTGATGTGTTCTTATTCCATATTCAACGAAGTACACTTGGGTTAAGAAGGCACAAGGTTTTACAGGAAGCTTCAGACCAAACCACCTTCTGCTCACAGGGTCAGTAATATTTAATGCCAATTTTGAGCTCTGCTTTGACTGCAATGACATGAAGCAAGGAGTCCGTATAATATTTACTCTTCCCATCTCCCAACTTCCGAGATAAGCAACAGAAAGAAAGATGGAAAAGGTGGAAGACACAGCCCACAAGACCTGGGACAGGCTGTCCTCGTGAGACTACTGTCTCCAGCAGGATGAAGACACCAGGCTGGCAGCAAAACTTTCCATGAATTTGATGCTTCTAATTTACAACCCAACAGTTTCAACAAAAAATGGAGTACAGGGGGCAAGGGGAACTTAGTCCACCTTTCATACCTGGAATATTCCAACTTGCCTAACAATTAGTTGGGTGGGCTGGGAAGTTCATCTCTGATTCAGCTTTATGAGAAATTTGATTCTATGACCAAATGCAGACCCCTTGTTTGCTGCATAGAAAATACCAAGGCAGCAGCAGCACAAGCTAACAAGGGGTTTGTCTGAGTGGGTTACAGGCAGTAAGCAGTATACACAGAAGGCTTACAAAGAAGAACAGTCTCTGTTCTAGAAAGACAAACACACCCAACTATCATAGTCTTAACTTTCTGCTCATCTGTATGGCCCCTCTAGAGAGAAAACAACACAAAGAAAATATCTAGATGGGTTAAACCAGTGTCATGGGAGCAGAGCTAGAAATGGAAATCTTTGTGTGGCCATATACAAATCAGTTACATTCTATAGGCTTTGGGCAGCTGCTCTCTGGCTATAAGACAAATATGTCTGGAAGTCTCAGTATCCTTATCAAGAAAAGAAATATGCTAAGAGTATCTACTCGTAGTGTAGAAAGAAGGGTGCGATGATCTATCTCAAGGTTTAGTACATTGCCTAGTATATGGTAAGTCTCAGTAAGTTAGGATGACTACATGCTTACAAAGCAAATGGGATGAATGAACCCTATAGTACCTTGTAGCCCTAACATTGTTTTTATTCTAAACTTTGGTGAAATGAAAGAGGGTGCTTGGAGCATACTGGCTAAGAAACTGGGGCTCAGAACTGAGAACACAATGGCAAATTTGCCATGGCATCTATATAACAGGATGCACATGTTTTGTAATCTTGAGCTGAGGCTGATGGTTGCCAGACAAGTCAACTGGTAGGTTAAAAGAACAATCACAGTGCTTGGACAGCACTGCACAATTAGAACTTAGTCATTTTTAAGGGGTTGCAGTCACACACAGAGATGCTTGAGAGTTGTAAATTCCTAGAGCTAGAAAAAACCCTTGGTGGTTCTAGGTTCTCCCGGCAAATCACTCTCTCTGGTGAATAGTCATTGAATAAGTCAAGAACCACCTTCACCTGGATTATGCTGCCATTGAATGATGTTCCTCGAAGATCAGGCTACAGTACTCTTTCTACAAAATAGCCACAGATTACACCCTTGCTAAAGTGTGAATAAGCTTTTTCTATACATCTTGTGACTTTGCATCTCCTCTTCAATTCCCAGCATACAATAGGACCTCCACACCATGGCAAGCTCAAGAAGACAAATTTCTAAACAGAAGCTCTCCCACTGCTTATGGGCCAAAGAATGGAAGTCATTCCAGTAGTAACTGTTGCCTCCTGGTAAACCCAAACCATCTCTTCCAGTGTCCCCAAATTCTGTAGACTGAAGCTGGCCCACCCAGAGAGGCACCACTAAAGTCTACACATTCTATTAGAAATTCAAGCATAGACAGTATCTTCAAGTAGATCAAGCTATTAGATATTAATGTTCAGACAACACCTACCTCACTCCAGACCAGCATGGTACCGAATATGACCTGTAACCCATCAAAGAAATTGTCCCCTATGATGATCACAGTCGCGCCTCCCGTCGTCCATCCTTCACTCGGGCTGATGGCTTTGATACAGGGAGTAGCTGCTTTTCAACACACATGAAAAAGAGAAGGAGTCTGCTGTTAGAACCAAACTTTAATGATGAAGACTTGAGAAAAAGGAAAAAAAAAATCTTTTATCTTTTCACTAACAGAAAGTCCCTCAAGATCTCAGCATTTCCTAGCCACATTAGGACCTGAAACTTCAGGGTGCAACTTCAGTTTTTAAAAGCATTCTTTTCATTGTTTCTATTCAGATACATATATTTTACCCAAATCTTTATCAAACCTGAAACTTTATTAAAACACAAAGCAAATTTTAATTTGTGAATTGCTAAGGATTCTTTTTTATTAAAAATGGGTGACTTTCTGGAATATATTGGAAACCTTACAGAATTGCTTCATAGTTAAATATACCTCCTGAAAAGAAAACTTACATTTTTTTAGATAAACATTACCATCCAATAGGAAGCTAAGAAAGAGCGGAGCCTGGAGCAGGAAATGATCCTTGCTCCACGCCTTCTGTCTGAAACACTAACATTGCAACATGTCTCATTAAAAATCATTAAGATTTTTTTTCAAATAAATGTCATAGATCCCATTTTACAGATGCGAAGAATGCAGGTCACTCGGGGTGAATTATGTAACCAAATAGCTGAGTCAGGGCTCAACCGCAGAGTTTTCCATGACCTTTGCTTTGCTCTCTTTCCCAGGCATAAAACCCTAGAATTGACTTTTTCAAAATTTCATATCTCTTTTCTTTCCATTATAAATGGCCCTTGGAGATGGGAAATAATTTGCAAATACTGTGATTCCAAATAGACTGGAGGTGGTTTGTTTAATGAGCATGGCATACTTTCAACAGAATTGCTGGGCATAAATGTCATTGTTGGATGGTTTTTAAAATCTCTCAGAGAGCACCTTCGTGCCACTGAGGACTTTTAACTCTACAATGTCATGCTCCTGTTCTCATGATTATTTTTATGAACAACAAGAAAGCAAAATCCTAAAGTAAGGGAGATACTGTTCAAGGAGAGAAAATAGGACCTTCATCTTTAATAAAAAATTTATTAAGTATCCAAGACTGACTTTCCGAGCATTGAAGCCAATGAGAGCACTAGTTAATTTTAACAGGAAAAAAACTGGCAAAAAAATATTTGGACTTTGTCAAATTTGGCAAAATGTCACGCTTTAACTTTTGCAAGAAGGAAAGAAAATATTAAGTCCAGCCCGGTGGGACCATTGCTCACGTGCCACCACACAAACAAATAGAATGGGTTTGATTTTGATTCAAATTAATCTTAAAAATTTGCACAGAGAAATTTGGAAATATCCAAACTAAACATTTCATGTTGGCTGAACTCACAGCAATGCATTTACAACTAAAACTGGGCAGTTCAGATGACTTTTCTCTCCTCTACTTTCTCCCAAAAACAAAATAATTAATCAAGAAGATGTAAATGATTCATGACTTGACTTGACATTTCTTGTCTGATTTTTTAACATACATAGAGGTTGTGATCAGTGTTCCATAAGCATAGGGCTTTTTCTTAAACAAAAGTGACCTTTAAAAGTAAAAAAAGTTTAAATCCATAATTAAGTACTCCCAAACTAGTGATAGAATATGATGTATGATTTGAAGCAAGTTACAAGAGAAATAAACTATATTTAACAACTAAAGTTCTAAAAATATATGCAGTTTGGAAACATTTTGTTAATGTCCCCAAACATCAATTCTTAATTTATAACTCAATCTACTTATTTACTGGAATGGAGTACAAAAGGTGTTACAATATCCCTAGTACTTCTGAGAAGAAGAGGATATTGGTTTAACTGAATTGGTCTTGAGAGTCCTGCCTGAGTCAAAGTATGGAATCCAATGGGGTCATTAATTGCTGACCCTGAGATTACCCACACAGATTGCAAAATGGTCTTAGTGTTTATTATCAGTTTTAGCTTTGGAATTTCTGGGTTTTTTTTAATCACACATGCATATTTCTTTAGCTAAATATGGTCTCCTGCAGGCTTTCTCATCATTGCACAAACGGAGGTGGAAGGGGGTGTTTCTGCATCTTTGAGAAACCCTCCTACAGGAAAGGCCTTAAAATAGCATGACCAAGACCTGCTAGTTTTGAACTTGACCCCTTCCCTCTTTTTTCCACTTGTTATACGTAGGATACAGAAGTCACATGGGTGTACATGCATGTGTGTGTATGTGCTTTCAAACACTTCCCAAGGAAAGTTGCAATGTTTTCAAATACTGTGAGCAATTTTCCAGAAGCAAAGCTATATGTCAATGCCTCAGAGGCAAGAAAGAGCATCAAGCTTCCAGAGATAACCAGGTGAGGAAACAGTATTTGACACCGTCTTCTCAGTTTTAGAGAAATAAAGCCTTGAGGGAAGAAGTACCCCAGGAAGAATGACACACCCCTCAGTCCATCCTACCTCTACACTCAGCACTGTCCACCATCCCTGCTTCGAGACTATATGCTATTCTTAGAGCAGGTAAGTCATTCAGACCTTTCTACGTTTAGACCTCTAAGGGTTCCAAAACTACTCCTATACATTTGTTATAAATATTAGTCTTGAGGGGAAGCTCTGTGGCACCTCCCCACTGGTGAATTTGAAAAAACATGTAAAGGAATCATGAGCTATCCCAGAGAGAGAGGATGAGGAGGGGAAACTAGTACATTTAGTAACCGGAGGTCAAACCAAGTGTAGTGGCTCACACCTATAAACCCAGCACTTTGGGAGGCCAAGGTGAGAGGATCTCTTGTGACCAAGAGTTCAAGACTGGCCCAGGCAACACAGTAAGACTGTATCTATGAAAGGATTTTTAAAAACTAGCCAGGTGCAAGCCTGTCATCCTAGCTACTGGGGAGGCTAAGGCAGAAGGATTACTTGAGCCCAGGAATTCAAGGCTGCAGTGAGCTATGATTACACCACTGTACTCTAGCCTGGGGGACAGAGTGAGACTCTGTCTCTTAAAAAAAAATTAAATAAATAAATAAAAGAATGGTAAGTATCCAACGATGCATGAATGCATGGGATAGTCCCCATAAATGAAGAACCCCAAAATGTCAATAATGCAATGTAGAAAACACTGTGACCAGGAAAAGAGAATCAGGCCCAAGAGCTATTGTTAAGAATTCACAGACTCATGTAGACCAAGGCAAGACATACAAATGAATGCAGCAGCTCAGGCTGTCAGAACAAGCATGAGATGAATGGCCATTGACTCTCAACATCTATAATGCAACGGGAAGCGCTGGTGAATTGCACATGCCCCAGGGAAAGGTGGCAGCACTGCTCAGCTTCAGCCTTTGGTGGCCCCATAAAAATGCAGGCCTAGCATCGTCTGGGTTTCTAGTGATCTTTCCAAAGAAGCCAGGAAGCCACATTTTCATATCAAATTTTTCAATCTTTAAATGTTGGAAATGAATTCAGTATTTTTTTAATGCGTAGGCCAAACAAAATGTTTGTGGGCTGGCTTTAACATACGGGCTGCTATTTTACATTGTAACCCTACTCATGACACACCTGCCAGGCTAAAAGCAGACCTGGAAATACTTGCAATTGTGGCTAAAACTATAGGTACCCAAATGTTCACTGCAGTATTGACAGCAAAAAATTCAGATGTCTAGGTGCTCCCAATAGGGGAGTGGTTAAAGAAATTATGGTATATTCATACTATAGAATACTAGGAGTGTCATTAAAATCCACAAAACAATTCTATAAACTGATATGGAAAGATTTCAAAATAGGCTAGAAAGTGAAAAACAAACAATTTGCAAACTAAAGAACAGTGTAATTAAGTTTATTTTTAAATAATATATATGAACCTGTGTATGCACTAGTATGTGTATGCATGCAGTTATATGTGAACAGGTATGATGGACAAAGGCCTGGAAGGAAGGATATGCATAACTTTCCCCAGAGGGTCCTTATAAAAAGGACTAGACTGCAGTTGACAGAAAAGGAGGACTATTAACATTTATTCCCTATATATCTGTAGGATTTAAATGTTTTCAATGTGTACAAATTAAGGTACTATGTAATAAGAAAAAAATTAAGTAGCAGCAGAACATTTAATTCTATGAGAGAGAACAGTTGTACTTTTTAGAGCAAAATTACATTTTAAAAAAGCAAAATAAAACAAACAAACAAAACAGCTGTGCTGACCCTGAGCCTCCTCTTCTCTCCTCATTTTGGATATGTTTTCTCTGAGAAAGCTCAGACAACATCCAAAGCAGCCAAGGACTTGTTTCTTACATTTGGGATACCCGGAGAGAAACAGAGAGAAGACAGGGGAAAGTCACTTTTAATAGTCACAGTGGATGGATTCAGTGGAATTTGACTGTGAAAAGATTTATGAAAGAGTTCAATTCAGCACAGGGATGTGATAATCAATACAACTCTATCTCCAAGAAAATATTATGGAATGTGGGGGCGATATTTGAATAGAAAACCACTTTTACCAGCACATTTTTGATTTAATTAATACAAGATTCTTTCTTCCTCCCCAATGAATTTTCACAATCTTAAGTATCCGCAAGGCCAGTGAGCCAATTTCTGGTTTTAAAACTCATTAAAAATAAAATTTTAGGGTTGGGGGTGGGGTTTGCCTCTTTTTTTAAATCCCTTCCCCCACCCCTCACCAGCCACGAAAGTAGAGGAGATTTTCCTTCCTTCAAACTATGACAATAACATGATTACACTACCACAGTTTAGCATAATGGCTCTGAAATGCTCATGGCACATTGCAGAGTTAAAGTGGAAATTATTAGGTAGCTCTTCTTTGTTATAATAATGATCACTCCACAAATAAAAGCTCTTCTCCCAAAGGTACTGCAAGGCACAAAATGCTAATTCTGAAGATTATGTGTGTGCTTTTATTAAATATTACTATGCCCTGCCTGTTTGAGGGCTTCTCTGCTCTGATTGTTTTATGAGTACCATGTTAATGTCATTCCCATCTTGCTAGCAGCAGGCACACATTTTAGCGTTTGTATGAGAGTTGATCAAAGGCCACGTGCTGGGGGAATTGCTGAGAAAACACGGACAAGCGATAAAAATCTAACAGATTAATTGGTTTAAATTTCATTTCAGGGTGTTGAACTTTGGCTCAGGACTCTAATACTACACCATGAGTCAGGGCCTAATTACCAGATTTCCAATTTGCTTCTTGAACAATGGTTGTGGAGAGAAGGAAAAGAGAGGGAAGAATAAAAAAAGAAAGAAAGAAAGAAATCGTTCAGCTCCAGTACGTATTTAACAACGTGCTATGTGCAGACAATTGCACCGGGGGACATTTGCTATCACCTGCTCTATCTCCTGAGCATTTATATTTCCTTCGAATAGCCACAGAAGGCAGAAGAAATCACAGATGCCCTCGGTAGTTTAAAATTTCCTGATTTACAGAATAAGTGTTACATGATTCAAGTGCCTGCACACTCGCACTGGGAGCATCAGTCTCTTTATTAGCAAGGTGAATTTATAAGCTGGAATCGCACTTCAGCCTCCAATAGAAATGATCTATTTCATTGATAGAAAGCAAGGGCCAGGAGAGCCATGTTTACCTCGGGGTTTATGGGTGGCCTTGGGAATAAGGGTTAATTGAGCTCAGAGGTGCCTGCCCATTGAGGTGAATTAGTGGTGTGTGCAGCTATCAGCAGGGCCCTAGGGCTGCTCTTATTTTTCCTTCTGAAATCTCTCTGTGCTGTGATCAATACCTCACTTGTTTGGGGTAGCCATATAGATGACCCAGGTTCAGCATTTATCATATCTTATCCCCAAAATGAGGTTTTTGTGACAATCAATGCGACATTATGAAAGACTAATTCGAGATATATTATTTGGCTTCTTTCTCCATTCCTGTATCTGAATACACTGGAGAAACAACACTCTATCCGTTGATAAAACGTGCAAATTTAGAAATGTTCTAATCTAAATCTAAATCTCAGGGTGATATAAGGTTCTTTTCCATTCCCATTACATATGGCGTATGAAAACATGCATACTGTCCTTTTCCAGAATTCTGTTAACCAGAACTCTCTATTAATGAGCATTTCTACAAAGCAGACCACTGACGCTTACGATGGAGGTGAAAATGCTGGCATTCGCCTTTACTGGCTTTTGAGTAAAGACAGAAATGGGAAATTATGTTAAGTTGATTTTAACATTTGGAGTATGACTATATTTGAAAATGGGCAAAAGCTCCAGTTGTTCAAATTCCACATCTAGCACTCACTGCAGCCTCAAAACAGTCTCTTACCTTCTTTAAGTTGTAGTTTCCATATGGGCACTCACCTCATAGAATTCCAGCAAAATACACAGAAAATGCCTACTTGTGTTTTGTGGCTTTACTGTGCACCACATAGTATGCTAGTTGCTGGTATAATAATTATTATCGTCAGCTCCCCATTAACCAGAGTTTATTTATGAGAATACCCTATACTCTCATCAGTTCAGATTATGTAGTTTATTGTAAGACTTTCCTAAGAACTCCCAGTTCAGCTGCTTGCTAACATATCCAGCTAAATGTACTGAGTAGGTGGAACTGGCAACAGTCCCTCCAAAGTAGAATGTTTTTTTAAGGATCTCATTTGCCTGGAATGAATATTAATGGGAAATTTTTCAGAAATGAGGAATTGACTTTAATGTTATTGTCCCAAATTTTTGAGACTTGGCAGAAAACGTAAAACCCATGAGCTTAGCTCATTTCTACGGGATACTTGTGACCTCGTAAAACTCAGGCTTTTCTCCCTTTTATCTCCTTAATTTTGGTGATGTTGTACTTGGGAGAAACTGTTTGAAAGACTATTGAGGGCACAAAATATTCCACTTGGACTCAGTGCACAGATCTGAATGCTTGTTTTTGCTGGTGTGTGTGTCTGTGTTTTTTGTTTTTGGTTTTGGTTTTGGTTTTTTTTGAGTAAATGATGGCCTTCCTGCTCACAGCTCCTTAGCACTACAACCTGCCTTCTTGATGCCTTCTTTGATCCTGAAACTAGCAGCTACTGGACAGAAGGGGACAAACAGAAGGTTTTCTTCCAGCTGGAAGACTGGACCTCTGTATTTTCACCATGCACAGGAGGCAAATCTATTCTTTGTTTATCCATTCTCCAACTGCATGCTTTAGAAATCAGAAGCAGTTAGAATGCCTGACCTGAACTCTGGTACCAGAGTATACAAACTTCACTTTCAGAATGCTAACTCCAAATAAACAAATAAACTCAACCAATAAACAAACAAACAAATTTGACAGCTTCCTCACGCAAGGTGTAGCAGTCTTTATAACACTTATGCTGTTGCTTTAACTTGTGTTACTGGGGATTTGTTTCTGCCTTACTTTATTTTCTTCAGTAATTGCATTATGTAGTTAAGCATTTTATTGTTTATTAGGGTTTTTATTTCATTTTGTTATTTGTCTGCACTTATTGCCCTGTCCACTAGCAAATCTAGATAATACTTGGCAAAGATTCATGTATTATATATGAAAAAGAGTCGTGTGTGTGTGTGTGTGTGTGTGTCATGTTTGTCACTTTAAGGAGAAATGTAACCCATGATATAGAGATTTCTCCATACTAGATGCAATTAAACCTTTTAAATATTAAATGAGGAGATTGAGAATTTCAAGTGTTTTTCATCCTTTATTCCAAAGTGACTTCATTTGGCAAGAATGCCCTTTGCTTTGACAGTATTAATGGCTCTCACAGAAAAGAAGAAAAGGAAGAATTCACAGGCACTATGTGGAAATGTAGCTCCAACGTCCATCTACATTAAGGCAATGTTAGCTTAGTGGTAAATATCTAGATGTACCTAAACTTAGCAAAATAGTGTCTAAGTTCCAATTTATGCCATTTGCTAATTATAGACTAAGCCAAAATTATATTCTCTTCCTATTTTGCAGCTTTCTTATTTTATTCTGAATCAGCAAAATTTCTCAACAATCAATGGACATAGCACCTGAGCAAGGGAAGGACAAAAATGCTGGTGCAACAACTCTAATTCAAAACATTCCAGGCCAAGCGCTTTTGGATTCCTGAGTTTGTCTGTCGGAGATCCGGAACTGTGTGCAGGTTCATTACACAGGGTTATTTGACAATTTAGCAGTAAGAAATCTTGACATTTTGATGTACCTGTAACTTCTAAATTGCACTTGAAAGACTTGTTGAAGGCTTTTTGATTTAATGACACACAACATAGCATTGTTTCATAATATGCAAAAATTGTTTGTTAACTACACTGCAGCTCAGAATTTTATAACTCAAAGTGTGACTACACTGTTTTCCACCTCACGTTTGATCTGCCAAATCCAAAATTAAAACGTATGAAATATTAATCCTAGAGCAGCCAAAGGCAAATATTGTCATCAGTTCTTTGGGTTTTTTCCCCCGCTCTTATTCTATGATTGTCAGTCACTCCATTGCAAAGCAATGGGGAAAAATTGTCAGGGAGGGTAAGAGAATTTTCAAAATGAATTATTCATGGATCCAATTGTGATATTTGTTGCAACAATAGTAAATTCACTTGCCTCTGATTATACAATAAGTAAATAACTCTCTTCTTCCTGACAAGGAGAACTTTCGTGCACAAAATTATTTTTAGTCCAATTCTCCTTATTGTCCTGTTGTAAGAAAAGTTTGGGAAATGAAAGCCAAGGGGAAAAAAGGAAATGAAAATAACCTTCCAAAAATGGGCACCCAATGTTGTGAAAAGGAGAAACAATTTTCAGGTTAAAAAAATATGCAACTGCTTCTTCAAGGACTATTCAAGTCTTTATTCACAAGCAATCTTCCTGGGCCTGGAAAATCATAAAGTCAAATATGAGCAAGTCTAGTGGAAAATCTGTGACGTTAATCTTGGCTGGAGTCGTATTTTTAACAGGCCTTGAATGTGTGTGCCGGATTATCCAGATGGCCATACAGGAATCGGCCTGATAGGATTAAACCTTTATGCTGAACTCTGCTCCATCTGTTCGCCAAGGTTTGCCTTTCCTTATCTGAATATGAATTTTTAGCCTCCTTATGTCTGGAGGCAGGACCAAATTCAGCAATAAAAACATAGATGCATGCAGATAATTTAACATTTCATTAGTTACTCTCAGTTCATATTACCTTGGTCTTTTTCTAGGAAATATTTTTGATATGAATTTTGCTAAGAAGAAATTTTAAAACATGTAGAATCTACTTTTTTTTGTTAGAGGGTTTTGTCTTTCTCTTCCTATTGAATTCTAGGAATCATTCAATTCACTACTATAATAGGGGCTTACACTGATGTTTGCCCACAAAGATAAAAAAGACATAGTATCCTCTTAGCAGAATTTGACTGTAAGATTAGATGATGTATAATTCCAATTGGATGAATGATCCAAGCAGAAGATATTCATGTGTGTTTCTTCTTTTTTTCTATTACAAGAGGATCGGTATTAGTCATCACTTAACAAAATTAGCTACAACACTGTTTCTATCATTTTCATTAAGATTTCTATGTTTTTAAGGAAGCGTGTTTTGTTTTGTTTTGGGTTTTTGTGTGTGTGTGTGTGTTTTTTTTTTTGCTGGGGCAGGGATAGGGCTGTGGAGGCAGAAGCTATAATTCCAGCTTCAACTGGAGTGAAAAAGGCAGACATTTGTTTTGTCCTTCATGCATATATCCCTAGAAGCAGTGAAGTCACTTATTGATCAGCTGGAAAAGTTGGCTTATGGCAGGCAGGTTTCAGGAAAAAGGCCAGTGAGTTGCCAATAAGCCAGAGCTTGGTAGATGGCTCTGGGTTTCAACTATATGACAAAGACAAAGGGAGGGCTCTGACTACCAGGCACGGCGGAGAGGGCCAGTGACAAATTTCCCACGCAAACAAGGTGTGAATGAAAGAAAAAGTTGCATGAGAAGGATCTTTTAGAATCCCTCTTGTGGGCTGGTTTACAGCAATATAATCATTAGATGTGCTCAGTGTGTCCACGATGGAAACCTCAAGAGATGGCAGCCTGTGTGCCCTTGGCCCTAAGAAGAGAAGATCCCTCCAGCAGTCTAGCAGGATTCCATGGGCTTCCTTCTCATAGTACCCTCACTCACACTGGCTCTTGGCTCTATGCTGTCGTGAATGTAGGAGTCAAGCAGCTCATCAAATAATTTAGGCTTTTTTCACTCACAAGTACAGTTATTATACTTAAATAGTACCCTTAACTGAACATTCAGGGGACAGAGAACAGTCAGATTTCCCATGTAAGCTTAAGATGACTTATGCTTATGGCCAAGAATGTGCACATAAACATTTTGTAAAACACATGTTTTAGGCTCCTGAAATTGACAAGAATTCTAGCCAGGTAGTAAGAAGTGGTTCCCGCTTTGGAAGTAGATGACCTTAGGTGATGAAGCCTACTATAAGTCATCTCTTGTAAGATGGGCAAGTTCACACACACAGCCCTACTGTCTATCCTCTACATTCTATCCTAAATGAGGACAGCTGACTGGATGTGTGATCCCATTACTTAATCTGCTTTTGCTTTGCCCATTACAGTAGCTACTAGCTATATGCAGCTATTTACATTGAATTTTCAATTAATTAATATGAAATACAAATTATTTCCACAGTCATACCAGCCACATTTCAAGTAGTCAATAGTTATAGTGGCTAGTAGCTATCATATTGGACAGCACAGAGATAGGACACTTCCATCATCACAGGAAGTTCAATTGGATACCACTGATCTCAGGATCAAGTTTTCATAACTCAGCCTATAACTGATAAAGACTAATCAGAGCTGCAATATATGGGGTTCCCTCCATAGACTAGGAACTGTGCTAAGAACAACAATTAATTTCTAATCCCTCCAACGAGGATCACAAAATCAAATGCTCACAGGGCTAGGCAGGAAGGTAAGTCAACGAAATGGGATGAGGCAATGCAATGGGATTGGTGGGGATTGTGGCTAAATGTAGAGTATGTGCTTCATCCAAAAGTAAGATGATTTCTGAGTTTGCCCTACCTGTTGCCATTTGAGAATGTGGATCCAGCACTACAAGCTCTTCTGATTATAAGAGACATTTGTAAATCCAGGTTTTCATATAAAATCTCTATTTTTAATTGCCAGCAACTAATACATAATTTCTTTTTTTTTTTTTTTTTTTTTTTTTTTTGAGATGGAGTTTCGCTCTTTTTGCCCAGGCTGGAGTGCAATGGCGCGATCTTGGCTTACCGCAACCTCTGCCTCCTGGGTTCAAGCGATTCTCCTGCCTCAGCCTCCTGAGTAGCTGGGATTACAGGCATGCGCCATCATGCCTGGCTAATTTTGTATTTTTAGTAGAGATGGGGTTTCTCCATGTTGGTCAGGCTGATCTTGAACTCCCGACCTCAGGTGATCCACTAGCCTCGGCCTCCCAAAGTGCTGGGATTACAGGTGTGAGCCACCGCACCAGGCCTAATACATAATTTCTTAAGGTGCCATGCAACCCAAACCTAAATATGGCTGAAGGCTGGATTCAGTTCATGATCTACCACTGTGCAACTTACATAAATCCTTGGAGGGCTCAGATTTATCTTTTACTGATTAATTATTAACTTCTACAATCATAGAACTAATACTGTTACTGACTTACCAAACAACAAACACAATCATGGCCAATTTTGCTCCTGATCTTTACGTCTTCTCCCAAAACACATGGAAGTCCCCCAGTTGGCCTTTCTTTGCTATGCAGAAGATTTTCTATATGCAGTTTGGGAGATGAGTTCCCTGTTCCTGAAGGATTTTTATTGTCATCATGCAAGACAGCATAGATAGTGACTTTTTAAGAAAACCATGTTTTGAATGTGAGCAGCATTTTGAAACCAACCTTGCCCAACCTTTAATAATGCACAAGTCCTGCTTTGTGCTTTTCAGAATAGTTCTGCTTATATTTCTCTCCACAACTGAAGCTGCCATTGCTAACGTTATTTCGGTGAGCTTTCATTATTCAGAGTCTTATCATTTTGAGCCAGTTTCCTCTCCTCCCTGACACATTCAGTGACACTGCAATCCAGCGTTTGTTACAGCACAGATGTTTCCGTGGTGATGATCTGTGATGTCATAAGCAAAGGAATATGTATCATTGACTTTGCCCACATAAGCCATGAAAAGAAGAGTGGGAAGTTCACTTTCATCTCAACTTCATGATGTACTGACTCAACTTCCTCAAAAATTACTCTTTGGGGTCTGGGCTGTTCTGTCTGGACATCAAAGAGCAAATACTTACAGTTGCCTGTTTGTGATTCATTTCTACTACATAGTTATTAGTTATATGCAAAGTCCAGTCTACCTATCAAAACTCAGATTAACCTTCCTCAAATACCAGCTTTCAAAACTTAGCCAGCAGGATCAAGTCCACCCTCACGATTCTGGCCCATTCTCCCTTTCCAGTCTCATTTTCAGCCTCAGCAGCAGTTAAGAGCACCAGCTCTGGATTCAGGGGGCCTCAGCTAGCCCACATTTCAGCTTCACCATTTACCAGCTTGGGCAAATTACTTCACTTTTTGAAAGCCTCAGTTTCTACCACTTTAACTGAGGATAATAGTTATAAGATAGCCCACCTTATAGGGTTGTTGTAAGGTTTGAATGAGTTAATCTATGTGAAGAGTTCAGTACAGAGTGGGCAAAAATTGTGAGTTGATAAAGAGGAGGAGGAAGAAGAGAAGTTGCTGTAGGAGAAGGAGAAGGAAAATAGGGAAGCAGAAAAGAAAGATGGTAATGACCAGCTTCCCAAATCCACTGTCTCCAAACAGCCTTTGCATGTTCCCAGCATATTTTTTATGAAGGATATACCACTTACTTCCACCACCCAAATAGTTACTTGCCAAAAAGATCCATCTTTTGCATGAAGGTGTCTCTTTCTATCCGTCTACAAAGCACTAACCCTTTAGCAAACTCTTCCTGTCTTTCCCATTTATTATTTACTGCACTTTTTCTTGAACTCTTATCTTGATATATGCGTGTGTGTGTGTGTGTGTGTGTGTATCTGGGCATGTGTATACATAGGCAAATCACCCCAACTAGTCAATGCATCCCTTGCAGACAGGTACCTCATTCATTTACAAACTGGGTAGACAGTACTCTGCACTCAACCCATACCTGACAATTAACTAGCATTGTTAAGTTTTTAAAGGGCTTTACCATACATTATCTTAAGTATTCTTAATATCAACCTTGAGCAGTAGGCAAGCAGACCATATTCCTCATTCCACTTTACAAATGACATAGCTGAATCTTGGGGATTCAACTGGACTTGAGACTTTGAGAATCCATGTTGATTGATATAGTCAAATATTTAAAACACCCAAACTACCCTTTAATTTGGTGTTTATCTGAAATTTCTGTTCAGTTTGGCTAAAATATTCACTTCAATCATACAAATACAGCCAAAGTCCCATAAAATCTTAAGTTGTGCAATTTCTTATCCCCAAGATAGAGGGTGGATATTTATTAACTTTACAGAATATTACTACTCTATTTCCAAGTAAAGTTATTTTCCCCCTAAGACTCAGACCCTCATATGAATTATAGTAAAATCTCTCTTCACCTTTTTCTATTTCCAAGTTCAGAAAATGGCATCCTAATATAATAGCACAGGTGCCAATTTAAACACAGGAACATCGAAAATACTGCCAAACTTCCAGGCTTAGAAGCTTTTCTATTGTTACATGTTGGGCTGCTAAACACACACTGAGTATGAACATCTAATACAAACGATAGCAACACTATGAGAAACATTTTTAAACTATTGGGCAGTTCCTTTTAACTTTCATTTTTAATCTGGACATTGTCCATTCCAAAGGTCTTCACTATAGAATGTTGCACGTATCATGAAAATAATAAAATTTACTAACAAATAGACTATTCTAAAATAGTACCTTAACACTTTCCCCCAACTTTCTTTTTCTTTTAAACAGCAAGGATTGGATTCCACAGGCCTTTAGCTAACCAAATCAAGGAGAGTTTCTAGGATTCTGCCAAAGTTAAAAGGTAGAGGAATATGAGGTTTGACTTTATAGATTTGTTGCACATAATAGTTACTGGAAAAGCACAGCTGGTTTGATGATTCCGCCAGAAGATTTTGGCAAAGAAAGACCAAAGATATATTTTCCTCCTCTATCAAGAAATGATCCAATACATTGGAACTGGCTGGATAATACACCAACCCACGGATAATACATCCAATGGCATTTGCCTCAGGCCCAGCACATAGTAGGTGCTCAGTGTCTGTTGGCTTCTCCAGCTATGCTCAAAAGAGAAATACACACACACACACACACAAAATAAAGAATTAAATATCTCAATTTGTACCAACCATGTTCATTTTAATCATCATTCTTCTAAATAGCAGCCCAAGTACATCGCTCTCTGTTCATATTCAACATATGCACTATCTTGAAATTTTTATTACTTTGCCCCAAGGTCGATGAAAGAAACTGAAGGGTTGAGAAGAGGCCTCAAATCTGACACTGTCTATGTCCCTGTTCCCTGGGTCTCCTGCTGCATTTCTCCCCAGAACTGTGGATGAAAAATGTGGGTTTGAACAACTGGTGTCCTGCTGATTGCAACTGTCAATTAAATAAGCCAGCAACACAGGAGCATATGTTCGCATATAAAATATTGATTAATTTCACAGATTGGGATAAAAATATATTAGTACTTGGGTTCTGCTTTCATGCTTAGTGTTCAGCTAGGCACTCAGTTCATTCAGATCTATTTCTGCACCCTGTGGGCTCAAGAGTGTTACTTTTGTGTTTCGCTTTTTTCTTTTCTTTCTCTGGTTACCTATGTTAGTGCTTCTGTTATAACTGACCGGCAGCATACGTTTAAGCAGGATTTTAATTACTAGGTCATCTCCCAGCCGACTTGCCCATGGCAGGCCGGTAGAAAAGCCACAGTCCCGCAATCCATGCCTCAGACTTTCTCTTGTGTCCCTCCAGGTAAATCTCTTTTTTTCGAGGATGCTAAAATCATGCTGATGGCATCATATTCATCTGATAAGAATGATGACCACCTAATTTCTATAAAGTTTCATTTCTGTCCACTGAGTATTTCAAGTTGCAGGGCTGGCACAGGGAGTTTGAGATGGGGTGCCTGATAGTGTGACGTGATACCAGGACTTTTTATCTTAACCCAGAAAAGCACCTTCCCATATATCACTGCACATGCCAACTAACTTACCCTTGGGATTTAGCATAGATCTGGCTTTTCAATTTGCCTTTGAGTAATGTCGTCAATTTGTTTCAATTGAAGCAGGTATTATATTACATGCTCAAATAGCAGGAGAATTTCTCTCCACCTCTGAAGTCCAGCGTGGAGGGGAGATTAGCCCTGACTAAACAATAAGAAAAAAAACAGTGGTGAGGACCCCTTGTGTCAGCTACTTGGAGATCCAAAAGCTGTGGATAAAAACCTAACTTTGGCCACGACCAAATCCTTAAAGGATGGCCTCAGTTTCCCAAATCTGTTAAGTAAAATTAATAATACTAGTGCCCTCCCATGGCTGTTAAGAGCATTAAAAGAGATCATACAAAGTACTTAGCACTGAACTTGATACAGAGCAAGTACTTAACGACCGCTATCATAACAGTAACGCCATCATCACCCAAAACACTGTTCTAAATGCTACCATTTTATGGACAATGAGTTCTATTAGCCCATGATTAAGAAACTGCAATTGAACCACATCTCAAAGAGTAAACAACCTATGGAAATTTTCCAGGTTTAGTTTCTCAAAAATGGATCTCAGACCTAACCTACTTTCCCTATTTGTCCTCCCTACAGCTTCTGATGTTTTATCCCCACATGGAATTTTCAATATGCTTTCCCCTCTCGTGGTCATTCTCATTTAAAATTTTAAAAATTTCCCTGATTCTTCAGACTTGGCTGAGTCCCCCAGTTTTAAGCTCTCTTAGGAGTCTGTATTTGTACCTTATAGCACTTAACCATCACTGCAGTTTAAATCATTCCGTGTGCCATTATTTGTCTAATATCAGCACATAAATACACTCACATGACAGTCTACCTCATAATGCTAACAACTGTCCCTGCCTTATCACCTCTGTAGCCCTATTGTCTGATATAATTGGCAGGCAGTCAATAAACATGTGTTAGTGTTAAATAGATGAATGATTGAATGAATAAGCAAATGAACCAAAGAGGAATCATTGGTGTTATTAAGATGTTAAGGAACTGTACAGAGTAGCTGAAAAGTTACAAATTCATCCAGAAGTTATGAACAATTGCCACTACACCCATGATGGGCTTCTTAGGTTGACAACTGGTGGCTATGTGGAGTCCCGTTTCCTGGGTCAACCTAGCCCCCATTTCAACAGCAGGCACTCCATTCTCTTGGGGGTTAAAATTAGCACCAGTAAGCTCCCCTTTTAGTGGGCTCTAATCGTGCAAGGACCCAGGTGGATCTTGCTGACAGATGTTAGGGTTAGAAGGAAGGGTAGCAGCCAGATGAGAAAACAGAGCCACCCCCTTCCGGAGGTACCAGGACTTCCTGCCTTTAGGCCCGGTGGTTCCTGCCTGCCTGCCCCTCCCCCATGCATCAGTTTCAACACAGTTGCTGCTCTTTCTGTCATTTGAACTCAAATTCTATCTCAGAAATTGATGGGCGATCCTGCCCTTGACAACACAATGTCAGCCTTGCTCAGTGTCCAGCTGGTTCCGTATATATTATCATAATGTGCTGCCTGGGTGGACCCTGGCTGATTTTCTGTCTTGATGCAAGTCCTCTTTCCAAACTAATTTCTGCTCTCTGACGTGCAGACACCACTTGTTTAAAAATAAAAAACAGCAGCTTGGGAGTTTTATTTTTTTTAATCCTGTTAGGATATTTAAGTCTATTCTAATGGTAAACTGAGCCTAAAGGACTTTCTTTTTAAAATGATTTGACTCAAAAAAAAGAATGTTTCCCAGGCTCCTACACTGTTTCCCGATGACTTGAAAGAATTATTACTTCCCCCAACCCTTACAGCCCTCTCTAACAGCATTTCCCAAACTTCAGTCATGATTTTCCTCTATCCCTGTACCACTTACACTGTTATTTACTTAATAGTATGTAGCTACTATGTCTGTTTAGATCAGCTTTTTCTTTAACTTTAGTCTTGCCCTAAGCAATAATAGCTGTGAGATCGATTTTGAAACTGGAGTTATTTTGTTTATGCATTAACATAAACACATAACCATTAAAAATGTTTTAATGTTTTTCCCCTATTTTCTAAAATTATCTCACCTACTGCATGGGAAATAGTGGTCTGAAAGCTCACTGCTAACCATCAAGCCGCTTGTATACAACACGCTCCCAGCTGAAGAAATCTGGGGAGAAGAATGCAGGGTGAGAGCTCCCTGAGGTGAAATGGGTGTGTATGCTACATTTCTGTGGCTTTTCCAGAACCCCTAGAACCAACTGTTAACCTCTTGCAGAGATGGCCAAGGTGGAGGGAAATTGGGTCCGTTCCCTAGAATGACCATCACCTGGGCATTTCGGTAGCCACTTTTCCAAGGCTGCAGGTGTGTAGCCCCTTAAGAGATAGAAGAACCTCTCACAGAATTAGTTGAGTTCAAAAAACAAATAATCAGAGCTTGAAGGGCTCTTCCAAGACCCACCTTAACTGATGAGGAAACAGAGGCCCAGATAAATCAAAGTACATACTCAAAGGCATGTAGTAAGGTAGTGGCAGAGCTTGGTTTTAATTTATTTTTGCATGTATGACTGAAAATGGTCAAACATATTTCAAAATCAGAAATCAACCCCTGGCCACTGCTCCTAAATATCTCATCTTAAGAAGGTTTATGAACAGCACATCAAAGCTTTTACTTGCCCATGAACATCATTTGAAGCCTCTAAAATTCTCAAGTGAGGGAAACTCCTGTGACAGATAAATATAGAGACAGCTTGGTTTGAAACAATCAATTAGGCAAATCAATTCAATTGGGATTATGATGCTTTTGTAACCAAATATAAGACAAAAAAATTAGGCTTAAAAAAGTTCTGACCAGGCTGGCTCATGTCTGTAATCCCAGCACTTTGGGAGACCAAAAGGATGTAATTGCTTAAGCCCAAGCATTCAAGACCAGCCTGGGAAACATAGTGACCCCTGTCTCTACAAAATCAAAACAATTAGCCTGGTGTGGTGGAGTGCACCTGTAGTCCCAGCTACTCGGGAGGCTGAGGTGAGAGGATAGCTTGAGTTCTGGAGTCTGAGGCTAAAGTGAGCTATGATTGCACCACTGCACTTCATAGCCTGGGCAACAGAGCAAGGCCCTGTCTCAAAAAAAAAAAAAAAAAAAAAAAAGTTTTTAAATAAAGTTGTGTCATTTCTGGCCAAAATATAAGTAGAAAGCAACAATCTTTGCCCCCAAATCCCCCCTACAATACACAACACACCACACTTTGTGCTTATTAAAATAAGTCAGGTGTGATTTACTCATTTATTAGCTCAACCAACCAAATACTGGAAATTTCCCACAGTTTACAGGTTTGTCAAGAAATTCATATAAGAAACTAGCCTCCCTATATCCAAATCAGTTTCACATGTTATTTCTAGCATGAGGTTCCCAAACTCTTCAGTATCCTAACGGCTGCCTAACTCATCATCTCATCATTTTCTCATGGACTCCTTCCTCCACACCTTGTACACGTGCCAGAGAGCCCATATGGCCAACAAATGATTTCTAGGGAGATGAGTTAGAACATTCTTGCAAATAAATAAAATATTACCAGCATCCTTATTATCTTGCCAGCCCCATAGAAAATATACTCGTCATCGAATAAAATCAGCATTTTTAAAAATTTGACTAGCAGAATGTGTCCCAGCCAAAAAATTTCCTTCACGTTTCTGAAGGAAAATAAACTATAAAGTAAATACACATGATGTGCCCCATTTTTTAAAAAAAAGATATGCTCTGGGCTAACTTTTAAAAAGTCTATTTGAGATACCAGCACAATTGCCTTGACTGTGTTAAGAAAAAAATAAGAACAATAGGATAGGAGATGGAAGGAATTTCTCATATTGTAGTGTACCAGAGCAATAGTTGAGAGTACAGACTTCAGCATCAAACTTCCTGGGTTTGAACCCTGGGTCTACTATTTAATTGCTATGTGACTTTAGGCTAGTTATTGACCCTCTTCTTTAGCCTTGGTTTTCTCATCTTTACAACAGGGTACCTATAGCACACTGTGCCTGCCATAGTAGGGCTCAGGGAATGTTTATGGTTATTACTCTTAGCACTGTTATTAGGCAGACCTAAGGTCAAATTCCAGGTCCAATTCTAATTAGTTCTGCAGCTTTGAGTAAGTTACTGACTCTTTCTAAACCTCGGTTTTCTCATCAGTAAAATGGGGATCATAATTATTATATATCATGAGATTTGTTGGAAGACTTGATAAGTAAAATGGTTACCATGGTGCTGGTATATATAGTAAATGATCCATAAATGCTAATAGTTTTAAAAAAACAACAGTAGTGGTAGTAAATAATAATAGAATAATAAAGATTACCTGGCCTGGTTACCGTCAAGCATGGCAACAAAGTCTGAGCACTATTTCTCCTTTGTTATCAGTGCTATCGGTGGTGCCATGGTCAAATGAGCAGAACATAGATCACCTGCTCATGAACTCTTCAATCTGTCTGAAGCTGAGATCCTGCTGGCCACCACATCCCCAGTGTTAGGATCTCTGGTGTTACCTGCTTTATGAATTACTTAGGGAATACACTGGAAATCAGTCTTCACTAACATCCTTATGCATTATCTTGACCACTTACCACATCCTTTCTATTTCAAGGAAAGACAAAAGGCATCTTCTCAGCTGCTCAAAGTAAAAGCCCTGATTTGATACCTGAAAATCTGGGGTCTCAGTGCTCTATTTTATGACACATCTCGATATTCTTAACCCTAATGTTCTGCTCTTTCACCTGTCTTCTTTTTTTCAAGTAGGAAAATAAATTGGTAAATTGTAACATGCCACCCTCAGTCACAAAAGATGACATCAGTATTTTCCTACTTAGCCTGGGCCTTTCACCAAGATGATCTTGCCTTAGAGGGCTTGGCTGGGATTCTGCACCAAAACTAGCCACAGAAGGGCTCTTGGCTGTGTGGGAAGCTATGCATCATCCAACATCTGCCCTTGAATGTACATTTCTATCAGGAAGCTGGATTTATTTTACGGACATTCTTCTCAGCATCCTGGGAATCCCAGAAAGACTGGAGGCAAGGCTAGGCCAATATGAAATGTACAGGCATTGGGGTGGACCCCAAATCCCCTGGCATGTTTATCCAGTGACCAGGAAACTATGCAACCCCTGAAATGCACATGGATAAGTACAAAGAGCACTGAATGGATTTTGACAGAAACAAGCTATGTTTAAGTGTGAGCAGATTATATCCACTTTCTGGGTCTCTGTAAAATGAGGAAGAGTGAAAGAAATGACCTTCCATCCTTCAGTGACTTCCCTTAGTGTGAGCTGTCACTCAGGCATTGCCCCTGGTGGGAGAGGAGAGAGAAATTTGGGAGGGTATATTTTTCTCTGTTGTTTTAGTTTATTTTCACTCATTAAGTTTTGTTGGGGTAATATACATTTTAATGGGTCAAATAATGCAGCAGCCCTCCACTCAAAAGACCTTGAAAAGGTGAAGGTCTCCACACATTTAAAAAGATGTCAAAAGATACACTCTTTCTAAGCCACTTACGAAAAACTAAATCAATAATACAAAGCCATCTGAAAAAAAAAAAAAAAGGAAAAAGGACTTAAAATGTTTGACTTTCTATAAAGAACACATGCACTATTGATACAATAAGGAGTAATTAGGGGGACAGCTCCAAAGCACAGCCAACTCCCTGGTGAGTTTCCAAAGTCCAGCAGCGAAGAGTGAAGTTATAAGCAGGTCTGAGCAATCTTGCCCTGGGCTTTCACGGGATCTGAGGAGTCCATGTAATTGAAACTGAGTTCATCAAAGCCCTGCCTGACCTCCCCCTCACTTCACAATTGCCACCGAGACCATGGCCTGACCAGCCCACTTTGGCCTGCATGATGTAGCCCTCACAGCCACCCCAGTCTCATCTCCTGCCATTCCTCCCTTGCCTGGGAGGAACAAGAGCCCTCTCAGTCTCCTTTTGTTCCTGGAATTCACCTAAGCAAAGCAACCCTTGCACACAGTTTCCTATACCTGGCAATTTTTTTTGTCCCCTGTGCCTAGTGCTATGGTTTGAATAGATGAATGGTTGAATGTCCCTGCCCAACTTCATGTTGAAATGTAATTGCAGTTTCAACAGTATTAAGAGGTAGGACCTTTAAGAAGTGATTAGATCATGGGGGCTCTACCCTCCTCAACAGACTAATTCCATTATTGCGGGAGTGGGTTAGTTATAAAAGCGAGCTCTCTTTACCTACACTTGCTTGCCCTTCCTCCTTTCCACAATGGGATGATGCAACCTGGAAGCCCTCACCACTACTGGCATCATGACCTTGAACTTCCCAGCCTCCAGAATCGTAAGACATAAACTCCTTTTCCTCAAAAATTACCCAGTCTGTTAAAGCAACAGAAAACAGACTAAGACACCTAGTAAAAACTTACTCATCTCTTTGGTTTTGGCATAAATGAGATTTCCTCAAAGAAAGCTTCCCTGACACTTCATTACTCTCCTCTGCTTTTGTGGTCCTCCTTTGATGTACCACTCTAGTTTTGCTTAGTACCTCTCCTCTCTATTTACATTGTCATACACTTTGCTTAGTACCTCTCCTCTCTATTCACATCATATATTCTGTGAAGGCAAGGACTAAATCTGCATTATCCTACTGCTCCTAGCTTAATGTCTGGCATGTAGTGCATGCTTAGTATGAATGAGCGATTTCAAGTCCACCTTACTGACACCTTATGCCTTGGATGGAGATCCAAAGGAAGGGTTCTATTGGAAAGCACCAGTGGATTTCTCTGTTCCCAGGAAGTCCTATTTCTCCAAAGTCACCTCCTGCAGAAAGTCATGTGCCAATAGCTTCAGTTCAGAGCACCACAAAATAGTGCATGCTAAAAGGAAGCCTAGAGAGAACCCTACCTGACTCTCACTGGACATACAAAACTGAGACCCACAGAAGCAAAGTGACCTTCCCAGGGCCACACAGCTAGTTAATGGCAGTCAGAACTAGAATCCAGCTCTTCAGCCAGACAGCCTGATCCTCCTTCTATCCTCCTGTTAGGACCATATTATACAGAAGGGAAAAGAGACTGACTCAATTTGGGGTAATCTCTTCAAGCTCAAACCATCTTTCTCCACATTTCCGTAAAAACATAAAAACAAACAAACAAACAAAAAACACATTTGAATGCAGCTGGTCACAGGAAGTCAATGGTGCTGGATACCCAGGGGCAACTGACAGAAGCAAAAACTGCCTCTGTCTGGATCAAAAGGATTACAGAAGGTCATATGCTAAAGATCAAGAACACCTCCATATTGTCAGGGACAGTTGTAAAGCGACACTACAACCAAAAGGTCAGAATTCACTGGTGGTGATGAACACCTGACTCTATTTCTCCAGAGCTGTAATCACAGCCAGGAGATAGGCCCAGTGAGTCTATCATCAGTCTTTATTCTTCAAAATATTTTGAGTGTGACCAAACTCCACTACGGTTTTTATTTATCTTGAGATCTTGGTCCATTTATGTTTTATGTTGCAGTCTTTATTATAACTTTGAAGGGAAATTTAATTGATTTGTATCTGATGCCCACAAAAGCTAAATTTCAATCATTTTTCATTTTTGAAAAGTGAGTATGTTTTAAAGAACCTGCCTTTGATCTAAAACACTAAGTAGGACCTCAGGTCAGAGCTCATGAACACTAACATGTTTATATTCTAAAAACTCTTGATTAATAGGTCCATTTTTTTTCAAATACATATGAAGGATGTACACATTCAAAACAATAAAAAAAGAAACTAGATCTAAAGAATACCCTATTGGGAACTTAATCCCACTCCTGGAAAGGGCTCCTACTGATGGGTGAGCTCTGGAACGTGCTCACATTTTTCTAGTCACCATGGAGGAGGCAAGTCCTCCAATAGCCCAAAAAGGGGAGAAGGGAAAGAAAAAGAGAGGAAAGGAGAAAAACACATGCACACCAAAATAAAAAAATACATATATCCCCTTTAAAAAATGAGCATTTAAACTGCTTGTCAGATGGTTTCCTGACAAAGCCACTAGAGTGTATTCACAGGCATTTGCATAAATGCTGCCAGTGAGTTCACCATAGCTGCAAGCGCTAATGGTACATAAAGTAATTTAGTCACTTCTCCCGGCATTCTATGTCAGAATGATGAGCATGGGCACTTTGCCTTGTTGCATATTAGATCATTAGATAATAAAGTGTTAGCACATGCAAGCTGACAGGGGCTCTGCACCACAGCGCTGTGAGGGCACCGCATTTTGCCACAGGGGGAAGAAACAGAGAAACTGATGCCACAGTTGGCCTTGAATTCAAGTAAACACAACCTGGAACTCAGGGTAACAACAATGCCAACAGCAACACTCCTCAAGCCCCTCAACGACTCCCCAGAACACAGTCTTCATGAACTTGCCCAAATGACTGGAACACAAGGCAAGTACACAGGGTAGCACTGAACTTAGCCTTGTGGCAGCCACTCAGCTCCTTTCATCCCGAGCCCATGCTTTTTCAAAAATTGGAACCGAGAGAGCAGTCACATTTTGAGGCTGCCTCTCTCCACAACTGTATATCTTCCATAAAGCTATTGCCTAAAGAAGAAACCTCACTAGGCTAAATGGTCCCATAAATATCCAGCCAAAGAAAATCTTGGTATTTATGAATGAAGAGAAAGTACAGGGGAAGACCATTTTCCACGATCTATAGCATGCCAGGATTCACTATCTTTGGACCATGCAAGAGTCTATGAAATAAATTTGCCTTTGTCAACTCTCATACTTGAATTACAGGGTCATTTATCAGAGCACAGGGGTTTGCGAGTCCATGGGTCACATAAGAAAGCCCACGCATGAATGTAAAGCACGATCTCTGTCTCTACTTATACGCAGAAAGGTGAGCCACAAAAGGAAACTTCCTCCAATGGTCTGACAAGCAGGATATAAATAGAGATTTGCAGAATAGCCCAAAATAATTCAGGCTACCTGTAAATTAGATGATAAAAAGTCCAGAATGGGGGAAAACGTAGGTTCCCGCAGGTCACAAGAGGAGAACATGCTTTGCGGTCTCACCATGCGGTAGCTATTTGAAGGCTGTTGGGGGTGGGAGCAGAGAGACAGAAGGATGAGGGTGTGTGATTCTCGAAGTCTTTTAAACAGAGCATTTTGAAATAGAACTTTTCAACAGCAAAATAAAGTATTACCCTCACATCAACATGAATTAGCATCTAGGTCCACTCCCACACATTACCAGTGAAAGAGTTCAATAGTCACCCTTTGCTGAGTAGATATTTATGTGTCAGCCTGAAGTGTCTAAATGAGTGGGTGGTTTTGTGCGGTTAGTTGACTCATTCTGCAGAGAAGCAGATTTCTATGTTATTGTCATTACTAAGAATTTGAACATGTCTACCCTTTCTTTCCACTGGAGAGAAGTGAAGTAAGGCTTAGGTGAAGTCAAGGCCCCTAGATGAGGGAAATAAGACATACCTATGTCCCCAATGATGGCCAACCACTTACACACAGTGAAATGTCACCATTTTTTAAAGAATATCTTATAATAATATGGCCACTTGTGGACTCATAAACTGAAGCAGGTGAATAAAATGCTGTCGTTAAAACTTAGAATAATGTGATATCCCAACTGAAATATTAATACTCTTAGAAGAGGGAACATCTGAGCTGGGAAGAAGCTTATAGCTGTGTTGATCCAGAGGTCTCAAACTGTTGGCCTGTGGCTGCATTCTTCCTAAGTGGCTTTTTTTCCCCCTCTCCTCCCTTCAGTGTCCAAAAATTTTGTAATTAGTTACCAACAATTAAAAATTCATTGTTGCCAAACTGGAACATCTGGCCCCACTTGGGCTCTCATTCCCCTTAGCAACAACTGGCAGGGGCCGGGGGGCACCAGAGCGTGTACGTGCCTGTCTTCTCAGCCTCCACCCAGCCCACTTCCCTATCTACATTACCTGCCCCCACCCAAAGCACAGATTTTTTTTACTCTCCTACAGATCATCACCTTCATTTTAACAAGGAGGATATCAAGGATCCCAAAAGCTAAAGCAACTTGTCCGAGGTCAAATAGAGGCCAGAGTGAAACTAAGGATTGAATTTGGGGTTCCTGGTACCTATTTCATGACTTAGTCCTTTATCATGCTGCAAAATAATGTTACTGATCCTCATTGCCTAGAGGGCTCCTTTAGAGCAGGTTATATTCTATGTTTGCTCTGGGTGTTTTGTTGGAAGGATAATTTGCATGGTGTCAGGAGCTTTTTCACTGGCTTCCCGAGAGCAGAAATAGGAGCTGGGTGTGGCCTAAGCGTATTTTGAAAGTGTGAACTCAGATTTCAAACTGACAGTCAAGTCTGTCACCAGATTGGGCAGTACCTATTGCAACGAACCAGCCACAGTCAAAAACATAACTTCAGTCCTTAAGCAGCACTCTCCAAACCATGCCCACTGTATTTCCCTAATTTTTCCTCCTCCTTTCACCTAAACACCTCTAGTCACACAATGCCTTAAGTGACTCCAAGGGTATTATAAAGACAACATTACTGTAAAGTGAGGATCAGAATAATTTTAAGTACAAAAATGGAACTAGGAATGTAATCATGAGCAGGTGTTTGAAATGGCCTCCTGCAAAATGTACTATCAATCCATCTCAACACTAATGAAACCATAAAGAAGCAGCTTTTGAAAGATGATAGTTTACTTTAAAAAGACTGTAAAACTGGATGTGGTGAAGAATCCCTTCTAAGAGTGTTACATCTGGCTAATTAATAAAAAGTACAGTTCATGTGTTCCATAAGCACAGGGGAAAAAGCCAGGCAAAAATGATGAGAGTGGTGTGTTTATTAAATTGGGATGTTGGCAGAGAAGGGGGTTTTCTACCTTGTGAATTATGGTCAACTCCTGGCCCATGGAAAAAAACAGGCAATCAGGTGATAATTTGTGCGGTAGCGTTCTGAGAAGAATCTTGCTGACCTAGCAAACTGGAAAGGGAAGTGAGGGAAATGGGTTGAGAGTTTGAGGCAATTGAAGAAAGTCTAATATGGTGACTGGTACCCAGTAAAGCCACAGTCACTCATTCTTGGATGAATGGATGGATGGATGAATGGATGGATGGATGGATGGACAGATGGATGAATGGACAGATGAATGGATGGATGGATGGATGAGTGGAGAGGAGGAACAGTGGATACATTACACACACATGCAGCACTGAAAAATTCAGGCGTGCCCCTAACCCAACCCATGGTTCTTCTGAGTGGCATTCACTTTCCTTGATTCAAATTTTTATCTGGTTTCCTTCAGTCCTCTCAAAGGCACTACTGATTAGCCATAATTCTCAAGACAAATGTGATTTCTCCCTACCAAAGTCTACCTACAGAAAGCAAGTTCTATCACGTGGTGAAGAAGTGAGAGTTAGGTACAGGGCACAGGAGGAACATTTGGTCTGGGCTTCATATTCAGAAAGCATCTCCCACCTCGACATTGAACCTGATCTCCAAATGAAGTTCAACAGGTAGTCACTGAGATACACCAGGAGGATGGTAAAGAGGATGGGTTCATTATAAAACCTCAATGGTCAATTACATCACAACTTTTGTGATACCAAATTGTGTGGCCTCTCTTTATTTTTCCCTTGGATTGGCCTTTCCTTATTTTGTAATCCAGTGGGAGCTTAGAATAAAGCAATGGTCCAGGCCTCCTTCTTTCTCTCAACCTGAAAGGAGGCAATATTAGCCATTTCCAGAGTAGAGAGTGGTCCCACAAGAAAGATGGGCCCCAGCGATATTTTCCTGTCTTTAAATATTTGGCATCATATGTTGAAAAGAAAAAACCCTGGAGGACCCATCGTATTCAAAAAGACTTTTGAAATTTGAAACAGAGTAGAACATGTGGTAGAGTGGAAGAAAGAAACCAAATATATTCACAGTTAAAGTAGCAATGCCAACCAATGAAAATGAGTCGCCTACCATGTTCCAGATAAGAGGGCGTACCTTCCGAGGGGTCAAGCCTCCGAGCCCTCCGCCCATGCTTGGAATTATTATGGACAAACATGTTATCAGAGACTGCCAGGACATGGCCATCCACATTGACTGTCGTAGACACCACGACCTGGAGACATAAGAAAGAAATGAATGAACATTTTAATATAAAAGCGTGGTGGGTAATAAACTCAAGTTAAATAAATAACAGCTGGGAGCTGAAGAAAATTGCATAGCTATTTCACATAATAACTGGTGCTTATGCTGTACAAGTCTAACAAGAGGAGCTATTGATGAGTGGGTCTTTGGCATGGAACGCTTTTGATGCAGTTTTAAGTAAAATTGCACAGTTTATAGTTATACAGCAGAAGGTACACTGTTAACCATAATTTTAACAAGAGGATCTTTATTAGCATATTTTTTCACACAAGGGTGGTTGTGTTTCACCTAAATTACCCTTCAGTTTAGACACTGAAGCAGATATCACAGTTGATCATGCAAATAAAAATCTTTTGAATCTTTAAAATATTTCCCCCCCACTGTGTCAGGGTTAAGAGGATAGAGAAATGAAAAAGATTTCAGTAAGAGCTGGGATGCATTTTCTCTCCTGGGTGTCTTTTTGCGATTTCTTGTACTTTTTTCTTTCCACATTAGTTTGGTTCATCAGACCAAAGTCCCCCTCACTACTATCACCATCACCCCACCCCAAAAAATTCCTGCTAATTAAGGGTCCTAGATCTGTTTCAAATTAAAAAAAAAAAAAAAAAAAAAAAAAACTGGTGGGACTGGCCCAAGGCATAATTTAGACACTGAAACCATCTCATAAAGTGACTGTGAACCGAGTTTGCCAGAAGAGACATAGGCAAAGATGTTGTCTCAGAGAACTTTGACTAAAACAATGAGAAGAAATGACCTACACTTCTCCTTATATTAAATGGGGAAAGGGATTAAAACTGAAACCCACAGAGATATGTTTATTCATGCGACCTCTTACAACCAAATATAATAATTGTCTGTAATTGCAGCTTCAGCTCCCACCTCATGCTTTGACACGGGAAACAGCAATCAGCCCGCTCCCGTTTAATCCACCTATTATGTTGACTAATTAACTTTGCTCGACAGTTTATTTCTTCCTCCATTATCAGCCCCTGTCAGCCGCAAGCACCCTGCAGCATAGGGGAAACCTCAGGCTCTTTGATTGATCACCGATAGATTGACATGCAGATTAATTTAATTAGAATCACCTCACTTGAGAAATGAAAGACAATGGCAAGAGGGCTAATAGATCTGCTCTCATAATGAGGCGAGCCTCCAGAGCTAAGGCTGAGGATTTCTGATTTATTTTGC
The DNA here is from genome assembly GCF_008728515.1 of Papio anubis. NCBI lineage: Eukaryota > Metazoa > Chordata > Mammalia > Primates > Cercopithecidae > Papio > Papio anubis. Next base: position 151,492,679 of record NC_044980.1, read on the forward strand.
TCAATTCCCCAGTTGCTTGGAAAGACTCTCGCTTTAATTGTTCTTGGTTTTGAGAGGCATTAGCCTCTGAAGAGGTGAACCGCTTACAAGGATTGGCACAGATGGAGGCCTCAGTTTCTGAGGAAGCCTTTTCTCCGAGTTGGCCGAAGCGGGCATCGACTTCTGAAGAGTCTTGTGCAACACTAATGTTTCATCAGCTAAGTTGGGCAGAGGGGAAAACTCTGGGCCCTGGCCTATGCCTGTGAATTGTCAGCTGGGACCCCAGTCCCCACCAGTCTTTCCATACTTAAAAGTTCCACTGTCCTCCTCGTTGACCTAAGTGCATCCTGGCAAAATATGGTGAATTTCCTTTCCCAGAGCCTCAAAGATGCCAACAAATTGCAGGCTATGAACACATCACTCATGCTAGTAGCATAAAGTTGATTTTGTTTTCTAAATCTGCTTTATTAAAATGCATAGGAAACAGTTGAGAGTTCAGTAAGGGAATCAGAGTATTCTCCTTAGCCACTGTGAAACCCCACATTCCATCTAGAACAAATCATTTGGGGGATGACACGTACGTTCGATGCAGAAGTTTGCAGAGTGGTTCTTCTCTTTATTCATGATTGGCCAACCAGATCTGACACAGCCTTATGTGTAAACACAGCTTATGTGTTTACAGGTTAATTTAAAAGAAGGAAGAAAAGAAGAAAACAGTCTACTTACTTTGCCTTCAAAAACTATCATATGTAATGGCAAAGTCAATATTATTTAAGGCAACAGAAATTCACCTTTCTTTTTAGAGAGATGACTTCTTAGGACTTACAATTACATAACAGAGCCGGGTCTTTCAAAGAAATTTTGATTTACTATGAGACCACAATTGAGCGGTCACTGGAGTCGTTAGCTGAAGAAACTATAAAAGGAATCCCAAACCGTATCTGTTTTCAGTGTCAGGAAATACAGAAAGTGGTTATTCTAGATGTCTGTCTTAGGAAGAAAAAAAACAATGATAATTCACCATGCACCTGTAAGACACAAGCTCTACAAACTTAAGGCTTAAAATACTCAGTATCTTTCAAAGACACTGTCATCTAATCCTACATTGAACAAAAATGTCAAAAACGGTTAAGGAAAAAAAAAACTATACCCCATATGTTTCTCTTTTCTTGGCAAGAGAAGAACCACCAGGGCCACATGTGTGATAGAATCATTTGGCTGAAATGCCAATCAAAATTGGAGAGAAGATAATACAGAGAATCTTCATACTTTTAATTTCTAGAAAATGAGCAGCTAATACATTCCTCAAAAACTCACAGCACAACTTCCCTACCACAAAACAATTTCTCCCATTTCAATTTGGAAATATTCAGGATATATTTAAATAAAACATATGCTAAAATTAACCCACAGAGCAACTTGTAAATTAAAAAAACAAACAAACAAACAAACACCGTGAGATGCAAAAGGGGTACTGAAGTGTTCTTTAAAAATAGGCCCATAGTAGGAGGGAAAAGGGCCTTTACAGTTTAACACATTATTAATGAGGTGCTGACACATTCACACAGGCGAGGGGACAGACAGGCCTGCCAAATCTTCAACCTTCCTCAATTTTGTCAATAAAACACAGCCTAAATTTCAGACAGACAAACATTAAAAATGATTTTACCTTTGGACACAACCACCCTTTCCTTCTTTCTCCCCTTCTCCACTCCCCTGCCCAGAGAAACAGATGATGAGAATATGAAGGAAAAGGTATGTTTAGAATTTCATGATATCTGTTATAATTACACCTTTACTTGCTAGAACTGCACTGTCCAATACAGAAGCCAAATGCCTGGCTATTTAAATTTAAACTAGACGACATTTTAGATCCCCTTCCTGAGCCTCAATGGCCGCATTGTTTCATAGCCATAGGCAACTATTGGCTACTGCACTGGACATGGTGAACAGGGAATTTGTTTTATCATCGCAGAATGTTCTATAGGATGGTACTGCTCTAGAATGGTTTTGAAATAAATTGTGCACTTGATTCTTGAAGATGCCCAAGTTATATCTCCTGAAACAAATATCAGCCTATGTAAACAGGTTTAGATATATACATATATACTTTATCACTATATTTTTGGGATGAAATTTCTATTAGGGGGCTTTGCTTCTTAATGTGGCAATCTAGAGATATGCTGATTAACACTCAGCATGTTCCAAGGTACTTCTCATCTGGGCCCTCCTTTCCAATTGAGAGTATTTGTTATCAGAGAACGAGAAGGGCAGAAAAGAAGTTTCTAGCTACCCATGGACTTTGGATATTTTACACTGACGTTTTCAATTTCTTGACTTATATCAGTGGTTCAGAATCTCCTCTGTTATATCCTTTTCTGGATCGATATCCCTAAAAGGTATTATTCCTATCCCCCTCTATTTAGAATTTGAAAGAACTAGACACAGAATTTCATTCTTGGCTCTCAAGCTTTCCTGGTTAATGTGACTTTGGCCAGGTTAACTTCTCTGAGTCCCGGTGTCCCTGACTCTCAATGGGAATAATCACCATACTTAACTCATAAGGTAACTGTGAGGATTAAATTAATTAAAGTGGCCAGCATGGTTCCTGGTTCACATGGAGCACTCAATAAACAGTAGCAGTAACAGAGTAGTAGTTGTCACTTTGTTGCTGATGTTAAACAAGAAGTTCAAAAGAATGTGTCGGGTTGATAATCTGAAGCATCTTAATGACCATAAAGAAGACCCAGCATCCACTGTAATTTTAAATAAAAGGATACAGAAAGTATTTATTCTATGTCCACTGCTCAACACAAACGTACAATTTTAAAGACTTTTGTGCCAGTAACACATTATTATACATTTAGGCCTTGCATGAATTATGGTTTTCATTGGTTTATATAACGTTGCTTTCTAGACCCTCTCTGTATCTTAGCCTGTTACAGTTGAGGCTTTATTAGAACTAAATGAAACCTTACTATTCTGAAAATAATCTGTAAATGAGATGTCTCACCATTTCAGTCTAGTTTTCCCAGTATTTCCCATCAACGAGGGTTTCTCAGGAGTTTTGTTATTGGTGAGTACTTCCTCACCATCTCTTCTCGGGCGGCCCCTCTTCCCTTCATGTCATGCAGGAGACCTAGTATGTCCTAACTTTATTATCTAAGATTCATGAAGCACAACCTCTCTCTCTCATGAGCAGATTTTCAAAAAGACACAAGCAGCTAAATTCGATCATGAGTGGAAGATCACATGAACAAAAGCAGCAGTTTGTCTGGACGAAGGGGTTATGAAAAAAGCAACCAAACACGTTGAAATTTGTATCTTTAAGCGTTTCTCCAACAAACACAGAATCAGAGCAAAGATTAGACCATAAATATATTTTCAAAGTTTAAATTTAGAATATTGTGACAGTGAAGTACCTCCTTCCAAAAAATAAACACTGCCTCATGTTAATTTTGAATGATTATTTAAAAATTCCAAATCTTGGCTTTTAATGCTGATACACGGTAACTCGGTAAAAGGAAATTAGTGTTGAAGTTAGTCTGTTCTATGCTTCCTAACCTGTTTTTTGCTTGTTGTACTTTTGCATTAATTTAGGGTACCTAATCACAAGGCTTTAAAAATATTAACTTGAAGTACGTGAAATGAAAAGCACCGGGAAGCATTTCATGGAATAATACTCAGAAATAAAAAGGAACAAACTATTGATATCCCAGGGAATTATGTTAAGGTAAAAAGCCAGTAACCAGGGGATACATACAGCATGTTAAGGACTGAATTGTTCCTTCCCCAGAAATTCATACATTGAAGGCCTGATCCCCAGTACCTCAGAATGTGACTATATTTTCAGATAGGGCTTTGACTACTTTCAAATGAGGCCATTAGAGAGGTCCCTAATCCAATCCTTACAGGAGGAAGTTTGGACATACAGAGAAGGTGAGTATGATTACTAAAAAAGGACAAGATGAGGCATCCTTGTGCTGATGAAAATTCCCTATATATGGACTGTGGTGTTAGACAAAGCTAGTCACATGATCCAATTTTATAGAACTAAAAATATACCCACACAAGTACTCATAAAACAAGGGAAAGTTGAATAAGATGGTAGATTACATGAATGTCCATATTCTGGTTGTTATATTGTAAAAATAACTTTGCAAAATGTTACTGAGGAAGACTGGATAATGGGTACATGGGATCTTTCTGTATTACTTCTATAACTGCATGTAAACCTAAAATTATGTGAATAAAAAACTCAACTAAATAAAAGGCATTGGCAACCAAGATTTCCTTCAACGGACCAATGGATAAACAAACTGGCAATCCATATAATAGAATATCATTTTGCAATTTAAGAAAATGAACTATCAAGCCACAGACAGTCATAGAGGGGTCTTAAATGCATGTTACTAAATAAGAAAACATCAATCTCAAGAGACTATATACTGTATGATTCCAACTATACGACATTCTGGAAAAGGCACAACTATGAAGAGAGTGAAAAGATCAGTGGCTGCCAGGAGTCTGGAAGAAGAGAGAGAGGAATGGGTGAAGGATAGGGGATTTTTAGAGCAGTGAAACCATTCTGTATAATACTGTAATGATGCATATGTTCATTTGTTTGTCCAAACCTATAGAATGTACACACAAACAGTGAACTCTAGTGTAAACTATAAATTAATTGATACTGATTTTTGAGACAGGGTCCTGCTGTCACCCAGACTGGAGTGCTGTGGTGTGATCTCAGCTTACTGCAACCTTCGCCTCCTGGGCTCAAGTGGTCCTCCCATCTTAGCTCCTGAGTAGCTGGAACTAGAGGCATGCACCACCACACTCAGCTTTTTTTTTTTTTTTTTTTTGTGAAAATAGTTTCACCATGTTGCCCAGACTGGTCTCAAACTCCTGGGCTCATGTGATCTACCCACCTCAGCCTCCCAACGTGCTGGGATTACAGGCATGAGCCACCACACCCGACCCACAAAACTATGGATTTTAATAATATATTAATATTGGCACATCAATTGTAACAAATATATCACACTAATGCAAGATGTTAATAATAAAGGAAACTGGGGAGTAGGGGATGGGGATGGGGTTGAGAGGGTATTATATTTCTGTAAACCTAAAACTGCTCGACAAAATAAACTCTATATATTTTTTAAAAGGTACTGATCACACTTCTACCCTCAACCCCCTATAGTCTACATTCTACATTCCACCTGTCAGCTGAACTACTTTGCAGACTCGTCAAATATTAGAGTCACAAGAGACCCCAGAGATCAGCTAATCTAGTGGCTCCCAAATAAGAGTTTTTGACTGTAATAATGGGTGACATTTATTGCAGAGAGGGAATCATAAAAGCATCCACAGTAAGTCTGCATACTGAAATATTCAGTTAACTTTCCCTTGTCTGGGACCCTATCAACTCCATATGGAAACTCTGGTTATCTCATCTACATGAGAAGCTCTCAACTAGCAGTTTTACATGACTTTAAAGAACTCTAAAGAGAATGTGATTCTTAATAATGCAATTTGATTGAAAAATATGTCATCATAGGAGGTTCATAGGAGAAAATGATAAAAGGAGTCCTCAGTGTAAGTTATGACAGTCCAAATTTGTCCAACACCTCCTTTTACAGCTTGGAAAACTAAGGTCCAGGAGTTTAAAACAACTTCAAGGTCATAGGACAAATTAAGAAAAAAGGAAGCCTGAAGGGAACCCTGTAGACTCATAGTGCAGTTCTCACCCACTCCCAGTTCTGACCTTTCATTATTATTATTATTATTTTTTTTTTTTTTTTGAGATTGAGTCTTGCTCTGTCGCCAGGCCAGAGTGCAGGGTGCAATCTCGGCTCACTGCAACCTCTGCCTCCCAGGTTCAAACGATTCTCCTGCCTCAGCCTCCTGACTAGTTGGCACTAGAGGGGCGCACCACCACACCCAGCTAATTTTTGTATTGTCACTAGAGATGGTGTTTCACCATGTTGGCTATGATGGTCTCGATCTCTTGACCTCGTTATCCGTCCATCTTGGCCTCCCAAAGTGCTGGGATTACAGGTGCGAGCCAACACAGTTGGCCTCTGGTCTTTCAATACACAGTCCTGGCTTACATCCTCTCTCTGGACTCTCCTCATATCTTCCAGTACAAATCTATGGTGCCTGTGTGACTGACTACAGCTTAAGTATTATTTACATAAAAATGGTCTGCAGCGGTTAGGTCTTTCTTAACTTTGTCCTTTAAAATATCCTTGAGTGATATGGAATGCGATATTCTCAGAAATGTGCCTGATTGCCAGCTTCTATCTGGTTGAAAGATTCCAAATAACTCATTAAAAATTATGGAGGACGTGTGAACCTACAGGATGTCATGGAGTGGAACTGCTGGAGTAAAGGAGTGGTTAATGGAATTACATTCACACTTTAAGGCTTGAGGCAAAACTAGCTCTTAACAGGAAGACAAGAATGGACACTTCTAAATCCTCAGAAACATGTGCTAAACTAATTTAAATCTTTGGAAACTAGAATTAGCCTCTGTCTCCTGAACAGTGACACATGATAAACATGAAAAGCTCACAAGTGATCTGAACCTCATTCCTCCCTCTGTGGATCAGGATACTTTTGACAACTCTTTAGGGTGTCATTGGTGTTTAACTGGTGCTCTCTGTGTGTGTGTCCTCATTGGCCATTTTAGGTAGGAATGAGACAAACAGGATTGTCATGTGTGCTCTGTAACGATGGGGCTATGGCATAGGGACATGGAAATCAGGAGCAAGAAAATGGCATATTGGTCAATGGCTCAGATTCCAGAGTCAGATGATCCTGAGTTTGATCCCCAGTCTCACCACTTACTTGCTTATAATCTTAGATGAGTCACTTAGTCATAGGAATAAGTGGTGAGCCCACTATGTACCTGCCATGTGCCAAACATTATTCTACACACTGAAGAAGCAACAATGAACAAAACCAATAAAGCATTTACCAAGCAGGAGTTTAGTTCTTACTGGGGACAGAGAGGGAGTCAGACAGTAAGTAAGCAACAAAAGCAAATTTCAGATTGTGATAAGTTCTAAGAAATAATAAAATATCTTCCACCTAGATGGTTCCTAGGTAGAAGATATTTTTAATCGGGTGATTAGGAAAGGCTTCTGTAAGGAAGTGATGAAAAAAAGGAATTTTTTTGTTTGTTTATTTTAGAAGAAATGGGGTTTCGCCATGCTGGCCAGGCTGGTCTCAAACTCCTGGCCTCAAGCGATCCACCTGCCTCGTACTCCCAAAGTGCTGGACTTACAGGTATGAGCCACCGTGCCCAGCCTGAAATCTGAATAAAAAATATCTGGCCATTCAATGTGTCAGAAGAGTTTTCCAGGGAGACAGAAGAGAAAGTGCAAAGATCCTGAGACAGGAATGAGTTTGGTGTATGTGGGGAAGAAAAATGAAGGAAGGCCAATGTGCTTGACAGGACCAAAGCCAACAAGAAAAAGTGGTAGAAAAATAAGTAAGATTATACATGTATAACACTTAATACAGTGTCTGACATATAACCAGAGCTCTACAAGTGACAACTTAATAAGTGGAAGAATATAAGGATAGCTTTTGCTGGTAAATCCCAATAACTATAGGTATCTTCAGAGCCAGCATCCATTGGCAATCACTGATCAAACCAAACACTTTTACATTCATCCTTTAATGTATTTTACATTTCCTTCAAAGGCAGCTATACTTAGTGTAGAAATACATGTTCTCTAAGTGCAGAGCGACCACTCATCAAATGCTGTTTGTAAAGATTCCTTCTCAGTGATGCACACTTTCTGCCAAGGCTCAGCATAAGGCTCATGCCAAGATACATATTTGCCCAATAAGCCATAATGGTTTAATATATCAGGTTGAAAATCCACCATTTGTATTTACCATGTTATGTGAATTAATCCTGTATTCTGAAACTATCATTAGAGCTGCTTTCAGTATAATTAATCAGCATGGAGCCTCTTGAAATTATTCTGTATGAAGAAAGTGATCGCAGCTCAGGCCCCTAGCATTCTGTTGGTAGAGAATTTAATTGCAAGATGTGCTATTTGTCAAAACAATATAACAATGTAAGTACATCCAAGACAGGGGGTGGGAGTCAATAGAGGAGAAATAAAGGAGGGCATATTCTTATCCCTTTTATGTAAGTGTATTTAAAGCAGACAGAAACTGCAGAGGTCAGGCATGTATTTTAAGAATCCTCTAATCATTCCCTATAACATATGGATCCAGAGATACCATGGCTTTTGAAACAAACAGCAAAGATTCTCCAAAATTTCTAGAATTTACTCAAAAAGGCAGGGAGTTGCCTTTTAATGTCATAACTCATGTCATCATTTTAAAAAGCAAGACACATTTTTGGTGGGAATTTGGGATGAATAACCTGGTGGTTTCTCCTCTTTACTATCCAAATGACTAAGATGTGAAGGAATATTGTTTGCCTCCTTAGATAAACATGAGGTAAACATGAGTTTTGTGTTTGCTCTTCCCTCTGCTCAGAACCCTCTCTGGCTCTTCCCAGGATGATTTATCCTTATTCTTGATCTCTGAACTTGAATGTCCTCACCTCAGAATGCTTTCCCGGTCACTTACTTTAAGAGAGGTTTTCCCCCTTCTCTACTAAAAAAATACAAAAATTAGCCAGGGGTGCTGGTGCGTGACTGTAATCCCAACTACTCAGGAGGCTGAGGCAGGAGAATCGCTTGAACCCAGGAGGCAGAGGTTGCAGTGAGCCAAGATGGCGCCAGTGCACTCCAGCCTGGTAACAGAACCAAACTCCGTCTCAAAAAAAAAAAAGAGACAGCTTTTCATCTCCCATCCCACACTGTTTTTCTCTCTCATAATGTCCTGTTTAATTTTCTTTATAGCAGAAATTAGAATTTCTAATATTTGTAATTGTTAATTTGTACACATCTTCATTGTGGCAGCTGATGGTAATTATTCTGCTTACATCCATTTTCTTGTCTTCATGGGCTGCCCAGCTAGACCATGCAAGCCTCCCTGTGGTTGTATATGACCATGTGACTGATTTCTAGCCAATGAAAATGAGCAAATTTGTAAGCCAAGGGTTTTAAAAAGCACATGGCACCCTTCATGTACCCTTCTCCCATCAGAGGACTTAATAAAGACAGAAGATTCTATAGAATAGGAGAGGCATAAAACAAAAGGATCCCAGGTCCCCAAATAACCTCAAGGACAATACCTGCTCATCAACAAGGAACACCTGCCTTGTACCATTATATGAGCAAGAAATAACCTTCTGCTGCAGGTTAGCCATTCAGTATTATATGGTCTATTTGTTACAAGAGCTAGTATCATCCCAAGAAGAATATAAGTTTCATTAGGGCAAAGACCGTATCTTTCTTGTTCATCATGATAGACTCACCACTTAGCGCTTCAATAAATATTACTGAATGCATGCATGCATGCACGTGTGCAGAACTATGTCTTCTACTTACATTCATATATAGTTTATAGATCTAATATTTATATGTGAATATAGCTTTATAGCCAATGGAAAAACTTTATTGAAGAGATAAGATGAATTTGGAAATGTATACTTTACTTCAGTCTCCAGGTATTACGGTACCTATTGCAATGACAGCTTGAACCCGATTCTTGTTCTTCCCTTACCACCCTAATTCTGCCAGTCCCCAGAAGTAAAGCTACTGAAAAAGATTTAAATCTTAAGGTTGAATTGTCTGACTCCTGTCAGTTAAAAACCAGACCATGGCATGGTTTTAACACAGTCCTTTGACATTAGCATCTTTTTAGTGTCAAGATGAAGAAATAGGCTTGTTTAGTCATAAGTGAATTTCTCCCTGGGTCATGAGCTATTTCCATCCCCAACTTGCTCCCCTTCTCTGTCCTCCAGCCTTCCTCATATTCACCAGTCCTGAGTAAAGCCAGTATCCACTGTTGCATTTAAGCAAATTTCTTACCCTAACCACAGCCTAGGGATTTCAAAAGAAAGCATCCATTGTAAATTTAAAAAAAAAAAAAAAAAGATTGTGTCAGATTTTCTACAAGGTTTATTCCATACTGCCTTAAAGTATGAACACGGCCCAGCTCTGCAGAAAGTGATTAATTTCTTGAAAACACTAAGGTCACACTAATTGACATGACCTGTGTAATTAAGCAATCTCTGTTTACACAGCAGAAGCCCAGCCGCTGTGAAGCTGAGTTTGCTTGACAGAATGTCTTTCCATGTCAAGAGATCAACAACCTTTCTTATGTCCTCCTCAGTCACCTACACAGGCCTCTGATTGCTGTTCAGAGCAGATGCGCTCCGGCGTTGCTATATGAAGATCAGGCTGGCCGGCAAGCATGCAAAGTGAGATGGAGGAAAGCAGTGGCAGTGACCACTACACAGACCCTGCTCAGGAGGGAAGAGAGGGCGTCTTCAGTCAGATGTGCCAGGACTCAGGTTTTCAGCATAACTGGTAAAAGCCACATGGGCATGTAAGGAAGAGACCAGAGACTTTTTGTGCCAGAAAGACACTCTTTCACTCACCCTCAGAAGCAACAGAGACATAAAAATATTCGAAACCAGCCTCCTAATTAGTGTGCTATGAGAAAAATGCTGAAAAGTGTATGTCTTATTCATAAGCAATCTTCAACCAATATCATTATGACACACACCTCTGTAGCCAGGACAGCTACAGCAAAGACTAATCCTCTCCGTCTTGGTTCGGTCTTAAGACTTGGGAAATGTAGTATGATTTCCTAGTAGACTACTCTGAGATGTCTTGGGGGCACTTTATTCATGCCCCATCTAGGTGAGGGGCTCTCTTGCCTTGGAGAACTGACCAAAACCTTTACAGGTTAAGTGAAGCTCACATTGCCTGCTAAATAATAGCTTGTTTTTCTAAAATCCCTGCAAGTAAAAATTCATAAACACTGTAGCTGTACTCTGGAAAAATGTTCATGTTCCCTCACTTCCACACAACTCTACCCTCTGCATGAGGAACTTTGGTTGTGTGTCAATGTTCTTTATGCAGATGGCACCTTTAGGCTCTATTGGGACAAATACCTCTTTTGAAGATCCCTCTCAGGCTTTCCTGGGATTCCGGTACATATTTATGGGAGGTCATTATGGCTCTCAGATGTTGCAAGATCTCCTTATACCCTCACTAAATATCTGCTTACAGACTATGGACAATTTCTTTTTTGTTCCAAAACATCAGAAAATATCTGAGTCAGACTGCTTGGGTTATACCACTGCCTTACCATTTAGTAGATGTGTGACTTTGGGTAAATTGCTTAACTGTTCTAAATCTGTCTCCTCATTTTTAAAACAGGAATAATCCACATTTCTATATTCTTAACAAGGGTATTTTGAAGATAAACATGATAACTCATGTAAAATACTTTGCACAATGCCTCTCACTAAAGAAGCACCAAATAAATGATAGCTTTATCATCATCATCGTTACCAATATAAATAGAAGCACATAAAGGTAAACACATGGACACATGCATTTATACACGTGAACATGGAACATGCTGAATATAGACACAGTCATCTTCCCAGCATTTAATGCAGTTAGGAATGAACCAAGACAGAGAACCTAAGAAGCTTGGGATGGAGGCAAAATAAACAAACAGAAAAACACCTGAGGATGACAGTGAGTTCAGTTTGGGGCTGACTGAGTTGAAGTTCCTGGAAATATCCAGCAGACATCTGGACAGTTAGATCTAAACCTGGGTGTCAGGTCTCAGATATTCTGATGCCAGAGTCCTCAATGCATAAATAGTGGTTAAGATGCTGTGAGTGGAGAAGATACTAGAAAGAACCTATAAAATGGGAAAAGATCTGGACCTCAGAAGGAGACTAGGAGAACACCAACTTTTTTAGAAAGGCAAACAAATAGCATCCCTTGTAGGGAGTTCAGAATGAGCGACTGTTGTTACATAATTCAAGAAAAAAAATGGATTCAAAAAGGGTGTAATGGCTGCCAGCATGAAATAATACAGAGAGAGGTAGGAGTAAATAGTCATGAAAGACAGAAAGACTGAAGAAGAAACAATAAAAGGTTGGGTTAGAGAGATTTGAGGTTTTGCTTTAACTCTCAAGGCAATTCATCCATCCTCTAATTACACAAATATCTATGTGCCTGCATGCATGAAAGCCAATGTTGATTGTGTAAAAATAATAAAGAAATGTATTAATGTATAGGGATACAAAATAAAATGTGTCCATGTTCATTCCGCCATGGGTTCCTCCATCCTCTTCTAGGCGGCAAAGAGTGGGTGATGGGAAACAAAGCAGGTTACACCTGAGATCTGATAAGGAATTTGTCATTGTTAATAAAGAAAGACATGGCTCATCTTTAACTCAAAAAGTGACTCTATGGTGGCCAAGGTAGCTGCCCCTATTGATCTATTTTAGGACCCATTTGAGAATCACAGGCAAGAGCATTGTCAGTGTCAGAGTTCAGATAAATCATATTTATCTGAAAGACAGTATGGACTTTGTGCTGGGCAGCTGTCACGCTTAATCAAAGTGTGCACTTTTTGGGACAGTGGCACTGTCACCAGTAAGAGCTTGTCAGAGGTTATTAGATATAGGACTAACTCAGTAGTTCTCAGTCAGGGGCCATTTTGCCTCTTCCCTCTCCACCAGGGGACATTTGACAATGTCTGCAGACATTTTTGGGTGTCATGATTGGGAGGTAGATGTTCTCTACTAGCATCTAGAGAGTAGAGGCCACTGACACTGCTAAACATCCTATAATGCATGGGGGCACCCCCCACAATTCCCCCAAAAAAGGATTATCCAGTCTAAAATGTTAACTGTGCCCAGGTTGAGAAACCCTAGACTGAACTCATGATCCATCTTCAGTTTATCACATAGATTTTCTCCAAAGGCTTGCATTTGTATTTTATCACTTACAAATTAGCTATACACGCAAAATATTGCTTTCTTTCATATGTAGTGATATAAGCAGAATCGTCATTTTTACTCCATTTTACAGTTTAGGAAACTGAAGCTCCAAAGGATTATAAGACTTTCCAGATATCTGTGTTATGCCTCCTCATCTCAGCAGCCCTTCCACTAAACAAAGAATAACTATTTCATTTGCAAAATAGAAGCTTTGTAGATGCTCTCAAAAATAATAGACTAAATTGGTTTCTCATCTTGTATAAGAGGTATATTTCTATAATTCAACCTTTTCAGACATTTTACTAGTAGGTTCCACAAAGAAAAGAGAGCCCCTGGAAGTTCTACATGAATGCTCTTTTAGGTTTCCAATGTCATCAAAGTCCATCCCAAACTCTGCTGCCCTAAGAGGTACAGCAGAGTTAATCCTGGTATACATTAGGCATTAGACACGTTTCTTAGACGTACATTGTTTCATGCCCAGCTATACTTTGTTCCTAACCCAAGCTTTGGTCAAAAGAAATATAAGGCTCATGTCAAGACCAAAGTAAGCTACAAAACAGTTTATTCCAAACTTCAGCCTCATGTAGCGAGACCCTAAGCAACACACACTTATAGCACCACATGTGTGGTTTTGCCAGCTTAATTGCAAAGCTGACTCAAACATAACACAAAAAAAATCCTCTATGGGATTGAAAACACCAAGTTTGAAGTCAGAAGATGATCAGAGGAAACATTTTCCAAGAAACTAGAAACCTCCCCATTCCTGACTGGGCGTGGTGGCTCACACCTGTAATTCCAGCACTTCGGGAGGCCGAGACGAGTGGATCATGAGGTCAGGAGATCGAGACCACCCTGGCTAACATGGTGAAACCCCGTCTCTACTAAAAATACAAAAAAGTTAGCCAGGTGTGGTGGCAGGCGCCTGCAGTCCCAGCTACTTGGGAGGCTGAGGCAGGAGAATGGTGTGAACCCCGGAGGGGGAGCTTGCAGTGTGCCGAGATCGCCCCACTGCACTCCAGCCTGGGTGACAGAGTGAGACTCCATCTCAAAAAAAAAAGAAACCTCCCCATTCATGTGTATCAAGACAAAAGATGGTGAGGCCAAGATGATGATTTTAGAGAAGTACCTCAGAATCTCAGGAGACATGACTTTTTTTCTACTGCATTTGTTCTTTAATGAGACTAGTAAGTCTCACCTCCTTAAAATAAATCATCTTGGAGACTAAGAGATATTGATATCCCCAATCAATGCTCAAGATCATCTTTCCTTTTTCCCATCAGAGAATGAAGGTGCAGCTAACATTTTTCAAGATCCTCTCAGAGATCATACATTTCAATCTACACTTAAAGCTGACTAAATATACTTAAAAGCATACTTTAAACACCATGCTGTTTCCCTGATGGACCATATGAGCATACATAAATGGATCGTTGCTCTGACAGGGAAACTAACATTGACCGTGCAAATAATTTAGCCATGCCATTAGGTGGAGAGCAGCACAAGGGTCTAAAACTTTGCAACTCAAAATGTGGGCCATGGCTTTGGTATCATACAGGAGCTTGTTAGGAATGCAGAATTCCAGTCCCACCCCAGACCTCTATTAGCATTTTAATAAGATCCTCAGGGGATTTTCAGCGCTTTTAAGTTTGAGAAGCACCACGTCTAGACTCAACAACCTTTCCTAAAATCCAAGAACCATTTTATGTCTTAGAAGTAAATGCGGCTGGGCGCAGTGGCTCACAGGCCAGGCGCAGTGGCTCACGCCTGTAATCCCAGCACTTTGGGAGGCCGAGGCGGGCGGATCACAAGGTCAGGAGATTGAGACCATCCTGGCTAACTTGGTGAAACCTCGTCTCTACTAAAAATACAAAAAATTAGCCGGGCGTGGTGGTGGGCGCCTGTAATCCCAGCTACTCGGGAGGCTGAGGCAGGAGAATGGCGTGAACCCGGGAGGCGGAGCTTGCAGTGAGCCGAGATGGCGCCACTGCACTCCAGCCTCGGCGACAAAGCGAGACTCCATCTCAAAAAAAAAAAAAAAAAAAAAAAAAGTAAATGCATTTGTTTGTGAGTCCTCTTCCTTTAGTAAATGTACAATTAAGGACATTTCTGAAACAGAAGTGTTATCCATATCATTTTAGAGATGTTATGCTTCCTAACATCTCTGCCCATTTACGATAGGCAGCTACCACTAACAATTTCCAAGATTGGAAGAGGTGAGCAGAGAGAAGCAAAGGAAGAGAAAACCATAACTGTAAAGCAGAGCAGTTTTACCAGTTGTAATCTTTACTGTTTTTTTGTTTGTTTGGTTGGTTGTTGTTGTTGTTGTTGTTTTGATTTTTTGGTGGGTGGTATAGGGTCTTACTCCGTTACCCAGGCTGGAGTGCAGTGGCATGATCTCAGCTGCAACCTCCACCTCCTGGGTTCGAGTGATCTTCCTACCTCAGCCTTCTGAGTAGGTGGGACAACAGGCAAATTCACCACATCCAGCTAACTTTTGTATTTTTCTGTAGGGTTGGAGTTTCACCATGTTGGCCAGGCTGGTCTTGAACTCTTAACCTCAATCTGCCCACCTCAGCCTCCCAAAGTGCTGGGATTACAGGCATGAGCCACTGCACCCTGCCTCTTTATTCTTATGTGCTGGTTTTCTACATACAAAATTTTAGGCAAAGAATTCATCATTTCTATTTACTTTAATCTTTGGGGGTTTAGGTGTGTGAGTCCATTCAGGAAGCCAAAACTAGACTCAAAGAACACCACTGTCGCAACCAGTGAGCACAGGTGGTACAGTTTCCACTCTTCTCTCTTCTAAACAACTCCTAGATTGCAGATACCTGGGGGACCCATGGCCTCAGCTGCTCTTTGCCTCTGAGAAAACAACTACATATCTTCTGCCTAAGACTTTTTTATCCTGTCCTGATATTCATGCCATTATTGAGATTCAAGAAAGACAAGTCAGACCCACCTGGAATCTCCGCATGTCACGTGGGTTTCCTGCATTCTTTAGGCAATTTTGGTTACACTTGAGGAAGAATTTCAAGAAGAACCTATGAAGAAACAAATCATCATGGTTAGCATTTCAGTTTCTGACATGGGAGGGAAAAAAAGAGGTAAGTCACCCCTGGGTTGTGCATTTGATTCTCTTTACATGTTTTCTGAAATATTCAGCATGGTGTTAGAGCCAGTATTTAATCTGTGGCCTTAGCCTTTGTTTTGTATCCACGCTGGACCTTCCTTATGACACAAACACTCTCAGCACTGCCAACAGATCTCACAGAAGAATCAAGCTCCAAGGAAGTATTTTCACTCATACAGAGGGAAGGCTTTCATCATAATTTAAGATAGGGTCCAGTTGGACATAACTGTCTGAGAATTACTCATGGTCCTCAACAACAACATGGAATTTAAGCCCTATAAACTCACAGATGATGAACTGGCAAATACATGGTGGATGAACACAAGGATTTGGTAAACACTTTTTATCTTAGTCTGTCAAGTAAAATGTTTCAATTAGTAGTACCCATGAGAAATAAGGAAAATTCACAAACTAAACTCCTTTGACTTCTCAAATAGCTCCTGAATGTTTTTTTTTTTTTTTTTTTTTTAACTGTCTGCTGTAGACAAGAGCTAGCTGTGACTGAATAAAGATTTTCCTGCCTCACTGCCACCTTGGTTTCTGAATTGCTTCTATAGTGAGATTCATGGGTTTTACTCGCTAGGGTGACCAAAGGTCCTAATTTGCCAAGAAAAATCCCAGTTTATACCAGCCATACTGGTGTATGTATTAATAGTGCCTACTTTAACTCTCAAAAATGTCTCGGTTTGGGTGATAAATTATATGGTCACCCTATAACTTTCTGAGTTATTTCTTATGTAACCATCACAGTTGTTAAAGTCTATCATGGAAAAGCAGCAGCTACTAAAAGTGTCATATTCGGGCAATCATGTCGGCCACCTGTAATTAAACCTTCTATCTGCCCAGGTTTGGGAAAAGAAGTATTTCCAAAGATACCTAAGTTTTGCCATCTCTTTTACTACCAGGCCTAGATGTGATGTGCTTGTGAATTTCAGGCCCAAATGTTCCCTAAAAATATCAAAATGCATTAAAATGCTGGTCAACTGAATTCTTGTTGTAATTCAATTCTCTTCCCCTTTCTTCCACTTCAAGTCCACACTGGAGTAAAATCTCCACCTCAACACAAATAGATTATGAAGAACTATCACCCCATGATGCCTCAGTCTGAATTTGGCTCTGACTGCAATGTCTGTCAATCATGTAACACTGGGGTCCTCTATAACAAGGGCACTACACGAAGATATACAGAGTTCAGCCAATTTCTGAACATGAATCTGAGAGAAGTCCCAGATGAATCCCTCTCCTCCCTGGTCTCTTAGAATCTGCCAAGATGGGAATATGTTGTGGCAATCATTCTTTAGAGACAAACAATGGCTTTTTCAACCAAAAGAGTAACATTTAAACATGCAAACATCTTCCTAAAATGACTTTTGAACACCACACAACATTTGACTGCCCATCAATGAAAGCAGGCTTCTAAATAATCACTTGCCACTACTTCCAGATTCTCTCCACAGAAGCCAAAGTTGATCAACCTTTTGTCCAAGACAAATGGCATACAGACTGCTGAAGCCCAGCTGTGTGAAACAAAATCCGATTTTGAGCTCCCCTTTCCTGGTACCAAGACCCACACTGTCCTTGCACAGGACAATCAGCCAGTCACTGATTCCTGCTCACTTTCAATATGATAGATTTGGTACAGGAAGGGGGATTGAGGGAGTGGCCCAAATCCTAAGTGCCTTTACAATGTCTTATTGATCTGAGCTCTCGGAAGGCAAGTGCTGGGTAGCCCTGCTGATCACGCATGGCTTTCAGAAACTATTTAATACAGTGGAGCTGATAGTTGTGATCCTCATATCTTGATGGGGTTCAATCCTATATCCATAGACACTGAAGACATGAAAACTGGCTGCTGCTTTCTAGAACAACCAGTTAGAAGGGCATATTTCTAAGCTACCTCAAGCCACAGGAGAGGGCTGATTATCACTAAATTGACAACAAGACTGGGTGTGATATGGTGAAACGCCACAGTCATTAGAAACACCCAGAATAATGAGATTCATATCCTGACTCTGACAGGTACTACCTGTGTGACTTTGGATAAGGAGCTGAACGTCTCTGCACCACACTTTCCTTATCTATAAACTGGTATAATAACAGGCCTTACTGTATGGGGAAATTGTGAATAAGAGATAAGGCAGAGTAACAGATACATAGTAGGTACGCTGGTGGCGGCAGTCATAAGAAATGGCTTCCGTGTATTGGGTGCTTACCTTGTGCTCAGTTCAATGCTAAGAACAAATCCATTTTCTCATACAACCCTCCTAAGTAACCTCTGCTATTAATCCCATTTTATAGATAAGGAAACTGAGATTCACAGAAGTGAAATAACTTGCCCAAAAGCTAGGAAGGCACCTCTGGACTCCCCAAAAAGGAAAATTAATTGAATTACTCAGCAGGATCTGACTCGTCTATAAGAGGATATAAAATTTTTTAAAAATCATCCCTGCATACATAGTGCCCAGCATAAGACCTAGAACCAAGTGAGTTTTCAGTAAATACTTGCTCAACAAAATGGAGTCTAGGGTCTCCAAGGGGTAGAAATGAGGGCGTTTTTACAGTAAAGGCAGCAGTAGAGTATACTGGGCAAGAGCTTGCATTGGCGCTAAGACAAGCCTGGGTAAATTTCAACAATTCCCTGAACCTCAGTGTTCAATTCAAATTCAGACAGTGTAGCTCCAGAGACTGTACTCTTAACCATCATGATGTAGTAGTTTTAGTAATGACAGAAGTAGTGCAGTAATGATGTTAATACTAATTTTACCATTGATAGCAATCGTACTGTAACAGCAATTTTGCTAATAAGAGTAAATAAGACTAATCAAACTACTAAGAGTAATTATTAGTATCATGATTTCCACAAACAACAGCAATGTGAACATTATGGAGGTAGACATCATTGCCATTCTCCCTCCAGAGGGCTCCCCTGCTTGCTTCCCCAGGGTTGGTAATATTTGCCGCCTGTGTGTGTTTAAGCCATTTGAGCCCAGACCCGACAGCCAGATTCAGGTTGTGCTAGAAGGAGCTGTCAGCACACCCTCTGACTTCTTCAAGTCAGACAACTGCTAGCCACCATGAGGGGGTCCATCTGGTGCCAAAATGAATTTTGAAAGACAGGCAAACAGGACACCAGCTCTGCCAGGGAGAAACAGAATCAAGGGAGCAGGGGATCTTCTGCCTCAAAGATGAGCCGGGGCAGGGCGCCTGTCAGCAGCCCATCGTTAGCACAAAAGCTATGCCGGGCACACACCAGATCTCTGTTACCCTAAGCTGGCCTGTCACTTGGCATGCTGGCAGAGTCCCCCGCCTGCCCCCTCAACAGTGGATCACTTGCTGAAATTGAAAGCTTGACCATCTGTCGTGGGGAAGACACGGCCGTCAACTGGTGCCTGAGGCCTCACACAAGCCCTTATGTGGCAAAGACGCTCTGAAGGGCCAATTCTTTTGGGGAAAGCCAACCCTACCCCAGAGGGAGCCTCAGAAATTCTTTCAAAGTTTTCCCCTAAGTAAAAGCCAAGGGCCTGACCCTTTCGGATTACACTTCCTTAAAGGAACTGAGAGGAGTTAGAAGGAGGAGTTAAAAATATCCCCACTGAGAGACAGACATGGCACACGAATTTGGGGGATGACTTATCAGGCTAAGTTTGTAAGGCCTTTGTAAACCAGGGGACACGTGCACGTCTGCTGGCCTACGGAGAAGATCTCAGATTCCGAGGGGGCTTTTAACAAAGTGGAGGTTATTGTAACTCAAAACCTCACTTTTGTCTAATGAATTGCCGCATTTTGTGAGGCGGGTGTGTTTGATAAAGTGTTGTCAGGAGAAAAAGTGTGGCAGCCTTACCCCAACTGTGGGAAACTGACCCGCAGCAGGACAAAGCCCCTATTGACCCTGTAGAGTTCCAAGGAGTTCCATAAACTCCAGGAAATAGCCTGACCAGGATCAAACTCCTTTTTAACTCAAGTCTTTTTTTTTTTTTTTTTTTTTTTGAGGGGGGAGGGAAGGAGGTAACGAGAAACTCGACATCTTTCTGTTAACTTTCAGTACGAATAATATCTTGTGTTCATGTAATGCGTTAATTATTCAGAGCACTTATATTCCCAATATCTCACTAAATCCTCATGGAATTTCTATAAATTAGGCACACCAGGAATTATCAAAGCCATTTGAAAGGCAAGAAAACAAAGACAACAAAATTAAGGGATTTATCTACAGTCAACAACCAATCTCGTAAATTGACCAAAAGGACTAGTCATGGATTGTGTTTTCCATGAACTCTAGGATTTTATAAGTGATCTTAACCATCACTTAGTCTAACCTCATCCTTTTGCCTGTGAGAAAAATGAGATATCAGAAGACATGACAATATTCATGTAGTTAATGATGAATATCAGAGCTGGAACTGTAATCCACATGTCCTGATGTCTAGTTATATGATTTTCCCAACATAATATTAGCTTCTCAAGCCAATCCTGTAAGAGCTGAATGCCTGCGCTCTTAAACTGTTTAGTCTACTACCTCAAATGGGAAAGTGACAGTCATAAAACCAAAAGTGACATCCTATTAAAAGTTGTATTTAGGTTCATCAATCAGGCCAGTGTAGGACATGAGCCCACCATGGAACTAACTGAAGCCAACACAAACATTTGTAGAACAAAATTGCTTATTCAATGACATACCTGTATCACCTTTTACCAACCAACAGATATTAGTATCTAGTTTGACTAGCTTCCATGTGACCAGCATGGTACTCAAGACCAAAAGGCACCTCTGGACTCCCCAAAAAGGAAAATTAAATGAATTACTCAGCAGGATCTGACTCGTCTACAAGAGGATATAAAATTTTTTAAAAATCATCCCTGCATACATAGTGCCCAGCATAAGACCTAGAACCGAGTGGGTTTTCAGTAAATACTTGCTCAACAAAATGGAGTCTAGGGTCTCCAAGGGATAGAAATGAGGGCGTTTTTACAGTAAAGACAGCAGTAGAGTATACTGGGCAAGAGCTTGCATTGGAGCTAAGACAAGCCTGGGTAAATTTCAACAACTCCCTGACCCTCAGTGGCTTCATTAAAACATGAGAATAATAGTACCTCTCTCCTAGGATCACTGTGCAGCTTTCACCATAATTCTAGCTTTACTCCTTAATTAATTGGGTGACTTTAGATAAATTATTTAACCTCTCTGTGCCTCAATTTTCTCATCCGTAAGATGGGAGGAACATTAGAACCTACTTTAAAGAGTTAAGAGAATTAAATGAGCTAACACACATGGAGTGTTGAAATAGAACCTGCCATAGAGGAAGTGATAATTCTTTTCAGCATCATTCATCCCTGGCAACTACTCACTGCCTAGCACTCAGAGATGTTGAGATTTTCAGACACAAAAAGTATTCTTCTCTCTTTAAATGTTAAGGTCAAGAAAAGAAGCAAAGACCTATGTACCCAATGAAAACTACAGGTTTCATTGAATGACCTACAAAAAGAAGAAAAAAAAAAGAAGAGGAAGAAACCACCACCAAAGAAAGATAATAATGACTACAGCAGCTTTACCCAAAGGCTAAGACACATAAAGGAAAGGGGTAGTGCCTTAAATCGTGGAGGACTCCAGCTAGTCAGAACTGAAGGGCACACACAGAAAAACTGCCCATTAGGCAACAGCTTGTACATCATTAATTATTATGCAAAGCATTGCAATCAATCTGGGCTGAGCAGGTTGAGTTTTTACCTCCCCCAACCCAAATTCTGAAAAATCACGTTTGGATTTTTGCAGCTGCTTTCATAATGTCCATGCTGGACAGGAAAAGCATCAAGGCACACCTAAACCGAGACATAAAACCCCCATTTGCAATCTTAAGGCTCCTCGAAAGTTTCTCCTGACTTATGCCTGCAGATGGTTATGTGGCAGATGATCCTTCCCGAAGATATTCAGGACACGGAGACTTGCTCTGGCCCAATGCAGGAAACAGCTATGTGGAAACAACTGTGGGATCCTTTCTATGTGAAGTCCAAGCTGTTCCCACCCCACACACTGGAGGGCAGACAGCAAAATGCCTCATGATTAAAAGGACCTCTTTGGAAAAGTTGTTTCCATAGATGGCACCATCACCTTTGCTTTGAAAAAGAAATGCAGAACCTCTTGCCTCCATGACCAAGCCTACTGCCCAGAAATAACCAAGGAAGTCTTTCTAAGAATATAAGGATTCCTTCTCAAATTGAAAATATTGAAGCAAAAAGCACCTATCCCTACCCAGCCCACCTCAGCTGCCAGGGGCTTTCTCTGAAATGTCATCACTACCTCCTGGTAGCCTTCAAAGACACAGAGCTCCATGAAGAGGTAAACAAGAGTTTCACGGCCCTGAAAAATGGATCTCCCTTGCAACAGAGTAGGCCAAAACAGTGAGAAGGAGAAAACTCTATTTTCAATGTCAAAGAAAGCGTTTTGGTTCCTAGCACACAGAAGTAATTGTAGAGTACAGTTCATCCATGTGAAAATCTGATACCCATAAGGCTGCCAAAATCCCAGGATGCCACAAGGGCAGGCTGAGGAGGCCGAACCCATGTAAGGGTAAAGGTTGCTCACTGCCGGGCTGACTTCCTCTCCTTTTCTGATATTAACATGCATTCCCGAGAGAGACCCTCTTTGACTTAAGCACCGATCACTCTGTTTGAGAGGTGGGGTGGGCAGAAAGGGGAGGAATAAGATCCTGGGGGGAATTCTGCACAGATGAAGCAAATTCTCTCCTCTCTCCCAGCAGTGGAGGGTGGAATGGTACTGAGTTGTGGCACTATCTTGGGATCCCAGGGGGAGAGCATGTGGCTGCCCCTATTCTTGGCCACTGACTTCAAGAAGTTTACCTTTTCCGCTGGCCAAGGTCCTTTAGATCTTGGGCATTTCTGGAAAGTGTTCTCAGCCTGAAGGGATGAACATGATCAACCTGAAAAGCATTCATTACCTCAGAGCTCAGAGTATGCCCTTGAGGGAAGGGCATCATTCGTGGCAAGAATTTAAAAAAAAAAACAAGATGGTGTTGTCATAGCACAGCAGCCAATGAAATAATTTAAAAATAGTTTTAAGGAAAAGGACCCACTCCACATAGGTCTCCCCATACTAGAAGTCAAATCTGAAAGGCAGGAAAAAGGCTTGAGACAGTGAATAGGTAGAAAACAGGACAACCAACCAGTGCCCAATGGGGAAAGAAAAAATTACAATTTCTTAGAAATGACACAGAGAAGGGAGGTTAGAGCAAGGGTGCTGTAGCTTAACACTGACTTCTGGCTATCTAGCCCAACTTACTCCCCTCGCAAGGTCTGACTGGAAATTTAAGAGAGAAAGAATTCTACATTCACGTGTAGTAGAGATGATGTTTATCCTCAGGGATGCTCTTTTACACAGATTACTCAAATGCCAAGTGTTTCTTGCCAAAACATATTAAGGTGCAAACTCTGGCCCTAGGCGCACATTTGAAGTCATCCTAGTGCTTTGAAATGTGGCAGGAATGAGGCAGATCACAAAATCAAGCGTCTGTCTGTCCTTCTTGGAACTGGAGACAGACTGAGGACGCATTTGTTTTAAACTGTTTCCATTGCAAGGAACCCAATTTCTACTGGGAATCATGGTCACAGAGTTCCTGCAGACCTAGGGACAGGTTTTGAGCAAAGGTATCAGGCCTTGCACTTCTGGGTTACTGGTGCAAATCTTTCCCCAGGCTGAAAAGGATGCACAGGCAGGTGGCAACTTTGCTTCAGTAACAGCGACCCACCCCACAAAGCCAAGCATAAAAAATGAGGCAGGAAGAGCCTCAGCTCCTCAACTTAGCAGTTAATACAGCAAACACAAGCACTACAACATGTGTAAGGCCCTGTCCTGAGTGCTTTGTATGTATTAATTTATTTACTCTGCACAACAATCCTGAGATTCTACTTCTTTTCTCATTTTACAGATAATGCTATCGAGAGATAAGGTAATCTGCCCAAGGTTTCACATCTAGTAACAAGTGTTGAACGTAGGCAGTTTGACTCCAAAGCCCACATCCATTAAACTATATTCTTTACATGAGATATATATATATATATATCTCACGGGATTGTGGATCATTGACCATATCTGGCTATATTCTTATTATCATCACCAAACTCATTTGAAATTACAACTGAAGCCAGCATAATCATTTCACTAGAAATGCCAGCACCTTCACTAGATTATAGCCAGTTATAGATTTTAATATTTTTTGATTTTGCTCCCAACCACTCTCACCCTATTTGTGATCCCTCAAATGCATTTTAACCATAATGAAAGACCAGTGGGTGATTTAGTAACAGAACCAACCCAAATATAGAGAACAGTGGCCAAAACAAAACCAATGTAACCTGGTTCTCTTGGGAAGAGTCAATGAACATCATCATAAGGATTAAATTATACTACTTGTAGTTATGATTGTCATCAGTCACTACCTTTGAATGTCTTTCATGCAGACAGAAAGCCAGAGGTTGAAAATGAAAGGCTTTTAATATCTCCTTGTTCAATACACATGTGTTTAGCATTTTAAAGCAGATTCATTTAGAATCTCATGTTAGAATTTCACTTTTCCCTTCTAAGGACTCAGAGGGTTTCGATATTAACTTCCCCTGTGGAGGTGACAGGTGTCAGAGAGAGATCAAGCAGTTCAAGTCCACAGTAACTGAGGCATACAGTTCTGCCTGGATGCTCAACTTATGATTCTTTTCAAGACTTCATAAAGTACAAATGTTCATTGTCACACATTCATTCACTTACTCAACCAACAGACCTTTCCAGAGAGTCCAATATGTACTGCTTCTTCTCACTCAATACCAGTTTTACTAAGAGCACCATGACTTTGATTCAAGTTTTTCTCCAAAAGAAAAATAAAAAAAGAAGACAACTCCTTACATTCAAATTCCCAGGAAAACTTTTGACTCTTAGGATGATAGAATACTTGAGTAATTGCCAAAGAAGATTGAAAACTTTTAAAATGTTAATCTGTTGTGGGTTGTTCTGGCAGGGGCTGGATCAGTGAATCTTTCAAAGTCCCTAATAATGCCAAGAATGTGCTCTCCTACTCTTCACCTTTCAGCATTCTTTGTTTAAGTCACACTGAGCTACATCCTGTGCCCTGAACATGAAATCTCCTTCCTGCCTTCACCATAGGCTGCCTCCCTGGATCTGAAATGCCTCCCTCACTCCCACACCATCTCAGCTTCCCATCATCCCACTTATCCCTCCAGGTGCGGTATAAATGTACTGAGCCCATGAAACCTTCCCAGATACCCGGAGCTAGAATTAATCCCTGCCACCTACACTCTGTTACAGCACTTGTCGCACTTGGTCTTCACTGCAAGGCCTGCAGTTGCTTGTATAATGATCTGCTCCTCCATGACACCACCGACTTCTGATAGTGCCTTTCCATTCCCGACAGCTCCCTGCACAGCTGTAATACACAGCTGACTTAAACTAGCTGCAAATATTAATGGTGGTTAGCTTTGAATTATAGCACAAAGATTATGTCTTTCTTCTATATTTTCTGAATTTTCCACGAATACGTACTACTGTAACGAAATAAACAACTGCACTGTAAAACTTGAAGTGAATATCATTCAGCACAGAACCTAGGGATGTTGGCCCCATTCTACAAGGAATAAATTAAGAACTAAAGATTACGAGTGGCTTTCTCAAAGTCTCTATGCTCTAAGGTTTACCATTTTACTCAAATGTGAACAGTTAAGAGCTATCCATCTCATACTCTGTAAAATGTAGATCATTTATTCGTTTCATATTGCATAATTCATACATAAGTATCAACTGGGAAGGCTCCACACCATTGGTGTCCTTAACGTCCTACTTAATATTTTAAACTTTGGTGCTGAGAAATTTTTATCTCTAAGTTAAACCTGCCATTGTTTTCCCAACATTCGAGTGTAACCCAAAGGAATAAAAGGCCATGTAACTAAAGTCTGTTTAGTTCCTTCACCAAAATTCTACAGATCATTCTGCTGACTTTTGTTGAAACCCTTAGTTAAAACTCTTAATGATTTACTATTTCTTTATTCAGCCTATTTTCTTACGTTATCTATTTATTCAGTCTGTCCTTCATTCAATAAGTATTTACTAAGCACCTACTTTGCACCAAAGAGAAGGCATACAACAGATAACCCAGTCCCTTCCCTTGTGAAAGTTCACTGAAGTACAGTTCTCAGGCTGTCTTCATCAGAATTACCTGGGAAACTTGCCCTGGTAGAGAGAAACCAGGAACTCTATGCAAATTTCTGTACATACTCTTTCTTGTGGGATGAGTCCACTTGGACCAGAGGGGCATTCGAAGAATTTTTATGCACACTAAAGTTTGAAAATTGATAGCTAGTTGATTCTTAAAATTAACAATAATATCAATAGTATATGATAAGTGAAATGATGGAGCTATATACCAGAAATCATGAATTGCCTGGGCATCTCATCATGTGTAATTGAAATTCAGCATAAAAACTTAAGTCAGGGCAGACTCGGTGGCTCACGCCTGTAATCTCAGCACTTTAGGAGGCTGAGGCACCTGGATTGCTTGAGGTCAGGAGTTTGAGACCAGCCTGACCAACATAGTGAAATCCCATCTCAAAAAAACAAAACAAAACAAAACAAAAAAACACCTTTAGTCAAAATATTGCTGAGTAGAAATAACAATAAAATTTCCCTACCCATCCTCTCTTATCCCAGTTCAAGCTGCAGGGAAAGGAAAAGGTTCTTAGCCAGACATGATGGCTCATGCCCATAATCCCCGCAATTTGGGAGGCAGGCGGATCACCTGAGGTCAGGAGTTTGAGACCAGCCTGGCCAACGTGGTGAAACTGAAAATACAAAAATTAGTCTCTACTAAAAATACAAAAATTAGCCAGGCATGGTGGTGCACACCTGTAATCTCAGCTACTCAGGAGGCAGAGGCAGGAGAATCATTTGAACCCAGGAGGTGGAGGTTGCAATGAACCGAGACTGGGTGACAGAGTAAGACTTTGTCAAGAAAGGGAAGAAGGAAAGGGAAGGAAAGGGAAGGGGAAGGGGAGGGGAAGGGGGGGGAGGGGAGGGGAGGGGAAGGGGAGAGAGGGGCGGGAAGCGGAGGGGAGGGGAGGGGAGGGAAAGGGTGGAGAGAGGAAGGGGAAAGGGGTTCCTGTTTGCCAGAGAAAGCTGATATTTGGAAACTGTGCTTCAAGGAAAATAAATAAACTCACTTTTCAACCAAAAAAAAAAAAAGTACATATAGACAAAAGGGATCAGCTGAAAAAGCTATTCCTCAAGGGAAGAAAAAAAAAGGCACAGAATCTTGCTAAGTATGAAAGTGTTTTGAAACTATTTTAAATAATCATTACCCTTTTAATATTCACCATATCTGTCTGTTCACTTTTCCCAGCATACCCTCCCTTGTCCCAATCTCAGCATCTTCATGTGTTGCCTGCCATCCCCTGGCCTCACACATCATTGGGGATAATGAATTTAACTTGAGCAATGGATTTCATTGAAAAAAATCTCTGCATCCCAACACGCCACACACAAGCTGAGCTCAGATAAAAACAAGTGACTCCTTAATTTGGATTTAAAGCTCAGGACCAGTCTACAAATAAAAATGACCAGTGAGCATCATGCCCACAGAGCACTGACAATAATCTCCTGTGCTCCAAATTATTCTAGTCTATATTATGGACGATCCAATAAGCCTGTGTGTTCTAGTCCATAAAAATAGAAGAAGAAATTTATCATTTTGAAATCATAATGCAAAATAGAGTCTGACACTTTATTAAGCACTATTTCTCATGATCTCATAAGGATGCTGATGGAAAATGAAACTAAAGCAGTATCAGAGACGAACAATGACAGCATTTAGACTTCCTGAGGGTGCTTTGTAGCTCACAGGTCACTCGCTTGCCCTCCCCATGTGTCACTTTTGAACAGCTTCAGTTTAAACCTGAAACACTGGAAACATAATTCTGAAAAAAACTTTCATTTTATCACAAAATTGGTTGATCATTTACTAAAATGAAAAATGCTGGAATGGGATAAGAAATGATCTAATCCAGATATTCTTAACCTGCAGTCAGTGGGTGGTCTACATGGCATCCATGATCACCCCAACATTGTATGCAAACTTTTGTATACTTGTTTTCCTGTGGAATGGGTCCAGAGGCTTCAGAAGATGATGGAAGGAGTCTAAATTGACTGCCAGAATCCTTTTTATTCTGTTTTGATAACAGTCTGCTATTCTCTTTTTAGAGAACATCTTCATCCTCATTCAACAGTCTTTACATTTCAACAGCATAAACACATTCCACACTTGGACCAAAGGGGCACTTGTGGTCTAGACCTGGCCAGTCAGAGCATCATAACCCCCAACTACACAACTGCTTTAGAGACTGGCATGTGACCCAAGTCAAACCAATCAGGCCCTATCTGAGCTAGTCTCAGGACTTTTGTTTGGGTGGCTTTAAAAAAAGAGATGAAATTTCCATTTATTAGAGTTGAACCCAAAAAGATGTGCAGCTGGGGTTGCTGGAAAATTTAATACATTTGGGATGAATCTATAATAGAATATAATCCATTCATATTCCACCTAGTAGAAATCACTGGAAAAGTGAGCTTTCATAGGTGGGGAGGAGAGAAGGTAGGAAGAGCTTACATCATACAACACCCTCCAAGAAAGGTAAGGAGAAGTAGAGAAGGAGATGTGCTGAGAGGGTGGCAGGAGACAAGACAATCTCAAAAATGTAAGAGAGAGAATATTCAGTAGAGTGCTGGTAACTTGTAGGCTCCACAACTTCAATATTCTTAAGACTATCACATGCACACACTCACATACACATACATTTATGTATATATATTTTATTTCTCATACAGAATTGCCATTAACTTTCAAAATGATAGAAGCTTTTAAATTCAGAGTCTCAAACTCAGATCCTACAGAGCCCGGGAAGGTTAATCAATGAGTGAACTAGGCTGCATGTAAAACCCCAGAGAGTACTGGGAATTATCAGAACTCAAGTGTCAATGTCTTGTCTTCAGGGACAGCTTGACTCTTCTCCAGCCAACTGACTCCACAGGGCAATATGCGTACAGTGTTGTCAGACCCTCCTATTTGAAGAGAAGCTGGAAATACATATTGTTAAGTGTGAAATTTGCCAATCTTCCAAACAACAGAAGGGCCAGGCAAAACAAATCTGGTAGAGGGATGCAGTTTGCATCTCCTACCCTAAACTGTAATAACCAAAGTGGCAGCAAGTAATTTGTCTGCAAGACTAGGGCAGGGCCACTTTGTGCCCATTTTAAAATAAAAACAATAACAAAACAAGGACCCCTGTGGCTCCACTAAATGGGACTCATTAAAAAACAAACAGTTCTTGCTCTTGAAGCAATGGCGTGTTTTGTTTGTTTTGTTATTTTTAAGGATCCTGTGACTTGAAATTCAGATGTAGTCAAGCTTGATTTTCTCCCAGACCTTTGGCAGCTGACGGGTTGGGTGAAGGGAGACATTGGGAAAAGCATCTGGTCCCAGAAGCAAAAGTGAAGGGAGTGCATATTTACCAGCATGAGGCTGTCCACAGACAGTGAATAGAAACACAGGGAAAACCTCCAATACCCACCTGTTCACAGCTG
Source organism: Papio anubis (assembly GCF_008728515.1). Classification (NCBI taxonomy): domain Eukaryota; kingdom Metazoa; phylum Chordata; class Mammalia; order Primates; family Cercopithecidae; genus Papio; species Papio anubis. The sequence continues at coordinate 151,522,349 of NC_044980.1, forward strand.
GATTTCCCAGGGCACTTAATTTAATCAGAAGCAGTAAGTTTTAGTAGCATTTTACAACCAATTAACCATGCAGGAAACAAAACAACTGACTCGGTGCCTTCCTCCCTGCTTCTAAAGAGCCTGTGGCCTCAAAGTCAGCAATTTGGAGCTCTCTGTATGGAAGAAGACGCCATCAAACCCAGCACAAACAAGTTTTTTCCCTTCTTACACTTAATGGGAGGACACTTGAATCTGGCCAGGCCTTGTTGGCATGGGAATCACTCCCACTTTCACATAAAGAGCCCCCATTTTGGTTAGCATGTGCCAGGCACCAGGCATTTACACAATCATTCCAGTGAATCCTTACCACCACACCTTTGTTAGGGCCTACTATACTCCCATCTACAGATGAATGTACTGAGGCAAGGGGAATTGGTAAAAGAGCCCAAGGTCACACGTAAATGAAAGAATCAGGATCTGGGCCCAGAATATATTGTTCATAACAGAGAGCAAAATCTTAGCATAGAACTCACTGATTTCCCCTGCACTGAGTTAAAAGTAAAACCATGTGGTAAGAGCCAGCTCCTGGTATTAATAGGCATAAACTTCCTTGTATCAAAAACAGGTATTCAAACTTACGCTAAATTCTATAGGCAATAATTTTCCACTAAATCAATAATGATTTTTAAAAACAGGCTCTACCCTTTTAAACTGTGCATCACTTTAAAAAAAAAAATCATTTCTAACTTTTCTTTAATTGATCCTCACAAAAAGTCTTGAAGTATATGACAGGGAGTGGATAAAGTCACTTCCATTTGATAGATGAGTCTACTGAAGCGCCAAGAAGTCAGGTGTCATGGCCAAGGTCACCCAGCTGATTAGTGGCAGCCTCTGCTTGCTACTCGTGAGCACCGCAGCCATGGGAGCTACTTTTCACATCACAGACATGGCAAGCTCTTCCCCACCCTGGGTCCTGGAGGGATCTGGCCCTAGTTCTCTCCCATCCTTCAGGTCTCTGAGACGTCATCTCCCCAGGAATATCTTCCTATATCCTACCTCAGTGGTCCCCCTCTCATTCCCCATCACTGTCACACCCAGATCCTATTATAGTGCTTGGCATCTGGCAGTCAAATATTTGCTAAGTGAATGAGTAAGTAAATTAATGCCTGATGACATCTCAACTTTCTGAATTTTCTAACTCATAATAGTGACTATGCATCAGGCCTTACTCCCCAGCACCTCTGGTCATCTGTAGAGTAACATATGAAAACAAATCCTGCCCCAGCAATACTCAAGGACCTACCTCCTGAAATGAGACCATGGTGAGACACCCTCTGCCCTGCCCCAAACACACACACTTGTTCTTCACTTGGACACTTGGAGTCAATGTCTTTCTCAGTTGACTCCAGGCTAGATTCTTAAGTATGGCAGGAAGAGCCACACAAAGTGGAGGGTATACATAAAATTGGTCATAAAACAATCGTTTATTAGAACAAAGTAGAGAGTCTTCAAAGTTAAGAAGAGAAGAAGCTACAGGCAGGTATAGTAGGCTACAATAGAGGCCCCTAATTCTTCTCTGAGTTTTCATCCGTCTCTCTGGGGTTCTTCTGCTGATGGCTACCAGATGTCAGAGAGGGGCCTTTGAGAGAAACCTGACACAATCCTGCACCCCAGTTTAAGCAAAACGGTGTGCTGAGAGAGCACTGGGTCTGCTTGAATCTAGTATGTGTTCCCTCTCAACCAGTCTACTTCCAAAAACATTCCCTGAACCCTGAGAGTGTTTTGAGTGTTGTTTTTGATATGGAAGGTTCTTCTCTTACAAAGATAATGATGATAAATTGTTCTCAAAGTGAACAGCCTGGGAAAATATGGGATTTTATGTATTTTTCCTTGAACTATGGAATCAAGTTTGCCTGCACATTCTAGTGGTGTGGTGATTCTTAGCCAAGATGACTCAGAATACCAATTTCCTTTTGATGATGGTTGATTCTTTTAGAGGGAAAGATTGCTCCAAAGTAGCCTAACTGAATACTTTACCAAGTGCTAGGCTTTAGAAAACTAATGAGTTAAGCATAGCTAATGTTTATACTACATTTAGTACATTTTTTTAGTCCTCACAGCAACCCTATGCTCCCCCGTCCACTCACCCTGCCTCCATTCCTGTCCCAGGGCTCCAGGTAAGAAACCAGCTGAATCACAGGGAGATTAAGTAACGTGCCTGCCAACAGATAGATCATGGCAGCTTCAGACAAGATTCGAATGCAGAGTCTCACTAGACAGCTTGTGCTCAGAAGAACTGCAACCGGGCTGAGAACCTGGGTTCCCTTTACCACTGTAGGGTACAGCAATATGCCTGCACTGGCAGCTACCATAGTTCCCTCAGTCCTTAGACACTACATGGTAAAATCTGGCAACATGCCTCATTTAAAAAAATTGAGAAAAAAACAAAACAAAACAACAACTACAAAAAACCTTTCTTCTGCCCTTGAAGCAATCACTTCCTTCCTTCGTGATCTGGAACAAAACTACCTCTGCCATCTTCTCTCTCCTACTCTCTACCTCAGAGAGTATGTTGATCTGAAGACCAACAGGGTTGGTTGGATCTAACCCTGTTAGATACTCTGCATTCCCTCAGCACCCCTTCTACTTGGCCAACTCAGTAGTTTTGCCAATGCTGTGGCTCTCTCCTTGCAAACTTTCTCTTCACCTCTCCCATCCCTTCTCATCTGAACAACACATCATCCCATCCATCAAATGTCACATGCACTGGGGCACTCCCCTGGCTGTCCCCCAAAATCTCCCCAAACTCTCTCCTCTGTGCTTCTGCTACAATTAATATGTTGCAAAATATCAAGTTTCATATCTCCGTTGCCCCTAGAAACAAGTTCCTACCCATTCACAATGACATAAGTTTTTCTAAGATTGAAGTCCCGAAGACCAAATTTCACTCACATTCCAAGTATAATCTTTTTGGTGCTGTTAATCATTGGACTAGAATCCTGCACTGGGCTATTTATACTCTTTGAATTGCTCACATTTCTTCCCTCAGGAACTAAACAAAAAAAAGTAAGCATAAGTGCTTTCGTGCCTCAACTAAGACAGTCCATTCACTAAGAGTTTCATGATGGTGTTGGGTAGCAGTTTTCCATACTAAACATGGAGAGAGGGGAAAAAATCCATTTTACTTTGATTTCTTGCTTTTCGCTGGAAAGCTGTGTAAGTTGCTTCTTGGTCTCACCTAGTAGAAGGGTCACTGCCTTAGCTGGGATTGTGACAAGCCTCTCCAGAATTAGAGTACTTTATTATCACATTAGTACTGGAAAAAGTCACATAATTAACAGAATTTATCCTCATTTACTCTGTAAAAGCACTAATATTCAATCTCTCTGCCTCTGTTTAATTACTTTCCTTAACACAACTTTTTTTTCCAAGTTGACCCTTCGCGGGCTCATCTGCAGAAACGTGTTAGAACTTCTTCTCCCTCTCCTCCATTTAAGTGTCTAGACTTTATTCATTTGAATAAGCATAAAAGGTACACCATAAGGTCTGTCATAGTTCACACAATGCCTTTGAATTAGCAGCCGTGACGGTGTCATGCTTTTGCTGGAGATCCTCTGTTCGGAGTAAGTGATGACAGCCACCAGAATTACTGTTAATTGTAATATGACACTGGCATTTCACTGGCTGCATCTAGTGGTAAACTTGCATTAGTTCAGGTTCCTAAGAAATTCAGAAGCTGAGACACGGCAATTCTTCAAAGAGAACAGCAGACCCGCCTGACACATGCTACCTTCTCTGGTACTGCTTCTTCATAACTGCTTGCTCAAAAGAACGGGAAACACACACACACACACACACACAAACACACATCAAAATAAAGCCACCTCTGGATAACAACGTCATCATTAGATAACAAATCTGGAAGGCACTGGCTTGCTCTGAAGACTGCGTTCTCCTCCTTTTAAGCAGCAAAGTATAAACTAAAGAAATCAAGGCTTAAGGGACAAACATTCAGTAGAGGCTGAATTTCTACTGCTCTTTTTCTGAAACATACATTTTTAAAATGTACCTCTGTATTTCGCATCGAGGCAACCTGCTCCAGAAGATGGGGGCTCAGAGGAAAGGAAGAGGGGCTTGGCTTGAACAGATCTTTTGGTGTGGAAGTAGTTGGTTCACTTTTCCGGGAAGGTAAAGCCCTCCTGATGAGGTCAGGGTGGGGCCAGGTGAGTGACAGTGAGACAGTGAATAAAATGGGCAGCTGTCCTGGCTCGTTAGACAGTGAGCTTCAGAAGTAGAGGACTCAGGCAGTTTGCTCCTGCCCGCCATCCATGGGTGGTCTAAAAGACTTTCACCACAATCACGGCCACCCAACAACTTGTTTATCTACCAAAAGAAAAATCAGCCCTTCTCCATTTTGCCTACAAGAGACACATCTCAATGGTAATGTGAAAAAAGGGCCAGTAAGAGTTCTTTCTTATCTGTCCTCCATTTGAATCAAGTGGTATGCATTTATATTGGTCTTTAACTCAAATTAGAATCACTTTGTGGACCTCATATTTTATATGGCCCATGTTCACTGGAAAATCGGAGCTCTCTCTGACCTCCAGGCTTTAGTTCAATCATTCCTTTTGCCTATAATGCCTTTCTCTCCCTTCCAACGACACCCTATCCTTCCAGGTCTGGTTAAGATTCTCCCTCTCCTCTAAGACTTCCCAGAATTTCACATTTGGAGTTCATATCGCTTCTCCATACAACTGAGATGTCCAAGGTCTGTGAGTGTCTTTCTTACAATACTGAGGTCATTTTATACTTTGTGTATCTGTGCATGAATCTGATGGCTTCATTCGGCTGTGAACACCTAGAAGGGGTCAAGGGGGATGAGGCTTTGCTGAACCTCACTGACCACATCTGGGACTATTTCTGGCTGAAACGAATTCACTTGTACCTCCAAAGCCACCTCTGGATAACAATGTCACTTAACCTGTGGTCAACACTTCATTTTGGCCCCGGAAGTTGGCCACTTCCCACCTTCAAGCCTCTGTGCATACTGTTCCCTCTTTCTGGAAAGCTGTCTGTCTACTGCAAGGTAATCGAGCCCACTCCTCAAGCCAACTCCAAATCCACCTTGATCACACTGGCCAGAACAGCATTATCTAAATTCCCAAGGCTTTTGTCGATATCTCATTGGTCACTTAGTACCTTGTACTCTGCCTATCTGAATTTACATTTCATATCTGGTCAACCAGATTATAACCATCTATGTGAAGGGAACATACTTTATACGATCCTGTTTCCTCCCCAGTGCTTAGTAGAATCTTGTTTGTACATCACTGTTTGGTGAATAAATGAACATTAGTTTAACATTTCACTTTGGGATCTCCAAAAAAATAAGACAAGTATTGATGGATACATTCCCACAGTACTGCCAATAAACTTCTACTTCTGCACTTACTAATGATGCTATCAACATGATTACAATTATTCTTATTTTTAAAGTTACCATTATTTGAGTGCTTACTATGTGCAAGGTCATTTGCTAAGCACTTTACTAACATAATCTCATTGAATGCTCACAACAACCCTAAGATAGTAACTACTAAGGTAGTCACTATCAATAGTCCACCTGCCTGAGGTCACAAATCTAGTACTTGAGGTACCCTGGATTCAAATCCAGGCATGACTAAGGCCAGTATCTGTGTTCTTGTTCACGACACTATTTGTAGCCCCCTGATCACGATTTGGTAGGTATTCACATATGTGTGAAGAACGCCTACTCACCCTGGCTTCTGACATAGGAATGCAGATCTGGGGTATAAGTGACCCCACTCAGAGTGCAAGCCACCACCATGTGGACAAGAGCCACCTCGCACGATTTCCACTGAGAAAGGACTTGGCTGCTATCTTGGCATGGTTCTCTTCAGTGCCACGGAGCCCTTTTCACTTTTAGAAAGACAAGAAAACCCTCACTGCCTGCTTTTCTGAGCCAATGTGATCAGCTTGAATTTTAAGGGTTGTTGCTTAAGGTTTTGTAAGACAAACAAGTGACAGTTTCTGATGGCTCAGACTCTTTTACTCCTCCTCCCCTTCATTCTGAGTCCATGGTGCATCCTGTGTCTCTGTTGCATGCGTGTTTCAGCGCATAAATCCCTTTTGCCTCAGAACTCTGGTATTGCCATCATGACATCCACCTCCAGCACCCTGCACAGGGGTGAGCATGGGCCTCTAACCATCAGCTGTTTCACCATGTCAGTATCACAGGGAGAAGGACACACATTCCAGAGCTGAGTAGATTAACCTCCAAGATGACACTCAGTTTCAGCTTTAGCCTCCCTAAATCCTCAACAAAAACTTTAACAGCCAGAACTGATTTAGGACCTTAACTGTAAATCTCCTCTCTTCTCGTGCACTCACTAAAGGGGTGATGAGTAAAATCAACTGGGACCTTTTCTGGTCACTTGTCCCCTGTGTCCCCTGGAGGATTCAAGGTGATGGCTAAGAACTCTCATTATCAAGAATCTCACTCAAAGGCAGGCTAAAAAAAATAAAGGAACTGGAAGCTGAAGAGAAACATTATTAATGCCGTCTATCAAATGGGGATTTGTGAAAATATCTGAAGCAAAATCATTCATGTATAGAAATGAAGCCAACCTAGTAGAATGTTAAAAACAGCAGTAACCAAATGTACACTCAATTTTTAGAGCCTTACTAATCAGCAACAGAGTCCTGCCATGAGAACACATCTCCTTCTCACTCAAGCGAGGATCTGCAGGGGCATTTTCAAAAGTAAATAAATGTCCACAAAGAACAAAAAAAGATCAGTAGAGAATTAAGTCTCTCAAGAACATCCCTGACAAAATAAACCCCATGTTTATGTACACTCCCTGCATTGGCCTGAGCCAGAAATGTTCCCTGCAACTTGAAACCAATGGCACAGGAGTTGAGAGAAATGTCCGGAATTAGCTTAGTCAAATGCTGCCTTCAATTAATGCTCCTCTGCTGCTTAACAAGATCCCAGGGCCAAAGCAGTTTCGTTTGACTTTAGCAATTCCCACTTGTTTTGGCCATCATGCATCACCTTGCCTTTTCTTTGGTTATGTGGCATCTTACATAGAGACACTCTTTAAAATTCCAAGTGGCATATTTTGAAATAGTGTCTAGTTTTTTTTCTTATAAAGGTTTATTGTAAAAAGAAAAAAAAAGTTTAAAATGGAAAATTCATATAAATAAAAACCACCTGTATCCCATTTTGTATCAATCCCTTCAAGCACATACAAATTTAATAACCATATACAGATACTATATCTTTTTTACGTTATTTCATACCTTCAAAATATTATTTTACCCCATAACATTTCACCACATACAGGAGACATTCAAATGATCTCCTAATGTTTGATTACTTTCAATTTTTTTTGTTATGATAAATAATCCCTTGGTGAACATCCTTGTATGTAAAATTTTATCTGAATATCCAAGGATTGCCTTAAAATAATTACCTAGGACAAGAAAGTCAAAGGTGGCAGATTGCTGGAGATGGAGGGTGAAATAGTTTCATCTGAAAAAAAAATGTTGGCATAGGTCAAGGTAACTTGAGATTCAGCCAAAGTAGCCTGAGAAAACTTCAAAAAGTAGCCCAATGGTGTAAATGGTTTTGATAAGTTGGGTTCCGGGAACATCCAACGTTTATTTAAAAAACAACAACACACAAACAAACAAAAACTGCAGTGAAGCAAGCAGCACATATTGCATATCCATAGTTCCAACCTGTTTTCACCTGACATTCTAGAATGCATTGAAACCCATGACGGTGTAGTTACCATCTTGGGCTAGAAGTAACCACAAAGGAAGGCTGTCTCAGAGAAGCCTCCTACGTGCCACTGTGCTTCTCCCACTGTGCCTGCTACAGGGCTGAGAAAAGGACTCAACTACAGCAAAGCCAGTTAATATTGGATACAGTCAGGTTTTCTACTTGGCCCATGCTACCACCAAGATACCATGTCCAAGAATAGGGTGAGAGAAAGCTAATTTTGTAAGTTATCTCTACTTAAAATCTGAATGAAGTTATATCCTCCCAGAGAAACTGCATCCTTTGAAAAGTGGACACCATATTGTGAACTTAGGCTTTAAGGAAAATTCAAAACAAGTGACCTACAATATGATTATCATTGTCTTAAAATTATACCTTGAAATTGTTCAACAAGAACATCTGATTGGGAACAGCCGTCCTTCATTAGACTCACATTCTTGAACGATTGAATTCTACAGACCCTGACTTTGATTTTGAAGACTTTTTGTTTTCCTGAGAGGTCAGCCTCAAATACAACTGCTATTGACTCAAATTGTATGTGATCACTTCTCACTGTCACCTGGCATAAAGTCCACCATTTACAGTTTGACACCAAAAACCCAGTCAGCTAAATCTCTTGCTCCCCATCCCATATCCTTTACATTCCTTTATACTAAAGGTTTGTAACCTTCATGCTTATGGGTCTGGAACTCTAACTCACTTGACATTTCCTAAACCCTCTGAGCTCTCTTAAGCCTCTTCAAATGCTATTTCATCCCCCCATGTAAGTCCTCACCCCTGCCCACTCCCGGTCTAAAAAATCCCCCATTTTTCAAGAATGATCACAACTCCTAGCTCTCCCTCTAGGAAGCCTTCCCAAGTTCCTCCAGGCAGACATAGAACATCCCACCTCAGTTTTCCATGGCACATTCCTCCAGAACCACATCCGGCACATTGCTCCATGACTGCCACTTACCAATCTCCCCCTAGCTAGACAGTAAGATCCTTGAAGATAAGTATGTTCATTTCTGTATCCTCAGAACCTGAGCTAGAGCTTATAAATATCCGCTTGATTCTGAAACAATAAATGATAAAATGCTACCTACAATTAAGAAATAATTGAGAATCCAAAATAAAGTAACGGAGACCAAGAGCCTGAAAACACTAGCTGTAAACTCTGTGTGTGTGTGTGTGTGTGTGTGTGTGCGTGTGTGTGCAGAGTATCATGGCTTATTGTAAAAGAATCATATGCTGGAATATTTGCAAAACCAAATTGTATTAATAAAAAACATCTGCAGCTTTATACTATGTGACCATAATCTTGACTTTTTTTCATAAAATGCAGAGTATCATTTATAACAATAAATACAAGCTCTGTAAAGTCTCTTTAATATAACTCAAACTTTTTCTTTGGTGTGCTCTAAACATATTTTATGTAAATGATGCCAAAGTCTCATGAAAATACACACAGAAACCGGAAGTTCAATGGCAGCAGATGCAGAGACTCCTCACAGAGTTACTGAGGGGGTATATCAAATCTAACTCAGGGAGCAGGTGTGGTGGCTCACACCTATAATCCCAGCACTTTAGGAGGCCTAGGCAGGTGGATCACTTGAGGTCAGGAGTTTGAGATCAGCCTGGCCAACATGGCGGAACTCCATCTCTACTAAAAATACAAAAATTAGCTGGTTGTGGTGGTACACGCCAGCTACTAGGGAGGCTGAAGCAGGAGAATCACTTGAACCTGGGAGGCGGAGGTTGCAGTGAGCCGAGAACATGCCACTGCACTCCAGCCTGGGTGACAGAGTAAGACTCCGTCTCACACACACACAAAATAATAATAAAAAAAATAAATCTAACTCATGGGTCACCATAGATATGAAGAGATTACTGGTTTTTAAACTAACTAAGATCTGGCACTGGATTTATTTAAAATCTCGTATAGTCTTGTCTTTCTTGTCTTTCTGCCAAGCCAAAGCGGCAAGGGAAACTGCTGTAAAAATGAGGTACTCATGGACTACAAGAATGAGGAAGAAATACTGGAGTTGTCTAGAGTAGCTTTTTACCCAAAGAAGGGATCCCTTCCCCAGGGTCCCTGACAAATGGTTGCCCCAGTAGTTCTATGCCTGTCCTGGTTGCTGGAGTGGATAAGATAGGAGAGCTCTCTCCCTCCATCGACTGACTTTCTAGTGGGGGAAAAAAGACAAAGAATAAGTGAAAGACTCATAAGTTAAAAAAGATAATGTCAGTTACTGACTCCAGCTATTAGAAAAGAAAGGATAACAGATGGGAAGTGATTGCTGCTAGAAAGGGGAGAAGAGATCTTGGAAATTATGCTATGTTGGCTGGGACTTGAAGGGCAAGAAGGAGCCCAGCCATGCCAAAACCCAGAAAAGCATTCCAGTCAGTGCAAAGGCCAGTGTGGCTGCAGCACAGTGAGCAAGGAGGAAGGTGATGCGAAGGCAGTTCCAGGAGAGGCAGGATCATTCCAACTCTAACAGAGAGCAGCCCGTCATCGGGAGGTGGTCCTTCCCTTCAGAGCTGAACAGCTCTGCAAGGAGGTGCCCTCTTCCTGAGAACTGAATTCTGCCCTCGATCATTTACCTTCAGAAACTTCAGTTTTGAGCTCGGGTTCAGATAGCATTACATCTCCTTCTTCCCTGAGACAACCCAAAAATAATTTAAATCAGAGAAACTGGCCACCTTCTCTTCCCAGGACTCTTTTCCAGAATAAGCCTACTTTAGTTTTCCACCCCTTCAAGATAGGAATCACAAACCCTACCCATCCTGTTCAGCCTTTTCCAAATACTCTCTAATTAGATAACAACCCTCCTCAATTATGCCAGAACTAAGCAAGCCTCCAAAATGTTACAGGCAGCACAGCAGGTTGGTTATGACATGAACTTGGTTAAAAAAGTTCCAGTCTGGGCCCTACCACTTATCAGTTGTGTGACCATAACCAAGTCACTTAACCTCTCTAAGCCTCCGCCTCCTTATCTGTAAAATGAGAACTATAATATCTACCTTGAAGGATTATTGTGAGAAGTAAGTAAGACAATATATATAAAGTTCCAAGGGCTATGGATGGCATATAGTAAATGCTCAGTAAGGTTAAGCTAGTACTAATTTGATGATAATAATGGTGATAATGGGATCACAATCATTCTCCATCTTGATCTCAAATCTGTATTTGTTCAAATTCAAGTTTAAGATATATTTGTTGTGCTGTGTTGTATTGGGTTTGCTGTAGTAGGGTAGGGGAATAGCAGCCATATACATTTCTACTGAACCTTTTCCCCCAGATCTTTTGCATATAATACAATCACTCTAATCTGATCATAGTAACAGAGAAAGATCAATAAAGAACTAAACCATAAAATTGGATACTTCTAGGCTCCAATTACTGCAGGAATATAACCATGTCCATATCACACAGATAATGCTGCAAATACTTAAACAACGTCGGCAGATCACCTTCCTGGAGGCAAAAGAAAGGTCTTATCCACCCTTGTTGGAGCAGATACTTAGTCCTCAATAAATACTAGTAAGAGTGGAGAAAGGCAGAAGTTAGAGGTCCCTCTAGGCTAATGGTATCACATTTGATGATCAAACTCACACAATGCTAGATCTCAAAGGGACCCAAATGAAACATATCATAGGCATGGAAATGGAAGCTCAGAAAGGTGAAGGCACTGGCCCAAGGTCACAAAGCTAACTTGGGTCAAAGCTGGGTCTCTTAATCTCTTCCCAGAAGCCATCCTAGGCAAACCAGTTGCAGACCTGAGTCCCTCTGGACAGGCCCTCTTGATCTCCTTCAAAGCCTTCTTGCAGAAATGTCCTCTGAGACAGGAGAGAGTCAGGTTTCCCCATTTCCATGGTTTGTAACCCTAACTCATCTGAACTCAGAGTTCCTTAGGGAGTAGAAAGTCAAGGCTGGCATCTCCAAAGCTGCATAAATCTCTCACCTAAGGAACATCATCATTTTTCTCTTGTCACAACCCTTCCAGCCTAATATTTGACAGCTCTGATCGGGTACTGTCCAAACATTTATTAAAACATTTTAAATGATGAATATATCCAATTATTACTATTAATGTAGCTAATACTGACTAATGAGGGGGAAATGCAGGAGCCGGTGTCCCGCAATTCATTACCCCTGCCTTGTCAACAATTCAAAGCCCGAAACCTAATCATCCATACCGGGCCCTGTTATATTTCACACGTCACTTTTAATAAGTCACTCAGTGCCTATAAATTAATGTAACATGTCGGCGTTTATGAGTGCGGCTTTGTCGCCGTTAACAAATGATGTTCTGGCCCAGTCTACAATAGCTAGGCAGTGACGAATGATGAAAGATGATTTTTTTCCAAACTACAAACTATACACTGGGGACTCCAGTTATATGTATATATATATATAGCCACATAGTGCATACATCTAAGCACATACAGACATACCACACAAACTAACAAAGCATGCCAACATACAGAGGCACAAACATGGAATAAATATGATGCATAATTTTTCACAAAGAGCTGTGCAATATCCCCTGCACTTTCTTCTCTAAAAGGTTAAACATGCAGCACTAGGAACCATGACAGTCCCATAAATGTGGTCAATGTCAATTTCAAATTTGTTGTAAGTTCTGGTCTATTGTGCCTGGCCAGCTTTCAGGGTAGCCTGACATCCCAGCTAATAATGGTGTTGATGAAAGGGGAGGGTTCACATTATGCCTACGATACCAGTAATTAGAGGAAGGGCTTGAATTTTTATGACAAAATTGGTGGTCGTTGGGTGTTGGGTTGGAAGAGGTTACTTATTTGCTTCTAAACAGACCTGAATAATTTATATCTCCTTCTAAGCCATGATTTCATATTTCAAAAAATCATTAGTATGTAATTTGGGTGTAACTCTACCTCTGTATTTTCATCTAACTCAAGGTTCAAGGTGGGATATAGTGTTTCTTTAACTGGCGACTCTTTGTTTCTTTGCCCCTGTCAGAGGCAGCTCTGGAACTGCAGAGACAAGTTGGGTCTTTGCACACCTGGATTAAGCACCATACACAGCAACAAAACTCTAGGGGCAAAGAAGGCCTGAGATTTCTTTGGGTATCAATCTGCATGCAAGGCCACAGTTCTGTGGGCTGAGTTCTTGGTGTAGACAACAATTCTCCTCATCTGCCTCAGTTTGGGGGGAAAAAAACCACCTCTCCATTTATTGGAATGTACCACAAGACATCCATCTGGTTAGATATTTTATTATTAATATTTTCTTTCTCCCTGTAATCCTATCTTAGCTTCAGAGCTAATTGTTACAATGGACATAAAAATGAACAACATTTGAAAAACTAGATACTTGAAAAGTTTGAAGTGGATTCTGCAGGGTTGCTATAATGGCTCCTCTTTGATGAGCATTCAACCATTTCAGAGTCTGCCTTCACTTGTTTTTTCTACTTGCCTACAAAACTCAGAAGATAGCATTACCATGTGACTATACAAATCCTACAAAGCTTAAATTTTTTTTTTCTCTAAAGACTGTGTATCTACATCTGGAAATTCTTTACGTAGTTCTGACACAAGGATTTCACTCAAATATCGGGGACAGGATTCAAATCAGAGTTCCCCAAGAAACAAACAATATAAAAATGGTTCCTATTCATTTTTTTTTTGCCATATTCTTCATTCTGTCATTGAATTATCATTAAGAAATAATAGCCTTAGGATTTAAATGTCTAGACAAAGATTCCTGTTTTATAAACCCAGAGTTTATAGAGTTCAATTTTGTGTGTATGTGGCTGAGAGTTTAATTCTTTCAACCTATGTGTTAGAAATGTTAGAGAGCTAAACATGCTGCTTTAAAAAAAATCACTCAAAAATTTAAAGGAAATTAAGATGAGAGCTTCAAACATGTTTTTATTACATGTTTATTAGGAAAGTACTTGCATTGCACTTCATCTGGCAGGGAACATACTGCCCAGTTTAGTTTTTTTGGGTTTGTTTGTTATTTTCTGGGATCTGTGAATGTCTAGTTCAAGGACTAACACCCTTCACATCCCCTAATACATTAGAGAGAAATTCACAGTGAAGAAAGGCACTGCTTTTTTGTTATTTGAAAATTGAGCAACATCTGATGCTCAAGAAAATGGCTTCAAAGTACAGTCTGGAGTCACATGTCACACAGCCACACGTGGTGTGCAACAGTACAGACTAGCAGACCAATAAGTCAAGTGATGACATGGTGCCCCTGTCTCTGGGTATTTGCACAATTTTCATGCAGTGAAGATGCTGAAAATGCTGCACAGTGGTCAAGAGCCATGGCAATGCTTTGTTGAGGACAGAAGGGTGGGAATGGCATAAGCAAAACTTGAAATGATTTCAACATGGTTGATGTTGAAAGCATTAACTTTTAACCTACTCTTGAAGAGATTCAAAATGACTTCATAGAACCAACTAACAGCAATCGAAGGAAATCTCAAGTCCTCTTGACAAAGAGGGGCCAAGAAAGAAAAGATGATACGTACTTTTCCTTTGGAATCATGAAATGTGGCATTCAACTTTTTCTCCATCCAGGACTGGTGTTCTCTGCAGTGTGTCAGAGGAAAAAGGCACTTGGTTTGGGGTGTGTACATGTGTGTGTCTGTATGTAAAAGTGAGGCAAAAATGGAAGACACCAGAACTCTGGCCACTGTATGGAAGAAAATGCAGAATGCTGTCTGCTCTTGTTGCTCTATAAAGATATCAACCCAGGAGGAGACAGCTGAAAAGTGCTTTTCCCAGCAGAGAGGGCTTCACAAGGCGCAGTGAGATCCCACTGGGAATAGCAACAATTTGCATAACAATGTGCTGTTGCTTATCCGGGAGGACCCAAAGGATCTGGATACCCTGAGAGAATACACCACACTTTTCAGTCTAGCCCACAAGAGAGAAAGGCATTGCCATTCAGTTTGTGGGGTCACAGGAGGGAAGACCTCCCCCCCCACCTTTTAGTATCATTGTATTGCATGAAATCACTGAGACCCTCCTATTTCCTCTTCCCCAAACATTCTGTTTTGCTATATTGGTAGCGTTCTCTTTTTTTCTGCTAATTGGCCTAGGTCCTAATACACACACGTGCACACGCACACACACAAGTTTTGTTGTTTGTTTTGTTTTGATCTTTTGGGACCCACCCAAACCCAAGGTCTCCCCATCCCCTTTTCACTTCACTCTGCCTTTTCATCCAGGCCAGTGACTTGGAATCAAGCATGACATATTCACTACTTGATCTTGTGAACACTGGAAAGACTGTTTTTATTCTTTCATGAAGATAATTGGAGAGTCTATTCTCTGTGCTCTAGGGGATACCTATTTTGTTTGCCTTTCTTTTGAATGAGAAAGAGGCATGTCTGAGGGTGATATTTATTCCTGCTGTTTTGTTTAGGGGACCAGGTAGGGAGGCTGTTGAAGAAAGCCAAGAAAACCCAGAGAAGGCAAAACTCTAATTCCACAATATGCCAAATACTCATAAAGAGCAAGATTTCATGCTCCAAAGCTGCCACTGTGTATCAACAAGCAGTACACTTCATGCCAAAACAAAGTTTGTTTGCCAAAGCACATTGGCAAGGGCTAGATTTAGAGAGCCTGAAACAGAAGTGTGCATGCCCTCCACTTCAACCAAACACAAAATAGCATTTGGCCATGTTATTAAAACTACACTGTTCAAAACTGAGGTGATGTGAACATTCTGCTCCACTCCTCCAGAAAGAACTGGGCATTTCTGGAGTTCCACCATTTCTAGATGTCATAATTTAGGACAAGAAAATAAAGTTAGTAATAGGAAGCAATAAAATTTCATTTAGCATCTACTATAGACTATGGATGACATTAGGTGTTTCCAAATACTATCACCATCTTCAGAATAAGAAATCTGGCCAGGTGCAATGGCTCAAGCTTGTATTACCAGCACTTTAGGAGGCCAAGGTGGGAAGATCCCTTGAGCTCAGGAGCTCAAGAGCAGCCTGGGCAACATGGCAAAATCCCACCTCTACAAAAAATTAGCTGGGCACGGTGGCACTCACCCATAGTCCCAGCTATTCGGGAGGCTAAGGTAAGAGAATCACCTGAGCCCAAAAGGTCAAGGTTTCAGTGAGCCATGATTGCACCACTGTACTCCAGCCTGGGCAACAGAGTGAGACCCTGTCTCAAAAAGAAAAAGAAAAAAGAATGAGAAATCTGAGGCTTGCCCACCAGCCCACAACCACATAGCAAGGTCTGGAACCTGAACCAACATCTGGTTGACCCAGTGCCCTGGCTCTTTGTACTTGTGTATATTTAACATAGAGTGGACAGGGCATCAGAGGACTCTGCAAGAACATGAGGAGAATATTTGAAGGAATATTTAGTCTGATAGAGAGAAGACTTGATGAAACAAGATGGTTGTTTCCAAATATTTGAACTATTTACTCTTTGTACAAAGCAGCAAACCTACAATGAAAAAGTCTATAGGGTAGACTGGCACCAAAGGGTGAAAAGTCAGTCAAGAAGGAACACTCTAATACGACAGAAGGAAAAAAAAAAGTCTCTAATAGTGAAGGGGCTGCCTTACAAGATGAATTCCCTATCACAGCACACATTCTAGAAAAGGCCAGGCACTACTTGGAAGAAATATCAGATAAGTGAGGTGCTCATCTAGCTGCTACTACTTTCCCTTCAAGACTTAGGGTCTAAGACCAGCATAAGCTTGGAGAGGTTCAACTTCTGACACGCAGATTGCTGCAGAACACAAATTAAGACATTAAAACCAAATGCCAGGTAGTTAGAAAAAACAAAGTTCTGCATGAGAACAATTCTGCATGACCATCCCCTCCTGAGTTAAAAAATAATAATTAAATAATGTTCTAGACACATTTGGGCTCCCTTGGGAAAAAAATGCCATACAATTGCATTAACACAACTGTTGCTATTAGGAATATTTACCTAATAATAATAATAATAATAATAATAATAATAATAATATGTAGAACAATCAAACTAGGGAGGAAATAGCCAGAGAGTCATTCTTGCAGATAGGCGCGTGTATAGGGAGGCAGAAATAAGAAATGTTAAACAAGCAGTCTTCTTTAAGTTATGACAAACGATGTTCTGACTTTACAAAACTCCCTGGCCAAGGATCTGAAGTCCATTCCCACATGTGGAAACAGGAATGATAGAACCATAAAATGTTAGAATGGAGAACCTCTAATTCAGTCATGTCTTTCCACAGATGGGGAGATAGAAGCTCAGATAGCTTAGTGGATTTGCTCAATGACACAGTTCATTCATTGCAGAGTTGGGGCCGCAACCTTCCTCAGGTCTAGCCTTATGATCCAGGATCTCCTTCTACAGCAATGGACCAAATTCACTTTGAACTAAAAACAAAACAAAAACCCAGACAGCACCAGCTTGCAAACAGTCAGGACCAATGGGATCAAAGCCTAAAAGAAGGCAGGTAGTCACCACAGCAGGTGCAGAGTACTTGGTGGAATTGCAGCCATGGCTTTTCTAAAAATACGAAAGTCAGTGGAAAGAATTTCACAAAAAATACTTCACAACCTAATTCTGTTGCCAAAACAGACACTAATAAGTAGTCAAGAGGGATGCAGTCATCCCAACCCCATGATGGTCTTAAGCTTCTCTCTGCCTTTAGACAGGACTTTCCTATCTACCCAAGTATAAAAAGTTTTTGTCTTTTCTTTTCTTTCTGTGTTTTTTGTTTGTTTGTTTTTTGTTTTTTTGAGATGGAGCCTCACTCTCTCACCCAGGCTAGAGTCCAGCAGCATCATCTCAGCTCACTGCAACCTCCAACTCCTGGGTTCCATCGATTCTCCTGCCTCAGCCTCCCAAGTAGCTGGGATTACAGGTATGCACTACTATGCCCAGCTAATTTGTGTATTTTTAGTAGAGACAGGGTTTTATCATGTTGTCCAGGCTGGTCTCGAACTCCTGACCCCTTGAATTGATCCGCCAGCCTTGTCATCCCAAAGTGCTGGGAACACAGGCGTGAGCCACCGCACCTAGCCCTGTGTTTGGTCTTTTCTGATTTTGGTGATAGAATAGAAGGAAATGAGAATGCAAGACATTCATATCTGAATTTTAATTTTAAAACCTGCTTAGCACACAATTCACTCTTGTCAAGTGAACTGTCAAAAGCTCCTAAGAAGTATATAATTTATTCCTGGGCCACCAACCAGTGTACAAACATAGGCATTTATGCTGTGGGATATACTGGTAGATGAAACAATGATCTTATTTCATCTTCAATCATGCTTCACTTTTCTGTGTGTATAGTTTTTGAGGAACTATTAATTAATCAGAGCCCTGCTACATAGCATTAATTCAGTTCAATACAATGGGTATGTGCTAAACTCTTACAATATGCCAGGCACTGTCCCTACGTGTAGACCAGAAGTCTCCCAGAGCACATTCCCTGTGGATAACAAAACAAGCTAATATTTCGGCTTTATCAAAAACCATACCTTTGTCCACGGCTCTTCAGTCAAGAATGACACTAAATTTTTTTTTACTGCTAATCAACATTACTCTACAAGATCCACAATGGCTTAAAACAACCCGAAAACCTTCATTCATTAATGATAGTCAATTTCTCCCTGGACCCTGACTTACTCTAGTGGAAATGGGACTCCTGTGCTGTTAGAAACGATTTTCATCAATACAAGTGAACCTTCAATTAGAAAAGCCGATTGGGCCAGGCGCAGTGGCTCACGCCTGTAATCCCAGTACTTTGGAGGCCAAGGCGGGCGGATCACGGGTTCAGGAGATTCGACACCATCCTGGCTAACACGGTGAAACCCTGTCTCTACTAAAAATACAAAAAAATTAGCCAGGCGTGGTGGCAGGTGCCTGTAGTCCCAGCTACTCGGGAGGCTGAGGCAGGAGAATGGCGTGAACCCGGGAGGTGGAGCGTGCAGTGAGCCGAGATCGCGCCACTGCACTCCAGCCTGGGCGACAGAGCGAGACTCTGTCTCAAAAAAAAGAAAAGGAAAAAAAAGAAAAAGAAAAAGAAAAGTCGACTGACCAGAACCCCATTTAGTTAGTAGAGATTTTACTGTCTAAAGGCAAAGATAAGTGAATTGTCCAAAAGTGCATGTCTTTACCCCCACTAGCATCTTAGATTCTACATCCTCTTTTTGCCCATCACTCAACCCTTCCATTCCCTTTGACTCTATAGAATACACAGCTCTCTAGAGTGATTCGCCACGTTTTGGCATTGCCACAGTGTTCCCTGAACTTCAATCACTCACAACAGCACCTTCAGAGTTCTTGCCATTTTTACCTACAGTATTATTCACTTAATATTTTTATGTATTCTGACTCATTTCCTTTTATCCCTAATAAACTTATTTTTGAATCACACTTTCCATTCCTACTATGAATGAAAACCCATACTACTTGTCTCAGATAAAAGAAAGCAACATAATTAAAAGTGAATGTAAACAAAATTAAAAAAAAAAATTTGGCTAGATACTGTTGCCTACCACAGGGTATTCATTGAAAAGGGAGATGAAGCAAATGTGAGGGAGGTGTTAAAGACAGATTCCCACCAAACAAGGACTTTGGCCTCATCAGGAAAACTAAAAGAAATTTTAAATAAGATGATTTCCTTATCAACTGATTCAGTGTTATTTAAAGTCACCTACAGGTACCATATAAAAGCATCCAGCAGTATGCAGGTAAACAGTGAGAAGCCATGAGTTGGCTAATACAGGTATGGGAAAGCTCACATCACACACACAAGGGAACATAACCTGTATGATGGAAAGAAGGCTAGAGAGAAAATATTGATCAGCCTAAAGAGAGGAGACAGAGGAGGGTTTGTTAGTGGTTTGTATAGAGTTGGAAGTTCCTAGACCAGGGGAAAATTTGTGAGTTTCCACTGGTAGAGGAGAAAACTAGAATATATCAGCAGATTATGAGCTGCCATGGATTTTTCTGTTTTTCCTCTTTAAACATGGATACTGATAATGAAATACCAGAAAAGTACGCTCTGTGGTGAATCGGCTTTTGATATTTATTAACATCAACACGGACTTTGGAAACTAAATAACACCAAAAAAAGAGAGAGGAGATACAACTATAGTATGTTCCTATAGCATGTTCCTACCCTCAAATAAATATCAAGAGTATAATGTATGTGGAAGAAAGATCAAGTTGGCAGGAAAAGGAAAGGAGAATTAGGAAAGCAAAATAAATAGGTGCGGAGAAACTGTCACACAAGTGAATTGAGACCCAGTATTTAATTAGGGACAGCAAGCTTGCAAGGCTCTTGGTAAATGTCTACCAAAACCAACCACGTGTTGGTTAACACTGAGACATACAAACCGATCAATAGTACAAAACAAAAGGGCTCAGGTATGCATGTAAAGTCATACATCATTTCAATAAATTATGCTGTGTGTAGACAGGTTTTTTTAGAACGATCATTCTGAGATCAAGAGCTAAATCATCTCAGCCACATCTTGATTTCTGCAAAACTCGGCAGGAATTATGAGGCCTAACAGCATTCTGACAATTAGCATATTATAAATACAAAAATGATATATTAAAGGGAGACGAGGAAAAAAAGGCCAGCATTTTACACCTACAGTAATATAATTCCACTACTTAATGCAAAGTAACAGGACTCAGAGTGTTTGGGATCCTCTTGTATGGTGTTATCTTCTCTATCAGTAAATGAGACTATGTGAACAGTACAACCTATAAATAATTCAAGCCCTGAGATGGCAATTATAGAACCATGCACAACTAGCATGAATATTTTATGAAGGCTAAAACAGCTCTCAGAATGAATCATGGAGAGATGAACACACACACACACACACACACACACACACACACACACACAAAAACACCAGGCAGTTTTGGCCAAATTGTATTTCCAAGACAAGGCCTCTCCTTGATCTCTAGAACACCTTTATTTTATGGAAACAGTGCTGATAGTTGCATATTTTTCTTTTCTTGAATTTATTTCCGAAAATCCAAACAGAGGAATGAAGGCATGAATTTGTCAATAGGGTAGAGGAGCTTGAAACCGAGGAAGAAGGACAAACCATTTCTAACCTGAACTTCTGCAGATAATTCCAAGTGATTTTTCTTAACCTCTCCAAATGGACTCTACAAAAAGTACCAAGTTCCAGTGTATCAAAATTGAAACTGAAACCAGCGTCACTTCTTCATGACTCAAGCAAGAGCACTTCCTACCCAAAAACTTCCCTAATATACATAAGCTTTTATTTCTAATTAGTCCTTGAGGAATACCTGTAATCCCTGCTTTCACTACATTCATAAGACAAAACAAATATTACTGAGCCATAAGCCTGAGCAAACAAGCTACTATATTTAAAAGTAGCAGCCCAGATGTCATACTCTATTAGGAAATTAGCAATGCCTAAGTCCTGAGCTGTTTCTGTAACCAAAAGATGTGCACAGCTGAAAAAAAAGAAATCATATGAATTCACGTCTTGATTTCTCTATGTAATGTACTTGTGCTATCTGAATAAGAGTTAATATTCCTTTGAATTTTACAGAGATTAGCATTCATCTTTTTTACCTACCTCTTATTTACATATACCCAGATGATATCCATGTGGTTACAGAAAACACCATTGTTTTCCTAAAGTCAATTTTAGCATAATCCACTTCCTTAATTACAACCTAAAACTGTGAAGATTTTTCCCAGTCTCTCCACAAAATAATCTTAAATGTATGACCCTTTTGGTATGAATATGTGTGCTTTTCACTGCATTACAACAACAAGAATGGAACTTGAGGACTCTAGAATCTTAGTACAGGAAGGAACCTGAGGTATCTTCCGACCCAACCACTTCATTTTGTGGATGAGAAAAGTTTAGAGGCCAAAAAAACTGTTTCATGGCATATTCGGTACCACATGACTAGTTGAAACACTAGGGCCAATAATATAACATAATATTACTAGGAATAAAAATCAGTAACAACTTCAAGTATTTACAGTGAGTTTGCAATAAGGCAGGCACTGTACTTTGCAGGCACTGTCTCCTTTAGCCTCCCAATACCTCTAATAGGTAATATTATTATTGTCTCCATTTCAGGATATGAAAACTGAAGCTTAGAGAGATTCATGTATCTCCTACCCTCAATCCCACGACCCCTTTTCCCTCTACTGTACTCGTCAGGAAGTTACATCGGAATTCTCTATTGGAGTCTTGGCTAGAAGACTTTTATTACATGGACCCATTATTACTAGAGATTTCCTAGATGGGAGACACACTCATGTTTTCAGTCTCACTGTGCCTTCTGCTTTGTGAGACCTCCGAGGGCATAGATAAAAAAGGAAGCTCCTACAACCTGTACTGCAAGAACTTCAGGAAAAACAATATCTTTCCATAAAAGTTTCACGTTGTCCTATTATTCAGTTTAAGAAGTTCAGAGCCACTGTCCCATGGGCCCTGCCTTTTGTGTTGGATTTGGAGGCATGAAAATACTTTTAGAATTTGTAAATCTCAAGGCAACCAAGTGAAACGCCACCTACTGCAGCAGCTGGAGGGCAGGCCAGTGTTATGCTTTGATAGCCCCCTTTCGATTGTATTAATACAAAGGAAATTAAAAAATAGCATGATTCTCTCCCTCTCCTCTGGTCATGCCCAGTTTTGGATTTTTGTAACAGGAGGGTAACATATAGAGGTCTTTTACATTTGTGCACTAGCCTGGTATAAATAGAATTATCCTGCTTGCTGTTTTAGGTGCTCCAAAATATTCAGGGCTTTAGACCACAAAGTCAGAGAAATACCCTGTTATATTATAAAAGTGTAAAGAACTGAGCAAGTAAACTGGCTTTTGGCATGCATTTTCTTGAAGCCTCTACCTCCACCAACTCCTTTTCCTACACACTCAGATTCACTTCAGAACCTCATCCCACAGTTCCAAGTCCAACTCTGAGAAGGTGCTGAGAAGAGGAAATCCAGTAACTGAATAAAAGCCACTCTCCGGACTCTTACCCCTATTCTTTTTGTATCCTCTAGGGAGCTCCAGTGTCACTTACTAGGTGCATGCACCTGAATGGGTTAATCTTTTCTTTTCCTTATTTCAACAGCCATGTTTACCTTTTGAAAAGGGGAGCAGAGGCACAGTGTGGCACTGGAGTGCTAACTGCTAACACATGGGCTACACTACATCTCTGCAAAAAATTTCTCTCATACTTGTACCAGCGTCCCAGCCAAGATCAACACCATGAGTTTGATTTTCTTCATCATGAATTGACAGCTTATTTATCTCCATGGAAGAACTTTCTAAGCCCTTTAGGCACCCAGGCAACTTAGAAGGCATTCAGCTGACTGTTCAAAAATATTATTGCTTCATCAAAAACAGAGACTAAATTATTTCATTCCTGTTAGGCTGTTCTCTTTCTAGAGAGACATTTTGGTGACCCTGAGTTATGATAATAGTTTATAACCAAATACTACAAACACACACACACATCCTTTCCAATTGGTACTACATTTTGAAAACCTTTTTAGACCTAATGTTATGCTAACAGTACTAAGTTTTGTGAGGATGCACAATTTCCATGGCTTCCCTTTCCAATAAGGCTCGGGAAGCCTCATTAGAATAATTAGGAACGAAGTCATTTCCGGTCGCCATATATTGCTCTGGAAATAATAGCTTCCAGTGCCTGCAAAACCAGCAAGGAATAGAATGCATATGCCAACTCCTGAGTCACAGTGGAAAATAACCTAACTCTATGTTGCTGTATGGAACCTAAACCAACTGCAACTCTGTCAGGTTCTCACGTCCGGAGAAAACTTGTCACTGCTCATGAGAGAACTTTAAATCAATTTGCAAGCAGAAGACAACCCAGAGAACACTAACTGAGTATGCAAATGCAGAATCCAAAAAGTATTTTCCCTAGTAATAAATCACCTATGACTTCACAATGAACAGCAATGAGAATATTGACCTGCTTTGGAGTAAGGACAGGAACTATCAGCAGGAAAAAAAAAAAATGTATATAAGCATGAGAAAGTGGCATGGGAAGACAGAGAGGACAGAGAAAGCTTTACTGATTAGATTGGAGTGACTTGTGACCACAGAGCCTCCCAAATCAAAGCTAGTGCCCATTTCTCTAAAAGTATCTCTTCAATTAAGGCACTGGTTTCCGGTGTTATGACTTCCACAGTAACAACAAGAGGAAATATTTACTGAATCCTTATTGTGGGCCAGGTGCCCTGCTAAATGCTGTGTCTCATTTAATCTCATTATCTCATTTGACCCCCACAACAATGCTATGATGTGGGTATATACTAGTACTGCCTTCATTTTTCAAGGAGAAAACTGACACTCAGACAAGTAATTTGAGCAATTTGCCCAAGATCACACATTTCTACTTTTAGCCAGCCTAATTTTTTTCTTTTTTCCTGAGATGGAGTCTTGCTGTGTCACCCAGGCTGGAGTGCAGTAGAATGATCTCTGCTCACTGCAACCTCTGCCTCCCGGGTTCAAGCGAGTCTCTTGCCTCAGCCTCCTGAGTAGTTGGGATTACAGGGATGTGCCACGACACCCAGCTAATTTTTTTTATTTTTAGTAGAGATGGAGTTTCACCATGTTGGCCAAGGTGGTTTCAAACTCCTGACCTCAAGTGTTCCACCTGCCTTAGCCTCCCAAAGTGCTTGCTGAGAGTACAGGTGTGAGCCACCACGCCTGCCCTAGCCAGCCTAAATTTGCTTACATAGTCCCAAAGCCCAATACATAGAAAAAGGGAATAGAATCTCTTCATTTCAAATTTGCAACCAAAACTCCCAGGATGTTTCTTCTCCTTTGGTCTAGTCTATATCCCTATTTTTCACTCTGCTGATTCCTGCCATCCGCTCTGCCTTATTATCATCCTCTATGCCCCATCTGTTGTCTGAATATTTTGTTTGTAAATATCTGGCATAGGATGGTTGGTTCGGTACAGTATGTAACTGGGCACTTACATGTGATCAATGATCACAATGGTGAACATAGAGACTGGAGGCATCTTACGTGTCTCCAATGTGGCAACATATGATTCTACCATACATAGTGTTTGCAAGCACATATGCTCAAGGAAGAGAGAACATCCATCAAGATGGGTTTGGCAAAGAGGCTGTCCCAGGAAAGAGAAAAGTTCAAGTGGAAACACTCTTGGGTGTTTCTACCTGGAAGATAATGAACGTGAGAAAAGAAAGGCCCAGAGCAAATATTACAGAAACTCACAAGAAGAAGTTATATAGAAAACAGCATTATGTGGAAGGCAATGCTGAGAAGAATAAAATCATGTTGAAAAGTTGTAGGCATTGATGGACATTTGGGTTGGTTCCAAGTCTTTGCTATTGTGAATAGTGCGCAATAAACATACATGTGCATGTCAGCACACCAACACGGCACATGTTGGTGCAGAGGTTTTTACATATGTAACATGTTGTGCACATGTACCCTAGAACTTAAAGTATAATAATAATAAAAAAAAGAAAATTTGTAGGCAATTTGCGTTTATTAGTGAGGAGAGAAGAAACGGACAGGAGGGCACCCCAGCCTGGGAGTAGCCCCGATTTTGAACCTGTTTGGTGAATATTAATCACTCCTATGGTTGAAATACTTGAGAGCAGAAATTGGGCAACACGCCTTTCTCTGTCTGTCTCTCTCTCCTGAACCAGGCTTTCTGGAACATCAGGGCAGGAAGGGTGTTTAGAGATTACCCAGTACAGTCACCTCATTTTGTGCACACGGAGATGGAAGTGCAGATGGGTTAAACGACTGGCCCCAAATCACACAACTAATTAATGGCAAGAAGCCCAGCCAGCACAAGAAACCAGGCTTTTGACTTTTTGCCTTGTGCACTTCTCAGACTGCCCCACGGCCTCTTTTGGGAGGCTCTTGATAAATACTCACAAAGCGCTGTCAAACTCTGGGTGCTCTGAGAAAGGAACGAAGAGAAGATCCCACAAGTTTCCCACACTCAGACCCCAGGCTCATGCAGATACTCCATCACGCTTCCCCCCCCCCCTTCCATGACTTGCTCACAAGGGTTATAAACTTGATAACCTGAGAAACCGCAGCTTTAGAAACATGGATAAGGATACCGTGAGAGAGCTCCACATTAATGACGTTTAAATAAGGGTCAGTTGGAAATGTGGAGGAAATAAAATTTTGAAAAATTTGTTCTCATTCTGGCCAAAAGATTATTAGGTAAGATGCACGCTGTCTTATATACACGCTGGTACATTCCCACACTCCTTTGCCCAGCATGGCATTAACATATGTACAGATTTGTTCGATAGAATCCTTCAAAGTCCTCTCCCTTAGAGTCATTTGCAGATATTTCTCAAACATGATGCAGATCAAAATGCAATATACAAAGTCAGGTAATGTCCCCAGCATCAAATTAAAATAGCTAACCGGCCAACAGATGGCAGCTGAAGCAAATCGCTTGCCGATTTAAATAAGAACGGTGTTCGGTTCAGTTGTGTACATTTTTCTAGACAGAAGTTGACTGCTAAATGAAATCAACTTCAGAGCCCAGTTGTTTGTAGTGTGAAGGGGAAATTACAAAAAACAAAAATGCCTTCTTTGTTCCTGGAACCCGGGGTGATTCACAAGCACGGACATCCCCTGGTCTTCTGATTTTAAATCACTAAGGTGGAAATGTCATTCACCCAGGAGGTTATTGATTAAAATAAAGAGCAGGAATGTTTTCTGCATGAACCTCACTTCTGCTGGCAATGTTACATCACTTAGAGACTGAAAAGAAGAGAGAAAAAAAAAACAGTAAGGAGAGGAAGGTTCAGAACAGTCACACTGGGAATAAATAACACAAAGAAACTCTCTGGCCTGAGGACAGAAGCAGAGGTTGGCATTATTTTACATTAGAAACACTTCGTATTCAAAACGGTAATTGATAGCAGAGAAGTGTTGGGGGAAAGAGCCACTCACGTTCAGGCAGGCTGTCCTGCCAATCAAACTCAACCTTTCTTTGAATGAATAAAAGCTTCATTGCCCTATTATGCTGATACAGTCAGACAGGACTAAAGTAGCCTGTTTGTCAAGTTTATGTGAACTGCCCCAAGCTACTTAGATTCTGACGCTTAAATAATCCCCTCAGAATCACCCATGATTTTGGATACAGTTCTCTTTTATAGCAACGCAGTGTAAATTTTACCCTGGAGTTGCCTGCCCCTGGCTACAGATGGGCAAGAGGGGGCCATACCTCCTCCTCTGTGTTAGTACAAGGAGGGCATTTGGCTGTCCTTTGTTTACGATCTGCTGCGGCGCTGAAGTGCTCTGCACACAGGTCTGCATGTGCTGCGGGCTGTCTGAAGCCTGCAGACATTCACCAGATTCTGTATTCCCAGCTCTACAGGAAATCAGCGTAGAGAAGTCTCCACATCACCTCTCTTGTCTTCAGGGATTTGGGCTAAATAGCACCAAGCCTTGCTTGCAACCAAGTGATCAATGAAAACTGAAGAACCTGGGGGCTGTTTGCTTCCTTGGTCCCAATCCTTGTCAGCTTCCAGCAGCAAATCAGTGATTTGGGCTCAGGGAGGACTGGAAGGTTACACTGCACCCCAACCAGCAACGCAGGGATTCTGAGGAGTGACTTCAGGCACTGGGGGCAGCAGGGGCTCAGAAGGGCTGAAAATTAATCTGTCTCCCACCTCCCTTCACAGGGTTACGTGTCTTTGACTTCCCTAGTTGCTTCTGCTTAAAAATACATGTGACAAAACTGCTCTGTATTTGCAAAGAAGGAGTCGTGGGTAACAATGAACATGCAATTGGGCTGGAAATAGATTTATCAGGCTTCAAGGATTATTGTTTGCTGAGAGATGGTACACGCATTACTATTTCACAGTTCAGCTATGACATTATTAACCTACTGTGCAAGGATTTTATTGCCAGATTGGTCCATTTATCAAAAATAAGAGAAACTCAAAACCCCATAAGGAAGTTAACATTTCAAGCAGGCTTGGCTTTCACTTAACACCATTAATCTATCTATTTACACAAGAGCAAGAAATGTTCATTTAGTAATGTCTCTCCATTTGGTATAAAAGCTGCAAGTCAGTACTGGATGCAAGCATGTGAATGTCACGCTCATTGTCACAGGAAAAATGAGTGTTTTCTCCTTAAAATGAGTTGGCGTCCCCAGAGCCTGCCACATATTCTGGGCTGCAATGTGCTAGATGCCAGGTACTCAACCAGCAAAGGGATAATCCAAGTCCTGGAACATTTACAGACCCAAGCTGGAAAGAGAGGTGTTGGAGAAAGGTATGGAGAAATTAGGAAACTTTCCTAATTATTCTGTGACAATACAAGATAAAAATAAGCAAAGTTTCTAGAAGGAAAAATAATTGTATCCAACCTTATCACAACAAGTCCTTGAAATAAAAAAAGGACAGGAAAGTAATGGCAAACAACTCAATGATTCTGAGATGCAAGTGATTTGGGACTAGAAAGATAGTAGTCTTTTAACATATCTTCTCCAACAGGAGGTTTCAATAGCGCACGGATATTCATGGAGCAATAAACATTGCTGTGTTACACACCATAGAGCACCTCGCACTGCAGGTGCACCCCGAGACGGTGCAGAGCCCCGCTGTTCATGTGTGGGTCTGCATGACTGTGTTAGGAATGTACTTATCTGTGGGTAAAGACACAGGCCTTGCAAGAAAGAAAAAGGGGGTGAATCATTCCATTTCTATTTGTCAACCTCTCTTGTGTTTCTTCCTTCATTCTTTTGTTTTACTATTTCTTTATGGAAGAGGAGACAATCCCCAAGCCCATAAAATGTCTGCAGCCGTTTTGATCCTTTCAGTCTTTTTTCTTCAAAATATATATGTAATGTTAAAAAAAAAAGTAAAGGGAAGCTGTCACCAAAGAGGGGTACATTCATTTTGTAAATGTATCTGTGTTTGTGTGTATATACATGTATGCATAGATACAAATGTATGTGTATCTACACACATAATACATATAAAACATGAACGTTCCTTTTTCTGGTGACAACTTTACAGGAGCATATATATGTACATATACATACACATATCAGTATAAAGAAACACATACCCAGGTGACGCAGAGAGTTAATAACACATCCAGCATGCCCTACCGTGCACTCCCTACTAAAAGGCACTGTGCTTGAGTGATAAGTGCTCCAGAGATGGTAGCCTTGAATCAGCACCAGGAACTATGCTGAGGATGTTACAAACATTACTGTCTCCAAGTCTCACAATCCTACGAGAGTAGTCAGCCCCATTTTACAAGTGGGGAAGTTGAGGCTTTGGCAGATTACGCAGCTTACTCAATTCACAGCTGATAAGCCACTGAGCCTGGGTTCCACCAGATGCCAAAGCCTGTGTCTCCTTCCCTACTGTTCATAACATTTTACTCTGGCACTGTGTGAAGAATCAAGGCAGATACAAAGATAAAGAAGTGGTCCCTGCCCTGGACGAGCTCACAGTCTAGTATAAGAGCCGTATATGCTACTAACAAGGCAGAAACTAACAAACCTCCCAGCAGAGCAAAAGATTAGGAAGCACATGGCAAACTCAGCACCGCCTTGGGAACCGAGATGTCTTCGGGGAAACTGTGCACTCCAACACACAGCATCTTTTCTCTGGTATGAATCTGTTACAGCAGGTACACAAACACCCTGTACCCTGTAAAGTTTCTGGCACAATACTATTATTTGCTAACATTTTTCTGTCCTGACAGCTTAAGTCACTGTTGTCATATTTTCAGAGACTTATTTTGGTTCAAAGAACAGAATCGCTGCTGTGACACTAAATCAAGTGTCATCCATTTCAATTTGATCAGAATCATCTTAGCAAAATACAGTAAGTGAGGCATAGTGGAATAAATGAGGAGTTGAAAGTCAGGGAGATCTCGGTTTATTCCTGACTCTACCAAGTACTTGATTATACCCTCTTCTGTAGATGAGAAATATGAATCTAGGGAGTTCTGTGAACACTTTAATACACCTCTCAAATTCTTTTTATCTCACTTTTCTCATCTGTAAAATGAGAATAATACATTCAGTAAGCATATATTTAGCATTAATTACTTGCCAAGCACCATGCTCACTGCTGAAGATATAAAAATGAAAAAAGGTAAGCAAGGTAGCCCTCAGGACAGGGGAAAGTTGAACAGACTGCTAGAATGCTGTATGAGAATGCTTTTAGGCAGAACACAGGACACAACGGGAGGGTGCAAGAGATACACCCAACTCAGCCTTTGGGGGAGATGTCAGAAAAATCATCATGACAGAGTTCAATCCTGAGTGCAATTCTGAAACAGCAGCAAGAACAATACTGACCATCATTATTATACTACTACTATTAAATTAATTGCTTACTCTATGATAGAAAATATCTTAAATAATTTATGTCTCTTCGTCCATTTGTGCTGATTGGCAGGAAAAGTAGGTAGTATTATCCATAATTTAAAATGAGGAATTGAGACACAGAGAAATTAAATAGTTTACCCAAAGTCATCCAGCTACTGAGAGGGAGATCCAGGATTCAAAGGCAGGTGGCCTAACTCTACGTTCGTGCGCTGAATTTCTGTGCTATTTGTCTCACAAATGGAGAGAAGGGGTGCTCCGGGCAGCAGAGGCAGCTTGAGCAAAAGCACACCTACCTGAGATTAGAGGCCCACTCCTGCGACTGCAGGGAGCTCAGTGTGGTAGGAGGCCAGGTCTATGACTGTTGGGGCATGCAGAGGAAGGAGACATAAGCCCAGGCCGACCACTGAAGACACAGGCAATTTGCTTATGCATCTAAAGTTCATCCAGATGACAATGGGAAGACATGGAAAGGTTTCAGCCAGAAGATGAGGTTTTAGAACCATCCCTCTGGCTGTCACGTGGAAGACAAATTAAAATGGAGTCACATAAAAGGAAAGGGGAACAGTGAGAAGACAGTCACAGTTGTCAGAGTAGAAAATAAAGAGGACACAAGAGAAAGAGAAGTGGACTCAGGCAAGAAATGTTAAGTCAGTAATGCGGTCAGGAGTTGATGACAGACTAAATAAGGGTGACACCCTTGCTTTGGGCTGATGGAGCTGCCTGGGTGGTGGTACTATTGGTTCAGTGATACTGAGAGGATCAGCGAATCATGCACACATTCCAGGGGTATTAGAAGGAGCAGAAGCAGCCCGCACAATCATCATCATATCATTGGAGTTTATCGGGCACCTGCTATGGGCCAGGCACTCCACTACCATGTTGCCCACCTCTGCTCATCAAATCCTCACAATGACTCTGCAGGAAAGATACTGGCTCCATTACAGATGTGGAAACAAGGTCCACAATGTCTGGGCAAGTTATTTAAATGTCATCCTACCAAGTGTCGGAACTAGGACTGAAACCTAGGTCTGCCAAGCACCAAAGCCTATGTCAACCATTATTCTCTGCCATGATATTCTCTGTTGTTTTCAGTTTTCTCTTCCTAGCATAGAAAAATGTCAGAAAATATGTGATCAAATGTAGCAGGTCTATTCTGCAAAATACCTATTGAAATTGCTTCTCTGCCTGTGCCCTCCCTACAACTTCCCCAGGTCTCACTCCAAGCACAGTCTGAAGGAGGTTGTTCTAAGGCAGGAGGAGGAAAGGAGCCTGGCCTTGCTGGCAGTGCTCGGTGTGAATGGGAAGGTGTGCCACTCCCTTTGCCCAACTCTTCTGTCCTAATCCTTAGAGGAACCCATCAATGCCACCTTCAAGATTATAAGGATACAGCTATTGTCTATGCAGCCTGTTAGAAGCAAAGTCATAATTCAAGGCATGCCTGTCATCAAAATGTTGCACTGGAAAAGTGGTGTGGACCAGCGGCTAAACCACAAGTTTTATAAACCCAACAGACATTCCTTGCATTGGCAAATCAAAAGCTGGTCTGAAGCCAGATGCTCAGTGTCTTCCAGCAATCCTCATCAATAACTGACACATTCCATGCTATTTCTGAAGTATAACATTCCAAGTTAGATAGATAGGCATTTGCTCTGCATTGGTGTTTTCGAGTCCAAAGGATTCACAAATATATTCTTTAGATTAAAGCATTCTGTACAGATTTGGGGGTAAAAGAGGGTTTTCACCACACGAAACTCCAATCCCAAACCCTCTGTCTATCTTAAACTAATATAAAGTAAGTCATGTTTCTGTTTCTCTTTCAAAATAAAAGAGATTTACTCCTAGCTAGATATCTACATAAGGTAATGCTGCTTATATACTAGGAGATTAACAACATGTAGAGCCACTTTGAGAAACTACATACTTATTTTATATTCAAAACACAGATAGGATGATTATTTTCTTTACAAAAGGAGACTTAGGCCAGGCACAGTGGCTCACACCTGTAATCCCAGCACTTTGGGAGGCCGAGGCAGGCAGACCACCTGAGGTTAGGAGTTCGAGAGCAGCTTGACCAACATGGTCTCTACTACAAACAGAAAAATTAGCTGGGTGTGGTGGCAGGCGCCTGTAATCCCAGCTACTTGGGAAGCTGAGGCAGGAAAATTGCTTGAACCCAGGAGGCGGAGGTTGCAATGAGCCAAGATCATGCCATTGCACTCCAGTCTAGGCAACAAGAATGAAACCTCATCTCAAAAAAAACAAAAAGAGACTGTATGTTAACTAAAGAGGACACCATAGATATAGAAACCTAGATTTTTCAAAGGCCCCAATTTTAAGTATTCAGTCTTTTTGGGGCACACCGATTGGCAAAAACAAATTGGTAATTAACATTTCTTTTCAATGACTCAGCAAATGAATGGCTTCTGTTCTGTTGTCATAACTTTTTTAGACATATAAGACCATATGTCTCCATTTTCATTTGAAAAATATGGCCAATAAAACCTAACAGGTACAGGGACATCTGCTGAATTATAACAGCCAAGTCGAAGATACATCTTTTCCTTGTCAATAACTTAGAAATTCTTTGATCCTAAAAATAAACCACAAAGTTTACCATCAACCACCCTAGATTTTAAAAACAGGCTTCAATGTATACGTCATTTCTTCAGAAACAGCCATTGTAGCTAGTGACCAATGCCTGTAATGTTGTTGCAAAATTCCTAGAATTAGTGAGCTTCATGCCAAGGCTCATCTCTGAAATGTCCTGTATATCAGAAGCAGTTTTAACCTAAATTTCATATTTAATAAATATTAATAATGCATACTATTAAATAAAGTTTATACATTTTGCCAGACAATTCTTAAGAAAAGCATACAGGCAAGGTACCATTTTGAATGACACCCTTCACGGTCAGGTTCTACCTGCATCCTCAACAAGCTTCTCTGTGATTGGAAGCTTCTTTTATACTCCTCTATTTATTTTCACTTTCACCCAGTATTCTAGAAATGATTTCTACTCCATTTTCTATTGCCTAGTAAGATTCACTTCAGTGGGAGACTGGGTTATGAAACAATATATTGAAAGCATTTCATGTTTATGATTCAAAGAGGGGGGAAAAGCCTAACCCTGAGCTCTGAAAAGTTTGCCAACACATTTCCAGGGTTTAAGGTGAAGAATGATTTCTGTTTTGCCTCAATAAGAATTGCAAAATTCAAATAATTAACCTCACCACGGGGCTGTTTCCAGGGGAAACAGGAGAAAGGACTGTTTCTCTGCTTAAACCTCTAAATCAGTTTGCTTGGAGTAAAGTTGTCAGGTGAGGGCTCGGCAGAAGTCACATCCTTTTGTCATCAAAACCTTACAAATTATTTATTTGATTAGGAAAGCGATCCCACAAAAGGCAACATATATTGACAATTACCATTACTAAGTTCTTTTTCCATTTTTCCTAGTTGGTTAAGAGGTAAAAGAGGATCTTAAAATTCGCTCATTTTTTACTTGCATGTTTGTGTGTGTGTGTGTGTGTGTGTGTGATTGTTGTGTGTATATTGTGGAATCGATGTCTGACTTAAAATCAAAATATCAGAAAGAATATTGACTATGGATAGCATGTATTATGGATAATAAAATATAACTGCCAAATTGTTCTCAAAGAAAGTTGTGTACATTCCTAAGAGGCAAGAATGTGAACCTAGTATAGAGTCATAAAAGTAATAAATCTACATAGCTACAGAAAGCTTTCACACCCGATGTGCTAAATTTGTTCAGTGAGTTGTCAAGAAAACATTTTCTATGACTATATCTTCTCAATTTAAAATAAATACCTCCACCAGATCCCAATAAAAATTGAGAAATTATTTTAAAGACTGTGGAACTGGTACTGATACATTTTGAATAGAGGAGAAAAGTCTGCAGTGGGAAAAAGAATAATCAAGAGGGTTTAATTTGTGTCTCGATATGAATTTACTCCTGCATATCCCCACTACTGTCCTATCATCCTTCCCATAATGCAGTTCTACTCAGGCCTCTGCCACTCCAGGAACACTCACTACCACCTCCATCTATGAACCTAGGGTTCTCTTCCTCCTTCTTCCTTTTCATCTTCCCACCAGATTTTCCTCCTGCTCTCCTCCCTGTCATAGATGTGTCCTCTCTCAATCAACACAAGCAGAATTTTCTTCCCTTTACTTCTCCCATCAATATGTTGAATAATTCTCCCCCTTTCCTGCTCTCATCCCATCCATGTGTTTAGGCATTAAGTTCCCACTGACTGCTTTAGGGTTTTTCCCCAAGTATGTTCCCCTCTGAGAAAGACCTGCTTGTAACACTACCAAAACTACCCTGATTTCCCACAACTTCAAACTCCACCTTTTAGAAAATGGCCAGGATTCTATAATGCTAATTTAAACACCTCATACCGTATGCCTGCCCCATGGTAAGCATTCAACAAGTACTTGAGGAACAAACCACATCTATATCAACAGATGGGGACGGCAAGTGGTGAGGACGGGGGGACAGTATTTGCAAGTGGGATATGGCGAGAAGGACCATGGAAAATTCTGCTGAGGACAGTATTTAACCAGATTTTCAGTTGGAGCAGCTAAAGGATCCACTTTGTCATTCTACTTAGATTTCTGGAGGTTAAAATTTTAAAAATAAATTTGTACAAGTCCTAGCAATTCCTCTGCTGCCTGTTATATACAGGAAAAATTAAGAAAAAAACCTCAAAGATGATGGCAAAGCTGAGCAGAAAGCTTGAGAATAAGTACATCTAAGGTATTTATGATGCTGAGCTAAGAGAATGGGATTCTAGCCTCTGTCATCCCTAATTCATTGGTGAAACTGGACAACTAAAAGTTTCTAAAATCTAGAGCAGAAAAGCTTCACAAATTATTTGCTCAGACGTTCCATTCTACAGATTAAACCCAGAGGGATTAAGGGAATATGTGTGAAGACATGGAACGAGCTACCAGCAGAGTCAAAGCCAACATCCAGTTCTTCTCTACTCCTCTTCTGCAGTTGGTCCTCCATATCTATGGGATTCACACCCACAGATTCAACCAACCACAAATCAAAGATATTCAAACAATAAACAATGATATGAAAATAAAATTGTAAAAATGTTTAAAAATACAGTATGGCAATAATTCAATAGCATTTACATTGATTTGGGTATAAGTAATATAGAGACGATGTAAAGTATACA
Organism: Papio anubis; assembly: GCF_008728515.1. Lineage (NCBI taxonomy): Eukaryota > Metazoa > Chordata > Mammalia > Primates > Cercopithecidae > Papio > Papio anubis. The sequence goes on from NC_044980.1 coordinate 151,557,693, forward strand.
GGAGAATATGCTTGGTTATATGCAAATATTATGACATTTTATATAAGGGATTTGAGCATCTGCAGATTTTGGTATCCAAGGGGGCATCCTGGATCCAATCCCCCACAGATACAGAAGGACAACTATAATAATATCAGCATGTCTAATCCCCTAGGTTGTTGTGAGAATGCATAAAATGAAAATATATATGCTAGGTCTAAAACAATTTTGCAAAGCTAAAACTGTCACACAGGGATATTTTAAGAGTTTTTTCCCTAAATGTTACACTTATTTAATTTTTTAAAAAATGTTTAATTCCTGCTGTCTGGCCACAAAGCCTTTATTCAATGTGGTAATTATGCTTTCCGACAAGGAATGTCAAAGATGATCCATATTTGCTCATTCATTTAACAGCCTTTATCCTCATATATTTAATTCCAAAACAAATAGCCACCAGCCACTTCTACATGCCTCTCAGAACCATGCAAACTTCTCAACGAGCTCCATTAATCTTTTATTTTTCTTTTCTAAAGACACAGACCTTTTTCCTGTCTGAACCATGGGACTCCTATAGCATTATCTTACATACCTCCGTCATTTCTTTCTCATTGTTACAAATGGAGACAAGAACTGAAAGCAGCATTAGAGTAATTTCCTCCAGGTTACTGTATATTCAATACTTCTATTTATACTTTTCATTTTGTCTGCTGCCTTTGTTTTTGGTCCCTCCCCTGAGCCCCCGCCACCCTGCTGCTAAGCCGGGTATCAAATATACAAGAGTTGTATATACTGAAGCTGAGATGATGCCATTTTCCCTTTACTTGGGAATGGATCACTTTTGAAAGTGTAGGTTTTCTATTTAACATTTTAAAATAAAACTTATTCAGCTTTGATGGCATTAGTTCTACCCTCCTTTCAGCCAAGTCCTCAATGAAATGATTTACTGCATCCTGGGCTAGTGTCTACCTTATTATGGGCACTATTTGTTTTCTTCCCCTTGCCTGAAATCAAAGATATATAAAACAACTTGACTGTTGAGCGTAAGACCGATTTTCTGTCCACTCAGGAAGTTAACCCACAAGTGAAACTGGTATGTTAGTCTCTTTTCCACAAAAGAATCACAGGTTATCCTGAACTGAGGAGGTACAGAAGTTCACAATTTCCCACTGCACATACTTAGTTTTGTGTTTGTTTTAGTTTGAGCACAACAACGCTTTCTGATTTGGGAGGTTGGCATTTTTAAAACCCTATGTCTCTCTCTTGCCACTGCCTTCTTTTGGCTTCAAGACATCATTTCTGTATGTAGCCAACTTCCGCAGTTAGAAAACTAAGTGCAGTAGTCTCTGAGCAATGAAAATTGATTTCAGTGGGAACTGTGTCCCTGTAACTGTAGGAAGGAGCTCATCCTTCTTCTATGGTAACAAAATCCTCTTCCCTTTTTATTGATATATATGTGTATTTTCCCCCTAATGCTCACTTCCCTGCAAGCAAAAAAATAAATCTCTCCAGCAGCTCTCCCCTGTTATTTCCTTTGGATTCGAAGTAGACCCAGATGAATCTGGCCATTTCCAGACTCATCACTTTCCCAGGTCTCAACTTTGGGCTAATTTTTATTATTAATCTTAATCTCTGATATTTTTCCTTCTTAGAGCCAGCTAAATAGTGTTTATGCATATATGTGTGTGTGTGTGTGTATGTCAATGTGTATATATGTGTGTAATTTGTACATTATATTGGTATGTTTATGCATATATATGTGTGTGCTGTAGATACACACAATAATTAGCCATTTATTGGCTCAGTAAAGTTTCCTTGGCAAGGTTTTGAATGTTCAACTCTCTCTTACTCTATAGTTTTCCAGTTCCTATGAACTAGAAATTTATTTTGGTATTTCAGTTTTTGTTCTTCTGGTCTCACTGATAAACAAATGATTCAAAGCTCAATGTTGTCTTTATTTTTAAAAAATATTTATTTATTTATTTATTTATTTATTTATTTTTGCCAGTGAGCTACCATTCACCCAAGAGCTCCCCTTGTTCTGTATGTAGAGTCAACATAGCCTTTACGGATTTAATCCACAATTGCTGTGATTATGTAACATACCAGGGAATATTATCTTCCAAAGATATTTCCCTTCATTTTATTCCTATATGCACAAACACACACACATACATACGCACACATATTTATAGTCCTTCCTAAGTTTAATATTCTACTCAACAGTATTTCACTCTTCCACCTATATACAGGTTAAGCACCCCAATCCAAAAATCTGAGGCCGGGCGCCATGGTTCATGCCTGTAATCCCATCACTTTAGGAGACCGAGGCAGGCAGATCACTTGAGATCAGGAGTTTGAGACCAGCCTGACCAACATGGTGAAACCCCATCTCTACTAAAAATACAAAAATTAGCCGGTCGTCGTGGTGCATGCCTGTAACCCCAGCTACTCGGGACGCTGAGGGAGGAGAATTGCTTGAACCCGGGAGGCAGAGCCTTCAGGGAGCTGAGATTGCACCACTGCATTCCAGCCTGGGTGACAAAAAAAAACCAAAAATCTAAAATCAAAATGCTCCAAAATATGAGCTTTTTAAGTGCGGACATGACACAAGTGGAAAATTGCACTCCTGGCCTCATGTGACGGGTCGCAGTCAAAACTTCGTTTCATGCACAAAAGTATTTAATATATTGTATAAAATTACCTTTAGGCTATAAGTTTAAGACATATATGCATAAAATATATTTTGAACTTAGACATGGGTACAATCCCCAAGATATCTTTGATGCATAAACAAGCTCTTAAAATTCTCCATCCTGATCAGACCTTATGATATGACTTTTCCTGATAAGATACTTTACAAAAAAAGAAAGAAGTGGTGCGCTCAATTTCTATTCTTATTTTTTATTATTTTTAATTTCAAGCCATAATGATTTTGCTCACTCAGCACCTACTCCAAGCGCCCCTTTTACTTTTTTTTTTTTTCTAACCCTTACTTTATATATAAGGTTACTCCTTTGGTTTTATTTCTGCTAGCCTGACACATTTCTTCTTTGGTGATCTTTTCTAAACAATTTATGTCCCACAATATTTATCCTTCTCCCTCACACACCATTCATTTTCATTACTCCTCTCTGATTTGGCTATACCCATCATTTTTGAAATAGAGAATGCCTTAACTTCTTTGAAAATCCACATGTCAAAATGTAATAAAAATGTTTTCATTGTTACATTGTTTTAAGAGAAATGAATGGCTTGCTCAACCACCAGTCCCAAATTTATATTCAATTTTGGGAATGTATATTTTTAAGCCTTTATTCTCCTCCCTTGGTTATAAAATACTCAACTTGACTCTGTAGTCTTGCATGGCTGGGATTAGGAGTTAAGGCATTCCTTATAAATCAGTATAATCTTCACAACAGTACATTGCTGTATTGAGAATTCCTCTCTGTATTGTGCATTTTCAATTATGTTACATGTTTCTACTTAGTAAGCCAGCTTAATTCTACGCTATGTCACAATATTAGAACATGTCCAGGTTAGAAAAAGGGGCAATCTTACTTCTCTTGTAAGTTGTTTAGCCTTTGGCACTTATAAATCCCCCCAAAACACAGGGGAAATCCCTTTTCCTTGCTTTTAATATGTCTTTAGATTTATTACATGAAGAATCTGCTCACTTAATCCTTTGCCGAGGCCAAGGCTCGTCAGTCTTCTAATAAAGGTTCCACGAAGAGAAAGGAAGAAAATAAAATCACAAAATAGGTGTTCAAGGGATGCTCCAAACTTAAAACATATTTCCAAGTATATTCTCCACAAGACAGACAAGAAGAGGCAGGAGACTTTAAATTACTCTGCATAAATCTAGCCCCATTTATCTTGGGCTTTCTTTCTAGACAGTCCAGTCAGGGCAAGCAAGCAGGGAAGAGGCTGAAGGGCTCTTTGGGGACCAAATTACCGTTTCAAAATGGTTCTTGTGTTCCAGGTATAGGACAATGTTATCTGAGAAATCTTACAAAGATTTGGCGTTCTTTAAAGAGCTCCGTTAAAACATTTAAAATGATCAAAGATTATGTCATTAAAAAAGGAGGGAAGTGAGGTTGAGAAGCTTTATTTAAAATATGTTTTAAGCAGTTCTGGCCCAAATACTAAAACTCCTGCAAATGAAGGAAAAAAGGTCATTAAAAATAAAAAAATTAACATATCCTTTAAAATACCACTTCCAAGTTCCCAGCAAACATGGCAGAGTCCACAGAATATTGATTGTATCATGAAATAATCATTAAATTTCCCTGTGCATTTCTGATACCAAAATTTAATAGTGGGACAATATTATTCTTTGAATCAAATCTGATTTTGGATCTTTTTTCAAGCTTGAGTTAGGGAAGAGGCCATTGAATTTTTTTTCTTTGGTTCTTAAAAATCTTCTCTATGCACAAACATGAGAAAATAAAAAAATAGAAGGCAGATAAATAAAAAGTAAACTCTTGTAATGCCTAAATATGTCTTTATCCTTTTCAGGTTTATTTTTCTCCCTTTTTTTACTTATACTCCTGAAACTACCCTGGGTTAAGTTCCATCAAGAGGTAGATTATTTTTCATGATGCTAAAAAGGTCCCAATTACTTGCGGCACGTAGTGAGCCATCCTTCAAAACTCAAACCAGATCCCACCTCTTCATGGTTTTACAGGCAAGATTAGTTGTTCTTTTAATCTCAGAGAAGAGCAGAAAGTGTGGCAGAAGAAATATAGGAACTTGGCCATTTACTGTATCACGTGGACAGGTCATCCAACGTCCCTGTGTTTCTATTTCCTCATCTGTAAAATGGAGCTCATGCTTGCCCTGCTGATTTCAATGGGCTTTTACAACAATCAGATGGGCCAGTGCACAGAAAAGCTTTATAAAGTGTCAATTTGCCCACATCTCTAAGCCAACAGTCCCTTACCTAGTTTCCTTTAAGAAGCCAGGTATGTTTCAGAATGCAGAACCCTTTAGATTTTAGAAAGTTACTGTTATACATACTATATATACTGTATATAATGTAACAACTCATCAGTGAAATATATAAATATGAACATTAAATAGGATAAAGATTATAATGAAAGCCAAAACCAACTTTAGTCTATAAGAATCTTGTACAAATTTATTTACCATTGTCCAAATTTATTTACCAATTGAGGAGAACAGATGATCATTTTCCCTTGTAGGACTATGAACATCAATAATAAGTCAGATGCCAGGTAGGAAATGTTGGACATCAATACTGTTATTGAGCATTCATTATGGGCAGAGTACTCAGTACAGCACCTTGAAAAAGAATAAAAATGCAGTAAAAAAATAACTTTTAGCCAGGTTCAACAGCAGATGGATTGCTTGAGCCTGGGAATTTGAGGCCAGCCTGGCAGCATAGCGAGGCCCTGTCTCAAAATAAAATTGTAACAATAATATTTGTTTGGCTATTTTATAATAATAATGGTGATGAAAATAAAGTAGATACTAATATCAGCGAACATTTACAGAGTACTTACTATATGCCCTAAGCATTCTACATGTATTATCTCATTTAATGGTCACAATAATTGATGTCAAATATTACACATAATCAACAGACAAGAGGCTGGGCCAGAAAGAAGGGAAGTCATCTGCCCTAAAGACAATGCTATCATTCTACTGGGGGCGCCATCAATAAACAAGACACTTCCCAAGAGGAGAATGGGAAGCAATTCAGATCGGGAGGAGTGACCTGGCCAAAGGAGATTCTGAAGCCTGGTAGCCTGAACTACCTAACCAGTGATCCCTTGAGGCAGAAGTGGAAACTGCTCCCGGCCTGTAAACATATCTAAAGCTTGTTTTCCAACCAGCTGCTGAAATACAACTCAACTTCCAAGTCCTAAAAATAAAACTCCTGAGATCAGCCAAATCATACTTTTGGAACTATTGACATATACAAACATTTCTTCTCCTGAAATGCATTCTTGATTCAGCATAAAGAGAGAGGCAAAGAAGAGGAGTGGTTAAAAGATGGAAAGGAAAGGAATTCCAAATTATTCTATACAACAAACAACAAGGAAGAGAAAAATTAAAGGCAAAGGCAGGTTGAACAAGGAAAGGTTCTTTAATCACAATGACAATAAAAGAAGGAAATAATAATATGGATTGTTAACCCTTCACAGAAGGCAAGTTTCAAATCACTTTCAATCAAAATAAAATATTCCTTAATCACTTGAGGATAAAGAGCTTTCAAGGACTATGGTACCATTCGATGTGGAGACCGGATCACAGAATTTCCATTTAATTATCCACTGTTGAATATGATTTGCTATATTGATGGGAAGTTGAGGTTTTTTTCCCTCAACTATTACCGATTAAATTGTAATCTCCAGAGGGCACAAGCTTTGCCCATTTTTTTTTTCTTGTGTCTCCTTTATACACGTTTCTGGAAGATTAAACACTCAGTAAATGGTTCATTCAATAATAGTAATCACTACCATTTCTGAAGACCTGTAATGTACTACGTGCTGATTGTTTTTCATAATTCTCTAATTTAATCTTGTTTTAGGGAAATATTATTACTCATAACTTCCTGATGAAAAAAAATCAAAGCTTAAGTAACTTGCTCAAGACCACACAGCTAAGCGTCAAAGGCTGAGACTCAAATTGTATGATTTCAAAGTTCTTATTTCTCTGATGTTGTACATATGTGTTGTGCATATTTATACACATAGGATAAAGTCACATGGGTGGCTGCTTTATTCTCCATGATCTCACCATCTTCTTTTATTACTCCATCAAAATTGTCTCTGTAGACCAAATGACTCCAATAGCTCTTTAAAACCTTTTGTAAAATAAATACCCAAAGAATTTCCACTGTTGATATTTCATTTTTCTCCTTGGAAGATCAGAAAAAAAAAAAAAAAAAAAAAACTGGTTGCCCCTACCCCTGCCCACCTACCTATCCTATCCCAGTGGCACAAACAGAGTTTCAGAGATGTACCCAGTTCATATAGCTAAGTAGAAATGGAGGTAGAATTTGAGTCCCTTGATTTCAGCCTAAGACATACCGAACACAGAGGCATTTTGAGCAGCCAGTTCATATTTGTTAAGGGTCTATCAGACCTTTAGTATTACTGCAGGACAACTAAAATCATTCTTGCTCTCATTCTATTATAAGGACACATATGCACGTGTATGTTCATTGGAGCACTATTCACAATAGCAAAGACATGGAATCAAGCCAGATGCCCATCAATGATAGACTGGATACAAAAAAAAAAAATGTGGTACATACACACCATGGAATACTATGCAGCTATAAAAAGAATGAGATCATGTCCTTTGCAGGGACATGGATGGAGCTGGAGGCCATTATCCTTAGCAAACTAACACAAAACAGAAAACCAAATACTGCATGTTCTCACTTATAAGTGGGAGCTGCATGATGAGAACACATGGACACGTAGAGGGGAACAACACACACTAGCGCCTTCTAGAGGGTGGAGGGTTGGAGGAGGGAGAGAATCAGGAAAAATAACTAATGGGTACTACGCTTAATACCTGGATGATGAAATAATCTGCACAACAAACCCCCATGACACACGTTTACCTATTTAACAAATCTGCACATCCTGCACATGTGCCCCTGAACTTAAACGTTTTTAAAAAAATCATTCTTGCTCTCATCTAGTTGCAAGGGACAGCTAACATGCACATGCGATTAAGAAATGAACTGTGCAAGTGAATGATTCTAATTAACCACAAGCAACAGAATTTCATAGAAGCCACCATCCCATGGCAAAAAGAGCCACAAGACTTAGCTTCAAGTAGAAGTTGTGCCACTGCCCCCACAGCTGTTTTGGTGAAGTCACTTTCTCTTCCTCTTATAGGATGATTAGTTTGGAAATGGAGAATTTTGTCTTGTCTCCAACAGTGAAAAGCGGTGTGAGCTTTGACAGTGGAAAATGGGGGATATTAATAGTACTTCCATTGGATTGCTGTGAGGAGGAAATGAGACAATGCACAAAAGGTGCTGGGCGAGGCATCTAGAGGGCTCAACAAATGCTGGCCATCACTATTTACCATTGAAAGGTCATTGCTGATTCCAAAACTGTGTAAAAGGGAATCTTTTGTTGGAGTTTTGTTCCCCAGAAGACCCTAATCTCTTGCTATTTAAGAACCATGACTTTTAAGTTTACCCTTTGTCTTTAAAACATTTTTTTAAATATCAAAAGCAGCACTGTTATTACAGTGTATATACTTAGCGACTGAAGACCAGAGACATCTATCTTGGGTCTGAATAGCCCCCGGTCTTTTTTGATATCTCCAGGTGCTCTCCTTTTACCAATATTTGCATTGGCAACTGTTCCACATCATTACTAATCATTTGACATCAGACATAAGAATTTCTGACGCTGGCAGAAAAGTTCTTGTCCCTCACTATCCTTTCTCAGAAATTACTCATTGTAGTCAAATGTGCCCAAGTCCCTGAAGCATATGTAACAAACTACCAACCAGAATCGGAAGTTCTTTCTGCCTTGAAGCATTTGCCCTAACCTTAGAATGGGATATGTCTTTTTATTTTTGCAATGCAGCTTTTATTTTTCCAAACTACCCAATACCAGAGGTTTTTCTAACTGGAACATTTGTTAACCTAAGAAATATAGAAAACAATTGTTGAGTATGAATTCACATAACATTTTTCATTTCCCTCACTTCTGCTATTTTCAAAACCTCAGACTTTCCACTGGTAGTGTTGCGCTCAGTGTGGCTAGCAGTCACGCAGTGTGGACTGCACTCAGTGTGGCTGGCATCCCAAGCAGGGGATTATCTTTTTTGTCTCTCAGGAACCTCACTTTTTTATTGCAGATGCAACTCTAATAGGCAGAAGTTGCAACACAATCCAACAGTGAAGATTTAGGAAGGATCCATGTTACAGGGCAGTGAAAGATTGCCTGAGGTGGTGGTCCCACCAGCCTTGCAAAAAGAAAAGTGGAAACGAAGCTTAAAACAGTCCTCCCTCCCCAACAGTGACAACACAACCTGCTTACAAAGAGCAGCAATAACAAGGTTTCAGTCCAAGATGCCCCAGTCATTCCTCTAATGAATGCAGAGGAACTATCCGTAGCCCAAGATTTTAGACACACAATATACTGTTCCCAATATTGTTGAATACAGAATGCTTAAGTTATTCAATAATGTATCTGAATAATTACATAATGAAAATTACATATTAAACTATTCCAACAGGTGCCTTTATAAAATAAAACGGTTTCTGCCTTGCATATGCCTAGAAAATATTGCAATTACTTATAAGTTAAAGCACGTACACTAGTGCAAAAATATACCACCACTGGCACTGAAAACAGACCATAACTAAAACCATCCTGAATGTCTAAGGATTTAGCATAAAACACACACGATAGTGTAAGAGATAATCCTACTATGTTTACATCTTGCTTGTGTAAGTCTATCTGTCAGTGAGCAATTACGAAGCAGAAAGACATTCCTGAATGGTGGGAATCACATGAAGCAGTAATCTCATCTGGAATTTAATAGTCCTTTTTGTGTGTGTGGTTTTGATCATTTTCCTTTTATGAGTGCCGTATGCACAGACTCTTGATTGTTTCTGCAATGGAAAAAGAAGAGGATGTCCCTCTGAATCCCAATGATCTGCTTTGACCAAAATCAGACACCAAAGCTGTTAATAGGAAGAACACTTGCAATATGGGAAATCCTATAATGTAATGACCAATGCAATTGGTTAGAAAATCTTAATACACTCCCAAGTTGACAGAAGATGGCAGCCCCCACTGACAACCGCACAGCCAAGCCTCTTCATCCATTCTATGTAGACCAAAGGAAAATAAAGAGATGTTGCATGGAATATTCTAAAAGTTCTGGGTGGTCAGAGCCATGTGTTTCAGGATGGCCGTTTCCATGGGAAAGGTGCGGTTTTGTGGGCAAACTTTTTAACCCTCTTCTCTTCTTCCCACCCCCTACATTACACAATTAAGAACTGTGGGTGGGAGAAGATGGATTGCTCATCGCCCTCCCACTCTGTGGCCCTCTTTTGGATGGCATCATCGAACCCAGATGACAAGCTGGGAGGCAAGAGGCTTCCAGCAGCAGCATCTGGCCCTCTGGCAGATGGTCAGGCCCTCGGGTTCCCGGCTTGGGCTCCCTCCAGATGTGTCTCATGCTTGTCCTGTGTGTGAGCTTCCTCCTACCACCGTAGGAAATTTTTCACGCGAAGACATTTTGAACCAGAAGAATTGGCAGGTTCTTATCTAAGATGTTCTTGTGTTTTTCCCTCTGGGGTTATATTTTACAAAGATGCCTGGATCCAAGAGGCATATGTGAATGTATTTTCAAGGCCATCTCCCTGGAGAACTGGGGTGCTGGGCGGTGGGAGAGGCGAGTGGAGGGTGCAAAACAAATTACACTATGTCTTCACTCCTCTGTCACTTTCTACTACTTTTCTTTCCTAATGAAATCAAATTTTGATTAACACTAAAGGTAGTTCAGTAGAGGGAAAAATGATAAATGAATTGTCATCTGAGATGGAGGAGGGCTCTCTCTCTAGGCAGTTCTGATTTGGTAATGACATGGGCATGAGGCCCGGAAATTGACAGCATTTGTACAGCTCTGTTTTTTTCAACAAGGCAGTTACCACCTGTTTCCCGCTGACCCCTAACTACTTCCTTGACTTGCTCCCTAGTCACTGCCTCAGCAGGGAGGATCCCCTGAAGCAGAGAACTAAGGCAGCTATTCCCAAATTTTGGTGATAATAACAACGATCATAAAAATATCAACTGCAACAACAACTACCATTTATTGGGCACCAGGCATTACACTAGGTACTTTACAAGACTCAGTTAATATAATCCTTACCCCGCTCCAAATAAGTCTACCCATTCTACAGAGGAGGAAAGTGAAGTGGAAATAAGTTAAGTCCCACAGATAGTATTAAGAATTAGACTTGAACCATGGTCTCTCTGATCCCAAAGCCTAAGAGATCTCTTCATTAGTCAATTGCAGAACAGCAAATCCTAGAATCTTTACTCTAGAAAGAACCTTAGAGATTATCCAAAGCAACCTTATATATTACTCAAGAATGTTCCTCAGATTCTGTTTATGTTCTTCTTTTGATAATGAACTCACTGCCCTCAAGGCAGTCAGTCTACTCCTGGACTATTGAGTCAGAAGTATCTTAATTAGCCAGAGTCAAAATCATCTTCCTTGTTAACTTCTACCACATGGATGTTATTCTTGCTCTTTGGAATAGCATAGAACAATTCTTTCTCTCTCTCATACATCTTATCAGACATTTGAACCTACTTTCTGGTCTCCATTGGGTTGACTGTAGGATAAATACCATTAGTTTTCTGTAATTGTCCTCACGTTCACCTAGCACTGCTAAAGCTTGCTGTATGAAAAATTGCCTTAATTATTTATTTAATTTTCTTATTATTTGTCTGCCTCCTCTGGGCTTGAAGTCCATGACAGCAGGGATAGTGTTTGTCTTGTTCATGGCTACATCCTCAGCTGCCACTCAGTGGGTAGTCAACAATAAATGAATGAATCTGTCTGTGCCTTCTGGTTCATTCATTCACTCATTCAATCATTTTTTTCATTCCTTCACTCAACATTCAACACTATGTGAACACTAATTTTGTAACAGCAAAAGTATTTGGTGATAAGTTCAATTAGTCAACAAGCATTTTCCATAATAATAAATATAGCTAACATTTATTAAGAGTTTACCAAGAAATATTTGGAGTATATGCTAGGCATGTTAGTTATATGAAGTAGGTATTCTTTAATCCCCTTTTTAGAGATACGAAAAGGGAGGTATAGAGAATGCAGTAACTTCCCCCAGTTTACACAGAGAGTGAGTAATGAAGAGGAGACTCAAAACCAAGTTTTTGGCCTGGTATGGTGGCTCATGCCTGTAATACTAGCACTTTGGGAAGCCAAGGCATGTGAATCACTTGAGGCCAGGAGTTCGAGACCAGCCTGACCAACAGGGTGCAACCCTGTCTCTACTAAAAATACAAAAATTAGCTGGGTGTGGTGGCATGCACCTGTAGTCCCAGCTACTCAGGAGGCTGAGGCAGGAGAATCACTTGAAACAGGGAGGCAGAGGTTGCAGTGAGCAGAGATTGCACCACTGCACTCCAGCCTGGGCATGACAGAGCAAGACTCCATCTCAAAAAAAAAAAACAAGTCTTCTGATGCTCTTGACAGTATACTGCTTCCCATCTACTGTGAGTAAGGAATACTTGTTTATGTATTTTTTCACTGCTGTGGAGAAGGAGAGGAAATTCTTAGGAAGCTAGTAAGAATGTCTCCCCTGAGGCTGCAGAGACACAACCACACAATGCAATCAAAACTTCACCCTCAAAATAATTAGCTATCAATTACTCAGCAAGAGTATTGATGAAACTCCATGCCCAAGTCACAAGCTGACTTGATTCATGGAGTGATCAAAGTAGGGTGAGGCCCAAAAGCCTGTTTCTTTTTCTTTCTTTTTTTTTTTTTTTTTTCTCTAGAAACAGGGTCTTGCTCTGTGTCCTAGGCTGCAGTGCAGTTGCAGTGGTGCAATCATAGCTCACTGTAGCCTTGAACTCATGGATCAAGCAAACTTCCTGCCTCAGCCTCCCAAGTAGCTAGGACTACAGGCATGCACCACCACACCTGAATAATTTTATTTTTATTACTATCATTATCATTATCATTATTATTACTATTAGAGACAAGGTCTCTATAGGTTGCCCAAGCTGGTCCAAACTCCTTGTCTCAAGGGATCCTCCCACATCAGCCTCTCAAAGTGCTGAGATTACAGGTGTGAGTCACAGAGCCCAGCCCAAAGTCTTCTGTATGGTGACAACAGATTTCAGCATGGTGGCCAAGGACACACAGATGTGGATAGAGAAGAGCAGGCAAGGGTTCTAACGGGGGTGTCCAATCCAAGCCCAGAGACAGGAAAGGTTCTTTGACGGGTGCAGAGACTTCGCTGGGTAGAGCGAAAGGACAGCTCTGGGGAAAGAGGAGAAGGGAAAGCTGGAAAGTGAAGAACAACATCTAGCAGGCACAAAAGATTTTCCTTAAAGTAGATTTTGTAAACTAAAATAACTAGGATCTTCAGTTCACAAAACTTTGGAGGACAAATCAGCACTGCCATTAGGTTGAGACTCCAGTATAAATGGGGAAAAATTCTGCAAGACTGTAGCTGTCAATGAGGGGAGACTCCTTGAGCGAAGAAGCCTGTCGCATTGGATTGTGATTATAATCCACAAAGCTCCTCTTCCCCAGGTCAGCTCATTCATTTATAAATAAGAAGATTACTCACTGCCTACATTCATAAACAGCTTTCTGCATCATCCTTGGGGTATTTTCCATAAATGTTTTCTGCATGCCCCTTTTTTTCTTTTTCTCTTCAAATGCTCACCGTGTCTGGGTCAGGAAGGTTCCCTTACCAGCCACCTTCAATTAATAGTTCCAAATCAGGTCAGCAATGACCCCTTTCTCTGGCTTCTCCTAAGGGAAGTCCCTTGATTAGGGGTTACAGAAGGCACCAGCAGTGGGGTGCCCTCATGCTCTGTCCTCCTGTCAAGAGTCTGGCAGACAATGGGCAGGTCTTTAGGCTGTTAACTTCTGTTTGGAAGGTAGATTTCTTTATCTGCTGTGTTCTTTTTCACTTAAAAAAAAAAACACAGTCTGCTAATCCAGCCATTGGTGGTGGCTGATTAATTTTCAAAGTGAGTTCAGTTTTAGCCACTTCTGCAAATAGACACTTTATTGAGTTGAAGAGTCAAGAAGGGATTGCTATTTAATTGTATTTGATCCAAAGACAATCAGTGGCTTTACTATCTCACCTCTCTGTATTCTCTGATTATGAGCAATATTCCTTCTCCTTGTGTTGACAGAGTACTTCACAATTTTCCACACTCTTCTGCACATATTCCTGAGGTAATCCTCCCCCACCCTGTGAGGTAAATTGGGCAGGTAGTATTATGTCCGCTTGATACAAGGAGAAGTAGAGGCTCAGGGTAAAAGACCCGGTATTCTAGGGGGTGGAGAGTGCAAAACACTTGATCTGGGGAGAAGTAGAGGCTCAGGGTAAAAGACAAGAAGTGGTGGGGGAGGAGGCAGGGAGCTGCAAAACCCAAACCCAAGGCCCTGACTCCAATTCACGTTACTTCCTGTGATGCCACACCACCAAAGCAAGGGGAACGAATGGTTGAGTGGTGCGTCAGAGCTCACAGAGTCAATCTGAGTTCAAATTCTGCCTGTGCCTTTTGGAGCCTCAGTTTCCACATCTATAAAACAGAGAAGAAATAGTACCTACTCACAGTGCCTACTTGAGAGGGCGACTGAAGACCCAACGAGGTAATGCACCTGGAGCTTAGGACAGAGCCCAGCACACAGCAAGTTCGCAGCCATGTGAGCTGCCACCTTTGCCTCCGCCTCAGGACTAAATGCTACTCATTACAGCCTACTTGTTTTCTCCTGTTGCAAGCCCAAAACTTCAAAGCACAAGTCACAAACTCTAAGCCCATGGCCTTTGTTTTATTTGGGATACAGAGCCTTTCCGTTTTTATTGTCAGCATTTACTAATTGGGAGCATTCACTGAAACATCAAGATGTCCCACATTTCATGAAAATAAAACATCCAGCAATACTGGGTCCATATTCCTGCATAGCAGCTATTAGTTGGGAATTGAAATTACAAAGGAATTGAATTTGGCTTTCTTCGAAAGGTTATATCCATTTATATGCCCATTTCTAAAGGCCCACTGAGTCTACCTTTACCCTCTCTCCCTACAGAACCACCTTCCTCTTACGATAAAGCTGAGACCTGGGTATATTGGAGACTTCCCCTTTATACAAGGCACATGCTCACCAGTTTACCCCAATCCCCACCACTCCCTAATGCATTTCTCAAATCTCGCCTCCTCGGTTCATTTATATTACTGCCTGCTCAGGTAGCATTTCAATTTGTCATTCTCCAGCAGTAAGACAACAATGTGCCCTGCTACAGGAAGTGTGTTGTAACATCTCCTAGAACCAGCTGAATGACTTTCAAGAAGGCACTTTCTGGCACTGTGAATTCTCATATTATTCACATCTCACTGCATTCTGTTTATCACCCCAGCTTCTCACACGCAAATCTGCACCCAGGGAAGAAATACATTCAGCACATTTTGCTAGCAGAAAACTTTAACTGAAATCAAACTGGAATAAGCTCAAGCGAAATGAGGATCATAGAGTTAGGCTAAGAGTGATAGCTTTTACTTTCCGCAAAAACCTTCCCATTTGCACCTATTCACATAAACACTGCTGCCTTGTGACTCTCAACCATCCTCAAAATGTATTTTGTTACTTCGTAATCAAATTTGTTTATGCCATAAAACGCCCTAGCTCCTATGTGAATGTATTTTTTTAAGTCAGAATTGAGGAATATTGACTATTATTGGGAAATTAAAGGGCCTTGCACTCTCTTGATCATGAGATGAGTTTATTAAAGAGGCAGTTTGTTCTCAAGCCCGGACAGTGGCGTTTTGGAATCACGATAGAACTGGGTGAGGATTAAGTCATCTCTCAGCTTTCCTTGGCAGAGTCTTTTATTATTTACAGTATTTACTTCAGGGAAATCTTGGCGTGTGTCATATTTATCTTACTGAAAAATGGACCCATAAATGCATATTACCTTTCGAACAAAGCCAAATGTTTTGGTACTAATTTGGTTCATGAAGTATGTAATTCAGTTCCTTTGCACAGGGGCAACATTTGTCTTCTGCTTTTATTAAACTACCATAAACCAATTTTTCTTGCTCATTATTGAAATATGCATCACTGAAGCTGGGGCAAAGGAGATTTAATGACTAAAGTTCTAAAGGCAACCCAGTGACACCACTCTGTTATGCTGCTTGCCACCAGAAAAATTAAGAAAATAAGGGACTTGAAGGAAAGCCTTGCCCTGGCCCCACTTAGTGGGTAGCAGGAGGGATACAGGGGACTGGAGGAGGGAGCAAAATAAAGCAATCATTTGTATGAGATTATTTCCATGAAACACATGCCTTCATTAACAGGAGTTATTTATAAATAATTGCTCATTTATTTTTCATTTCACTCACGTATGCTTTTAGTCTCTTTGAGGTCAGCAGCAGAGAAACGTTGCCACCAATATACCCAGGTCCCAGCTTTACCATGAGGGGAAGGTGGTTCGGTAGGGAGAGAGGGGTATAGGTAGACTCAATATATCACACACCTCCCCCCAAAGCTTCTCTCTTTGCCAGTGTGAGTGCTGTCTTGTGTTCATTCTCCACCAGAACGTTGTAAGTGACAGTTTCACTATCCCACCTGTAACAGATCACTTGCTTGGATGCAAGCTGCCTGTCTTTCCTACCCTGGCAAGGCAGAGAAACAAAAAGTCAAAGAGACTCCAGGTAAAATGAATGCAACATTTCAGAACCAATCATACATACAAAAAAGCATCCTTTTTCCAGGCAAACCATTCTATACAAAAACAACTCAAAATTCAGTTTAACAAGATGTACCAACAAAAAGGTGCTGTCACTTACCTGAACATGCTCAGTGTTTATTATGTGTGTCAGAAGGAAGAGGCAGGTGCAGGGGAGGAGGAGGAATAGCTTATGCACTTCTCATACTCACCACGAAGCAGAGGCTGTGCTCTGCACTCGGTCTTAGTGAATTTTGACGCCACCTCTGTGAGGCAGGTACTATTATTACTCCCATTTTACACATGATAATAATGGAAAAAGATGACAGAGACATGGAGTAACTTGCCCAACCTCAGAGCCAGGAAGGAGTAGAGTCTGGGTTTATACTACAGAACAATTTGCTCTTTGGTTCTATTTCATTTAGCTCTTGATTGAATTCTATCTTGAAAGGTTTACTAGGGCACCGTGAAAAATTCAAAGAAATAGAGGAGACACAGTCCCTGCTCTCACATTCTTTAGTGTTGACCAGGGATCTAAGATGTACACATATGATGCTGACTAATTTTCAATAGAAGTTGAGTTCACTTTTCTCCCGCGTAACTCTGTAACCTCCTTACGATGACGTGTTCATTTATTCAGAAAATATTGGTGAGCACCTATGTGCTCAGATAGTCTGGGACTGGGGGACTTTCTGGGGTTGGAACTCAGTTCTAAAACCAGGAAAGTCCCCAGGCAAATCAGGGCAGTTGGTCAGACTAATAGTAATTATGGCTAGATACTGGGAGCATGATAGTGTATAAAACAGACATCATCTCTGCCTTCACGCAGTGGTCACTCTAATGAGGACCCAGACAGCTAAACAGTGGAGCGAAGGTGACAAGGAGGGAAGTGTCGTGCACAGCAATACCACACACTCACAGGATGGTATCAGTATGGTGCTCTTAGCTCTAAAAAGCCACCAAAACAAATAAAATCAGAAATAAAGTTCTTTCAAATAATTGAAAACCTACATTTATGAATGAGGTGGAAAAAGATAAGGCCAAAATTACGCCGATGGCTTGCAAATATGAGAAAATAGGTATATATCTTAGCATATTGCTAAATATCCAGTTAACATCTAGGGTAATTCTGTAACACATTAACTCATCACTGAGATGCCTCATATAAAACCATGTAAGTTGTAAAAGCAAAACTTTCAGTTTGGGATGTTAATATGTTACCAGAACCTTCCTATTCTCAAAGGTGTCCTGGTCCCATGAAATGAATTCCTGAGTTATCAGTTTCATTTGTTTTTTAAATGAATAAGAACAGAATCAGTTCTCCTCTTGGACTACTATCACCACCCAAAACATGTATCTTTGAAGCAATTATTCCATTATAGTAGCAATTAATGTCAACAGAATAAAAAAATAACAAATGCTCAAAGGTGTAACCAACCAAAACCAGCACGATCATTCCCTGCATTAGTGTTCTCTCTTTTGTTCTCAGCGCATTTATCAAGTATGCAGTAGATTCTAGAAATCACTTCAATGAAAACTGCACCCGACACCACTACAATGACTTAAGTAATTGAGAAATTAGAAGCTGTGTTGACTTTTCAAAAGTGTAACTAATAGCTATAGAAAAAGGAGTCCAAAAAAACATTGACCAAATGAGATGCTAATCTTCTCCCCAACACCCCACCACCGAGTTTTGGCAGACAAGAATTACTGAGCTGGAGTTTGGCAACTGCTGAGCAAGGTATAAATCCTGAAAAACCTTATCAGTCGAAAAAAACTTTGTGGCTCCTCTCACTGTATCTTCATCTTTACTTAAAAATACACATTACCTGCTGTGCTTGACAATTCTTTCCCAAACTGTTGGGGAGGGTGTACACACCCAAACATGCACTATTTATCTTTGTGCACAAACTAAATATCTTTGTATACCTTGTCCACATCACCTCTATGTATGTCTACATAGATTTGCACATATCTTTGTTCACAAAAGGTATTGCCACAGATAAATTATCTTAACACGATATCTTGGCTGAGGGGTGTCAATAAGTTGTTTTAATTTTTGTTTATGCTAACAAATCCCTAGGTAAATCGTCATCTCTTTCCTTTCCCATCTTAGCATGCTCCTCTGCAAACAAGGCTCCCATTAACTCCAGTCAAGTCTTTTTTCTAGGCCCCTTAAATTAACCACTTTGATTTTAGAATAAGGAAACAGCCTCATCACAATGCATCATATATTCCAATCAGGTGTGTGTTGTTACTTCCACTCTGACAGTTCCCAACTTCATTTTAAATATGGCCAAGAGGCCTCAAGAAAAGCAGATTTATAATGGAGGAGATGCGTTTGCACCTCCAAACACAAATTATGTTAATTGGGTGTTCCAGCCGGAGCCAGGAAGAGGTGGCGTGATTACTCTCTGGAAACCTCGGTGATTGGCAGCCAACTCATACTGAGAACCAGAACGGGTTGGCTCTTTGGAGCCATGCAGAGCACATGCCTTCCTCCCCTTAAATAAAGCCTGCTCCACACTCTACCTGTCCAGCAGGGCTGTGGTCAAGCTGCTCCACTTGCCATGCATCAATGCCACTTTGTTCAGACTGACTGGCTCTCAACAGTGCCCCTCCTGCCGTCTGTATTATTTAAAGGAGATTTATGGTTGGGTGTCTTGTGTTGTGAAACATGAGCTGTGACCCCCGGGCCGGGAAACTAGCAGGGAAAAACATTAATATTATGGCACATGGGAAAATGAAACTCATGGGCAGCAGCAAAATAAATAAGAAAGACAGAAAGACAGAAAGACAGAAAGACAGAAAGACAGAAAGAAAGAAAGAAAGAAAGAAAGAAAGAAAGAAAGAAAGAAAGAAAGAGAAATGTGAGATGTGAAATGCACAGAGGTGTTACGAACTGCACCGAGTGTTTGCATTCCTTCTCTGGTGGAACTGCAATATACACTCTGGTTATGATGGTGGTGGTAGTTTGTTTGTTTGAATTTTGGTGGGGGTTTTTTTGGAGAGGGGCGCTATTTGGTTTGGTTTGGTTTAGAAGACACAGAAACAAATGCCAAACAATAAGGGCTTATGTTTAAAAATAACCCATGTTAACTAGAGGACCAAGAACCCTGGTCGCATATTAACGAGTACCAGATAATTGTGTCACCATTAGGATCATTTGAAGTTATACATACTAAATTAAGGGGAATCAAAACTCATGCTGCCAGGCATGACTGATCTTTGGTTGTCTCAGGAAGAATTCACCCCTCTTCTAACACAACACTCTCCAAGACAGGGGCACTAGCCATGATGAGAGTTCTTACAGTTACAGATCAGGTCAAGAAGCAGGGGAGGCCAGGCATGGTGGCTGACACCTGTAATCCCAGCACTTTGGGAGGCCGAGGCAGGAGGATCACGAGGTCAGGAGATGGAGACCATCCTGGCCAACATGGTGAAACCCCATCTCTACTAAACATACAAAAATTAGCTGGACATGGTGGCACAGGCCTTTAATCCCAGCTACTCGGGAGGCTGAGGTAGGAGAATCACTTGAACCAGGGAGGCAGAGGTTGAACCAAGGAAGTGGAGGCTGCAGTGAGCTGAGATTGCACCACTGGACTCCAGCCTGGTGACAGATTGAGACTCCATCTCAATAAATAAATAAATTAATTAATTAATTAATTTAAAAAGCAGGGGAAAGAACAGAGCTGGAACTAGAAGAGCAGATTTTAACATTTTTAGTACAATCAGATGTATTATTTCCTAATTTCCCAATTGCATACATTTGAAATGAAGAGACATTGCCATCCTCATTGAGCTATGAAATCTGTCTGACATTTTTGTTACTGACTCTAATGCTAGCCAAAAACGATGTATTTGTCCTTTGGTCCTCAGTGTCCCAATCTGTAAAATGGAAACTCACTGTTCCTATCAGAAACAGGGTGACCATCCACCAAGTTGTGGCCCTTCCAAGGATGAAAAAGATGGCACCAGAATCAAGTTATTAAAACGCCCTTCACATGTTGATCTATCTCACAAAAGCGTAACCTTCTGTTAATATTTATCTTAGAGAAAGGTACATTTAATTTCCATTAATGGTACTTAGCAATTCGTGGAAGTAAACCAGCATACGGATATGCTGAGGAAGGTGGGGCACCATTAAATCCTAAACACACCTCTATCTTTGAAAATGTTTCAGAGAACTGTGAAACTCAATTACTTTGGTGAAATTAGATCCTACACTAAAGAACTAGTATGTTGAATCTCCATAGCAAAGATTTTTCTAAACTACATATTCTATGTAGATGTGATTTTCTTTGCTCAATAAAAAATTAATTGATGTATGCCCTCAGACTACTCTCAGAAATACCTAGTAATTTTTCCCCAATCTTTAAGTATTTCTCAGAACAAATAGATTTTACGGTTTATGGAAAAACCTGGAGATCGTGAGCCCTATCTTCTCCAGATGCACACAATAATTGGCACAGGATCTTGGAAAGTATTAGGACACCCCTAAAACAAAGGCTGACTCAAGCCTGTTGCAGTGATTCAGTAGGAAATTATAAAGTCCAATTTGTGACCCCAAAGGGAAACACTGCTGTCCTCGAGTAGTCCACAAAACTCTATTTCCAATTAGCACCTGCTGATTCAGGGTTTCACATTCACAAGAAAAATAAATCCCCTATATTTTAAAGCAGTGTGTGTATGACTTGCAGGGGAGCAAGGCAGTCAGGGGAGAGTACCGAGAGCCCAGCAGAGAGAATTTCCTCCCTCATATACCATAGTACCCTTTCTATCTCTTCAGTCATGGAACGCACATTCTGAAATTGCAGCGCTACTAGAAAACTTCCCTCAACGAGTCACCTATCTGAACAGGGAACGTCTCCAAATCTCCTTCCTTTCATGAAATTGGTGAATGCTAAAACTAAATGTAACACCTATTTTGTACAAAATGCTTAGACCTTCTTTAACGTACTCTTTCAACGTTCAAGGCTTGCTCATTTACCTCTGCGAGCTTTATGCCTAACTCAGTATCACTAACTAAAGCTATCAGCTCTCAGAGGTCAGAGACATGACCATTTACTTCTGTCTCTAACCAGCCTGGCAGTCCACTAGCTACAAAGAGACAATTAACAAAAAAATGTTTCATGAGGATAGAGGGGGTTTTTTTAGTTTAGTTTTGTTTTTAATCATCTATCATCCTCAGGGTGGAGAGGGGAAGAAAAGAAGCCCTTTTTTTTTCCCCCATCTCATCTAAAACCAAGCTATAATCCATTACCACTGCAAACTGAGACAACAGGGCATTTTCTGCTATGACAGCATACAGTAGAAACGAATCATAACATAATAATCATCATCTCTTAAAAGCCTTACTCACCCCATTTCACCTTGTTTTAGGATGGGGTTCCTTGAGCAGGAGAGTATACCCACCACTCCTGTTACAATCCTTGGCTGGAACCACTGTGAGCTGAGAATCTCAGCACCCACCCCACACGCCCTACTTGGCAGCTAAAATGTAACTATTAAGCAACACTAACATTAGATTAGATGATGCTGTCATCCCATTGTTATCCAATTTATTCTTCTCTGACATGGTATGAAGTGGTTCTGCATCAATAATGGTTCATAAATACAGCCATACCTGATCTCTATCACCATTTCCATGTGCTTTCACAGACAAGAAACTGCTCTCTCTTCCATTTCTCCAAGTTCATTTCTTTAGTGGGTGAGTAGTGACAGTTTCACCTCCAGAGTCTATTTAACTATAAAGAACATTCACAGAATGACCTAGATATTTGGTTGAAAAGCACCTGCTGTTGACTCAGGGCTCATCTAAGTAGTGTGGGCTGTACAGGTCTTAGGAGAGTAAGTGCCCTTCCTCATGGACCCTCCTGGTGGACACAAAGATCCCATTTCTGCACAAACATTGCAAATTTCAGATAGCCATAAGTTTCACCTACAGATCCAAGGGACTTATCTGCCCAAGTTCAAGTTCCAGAATGTGGTGGAGGCTTAGAATTCCTGTAATCCAGAGCTTTGCCCAATTTAAAATGGAGTGATATGCATAGGTGCAGTCTTGAACTACTTTCTAATTACTTCTTGTGCAAGCCTCTTACTTCCTAAGAGTACTGTAGGGAGAGCACTAACATACAGTGTACCTATCCCTTCCAAATTTGCTGGATCATAAAAATCACCTGAGAATATTTAAGAATATAGATTCTCAAGCCTCACCCCAGGCCTGCTGAACTAGAATCCCTTGGTAGAAGGGCCTGGAGATGTGTATTTTAACTACTCTCAGGTGATTCTGACAAACAGGAGAATTTGGAAAACAGATGGGTCTCCGGGGATCTTCACAACAGCCCCATGAAAAAGGTAGGGCAAATGTTAGCTCCACTTTGCAGATGTAATAAATGAGGCTCAGAGAGGTTAGTTCCCTCCACTATGCCTAATTCCGCCTCATTAGCTCTGTGCCAAGTTTTATACATCACTTGTATTCCTGTCCTTCCTACTCTCTATCAGCCTCAAGAAAAAAAAATGTAGCACATGAAAAAGGGTTTAGTAGTCATTCTTGCACACAGTATAGATACTGAGCGCAAAGGCAATTCCTGAGATACTGTCCTCAACATTTCCAGAGGATGCCTGCATATCCAGGACCACCTTCTATTCCTGGCATCACTTTTGGGGCACATTCTGATATAATCAACATCCATTCAAGAGGGCCTTTTTCTGCTGAGGAATTCATCACCAGAAATACTGCACATGAGGATATAATATACAAAATATCTGTACAATACAGCTTCTTAAGCAATTATCCTGTACCGCTGGGTCACATTATGCAACTTAACATTTCCCATAACAAAAGTAGAGTTAAGGGATTTTTAAAACGCACTATGTTGTTAAGTTTTACTTTAATCATTTGTGGCATTCTTTTATATTATTTTACTATTGCATGTCAAAGTAATCAGTGACAATTAAATTTTTTAAAACTTGCATTGAAAATTAACTCACATCAGAAATAGGATTAAGATGAGGGCTTCACGGTTCTAAAGCTGAACTAAGTGGAGGAAAAGATGTTCCACAGGGGGACATTTCGCTTGACTTAACACACGTCAGTGGGCTTGAATGATTTCTGAGAATTTTCTATCAGTGTTTTCAGAAATAGCCTTTGGTGGTCTGTTTTCTCGATCCTAGTGATTCTAGCAGAAATGGCTGTACCCCAACAAGGAGGAAGCTGGGTACTGCATGCTCCCACTGAGATTTGGGGAGAGGTTGCATAAACAACTGAAGCATTAATCGGACTCCGCACCAGTTGTGATTTACATATTGCTTGGGAGGAGGGAGGGCAGTGGAAAGGGCCCTAGGTATGGGTTTGGCAAGGCAGGGAGCAGGCCCTCCATCTCTGCCTCTCGGACACCTACCAAGGACACAGTACCTATTCAGAATTTGAGTTCATGGAGGCTTTTCAATCAATAACATATGGCCACAAGAGCGCGAGTATTATACCAACAGACTGAAATAAATATGCTCCACAAATAAAATATCTGTACATAAAACAACAAAGCCTTTAGTTTAACTGCAGAAAATGAAAAACAAGTCTACTTGAAACCAGGCTAAATGAGCAACCAGTTATTCCACGTGAGTTTTTGGAGATGAATGAGCTGGTGGATGCTTTCTTCAGATCATTAAGACCAGATATCAATAATTTCTGAGGAGGAGAGGCAAAAGTCATCACAAACAACTTGACTTGGTGGGGGCCACACCCTGTCTTTCTCCACTCGGCCTGGTGTAGGGAGAGCTGGGACACACCAGCTGTTTCAAAAGCCAAGTGGCTCCTACCACACCAGCTTGTTAACCTTCATCTTACATGCATTTTTTTTCCTCCCAGATTCATGATCTCAGATTAGGTAGGTGGTGGGGGCAGCGCTAAATATACCTTCCTGTTACCCGAGACCTGGATCAGGGAAGGTGCTTATTAATATCATGGAGATATGATTTTTAATGATCTCTGAAAACAGCCTATATGGGTGTGAATAATGGCACTGTCTCATTGCATGCGTGGTTTGTGCTTTTGTCTCAGACAGGTTCATTTTTCAATGGAGGGGAAAGGTTCATGCCGCACGAGGGGGGTAACCAGTTGATGTTACAAGGCTGACTATTAGGCCCCTTGCTGTTCCACATGTCACAGGGAAGGACTCCAGCCGGCAACCTTAATGCCTACTTCAGCATCTTGAAGAAATTAATGAACACAGCTTCTATGGCAAAACATTTCAATCAACCCTTACCAGCTGTGCCTACATTTAAGAAAAAGAAAAGGAGGGGGGGAAATGCCCAGGTTTATCAAAAAAGTTTCTTCGAAAGATCAACCACGGTTTTGGCTGTGTGTGGGGCGGTAGGAGGTGGAGAAAGGAAAGGCAGAAGGAATAAAGGTAGAAGGATGCCAGTACCGAGTGCCAAAAGATGTGCTCTGGCCCCTGTGTTTGTTGAACAAATTAAGCACGTTCTGGTTTTTCACCTGCTGAAGTAGCAGCAGTGCATATGGCCTAGAAGTTAAAAATAAGGAAATATGCATACATTACCATACTTAATGGACGACCCTCTCCATTTAATATGCAAATTTCCTGAAATATTACTGAATGCCGTCTGTTCTAAATGAATAAATTTGAATTGCAATTAGAATAATCCTTTATAATTAATGAAAACTGTCAATTTTAGTTCATAAGTAATTTGATTAACAGGATGATGGGACACTTATCAAGTTCACTGGACTGCTAGGCTATGAGAAAACTGACAGTGGAAATGGGGCGGGCCAGGCACTCAGGCTCCACCGGAGTATTATCCTAAATTATTGATAACACAAGCTAATGAACTTCAGAAAGTGAACTCTGGGGGCCTCATTTAAAGGGACAGCCTCAGAGGGCAATGGGCAGCCGCCGGGATGACGATCTCTCCAAAAGCGTTCTTTGCTGGTACTTCTGACTTGTAGGAAAATAAATGTTTAGAAATGCCAGGGCAAAGGAAAACATTGGCTCAACACACAAATTTACCATTTCCAGCTGTTGCTGGAACAAAAGGAAACAATAGTCAGAGGATAAATGTAAGAAGAAACAATGCAAAAACATGTGGAAAGAAGTTGCTGGTAATGCATCCCAGAAGTAGGACATGGCCACAGCAGCGGGGCCATCTCCACTTCCCTTCTTTGTCTCTTCCTTCAGACAGATGAGGAACAAGAACTTTTAACTGGCATTAATTGGACATTTATGTAAAGCAATCGGGGTGGGGCGAATTCCGTGGAGACACACAAGCAACTCTTAGTTATGGCACAAACAGTAAGGAGATCTGTGGCCCTTAAAGCAACAGATGCCTGGTGCCTTTTCACGGAGGAAGACAAGGAGGCAGAGAAGGGGGTTAGTGCTACAAGAGAATTCTGGCATTCTTGGTGGTGGTGGTTGTTAATTAAGATGAAGACAGAGTAAGTAAAAACAAGAAAAGAAGTTATAAAATAAGCTTGCTTTATCTTTTCTAGAAACGGATGACAAAACTAAATGCAATAACGCCAGGCGTATCAAGAGGGGTCCATGTTTGGGGCTTTCACACTTTCTGGCAGGTGAGAAAGTTTATTAAGAACCTTCATGTGTGGGAGTCTCTGAAGAGCAAAGGTCTGGTTTTCCTGATTCACAATGTCCTGACAGACCTTGCCTTTTCATGCCTTCAACACCTGTAGCTCCTGACAAGTGTGGGTGACCTCCTGACTGACAAAGGGGGCTCCAAATTTGGCTGATGTTGGCTGAATAGACTGCAGTCAGGTCACAGTTCTTTACTTCTTCTTAATCCTCCTGTACCTACTGAGAAGTGCCTTTATGCCAAGGATGGAAATTATCTGTCCAAAGACTTCTTGTCCTTGAAATCTTAGGATTCACGTGGCATGACAAGTGACCCTGTCATGGCTATCTCAAGGTGATTAAGTAATGATTTTTCAAGATTAATATTAGTCATAAGAATGCAGCATTACAGAGGCACACAATGGGCACTTCTGGGAAAATGGCAGAGTCTTAGCAATCTCCTTTCCATCTCTATGGGCCACCTATATACTACTTATCTCATTGGATTTGGTAGAATGAAATAATACCATCACATAAAAATAGCACGTACAATTTACTAAAATATTATTCTATATGCCAAACATTGTACAAAGTTCTTTAAGTCATGAAATACTTAAGGTGGCCCTGGAAGTATATATTAGATCCATTTGGCAGGTGAACAAACTAAGGCTCAGAAAGATTAAGCACCTTGTCCAAGCAATCACAACCAGGAAGTGGCAGAGATGGGATTTGAACCCAGGTCTGTCTGTCTCTGAAGCCAAAGTTGTTAACCTAATATGTACTCTGGGCTGACTTCCATGTTATAACTGTGTGCTTCAGTGCTGGCCAAATTTAATCATGCTATAGTTTCCCTCACTTTTCAATTACATTTTTTATTACCTTGCTCTGGACCACCATGACTGCTAGATTGTCTGCGCGCATTTTCCAAGCCAGCTCAGTGGGTATACATTTGGAGCCATTCTCTCCCCTTCCATGCAATAAGCAGGTCATAAACATTGTCTTTCCTTCTGCAATGTGTGCCGCAAGCAAGACTTCAACATCCTCCGCCTCCCACAACGTGTCTCTTGAAACCGTTTATTTAGAGCTCAGTTTTCGAAATATACCAAGGACAGGGTAAGGCTCTTTTCTGAGACTCTTCACTAGGGTCCTGCCTTGCCACTGTCCTAACTAGCCAATTTCAGCCCTGGGAGATCTATAACAAAAACTGTTAGCTCTTTGACACTCAATAAAAGAAACAAACAAGAAACCAATGATGTTCTTGGTTATTAAGCTCCCTATTATACCTAAATAAAATCAAGCAGTTGGTGGCCCTCTGTCTCTACAAAACTAATATTGAAAGCTCTCTTTGAACCATTTAGATCCTTTGTACGTACTCTCCAAGCCTCAAGCTCCCTCATTGTTTCCAGCAATACAAGCAATTCTTGTCCTCCTCTCTCATTTGTTTATCACACTCAGAGGATTTCTTTGTTTTTCCCTATAAACTACCCCCATCTGTAAACCCCCGAGGTAATAACAAGACAGAACTACCTGGATACAAGTTCCACTGAATGGAGCAGGAGGTCTTTAGAGACCATCCGGCTTGATGTTTCTCGAGGGTCATGTGCAAACCACTGATTTTAGGTATACACACGTGTTAGTGGTTATGTATTTATCTTCAAGTGTGTTAGGAAAAAAAAACCGTAAGTGGCACATCAAACTTTTAATTTTAGAGAGCATTGCTTAGCTCAAAACTGAAGTGAATATTTAGCTAAGAAACAGTGAGCAGACTTCTTCTATTATAAAGACAAATATGGAGTAAATATTCCAGGTGGTACTCATCTATAGCAAAAGTCACAGCGAGTCTGTGAATGACGGGACATCCAGAAAAACTGATTTAGCCCAAACTCCCTCTTTTCCCTCCAGGGATGTGCTGAAGGTGAGGAAGATTAAATAAGTTTCCTGAGGCCATGCTGCAAAGAGGAAAGGCTGGAGCTAGAACTCAGACATCCTATAAGGTCATCTTTCCTGTCACAGGGACCCAGGCCTTCATCGTGGGTGCCTTTGGGAAGAAAGGGGGATGTGGACTCTAGGAACACTGCCCAGAACACTGGGGCCATTGAAGATAGAAGAGAGAGAGAAGGCAAGTGGCAGAGCTCCCTAGGCCTCCCTCTCCTTCAGTCAGGGCAGCTTTACTTGGGAGAGGTTGTATTTGCAGGCGTTCTCTATTTCATTTGAAGGAAGAATTTTATGGAGATTTTGTTTAAAGAATTCCACTGATACTAGCAATGATTAAAAAACCATCAAACTACTGGAAACTCTTTCAGTCTTCTTTCAGTCTTCTTGTATTTTGCAACCTTGCTTATGGTGAAGCAAGTTGGTCTCCATCAGCATCATCTAGCTCCTCCCAAAACATGGCTTAAGGGCCATTTATACTAGCATCTCCTGGGGTGGGGAGGAGGGTTCTATTAAAACACAGGTTTCTCAGGCCCACCCAACTTTATAGAAACAGACTCTCGGAGTCAAGTCCAAGGAGTTGCACTTTTAACTAGTTTCTTAGGTGATTTCTCTGTGAGCTAAGGCTTGAGAACTGATACTGGGGAAGGACGGATTACCATTAGTGTTATGAGACAGAGACTGGGAGAAAGAATTAGTAAGAGATAAGGAGATTGAGACTAAGACAGAAAGATTGAGAAACTGAGATTTAATAATTTACTGATCCCTCAGTGGAATACTGTGTGTATAGTTAAGCCACTTTATGACAAGGTTATCTGAGTGCTCATGTAACTAAACCCATCTCTCACCCAACTGTCTCCATTCCCCACACTTACCCTTACTTTACATTGAGTTCATTTCTGGAGAGAATGGACTAACAATGAAGTTATCATTTATTTACCAAATACTCAGAGCAGCATCCTGTGTGCTGGGCAAGGCACACCAAAATTAGGGCAAGTTACTGTCCAATAGGAAGTTCCATTCTGGTACAAAGTCAGCCCATGCGTTCAGAAATGCATGCTTGCTTTCTTGAAATTTAAGTTAAGGGCGGGCTTGCATATAGAGATTAGCTGCTGACAGAGTTTGAATGGGCTTTCAACTAAGGCATTCATTATCCATGAAGCCAACCCTCACAATATTCCATGGCCTAGCGTTCTTTGCAAATGGCTGTTAAAAATCACATTTGGTGAAAGAACAGAATTTTCTCCTTGGTAATTCAGCTCTGAACTCACTCCATCTGTTTAGCACTTGTTGGGCCTGCGAGGATGTGCAGACAGTCTCCAGTGCTGACATGGGTGGCCACCTCCCAAAGAGCAAGAAACAAACTTGCTTTCATCAGCTGCTGGCATTTATGAGGGTCTTAGGATGAAATTAAGATTTTTGTGTGTGTGTGAAATGGCTGTTTGGAATAACAACAACCTTGTAGGGGGAACACGGTACTCATGTTGCTTGGGTAACATGTGGTCTAAGTAGCCAGAGGAGAAAAGCCCTGGAGAGGGTTATCTCACAGATAACATCAACCATAGCTGAGAGGCCAGTGAGCACAATCTTGATGCCTGCCATATTTTGATCTGTAACATGGGACGTCACCAAATAATATGCTGGAAAACAACAGAGAAACATAAAGACACCAAATGAAAAAGCAGATCTCCCTTCAACTTTGAGAATGAGAAGTTACAAATCATCAATGTCTAGTGAAGACGTATTTCAACAACGGTGCTCATTTTTTGGAATAAATAAACACCAGGGAACTAGCCTGGGAAACCTGAAACAGAACTACATCTTCTCTCAACTAAAGGCTGATTAACAGCATATGTGAGGACAAAGGATAGGAATATTCTGGGTGCAAGGACAGTAAGGTTGCATTCATTGATCAAACTCCAACCAAATGCCAAACACCACATGCATCCATTATCTCATTTAACCCTCTCAAAAAACACGACGGTACGTATTATTATCCCAATTTATAGATAGCAATCTGAAGTTTGTCAAGATTAAGCAACTTTCCAACTAAACAGGGCTTTGAAGACAGGACTCGAATTTCTAAGCTGTGTTTTTCTGCTATATGCATTGCACATAGCCCCACAAAAGGACAGAAAGAAAAACCTAGAGGAAAAAAATGAGATCTCTGAAAACTGTCTATAAATTCCCCATAATAAAAATAACAATAGCCATGATATCGTAGCACCTCTTTAGGTATATGTGTATATAACTGGCAACATATATATATGAGAAATTGAAAGATGTATCCAAAACAGGTGCTCATTATATGTGTGTGTGTGTGTGTATGTGTGTATACACACACATATACTTAACGTGATCTTCTTAATCCCATCAGGTGTTATGATTGAGGTGAGGACACTGAAGCTGAGTTAGGCACATGCTCAGGTTTACACAGCAACTAAATAACCAAACTGAGATCCAAACCCAGATTTGCCTGGTCCCCAATCCCCTGGACTTCCTATCATATTGTTCTATCTTTTCCATCCCTTTCAACTGGACATGAAGGTGAACCAGAATCTGAAACTTCAGCTCTAAAGAGGCTGAAAAGAATATGTCATTCCCTGCCCTCCAACACCCCTGCTTTGTACCTACTGGACACATGGCAGACCTTGGTGCCAGTGTCCACAGTAAAAGTCTGTGACTTGAAAGGCATGTGCAGCAGGCAACACCAAGGGAATTTTTCTTTCTTTCTTTTTTTAAGAAACACGGTCTTGCTCTGTTGCCCAGCCTGGAGTGCAGTGGTGCGATCTTAGCTCACTGCAGCCTCCAGCCTGCAACTCCTGGGCTCAAGTGATCCTCCCTTCTCAGTCTCCCAAGTAACTGGGATTATAGGCATGAGCCGCTGCACCTGGCTCCATTTTTTTTTTTTTTTAACAGGAACTCTTGTGAGTCAATCACACCTCATAGACATGCTTGCCCCTTTTCCTTTTAGTGCAGGCTCTGGCACCAATGTGACTCCCTGAAACCCATCTGGAGGAAGGGATGACGGCATTGGAGAGGATGCCATGAATATGGAGGTCCTTGTGTTTTAATTTGCCTAAAAATCTGCATGTTGTTAAAACAAATGTAGAAATTAGCCATATGGGAACCTAGCTTGGGTACATATCTTCATCTGTCACCACATTTGGGGATGGAAATAGTACAGGATCATTTGCAGTGCTTAGACTTGTAGAGAGGGAGAAAAGTCCACTTGGAAGCAAGCTAATACTGCACACGTTTATGCATTTGACCTCACAATATGGTAACTAATGATAGTTCTGCAAATAGACTTAGGAAAATAAATGAATGATTGCAGAGGGGAGAACCCAGCAAGGGTGATGAGCTTCATTTCACCTATGTTAGCCCTTAATTCTTAACAGGACAGACAGCACAAATTCTGTACAGCTTGCCTAAATAGATGAAATCTACACCTTATTCTGAATTCAAATCTTAGACCCAGTGCGTATAATACACTGCCTTAATAGCTTTCCAAACTCTCATTTGGCCTCAGTTATACAACCAGCTGACACTGAAAATAATTAATGCCCTTTAGGACTCGCATCTGCTCCTATGGTTCCAAGTCAAGGTTTTTAATTGGGCTATTTTGGCATTTGGAGACAATGGCAAGGTGAAATAACCTTTCTTTAATATTTTTGAGGTCAGCAGATAGTCCTGCCAAAGGTCATCCTTCAGGTTCACAAATGAGTCATTTGTATCACCTAATGCAATCTGTGACTTGCAAATTGCACTGGGATGTGTTAGCGTGCATTAATTAGTCCACGTGATGAATACTGAATTCATCATTACTAGCCGGAGCTTGTAGAGATGTACCAATACTTGTTTTGGCGGTTTGTGGTTGCTTATTTTTTACTTTGCACTCCACTTCCAACCCTGGTCTGAGATCTTCAACACCCCAAGCCCAATAATTGGCACAGCAGAGTTAACCCTCTCCCTTATGACATGGCCAGAACCTGGGGAAAGCTTCCCTGGCACAAACATTTTGCAAAGCAGGAAGCAACCATAGTTGCTCTATCTTTGGTTTCTTGAATCTGTAAAACTCAGCATCAAAAGATGATTCCCGTTTGCGCCCGATCCATAGCATTCCTAACCTTCTAAAAGAGAGAAAGAGACAGAGACAGCGAAAACTCCTGTTTCAAACACCTTGCTCAGAGCAGTGCTCTTAGTTGTGCCGGGTTCTCTCAGCTGCTTGGCAGCTACTGCCTATAATGAAGGTATTATTAATTTCAGTTTCAGGGGATAGAAAATCAGGATGTGGACACTGTATGGCTATACCATCTGTGCCGTTGACATATATTGATTCGTACCTTCTTCCCATCTGTCCTTGACATTGTGCAGTAACAGAGGTCACAGTCTTCTCTTTCCTAGAATTCTCCCCAAAAGCAACTTTCTACCCAGTATCCTCTCAGTGATTTGATTTGGTTGCTATTGTGCACTTCTAAGGAAGCTGGTGGCAGAGTGTCTGCATCTGTCATCCCCCAGGTAAGTCCCTTTGACCCAACATAACAATAACCGACCACATCAAAAGGGTGTAGGAAAACAATAGTTCTTCCACTTTGCTAGAAGACAGAGTCAGCGAGGGGCAGACATTTAAAATAGATCTTCCATTTCTCCAGAATTTTGTGGATAACAAAGAGAATTAATGCATCACTCTAGAAATTAGCACATTCATTTTATACAGAAAGGTACAGTAGCCAATTAAATTACACACAGCAGATCTAAGGGTTGGAAAAGTAGGTTTAGGGAAAGTTAAGAAGCTGAAAAACAGCAGGTGGGTATGTCTTGCTCTACATTAAGGACACTAAGAGAAAAATTAAGTCTCCAGTTACTGGGATATATGTGTGTGTTATGTGTAATATGCATTTTTTTGAAAAAAGAACTAACTGTTCAGGTTATTGTCACTTCAGAATTGAGAAAGCCTGAGCCAGATTTCAGAGGGATTTTATTTCAAGGACTATCATTTATTTTATTTTACTCTTTTTTCTAACCACTCTCTGTCCAGGTGGAATGAGACACACAAATAACTGAATTCACAAAGGACTTTTTGAGAATTCAAGTGGCCACTTGTATTTGCAAAGTAAGAAGTAAGTGGCTAATTGCAGCCCAAGTGAACGGCTGAGCCTACAATTAGCCAATTAGGTGGTCTATTAGGGGCGATTTGAATGCAGAAAGCCCTTCCATGGAGCCTGAAGGCCTTGGGGCTTTCCTACAGAACCCAGGAAGAGTGTCAGCCTCTTCATCAAGGCAAAGCTAGACTGCTCAGAATCAGAGAATTGCCAGTTTATTCCTAAAGCTCTAAAATTCTCAATGTCCAGGTGATAAGTACCACCCTTCCAATGGGGGTAAAATTTTTTTAAAGATTTTAACAGCTGCCTGAAAAGCTTCCTATTCAAAGTATATGCCCAAACTTACTTTATCCACAAAAATAATCTCCTCCTGTCTCTCCTTCTCTTAAAATTACAGATTAAAATTTCTCTGGCAATCTCATCCCATATTTAATGATGAAAATGAATCCATCTTTCAGTTATTCCTTAGAGAAAATATTGCCACTTTCAAAATATTTTAAGAAAATTTCCCTTATTATGGAGGGTGAGTCTCAGATCGCTCCCTCAATTTGATTTCAAAACAGGAAATTTAGTTTTGTTGCAGCCACATAGCTCCACTGAGCTGCTGCAATGCCGGGCAAAGAATGAAAGTACTGGGTGGGGGGAGGTGGGATTTGAAAAAAGCCACGTTATACCAAAGGGATATACTATTTGCCTTAAGTCTGCTCTAGAGGAAATAGCTTAAATCAAGAAACGGGACAAGTCACGCCTCTTCTGGGTCTCAGATTGTACCCACGTGTAAAACCAGGGCCCAGCCCATTTCACCGTAAGGTCCGTTTCAGATCCAAGTCTCAATGATTCTGAATCAACAAATCTCAAATTTCGTGACTAGTGATGGATCTGTCAAAAAGAAGATTCAAAAGCAATTACCTCTGAGCTCAAAAGCCAAACCTGGGCATTGTTTACTGCCTCTTTCTTTTAGCCTTTTTTGGCTACAGCAACATTTTAATGATCTTACTTGAAACCACATTCACACAGAGCTGTACTGTTTTAATCACTAGTTGTAAGCCCTTGAGACCTTCTCTGCAGCTCAGATGTGTTATTCACAAAACATTGTCCCTTGTGAGAATGACAAGACAAAGTTTTTAGTCATCTAACTTTTTATCCCCCAGCATTCCACTCCTGGGTTCACCCTGGGGCTCAGGCGGCCCGTCTACATCAGCTCTGCTCCACACGAGTAAACAATTTGCCAAGAACGTAGACTACTTGGTGGGCTGTTGTTCCATTTCACCTGCGGTCTGTCTGCCTTTTCACTGTGAAAGCTCACGATCTTCCTCATGCCAGATGCTGCAGAGAGGAAGGAGGTTTTCCATGCGATTCCCTCTTGTCTCTGTAACATGCAAACCTTTCACTGTGTTGCGAAAGCCACATCATAAGATCCTGGCAGAACACAAATCCCTGGATGCCACTGGACAAAGAAAATCTCCTTGACGTGTTCAACGTAGACATATATGCAGAGGGCAAATCCCTCTCTCCCTACACCAGCCACAGCTGAGTGAGGCAGCATCATGGGTCTGTTTCCTACCCCTTTCTCCATGTGGCATTCAGAATGCTCTTTTAAAAAATGATAAACAGGGCCTGGAGTGGTGGCTCACGCCTGTAATCCCAGCACTTTGGGAGGCCGAGGCGGGTGGATCACAAGGTCAGGAGATCGAGACCATCCTGGCTAACACGGTGAAATCCCGTCTCTACTACAAATACAAAAAAATTAGCCAGGCAGGGTGGCGGGAGCCTGTAGTCCCAGCTACTCGGGAGGCTGAGGCGGGAGAATGGCGTGAACACGGGATGCGGAGTTTGCAGTGAGCCGAGATGGCACCACTGCACTGCAGCCTGGGCAACAGAGTGAGACTTCATCTCAAAAAAAAGGATAAACTGAATCACGTGCCCATCCTTCCTTTCTGTAGTTTAGCCTCCCCTCCAAATGGTTTTTGCAGCTTTTAGAAGGAAATCCAATCTCTAGCATGGCCCCACTCCTGCCTACTCCTCTACAGCCATCTCATGCCACTTGTGTGCAGCTTACTTTCTGTTCCTGAAATAAACTAAACTCATCCCAATCTCAGGGCCTTTGCACATGCTGTTCCCACTGCCTGAAATAGTTCTCCTCACACCCAAGATCACTGCATTCACCAGCTGGGTCACCTTTCTGGAAAGGGAATCTCTCACTGCCCAATCTAAAGTAATTCCTATCGGTGCCATGAATCACCTCTTTATGAAATCAACCTGCTTTATTTTTCTCAAAGCACATATCATTTTTATCTTATTTATTGTCTAGCTCCCTGCTAGGATGCAAGAGCTAGCAGAATAGGGGCCTTGTCTGCCTGTTCACCTCTTTATTGCCAGGAATAAAGCAAACACAGAGTGAATATACAATAAGTATTTGTTAAGTAAATGAATGGTGCATAATTGGAGAGAAAAATGGAAGATTTCCTGGCCTCCCTTGTGGCCACGTGACTAATTCTGATCAATGGATGCGTGGAGAAGTGATAAGTTTAACTTCCTCAAGGATCTCCAAAGGGAAAGGGCTCTCTCTTCTTCTTTCCTTTCTCCTTCCATTGGCCACAATGTGCAGGTAAAGGCTGGAGCTCCAGCAACTGTCTCTGATGGTCAGGTGACCTTGGGAATAGTAGCCATGCACAATGGAAGAACAAAATAGAAACCAGGGCCCCAACATCACAGAGCCACACCCGACACTGCACCATCTCCAGACTTCCTAAACAGGAAAACAAATAAGCAAGCTTCTGTTACTTAAGCTACTGTTATTTGGTAGGAGTGTGGTGGGTGGAGATGAGCGTGAATTAATTACAACCTAACTTAATTCTAATTAATATATCAATTGTTTGTAAATTGAGAAGGTCATGCTCTTAGAAGAGAATCAATGTGCTAATACATAGGAACAGAAACAGTCCACAGTATTATTCCCACTACCCATATGTCCAAGAACAAAGTTTGGTGGGCTCTATAAAGAAAATGAATCAAAATGGTACAAGAGGAATTTCTTTCAATAGCTTCAAAGTTGGAGGCTTACTGCAAGGCAAAATTGTAAAAGCAAATAGTGCCTGCTTAATACATTTTATTTATACTTCCACCATTTAAATGTGCCTTTAATACATGGGTTGTATTTTTAACCCCCCAAAAAATCCTTCCCATAACTATTTTTCTATAAAAATAATAAAGCCTAGCTATTCATATCTATGTCTATTTCAACAAATATACCAAGCACCCTAGCTCATTTCTATTCAGGTCTACTTATAAGCAAATGATAGTGCATTTGTTATATATTAATAAATGCATCCCCTGTGATGTCAAAATTTAATATTAACTTTTACATATTGATTCTGAAGGTAACAATAAGAAACAATGACATCACCATACACATTAGGATTATTATATGTAAAAATGTTCCAATCCACTATATCATTAGAAATAACTGTCTGATTGGCCAGGCACGGTGGATCACGCCTGTAATCCCAGCACTTTGGGAGGCCAAAGTGGGTGGATCACGAGGTCAGGAATTCAAGACCAGCCTGGCCAATATGGTGAAACCCCATCTCTACTAAAAATACAAAAATTAGCCGGGCTTGGTGGCGCGCACCTGTAATCCCAGCTACTTGGGAGACTGAGGCAGAAGAATCACTCGAACCTGGGAGGCGGAGGTTGCAGTGAGCCAAGATTGCACCACTGCACTCCAGCCTGGGTGACAGAGAGAGACTCCTTCTAAAAAGAAAGAAATAAAGAAAGAAAAATAAGAAAAGAAAAGAACTATCTTATTTAAATTGTTGGTCTACAGCAATGAAAATGCCCAGGATTTATTGTACAAATAATAGCCATCTTAATAAGTTGTCTGTACAGAGTTCAGTAATGTATTAATTGCAACTCAATCAATATAACCACAAATAAAGGATGTTATTATTTACAAATAACGAGCCAGTGGAAAAGCAAGCCTTCCTTGTTGATGCAATGAATGCCAAGAAATAAAAGTAATCCAGGCCTCTTGACCCCACCTGCCTTCACCCATAACTCAAGGCAAATTTAAGGTGGCTTCACCCCATCTATGCAATGTGGATCAGTAATTGAGGTGAGAGGATGCATAAAAAGATTTGCAGCTGTATTACTTTGGACAAATTACTTCTTTGATGTTCATTTCCCTCAACTATAAGTAGGAATAACACTAGTTCTTATCTGTAGAAATATTGTGAGCACTGAATGTGATAATTTTGCAGAATGGCAAATAGTAAGCACTCATTACATGCCAGTTACCATCATAATCATCATCGATGTTGTCATTTTTCTCCATGCTCTTTCCTTAACTAGATCTTCTATCATGAACGCAAGAGGTGTCCTGAGTTTTGTTTCATGAACCATTGCTTTGTTCTTCTTCCTGTGTCCCGGAGCCCCAAACAGCACCTTAAATTCAGTGCTTTCCTCATATCTATGAGCTGAGCTTGGGCTGACATATATAAAATACATATATAATGTACTTGGGTGTATATCATGCTATATACACCAACAAGTACACAGCTTATCATTTTCCAAGTTAGCATCGTTATTCTTTCTAATAATACAGGAATTAAAATGGCTTCATAAAAGAAAGGCCTTTTCACATCAATGCCAGCAGGCACAGCCCATATTATGCTAAATGCCATTCTGGGCACTTCCCAGAAAATATTGGCGGCCAAGTTCCCAGAGGCAGTCTGCACCCAATAGATAAGATGAGGCAAAGAAAACTGTACTGGAAGAGATCAATGACCTTGCTGGCTTGTGTTTGGCTATCAGTTATCTTGGCTATCACTTACTATGTTCCAGGCACTGTTCTGAACACTTTACAAAGATTCTCTCATTTAATCTTTGTAACAAATCATATGAAGAAGCCATCATTATTATGCCCTCTTTACAGTTGGAGAAGCTCAGGCTCAGGGTGTTTAAATAGATTGCCTAAAATCAAACACAGCTAGAAATCTGCAGATCTAGGCTTCACACCTGGGCAGCCTGCCTAAAACCCATTTCTCACAACACCACTCTATAATGTCCTAAAAAGTTGGTTTAAACATTTAAACATTTAGGGATCCTACTATCTCCAGCCAGAGGCCTCTGAGGACAACTTGGATAGAAACCATATGATGGTCAATTATGATCTCAGGATGTCAGATATATAAGGGTTCAGATCCCTCCCAGGCCTGCCTCTACTAGCCTGATCTCTCTTTGACTCATTTTTCTCATCTGTGAAACAGGGATGGCAATAGGACCTGCTCCATAGGCTTGTAAAGATCAAATGATAAGTTAGAGTAAAATGCTTAGCACAGTGCAGGGCACATAGTAAGTGCTCAATAAATAACTATGTTAATTCATTGTTCTCTCCTTTCTCGGAAATACATTATTTAAAAAAAAAAACAAAAATAGAAACCCTGTTACTTATCACATTCAGCTTTAAAAAGCACCCCTCCACCCACATCTGCATGATAAAATGTGATTCTTATGAAAAAACACAATTTTTTGGCACCACGCTCCCTATCTGCAATTACATCAAAATCACATTAATTGAGCTATAACACTGTCAGGCTCAGCAGCTGGAAAGCGCATCCATACATTCTAAAGAGAAGGCCATTAATTCAGCTCTCTACAGCGCAGCAATGAAATTGGGATGTCCGTTCTTCAGTGTGATTTACTGTCTTTCAAGCCGCTTAAGTGGGAACCTCTACAAAAAGATTTAAGTTAAGTGACTCTTGTGCTGCTCTGAAGCTCATTTATTATTGAATTAAGTTTTCATTTCATTTAAAGGGAATAAAGAAATATAGTTTTATTTGAAACAAGGTAAAACATTTAAAAGAAATCAGCTATTATGATCCAGGAAGCCAGTTTATATATCTGCAAATGATCTCACTCTGCTTACGCTCTGCTGAAAAGCCAAATTTAAACTCATCAATATTGCTAATATGCATATAATTTGAGACTTTTGCATGACAGCTCGCCCTTACTTTTCATATTTTATCATTCCTCTCTTTTAAAATTTTTTTTATCTTTTTTAAAAATCAAGACAGACAATGGGCTAGAGAAGAAACTAGGCAAAAATAAACATCCGTTTTTGAAAAGTCTAGATTTTCGTTATGACATGAAGGTAAAAGTAGGAGGGAGAGACAGAGGCAGAGAGGTACATGTTATAGGTTATCAATGTGTGGCAGAAAAATCAAGGCATGGCAGACATATAATATTAAAAGATTTAGAGTGTCCTGGTCCATAGATGAATTGCATGTGGCAAGCAAACAGAGAGTAATTCTCTATTAGTAGAGTATGTACAACTTCAGTGCCTAATTTATCAGCTTTTGTATCAGGCATCAGGCGACAAAGCTTCTTCAGAATTAGTGACCCTGTCTGTCCACAGTACAGATAAAAGAAATGGTGTATTTCTACATAATGTTTCCTCTTCTAAGTCTCATGCAAAACAGCTAAGAGTAATATTCCCTATACGACAAAGTCCCTAAAGAACTAAGCACTTCTGAACAAACTATATTTTTAAAAAATCTGCTAGGACCCCTATAATGGTGTCATTTACACTCCAGTCACATGTGTCTACAGCACAAGACCCTTCATAATTAGGTATATACACTACACCAGCTCACTGCCTAATTAGCAAATTATGTTGAAAATAGCATCCTGCTAATTAACGGTTATTATGGCATTTCTGAAGCTGAGGCTTTAATTATCACCAACCTAATGCTTGTGTACAGAGAAAAAAAAAGCCCCTCCCCTTTTTAAATGATCAATAAGTGCAAAAGATTATTATAAGGCAAATCTGCTGACAGCTGATTAATTTGTTTGATGCAAAGTTGCTGCGTGTTTCAGATTATTTTATAGGAGTTGCAGGAAAAAGGTACATAATTTGGTTTCATTAGCAACCTCTGCGATTTATCACTAGAAAATGCACCCCCCCACACCTTTTTTGTTGTTTGTTCAATTCCCTCTGTGTTTTTGCCTGTACCAGCATCAAAGTCAAGAGCAGGAAGTTTTAATTAAGTGACACTAATGAGGTCGTTGAAAATGATACTTCAGCAATTCAGCATGCTGTTAAATGTGTTTATTCTATAATGTCATCAAAGGTGATTGTTTTCCCTCGTAATAGATAAAATTCATTACCATAAGCATTGTACTTTTGAGTGTTAGAAATACGAAATGCAAGTTAGTCAGGTGTATCTGTTACTTTTTTTTTTCTTTCCCTTTGGCTGCCAATTCAAGTTACTGGACCTAAAACAAAACTTTAGCAAACAAGGCTCGAGCTGTTTTCCAGTTTTTTTTGGTTAAGTCTCCCATGTAAAGTAATTAACAGACCCTGCCAGAGAGGAACAGAACAAAAACGAGCATGCAAATGACTAATCAAGGAAAGCTGGAATCAACAAGATAGAGGTGAAAAGATGCTCCTCTGAGCCTGGCCATTGTGCGGCAGGTTCTGTGCCTCTGACCACACACAGCTGCCCACCTTCCCATGCCCTGGAGGTAAAGCTATGTAGCCCTACCTTGGTAGCAGAGGCTGTGCCACTACACAATTCAGCATTTGATTTGAATAAGAATGGTGTACTATGGATACTTTTTTCTTTAAAATGGTTCCAGCCTCCCAAACACAATTATGGTTGTATGACGCATTTTAGGAATTTATCACATTGTGAATTTCCACACTGCCTTCTTCATAAGAATTCAAAATGCTTGTTCACATTTCTAAGGCATCTAATGAGGGCAGGCATTAAAAATGCCCCCATTTTACACACAAGGTAAACTGAGCAAAGTAATTTATCCCAGGTCAAAGGCAAAGCAAGTATAAACCCTGTTCTAATCTCATCTCACCAAGTCATACCACCTCTGCAATTCAAAATGGTGTCCTTCAATTTTCTCAGGTTACTCAAAAAAAAAAACAAACAAACAAAAAAAAAAACCACCTTTTCATATCTTGCACAAATTAAAAAGCCCTGCACTGTTTCTATGGCAGCCTGTTTCTTTGTGAATGGGGGGCCAATGTTAGACATTTACATTTTTAATTTTTAATTTTTATAAGCAATGCTTTGATGAGCATCTCTGATTTTCTTATGATGGAAATGATGATACTGTGCACAGCAAACTCTTCATCAAAGCAGCAGGTCCAGTCTCAGATCTTACCTGATTTAGCCAACAGTAATTATTTCCAACGAAGTTGCCCATTTCTAGTTTACTTTTTTTAAATGCCAAAAAAAAAAAGCCATTCTGACCCATCACATGTTATAACTCACAGCGGTCACTATTTTTCCTAGAGCGGTGCTGCTAATTCAGAGTAAGCTCAACATACTCCACACTTATGTACAAACTTCCCAGCCACAGATCAGGAAAAAACAGGCGTGTAGGGGATTTGGTCAATACACTTAACTACCGTGAATGAAAGTTGTTTTCCCTCCTCATGGAAATCATGTTTTGGGCTGGTTTGATCCTGGAGCAGCAAGGGGTTGAATTAGATGACCTCGTGGAGTTTTCCAGAACACTCTCAAAGACTATCTCCATCAAAATTATTAGTCAATTCCCTGAAACATCTCAGGAAATGCAAACATCAGTATCACGGGGCAAATCAAACTTTGACTTAATTTGTCATTTTTAAACTAGTTAGCTGCAGAGGAACCTCACAATGCTCTAATATTATATAAACGGTCACTCGCTTTTTATTGGAGGGTTCAGAATAGGAAAGACATTAGAAATGGCTCAGAAGTTCTAACAAGGTGGTAAACGTTCCAAATCTGTATCTAATGTGCATTAATGCCACATGAGAATATACAGGGAGAGGCTTAGGGGCAGCTAATACTCTAGGAGGCTGTGAAATGTTGACACAGCCTCCTAGAAATAGGAGATACTCATCTACGAATTAATGGAAGGACATTTCTAGAAGAACCAGATGCCTTTACCAATTTTCATTTATTGTCTAGAATTTAAACTTCTGCTTCTCTTCAGAGTTTTTTTTGTTTGCCACCTTACCTTTAGCAACCAGCCATATGCTCTTTAATAAAATGGCAAAGATGTCAAGTAATGATAGCACTCAGCACCAGTATGGATACAGCAGATGAGCACTCTCACCCATGGGAGGGGAGGGAGCACACACTGGTACAGCCTCTCTGGGAAGCACTTTGGTATTGCATCAAGAATTTAAAAACATTCATATACTTTGAGCCTGTAATTGCACTTCCACGAATCTATCTTAAGGAAATCAGGGATGCTTATCAAAGCATTATTTATAAAAATGAAAAATTAAGAACATAAATGTCTAACAATGGCAGATTGGTTACATAAATGACGATATATCCACATGATACAATATTATACAGTCATTACAAAACATGTGTTCTTGCAATGCATATTAATAAAAATAGTAACAAAGGAGAGGACTAAAGATGTAACATCAGGTATAACACATATGTCCTCATATTCATAAATTTCAATGCATCTATTTATGTAAGCATTAAAATAAAACAGTAGAAAACAGATACCAAAGTGTGAACAGTGGTTATTGAGGGGAAGATAAAGTGAAAGGCAATTTTAATGTTTATCTTTATACTTTGTAAAAATTATTCCTTTTAAATATGAAAATTGTAAAATAATTCAATAATATTTCCTAGAATGTACCCAGTTGTAAAATAATTCAATAATATGTCTTTCTTAGAATGTACCCAGATGTCATTAGAAGTTTTAAATTATGGTATAATTTATATCATTACGCAATTTATAACATAATCGGTCCAAACGTACATACTTTCTCTATGAACTTCATAACTATTCAGCCACATTCAAGCCCAGAGATTACTGAAATGCTGGAACTGGTATTATGAGATTCTCAGTAGGGCACTCCCAGAACACTCCTTTAAAAGTAGCTCTGTACGTCATACCCATAACAGTTACCTCAGTTTGCATAAAGTTTCCTATAGATTCACAGGAGACAAGAGTGTAACATTTGAAGCCCCAGATCATTTCCTAGCATGGTCCAAGATCCTTATGGGTAGATATTTTTCTTGAAGGTTTTATTTACTCACTTTAAAGACTGATAGACACCCCGGTCTCTAATCCCTCAGAACTTCTGAAGCCACTTTCCCTTTCAGTGGGCTTAGGATAAATAATTAAATAACTGAGCCAAGGCTCAGTTCGTTTACTCTCTTGTTTTTTTAATTTTTTTTCTTCCTAATCAGTGGGAAACTGTCAATACATCCATATGGCGTGTCACTTAAATTTTGAAAACTAAAAATTCAAAGCAAATTGGGAAAAATGTTTTCACATGTAAACTTATTCCCAGAGACTGTTTTTCAAAAACAAACAAACAAACAAAATGTTTGAAATTGCTTTTTCCTAAAGGAAGGGGGGATAGTTCAGCTGCAGGTAGGAAACTTACCACTGTAGGCAACCATCGTTCTTACGAAGGATAACATAAT
This sequence comes from Papio anubis, assembly GCF_008728515.1. NCBI lineage: Eukaryota > Metazoa > Chordata > Mammalia > Primates > Cercopithecidae > Papio > Papio anubis. The sequence goes on from NC_044980.1 coordinate 151,601,212, forward strand.
TACAACTAAAATGAAGACACCGAAAGAGGTGCACAAAACAAGCCACCTTGTCAGCTGGAGATGAGGGGATCAATAAATTGTTTGCTTAACATTTCCCAATCAAATTCTTAATACAACTGGATTTATGTGGGCTTTGGAGATGCTCAGAAAAATAATATAGATTTTTCCCTATCGGAGAGTAAATAAAATTCAACTACTCATTAAAGGGTTCACTGATTGTTTGAACCTTTTCAAAGCTATGAGGAGGAGGAAAGACAGCTGAGAACAGAGAAACCAAGACTTGCATCTTTGTCCTGTTGCTTAGTAGTTCTGCCACTTCAGGCAAGTGACTTAACCTCTCTGAGCCAGTGGTCACTCACCTTATTTCTCAAAGGGTGTGGAAAAGCTAAGTAACCTAACACAGAGCTGGAGAAATAGTAGGTGTTCAGTATAGGTTTCTTATTCACTTTAAAGTAAGCATACAAAAACAAATAAATTAGATCTGCTCACACCCCAAAACAAAAGAACCCAAATGCATAAATTGAAAGCACAGACCTTTCAGTAAACACAGCACCTCCTCTGCTTTGCACTTCCACAGAAGGACAATCTGCATTGATGTCACAATGCTTTAATGACTCTTTTTTGTATTTTGTTCTGTTATTGAATTATACAAAAATGAAACTTGCCCTCATTCAGTATCTATCATACTATTGAAAATAGAATCTCAAAACCATGATAGGGAGCCACGGGCAGATTTCACCATGCCCATTACACACAGCCAAATGAGAATGGTGTGTGTGTGTGTGTGTTGGGTGTAGGAATGTGTTTGTGGTATGATTACCAGGTGAAAGGGATGACACAGACCCTCCTGAACGACTTACGGGAGCCGAATCTCACTTTAGAACCATGTGTCATTTATATGCATATTAGTTCCTTCCTTCTTTCATTCATTCAACAACCTCTGCAACGCCAGGGTAGTATAGTGCACTCCATACACATACACACACACACATACACACTCGTACGAGAGCAATCCCACCATCGCCATGCTGGATTGTCTCTTTAAAGTTATCTGGAAGACTGCATGCCATACCACTCTGTAGAGATGAGGGGAGGTCATTTGAAAGAGAGAGAAGCTTCCAGAGTGAAAGATCTTGGGACTGACCTTTTTCTTCCTCTTTCTCCAGCTCTCAAGTTCAAAGGTTTTTGGTAGTTCAAATAAGCCATTCAAATTTCAACTCTCAGACAGACCTTGCAATGGGCAGTGTTGAATATTTGGAAAGAGTACAGACTCTGGCATTGTAGAAGTTACAACATAATCAGTCCAAACATTTTTCCTCTGTTAACTTCATAACGATTTGAGTCAGAATTCTTCCAAGTTATTTAGTCAAATAACTTCAGTGTCCTTAGTAGGCTGTTATGAAGATCAAAGGAGACATGTAAAGTGTTCAGCACAGTGCCTGGCACATAATATTCACTAAATGTCATTGCCAGAGGAAGCAGTAAGTAAAAATTATAGCCCGACCCTGAGCTAAATGCTTTATGTATATGATTGCACTCATTACAAGTCTACAAGGTAGATACTATCATTATCCCGATTTTACAGAAAAGGAAACAGATTCATTGAAATTAATTTGTCCAAGATTCAGCAAAAATGTGTTAGAGCCAGCCAGGGTACAACCCAGGCAGGCTGGCTCCAGAGCCTAAGATGTTACTGATACACTACATTTTTTAATCTATTAGATTAAAACACATTTAAGAAAAATTGGCACTAGTGTTTATTCTTGTGAAATGGTGGGCCCAGTTTTTGTTTGGCCTCAATGGAGGTGCCTGGGCAGGCAAGTGTCCTTCATCCAGCTCCCTGCCCCTCATTCTATTCCCCTGCCCAAGAGAAGATGAGAACAAGGGGTTTGCCAGAGGCATCTTGGAGGCAGCAGCCAGTCAGAGGCTGTGTTCCGAGGGCACAGTTAAGGTGAACTCAGAGAGCACAGCCCAGAGGCACCAAGAAGCTGAGGACACATTCCGGAGACGCAAATGTGCTGCTACAGCACAGCCACCCCGCTTGCCCAGCAAGCCTCGGGGGAGCCATGGGCACAGGTGCTGCTGTCCCACTCCCAGATTAGCATAAGTGAACTGGGCAGGCCAGATGGTAGAACATCCTATATCCACTGCTGCAGACTCACTGCATGTGCCCCCCCACCCCACACACACAGGTGCATACAAATGATTAGAAAACATATACAGAAGGAAAACTAGACCCATCTCCCAAAAAAGGCATTTATCAAAAGGACAGCACATACAAAAAGAAAAACTAACATGATTATTTTCTTCCCTTTAGTGACTCTGTTTAAAATGATCACAGTTCCCATCACTATAACGGGCCATTTCTTGGTTGGAGCACATTTAAGCAACTCTAACACAAAAAAGTGCAAAATGTATCTGAAGTAGGGACTATGTATTCATTTAAGCAAATTCATGACGAACACCTACTCTGTGCTGGGTATATGCCAGAAAAAGACAATATATATATGATTCTAAAAATCTGCCAAGAACCCAGAGGTTTTTCAAATAAGTAGATGATTCATATTTCATTTTTATTCAGCTATCTTTGCACTGGGTGGCCATTTTCTGAGACAGCTCCCTCTGCTCAGTAGTCCAAGATAGACTGGTTGAATTAGGTGATGCTACTGGATTAGAAAATATTTTTTAAAAAAGGAGAAGCTTGGTTTCCCATCCTCTTTCCAATGCAACCAACGAAATGATAAATAAACATCTGTGCATGTTCCCTAGGTATCTGACCATACAAAATGCCTTGCTAATTCCATTCTTGCTTTTTGCCAAGACCAGCAAAGGGGAGGTGACATGGGATAACACCTGAATATGGTCTTTGATTAGCTACCTTGTGAATCTTATTTCCTGCCTCAGTTTCCCATTTCAGCTGATCATGAATGGATGACCCACATATATAGCACAGAGCACAGGAGAACAGATGCTGCAGGCAAAGGGTCTCAGTTCAAACTCAGCTGCCACCCGCCACCTCTGTGACTTCAGGCTCAGGTTTGTTACTTCGTATCCTAGAGACGTGGTTTCCTCCTTGCTATGTAAAGGTAATAATAGTACCTAAAGTTGTAAAGACTAAACAACATACACATACAAAGTGCTTAGCACACTGGCTGGCACATATAAGTGCACCATACTAACATCAGCATGTGGATGGCACACGGTAGGCTTTGTAGGCAATGCCCAGATAAATCAGTGACCCTTCCCACATTTGTGAGCTCACAATCCACAACAAGAATGAGAATCTATTGCAAGTCACTCCTATCGTGACTTGCAGTTTTCCAGCACAACTGTACTCCAGCGTCTGTCTACAGCTATGCACTGGCTTCCTCCTTCGGATGGGAAACTCCTTGAGGGCAAGAATTTTGCCCTATAACCTTAATCTTGTTGATCTTCCACTTCCCCCAATATGAGCCATAATATCATGAACAGAGTAGGCGTGAGATAAATGTTTGTTGGATGGGTAAATGAATAAAATTGAGAATAGGAAGTACCACCAAAGAAAGCCCTGCAAAAGTACTATGGCAAGTCACAGGAAAGAGGGATTGTTTTTATCTGCTTATACCAAAGTAGAGGTTAGGGGAGATCAAAGAGAGGGTCATGGAGGAGGGCAACTGAAAGCTTGGCTGGAAGAATAGGCTGTACTTAGTGCGACTGATTGGGGAGGGTCATTTCAGTCTCTCGGTGGCCTAAATTCATGCTTCCTCTGCCCTCAATAGTACAATGAAGTACAGGTGCATGAATATCAGAAGACTGGGTGGGGGTACTTTTCCTTGCATTCAAACTCATTTTTTTTCTGAAGTGTCCAGAGTCCTTATCACAGGGAGTTCACATCAGCTCCGTCTTTCAAAGAGATTTTTATTTTCCACCCAACCTGGTTTAGCATCATTGAGAAGGTCTTGCATATGAAAGATTAATAAATAATATAGTTAGGAAGCCTCGGATTCATTCTGGGCCCTTCAGTACCCCTGAAAGAAATAGGCAAATTGGACAGAAATCAAAGAAGGGAAGCCACGAGGATTAAAGAGAACAGCAGCAGGAGCTACTTATAAGGGTTCCCGCAGCACCAGCCAGGAATAAGCAAAGCTCAGGGATGACAAAAAGAACCGAGGATCAAATACTCTCCCTGAGCAAGGGTGTAGGCACACCGATGAAGGGAAAGAATTGCTCAGGGTCACGCAAAGGGGTAGAGCAGAGCGGAATGGGATGTAATTACAGAAAGGAAAACTTAGGCTGAATATCAGGGCAACCTTCTTAAGAGCGGGCTCTGTTTGAGTGCGGAATGGCTTCCCAAGGGAGGCGGTGGAAGCCCCATCGCTTGAGGTGCATAAAGCCACTGGACAAAGAGCTGGGAAAGAGAGTGTGAGGAATAAGCTGCCTGGGCAGGGGGTGGGACAGGTGACCTCACGGGGCCGCACGGCTCCACACTTCAATGACACGTCAAGATGTATTTCATCAGGCACCCACTGGCGAGAGCCTGAAGCACTATCCCCCACACCCACCCCTTGGCCATTGTGCTTTCTCAATAAGCCACTCAAGAAACATTCCCATTCACTTCAAGAGCTCCTCCACGGCTCCTGGCTGCCAGTCAGAGCCATGAGAATAATGTCTCACTGTGGACCTGGCATGTTCACACTGTAAGGCAAAATGTACCTTTCTTTGAAGGAGGAATTTTCACTCCGGCTCAAGTGCCTTGGTCTTTGCTCCTGGAATCTTGATATTTTTGTTTTGGTTTTGTTCTTGTTTTGTTTGAGACGTTTTTCAATTCAAAAGAAACTCATTATCCTGACTGCGGAATCTTGAATAACCAACATAAAATTGCGATACTTTAACACAGCCTCTGAACTAATCAATCACCTCCCTTTTGCTCCCAGGGGAGAGTCCAACATTTCTGCCATGAACCCTAGTGCCTTCCAGGCCGTGACCTGGGACAGCCTGTGCAGCTTCACCTTTCACCCTCCTCCTCCCCTCCTCTGCTCCAGCATTATAAGCTATTTAGGGTTTTCCAAACAAGCTATGTTCCCTTCTCCTCCGGGAATTGTCCCAGCTGTTCCCTCTGTCCCAAACACTCTCATGCTCTTCCCATCTTTATTACTGTCTTAGTTGGCTGGGGCTGCCATAACAAAATACCAGACTGTGTGGCTGATAAACAAAGGAAATGTATTTCTCACAGTTCTGAAGGCTGAGAAGTCCAAGATGAGGGTGCTGCAGATTCAATATCTGCAGAGGGCTTCCTTCTTGCTGCAACCTCACATGGCACAAAGAACGAGAGAGAGAGCTCTCTCTCTTTTCCTCTTCTTATGAAGGCGGTGATGCCATCATGGGGCGGGGGGAGGGAGCTATACCTTCCTAACTTTCTCTAAAGCTAATTACCTCCCAAAGACCTCACCTCCTAATAATATCACGCTGGTGGTTGCAGCTTTGACATATGAATGTTGGAAAAACACAAACATTCAGTCCATAACATTCCAAAGCTCAAAGCTCTTCTTTTTTTAGGACCTAACCTTAAATGTCAGCTTAGGGCCCCTCCAAGAGGCATCTATGACATCCTGGATTTAAGTATGCAATCACTGAACATAACATGCACTTACTGGTCCAACTTTCCCACCAGTCTCCAGGAGAGTAAGAGCTGTGTCCATATTATTTTCTGCTGTAACTTCAAGACCCGCCACACAAATTGTGCTTTTATGTATCTAAATAAATCAAGGAGGAGCGGCCCATTAAACAGAGCCCACGGGCACTTGGTGCTACTCATAGGCCTCACATGTACCTCAGTGCTTATTATGTGCAGGACAAGGGCTGAATCTTCTGAAAAACACAAAGATGAACTAGAAACTAACCCTCAAAGACTTATGGCCTAGACAGAGAAAATATATACATAGAAATCACCTGTGCTCCAAAGTACAAAGCTGAAAGTGCCAGAAGACATGGACACATGCTATGGAAATTCAGAGGCAAGACGGGTACTTCCAGCTGGCTTACAGGGAGTTGGAAAGCCTCCTAGAAGAGGCTGGTAGTCAACGTGAAGATGATGACCAGAAAATGGGTATACCAGATAGACAGACCAGAATAAGCAAGGGCAAGAAAACTGAAAACCTCCAGCACAACTGGCTCAAAACTGGAATTAAGTTGAAACTTAGTTAAAAGGGAAGCTATTTGGTATCTTCAATGTCAAGTTTGGGCTTTATTATGCACATGGGGAATGACATAATCAGATTTTGCTCTGTGGTACGATTTGGGGGAACGTGGACACCTGCACTACAATTGTAGGAAAACCTTTAGTCTGCCACTTTTTAAGAAACCAATCAACGAACATCAATAGTCATGGAGAGTTAACTGTGTCTGCTTTCCAGGTGGGGGTGGGGGTGGGGGAGGCTGTGAGGTAGCTCCTACCTCAGAAATTATCTAAGAAACTGTCATCATGGAAATGTCTTTCTTGGACCCACAGAGCCCAGGATCCCACAGAGGCTCACGACTACCAAGCTAACAAACACCATGGATTATGGAGTCTGAATATTCCAATTTGGAATTCTGAAACAGTCTCAAGGAATACACTCATACCCTCTTACCACTGTCCTCATTAAAGGCTTCACCCAGGGGCTTTCCTACTCTCTTTCCAACTGCAGCACCCAGTACCTCTTTACCTGGCAGGTAGCTGTAGCGCCTTGCCTCGCCCTGCTGCGTTCTGGGAGTTTTTTTGTTCCCACTTCAATTTAGCAGAATCACCAGCTGCAGCCTTTGCTGGTAAGAGAACCACAAAACAACTAGCCAAGCAGCTGGGTGTGATGGATCCTGCAAAATGCTTCACCTGGGAGAGGGCTGAACAACTTGGAGATTGTGTGCAGGACGGTTTCTTAGTCCACACACCTGCTGAAACCAAAGGGTGGGATTTGCCCAAAAATTGGAGGTCCCACGTCAGATGGTGATGAGTCCAGGGAGTATTAATAACTGTGACAACTTCTACTACTGTGTCCAGAACTGTGGTATCCTAGGCCACTTAAATACATCCTCTTTTCTAATGTTCTGAAGGTGAAGTGATTCGTCTGATAAGGCTCAGAAAACAAAAGCTTAGAGAGGTAAAATAACTTCCCCAAGGCTAGACAGCTGGCAAGTGGTGAAGCTGGGATTTGAACCTAGGTTTGTCTGACTCTAGAGCCCAGGATCTTAAGCATTTTGCTATGCTATTTGGTTGCTGTAGTTCTTGGAATGTTCTTGGAACATTCTCGGGGAGACATCAAAGACAGGAAGTTCATACAGGCCACCTTATCCAGTCTTTTACAAGGAGAGAAGATAAAACAGGCTCTTTCCACACAATTAGTCTTCTGACTGCACCCCCCACCCGCACCCCACCGCCCCCCACAGGTCAAATGGAGGATGGACTCCAATGGAAAGTGAATCCCCAACAGAGGACACTTCCCGGTGGACTATCTCTGGAATAAAACCACTCCAGATGAAAGGATGGCCTATGTATGAATTGAAACCAATTATGATTATAATCATTATCTGTGTAACATTTGGGTAGGAGACAGCTCCTGACAGCTTTTTGTGAGAAGCTATGTCTGTCTGACTGAGCAGACTTTAATTGAAAATGTCAACCACCTTGAAGATCATTAAGGCAAAGCTCTTAGCCTCAAGAAAAGACACAACTGAAAACAATCATCTGTTGCTGACTACCACCGGCTGTATTGGGGTGGACAGAAAATAAAAAAGATGAACATATGGCACCTGGGGCTTTTCTGTAAGCCATTCAAGCACCTCAGGTTTGCTGTGAGTGAAAGAGACACTCATTCCAGACACACACATTTGAGCAAGAATGATAATGTGAGGGGTTAGACCCAAACAATGCAAACCGGAGAGACTGAATCAGGAACACGTACAAGCACAGCAAACCTCTCAAGCATAAATTCTTGTAGCAAGAACTCAGCTTTTCAGAGGCAAAGGAACCAATACAGCAGAACCATCTATAGTCAGAGCCTAATAACACTGCAAGTTTCGAAGGAAGACATTCATTCATCCTGTCTCTGTCCTCCTCCTACACACACTCTATAGGGGCACATGCACACACACTCGTGCACACAGTTATCATCAGGATTTCCACTGAATTATCCAAACTTAACTACTTCTTCCAAGGATCCAAAGATCCTTGATCCTAGATTGTAAGATCTAGATGCTAGAACCCAAGACCTTAACCATTTTGTTATGCTATTTGGTTGCTACATTTCTTGGAACAAAGCCTTGGTATAGTGGGGTGTGATAGCACCTGCAAACTGCTTCACCTGTGTGCAGGATGCTTTCTCAGTCCACACCCCTGCTGAAACCAAAGGGCAGGATCTGCCCAAGGATTAGGCGTCCCGTATCAGAGGGTGATGAGTCCAAGGAGTAGTAATAACTGCAACAACCTCTACTACTGTGTCCAGAACTGTGGTATCCTAGGCCACTTAAATACATCCTCTTTTCTAATGCTCTGAAGGTGAAGTGATTCGTCGGATGGGAAGGATCAGTACACAAAAGCCTCGTTATAGTTGTGAATAGTTTCACAGCTGATATGTCTTTAGTATTTTTCTGAGGAAACAAAAAGCATATGACTATTAGAGAAAGATGCATTTTATAAATATGCAATATTCTTTTGACTACAAACACTGAAAACGAGAAAGAAAGGAGTGGGTAAAAATTCAGATATTAACACATATATCAATTAGGGGATTTCTCTGAGAAACTGTGCTTTATAAAATAAAATATATATACAGTACTTATTTTAAATAATTTTATCTAATTGTGAAGCAGTGTCCTAAGATACCATCACATTTAGTATTGTGTCCCTGTGTATATGAAACCCCTACTGGTAATACACAAAGAACATCAAATATAATATCGTTAACTAATTGTCAACGGCCCTAGCTCTGAAATCAGACCACCTGCATTCAATCCTAGTTCTATCACTGACTCATCATGTAATCCTGGGCAAGTTACTTCAGCTATTTTAGTTTTAGAAACTTTATTTATAAATTGGGGATAATAATAGTAGCTGGAACCCCATAGGAAAAAAACATTTAGCACCGTGTTTGACATGTGGTAAACCCTCAACAAAGAAGAGTTCTTATTAATATTGTATGTTTCTTTGCTTCACTGGACGTTAGAATTGGATAAGTGGGACTGGATTACTAGTTATCATGAATTCCAAATAGAGACTTTAATTTCATGTACAAGGAAATAGGGATCCAGAGAAGGATTTTGAAGGAGGAATGGTCTAATAAAGCAGCCTTTGAGAAAGTTCCAGCCGGTGGGGTTTAACACACTGTAAGGAGAAATGCTGGAGTACAGTGGCCATCCAGAAAGGCTCTACGATGACTCAGGGCCAGCGCCACACATCTCCAGAGGAGAATAGTAGAAATGGCAAAAGCAAGGCAAGTGTTATTGCAAGAATGTGGTCAAAGGAGGAGTGGGGGAAGAAGGGTGGGGAGAGGAGAGAAAGAGAAAAGACAGTAGAAGAGGGAGGGGAAGGAGGGAAGGAGGAAGGCAGGAAGTAAGGGAGGGAGGAAGAGAGGGAGGGAGGGAGGAAGAGAGGGAGGGAGGAAGAGAGGGAGGGAGGGAGGGAGGAAGAGAGGGAGGGAGGGAGGAAGAGAGGGAGGGAGGGAGGAAGAAAGGAAGAGAGGGAGGGAAAGGGGAAGGGAGGAAAAGAAAGAGAAAAGACTGTTGCAGGTGACTGATTAGAAAGACTGATCATGAGTCAAAAATGAATCCAAGGCAGTCAATTGACAAATTGAATCTTCTGTCTTTCAGGAGGTCACATTAATACAAAAAGTGGCCAGAATGACATATAGGCTAGTCATCATTCTAACTAGACAGTCTTTAGGGAATCTTTAGGGCTGACTTCCAGAGTCTAAAAGTGTACTGATATCCATTCATTCGCTTCATTTAGCAAGTGTTTATTGGATACACACACACGCACACATACACACATTACAAAGGCACTGTGCTAGGCTCTGAGGACACAACAGAGAACAAAGCAGTGCTCTTTTGGAGCTTAAAATCTAGCAAGGTGAAAGGCTATATAATAATCAATTACAGAAAGAAGTAATTAATTCCAGTTGTGATGTATATTATATATGGCATCCATAACCAGATCCAAATCTCCCCAGAAAAGCTTCTAAACAGAACAGATCTCTCATGACATATGCATACAGGACCTCTGACATAACTTCCAGAATCAATCTGGGTTCTAGAATCAGGGAGGTAAGCTGGGCAGATTTTACCTAAGAGCGTGGCAGTGCCTCTTCTAAGCAGAAGTCTGAATTCCTGGGAAAACTGTGAAACATCTCTGATATCTCAACTGAAATGGGAAACAGAATAGTGAGGAGGGCAGGGGGCGGCAGGGACCCTGGAATGGGAAAGAAGGCATTGAAATACTCTATGCAGCACGACTGTTCCATGTTTGGGTCAATCAAGTGACTTATAATCATTTCTCTCATAATCTATAGAAAATAAGATGATTGCAAAATCAGCAGTGGGAAATACCAGACCCTCTTGTGCAAGGAAAGCACTATCATCACGCTCATTTCCACTGAGCCTGGATTGCGCCTTCTTAGACTTCCCATCAAAGCATTCCAAGTAGCCACAAGCCATCGATTTGCGTAATCAGGAGAGAAAACCTATTTGAAATTCATCAGTTATTAAGGCCCTTTCTTTTTTTATTATTATACTTTAAGTTCTGGGATACATGTGCAGAACATGCAGGTTTGTTACATAAGTATACATGTGCCATGGTGGTTTGCTGCACCCATCAACCCATTATATACATTAGGTTCTCCTAATGCTGTCCCTCCCCTTGCCCTCCACCCCCCTACAGGCCCCAGCATGTGATGTTCCCCTCCCTGTGCCCATATATTCTCATTGTTCAACTCCCATGTATGAGTGAGAACATGTGGTGTTTGGTTTTCTGTTCCTGTGTTAGTTTGCTGAGAATGATGGTTTCCAGCTTTACTTTCCATGTCCTGCAAAGGACATGAACTCATTCTTTTTCATGCCTGCATAGTATTCCATGGTGTATACATGCCACATTTTCTTTATCCAATCTATCATTGATCAGCATTTGTGTTGGTTCCAAGTCTTTGCTATTGTGAATAGTGCTGCAATAAAAACACACACGTGCATGCATCTTTATAGTAGAATGATTTATGATCCTTTGGGTACATACCCAGTAATGGGATTGCTGGGTCAAATGATATTTCTGGTTCTAGATCCTTGAGGAATAGCCACGCTGTCTTCCACAAAGGTTGAACTAATTTACACTTCCACCAACAGTGTAAAAGTGTTCCTATTTCTCCACATCCTCTCCACCATCTGTTGTTTCCTGACTTTTGAATGATCACCATTCTAACTGGCGTGAGATGGGATCTCATTGTGGTTTTGATTTGCATTTCTCTAATGACCAGTGATGATCAGCTTTTATTCATATGTTTTTTGGCCACATAAATGTCTTCTTTAGAAAAATGTCTGTTCATTTCCTTCACCCACTTTTTGATGGGGTTGTTTGTTTTTTTCTCTTGTAAATTTGTTTAAGTTCCGTGTAGATTCTGGATATCAGCCCTTTGTCAGATGGATAGATTGCAAAAATTTTCTCCCATTCTGTAGGTTGCCTGTTCACTCTGATAATAGTTTATTTTGCTGTGCAGAAGCTCTTTAGTTTAATTAGATCCCATTTGTCAATTTTGGCTTTTGTTGCAATTGCTTTTAATATTTTAGTCATGAAGTCTTTGCCCATGCCTATGTCCTAAATGGTATTGCCTAGGTTTTCTTCTAGGGTTTTTATGGTTTTAGGTTTTAGGTTTAAATCTTTAATCCATCTTGAGTTAATTTTTGTATAAGGTGTAAGGAAGGGGTCCAGTTTCAGTTTTCTGCATAGAGCTGGACAGTTTTCCCAACACTATTTATTAAATAGGGAATTCTTTCCCCCATTACTTGTTTCTGTCAGGTTTGTCAAAGACCAGATCGTTGTAGACGTGTGATATTATGTCTGAGGCCTCTGCTATGTTCCATTGGTCTACATATCTGTTTTGAAATTCTGGGTTGAAAATTCTTTAAGAATGTTGAATATTGGCCCCCACTCTCTTCTGGCTTGTAGGGTTTCTGCAGAGAGATCTGCTGTTAGTCTGATGCGCTTCCCTTTGTGGGTAACCCAACCTTTCTCTCTGGCTGTCCTTAGCATTTTTTCCTTCATTTCAACCTTGGTGAATCTGACAATTATGTGTCTTGGGGCTGTTCTTCTCAAGGAGTATCTTTGTGGTGTTCTCTGTATTTCCTGAATTTGAATGTTGGACTGTCTTGCTAGGTTGGGTAAGTTCTCCTGGATGATATTCTGAAGTGTTTTCCAACTTGGTTCCATTCTCCCCGTCACTTTCAGGTACACCAATCAAATGTAGATTTGGTCTTTTCACAGAGTCCCATATTTCTTGGAGACTTTGTTCATTCCTTTTCTTTCTTTTTTCTCTAATCTTGTCTTCACGCTTTATTTCATTAAGTTGATCTTCGATCTCTGATATCCTTTCTTCTGCTTGATCAGTTGGGCTATCAATACTTCTGTATGCTTCAGGAAGTTCTCATGCTGTGTTTTTCAGCTCCATCAGGTCATTTATGTTCTTCTCTAAACTGGTTATTGTAGTTAGCAATTCCTCTAACCTTTTATCAAGGTTCTTAGCTTCCTTGCATTGGGTTAGAACATGCTCCTTTAGCTTGAAGGAGTTTGTTATTACCCAACTTCTGAAGCCTACTTCAGTCAATTCGTCAAACTAATTCTCCATCCAGTTTTGTTTCCTTGCTGGCGAGGAGTTGTGATCCTTTGGAGGAGAAGAGGCATTCTGGTTTTTGGCATTTTCAGCCTTTTTGCACTGGTTTTCCCTCATCTTCATGGATTTATATACCTTTGGTCTTTGCTGTTGGTGACCTTCAGATGGAGTTTTTGTTTGGTTGTCCTTCTTTTTTATGTTGATACTATTGCTTTCTGTTTGTTGGTTTTCCTTCTAACAGTCAGGACCCTCTTCTGCAGGTCTGCTGGAGTTTGCTGGGGGTCCACTGCAGACCCAGTTTGCCTGGGTATCACAAGCAGAGACTGCAGACAGCAAAGACTGCTGCCTCTTCCTTCCTCTGGAAGCTTCACCCGCCAGATGTCAGCTGGAGCCCTCCTGTATGAGGTGTCTGTTGACCCTTGCTGGGAGGTGTCTCCCTATCAGGAGGCATGGGGATCAGGGACCCACCTGAGGAGTCAGTCTGTCCCTTATCAGAGCTCAAGCACTGTGCTGGGAGATCTGCCGCTCTCTTCAGAGCCAGCAGGCAGGAGCGTTTAAGTCTGCTGAAGCTGCACCCACAGCTGCCCCTTCACCAAGCTGCTCTGTCCCAGGTAGATGGGACTTTTATCTATAAGCCCCTGACTGGGGCTGCTGCCTTTCTTTCAGAGATGCCCTGCCCAGAGAGGAGGAATCTAGAGAGGCAGCCTGGCTACAGTGGCTTTGTGGCACTGCAGTGGGCTCCTCCTAATTCAAACTTCCCAGCAACTTTATTTACATTGTGAGGGGAAAACCGTCTACTCAAGCCTCCGTAATGGCAAACACCCCTGCCCCACAGCAACCTCAAGCATCCCAGGTCGACTTCAGACTGCTGTACTGGCAGCAAGAATTTCAGGCTAGTGGATCTTAGCTTTCTGGGCTCCATGGGGGTGGGATCCACTGAGCAAAACCACTTGGCTCCCTGGCTTCAGCCCCCTTTCCAGGGTAGTGAGCGGTTCTGTGTCACTGGAGTTCCAGGTGCCACTGGTGTATGGAGAAAAAAAAAAAAAAAAAACTCCTGCAGCTAGCTTGGTGTCTGCCCAAAGGGCTGCCCAGTTTTGTGCTTGAAACCCAGGGTCCTTGTGGTATTGGCACCCGAGGGAATCTCCTGGTCTGTGGGTTGCAAAGACCATGGGAAAAACATAGTATCTGGACCAGATAGCACCATCCCTCATAGCAGGGTCCCTCACAGCTTCCCTTGGCTAGGGGAGGGAGTTCCCTGACCCCTTGTGCTTTCCAGGTGAGGCAACACCCCAGCCTGCTTCTGCTGGCCCTCCCTGGGCTGCATCCACTGTCTAACCAATCCCAGTGAGATGAACCGGGTATCTCAGTTGGAAATGCAGAAAGCACCTGCCTTCTGCGTTGGCCTTGCTGAGAGGTGCAGACAGGAGCTGTTCCTATTCGGCCATCTTGCCTGGGAACTTCCTTAAGGTTTTTTCTAATCTATGCCATGACAATCTGTAATTCTAGATTCGGGAGGTACACAGAGGGATGGCAGCCAACAGAAATCGTAAAGGAGAAGTAATCATGTCTGAGCAAAGCTAAATATGAAAGTAAAGAATTGGGAAGAAAATCATTTACCTCCTGTGTAGAAATGGAGGTTGAAGGAGAACAGTAGAAATGTGGAGCTCCCTTTTAAAAATTCCCTCCCTAAATCACGGAAGCATCCTTAATCCATTAACAATCAGCTTTTGCTTTTAAACCACTAGCTCTCTTGGTACTTACCTCCAGCACTGCAACAGAAAAAAATTTCAGCAGATTCTGAAGAACTTGTAATGATCTTTAAGACATGAATCCCCCATTCCTAGAGGGTGAGTGTGCTTCCTAAGAACTATTCTGGAAGCAAAATTGACAGACTGTCACCGGAAGAGAGAGATTCCAGTTTTTCCTGCATCGGGGTGGAGGGTATGGGTAGGTGTGTCAAAACATCACCACATTCTCCCAGGTTGGAGCCCTTATTCCCTTCTTTGCTGGGGGAGATCTGGGTTCTTCCCACACACATGCTTGTCTCTGTGATGTAGGGGAGGCCCGAGGGCAGGCCAATGACAGCTGCTGCCCAGCTAAAGGAGAGGAAGCTAGTTTACTACAGGATATAAATAGAGTGACAGAGCCCCTTGCAGAGGGATGTACACTGGAATGCTTTAAAAAAAATCATTGTAGCAGGGGCATTATTCAAGTGTACTGTAGAAGGGCCAAAACTGCTTAAAATGGCTTTCAAAAACATAAGTCTGAGATTGCTTCTTGGGTGTGTTATTTCTATCTATTCCACTGGGATTAGGCATGGCCTAGAATCCCAGCTTGAAAGGGGAGAGCCAAATGTGCACTACCTGCTATCTCTCCGTATCATCAGGACTCATCATCAGAAATCTGGACGTGGACACCACTGACACAAAGGAAGCACAATTAAAGCCTGAGAGGAGGCCAGTCTGCACTCTCCCAGAGCCAAATGAACCCTCCCTTGCTTCCTCCAGTCTCCAGCCCTGATCAGCGATTCTGCCTTTGACTGACATGTGGCATTCTTGTCTTCATGGACAGAGAAGCCGAGCTCTCGATGGTTATCGACATTAGAAAATGTCATGTCTGAATATGCTTCAGCCGGACCTTCCTCCCCCACTTCATTCCCTGCCTCTTGCCCCTCAGTTTATTTTAATTATATAATGAAAACTCTCAAGTATGGAATGGCTGCCTGCTGTATCACACAAGCCCTTAATTGTACTCTGGAGTTGGATCGTGGCATTTTATCACCCTGCAATGGTAAAAGGCACATTTGCAACAGGAGTAGGTCACGGAATATTTTCTGGAAATGCCAATGGATTTCAAGGCCCTTCCTTTTTTATACTAGACATTTGTGATTTTTGTCTCTGCATATAGGAGAATAGCAATATATATCCCCTCTTATAACTTTTTCTGTTCTGCTTACAATTCTATGTAATTCCCCAACTTATTCTTTACATTGATGCATATTAGTGACCTGATCCATAACCACTTGTCTCTTATCAATCTACAAAAGCATTTGAGCGGATTTAATTTTTTTATTATCATAGTTTTCACACCTTGATGGCATACCCATTTATCATTCTTCTAGTTCTTTTAAAACGTTTTCATTATGGGCAAGGTGCAGTGGCTCACATCTGTAATCTCAAGCACTTTGGGAGGTAAAGATAGGAGGATTGCTTGAGGCCAGGGGTTTGAGACCAGCCTGGGCAACATAGTGAGACCCCATCTCTATAAACACGACTTTTTAAACTTTTTAAAATTAAAAGCTAAAAATAAAATATGTTCATCAGGAAAAAGAACAGATCACAATAGACAAACTATGTTCAGGCTTTTTCCAAAAGAGGCCACTTCAACAAGTAAGATAATTTCCTAGAAGACAAAAAGGTGACCCAAAGCCAATCTAGACACGGCTAACCAAGGTGGTACTTTGGTTCAGATGTCTATATCTTCCCCTTCCAACAAATATAGGCTTTCCCATTTTATCTATTCAATAAATGTTCACAAAGTAAATCTCAGTCATGAACTTCAAATGTGCACTAAGCCATACACACCCTACCCATCTTTATCCAAGAATTCCCCTGCTCTAGTTGTCTCATGTTAGATATTCGTACCCTAATTCACACTAGGAGAACAAATTCTCTCCTGGTGACCACTGCTCCCTAGCTCAATCCAAACGTCCAGGAAGGACTGTGTTCACACAGTTTATAAGTCATGCTCCCACAGCAGTATTTGTCACTTGACAGATTCACGTTGTATCTCTTTTAAGCAATTCCCAGTGGTGTACAGCGGTGCCTGTTCACAGATGTTTCCCTAATATTGTTAAGTAACATGAAAAGTTTCAGGCTGGCTTCCACAGAGGCAGGGTGCTAAGGAGACATGGATTACCCATGCTCTTCTATTTCCTGGCCCAAAGGTCTCTAATTAACACTGATGAAATTGGCTTCTCTTGGCACTCCTGCCTACTTCCCTTAGATGTTATTTACTTCGGGACTTGGGCAGAAACAAGGTTTTATGTAACAACATCATTCATTAATCCTAAGTGAATGTGCCCAAGAAAAGGTACTGAAGGTAGGCTAAAGTCCCAGAGTCAGTAGCTGATGAAGAACAGTAACCTGTTCTTCACACTGCCATTTCTTTCCCAACAGAACTTCACTCCAGGCAAAGCTTCCACTATAGCAGTCCCAGGCTTTCCATTGACTACCACTGGAGTCCAGCCTACACGGGACCAGAAAGAAGTGGATTTGTGTGAGAAGTGCCCTGCCCAGTGTCTAGCACAGAAGAGGGGCTTAATAAAACAAATTCTGAGATCTAAAAAAGAAATACAAGAAGTCTTATGGGTACAATTGGCCTCATTCTGAGGACCATGCAGAAAACCAAAGAAGTATTTCCTCAGTGGCCTGGGAGACAACCTTCTTTATCTGTGACATTTCACGCTGAGAAAGGAAAAGGCTATAAGTGAGTGGCAGGAATCATCTGAAATCTCATCATGACTGAACACCACCGGCATGTGGAGAGTGTATTTGGTGGAGTTTGTCCAAAAGTCATCCTTCCCTGTTCACTCTAACCCACAGTCACTCCTACCTCAAATCTCTATTCCAAGGTAGGAAACTTCCAGGTAGGTGAGGTATTCAAATGGAAAATGCAAGCCCAGGCTACTTAGCTCTGGTCAATTGTTGCCATGTGGGAATGGCTGGCAGCCCGTGTTGGTAGACCTGACTTTTCAAGAGAAGATGGAAAGTCAGATTTCTATATAAATCTCCCAATTTTTAAATATTAACTCCAACTTAGAATGAAAAAAGGTCAAGCCAAGTAAAATGCATCTGACTCTGGGTTCGGCTCAACACGTGGTTTGCCACTTTGCAATCCCTGAACTCTCTAATTCGTGTGGCACTAAATCATACACTACTTTTGCATTATTTCACTTTTCACTTTGCAAGCTGTGACTTCCAAATTGACTATAAACACTTTTGACCCTGACACACTTTTGGCTGGGTGGGCCTGTGATGCCATGCGTTTACTAAACAGTGGCTCTATTATATATTGCCATGTTGAACAATGGCTACAGGCAGATGTAGCATTTCCCAAATGAGAGAATGCAATGGCAAAAGAGGGAACTTGGCGTCAACTTAAGTGAATGCCCCTCCTTCCCTAGTCCATTCTTTTTTTTTCCTGGCAGGTGCACGTTCACAATGGTGATTTCTCATTTAATTGCTAAGTATTTCCACAGCACAGTAAAATCCATCATGAACCAGACACGGAGTATGCTAATTCCCCAATCGCTCTGATAATGCACAGATTCAATGGGGTCTTCTTCCCGCCAATGTGCTTTCATAAATGCCATTAATAGTAATGGCAGTCAAATGCAAAATATGACTAAGTAGGCCCTAGTGCATGAAATATATTCTCAACCACAAGGACAAGCTGCCACACAGCTCACTGCCTTGTACTAAATTAGGGGCTGGTGATTCTCTGATTGGGACCAAGATGGTGATAATGACAAATAAAAAGAAAAAAGGCCAGTCTTCTTCTCTGAAGAGTATCCCTGACTTACAGGTCAGAGACAATGAGGAGCTTTCAGGCTTGGAAACAGAGACAGGGCACAGAAAGATGCAAACTCGCTGTCTTGCAGGGAATTAGTGAAACACAACTAAGCCAGTTCAACACTGTGCCCTTCAGTCATCCCACCCACTAAAAGACACTGTTAAAAACCCGCCAGCTTTTATTAGCAGAAACAAATGAAGTCGACTACCGAGCACTCAGGAGTTTTTCATCCTGAAAGTCCAGGATGGCTTTGGCATAATAAAGGTCATATCTCCTAACCACGGTAATGTTCACACAGCAACCTGAGCTCCAGGCAGGGCCAGGCCAGCTTCTCAGTATTCCCCCTGTAGAAGGTGTTGCCGATTAAACTATCACATTTCAAAGAGCTCCTTACAGTAAATAGGAAAGAAAGGAAAAAAGAGATCCAAGGCCTTTTGTTAGTCAAAAAGCTAGGGAAAGGCGATAATTAACCCATTTTGTAGAGAAATCATTTGGACAAAAGTCAAGGGATTTACCACCCTGTCAATTGTTAAGTCTAGATAAGGACATTATATTCCATGGCACAAAGGGTGACTGAGATGGTGAATGGAAAGTAGGCCACTACTACTACTTTACCTCGCATCTGAAAAAGGACTTCTTTTTGTCCTCCTGGTACAGTGATGGACTAAAGAATCTTCTCCCCCTTACACTAAAAACATAACTTCAGAGCCTGGTTTTTGCATTTTGTTAAATATTCAAAGGTATTGTGCAATTAGCATGTCATTAATGAATAATTAATTACAGCTAAAGCAGCCTTCAGATTTTTGCAGCTAAATTATTTAAACAGCAAATATAACAATACAATGCAATGCTCTCATTTGGTGTTTTGTTATTGCATTATTTGAAGGGAACAGCAATATTACTTTTCATTAGTTGCAAGAATTATGTGCAACAAAAGCTGTTTTCATTTTTTTTCTAACTTAAAATTTGCTTCGTGTGCCCTAAAAGGGAAAATTAATTCAATTCAGATTAGATTTCCTAAGAATTAATTAGCTGCAAATATCTGAAAACTGTGGCTAGGGACATAAGGCTTAGGTATCTGAACTTAAAAGAAAAAAGTAAGCCTATTTAAGCCTATCCTTTAAAACAACTCCTGCACTAAAATACCTTTTTTTAGATATTTGGTTACCACTTTTGAAAGAGGAAACTTGTTTAAAAAATCCTTTATAAATCCTTTTTTTTTTTTTTAAGTAAGTGAGCATTGCAAAGCTCCCCCTAGCAAACAGTCAAGAGTTAAATAGAAAGTAATTTGTTGCTACTTGCAGACATACATCACTAGTAAGACATGAGTTTATATTTATAAGCTGCACATCTGGGATCAGTTGACTTATCCATCTGCTAACTACACCAGTAAACAGTATGTCTGGGACCGTCAAACCCTTGCATCCATCACAAATTCCTGCTTTAATTGTGTGTTTACGTGGCAAACCTCTGCTTAAGTATATTTGAAGACTGTTTTAAGCAGTTGTAATTGCTCCTTTCTTCTTCATATTAACTTTAACACATTTTATTTACCATTATGACAGGCTGTGATTTTGCAAGCCTCATAGATAGATAAATGCCAGAGATCATCATGCTGCCCAGGAAAAGGCACAGAGGGACAGAAACCGGAGCTGTAACCTGTCTGGTCCGGAGAGTCTGGGCCTCTTTCACAAAATCCAATGCCTTGAGTCACAAGTTCAAATCTCAGTAAGGCCAGTTTAATCCTCCACTGTCTCGAACTCAGAAAATTGACTATCATACATTTTCTTTTTGAGAAGGAAGCAGAGGAGAGGGAGCGGAAGATTTGGGGGGAAGAGGCAAATCACAGTTTGGAAAGATAAGATGATGCCAGCAGTTTTCCATCTTTTTCCTTAATTAATCTGCTGTGTAGGAGAGGTGCATGAAAGCTTGAGAGATTTATAAGGGTAGAGATTTTTCAAGCCAGTGGCAGAGGCTTGGAAGTTCTCAGGAGCCCCAAAATCGAAGAGGAGTATATCCTGTGACCTGACTTAATTTTTAATCCTTGGTTTTATAATTGAGTTTCATAAGCAAGCTGAAAACACAGGCTCAGAAATGAATG
Organism: Papio anubis; assembly: GCF_008728515.1. Lineage (NCBI taxonomy): Eukaryota > Metazoa > Chordata > Mammalia > Primates > Cercopithecidae > Papio > Papio anubis. The sequence continues at coordinate 151,621,708 of NC_044980.1, forward strand.
AATTCATAAGAAATAAAAGACTACCTTCCATAATTAGGGGAAAAATATGCACTGTTCTCTGCACAAAAGGGGGGATTTTACTGTATTTTTCCCAATCTGCCTTTTACATTTATATGAATAGCAAGATGGCAGATTTCACACAATGTTGTTAAAACTTTTCGCAGATTTAGGGAACTGAAAGTCGTATGTGCCTGTGTAATATTGTGCTGATGCAAATACTTAAACTTTTCTACACGATTAACCATCATTTTCTCAGAGTATTCTGTTCACAGCTTCCTTCCAGTTTCCTGATACATGTTGAGATCCATGCCAGCGCAGCTGATAAGGGTGGCGTGGGGGTTGTAAGCTGAAGACCCACCGTGAAGCTAAAGAGTCACTCTGACGTAATCTAGTTAAATGACAGTATGGCAGTAGGCCGTTTACCCAGGCCAAGGAAGCTGTGGCTTGTCAAAGACATTAAAATCCAAATGTGCCAGCAACGGTGCCAAATGTACTCTAGGCCTTGCAAACACATAATCCAGACAAACTGAATTAAATTGCAACCAGTTTATAATTAATTTGCTTTTGAAAGTTGTGCCATGAGAACAAATGTGCCAACAATTATTTGCAATGAATTGTTCTTAGGGGTGCCCCCAACTTAATAATGCCTCTGTAAGCAAGAGAGGGTTTGGTATTGGTTACTTGTATTGGCATTGGCTCCTAACCTAATGAGGGGGTAAGGGGAATTCGGAGACAGATTCCAGGAACCTTAACCTTTCTGTCAAACTAACGGAGTCTGCTACCAATGTGGTCAGCATTGTGGCCCCGTGGCCTCCCCGACCTCAGATGCCAGCCTCATTCCGCCCGAGATGCTAAGATTAGAAACCTAGTTATCTCGCTGAGGCACTGCCTATCTGGACACCATTTTGTAAGCACAAATATTCACAGGAAAGTTAAAAACAGTAAGAGACTAAGGCACTGATGCTTCATGTGAATTCATTTATCATATCATCTTTCTCTAGGACTTACGGAACCAAGCAAAGTGTGAGCCCTGAGTACATATGAACAAAAAAGTAAAATAATGTAAAAAGAAGAAATAATTCTGAAACTTAACATGGAGTGTTATGTGCCAAGCATTCTCTCCCCACCGCGCCCCCCCCCCCCCCCAGGAATCCTCAGGGGAAAAAAATTACAAAGAAGTAATTTGGCCAGGGGCATTGGCTCACGCCTGTAATCACAGCATTTTGGGAGGTCAAGGCAGGTGGATCACAAGGTCAGGAGTTCAAGAACAACCTGGCCAACATGGTGAAACCCCATCTCTACTAAAAATGCAAAAATCAGCTGGGCGTGGTGGCGGACACCTGTAATCCCAGCTACTCGGGAGGCTGAAGCAAGAGAATTGCTTGAATCCGGGAAGCAGAGGTTGTAGTGAGCCGAGATTGCACCACTGCACTCCAGAATAGGCAACAAGAGCGAAATTCCGTCAAAAAAAAAAAAAAAAAAAAAAAAAAAAAACAGAGAGAGAGAGAGAAGTAATTGCAGAGTAGATGTGTGTAAGACGCCTCAGGACTTAAGAACTAATAAACAGCAGAGGCAGGATTCAAACTCTGGGCTAACTCAGCAGCCTGGGACCTCCACCTTCTGCTTTTCATATCAACAACGGCCGTATCTCACTGCTCCTCGCTTTCCAGAGCACAGTGGCCAGAGTGAGACCTGGAGTGTGACTGACTTTTAGACTAGAGCTGGACATCAAAATGAATTCCATCCCACTCTTATCTGTCACTTTGGAAGACTGCTTGAGAGCATTTGCAGCTCTTCTTTAAAATCCAGGCAGAATGCTATGAGTTCATCTCAATAGCTATCATTTTATTGGTAGTAGTCCCCTTACAGGGTATATAGTAGTCCCCTTACAGGGACGCATCATTTCTGATCTAAAATGATCTTTAATCGACTGATGTTTTATACCAGCCTCAGTACCAAATTACTGCTGTTTCTGAAACTCAGATCAACCCTCAAAGAGTAGAAGTGTGCTACCACTGAGGGGAGTCACAAGAAGATGCTGTAGGTTCAGCCAACAGCTGCAAGGAAGAGGGGCAAAGAGATGCTTAGCAATGGCTTACCAAAGGAGGAGCACCTGCAGGCCATTGCTTTGTTTATGCAACAAATACTTATTTCTTACAGTTGTTACTTATTTGTTACAAGTTCCTGCTTGAATATGCCAGGTACTGCATTAATTAAATAAATATAAGTGTGTGTGTGTGTGTGTGTGTGTGTGTGTGTGTGTCTATTTGCCCAAGGTCACAAAGCTAATAAATGGCAAAGGCAAGATTTGAACTCATGTCAGACTCCAGCAACACACTCCAGTCCACAGTCTTGTAGTACCAAGGAGGCTTCTACTTTGGAGGGACACAGCAGTGGTGTGTCACAGGCTTTTCAGGTCAAGTCCTATGCTGCAGTTTCCTTTCACTGAGACGCAGCCTAATGGTCTCTGAATGTTTTTCACCAGGAGGAAAATGAGAGCTGAGAGCACCTTTCTCTGAAAGGACATTTGTACCATTAAAAGAAAGAGAACTCAAAAAGAAGTTCAAGAGGCTTTTCAAAACTGGAATTTTAACTGGAAGCTTAATTGCAGGATGTACCTTAAAATGCACGCACACATAGACACACACACACACACACATGCACACTTTCAGATATTCCTTCTAAAATAGCGCTTGACAATTTGTTTCAAATCATGAAATCATGACCTTAAGGTCTTCCAAGTTATCTTCAACCGTCCAACAATTAATTCTTTGAGAAAGACATACTTACTAAAAGAAAAAAGAAGTTGAAAATACTATAGAAAGATTCCAATGGAATTAACCAGAAGAGAAGGTTCTAGATGTTAAGGAGGTACTACCACTACCTCTGCCACAGACACTTCTAATGAAAAATGCTAGCAGCTCCCAAATACTAAGTACCTTGTGCCAAGCTCTCTGCTGAGTGCTTTCCATACATTATATCATTCACTCTTCATAAGCGCCCCGTGAAATAGACATTATTATCCCCATTTTACAGATGAGAAAACTGAGGCTTCATAAATTTAAACATTACTTGAGCAGCCAATAGACAGATATTTACCAAACTTTTCTGTAAGGTATTATTAATACAATGCTAAGCACTGTCATGGATGCAAGAAAGTACTGGAATTTAAATGGCAAAGATCAAGTCACATAAGAAATGAAAATCGATGAGGCAGGTCTAAGCAGGAAGTCCCAAGAGGGCAGGAACCAAATCTGTTTTGTTGAAAGTTGGGTCTGTCATAATATCTGGCCTATAGGAGATGCTGAATCAACAGTTGCAGATAAATGTAGAAAACAATACGTAGCAAGTAAATATATTAGAACTCTCTGAACATTTTATCTCCAGAGCACTTGGTTAATCGAGGTTCAAGAAAAAAATGGTCCCGACTCTGCCACTACCATTTCAAAGTTCCTTGACCCAGGGTGATTCAGGTAAGCCATAGTTCCATTGCAGGTGCCTCTTCTTTTTATTTGGGTCTGGCACCAGAGGCTGAATCAGAAAATCTCCATTTCCCTTTGTCCCTATTCTGCCATGGACGCTTCCTCTGCCAAACATTTCACAGTTCCTTTATGGCCGCACGATATTTTTTGAGGGAAATGATTGGCAAACAGCCACTACCCCAATGCAGAAAAAATGCCAACATCACTCCCAGGTTTAAATGCCTTCAAGGAGACCCTAAAATGAAGTAGTCCTTACAACCAATCTGCTTTTTTTCACTCCCTTTTTGTGGGAATATCTTTTACACGAGCCTTAGAGGGAAAAAGGAAAAAATAATAAGAAGAAAACGTAAAGAAAAAGAAAACCTGCCTGAAATGAAAAATTCCAATCTTGCCTTTGTAAAAATCCTTCAAGCCCAGTCAGCTGCCCCTCCCCCTTGATCCAAGCCTCTGTGTTTCCCGGCAAAGAGGTTAGAAAGCTGTTGAAAAACATTCTCCTGCTGAATTGAGACTGACATCTGACAGAGCTCTGTGGTGTCCTAACTTGAGTGAATTTAAATGACAAGCTTGGCTTTATAAGTAAGGGATCCTCTTTTACAATAGAACAGCATGATTGCTTCATGGCAGAGGGGGAAAAGAGGCAGAATCAAAGTTTTCTTCAAATCCCCAGTGGTGCCATTGACCTGTCAGAAGGTTGTGACCCACTCCTGTTAATCCATGCAAATCAGATGCCTCCAATTTGCGGTGCTGATTGGAGTACCACACCTTTAAATTCAGGAAGCGGCCTTAGAGTGAGGTTCTGATCACAGAGTTCAGTTCACCTCTCATTTTTTTCTTCTTCAAAAACATGATGACAGCTGACTTCCTTCCCGCCCTGCCCTTACTCAGTCAGGGAAGACTGTCTGATGGTTTGCTGATTAGCATCAAGGCAAAAGCAGCATGTTTTTCATAGGCTATCGCTATTACCTAAATTATAGGCCTGTTGCTCTCAGCATTTTCCCCCCACAGACAGGTTAATATACACATCCCACTGGTATTATTGCTTTGCTAAGTCACCCAGTCATTTTTATAACATAGAGGGGTGAAGGCCTGGAATTCCCTGTAAGAGGCTTCAGATCCAGATGAGAGGCTCTTACACAACCAGAAACACCGTTTTCTAACCATCCCATTCAAAACTTAACAACACTTCCCACGTTCAGTGCTGTGTGCCGCGCATATTTTAAACTGTGGGTGATTTCAAGCTGAAACATTCAGAAAAAGAAAACGAAAAGGCTGGTATTTTGGATATCAACAACATGTGACTGCCCACACGATTCACTCGTTACTCAAGTTGTCCCCAAGTCATCTTCAACTGGCTACTTAAACAATGTAAGTGACCAGAATTTTTGTGTATCATATCAAGGTAATTCAAAATTCTAGAGAGAAGAGGGATTATTTAAAGGACTTCAGTAAATTTGCATTTTCTGAAACTTGGAAAATAACTTTCTTAAAGAACCCCTGAACCATTAACATATTTGAGGAATAAATAATTGTAATAACCATTTGCCCTCATTTTAGAAAATACACTATTCCTAACACCAAAAAAAGATGCCAAACATAAAATAAATCGAAACAAACTAAAACAAAAATATAAAGAAAAACTCTAACTCTACTTAAGAATTTTTTTTTTTTGAGACCTAGCTGGAGTGCAATGGCTTGATCTCGGCTCACTGCAACCTCGGTCTCCAGGGTTCAAGTGATTCTTCTGCCTCAGCCTCCTGAGTAGCTGGGATTACAGGAGTGTGCCACCACACCTGGCAGATTTTGGTATTTTTTAGTAGAGACAGGGTTTCACCATGTTGACCAGGCTGGTCTGGATCTCCTGACCTCAGGCAATCTGTCTGCCTCGGCCTCCCAAAGTGCTGGGATTACAGGCGTGAGCCACCACGCCTGGTCAAGAGTTTTAAAGACATAAATAATATATAATTCTTTCAAAATAAGAAGACTTTTAAGATGTAAGAATATATATATATATTCTTTCAAGATAGAAAGACTCAATATAGTATCAATGTCAACTTCCCCAGTCTTTAATACATTACTCAACATACTAAAGACATTATTTTAACCAAAAATGTGATTCATTCATTCATATACAAGAATAAATAAGCAATAATAGTCGTGAAATGGGGGATGATTATATAAATAAAACACATTATACAGCCATAGCAATTAAAATCATGCAATAAGAGAATCAGACTAGATCGACCAATCAATGGAACAGAACAGAAAGCCATGTGCCTATATATCCTTAGTTAGGGTGGCTATTCAAAATAGCAGAACTGACACCTACATTGTCCCTAGAGCTCCAGTCTGGAAGACACAATACCACACTCACTCCTTTAAATGCACCAGAGAAGACCCTTTAAATTGATAGAGAAGGGTCTGAACTGAGGGGGAAGGAAAGGATGGGATACTTAGAGCAGCAGATATTTACCAATCAGCATGGAAGCATTTTAAGATGGGCTATAGCCATATTGTAAGGGCTATAGTCATAATGTAAGTATCAGTGGAATATCTACCCTATATTTACTGATAATAAATGAGGCATTCTAAATCATTAGGAGAAAGTGAGCTTATTCAAAAATTGCCACTTAAATATTATTCAGCAAAAAATTGCTGCATCTATTTCTAAAAATAAATTCTAGAAACATTAAAGAGGTTACATGTAAAAAGTGAAATCAACAAAGAACTAAACGAAAATATAGGTGAAGATATATCTGACCCTAGAGTAGAGAAGACATAGTTAAGCACAAAGCAAAAGAAAGACTCTAAAAATGGAAATGATTAATAAAGTACATTAAAATTGTACAACCCTGTAAAAAAAAAATTTAAATTGAAGGGCAAACTGAAGGAAAATGTTTGAAAAATGTTTTAAAAAAATAGGTTATCTAATGGTTTTTAAATATATCCACAAATTCCTCAAGAGGTGGAACTTAGTTTCCCTCCCCTGAATGTGGGCTAGAGTTAGTGACTTGCTCTTAACAAATAGAAGAAGATGAAAGTGCAATGTGTGACTTCCAAGACTAGGTCAAAAAGGCCTATCAGTTTCCTGGTTGCTCTCTGTAGGCTCACTCAATGTGGGAGAAGCAGCCAGCTTCTGTCATCAGGATACTCAATTAGCCCTGGAAAGGCCGTGTATCAAGAAACTGAGGCCTCAGGCCAATAGCCCTGTGAATGAGCTACCTTGGAAACAAATCTCCCAGCCCCAGTCGAGCCTTCAGATTGCTACATCTGACCTGAAATTCTTGTGAGACAATAAATGTTTATTTTTTAAAACCTAAATAAAAGCCCATAAGGAAAAAAAATAAGGAAGAAAATGAATAGGCAATTCATCAAAATATACATATAAATGACCAAAAACACAAAGAAAAATATTCAACCTCAGTATTCAACGTCAGCAACAATCACAAAATATAAATACTATATTTCAGTTTACCAAGTTGGTACAAGTTTTTAAATGAGGTCCTTTGAGGATGCCAGTGAACTGCACTGTCTGAACACATAGTGAAAGTGTAAATAGTATAACCTTTTTGGAGGGCAATTTAGCCACATGTACCAGAAGGCTTAAAAATAGTCATCTCCTTCAATTCAAAGATTACACATGAGGAATTCAGCCTAAAGGAAAAAAAAATTATATTTAACCCAAAGATATATAAGGTGGCTCATTGCTAATTTTAACAATTGCAAAAAATTGAAAACTGACTATAGACTATACAACAGAGTAGTTAAATAAGTTATAGCCATAGGATGTAATGCTGTGCAACTATGTGCTTAAAAAATTATGAGATACACTAAAATATTCACAATAAATTAAAAGAAAAAAGCAAGTCACAAAACAGTATAATTCAATTTTGTAAATACACACCTCTGATATATACAGAGAAAATATTCTGAAAAGAATACAGAAGATGTTAAAAAGATGATTTTTCCAAATTTTTGGATAAAAGGTAATTTTTGCTTTCCTGTCTGTATTCTTTTAAATTATCTACAGAGAACGTAATTTACTCTTTTAATTTATTTCCTAAAAAATAAAAATCATTTTAGGAACAAGAGATAAATTATATGCTTACCACCCACCACTCAGTAGAACTCCCACCAGTGGAGGCCATTTCTATTTTCTCAATAATTATTTCTTTATCTAAGTTTCTGAGGGAAAGAGGGGGAATTTTTTTAGGAAGAGAGAAAAATGAAATTTTGAAATCCTGGAAAGTCTTATTCCAGATGAAACAGGGAAAGCTTGACACTTTGTGTATAAACCTGAGTGGTTAGTGGCACAAATGCAACAACCCCATTTGTTTACACCCTGCATCTGTGCCGACGCACAGGCTGATTAACCATCTTTCCATACAAATGCTGAAGGTTACCAGTTGTCACAGATTTGGACTGCTATCGATGGTAGCATGGGACTGTGTTTAAGTGATCCGATAAAGCTGGTGGCAGCTTGAGGGGCGGTATGCTTCCAAAATATGTAAACAACATTGTCAACAACTAGCCCATCCCATAAATGTAGCCCCCTTCTCAGATGTTTTGAAAATAAAATAGGCATCTCTTGCTTACCTTCCTGTAGGCCCCAAACAAACTGATCACATTAAACTCAGAGCTTCCAATTCAAAAGCTTTGGAAACCAAGCCACTAACATAATGAAGTGAAGCTGCCCAGAGGCTGGGGACCGAGGCAAGCAGAGGACCATATACCCCATCTACAAGGCAACAGCACCGCCCTGGTCAAACTAAATGCTTCCCCAGGTTCAATATAATCACAGCTGCCAGTTTGCAACCTTTGACTCTGCACATTTCCTAGGAAGAGTTCCTAGAATTGTGAAGTTTCTCAGTGCTATAAACCAGAGTGTCATTATAGAAAGCTTTGTTTTATCAGAGTACAACTTCTTACATTCTATTCACTTTCCTCAGTTAACTAGCATTGCTTTCTGTACTGGGCTTATAAGAGAAAGAAAGTAAATACTTTCTAAAGCCCACAAAGCTCATATAGGTACTTACCGTTTAGGGTGAAGAACAGTGAATTAGAAGTCTGAGAGCCAGGTATAAATCTCGCCTGTGGAACTAAAAAGGTATAGGACTTCGAGCCATCTCAGCAGCCTCCATTTCCACTTCTTTAAGGACGGGGTTTTATCAGATCATGGGTAAGTTTCACACTGACTCGAAAGGCCCACAATTCCATAATTTAGGAAAACAACTCAGTGACACCCCAAAGTGAGTTCACATCTAGCCCAACCTCCTGTGCCTCCTATAACACTGCCCTATAGCCAGACCACTGTTTGCCAAAAAAGATGATGAAATCCTTTTCTACCAGCAAAGCTGAAAAAAAAATCACAGATCACTCCATTTCCCTGGCATTCTGGCCAGTCAAGCTTTTACTACAATCACATATCTCCTTAACTTCTTCGGTGGCTTATGGTTTATATTTTCACTTGTAGATTGTGGAGGTCCAGGAATGAATGATATTCACTAAAGAATACTATCCTCAAATGTCTGTTCCACCACTAGACAATTATGGTATCCCACCAGATCTGAATTTCTAAAGAAAGGTTCTCTGCACACTAGAGTCTTAAAAATGTTCAGAGGTTTACCACAAAAAAAAAAAACATTTTCCAACAGATTTGCAATAGCAACTTCCAATAGCAAGTTGCTATTAACTTTTACGGAATGACAGTCTAGGCTTCTTTGAAGGTTTCGTCTCCTACATCAGATGACAGTAAGGACGTCTTCAGAACTGCCCTCGATGACATGACACAACTCAAGCTTGGAGAATACTCCGAAGTCCATGACAAAGGCTTCTCTCTCCAACTGAAAAACAACTTTCCTACCTCTTCTACCAACTATAGGCCTCTGCCTACATGCAAAACATATCACAAAGCATGCAACATACAATCACAAATGGAACGACCCCAGGGAGCCTGTGCTTTTAAAGGTGCTACTAGGGAAGCTGATGGTCACCTGATCCCTATTGTAACTTGGGTAGGAAAAAAACAAAGATATTAAATTGAAACATTTAAACATGACATAAAAAGGCACCCACCCAGCCATTAATGAATGGCAGTATATACTGGAATATCTAATGAAAGAGCGTTGGAACATTTTCTCTGCACAACTTCTAGTGTAAATTCTCGTTGGGGTTTATTGCTTTCTTTCCTTCCTCTCACGTTTATTGATTTCATTCTTGGAGTCAGGCATAGTACTTGGAAACAAAAATAAGAAAAAATAATATCCTGCACCCTGCCCTCAAGGAGCTCGCTGCTGAGGGTTGCAGGGAGCTACATGGTAAACTGTTACCAGGCAGTGTGAAAAGTGCTATGATGGAGAGAGAGTGCACACTTGTACCCTAGTTGGTGGGTCCAAGAAGGCCCCTTTGAGGAGCTAATGCTGAATTTAATCCTAAGAATAAGTCAGACACAGCCAGAAGAAAGCTGAGGCAAGGAGAAAGCTAAGAAGAGTATACCAGTTATAGGGGAAAACAGGTGCAAAGACAAAACCAAGCTCAGAATTCACGGTGAGTTTGCATCAGTGCAAAGTGGTCCAATGTAAGGAGGGGAGTAGCAAGAAATGAAGCCAGGAAGGACATCGTACGTAACTCTTAAAAGCTTGCACTTTTATCTCTGGGACAATGAGGAGCCAGGCTGTCCAAGTGGGAGCCACTTTAAAGCAGAAGAGTGATGTCAGACGCATCAGAAAGATCGTTCTAGCTACCGTGTAGACAACAGACCGAGTAGGGCTAAGACTGGAGGCCAGGAGATAGCTAGGAAGTTACACTGGTAATCTGGTGAAAGACAACGGTGAATTCAACTCAGTCAGACAAGCAGGATAAAATGGAGAGGAGAGAACAAACATGGGTGCTGGTTAGAAGGACCCCCAGGTATGGAGGGGCTCGAATTGATAACGATAGTCTGTTAGGGTCTCTTTAAGCACAGCATTCTCTACCTAAGGCTTCCCCAATCCCAGAAATATTATATGATCACCAAAGCCCAGGGAAATTCTCTGAGCTTGGAAGCACCCAAAACACCAACATGTAATCTTTTGAGTTACTTCAACAGGTAGAGGTCCACCTATAACCAAGTGCTCTAATTTTCATTTCTCTTGGTAGAGTGTTTACTCCAGAGGAGCAACTTTCCATTTTCTACTTGACCCATGATGTGACATCTGCCTACAAGTAAAAAAAATAATATGAATTTTCAAGTAGTGGAAACGCAACAGATCCTCAAGGTGTGTAAGAATATATTTCACATTTGTCAAACAGGTCTGACTTCAGTAAACAGAGATACCTTAAGATGTGAAGCATCAAACAAAAAAATCCAACATGTCAAGATATTTGGTAACCAGTCTAGAGATATCATGTTGTTTGTTGAAAACAGCCCTGAACTGTGAGTCAAAAACTTTACTTTTTAGCTCTGGCTTGTCACTAACTTGTTATGCAAGTTTTGTACTCCCTTGCCTGGGAATGAGGGAGATAGAATAAAAGAACTTCAAGGTTCTTTTCAACACAGATTCTAGGATCCACCTCCATATTTATACGGTGGTTTTCTAACTGTGTGGCCACGGGATCTGTGTGGCCTAACAGCTTTTAAGTGGCAATTCAAATCTCCCATCCTCTTTGCTTTGAGCAATCCCCTTACATCTTTTATACATATTGTTTGTTTAAAGAAAGGTTATTTGGGAAAAAAAAAGAAAAAAAGCTTGTAAACTTGTGCTCAGTGGATTTGCCTTTTTTTCTGAAAGATCCCAATTGTACTTTCATTCCTAGGAAGATTAACGTCATGCAGAAATTTAAGGTTTAACAGGGAGTAGAGACTGCTCTGCAGCTTTGGATCTTTGCAATTGTTTTTGAAAATCCATACAGTTAAATCACGGTGATTCACTTATGCAAATTCTGCATTTATCTCAACCTCTAAGCCTTCTGTGGCATTTGAGTTTATAACAGCTTTTGTAAATGTTGATTTAAGATTTGGGATTAAAGAAGGAACACACCACCTGTCTTAAAGTTGACATAAATGTTATAAAATGGGATGCTACACTTTTTCTAATCCTTGTCTCTAACCAGACCCATATGTAAATTTCACACAGTAGTATTTAGTAGCATAATTAATCCCTACTTTATGTTATGAGTAATATTTCCTATTCCCGACCCTGTAACGTCCTTTAAGAAGATCCATGTTCCAATTAGACTAGCCCATCGGCACTCTTTTAATGAGCAGATTAATCATTCAGATGGGTACAACGGTGTCATCACAGGTTTTAAATATGATAATCTACATCCTAATGGTGCTGCAAAACCTTGGCTTAGAGCAAAAAAGGTAGACAAAATTGGTGAGGGTTTCATTTTGTTCTCTATCTGGGACAAGGCAGGACACAGGAAACCTTGAGTGAGGCAGAGGGTCTGATTTGGGAAAGTAATCTTAATTCAGTTACACCAATTATTTCTAGGAGAAGTAACATTGGTTGCTTCCCTGAAACACTCACTGGTATTTGTGACTCTTGGGAAAATGTTTTATGTTTTCTTGGCCAAAGAGCTTTTCTTTTAGAACTTCACACCCAACCTTCCCTTCTAAGAAAGAGTATAGAAAGGGAACTTCCAAGAAACAACGGCTTTAAAATAAACTTAATTTTGATTAAGCCTGACCCATACTGACCAGAAGAGTCTGCTACACAGGTATGGAAGAAGAAAAAGAAAAAGTCCTTCCAATTTGATGACCGTCTTTTCACATGGGGTTATAAAAAGTTATATATTTTTCTGTGCCTTCATTTCCCCTCTCTAGAAAAACAGCATTATAGTCAAATCTCAGAAAGCATCAATTCTCTGGGCAATAGATGGCAAAACCACTGAAAAATAGGCTCACAGAGAGAAATATCAATAAACTGGAATTGGCGATAAATGATTCACCCTGACAAAAAGTACACTCTTAGAAGGCAATTAATAGACCCAAGAAACTCAAACCAAACACATATTCTTTTTCCTGTACCTCCTAGGGCTTTATTGTAACTACCCTGAAAGCAAGTTCGTTTTTGAATTCTTACACTGCTATCCAGCTTCCCCCATGTCAGTTAAACTTGTCCCCATGAAAGACAGCCACCTGGCTGGGTATTGAAAACCAGGTCCAAATCACCTTTTTAGACAAGCAAGTCCTGATTATATTTTTAATACAAATAGCTGAAGGCCAATTCATCTGTATCTACAGCCAAGGGTTAGCTGCCAAGAAATCTCCAAAGAGAACATGGGCTGACTTAAGCAGATAGTGAAGGATAGTAACTTAGGGCAGATGTCAAGTATATGATAAAGGAACATAATGGGATGGTGCTGTTAATATGCTCAGGGTAACCCCAGGTTCATTAGAGGCATCTGTAATAACAACCCAAGTTTCTGGATCTACACAGATAAAAAAAAAAAAAAAAAAAGCCCTTTCAGGAAATACGAGATTTGGGGGAAAGTACTTAAAACGGGGGTGGGGAAGGCTACTCCATAGTGATAACTTCATCCCTTCCACTTAAAAATGCACAGGGAGCTCCTAGGAGTGCTAGGCACTGTACATGCAGGAGTACAGGAGAGACACAAATCCCTCTCAGATTATTTCGTACAGCTCTGTTTCTGTTTTGAATTATAAGGTGAAAAATATTCTTATTTTGGAAAGGTTAAACTAAAATACAAGTCTCATTCTGGAACTATAGACCAGAATCAATACATATCTTTACTGTAAAATGGAGCCCTTTTCTATGGAACACAAAAGAAGTCTTTATTACCATCAAGATGCTTGTTGTAGGATAAATTTCCTCTTTAGTGCTACTCCCATACCCACTGTCTAGCCTTTCAATGCTTTCCCTATCTAAACTGGCTCTTGAGATCACCTAAAACTCATCCATACACGTATCGAGTATGTTTGGAAGAGGGCAGAGAGTTATGTAGTTGCTCAGAAGCCAAAGAATCAATATGCTAGGATTTCAGACAGCAGCAGGATTAGGAAGAAAATTTGAGAGAGGGAAAGAACTGTGTGAGGTGGTTTTGGGGAATGGGGAAGTGGGGAGGGATTTCCTGTTTCAATATTCTAGATTTATCACTTTGGAAGTTTCTTTAAGACACATGTTAGTCCTGTTTCTGAACACCCATGAAGTCACCACTGTGAATAAACACGAATTCAACTAGTTTCCCCCTAGGGCAATGATTCAGCCAAAACTACAAAAGGGCTGAAATTTCCCAAACTCAGAAATTTCAAAAAGTTGTGAATGAATTAGACATAGATGCTGTTGAGAACGATGGCTTAGTATCTGTCCACAGGAAACATTTTTTAAATCTAGAAGACCTGTCTTGAAATGTGGATTAAAATATGCAACTCAAACATGCTTGTCTCCAGTAGGTTTAACTCATTCCCGTTAAGTACCACATCATGGAAAAACACATGTCAACAACTACAAATAATTGCAAAAAAATAATTATAAATTAGTTCTAGATGTCTAAGTCAGTGCGATTCATTTAATGCTTCCACTGAGATCCCAGTCCAAGAAGAGTTAATCAAGCATAGCGGCTTCCTAATCAGAACAGTGAACTAATGATCCTATTTCTGAGTAATACCAGTCAGATAAAGCTCTCAAAAGGTAGTTAACATCACTTTGGTGGAAAGGAATGACAAGTGCAAGTCCTGGTAGGGGTAATGCATCATTCATGCCCCCTCTCATTCTGACATTTTAACGTTATCTTGTTTTACTGTGTCGGCCTAACGCTGCCACTGCTGGCAAATTAAACTGTGAACTTACAAAGTGGGTGGCAATAAATACAAATTATGAGAGTTCAAAAGATGTCCCTGGAGGTGCACTGCTAGACACAGAATGTCTCTGGTTTTTTTGTCACATAGCAATAGATGAGAGACAAAGTGGAACAGGCATTTTTGGAGGCAGGAATAAAAGAGAAAGAATTAACTGGCTGCTGATGAAAAATCAGAGAAAAATGAAGAGAAAACACATACTTAAAAAATTGATTTGGGAAGAACACACCACGAAAAAGAGAAGGGGCCTCAAAACGCTGTGTAAACATCAAAGGGCTTATGATCAACTTGTCTTTTATGAAAACAACTTCAAAGATCAATTTTGAAACTGAGTGGAGTACTTGTAAATTATCAACACTAATAGCTATGTATTCCAAGTAAAATTTACAGTGAGAAAATATGCATTGATGCCACAAAAATCTTGTTCACTGTATAAAGTTGTTGTGAAATGACATCTGAACCCGTGTCCCCACCACCCCGCCAGCCCAGAAAAAGTAAGAAAAAAAGAAAGGAAATTTGCTTCTTGTAGGTAATTCTGGATGTACCAACCTAGCCTGGATACCACTGAAAATACAAATATCAAGAGTTTCTCAGGACTGGCCAGGCACGGTGGCTCACGCCTATAATCCCAGAACTTTGGGAGGTCGAGGCAGGCAGATAACTTGAGGTCAGGAGTTCGAGACCAACCTGGACAACATGGCGAAACCCCGTCTCTACTGAAAATACAAAAATTAGCCCGGCATGGTGGTGTACACCTGTAATCCCAGCTACTCGGGAGGTTGAGGCATGAGACTCACTTGAACCTGGGGGGCAGAGGTTTCAGTAAGCCAAAATTGCACCACTGTGCTCCAGCCTTGGGCAACAGAGCAAGACTCTGTCCCCCCAACCCAAAAGAAGAGCTCCTCAGGAAACATTTGTAGGCCAAGAAAAGAGACTTTCAGGAATCTTAATTTCTGTAGCAATCCCATGTGCCTTCCTGGTCAGCGCATCCTCAAGGGTCAATGGGCAAAGTCAAAGAAAAGAATAAAAATTAAAATGTCCCTAGAAAGACTGCTGGGGACCGGGTGCCATGGCTCACGCCTATAATCTCAGCACTCTGGGAGGCCGAGGCAGGAGGATCACTTGAGTCCAGGAGTTTGAGATCAGCCTAGGCAACATGGTGAAACCCCATCTCTACAAAACAAAAAAAAATTCAAAAATTAGTTGACCATGGTGGCAGGCACCTGTAGTCCCAGCTACTCCAGTGGCTGAGGTGGGAGGATCACTTTAACCCTGGAGGTTGAGCTCAAGTGTGATTGCACTGCCACCGGGCATTCAAGCTTGGGGGATAGATTGAGACTCTGGAAAGAAAGAGAGAGAGAGAGAGAAAGAGAGAAGAAAGAAAGACAGAAAAAGAAGGAAGGAAGAAGGAAGGAAGGAAGGAAGGAAGGAAGGAAGGAAGGAAGGAAGGAAGGAAGGGAGGGAGGGGAGGGAGGAGGGAGGGAGGGAGGGAGGAGGTGGGCACAAGAAGCTTTGCAAACTTCAAATGCCTATAATGAAAATCAGAAACACACCCCAAACAAAAGAAATCTGCCCTTTTTTAGGCACATGAAAAATGACAAACCTAACCAGTACTACAGCCAGGGATCAGATTTTTAAATATCACCTAACACTGAGACTTTTTTTTTGCTCTCAATTTGGTCAAGTTCCACTAATGAATCTTATAAAATATTTTATCTGCCTATGCCATGCCCACAAACCACTCACAGGAGACTTGGAAATCATCATTTCTTCCAGAGTGCAGATATCAGTTGGGCCATATGCAACAACGGTCTGTTTATTTTTCCCATAAACCACCGGTTTCATAGAAACTCATTAGCATCACCTGTGTTAATTACACTAGCAAACCAATCAACAGTTCCTTCTTAATTAGGTTTTCTTTATTAAAGCCGGAAATTGCCAAGGAGACAAAAGTCACCTGGGGAAATTATGTGAAAAGGAGTGTTTATGCCAAATTACACACTAAAATAATAATAAAATAACCCAGTTTGCTTACAGGAAAAGGAAACAATATTAATATTCAAGGTCACTGGCACACTCCTTATTAATTATTCTCGTTATATTACATTGTGATCATTTCTGCTTCAAGAGGGTTGGCTTATAGAAAGTCTTTGTACTCAAAGTTGACTCACATCAGATTTTAATGGCTGCGGTCAGCGATTATGACTTTCTTATTCCATAAACACGAGCACCTACGGGTTAAAGCAGTTAAGACTAATTTCATGAGCTCATGTCCCAACTGTAACTCAAAATCCTGTATGTCTGTTAGTAAATCTAGAAAGGCATATAAAAATCTACTATAAAAGGAAAAGATACACATGCGACTCTTGGAATTTGTAATTCTCCTAAAAGAGAAAGGAAAAAAGACTTCCAACCATATTCCTCTAACTTCCAAGTGCCTTTCAGCTGTAGGGAGGAGAAGTCGTAGCACTGAGACCACAAAAGTAGCTTTTAGAAGGAGATTCTTTCCCCAAGGTTAGCCTTACAGGGAGGTTCCCCTGGGACATTTAAACCAAGACTGGTCAAAGCACTAGAAAGTAGATTGCAGGAGCTTCTGGTAGCATGAAGGTGAAGAGGGAGGGGCAATATTGGGTAACCTATTAGGTCTTTTCATCTTCAATTTACTATAATGCTAAGTACATTTATCATGGACTCAAAATCTATCTTTGGAATAATGAAATCTGGGCATGTGCATCTGTAAAGTGGGGATAAGAATGCTTAACCTGATTCTTGCAAGAAGAATGAGTTCATATTTAGAAAGCACGTGGATGATGAAAGTCACAGAGTGAGTGAGCATTGATCTGATTTCCATGGGTCTCGGAAAATAGCCTGTCCAGGGAGGTCCATGAATTCTGGGTCTGTGTGACCAGCCCAGTGAGTTATGGTAAAAAGTCAACTACATTTGGAAGCTGAACCTTGAAGAAAAGCAAATGGGGACTTTAAACAAGCAAACATAAACGAAATAACTTCCCGGCATCAAGGCCCTGGACCCAGCAGTACGGGCTCTCAGGGGACTGCCTTCCTGGAGTCGTGGCTGCTTTTGCTTTGGTTGCCAGATACCTCCCACCCGGGTCCAGGCTGAAGAGGTTCCATGACTTTTCACTAAAAATCAAAGAGTGTTTGCCTCAAGACACTGAGAACCTCTGTTTTCTAGAACAAATGCCATAGGAGGAAATTGTCAAGGAGATGACCAAAAGACCACAGGAAAAACATCACAAGCAGTCCCAAAGTGTGAAGAGGTCTAAATATAAGAAGATTTTTACTGTGGCTTCTAAAAAGCTCACAGAACCAACACGCCCATCCAGCACTGTCTTCAAGAGCTAAGCCTAGGGAGTGCTCTCCCTCACCTCCGCCCTGGAAAAGTGCCGAGGACCTGAAGTCTATAACATTGAAATTGCTTCTTAGTGTTCAGAGATTAATATTAAAGATTCATACCAAAGACTATAGCCCTAATGCTAGAAAGGGAACCAGAAGAAGGACCCTCATGTATGGGTAACAAAGCATTTGAATGTGAATAATAAACTATTTCTTCCTCTTGATAATTTTGCAAATTGCCACAGTGAATTTTAACCTTCCTTTTGGAGAACACACTGGCTTCTCTAGAGAATGAAACTTCAGCTTACACAAAAGCTAAGGTGTCCGTGCTGAGTGTCCATGAAGGGCTGATGACCTTTGTGGGAAGGTGCTCATCCTGACAGGCCATTGTCTTGCCTGCCCACCTCAATCTGTGTCCCCAGCTGCTCTTTTTCCCTTCCTGCTCCTTCATCTACCCAGCTGGATACCCTGTCACTCAGCCCTCAGCTGACTTTATTTCAGTCCCCTGCCCATATTACCCCATGTACTGTCTCGCATATTTAGGTACACAGTTGTCACATAAACATAGATGGTTTCGTGGAAACTGAGTTTTGCAATAGGGTTGTCAAAGCAGATAGATGTTTAATAAGTACAATGGATCTGTTCCCAAAATGCATCTTTATGAATCATGATCAACTGAGCCATACTGTTAGTGGAGCTGACCCAGAAGCCATTCTAAAAACATCAAATCCCTAGTTGTAGTGGTCTTAAGGTTTCACTCAGAAAACGTCAGATGACCTGGAATACCCAAAACCTGTTATTGGAAACGCTTCCTTTTAGTTTAAGACTTCTCAGCTTAATGCTAATGACTGGGTGGATATCTTCTTCATTGCTTGGAAACCTTCTTCTCTATTTGTCCTCCACTTTTGATGTCTTCCAATCTCACTCAGAGTAAAAGCCCAGGGCCTCCATGGTGCCCACGGGGCCCAAGAAATGGCCCCAGGGTGCCTTGGGCAGTGCCACCTGCTACTTTCTTGCATGCATGTTCTGCTCCTCCCAACTGGCCTCCATAGCCTTCCTCAAACCTGTCAGTCACACTCCGTGCAGGGCCTAGCCTCACACTGCCTCTCCTGCCCTGTGTTTGCTTCCCCAAGCTATCTGCAAGGCTCTCTCCCTCTGCTCCTTCAGTCTTGGCTCAAAAGCCAACCTATCAGTGAGGCTTTTTCTGATTACTGTATTTAAAATAACAACTTTGGCCCCTCCCCAAATATTTCTCCACCCTATTTCCTAAACTATTTTCCCTGCATAATTCATCACCAGTTGATGTACTGTATATTTTATTGGTTTGTGTGTTGACTGTCTGTCTCCCTGCCCTAGAATGTAAGCTCCACGAGGGCAGGGATTTTTTTACTCTTTTATTTGTGCTAATCCCCATTGCTAAGACTGGTGCCTGGATCTTGAAAGGTACTCAATAAATACTTGTTGAAAGAAGGGAAGGGGAGGAGAGGGAAGGATATTTCCATCCTCTTGATGCATCTTTTTATTTATCCTCCTTCTAGCCTTTTCTCTCTTCATCCCCTATTTCCCTCTCTAGAACATTCTTCACTCTCTCCCACCGCAATCCCACCCTTTCACCTACATGACTTCCATTATTCTTTCACCACTTTCTCAGAGGTTTCCCTGACCTTCCTAACCAGCTCAAACCAACACACACACACACACAAACACACACACACACACACACACACACACCTGCTGCCTTCATTAGATAGGACCAGCAAATCAGCCAGATATTTGGTGTCCTCCCTTTTGTAAACTTACCATATTACAGATTTCACATCTAGGTGTGTGAATTTTAAATTTAATGTCTGAGCTCCAGAACCCCCAACCTCAGTAACTGTAAGTTCCATGGGAGCAGTACCCTATTATCATTATACCCTCCAGTAACTAGCACACAGAAGGCATGCAATAAATATTTCTTGGTCGAATGAGGCAAACATTTATCTTCCAAGGTAAAAATTAATTCACATTCTATTCTTAGCTAAATGTCCCATAAAATCCTCAATAATTCCTGGTAATACTAGTGGCAGTAGCAGCCGTGGTCATTGCCATTGTTGTTATCACCTGAATGCCATCTTTTGGTTCTCACCACCTCTCCCCACCTGGCTCAGCTCCTTCAGTCTTTTGCCACCACCTTGTACCCTGTGGAAATCCACAGACACCTAGGTCTTATGAACAGCAGCTCCGTTCTTATTCCTAAATCATTTTGCTGGTGTTTCGATCCATTCATGCCTCCACTGTAGAATTTGCCACAGTGAACATGTTTGTAGGTCTGCATGCTCCCCAAGGGCATAGATGCAGCTCATCCTCTTAATATCTCTAATTCCTAGCACAATGATACAGTCAATACGTTTGAATAAACCAACAAGTAGTTGCCCTATTCGGACGATTTCTAGTCCTCCGTGATTGGATGGCAACCTGTGGTTCAGGGAACCCAATATAATCAAAGCCTTCTCTTTTCAAAAAATGCAGGCTTGAGGCAGAAAGTCTGGCAAATTACCTAAACCTTTGGTAACCTATGTTCACAGCCTCAAGGAAGGTAGCCAGCATTTCTGAGCTTTCAATCCTGAAATTTCTCAATTGCCACTTGAGAGGCATTGCAAAAATCCTCAACTCTGAACTGTCTCACTTGGATGATCTGTCTAAATTTCAATTGTTTTGCATATCCTCATTGGAAACATACACGGCTTCGAGATGGAGTATTTTTTTGTAGACAATTTCTTGAATACACACACACATTATCTCCCTGATAGGCAATAATGGCTCTTTAAGGCGCTGTCATGATCAATCGTAAAAATACATATTTAGAACATTTTTTAAAATGTGTGTATTATAAAAATGTTTTAAAATGAAAACTATTTACCCAAAAGACTATAATGGTTCCGAAGAGTATTTTGTAAATCCATATTTGAGACTTTAAGGAGAAAAAACAACAACAATTTCTGACCTGGGAGATTATAAAGACTTCACTGAAGCTATTAACATTTATTGTCTCTCAAAAGCTAAAAACGTTGCTGGGGACATGCTTCCAGGTTGAAGAAAAAACACAGACCATCTTCTAACAAAGGGTCTTCGATGCACCTCTCTGTCCTGCCCCAAAGGCTGACAGACACCAGTCCATTATACTAACTAATGGCACACTTAGAAGAAAATGCCATCCAGAGATGTTAGCCCAGGGACCTTGACTAATGGGTACTGTCTAATGTTCAAAGACCCCACATCAGCTCTGGTCACTGATGAGACATTCTAGTGCATTAAGACCTTGGTAGAGAAAGTCACTGTGGGAAATCTGATAGGATAAATTGAATATTTGAGGGGAAAACCCTCTTTATCCCTTTTGTTCCAAGGCTGATTCAGGAGAAAAGAAATGATTAATGATCTCACATTAAAACCCAGTCTCTTGTACCTCCTGTATCTCTTTCCATAGTCCTGACCCCACTCCCCCCCAGAAATATTTGAATAAGACCCCTGAGTCCTAATACTTAGTACATACTGTATGCTGTGTTTACTGAGACAAGAAAATGAAAGACTTTCTGGTTCATAGGAAAAAATTCCAGGTGTGATGAATAGCAGAAAAATAGATCAGATCAGTGCTAAAGTTGTGAATGCTGTGTGGTGTCTTCATCTATTTTCCAACTTTTTTAAACAAAAGAGTTTTGGGTGTTGTAAGAAAAAAAGGAATTGGGAGTGAAATGAAAGAGAGAGACAGGAAAGAAAAAAGAAAGTGAAAGGAAGAAAATAAAAAGAAAGAAAGGTTGAAAGATTGCAGGCATCTGTAATATTATATGCTAAGTGCTGGCCTGAAGCAAAATGTCACAGGCAACCTACAAACGGAAGTTTAAAATGGAAAGAGGGAGAAACTTAACCACAGCCACATGAGAAACAGTGTTGGACATAAACAACTGGGGGGTCAGAGCTGGAAGGGGCTCACATTGACACATTTTTCACATTTTTATATTGTAGAGTTCACAGATCTCTACTGGGCTTCCTCAAAAACTTTACCTGTTGGGATTGAATGACCAGCTGGGTTTGATTAGGACAGCAAGCACGCCCCCACCCTCTCATTGGAGATCTGGGATGATTGGACTCAGCTTTACACCAAAGGAAGTTAAGTCCCTAATAGTTAATGAAACGAGGCGATTTCCTTTCTTACACCTGAAATAACCTGCCTCCCAGAGCCTGTCCAATAGACTGTCTCCAAAAGCAAATAGACCCGGCAAAGAGTACCTTCAAAGACAAGCTTTCATTTATTGTCAAGACAGAATGAAATTGGTCCTTTTTATGTAACACATGAGTTAGGCTGACCTAGCCATTCATACATAGCAAAGTAGTGGTTCATTGTGTTGGCTTTTTTCCCCTCTCCTGTAATGTTACAAAAAGAATCTAAATACTCAAGGGCTCCCAAGCCTCTTGATGAGAGTACTTAGCTCACATCAATGGTAATGGGACTTAAACCTAGACATTTTAGGCAGAATGGATTTCTTTGTTGGGTACTTTTCCTCCTCCCCTCAATCCCCCTCCAGCTTGATTTCACACCAGTTATGTGTGCAAACCCACAATAAATCACTAGAAATGTAAAACACACTACACTCCCCCCGGCCCCCCCACCCCCCACTCCCGCCTCCGCCCCGCCCAAGCTGGCCTAGGTCATTTATCATTCTGTGGATTTCAAAAAGATGGTAGTGTTTTTATTGCAAAGGCCTTGTCATTACAGAAACTAGAAAAGAAAGTATTGATCACAATTAGGTCATATATTAGCAGCCCTGATGCTGGACTGCTAAGGATTTCAACCTAGATCATTCTCCCCTCTGTTAAAATTCTGGACAGCAATTTCTTTTATGTTAGAATAACTAGTATAAACCCATAAAATGTAACCTAAAAATGTAATTATAATTGCCATGCCAAAAGCAAGCCAGTCAATATCTTTGAGATTCTAATAGTTTCAAGCACTATTACCTTAACGGTCTCACATCACAGTACTGATTAAAGAAACATTTTGTCTTTTTATCTGTATGGAATGGCCAGTGTAATCACTGAGGCATAGAGAGCTAAAATATTTATTAGTGAGTATACATCTTGGTTCAGGCAGTGAATGTCAATTTAGGATGGAAAGTTACAGCAGAGCTCTCAGTTCAATTCATTTTCAGGTTCTTCTAATGCTCCTGGGGTAGTCATCCCATGCACAGAAGGAGATCTCAGAATCTGCCCCAACACCCAAATGAACTCCTCCTGCAGATTTTCCGGTAAGAAGCTCTTGTTGGGAAATTTCAAACTGGTCTTAAATGGACAGTGACTATCATGGAATCAGAGTGAACCAACACACCTGCAAGGAGGCAGAGCTGAGTAGATGCAAACCACAGAGTGAGGCCTGCCCGACAGCCAGTTCCCCACTCCGCCCTTCTTATCCCTCAAAACAGACAAGCAAGCAAAACTATTCATTTGGACCTTATTGATTAAAAAAAAAAGTAATCTAAAATATATACCACGGTGAAACCCCGTCTCTACTAAAAAAAAATACAAAAAATTAGCCGGGCGCGGTTGTGGGCGCCTGTAGTCCCAGCTACTCGGGAGGCTGAGGCCGGAGAATGGCGTGAACCCGGGAGGCGGAGCTTGCAGTGAGCCGAGATCGCGCCACTGCACTCCAGCCTGGGCGACAGAGCGAGACTCCGTCTCAAAAAAAAAAAAAAAAAACAAAAACCTATCATTCTCTCACAGAACACATAATCTATGATTTATATCTTGCAAACTAAATACCAAACTCAGAATTAGAAAGTACATGTAAAGGGTTTCTTTAAGCTAGACTCTTAATACGGTTTCTTTCAACAAACTATGCAATCTCATGATATGGATTTGGAATGTAAGAAATATAAAAAGGTGTTTAAAAATGAACTGAATATTCCTGATCATTTCTCTGAGAACTAAAAATATACATTCTCCCAATTAGTGGCACAGGAAGAAAATTTAGTGTCCTATCAGTTCAGAAACATCAGCACAGTAGCCAAATAAAATTTCTACCATGGGATGTGCACTATTAATTTCACAATTAAACTTATCGGTGTCATGTGCATTTCCACAGCAAGATATGAAAGGGGTGGTTAAAAGTCTGCTTCATTTAGGGAAACATACTCTGTGACTTGGTAAGAATGCCATGGTGCTGACCTCCCAGTGGGCTGCCTGGGAATGCATCCACTTTGACTTTTTACCAATTCTTAAATAAACAGGGTACCAGGCCTCAACCCACCCTGCCTTAGGAGGAGGGAGAAGAGAGAAAGAGACATGCACACACACAAAGGCTAAAGGAAGGGAAAATGGGTGATTCTGACTCAAAAATTAAGTGAAAACGCCAACCCTGTCATCCCGGGATGGCCAGACAAAGGGAGGAGGCTGCCTCACACCCACACAGTCTACCCGTGGGTTAACTGGCATTTCTAATACTTTTCACCTAGTCTGACTTGACAGATGCCTAACCTTAGCTACTGAGTGGAGACAGGCTGATGGGCCTTGGCCATACAGGGGGAAAATTTTTGATGCTTCTCACTTATGACATGATTGATTTTCTTTCAGCGGCCCTTCACTTTGGGAAGTGGCGAGGGCTGGCTCACTGCGCCCCGGTGCGCCCTGACCCCCGACATGCGGCCGCTGTGAGGCTGGAAACCGATGACGGCAGAAACCTAAAAAATCAATAGGCCCTGTCAGTCAGGGGCCGGGCGGACGTCTTTTAAAAACCCAATCACGACATGTATTTGCTGCATGGTGTGGATCTACTGCACACTTGAGAACACACTGAATTTCCCCCTTCCCTTATTTATTTATTTATTTGGCTCTGCTTTACACTTCATTTTGCCTCTTTTTAAGGTTGGAAGGGGCAGAAGCCTTAACCTTTAAGGCAGCAAGGGAAAGGGGCAAACCATGTGGTAAGGTCGGTTCTTCATGATTTTTACAGGAAAAATTCCCTGGAAACTATTTGAATAGTATGAAATAAATAGAGCACCTTGCCGCTGCCAACATAAACAGTGACATCATTTTTTTTTTACATTATCTGGAAAGAATTTAGATATAAGACTTTTAAGTCTAAAAACATATGAGGGCAAAGCCACTTAATAGGCTTGATTAAGGAAAGACTATTGTTTGATTTTTCTTTGGGGGTTTCTTGAAGGTAAAAGAATTGAAGATACACACACACACACACAGAGAGAGAGGGAGGGAGAGAGAGAGAGAGAGAGAGAGAGAGAGAGAGTCTACAGTTCTCTTTTGGGAAAGAACAAGCACTAGGAAAATCACTCAGTTTCCAAGCAGGGTCAGTGTAATATTCTCCATTCGGTGTAGAAGAAAAATCAAATATGCATCCTTTCTTTGAGAGACAGACAATGCAAAAGATGGCATTTAGCTTCTTCCTGATCTGAGGTGGGAAGGATAAATATCAACTATGACAAGCCAAAAAGATAAGAGAAATACCATCAGCTGAAATGTTTCAGCATAAAGAAATCCACACTCACACAAAGAGAAAAAAGAAGAAAGTGAAAAAGGTTTGGAGACTATAGAAAAATGGAGAAGAATGCTATTAGAGACTATTAAAATGTATAAGATCTATAAGAAGTGGATGTCAGAATTTCTGCGACATGCTTTTCTCCTTTCTTTTCAGAGAAATAGATAGGAATATTAGGCATTATCTTAAAATTCACTAAGGTAAATATCATACATTAAAAATAAAAGAAATAAACAAAATCTGTGCCTGAATTCCCAAACTAAGCCCAATTAAAGGTTTCTTTATGGCTGTAAACCTGACAAGCTACAATTTCCCCCTGTTGCAGTGGGTGTGTGTGTTTTAATGTAATATTAATGAGCCAGGATGGAGGGTCATAAAAAGTGATAGGTTTTTGCGATGGTAAATTATAAATCGGTATTGATTTTTCCCGGCACTAATGCAGCCAGCTTATTGTAAGACACCACAGGCAAAGTGCACTTTATCAGATTAGACTGGGGCCGGTATCAAATATACATGAGAATAAGGATGCATTTGTGAGTTAGACTAGACTTTTCTTCCCTAACAATGCATGAAATTTTTAAGAAAAAAAAAAAAAAGCAGACAAGGATACTGGGAAATTCAACTTTTTTTTTTTTTTTTCTAAAGCAAAAATTTCCAGAATTGTTGCTCTTGGGATAATTTGATTCAAAAAGGATAGAAGGCAGCAATAATGCTCATCAAATTATAAATAAATAGTTTTCATTAAGGCTGTTCTAAGATTCTCTTATTCATTTGTACTTTAGGATGGTGCCAAAAATGAAAAGGTCATGATCTGGCCCCTTCCCTGCCTTTACTCTCTGGGTGCAGTATCATTGCTTTCCTCTACCCACAAGTCACTGGGAGTGGTTTTTTTTTTCCCAAATGACTGAGGTTCTTCTCCATTGGTATTTTATAGTCAGAAGGACTTCATTAGACACTTGAGTGGAGATGTTCATCCATAGAGAGAAAAAGAGAAGCCTTTAAAGAAAGAATAACAACAGGAGGAAGAAAAGAAAATGACTAGACCCCATTTCCTTCAACAAAGATATTATTATTTGTCCTCTCTCCAACCCTGGGTCAGCCTCTGACTCACTTCACGTCTCTCATATGTCAACAGAGAAGAAAAGTCCTCACCCTGAATGTGTGCTTGCCTTTTGTTCTTTGGAGAGACTCCTCCAGCTTTGTTGGGAATGCTAGCAGCCCTGTTTCCAAACACTTCCCGATTTCTTCCTAATAACTGCTGGCACGCTCTCTATCAAAATCTGCCACTTTCCTCCCTGCACAAAAGCTGTGCTTCCACCACGTGACCGCAAGCCGTGCCCAGCTCTGAGGCCAGATCCGCAGCCAAGGCTCCTCTTTCTGTCTCCATGGCGTGAACAGGAATTGGAAACCAGCACACTCACCCCCAATATAGTCTGTTTTTTAAGAAGTCGAGAGAACATGTGTTTATTGACAGTTCATTAACAAACATCAACCCCCCTGCAAGCTGTTTACTAAGGAATGTAGTGAAGTGAAGATGTGTGAATATAAATAACTAACAAAGGAAGAATGGAGAGAAAATATCTCACAGCATTCCCCCTTTTAATGTATTTTGAATCTGTTTTATTTTCTGCTAGAAACATGTTGCTACTGAAGGTGTCTCTATGACACCCAGAACAGTAAAAACAGCAGGTGTTTGTGTACTGGATCTAGAACACTTAAATAAAACTCTGAAAAACTGGAGTATGACACTCCTTCTCATTTTTTTCTCTCCTTGCCTATATCAAGGGATTTAAACAATTATTTTAAAAAGGAAAAAGAAGCTAATAAGTTTCATAATAAGGTTAAGGCTATAATTGTTAATTTCTAAAACATGATGAATATTTAAAACCACCGCAAAGGTTTACAAAAACCAAGCCCAAATCTTGAGGAACATAAGTCTTGTTGGGGGTAGGAGAAACCAGCAAAGAATATATACTGTTCAATAAGGTGTTTCTCATTTGTTACATCAATACTCAAAATGGGCCATATTCAGCAAGGGTAGCTAACCATTTCCAAATGTTAAAAAAAAAAATCTGACTATAATATCCTTGCATCAAAATGACTCCAATAATTACAGAAACAAGGGAAAATGTTTTGAGACAAGAACAAATCAGGTAAAACCTAATAAAGTCAAAAGGAAATTAGAAAAATAGAAGGTTGTTTTCATGGGAGTTTAATCTTTTCCCTGAAAATTGATCTTTATTATATGTCAAATCAACATTTTAAGGTTCTTTTTTATAAAGTTATGAAAGTAGAAGCATACATTTTTACCTATTCTAATTTAACTGTATTAGTGGTGCCAAAACCCTCATTTACATTTTTCATAAAATTGTGAAGAGGTTCTCTCTGCTTTAGGGATAGAGCTAATAAACAAACACATAAATTAGTATATTTTAATTAAACATTATCCCATGAAGTAATATTGTACACCACTGCCTAATACAAGAACAACTTTCTTACTTAAAATCCAGTATAATATTAAAATATTAAAACTCATTAAAAATTAATTTTAAAATACTTTATAAATTCAAGTACTCTGAGTTCTGTATTTTTAAAGGTTTTATTTTGTTGGTTGTGCATATGATATAATCCACAAGCTCCTAGCAAGATGGTTCAAGAAGCTACAGTTATTTTGCAGAACTGCACTGACTGATGTAGAACAGTTACTATTGTTTTATTTTAAATATTTCATCAAAACGGTGCTGCTAGAATCTTACTTAAAAAAAAAAAATTAAAGGTCCAGCGGACACATATAGCAAAACTGCATTGACTAATGACTTCAAATCATTATCGTAAAGATCTGAGACTTGACTCATGATCTAGCCAGATAAGCCTCCCGATAACATTGTTTTAAAATTGCATCCAGTTCACTCAATCAGACCTTGTTTGAATTCCCACTATGTGCTTAAAATGGGATTTCATTGTCAAATTATGGTTTGGGGAAGAGGATTCAAAATAAGTTACAATGGCCTAGACCAAACTACACACTAACTGAAACTCTGTAAAAAAGGTAGATAGGTTTTAAACTTGCCTAAAAATATCTTTAGAAATCCTAGGTCAAATAGATAAATGCCCTGAGACAATGAGCTAATGAATATAAATCATTTGACATTTATTAAATAAACATTAGCTGCCACAGTTGTTACTAATAGTATTATTTGCACAGTAAGGCTCAATCAAAGGTACAGATTGACCAAGGCTTAAAAACACAGATGAAAAGCATGCACTTGGGTATACTTCACATTCAAGTTAACAGTCATTTATTGAGGGACTATTGCATGTCAGCCACTGTGTCAGGCAACAAGGATATAAAGATTAACAAGATTAAATTACCTGAGGGTCATAACTTTTTAGTCTGCCTTACTTAGTGTTATACATCCAGATCCTAGCATAGCACTTGGCACCTTGAAGATACCTGATACATATTTGTTGAAAAGATGAATTAATAACAAAATAAAAATCCCTGTTGACAAGGCATTCACAGTCTAATTCTTTTTGCTTTACACAGTACTTGAATTTTTCCATCACAAGTCCAGCTTGCTTTTTTTTTTTTTTTGAAAACTCCCTAGCTAAATATAATTTAATAAAGTATCCATGATCGCTTGATTCCGAGAATATAATCCTGTTGGTATTTAAAGCAAAAGATATATATATACTGTGGTCTAAAAAGGGTCAAATTCCCATTCAGCATCCTACGTATGAAACTCTTGATTTAACCAGAATTATCTTGGGAGGAAATCCAGCATAACGAATGGTTAGAAACTATGAATCCTTCTGGTCTGTTCCCCTATGAGGAACTGCTTTGTTACCTCATAGGGCAAAGCTATCCCAGGATCCGCTGCCCCTGGCACCAGGCTCCACCTGCCACACTTTATCCTGACTCCCTCAGCCGTTACCCTTTCAGCTCTCTAGTAGATCTCTTGTCAGAAAAATACCAGTTTTTCATTTCAATCAAATTACTGTGATGCATGAAAAAAATGCTCATCATCACTGGCCAGCAGAGAAATGCAAATCAAAACCACAATGAGATACCATCTCACACCAGTTAGAATGGCGATCATTAAAAAGTCAGGAAACAACATGTGCTGGAGAGGATGTGGAGAAATAGGAAAACTTTTATACTGTTGGTGGGACTATAAACTGGTTCAACCACTGTGGAAGACAGTGTGGCGATTCCTCAAGGATCTAGAACTAGAAATGCATTTTGATCCAGTCATCCCATTACTGGGTATATACCCAAAGGATTATAAATCATGCTACTATAAAGACACATGCACACGTATGTTTATTGTGGCACTATTCACAATAGCAAAGACTTGGAACCAACCCAAATGTCCATCAACGATAGACTGGATTAAGAAAATGTGGCACATATACGCCATGGAATACTATGCAGCCATAAAAAAGGATGAGTTCATGTCATTTGTAGGGACATGGATGAAGCTGGAAACCATCATTCTCAGCAAACTATCACAAGGACAAAAAACAAACACTGCATGTTCTCACTCATAGGTGGGAATTGAACAATGAAAACACTTGGTCACAGGAAGGTGAACATCACACACCAGGGCCTGTTGTGGGGTGGGGGGAGGGGGAAGGGATAGCATTAGGAAATATAACTAATGTAAATAACGAGTTAATGGGTGCAGTACACCAACATGGCACATGTATACATATGTAATAAACCTGCACATTGTGCACATGTGCCCTAGAACTTAAAGTATAGAAATTTAAAACATTTACTGTGATGTCCCAGAAGGTAGTAAAATAGTATAAGAGTTCTCTTTGGCAGGAACCTTGAAAAAGCTGTATCTTTTATTCAGTTGAAATTTTTACTAACCTGAAGACATGAAAGAAGAAAGGAATAATAGGTCCCAAGGAAGTATGTAGGGTTTTTTTCTTTTTTCTGTATATAAAGTGTGTTTTGAAGAGGTATATTCACTTATTAAGTTCTCTGAAAGGATAACTGACTTGATATTTCCAATATGACTGATTTACAATACAATTTGAACTCTGCTGCATCCACTCGTGGAGGCAGGAGGCATCTTTTCCCAGTATCGGTGGAATGTTGTCTAGAGTAGTATTGATTGCACAGTGATGGGAAACTACAGGACAAACCTGAACTAATCAAGCAATAAGCTCAAAGACTACCTACCTTCAATAGTGTTTGAAGGTACATTTAATTATTGCATGGATGCAACGACATGAAGAACATGCCATTTAGGGAAATGTATCAAAGAGTATTGACCAGATGACTAAGACTCCCTATTGGCTCTAATGTCTTCGGAAAAATCAAAGGGAATACGAAGCAAGTGTTTCAATTTGGAAAATGAATCTCACTCCCACATGGGTGGGAGTGAGATATGGAGGGAGGGAGAAAGTATGACCAAATCTGAGATAATGTGCTCAACCAAAACCTAGAATAGATTCCAGGCCTAGGATAGTAACTTGTATAAGTACCTGAAAGTATGTTAGTAGTTTATCTGGGCAAATTCTCATCCTGCAACTGTGTGTGTGTGTGTGTGTGTGTGTGTGTGTGTGTGTGTATAACCAAATAAAGAATATAGAACTATGTCTCTTCCAGTGGAAATTCCATAATAAAAAATAGAATTAAAATGCTGGTTACTGTTATAATATTTGAGTCCTTTAGTTAGGAGCTTATTTCCCATGAATCTTATAAACTTCCAAATCTTACCTGGAATCTCAAAAGAAAGAGTAAAACAAAATCTCCGGAAACCCTTCTTAAAGTTTTCAGTTCCTCTAAATTCAACTTATTGCTTTAGTTGAGACCACTACCTACAACGTCTGCTAGCAACGATATACCAATGGTGGCCAAAACCATAAATGTTAAGATTCTCACCTGATTTGAAAAATTGATTTCTATGGTCTTGTTCATGATTAGTTCATGTTTCTAACTTCTATTCTCTAAGTTTCTCAAGTCTCTTATTCAATGACCTGAGTTTATACTTCATTTTTCCATTTTGTAGATACTGACCTTGTTTTAGACTACTTTGCTTATTATATAAGCACTACTATCACTTGTTAAGGGAAATAAAACTGTACAAGTAATGTGCTCAGGACAATTCTAATGGTGCAAGGACATGAGCCTTAAATAATATAGAATCACGTAGTAAGAGTGTCATTTTCGATTTTCTCTTAATTGTTCTGATTACATCAATGAGGGAGTCTCAGTTTGGTGCTAGTATTTCTGCAACACCTACCACTTGCCAATCTCCATGTTTAGCAGAGTCATTGGCAGGCAACAGTGTCCAGCTACAATCTTACAACGCTGTTTTTTTCTTTCTTTCTTTCTCTTTTTTGAGATGGAGTCTCACTCTGTCGCCCAGGCTGGAGTGCAGTGGTGCAATCTCAGCTCACTGCAGCCTCCGCCTCCTGGGTTCAAGTGATTCTCCTGCCTCAGCCTCTAGTAGCTGGGACTATAGGCGTGTGCCCCCACGCTCGGCTAATTTTTTGTATTTTTAGTAGAGATGGGTTTTCACTGTGTTTGCCAAGATGGTCTCTCTCCTGATCTCGTGATCCGACCACCTCGGCCTCCCAAAGTGCTGAGATTACAGGCATGAGCCACCAAACCCAGCCCAATGCTGCTTTCTTTTCACTGAATTCATCTTGTGGTTACCTTCCATCTACGGCAGGTGAGACTGAACTGCTGCTTACTGCGGCACTATAGTGTCTTTTCAAATAAATTCAAGTTTAAAGAGTAAATTGATGCAAATACAGTTATTTTTAAAAACAGTACAGATGATATAAAGATATGGCAATAGTCATGAAAGTGATATGAGAATAGTGTTTGCAAGGAAATCCTGTGTAAAATAAACATCTCGGCTGAAAACTGGCAACCTGGATTTTTGGTGGTAGTTCTGCCTAACCAGCTTTGGAACCGTGTGAAAGTCACTGAACATCACCTATCTTGACCACAAGGTGAAAAAATTAGATCAGTGTTTTCAATCTGACTGTGCACTACAATCACCTGAGGAACTTTTAGAAAATGCCAGTGTTGGGCTCTACCCTATACCGATTATTTCAGAATCTCTGGAGGCAAAGACTAGACACCAGTATTTGCTTTAAAGATGGCCAGGAAATTCTAATATAAGTCCAGGGCAGAGAACCATTGGGAGAAATTATCTCTAAAATCTTCTGAGGCTTAATATTGCACTCAAAATAATTTTAAAACGCAAAGATCTTTTTTCTCCCTGCATTTACTTTTTTGTTTGTTTTTAACCTTCCCCTGCTTTTCTTTCAAAGTTCTGGATCCACATATCCTTTTTGAATTTTGCTGATGTGACATCTCCCAAATCACTATTATCCACAAAAGCCATTAATATGCTATTTGCCTACTTCTCAGATCAGTAATAAAGCCATTAAAGCAGAGGCATCAGAGTCTAAAGTCAGAAAGCCTGGACAGACTCCTAGCTCAGTGTGTGAGAGAAGGGGAGAAGGAAGAAGGTATGATTCCTTGACTTGGGTGCCAAGAGGACCCAAGAAGGTCAGCACTGTGCAACAAAGCTCCTGGAGATGGGGTGCACTGCAGAGGCTGGGAGCGTGGGCTCTGGGGCACATACCACTTAAGCCCCTTCATCAATAACCACTTACCCCAGCAATGGCACATCAGCAAAGCCATTCCGAGCAGCTTGGCTCTCCTGTCCGGCACAGGCCCCGGGTGGAGGGGGGAGTTGCATGATAAATGCTGAGCCATAAGCCATTCCGCTCCCAGCCCCTGTCTCCTTCCCAGCTTAATTAAGAAACACCATGATTCCCGTCCTTCTCTCTCTGGGTTTCCCTTTTATCTCCCCCTTCCTTGGTCTGCAACAAGGGGTGCTGCTCTCTACTTTTTAGTATACTAGGTGGAAGTAAATGCTGATGACAAGTCCTGGATGAAATTGGGAACAGGTACAATTTCAGGACCAGACTTTTTTTTAAATTAAAAAGAGTCGCTTCTATCTCCTCCCCTAGGTTTTCCTAGGCTGACTCTGGTGGTTCTCAGGCAGTGGCCTCAAACTCAAATGCCTACAGGAACACACAGAAGTGCTGCATCCCCAGGTAAAGAGAGCAGCTATACTCAGCAACAGCTGGGGGTTGCCGGGCAGGCATGTGAGCCCACAATTATACGTTCTCCAATTTTATAAAAGCAGCCAGACATACAGATTTGAACGTGAAGCCTGATTTCATGATGTTGGCATCAAATGCAAATTCTTAAAAAATATTCTGCCGACCAGGCCAAATGCATCTGAGGACCAAATTAAGTTAGGAAGCTACCCACTTGGGGACTTTTCTCAGTTGTGAGGTTGCGGGAAGGGGAAAGAAAATTCCTAAGAATTTAATCTCTCTCATTTTATTGGGCTTGCCAGATTTATATAATCTTTGCCTGGACCCCAGTTCAGAAATGTAATCACTCTTTCAACCAAATAATAGTAATTATTATTACTGTTTCTATAACTTTTCATTGGCACTTCTGCTAAACTCACCTATAAATAAGGAACTACTATTGCCACCATTTCACATAAGGAATCTGAGGCTCAGAGAGGCTGAATAACTCAACTTCAATCACACAGCTAGGAGGTGTCAGAGACAAATGTGAAGTGAGGTTGTCTAATTTCAGCTTCCACATTTTTAACCCTACATCTACTGTGGAGCTTCCAACCCTAGCACTAAGAGATCTGAGAAATATGAGGGAGTTAGACAGGGACAGCATTCATTCATCAGTTGGAGAGATAAAGTAGACAGGTTTTCATTAAAATCCAGGCTTATGCATATACCGAACCATATGCCCCTGGGCACACTATTTTACTTTTCTGAGACTCAGTTTCTTCATCTGTAAATGGAGATAGCATCAGTATCTACTATAGCCACTAGTGGGTGAGCATCACAAGCATAGTGCCTGGAGTATAATAAACCCCAGATAAGTTGCACTACTATTGTCATTTTTTTCTTATCTTTACTATGGGGTCATCATTCCTCATGTTAAGCCCTCTAGCCTTCAGCCATAGAATCTTAAGCCCTTGGGGTTTAAGAACACTTTTAATTTTTCAAAGCCTTTTAATACCCATTATTTCATTTGATCCTCCCAACAATACAAGGAGGTAGGCAGGGCAGGGATTACCTTGTATGACAGATAAGAGAATGAAGGCAGGAAAAGGTTCAGAGGATGTCCAAATTCACACAGACATAGGCTCCATAACTCTGTGTTTTCTTGTAGTTACTAGACACTCCAAGGAGGAAGTGGGGGATTGGGAAGACCACTAAAAGTAGAAGCATTACATGTGTCCGTGGGTGCCTAGACATTTCATAGGGATCATAACACAACTAACCGCCCAGGAAAAAGATATAAGAACCCTTCTAGAGAAACATAAATGAACTGGAAGTAATATGTTGCAAATTATGTAGATAAATACTTACAGGAAAAAATTACTAGAAGCAACTGTAACCAAGACTAGATAGTAAAATATGGAGAACTTTCTGAAGGAGGAAAGTCAAAGGCCTAGAGCCCCTTCTATGCATATCCCCCGCTTACTAGGATTGGGAATGGCGTCCCCCGCCCGGGGCTCACTGGAGCAGCACTGTGGAAAAAACAGGCCACTCTCCCCAGCCTCTCTGTCTCTGCAGCACCATTTACAACACAGACAACTGGATTATTAAATACTGTATTTTCAACATCTAGCACATAATCTGGATCATAGTAGGTGCTTAAAATAGGTGGCATGGATGAGCGAATGAATGAATACCTCTGGTCACAAAGACAGAAGAAACTATGAGCCAGCCATTTGCAATGGACCTAGCCCATTCTGGTGGATGTCTGTTATTTTTCCTGCCCAATGCCTCCTCTTTCTCTTTATAATTGTACTTTTCCTTTCGTAAACTGCCCCTGGTCCATTCTTCATGGTCTTAGGGGAACTGATAACCATGTCAGGCCATTCCCATTCTTTCCCTAGACACTGACTCTTCAGAAGAGTGGGACCTAGGGGAGGAAGAAGGAGGAGTCCAGGCCTCTGCCAGGCAGCATCCTGAGAGACTACACCATAGCCCCAGAACTGCCTCACATCCTCATCTTCCCAACACCTCCTTATTCAACTCCTCTCACTTCTAAACTCTCCAATAAATCCCTTTCCCTTCGCTTAAGTTGTCAAGAGTCAGTTTCTATTGCTTGTAAACCAAAGGACTCTGCCTAATACACCCACCACCCTATCTTTGAAGGGAAGAGTTGAGGGGATAGGGTTGCTATTGTATCAACTGATGCAATTCCAAGAGGCTTTAAATAGGTCCATTGTTCTTCTGAGTCTGCCTCCCAGAACTTATCAATAATAATGTAAATATGACAAGAAGTGTATAGACAAGGAGGCTATAGCCTATTCAGGTTGCCCCTAGCTGATGCAAAGGAGAGATACCTACTTCAAATATTTTGCTCCTTGTCTCTCCTTCTGGCTTAGATTTTGCAAAGTATAGCCAATGAAATAACACAGAGAGGAGGGAAAAGAATTTTTTAAACCCTCAAAGGGGTCTTCCCTGTTTGCCTCATTCAGCAGTTGGTATCTCCAGTTGAATTAGCTCCTGCAAAATTCCAACAAAAAACCCTCTGGCAGCCACTGGTCTTGCCCACCGCAGGCTTAGGCCCTCTTCTCTGCCCCAGAGGAACATCGTTGACATGTCCTTCAGTGTCATGCACGCTTCCAGGCCTCTGGTGCATATCAGGAGATGTGTGTTGACTTCCTGGCTGTCTGATACCCAGCAAATCCTCCTACCCACCTCCAACACCTAATTGAGTGACAACCCTCCATATCACAGCAGCTGGACAGCTACAGTCTGTACCGCTCTTGTTCCAGCATGAAACAGAAAAGAACAAATTGGAGAAGGGCTTTCTGCAAAGCCTCCTCTTCAATCCCCAGGCCAGAGAGCTGTGCTTGGTTTTTAATAAAATGCACAATCGGACCTGAAAGGAGGCTGCTAGGGTGGGAGATTGCTGCTCCTGAGCCACATGATGGACAATGTCTTGTCAGACTGGAGAGCAAACACAAACCTCCTCATGTTAAATGATGGATACAAGTGATGGTGAGGCTCTTGGAAAACCTCAGACAAGTGCTTAGTCACAGCCATCAGTGTAATCCACCACCATTTAAAACCAATTGCAGGCATCCCTGTGATCAAGGCAGACAGAAGCCTGGCGAGGACACAGCCTTCCTTACTAAAGCCTTCCTCCGTTTGCGTGCAGCTCCAAACCCAGCTCATGGTCAGAAGAGCACAGTGGCCATGAGAAGAGAGGATCAGCAGTAACGACTTCAAAACTTCCACTCTTACTCTCCTTTCTCAAATCTGTAAGGGGTCAAGTGCCTATCACAGCCATTCATTCATGTGTTCATTCATTCAAGACATATTAATTTATTATAACAGCATGTCCAACATGCTATAACTCACTCCTTCCCTTATTCCAGACAGTATCCATTGACTGCCTGACCTCCCTGCTAAGTGCTATGGAGTGCATTATTTCTTTTTCTTTTCTTTTCTTTTCTTTTTTTTTTTTTTTTTTTTTGAGACAGAGTCTTGCTGTAGCCCAGGCTGGAGTGCAGCAAGCGCCATCTCGTCACTGCAGCCTCCTCCCCAGGGATTCATGCCATTCTCCTGCCTCAAGCCTCCCGGAAGGTAGGGTGGGACTACAGGTGCCACCACCACACCCAGCTAATCTTTTGTATTTTTGAAGAGCGGGGTTTCTGCGTGTTAGCCAGGATGGTCTCAATCTCCTGACCTCATGAAGTCAGCCCTCCCAGCCTCCCCAAAGTGCTGGGATTACAGGCGTGAGCCACCGCGCCCAGCCGGAGTGCATTATTTCTATGCAAAACTCTAGATGGTACAGTCCTTCAGGAACCTGCAGTCTTAGCAGGGGGAATAAAACATGGAAAAGGCAACTAGAATAGAAGATGGAAAATGATGAGTGTTATGAGACACGCAAACAAAACACAATAGCACTTCAGAGAAACCATTGG
Organism: Papio anubis; assembly: GCF_008728515.1. NCBI lineage: Eukaryota > Metazoa > Chordata > Mammalia > Primates > Cercopithecidae > Papio > Papio anubis. The sequence goes on from NC_044980.1 coordinate 151,658,896, forward strand.
AGAGGTTGATTAAGAGACGGATCAGGAAGCTTCAAAGAGGGAGCAAAACATGGACCTCCTGTGGCAGGGTGGAAATGATTCTAAACATGGGAGTGGGGCACCGAGGGGTGCAGTCAAGGTGCAGGTGGGGCAGCATAAAGAACGCAGTCAGAGAAACACCACCCTGATACCAGGACAGCACTCTTCTGCTGGTGATGGAGCACATTGTGGGGACATCCCAGGGAAACCAGCCTCTGGGCTCCCACCAGGAAGGCCTTGGAACAACATTCAGCAATCCTGGCTCGTGAAGCCAGCTCAAGCTTCTTCACTGGAGAAAGGCACAACAGAAGAGGCACTTTACAGAAGGTCTCCCTAGCTGCAGTGTGGAGGAATGGATTAGAGGAGGAGACTATTTTAAGCAGGAAATCAAGTTATAAGGCAACTGCAATAAGACAGGCCTTGAACTAAGGTTGTGGTACCAAAGAGTGATGACACAAAAACCAGCTCTCATTGTGATATCACTCATACAGTCCCAGAAAATAAGCACTAGGCTTGGCTTTGAGAACCAATGTGATTCCATACAGAACTGGGCTCCAAGTCAGAAAGTCTTGCTTCCAGCCCCAATTCAAGTAAAAACCAGCTGTGTGACCAAGCAAGTCCCTTAGTCTCCCTGTGCCTTGTTGTCCTTTTCTATCCCTATCCACAGTGACTCTTAATGGGAATTGCATAAATGTGTTTTCACTTTTTTTTTTTTATAAGAACTATAGAGACAAGGCTCATAACAGAACTCTACTATGCCTATAATGTGATCTGTCGAGGCTCTTTACTCTCTTAGTTTCTATGTCAGAGATAATCTCACTCAAGACATGGGCTAATCTCAATTAAACCCATCAATTTCCATTTTTCTCAGCACTGATGAGCCAATTGATAGCAAGAGATGGTATGTAAGAACGGCACTAATGGATCCCAACATTGAGCTTTAGTCATAGGACCTGCTCAATGTCTCAATGTCCAGTAACTGCAGAAAGAGTAACAGACATCATAGGGAAGGGAGGGAATCATAAAGCCCTGCTCTGCTATGTACTATCTGCGTGATCTTGAGCAATACACTACGGAACTTTAATTTCTACATCTGTAAAATAGATTTAATAATCCCTACCCCTGGCACTAATGAGAGAATTAAAGAAATATGTTCCACAGAGCACAATGCCTGGCACATAGAAAGCACTTGATAAATAGAGGCTATCATTCATTGTTATTTTTATTATTGATGACATCATAGGCCATTGTTTCATGAATTTCAGACTGCAATATTTTTCATATTCATTCTAGCATACCAGATGGTTGCTTAAAAATATCTGAATCACAAAACAGCTTTAGACATTCCATTGAATAAAGCGAATTTATTTTTTAAATTAAAAAATCTCATATTTTATGCAAGAGATGTCTTTGTAGAGATAGTCTCTTTAAAAACACTACCACATGTTTTGCCACTACTTCTTGACAAAATGTTTTTCAAGAAAAGAAAAAGTGCACACACACACAATTGTTCTACTGTCAAGAAAATATATCAAGCCTGAGATGTTAACATTGCCAAAAGTTGACAGTATTTGGCAGACCTAAAAATGTTTGTCATCTTAAAAGTATTTATGCAAAAGCAAAAAATAAACAATTCAATATTTTAGTCACTTTAGGTGATTATGGCAAGTCATTAGGTTTTTGTTTAAAATGTTCTTGGAAGAAATGCACCCTTCTCAACCTAGCTAGTTTTATCATTTTGCATATAAAATTCAAACCATTTCTTATGTTGTTTCTCTGTTACCTGTGGAGTGTTGGCATTTGCACAATGCAAGGGCTGAACAAATCCCCTCCCTGCCTGCCCATTTTACCCCTCTCCAATGTTTTTGCAACACATTTTAAATTAAAAGCATTTACTAACTGTAAGACCTTCAGCAACTCACCAACTTCTCAAGACTCAGTTTCCTCCTCTATTAAAAAGTTGAGATGGTGGTAGGGTTGAGGGGAGAAGGACTACTAAGTCCTGCCTGGCTCACCACAAGGGACTAAAAGAGAATGGATCTGAAAAATCTTTTTGTTAATGGTGAATCCATTTAAAGGAAAAAAGGAGGTTGGGGAACATTTAAACCATGAAGCAACAGCTTATTCAACTAAGACTTTCCTCAACACTTGCCTTCCAGAATCCTTAAATAAATCCTTGTAAGGCAAAAAAAAAAAAAAAAAAAAGTATTCCTCTTACCTAAATGCAAGTCACTGTACTGTGCTCATGTAGCAGTGGAGGCCAAAATGTTCTCAATTGCTTCCCTAATGATTTTTTTTCATCAGAATTAAAGAAATGTATGCCCTTTTGAAACTATTTATGAATGTGTATCTTGTGAAGTTATAAATACATTTAGATCCATTTCTCTTCCCTTCTTATAAAGACATTGATGTGTTTTTTCTGACATGCCTCATGAACTCAGTCAATCACAAGTCTTTCTTAATGGAAACCACATGTCTGCCCAGAACTGTGTAATTATAATGCTAGGATTCTTGGCACTGCCAGGAAAAGGGGCATTGTCAAACCAATTAAAGTTTATTTACTTACATACCATTTCTGGATCAGAATGTTCTTTCTTTTATGCTGATGCTGAGAAAATATATATCTCATCAAGTTGTTGCAATTGTTTTTTTTTGGACAGATTTACGTTTCTTACCAATTATATTCCTGGTTTTCAGTTCCTTTGCATGTAACTAAAAATTTCTTTAAAAAGACATCTGGGAACAGCATCATGAGATGTTCTGTAAATAAGACTTTGCACACTTCACACCAAAATTACTGTGCTTGTCTATTTTGCTGCTGAAGTGTAATTTTATAGGATTTATCCCCACTAAGGGGTATATTAAGAGCCCTGCTGTTTCTTTCTTTCTTTTTTTTCTTTTCTTTTTTTTTTTGAGACGGAGTCTCTGTTGCCCAGGCTAGAGTGCAATGGAGCAATCTCGGCTCACTCCAACCTCCACCTCCTGGGCTCAAGCGATTCTCTTGCCTTAGCCTCCCAAGTAGCTGGGATTACAGGTGCATGCTGCCACACCTGGCTAATTTTTTTGTATTTTAGTAGAGATGTGGTTTCACTGTGTTGCCCAGGCTGGTCTCGAATTCCTGAGCTCAGGCAATCCACCCACCTCAACCTCCCAAAGTGCTAGGATTACAGGCATGAGCCACCATGCCTGGCTGTTTCTTTTAGACTTGTTAGGGATTGAGTGTGACCTACAAGGAGGTCTCTGCTTGGTATCTGGCACAACTACTGAATCGATGGATTATCAAGGGGGAAAAGTTTCTTAAAATCCTAGTGTTTTCCCTCTGAAAACAGGGATAAAAATTCTACCCACAGGCATAGCAATGGTGATGAGAAATACCGTGATTAGTAGAGAAAATAGTGGAATAAATATTTGGAGGCAGACATCAACTAGTCAAAGGGCAAGTCCTTTCACTACTCCGAGCCTTCTTTTCTTGTCTGTAAAATGGAACTAACAATACTCATCCTATGAGTTCAAGGGATTGCTCCCAATTTAAAATGAAACAAGGAGAAAGCACCTTGCAACATATAAAGATGACCACTGCCACTCTCTCTGGCTATGTCCAGCCTTCCAAGTCTAAGTCGAGAACCAAGATCGCAAACCAGCAAAAGCAAAACCAAGGAACAAACTTCATCTTAGATCATGGTCAGATCTAAAGGATTAAACAGACCAGATGGAATATCCCAAATTCCAGTCCAACTGGGGAGGAAAAGGGTAAGTCAAAATGTAAGTCTGTCCTAGGTAAATAGGCAGGCAGATAAGGAATTTGCAAATGCATATGGTTGTCTCTGTCACTTTTAGCATTGTGGATAAATGATCCCAGTTATCATCACAGCAGGTGGGAAGATGGATGAGTTACTTGGGTTCTCTTATCTTATTCTATGCTGGTTCCTGCACCTCAGTCAAACCCCCTCATGTGGTGGGTTAATCATTCCCCTTCCTGCAGGTGGGTGTGTCTCAGAAGGAGAACAACATGAGTTACATCTCTATCCCATCAACTTAAATAACTGTGAGATTCCTCTTTAACTTCCCTACCAAGGAAAGACAAATGGGAAACTCCAACTATATGAATAGACCAAAGAACACTCTAATCTTCTATAAATGCAATGAGCGATCTGATTCCAGTTATTATTTGGTTATTGTGTCGAATGGCTTTGCCCAAACCCAGCAAGCAAGCCACCCTCAGCCTCTTTTAACTCTTGATCTTAGAGTCAAGAGGCCTTTCAACTTACAAAACCCACTAAGTCTAAATGTGTCTTGTTAAAGGGAGCTGTGAAAACACAACATAAGCAAGAGTGACACAACCTGAGGAGCTGTCACCTGACATCATAATCTACTAATGACAACTCTGGAACATCCCTTGCACGCCTTTTGAATAAAGTATAGTATTTCTTCAAGCTCTACCCCTAAGATTTTGCCTGGCTTTAACACTTATAATCATACTGGCCGGAGGCCTCATAACGAGAGTGACTGATCTTGCATTACCATTTCACACTTTATCATTAGAATAGTTATTTTATCAGAAACTCATTTCAACCTCAAAATCCCAAACATGCCATTACATTAAGAGATCCAGTAGGGCAAAAAACACAGTTTTGCTCAAACTAATATGGCAGAAAATTCAAGGATGACTTTTTGCATTAGGCAAGAATTCTACACTCTAGACAATGCTAAACAACAAGGTTCTCCAAGTTCATTTTGATTATCAAAAATTTATTCTGAATTTAACACTTCAGAAATGAATCAATGACATGAGAATCACACTTTCAGACTCCAGCAATACACAGAGAAAGCACTGATCCCTCTGATGGGTTGTCAGCTATCAATCAAGAGAAGCCAGGGCCTTCTAATTGGTTACCCTCTGCTTTGCCCAATAAGGCATCCACTTACATCCTGGCCAAGCTTTGAAGAAAACTCATCTTCTGTCTCAGAGTTCATTTCCTCCTTGATGGGAGAATTTGGGGAATGGGAGTAAGCGGTAGAAAATTGGAGAAAGAGTGTGCCAGGTGCTGCCTCAGATTTTCCTTTTTCTACTTCTCCCCAATAACACATTGTCCTTGGATTCTTACTAGTGGCATAAAATCATCTGAACCTAAGTATCAGCGGTATCTTCCTGGAGTCACATTTTATTTAACAAGAGACAATGGTTTCATGTGGAATAGTCACTGCAGGGGAAACTTTTAGGCACAGTAGCAGATCAATGCTAGGGGGACGTTCATATGCTTGGCTTAGAACTGCTGTGAAATTGGCAGCAAATGCACAGGTGTCAGAAGGATTCTGTGACTATATAATCTCCAAGGCCCTTCTGAGTCCTGAGTCTAAAAAGCTAAATAATCTTCCAGTGCAAAAGAAGCTCTTGACACCCCTCAGTGTGGTGTCGAGGAAAAAGTCCCGAACAGGGCATCCTGTGGAGAGCAGAATGACTCCAGGATCTGCCATTTGTTAAGCTCTGTGAGCTTGGATATATGCCTTACCCCCTCTGACCTTCTTATAGGGTCACTGTAAGGATTAACTGGATGATTTAAGAAAGAACCCAGCACCCTGCCTGGCACAGGATCACTGCACGATAAAATCTCAGTTCCTTCTTTCTTCATATCACAGTGCACTCTGTGCTACTCCACCTATGGGTAGGGTGGCCCTTGCCTGAAACGATGAGCTAAGAAAGATGATCTCATCTTCGGTCACAGACTCACAATGCAGTTTTATCACATGACGTGCAGAGTCCCCCAAAATGTATTAGTGAAACCTACTAGATTCCAGAGGTGCAATAACAGTGTCAAGTGCTGCATGAAGAGGATTTAGACTCCCTGAGGATCTCGGCCCTGTTTCTAGCTGTCTGGCCTTGGAGAATACAAATAGCTATAACAGATTCTGGGCCCCAAATCCAACTTTAATTTACTGGTGACCTCATGGCTTTCAGGAGCATTACACAGGACTTATCTGGAATTCACTCTTTCCAACACCCTTTCTTTTATTAGAGAAATCTGATAATCATGCTGATTTCTCAGATCTTTTTATCTAGAAAAGAATTTTTCTGGAAGTACTTAGTGTTGTTTTAATCAGATCAACAAACATGTCCGGAATTTTATAAATAACTTGTAAGCATGTAATTTCTTAATATACTTCCTGGGTAAATTAGTGATGGCTTTGCTACAACTTTCTCTAATTTTTATGAAATTTTTAACTAACTCTCACTTTATAGGTTAACCGTAAAGATTGTTGTCTAGATTTGGACAGTTGTGATTTCTGTCTTTTACCCAGAAGTAAGCGGCGAAGGATATTCTTTCACTTTCTTCAAATTTGGTTTCTAAAATTAACTTTAAAATGTGAGCTTATTCTAAATTACTTAATTCAGTTCCGGGTGTGCATTTTTAAGGTTGTGAGGAGGCCAAAGTCATGTAGTATCGGTGGAAAGTGAGGCAAATCTTAACACAATTTCTTGAAAACACTTTATATTTAGTAAAAATCCACTTAAGCAGCCTTACAGAAACTAGACACTTCTACCAATTATTACTGAGTTTCTAGTTTAAAGACAACAAATGCAAAGACTTAGGATACTCAAGCCCATTCCTAATAAAAGAAGGCTCACATCTTACATGTCGAAATTTTCAAAAGCTATAAAACAAGCTAGCAAACTTATAAATGAAATACGTTATACCTCCTATCTTGACAAATACTTCTTTGTAACAACCTGGAAGGCCAACTTCGATGATAGAATTTTCAGGTTCTTCAATGTTCCTCTCAAGTAGTCGGTGGCATAGAGAGGCCAGCTCCAACTGCACCCCATCCCCTTCTCTTTTCACCTCTGGCTCTGATCCAGATCTCAAGGATCCGAACACAGCACACGTATGAACACAGCAGTGCTCACATCCAATCTCCCTCATCATTCTCCACAAAAGCCCTTTGTCTACTCCTCAAGACTCAGGGTGGACACATGAGTACACCCCACAGAACCAAGCCTTGAAAGTGAACTCAGGGCCTTTGGAGCAGTGAATTCCTGGGTCCCAAGAACTCTGAGCAACATCTTACAAGAGTGGGCAGTTTCCAGGTGGCCCCAAGGGTCTCTCACTCCCTGAGGAGCGCCAGACTGGGACCCTCTAAAGAGCAGAGTCCAGGCAGAGGACCCTTGAACTGGGTCTGTGAGCAGTGCTAGACATTCAGCCCGATTCCAAATAAACACTTCACATTCTACATAGCTAAGTATTAAATATTTTGCAGTTTCCAATTATCTAAAAGTTGCTAATCCACATACGTAGAGTTGCTTATCCTCCGTCTACTCCTCAATTCCCTAAAATCCAGATTCTCAATGCATAATTTAAGCTGGTTTAAATTCACCAGTGATGCCCACTCTGCCAGATCCAGCTGACTCCCTATAGCTCTTTTCTTCCCATTACTTCTTTCTGGGTCTTCTTGAACCCGTTCCTGATTTCCGCTGGTGCTTCTCCTTACGCCATGCAAACTTATTCTCCAAAGTAGCACAATAGTAGTTAATGAATGAAGCACATGTAACACGTCACCCCTCTCGCAAAACCCTCCAGTGGATCCCTGTAGCCCAAAGGAAGAAGTCCAAGCCTCCCAGACACAGGTCTTTGCTAGCTCTACAGCAGGTTCTCCCTCTACTCCTTGCCTCAATGCTCATGTTCCTGCAACATCAAAACACTCCTCACATCATGTTTGCATTCAACAGTAATTTACCAGATGCCCACTATGTGCCCCCCACAAGGAATGTTTTATACCTTTGCATACGCTGTTCTCTCTGCTGTAAATGGCCCTGCCCTGCCACCATTTCCTTCCCCTCCTCTGCTACCTCCTCCTCATTCTGAAAGGCTCAATTCAAGACACTAACCTCCTCTAGGAAATCTTCCATGATATTACCTCCCATCAATTAGGAGAGACATTTCCTTCTTCCATGCTCCCAATGTCTCCTCCTTGCATCGCTTTCCCTGTACTCTATCTTATTAAATTTTAATGAAGTCCTCCACCCCCAAATTATGAGCTTCTTCTGGCCAGTCTTATCTATATTTGTTTTCCAGAGCCAAACACCCCATGTGTGCTTGCAAAATGAACTCAACCCAATCTGTGTTGCTTTCTGCTCAGATGCAACCTCCTCAACAAGGCTTTCCTCAACCCTTCTCTAAAACTGCCCCTTCTCTGCAAGCTCTAGCCCCTAACCCTGCCTTATTTCCTTTATAACACTAACTACCTGACATTATGGCATATATTTATTTCTCTTCCACATTGAGGATGAGAGTTCCAGAAGGCCAGGGACTTTGTTCCCACTATTGACTGCCTGAATCCACAGTAACTGGAATAGACAGTTATTCGATACATAACGTTGAATAAGCAAATGAATGCACTAAATGTCTGAACTACTTCAGCTTCCGAAAACTTCAATCATTTGTCTATCATTTTACCAACCCACCTACCGCCCTTATTGTCATTTACTTAATAACTTTTCTTTAAATTGACTAGCTATTTTCAGTGAAATTATTCTAAAAGGAAACTATATGTAGAAAACCACTCAACTGAAGGGAAGCACAAAAGTAGGCATATAATTATTAAATTCAAAATGTATGTGCATCTCCTGAAATCATCTCACAGGCCAGCATTGGTGCTTTTACTGGTAGCTTACCACACTTCGGGAAGTGCTGTTGACTTGATCAAACAGATCTTTGATTCCCCAACTGTGCCAGATCGCAACGTATATTATGTATGCTTTTCACCTAGTACTGAAAAATACCCACAACCTGAAAAGTTTAGTGCCTACACCCAAAGCATTTCTCTGTCATGGAAGCTTCAAAGGCTCAGTCCAAATACCACACTTCTCAAATTGCAGTGAATGAACCTCAAGCACACACAAGAGTTTTTGTGTTTCATTTTCTCTTTGAAAGAAAAAAAAATTCTGACAGAAAAAGAAACAGAATGAAAGCCATATTGATGGCTCTTACCCAGAGACTCCACTCTGAGATGAAGCTATGCTGCAGCCTGAGACACCAGTAATTCCTAAGAGTGTATAATGCCCCAAGAACAGAAAATGTGACCAATGGTGATTCCAAGTAATGGAGACATAATTTCAAAAGTATTAGTACTTATAATTAGTTTCCATAAACATCCCAAATTTTCTTTACTTCAACCAAGACAGGTTTCTTCTTTAAGAGGGACTACTTTCGAATAAGTTGTTAAGTTTTTTAGAGAACTCCTTACATCCAGTTAAAGGATCTGTCTTCAAACTTTTCTCTCTCTCTTGGCTAAGCAGGAACATGAGATGTTTTCAGTTAGAGAACAGAAAGCTTTCCAAGCATTCGTGAGAAATTGGTGGGTTTTGCCTCTTAAAATGCTGTAACTATACACAAATATTTTAAATCTATTCCAAGTGGCAAGTTTTCAGGATTATAAACAGAGAATCGATCAGTGTGTTCCAATGTTGACATGGTAAAAATGAAAACTAAGTTCAGCAGTTGCTGATGGTCTCAAAATTATGCTATCCACCGATCCGTAGTGTATTTTTTTCTTTCTTCTTTGAAATGAAGCACAAAGATTCAATAAGAAATAAAAACTTACTGACATTTTAACAAAGCCTCTATCCACCATTACAGACAGACAGACATATATAAAATATGCATTAAAACTTTATTGTAAGAATAATAGTATCCAACTCTTTTTGTACTGTTCACTTTTTCTGCTGTTTTGGTACAGAAAGCTGTTGGTACATCTATCACTGGCATTTCTGAGACACAGTATTGTGTGAAGCAGCAATTCTCAAATGTGCTCCTGCAGAAATCTGAATGTCTCTGAGTCTCTTTTATGGGCCATGGGGTCAAAACTATTTTCCTAATAATACTACTGGGCTGACATTTGTGCTGAAGGTGCAAAAGCAATGATGGATAAAGCAATTCATGCCTTGTGAGAATCAAGGCAATCATGCCAAACCATACTCACTAATCATTGTATTCTTCTCCATCACACACTTTCAGTAAACACACACACACAAACACAAAGTATCAAAGCCACTTCACTTAAGAAATGTTGTTGACTAAAACTAATAATTTTATTAAACTTTTTTAAATATTAAATTTTATTAAATCTTGACCCTCCTTACATGTTTGTACTATTCTTTGAGATAAAATTAGTAATACAGATAAAGCTTTTCGCTGCATACCAAAAAGTGCAATGATCACGTCCAGATAAAGCATTTGTGCAACTGTCTGAGTTGCAAGCTGAAGTACTTGTTTTTTGTTTTGTTTTGCTTTTTCCATAGAACATCATTTTTACTTGAAAATACAACTGACAAACTATCGCTTTTCAAACTTGCGTAATTGCAAACATTTTCTCAAAAAGTGAGACTGTCACTTCAAAGAACACTACTGACAGCAGGTGTTGCCAATAATAAAATTCAAGCTTTCAAGTAAAAATTAGAATTTTGGAAAACCTGGGTCCACCACTATGAGATTGACGGCTCTCCAATACCTTTTCTGATGAGATCAATGGTGATATTAATGAATATAAATTGTTGATACTGTCTAACAAAGTATGTCACATAACTCAATGAACATAACTCAGTGAGCCAACATTTTTCAAATGACCAATGCGTGATGTTACAAAATGATGATGGATAAAGAACCTATTCATAGTGAAAGATATACCAATGTATTTTAATGTAAGGAGTTAAAAAATTCATTGATATTGTTTCAGATATCACACCACAACTAACTTTTAAGAAACTTGTTAAGTTTTGGTGTAGTATCAAAGAAGAATAGTCACAGCTATCTGAAAAATAAGTTAAAATACTCCTCTTTTTTTCCAACTATATATATTTATGAAGCTGGGTTTCCTTCATATACTTTAATCAAAATGACATCCAGGAACAGAATGTAGAAGCAAATATGAGAATACTGTATTCTATCGAAAGTCAATGTAAAAATATAAAACCACGCCACTCTTCTAACTAAATGTTTTTGTTTCAGAACATGGAATTATTTTATCATTATAAACCATGTTTATGTTAATATATGATGGGGTTGCTATTATTATTTTTAAATGAGTAAGAAAGAAATCTTTTTTAAATTTCTCATTTTAATTTACAAGACAGTAAATATGGATAGACATAAGCCACATCCACAAAATTTTTTTGGATCTTCAACAATTTTTAAAAGTGTAAAGGAGTCTGAGGCCAAAAGGTTTGAAAAGCACTGGTCTAGCATTGAAGAGACTGGAATCTGTAGTTAAGAAAGATCCACAAATTATGACTCAGCCATTCACTGACTGTGTGACCCCCTGTGCAAGTCATTTCATCCCTCTGAGCCTCAGTTTGCTTATCTGTAAAAGAAATGATATTCCCCCACCTCACAAGGCTGTTATGAGTCCTTAACACATACTACCCCCTTCTAATAATTACTAGCTTCTGATACTACCTTAATCTTGTCCTTTTTGCCCAACTTATTAAGTTGACACTAAAGTTGTTTAGATTTTTAAGGAGAGGATAAAGTGCCCTCCCCAAAACAGATGAAGGTTCCTCCTCTCAGGGGCTATAGGACCACATAGCTGTTAAGCCTGAGTCACAGTTCACAGCAATATTGTCTGACACAGTGATTTCACCAGGGCTTAGCTAATCTCCTTACTAACTTGTTCCTCAGGAGAGTGGAAGCTAACCATGGGAGAAAATTCTATCACTTCCTGAGGCCACCAAAGTAATTTTCATTATCACCCATGTGCGTGTGTTTGTGTGTGTGTGTGCATGCGTGCACACGCGTGTGTATGTGTTTAAGCTATGGTGGGTGCTCAGAGTAGCATAAAACCAATTGCTTCTAATTCGATTTTGTAATGGTTGCAGGGTTCCAATACAGTTGTACATAATCTCTGAAACTTTTTGCCATGATCTTAGGGAAAGACAACCAGCCCAGCAGAATAAGGTGAGAAATTAAAAAAACCACCCTCCCCACAGCCTTTTTTTTTTTTTTAACTATTATTTCATTTTCCATTTACTCTTCAAGTCCTGTGGGATAGGTACACAAAGTACAAAAATAATCATTTCTCAATTTTCCCCTATTACTTTTTCCATAATTTGAAAACATAAAGCTCTTTCCACTGGCTGCCTTTCTAATTCTCCTTTCTATTCCTATTCCAGTGCAAAAAGTATTTTGCCAATGAAAGTGCTATAAACAGCCATGCCCTCACTGAAAAAGGCAATATGCCGTTAGCCTGACATATACCTCGCTTTTCCGCTCATTGTCAACACAGTGATTGATGGTGTAGTTCATTAATGTGGGACGATTGTCAGCTTTTCCTGAATAAATATAAAAAGAAACAAAGAAATCTCCACCCTTTTCAAGCCAGAGTGAATTATTTCCTATTTTCCAGGCTTAGGTTTAAAAATCCATAGGGCGTTCATCTTACAGTAAATAATGAACATACCCTTTAATGGAAGAAATTTTAGTTTGGGTTCAGGGCTGACATAGTTTTTATATATATAGAAAAGGAGGAAGGAATGCTATTCAAAGGATGAAGCCATATAGGCACCTAAAATTGTACTTGAAAGCAAAACTTCACCTTTAGTATACATAGTCATGTAAAATGTAAGAAATTATCACCTTTGGAAATCTGTAAAGTAAAAAGGATCTGTCATGTGCTAAACTAAAATGTAACAAGAATCATAAGGAAAGAAAGCAATAGAGTGGACGGAGAACTAGAGGACTAATTTGCACCTGCCTAGGAAAGTTGATTAAAATCAGTGCACATCAAAAGGAAGTTTTGTGAAAATAATCAAAACAGATTTTCCTTTCGATCGCTCTTTACTCATGACGCAAGTTTGGGATGCTTCTACTGCCAGATACATTTACATATATAAGCTCATGCAAGGTAAGATCTTGGTCCCATTTGCCCTTTTATCAAGGGTTATTCTCCTGTGACTTTTCTCTGCACTGGCATCTTTATCTTTTCGTCTGTTTGAACTGCTTTAATTGGCTCTTTGCTAACTCTGTTAGTCACAAGATCAACAAACATCATTGGGTGTGTCTTGCTTTTAGCTTTGGTGTACGAAAAGCAACAGCTGAAACAAAAACATCCTCATACATATGGCACCCACAAGCTGATGAACACGCAGCATCTCACTCTGGGCATTCTGTTCCTGTACAGATTTTCTTGGGTGGTAATGTGCTAATGACAATAATAATTTATTCTGAAGATGTGCTAAATTTCTTGAGTTGAATTGTGAAGTATTTTGAATACCACTAGAAGGCACAGGAAACTGAGAATTGCAGGAAAAAAAAAAAAAAAAAAAAACCTGGCATTCTGCCACTACTTGAAGATTTAATCTGATTGTAATAGAAGGTGATTATTGAGGACTAACCAGAAGACCTTGGATGATTTCCTCTTAAAATGACAGCTTGCCGGTGTATTGTGCATTCTTAGAGCACATATGCATGGATCTGTTTTCAGGATGTTCTAATTCTTAGCAACACAGGCAGAGGGACTCAAAGAGTGACAATAGCTTACATTCATTGAGCACTGAGCACATGCCCGCAAGCCATGTGCTCAGACTTCATGTATCACACCTGGTTCAATCCACACTCCAGCTCTAGTAGGTGTGATCTATCACTGCTCCTGTTCTAAAGATGAGGAAGATGGAGCTGAGATTACACAAGTGGTTCCTCTGAGATCATAGATGAATAAGTGGTGTAGTCAGGGTTCTCACCCAGCCCTGTCTGACTCCAAAGCCAGAACTGTGAGCCACTGAAATGTTGGGAGAGTTTCTATCAAGGAAAAAGGCAATCGTCATTTGGCTTTAAAATGCTTCTCAGTGGGCCGGGCACGGTGGCTCACAGCTGAAATCTCAGCACTTTGGGAGGCCAAGGTGGGCGGATCACTTGAAGTTGGGAGTTTGAGACCAGCCTGGGCAACATGGTGAAACCCCGTCTCTACTAAAAACACAAAAATTAGCCAGGCGTGGTGGCGGTTGCTGTAATCCCAGCTACTTAGGGGGCTGAGGCAGGAGAATCGCTTGAACCCGGAGGCAGAGGTTGCAGTGATCCGAGATCACACCACTGCACTCCTGCCTGGGTGACAAGAGCGAGACTCCATGTCCAAAACAAAACAAAAAAAACTGCTTCTCAGTGATATCACATTTGATGTCTCATTTCCTCCTCATCTGATTATATTAAGTCAGCAAAGCATATAATATTACATTCCTTTTACAGATAAGAAAAACAAAGTCCAGGGAGGCTACAGGACTATCTTAAGATTCAACAGCTCTGAATTGCAAGACCTGGGACCAGAATTCGGGTCTTTCCAGCACACTATCATTTTTGCTATAAAGTAGCAAACCAAAAAGACAGAGAGGTAGTAGGTAAGTAGGTAGGGAGGTAGGTAGGTAGGTAGATAATCAGTCTTTCAGATTCATTGAGTGGAAAGGTAGTTGTTCCTGCCATATTTCAATTTACAACTGCTTAGCTTGTTCAATAATGAATTCCATGTTTCCCTACTTGCTGCCAAGTAGGGAACTGTGCTCTGGAAGTCTCTAGATCCACTGAATGTCACATTATCTCAATAGCTTCAGGTGATGAGATCCTGGATTCTTTATGGTGAAAGGAAGGCTAAGAGTCTTGATAAGCTTGAGGTGGAAGTGGCAACGCTGCTTGAAATTTACAGCCAGACTTAGCATCATGGGAAACTCTTCCTGTAAGAAGCCAGCCAGCAATATATCTACCCATACTTCTCAAACGGTCATCGCAACATTCCCAGCATGTCACAGAATAATAAAAACCAGTTGTGAGGAATGGAGAATTTGAGAGACAGAAAAGTGCCCTTCAACAAACTAGGCTTTACACGTTACCATGACCCAAAGACTGCAATAGAAAAGTTCCCATAGCTTCACAGCAAATTAAGATGGACAAGCTTTCTGGAATCTGCCGGGGCCAGACCTTGACATTCATCCAGAACATCCCACAAGGGAGGAAACAACCCAAAAGAGCAGTAAATTTCCTAATCAAATCTCAAAAGTGCCCCCAATTGATAACACTACTCACTTTTAGAATTTTAATATCAGAGAATGAAGCTCCACTTATGACTGCTTTGACTACAAGAACTCAACTCACAGTAGTTCACAAAGTGTGTGGCCTTCCCCTAAATATTGTCAGTAGGGAAAGTGTATACACTTTTGCCTTTTAAAGATGTGTTGAGTTGTGGGCCAATGAGAATATAATGAACCAACACTGATAATGTACATACAATGAATTTATTCTGTATTCCAAGGGACTCTTCCTATTTTCTCCCCAGCAAATTGAAAATGATATTTGTAACCTGATTTTAAAGCACTCCGAGTGTGCATTTCTCAGAGCTATTAACTGAGTTTGGAGAACATTTTGTATTTCTTTCCTGTACATTTATTATAGGACATCCAGGAGGGGGAAGAAATCAAAGATCATGAAATATCAGAGTTGTACACGGTTTTGTCTTTTCTGCATAAAAAATCAGAATATCAACTTTTGAAAGAAGACAAAAAATTATGATGATAGAATGCAGTGGTTCCTTAATCTTTTATGGGAGTGGACCCTTCTGAGAATTTGATAAAAGCCTCTCCCTGGGAAACTGCCTATGACTTAATAAAAAATGTTACAGCAATTTTAGAAGTTTCACTGTCCCACCCCTGAAATCTAGTCTTAAATTGCCTATAGGTTAAGAATCCCTGAATTGAAATATTCCCAACACCATAAAAAATCAGTTCATCTAATTGACTTTTCCTGTGTGCTAACAGAATCACAGTTCATGTTTTGCTATGGCAAATGCAGTGGCTATTTAAATTTTACTCGAATCTAAACTTCCTGACCCCTCTCATCCTCTCTTCTTCCTTGGATGCATTACTCAAGTTTATGCATAATGGTATAGAGAAGAATTCAATTAGAAACATTGTCTAGAAGGCTGTTTTTGCATCTCTGCCACTTAAAACGCAGACCCTCAGAGAGAGGTTTCCATCAAAACTGTGTGTGTTCCCAGGACAATCAAACTGGAAGAGTTACACTTCCAAGAGATAACTGGGGCTGAAAAGGAAGGCCAGCTCTTTGGGGAGCTGGGTGATACCACAAATAATTAAGTGATAATTTCCACTTGAGTATTTAGTGGGGATGACACCATGAGTCCTTCACCCTTGTCCCAGAGTGGTGGCCACTCTGTCCATTTTTACAATCTAATTTTACAATAGGTTAACTCTGGAAAGGCTATATGGTAAAGAGGCTATAGGGGGCATATGAGTGGAACTGACCAATTTGGTCATTAGCGAGTGTTGCACTTTTATTCCTCTCTTAGAGAAATCAAGAATGATAATCATCAAATCACAAAGCAATGTGGGAATCCCTTTCAGGTAATCTCATCTTTGATACTACCCAGATATTAGGTTTGTAACTTCACAAACTCATATAACCAATCATAGCCATGTTAAAATAAATAAATAAATAAATAAATAAATAAATAAATAAATAAAAGCCTGGGAATCTCTTGGGTTCTCACTAATGATGAAATTTAAACACAGAATTGATTGGTCAGACCACACTTAATTATACCCAACTATACCCAAAAATACTCAAAACATAAAAAGTTTGGTCCATAAATAAAGCAGGAAAACAACTCCAATTTCTATTCTCTGTTAACAGAAGGTTTCTGTCTAACTTGTTCTGTTCCTTATGAAGCTGTAGAAATGAGTCTGGCTTGAAGAATTCTATTTTTAAAAACTTCCTATTTACATATGCTTTACTTCTCAAAAGAATGTCACCTTCCTATTAATTCAACACTTAACAAAGGCAATGTCAGAAATGTACCGTTGGTGGGGGCTTTGTTTCTCACTTGCCATTTTTTGATTAGAATCTGTGATAATTCATGTGCCCTCACTGTGAGACAACTAAAAATTATCATTGTCAATACAGGTTTCTAACAATCCCAGAACCCAGGCAATTAGTTACAAATAAGTCATTGTTGGCAAAATAAAGAATGTCATCTAATGTCTCAGACGAATTAAAGGAACAGCTGGAAAAGGAAGGGAAGAAGCACAGAGAGAGAAAAAAAGGGGACACAGAACTTCTTTATGGGGTCCCAGTAAAAGGAAAAACTTCATATGCCTAAATAAAGACACCAAAAAAAAAATAAACATGCTTGAGAAGTCATTATCCAATACACTTTTAAGCCAACTCCTAAAAACAGCTTTTCTGAAATGCTTTTGGATGACTGTTTATATGTTAAAATCAACATTTAAATTGTGCTACAAAGCTTATTGTGTACTACATAAGCAGTTCTAAGACCTCTAGAACAACATAGCTTTGGGTCTAATCCACTGAAAACACACTCTGTGCACATGAAAATTTGGTTCGTTTTGGTTGGGAAAAAGTGAGGAATGTGCTTGCCTCCAAATTAGAAGAGGGTCAAGAAAGCATTTAAAAAATATATTCCTCCATGAATGACCAAGTAGCCAGGGCCCCTTCATGCACCTGAGAGATTTGCCAGCCAAGATGCAGATCAATTCCTGAAAGAAGCATTCATACCTTAAATATGCATTTATTCTCTCCCCTCCCCACCAAAATGCACAGTTCCAATTTTTTTTTTTTCAAAAATAGGAGTTCAGAAATGAGGGGTGTTAGAAACACATAAGTTCTATTTGTTTAAACCAACGTTAAGTATCATGAGATGCGAAGGAAAGAAAAATCTTAGCAACCAGATAGATCCCAGTTACCCGACAAATGTTAGGATTGATTTTACAAGTTACTTTCTCCAAATTGGAAAGCAGCTTTCTACCATAGCATACAAAGTGGACAATGATCCATTTAATCATGACATGGGAGATAGATTTTATTTGCTAGCATGTAAGAGCTGCTTCACGTTCACTACTTTTCAATACTATTTCACCTAACAGTCTGAACAACTCATCATGGTTCCATGTATAAGAATAAGAGATTATTTCTACTGAAACAAGTGGTACCAAACAAAAGTAAAATAAAATGAGATCACTAGAAGTTTAAGAAGTCAAACTTTTGACCCAGGAATTCCGTGTCTAGAAATCTATTCTGAGATTGTAATCAGAGCAACAGTTGAAGATTTATATTCAAAGGTATTCATCACGCTGGTATTTATAACCATGGAAAACTGGAAATAACTAAAATATCCAATATCGAGGATCTTTTTAAAAATCACACACACACACTTTAGTTAACAAACAGATGAGGAGACTGATATAAAAGAAAACCAAAGAAAAAGAGAAAATATACCTCAAATGCATTTATCTGGGAACTGGCGTGAATAAATTATGGGAATTGGTGTGAATAAATTATTTTGGTCTCCTTTTTAAACTTTTTCCTTTTTCTTTCTTTCTTTTGAGACAGAGTCTTGCTCTGTCATGCAGGCAGGCTAGAGTGCAGTGGCACAATCTGGACTCAGTGCAGCCTCAGCCTCTTGGGCTTCAATGATTCTCCCACCTCAGCCTCCCAAGTAGTTGGGACTACAAGCGTGCACCACCACGCCTCGCTAATTTTTTTTTGTATTTTTAGTAGAGACAGGGTTTCACCATGTTGGCCAGGCTGATCTCAAACTCCTGACCTCACGTGATCTGCCCACCTTGGCCTGGCAAAGTGCTAGGATTACAGGTGTGAGCCACCTTGTCCAGCCTAAACATTTTCGTATTTTCTAAGTCCTCTACAACAAGTAATATCAGCAGAGGGATATTTTGAAAATGTCAAAATGGCTTTTCTCAGTTTAAATTCTAATTAACATCATCTCCTTTAGACTCAAGGAATATAAGATGCTGGCAGTAGGAGGTGATTTTGACCTTGGCTAAGGGGAAGCTCAGCCAGTGGAAAGCTCTCCCAACCTCATGCTCTCTTCAACCACAGGAGTTCTGCTTTTATTTACTTTAATTATATTTTTAACGTGATGTCAAGCCAAGTCCTTTTCAATTTATGGAGGAGAAACCCCCCAGAAAAGTTAAAGGTCTTGCCTAAAGTTACACAGCTTGTTAGCTGAAGATCTCATATTAAAACTCAGATGTCTTCATTCAGATAATCCTGCGTCCACTTTGTGGTTCTGTCTGTCCAACAAAGAGTACGTGTTTTCTGTTAATTGTTTTATGGTGGTAAGATACCCACACAGAACCACCCAAATTGTCTTGCACAGTATTTCCTCCTCCAAAACCTACCCTCAACCTTGTGACTGTGTGGAACTTGATAAAGGAGCCTCGTTTAAGAAAATGCCACTAGAAGCCAGTTAACAATAAAATATCAGACTTTTTTCACCATGCCAACCCTGGTCTTAAAACATCTTTGTAAATGATCACGTCTCCTTAAACTTTAGAGTAACAATTCATACTACGAATATGAAAAAGATGGCTGACCTACTGAGGACAATTTCCTGTTATCCAGGAGATAACTATTTTAGACATCACATATAAAACCAGCAAAAAAAAATTAACTGGGCATGGTGGTGCACACCTGTAGTCCCAGTTACTCAGGAGGCTGAGGCAGGAGAATCCCTTGAGCCAAGGAAGTCCAGGCTGCAGTGAGCTGAGATCTGCACTCCAGCCTGGGCAACAGAGCAAGACCCCATCTCAAAAAAAAAAAAAAGCAAAAATAAATTCAAGATGAAATAGTATGTGATATTAGCATAGCTGACACTTGCTTTCCATGCAAAAGAAACATGTGGAAAACCTCAAAATTATTTCATTTTATCTCTGCATAATTTGTGGTTAAATTTTGAAAGTACATCAGAACTTACTCCCATTGCAATTATGTATTACTTACTCAAAACCTAGAATTCAGGCAATCCTCAAAATATTAACCATTGTACCAAAATACCAAATACAGGCTTGACACTTAAGTACTACGTTAATGCTGAAATCATATTTGAATGACGATGCGGGAGAGCATGAAAGCTCTACAGCCTGAAAGAGTAAAGTTTAATTATTGAAACAAAAGACTGAAGTTATGCCAAGGCATGGGCAAATTTTCAATACAGCATCTGACCAAAAAAAAAGGTCACCATATCCTCACAGATGAGATGGAGATGAGTGGGAGGCTGGATAGACACAGACAGAGGAATGTAGTTTGCAGAATTCAGATCTGGATAAATAACCTTACCTACAGAGGTTACCAAAAGCTCTATGGGCAAATGTAAAACCAATTTCTGCTCTCGCAACACCTTCAGTATATTACCTGTCCACTGCTTACACAATTGCTGCTTCTGTGTTCTATTGTTCCAAAAATTATTTATCTTTTTGCAAACAAAGAGGAAATGGTCTATGCTAGGTTTAAAACCCCGGAAAATACTCCCCCCAGAAGCATGACTAGTTTGCATCTTTTAGACAGCTAAGATCAAAGTGATTTAAAATGTTTATTTTTAAAGTAAACCATTTATACTGATCTTTGAAAAAGCTCTCTCACCCTTTAAGAACTGTATTTGTCTCCACAATTCTTTTAGAGACATACTAAAGTCACACTGCATTCAAGATGGCACTATCAGAATTGTCCTGCCTGATTTATCTGACACCATCTCAATGTCAGCTCCACAGGGAGTGGATCCAAAGGAGGGCAGGGAAGTGCATAAGGCTGGACCTGGACAGCAAGAGCCTCCATGAGCCTGGTAACGAGATGATGTACGCCACAGGGCTCTTTAATTGAAAAAAGCTGCAAAGGAACAATACCAAGGGGAAATCATAAACAGTGTTTTTTTGGGATCACTTAAGAAAGTAGCCTTCGTGAATCTCCAACTTCTGTTTACAGAGAAGGAAGTTACAACTTAAAGTCCAGTTCCTTGCAAATTATAGACACACGCCATAAAACAGTAGATACAAAATGCCACAAAGACTTTGCGGGGAGGGTGAGCCCCGCTCCTTTTCCTTTTCAAATCTGGAGTGTGATTTGAATTGCATCAGGGTCACTGTATCTGGAGGAGTTTTCCCAGCCGCCTAACTTTATTTCACATCTCAAACACAACGCTTCTTTTATGAAAACCCAGCTTAAATATTAATGCGTGTTTTCTTAAGGAAGTTGAAGGCAAATCAACTTCCTGGTACCCAGGGTATCTGATTTCTAAAATGGTCTAACACTGATTGTCACAGCTCCGCCAGATGTGAGGGGTGAAGCTCTGTAAAAAACGGAAAGGCCAGCTTTCAGGCGCTCTGCTGTGCGGGTCCCACGCCTCCCTGAGCTGCATCCTCTGAGAGTATATTTTTGTTAGCTGGCTGCCGGAAGCCCTCAACTGCCTGAGTTGTTTTGCGATCCTATAAGGACCTTCCCAGCCCTGCTGTCAGCCCTGAAATTAAGAGTGTGTTTGTGTTGGTAAGTTTGGGGGACTGGTTAAAATAATAAGTATTTTCATCAACATCGCTGTTTCAGCAGAATGGAAGCGGGTGGGGTACCAGAACAGGGCTCCAAAGTTTGCTAAAAAGCCTATTTTGAGAAAACCTTTGTTCTAAATACTCTTGTTACCTCCTGCATCAAGAAACAATGTCTTTTGTTAGAACCCCCCCTTCTCTGACTGCTGCGTTTGTTTACTGACATTTTCAATACTGGGCAATACAAAGAGCATTTCCTCATATTAACTCCAAATGTCACAAAGAACAAAATCTGGTTCTAAAGAAGCCTGTCTAACCAGATAAGATGGGCTCTGTTAAGAAAAAATATAATGAAAATAAATCTTGCGCTTTAATGTGGCCCACATAGCCTTTGTGGAAGCTTTTCTTTGGTTTTCTTGCTGTGTCATTCGGAAGCCACTTGGCTTTGCATCACTCTAACCAGGAGAGACCTGACTGCAATGACCCTGGTCTCTGCTTAGAAAATGCTGACATGTGGCCGGGTGCAGTGGTTCACGCCTGTAATCCCAGCACTTTGGGAGGCTGAGGCAGGAGGATCACGAGGTCAGGAGTTCAAGACCAACCTGGCCAACATGGTGAAAACTCATCTCTACTAAAAATATAAAAATTAGCTGGGTGTGGTGGCATGTGCTTGTAATCCCAGCTGCTTGGGAGGCTGAGGCAGGAGAATGGCTTAAACCCAGGAGGTGGAGATTGCAGTGAGCTGAGATCGTGCCACTGCATTCTAGCCTGGCAACACAGAGAGCTTCCACCTCAAAATAAAAAAGAAAGTAAAAGAAAAGAAAATGCTGACATGTGATTTGAAGAACATTTGCCTTCCATATTAGTGAAGAGTCTAATGATGGCCACTGCCATGGGCTGAATTGTGTCGTATTCCACCCCAAAATTCATATATTGAAGTCCTAACCCCCAGTACCTCAGAATGTGACTGTATTTGGAGATAAGGTCTTTTTTTTTTTTTTTTTTTTTTTAAACAGGGTCTCACTCTGTCACCCAGGCTGGACGGAGTACAGTGGTGTGATCTTACCTCACCACAGCCTCGACCTCCCAGGCTCAAGCAATCCTCTCACTTCAGCCTCCTGGGTAGCTGGAACTACAGACAAGCCACTATGCGCTGCTAATTTTTGTACTTTTTTTTTTTTGTAGAGTTCTGTAGAGACAGGGTTTCACCATGTTGGCCAGGTTGGTCTCAAACTCCTAGCCTCAAGCAATCCTCCTAACTTGGCAACCCAAAATGCTGGAATTATAAGCATAAGCTACTGTACCCAGCCTTGGAGACAGGGTCTTTAAAGAGGTCATTAAAATTAAATAAGGTCATTGGGGTGGGTCTTCATCCAATATGACTGGTATCCTTGTAAGAGGAAGACATTAGAACGCAGACATGCCCAGGGGAAGACCATGCAAAGACACTGGAAGAAGATGGCGTCTACGAGCCAAAGGAAAAGGCCCTCAGAAGAAACCAACCCTAACAGCACTTTGATCTCGGACCTCTGGCCTCCAGAAGTGTGAGGAAATAGATTTCTGCTGTTTAGGCCACCTAGTCTGTGGTACTTTGTTATGGCAGCCCTGGCAAACGAGTGCACCCATCATGCAACTGCTAAGCTTGAAATATATATTTATATTAAAGTCCTTTTTGAGCAGCCCTTCTAAGTTACCAGAGGATGATCCATAAGTAATATATGAATTTTCAAATTGGTTTATTCTGCGGATATTTGTGAAGCACCATGCCAAGCACAGGGAACAAGAAGGTCAGCAAAAGCAGACACAGGCCCTGCCCTCAGTGAACTTACAGACTAAAGGAGGAGGCAGGCATGAATCAAACAGTCCCCTAAGAGGACTCTAGGCATGTTTCTGAAGGACAGAGGCCCAGTAGAATATTAAACTATTAAATAGATATTAAACTAAATAGATATTAAACTAAAGTTATAAGAGTGTAAACAAAGAAGCCTGACAACTCAGGAACTCAGAGAGGCTTTCCTGGAAATAGGATCTGAAGGACAAGGAATATTTGAACAGGCAGAGAGGCAAGGAAGGCACTCCAGGTAGAGGCGTCCAATTGCAGAAGGACCCCACGGTACAGGGAGCATGAATGAGGCTGGAGGGCCCAGAATGCTGTGCCTGAGATCCAGGCTGAGGCTGGTGAGGCAGACCACTGGAGCCCTACGGTGGTGCAGTAGGGACTGACCCAGATGGGTTCATCCAGTGGGAAACCAATAAGGACTTTGGCTTAACACCGCCACCCCTCCCTATCCCCTGCACTAACACCTCAAGACTGATCCAAACTGAAGGCATAACACTCTCTGTCCCATGCACACCTACCTCTCCAGCTCACACTCCTCCCAAGCAAAGGTGTTCAATTTTAATACCAGTCTTCAGCACTCCAAAGAAGAGTTCCAATTTCTGGCTGAAAAAGTATGCCTCTCTCCTAAGCCAATCTAAAACAGTGGTAACCTGGATAGATATAAATATAGATCCAGATGTGAAATTTCCCAATTAGCCCTCTCCTTTAAAGGGTAAGTTCCAAATTATTTTAAATTATAGTTACATCAACATTGGGCTTCCTAAGCACACAACGTAAAATTGAGTTCTACAGAGAAAGGAACCATCTGTGAGAGTATCAACAGAAAGAGAAAGAAAGTCAACATTATCTTTTATTATTTCTTCCTCAAACTTTTTAAAATTCGTGATCAGTGAATCTTACCACCTCAGCCTGACAGAAAAATAGATACTAAACTAAAGTTACATGGTAGGCAGAAGATTCCAAAGTATTATTTAATAGTGAGAACAGATCATGAAGGAGAAAATGTAGAAAGCAAGCATCTTTCTCTAGTGACTACGTTACCATGTACCCAAAATTAACAGAAATAAAGAAGGATTTGCCATGTTTTAATTAAAAAGAGCTATGTTTTGAATGATGGTAACTATAGGACACTATGTTAAAAGCTTTCCAAAGTTTCACTTACTCCTCATGACACCCCTAACTAGAGTTATCCTAACTCTAGGGGTGTTACGAGGAACAACTGAGAATAAGTAATCATCATTTTCATTTTATAGATGAAAAAGCAAGAGGAATCTAAGTGACTTGCCCAAAGTCACTATGGTGACCAAAGTCTATTTCTAACCCCAAATATCTCTTTGCTATATGAAGTTATAACATCTTCAATGTTTATTTGAGTACATGGCTTCCCATAATAAAAACTGTATTTCTCAAACTTCCCTAAAGCTAGGTAACCATGTGACTAATTTCTTGCCAATGAGATGAAAGCAGGGTGCTATCTGTAATATGCAAGCAGTATCATTAAGAGGAAGGGTCTGTCCTGCCCCTTTCCTTCCTCCATTCTGCTGCTAGGAATATTGCTGTAATGACTACGGCTTCATCTTGGAGAGCAGGGATGAGACCACCCTCCAAGGATGGCAGAACAATATGCTAGAGGGAACCTGGCTAGAGGGCTTTGAGGAAAAGAACTTCCACCTCAGGTCTAAGCTGCTTACTTCCAGGCTTAATTTATGTAAGAGTAATACATTTCTGCCCTATTTAGGCCACTCTTGTTTTGTTTTGGGTCAGGTCAGGGGCTTCCTCACTTGCAGCCGAATCTAACTATGGCTGATGCAGTCACCTAAAGAAAGGCATGGAACACTGAGCAAATGATTTAATCTCTCTCAATTTTCTAATCTGTGAAAGAGGATGAGTAAAACCTATGTCAGAGTATTGTGTAAATTAAATGTGATAGGATGTAACTTCAATATGTAGTGCAGTCCCTGGCATATCATAAACCCTCAATGTTAGCTACTGCCACTAAGTTCCTCGCACAACAGAACTCACTGTTAACTCCCACAAAATGGATGAATTTCACTGTATTCTCTGTAACAACCAGGAAGCTCCAACATCCAGCTATACTTAAGGTTGACGGCCTCATAACTGACACTCTTAGAAGCTGCGGGAACTCAGCTTGGACGTGATCTTGAAGCAACTTCTAGAGATAAGATGAGCATGGCTGAAGTGAAGCCAAAGCACCTGGAGGACCTAAACCTCGAGCCGGGAGGTCGCCTTGGGCCGGGCTGTCCTCCTTTTCAGGATGCCTGTCTGCTGCCACCTCCATTTCCAAAGAATGCCTCCCCATGCCTGGTCAGACCTCTGCTCCTTAACTTCAGGAACCCTGAGATTATTTAAACTTCAGTGGATTTTCTCCCCAACGCACCAAAGCCCACATGAAGAACACACATTATTCTGTAAGCACTGGGGACCGTGGCTATATGGTCCACATCTTTGTGTCCAACCACCTGGAGTCGTGCTCTTAAGAACTTTTACACATTTAAAGAGTTCCATTTAGCCAAGAAGTCGGGTCCTAGAGTTAGCCTGAAAAGCAAAAATCACTTGTAGTCAAAACTACCCTTGAAAATCACTTAGATTGCTCATAAAATACCACACATGTGGATTTGTGTTTACAGCCTACTAAAATTTGAGCACCACTGAGCTGGACCAAAGAAAGGAACAAAAGGAAAATCCATATGCCCATATCTGGGCATTCCAACTATCCTGTCTTTAAGAAAAGTATTAAATCCTTAGCATGTCTGGAGGTGGGTAGAGACTGTCAAGTGTTCCTCCTGGCCTCTCTTAAGATTGAGCACATAAAACCTCAGTAGAGGTTACTAGATGTGTTTCATGAGGTGAGAATTAAAAGATGTGATGTCTGTGCAAACATTCCATACAGAACCTAGTCCCTAGAAAGTAAAGCAATAACATTTCTTGGACTTGAATCTAGAGCTTGCCTGATGAGGTCTACATACACACTGTGTTCTCTGAAAAGCTGGAGAGAAGAACTTGGCCAGTAGCTTCCCATCTTTCCAAGTTGTTTTTTTCAGCTATGGTCCCTCTGACTGGCTACCACCCTCTGGCCTTTGGGAATTGCTCTCTCATAAATTAAACTTCTTGAGGTGAGGGTTGAAAGACTTGAATCAATTAAAATGTGGGCCTCAATTTAACTCAAAATGTGAGTTAAAATGTGACTCCAATGATAACAATGATAGGAAATTTTAAGTGCTTGCTCTTTTTTATCTAATAGAAAATAAGATTTTAAGCAAAATGATAGCAAACAAAAGAAGCATGATTCCCAGGAATTTACCATGCCTTCTGAAGAACCCAGGTGCCAAAGACTCCATGCCCATGACTGCAATGCCAGGTGTCAGGGTCATCATTACTGGGACTTGGGTGAGGACAGCTAGGCACACACTGACTAGCCAATCGAAACCTGAGCTCAAAGCATGAGATCCATCTTTAGCTCTTTCCTTGGATCAAAACTGACCCAGCTGGAGGGTCCCCCAAAAGGCAGACCTTTCTTGACCTTAGGTTGGTCTAAGAAGGAAGAAAGGACAAGTAGGTAAGTTCATGGTCCTTCACCCACAGAAAATCACAAACACACTTTCAGAGATGACCTTAGAGGAAAAATCCAGCTCAAATTCTCTAGAGCAGTGAGTCCACTAGAAATATAATGCAAGCCACACATGTAATTCAAAATGTTCTGATAGCCACATTTTAAAAAGAGAAAATAACCAAGTAAAAATTAATTTTAGCAATGTTTTATTTAACCCATGATATCCAAAATATTATTTTGCCATGTAATCAATATTAATGATCGTTGATGCTTTTCATAATATTCCAAAATCAATGTGTATTTTATACCTAATGCGCATCTCAATCTGTGCTGGCCACTTCTCCAGTGCTCAAGAACCACATCTAGCTACTCTGCAGCTATAAAAGAAAGTTGACAAACCAGCAACTCACAGACTAATTTTGTTTTGTTTTGCTTTCATAGCAATTTAAATTTTTGAAAATTAGTTGCCATCATTTAAAATCTGATTTCACAATAAAATGCCTTCTGGCTTTTGTCAAAAAATCATACCTGATAACCCTGGGTTCAAATTCTCCAATAGTAACAAGCAGAGAGAACTGAGAATGACTCTCAGCTCTTCCCATTAGAAGACACACTGATTTCCAGCTTGCCATCTCTCTTACCCCCCCATTCCTTCAGTACCTTACATTTCCTGCCTGGACGTATCCCAGTAGGTCTAATAAATAGCAAAGTCTCAACCTTGTGGAGATAACATCAAAACTATTGGCTTGTTTAATGTGGTAAATTTTGAAAAAGAAATGTATTTATGCATTTGTACTTTATTTGTTTTCCTACCAGTTACCATTTATGTTACCATGAACTCTGAATTTAAATGGGGTCATACACACAAAGAAGAAACAAATCCTTGCTTACTGATTCAGGAAAAGACGGAAATCAGCCTAGGGAAGGAAGCGATGCTATTTACTTTGTTTTTCAAATAACTGAAGACATAAGACTGAGAAGGCTAAGGAGTATTAGGACACCTTTTTATTCAAATGCATCACTGAAAGGACAGTCTCTAAAAATACTAGTGCCCGTATAAACATCTTTCTCCCTGTGTTGCTTATTTCCCACATGGGGCTAAGCACCCAGTCGGTCTCTCTGTGGCTCCCATTACTCAGAGGCCCATTTCCTGTCTCCCCTGTCCCTGCCCCAGCCTCCTGGGCAAGGAGCCATGGCCCCTCCCAACACCTCCCATCGCTAACCCCACCCCCTCTTCCCTCTCTCCCTCACACTGGACATTTAAGGATCTTTCACCACTTCTCCCAACTAACTGTTTTCTCTCCTTATCAAAATCATCCAAGGACATCTAGATCTAATCCAAGGTCTCAACTGTAGCTTCCAGTCATTCCAACAGCTACCCTATTTGTTCTTTCACATCAAGCCAACAGTAACACTATTAACACACCAACAACAATGGCTTCAACTGTGATCTGGGAGCTAGTGTCTCAAGTCAGGGTATAAGATAAAAACTTCAGAAAGTCTAAAAAATCTTTGCAAATCCCTGAAACTACACATAGAGTGCAGTATGCACGTGTTTACAACCTTGAGTATTAATATCTACATACAAAGGTCTGATCACCAGCCTGTTTACATTTTGGGTTCACTAGGAGGCAGATACACAGTGAGTGTATGAAGAACATTATTTAAACTTTCTTAGCATTCTTTTCTTTTTTTAATTTTTTGTTCCAGGGCACATAGCTAAAATCAGAAGGATAATTGCATGCACAGTGAGAATCGACTGTGATGATAATTTTATAACAGATAACACTGGCTAAGCACTTTATAATGTGCTGGGCCCTGAACCAAACGTTTAATAAACATTCTGTCATTTAATCTTTACAAAAACTCTATGAGGTAAGAATTATTCTTTTTGCCCCCATTTTGCAAGAACAGTCTCGGAGTGGTCAAGTAATTTGCCTCAAATCACGTAGCTAGTAAGTAACAGTGCTAAGAGTTGAACCCGTTATCTGTCACGAGTACCCCTTTTCAACAACAAAGCCAAAGTCCACAGCTTCACTCCTCCTGTCTTCTGTCTATAAACTGAAAATATATCTAAAATTGCCATCTACTGAGTCTGAGCATTCACTCACCTCCTCCTCAAAGACTATAAACCGCCCCAGATCTTGGAGCTGTCCTATATTCCCTTTGTTACAAACATGCCTGTGTCTTCTCCAATCATAGTAAGTCCAGTAAGTGTTTACAGATGGCAAATGTTTAGTACCAAAAGTTCAGAAGACACCCAAATCAACCATAATTCCCACGACCAGAGAAAAGTTTTTAAATGTTTATTAAAGTCTACTGGGGGTAAAACTCCTCCCCTTCTCTCCCAAGACTCCATGAGAAAGCACTTTAGTAAGCCACCACATAATTTACATTTTCTTCTGTAAAAATTCTAAATCTCTGTATAATTTCCCACAACATTTAACGGGAGAATATTTAAACTAAGAAATGTCTTGTGGATATAAATGTCGGGCTCATATAACTAAGTGTGTCACGTTATATAACTAAATAATATCCTAGACTTCCTGTGTATACCTGCATAACAGTACTGTAAATATAAATGAAAAATAAGTAATAATTTATGAAAACTGATTTGCATTTCCAAATATAAAATGTGTAAAATCCAACTAATTAGCAAGAGTGAGGGCTGAGGTGTTTCTATAGCAACTATAAAAATGCTAAATTATTTTTTCTCCAAAGTGTTTTATATCTGCCTCATTAATGTTTGTTTTTCCCATTTGTTTCGTGGATATTCCCAAAGTGAAAGGTTTCAAAGATTGCAAAGATTCTCTGCTTTATCGCAAAGTTCAAGAAGAGGTTTCTCACTAAGAAGTGTCTCATGTGCCGACAGCAATGTGCATTAAAACTGGATTTGGTAGAGTTTCTTTCATGCCAGTGGCTCCATCCTTTGTTCTTAGCTTCTTCCTAAATTCTCCTTTTCTCTTACTGCTCCGATTGTTCTCGGTACATCTCTGATAAGGAGACGTTAACGTAGGCCAGTTTTTCATCTTGCACCCTTTGTTGCCACCCTAATAATTCCTGAGAAAGTCTGATCCAAGCAGAAAGTGTCCATTAAGCTAAGGATAAAAAAAGAACCCCTAGGAACAACTTGGGGAGCTTGGGCAGTGACCTCAGCCCTGGGATCTCATTTCCGCCACCTAAGAATGAGGTGGATGGACAATGGCTCATCTCTAACTTTCTCTATAGGTCTTTTCAAAGGCCCCCTATTGCCTCCTATGTCAGTCAAACTCCTTTGCCAGGATTCTAAGTGTCCTTACCTCACCCCTGCAAACCAGCCCACCTTAAACTTATGGCCCACATTCCCATGAGGCAGCAGTTCTTCACCTTGAGTCAGGGGATCAACTGATGGGCTTCAAACGGCCTGAGTTCCTTGAATTCAGTGCAAACAAATTTTTATTCCAGTGGAAAGGTGCATAGGTTGAGAATGGCCACAAGAGGCTCTAAGTCCCCTGAGGGTAGGACAATGTCTTACCCATTTGTGTCCCCAGAGCCTAACACAGGACTTGGCAGAAACAAGGCTCTGCCTCAACCCAGCAGGCCTTTGCAGTACCCACCAAAGCCCACCGCTCAGTCCTCTCTGCGCCTTCACCCTCAATCGAGTGAATGTGGACTCCTCTACTCTCTTTACCACCTCCTCCCACCTCCTCTCACCTCCTCCTTCCTGCAGTTCTATGTCCAGCTCAAGTCTCATTTCCTCCACACTCTGTGGCCAAAATACCTCACCTACTTTGTCTTTTCTTTAAACTTTTATTATATCATGATTAGTACCATCTAATCTAGCTCTGAATAACTTTCTCTTTTCTGTTAAAGTTGCCTATTCTTCCCAGCTGGATTGTAAACGCCTTGAGGCAAGAGTCACGTCATATGATTCCTCCCCTCTCCAAAGTGCCTAGTACAGTGGAAGTCATAAAGTAAGTAGATGCTCAGAAAATATATCTGATCTAGGCAAACTATGGGGATAAGTAATAACAATTAATTAGCTATAATTTAATTTACACAATGAAGAGGAGACATAAATAGTATAATAGTTACGAATAATATATGTGAATATACTTAATATGGCAACCTACCTGTTCTTATTTGCAATGAACACCTTCTGAACCTTGACCTCTTCCCGAGAAGACTGGCTCTGGGCTGTGCTTCAGTCTTCTCTCTCTTGCACCCCTGACAATACTGGAGTTCTTAATTCATGCCATGTTCATTATTCAAGCTCAGTAGCAACTTTGAATTTATTCTCAAATTTCTCTCTGCAACTTCCTTACTTTAGTAAATTGAAATTGAAGACCCTAGTGCTTAATTATTCCCTAAAGCAGTATCCTGTTGTTTGGGCCTTGGGGGAGCTAAAATAACTTAACAATGCTACCAACCTTGGAGGAAGTTCTGGGAATCTCCCACCCAAAGAAAGGGCAACTGCATTCATAGGAGGAAAAATAATAGGAGACTAATGTATGCTGAGGATTACGAATCGCTCTTCTTTCTTAAAAACGTGGATTCCAAACAGAATTCTCTTTAGCGTTCTAACACTAATGCCCTAAATTCTGCCAAGTTCCAAATGGAACGATCACCTCGAACAATCCAAGCAACTCTAATTAACTTACGGGTCCACCTGTGCCTGTGAGGTCAGGCAAAAGTACCCAGCCGCATGCAGCGCATGAACACAGGCTATCCCGTGTGTGAGCCCACGTGCGTGTGTGTGTAAAGACAAGGAGGATTTGCCCAAGAACTACTCAGCTCCACTTAACTCTAAGCCAAGTTTAATCAAACCCTAATTCCCAGTCTTTTTGTCGGATGTTATTTACACCTTCAGTAAAGCTCACGGCAGCACGTCCAAACGATCATGAACAATAAGGATATCCTTAAAGGACTGTACTGTTGACAAAGAGCATATACGACCAACCCAGCTGGAAGGGATTCACTTATAATGCCCTTTTAGCAATAGCCGTAATAATTTAATACCATTAGTCTCAGTCTCAACTGTAAATGGCCTTAATGGACCCTGTGGTGTTCCTCCAGATTATATACTGATATTGGGACACAGCTTTTATGCCTGCATTACCAGGGCTAATTGTGAAATGCTGTGTTGGATACACTCGAGTGTTGCAATAAGTGTCTTCAGTTAACTTCTTAAGGGCACAGCTTTAAAAGGAACATTTGTCAGCACGATTAAAAAAAAAAAAAAGGCAAAAGAACGTTTCATCTGGTTTCAACATCCAGGGGGATCCTGCAAAATCTGATTGCCTCGCTCCTGACTTCTTTGCAACAAGCACTGTTGCTTCAAAACTTGTTAGCAGCCATCTCCTCAAAGGATTTATTTTGATAGTTCATGAATGTGTTGTCACACAGCATAATTAAAGCTTACAGAACTATTATCAAAACACAGAGGAAATGTGCTCAGGGAGGCTGATGGCTACCCGGCCGCCTGTGTCTGCCGCTTCCCACAGGATGTGCGCTGACTGACCAGCTGGCTTCCAAGTTCTGACACTAGGCATATGGAGGAAAGTCAGGCCTCGGGGTAAAGTGCGCGGGCAGGCTTCAGTGAGCAATCAATTACAAGTAACAGCCAACCCCTCTCAGTGACTGTATATATTCCCACCATCACACACTGCCAGCTTGCCTCTATTTTGAATGCAATAAAACTTGTGGGGAACCAACGCATGTGCAACTCTTAAAGATATATGGTAGGGATTAACCATAAAAACACTAATTAAGGATGGGCTAAGGAATTAGGGGACAGGCAAAAAGGCTTTCTGCCTTGCAGTTTGTATATAACGAAGAAGAAAAGGGACTGAAAAAGGAGTCTTTTTTTTGAAAGCCAGCCACTGGCATAAGAACACAAGCTATTTAGGCAATGCAACGTCACTCGTTTCTCAAAGTCACTCCTCAACTCAGACATATTCAAAGAGAGACAAATGGACAGATGGACAGAGAGAAAAAAAAAGAGAAAATGCAAGAAGAGCCTTCAATGCAAGAAAATGCAAGAAGAAGTACTCAAAGTTTTCTCTTCGTTAGCATTTGAATTTTTAAAAAATACTGTCAAGTCATCGAGTCAAATGCTAAAAGAAATTATGAAATTAAATGATTATATTAGTATTTCCAAATGGCCCTGAATTGAGACCTTGCCTTCCCAGTTCTCCCTTCAACATAGCAAAGATCTTGCGCTTGTTTTTCTGGTTTGGGAATCGTGAAAATTTGGGTCTGTTAACAGTAGTAACAGCTGTGCTTCATTGCAGGAAAGAGAACTCTTAGGCAAATATTAATTTATTTTCTACATCAGATGCCAGAATTTTCTCACTAAAAAAAAAAAAAAAAAAAAGCTGTTTGTGAGACTTATTTTATGCAAATGGCTTCAGACGAAAGAGAATCAAGAGGCTATATCAGATTCTATGATTGTTACATGATAGATATAGTACTAAAAGCCTTATGAAAAAGGAATTGTGCCCATTGTACATATAGGGAAATGAAGTTCAGACAGAACCAAGAAATGCCTTTTGACTGGTAAGGAAAATACAGAAATTTAAACCCAATTTTGTCTGATGCTCACATTATGCTTTTTAAATTAGTCTCCTCATTTTCCCTGTGCCTCATACTGATAGACTTGACCTCACTGTGTTGCACGTTCTGAAAACACATTTCCAAGGAGTAAAGCCCTTGGAACAGAGGCACCCTTCCACCACCATAGTGTATCGGCAAAGTTACAAATCTACATGGTTTGTAATATGCAGATAGTGATTGGAAAGGAAGATGTTTGTTTAATTTTTATGTTACTTTGCCTTTTACTCGCAAAAACAAAATTCTAGCAGCTAGTTTCCATACCACTCACTCTGTTCAGATTTATAGGGAAAGTCTGATGCATCCTAAAAGAATAGTCACAAATGTATTGCTTACCATTAAATGGCATGATATATGACAAAGAAAGCCCCAAAACAATCAGACCTCACTGTGTAAATAAAACTATCCTAAGTTGAATGTGGAGTTGGAGGAAAGGTTGGGAAACGGGAGGAGTGGAAGGTAGGCATCTGAGAAACTTACATGTTCTCTTTAACAACTCACAGCTTTATGAGTATGTTTCCTTGGAATAAAAGTTATTTCTTTAGATTGCTAGTGGGTTTATTCAAGCAAGGAAAGACAAATTGTCAGTGAAAATAGTGGTTGAAGGCCAGAACCTTATCTCCTAAGAAAGGGAAAGCCCATCATATTCTGATAAAATCTCCACAATTTGGGCCACCCAGATGCTGAGATCCCAGAACCCTTACACACTTCACAAACCAGTTTCTAGAGTTCCAGGAGCTCAACAGATCCAAGCAAAGAAGGCAACAAGGTCACTTTTCATAGACTACTAATTCCCTGCTGGAAGGCTCTTCCTGAGTATAGAAACTGCACCTTCGAAAACTCATTACCTGAGTGACAGTTGACAAGCTAGGACTATAAAGTGATAGGTTGATGCTTAGTCAACACATCTACCAGAACTTAAGTCTTGGAGAAACTACGTAATTTTTTCCAATTTTATGACCCTTGCTTGATATGTTTTGGAAAGCCCTTGACATTCCTATCGAAAACCAAACCAAACAAAAAAAAAAATCAGTACTTATACTTTATAATCTAATGCAACAAAGAAAAAAATCACCCAATGTGATCACCCGTTTGACTCCTAATGTTAGGCTCTTTCCAAACACAAACCCCAAAGATGGAGACTTGACCCAACCAAAGATAGCCAAAGTAATATGCCACAGGTTGGGAGTCAGAATAGGTTTGAAGCAATGGAATAAGCCCTCAACTTCTCAAAAGAGTAATATTGACTTAAATGTATAAATGGAGTGTCCTTCTTTAAAAAATAAATACAATCATATGATTCTTTATACTCATGCTTTATAGAATCATCTCTAAGTGAGAGGGACCACTAACCAGAAGCATTCTCCATAGCCATTGAGTCTGGAAGTAGACAAGAAACCATAAAAGTGAGGTCCACAGGTCAGCTCGAATGGCCAGCTATCAACCAGTTAAAACTGAGCTGGAGCCTGGCACTTACACAGCAACATAGGTGTGCAGAGCCACCTTGCCTGCAAGATTTCCATCTAGGGCACAACAACAAGTGTCTATGGCTGTGAAGGCATTTCAGCTGCAGGGTCATCAAGACTTTCCACTACTTATAGGAAATATAAAAATGTACACAATAATCTGCAAAATCCTTTGGCCACCAAAGCCCTGAATTTTCCTGGTCAGCAGGGCAAATACAGCCCACACAAAAGGTATCTATCTGACCTCCCTTTCCAGGGTAGAGGTCAAAGGTGACTGAAAGTGAATCACCTACTTGGTGTGGTGGTTTATAACGGCTTTTTCTTTGACATCAGGTGCTAAGCTACCCTGGCTCTGCTCTTCTTATATTTTATGCCATCTGATAGACATTAGAAAATTCTTGTAAAATGGGAGAGAGTAAATGACTTCCAGAGAGAAAAGGGGGCTGTTGATGTGTCCAAGTAAGCATGTAAGATGCTCAAGGAAAGCATCTGGGATGTCCCACTGAAGAATTCCTGCAACTACTGCCTGAGTACATGAGTTATGATTTTTGTTTTTCCCGCACTGTGTATACATGACATGACATGCTTTATTTATTGAAGCTGATTTATCCACACTGCTTTATTGTTGACCAGCTTTTATTTCTTCTTTAACCTTATTAACCCTTGCTGGTATTTGACAGCTTAACACCCTCCATCACTCTGCAACATTCACTCTGAGAACCGATGTGGAACTAATAGCAGCCTTTTTATTTCCAATCTTTGAGGTCACAAGCAGTTGCCCTAGCCTGAACCCTGTAAGATTTTTCTATAGGTAGCTCTCCTTCAGTGGGTCATCTCCTTAATGCCTCTCTACAGGTCTGCCTGGATGTTTGAAA
Source organism: Papio anubis (assembly GCF_008728515.1). Lineage (NCBI taxonomy): Eukaryota > Metazoa > Chordata > Mammalia > Primates > Cercopithecidae > Papio > Papio anubis. Next base: position 151,694,591 of record NC_044980.1, read on the forward strand.
TGAGATGTGATTCCTACCAACTACTGTCACCACCAACACACACCTCTGAATAGGAGGAATAAGTTTTACCTTTGGAAAAAAGCCCTGGGCAATTCAAGTGAAGCAAAAACTTGGTGATTTTCTTCTTGGGCATTTTATCACCTTTCAAGTTACATCCAAGGAGCATCTATTTGGGGACATGTTTGATTGTCTCGAAAAAATACAACAGCGAAACAAAACTCACAAATGTCTATTACGTGATGAAAGTGTGAATGAAATAGAGTATGGTGGGAGAGATTTCCTAGCTCCGTTTTTCAGCCTGGATTGATTAACTCTAATAAATTCAGGAAGGTGATTTCAGATGATGCCCGTCAAGCTGGATCTTACAGCCCAGTTGTTTATTATTTCACACTGCCCCGGGCTCAGTCTTTGACATTCATAACCCTAAAAGGTCATGAAGTGAAATGCTACAGCTAGACTTAGTCAGTATTTTGGTGAGCAGGCTCTTGTGTTAATGAAGACTGTTTTTTTTAATAAGTTGGACTTAGGGAAGAAAAATTCCAGGTTAAATACAAATAGCCCCAAATCAGGAAATTCATGCTTTTAAACAGCCAGGTCAGTGTAAAAACATTAGAGACTACAGGAGAAGGAAGAGGATACAGAGGGAAGCCAGTCAGTGCTAACAAACCAAGCAAACATAGGAGTTAAGGACTGTGGGGGCAAAAATAACATTTCCCATTAGCAATGCTGGGAAAACTTGAGCTGACACCAACAGAGTCCTAGGCTGGCCACCATTGCTCTTACATCCCAACGAAGTCCAGGCCTTTGTTCCCCAGCACAGAAAAAAATCCACCCCACATGCTGGACTCACAGTTCTCCAGAACTACAGGCCTTAGAAGGCATGCACGTCCTCAAATCAAATTTTTATTTCCCTAAGCTAGATACTGAAATCTACTACATCAGATCAGCAGATAGTTTTTAGACCCTCTACCTGGGAAGGACATGGCCCAATACACAAGCATAGCGTCAATGCTGCTTTATTTTCTAACCATCCAACCTTCCTTTTTCTGCTCCTTGCCCTCCCTGTGTCTCTAAGCTTAGAGAAAAAAGTAGGCCTCCGCCTGCAGCATAAACAAATTCCCACTGCGGGGAATCAAACAAACTGAAAAATGAAGAGAAAGAAGAGATACAATCTATTTCGTGTAGTTTGGGCCCTGCCTAATTTCCATTAGCCCCACCCAGTTGGCTTTTCTGGCCCCAGGCATCTGTCTGGACCATTAGTGCATATTTTCATGGCCGTCCTGGATCCATTCATCCCTCCATTAGAAAACAGGAAGAGGGTATGTCCAGGATTTCAGCAGGGGCAGTGCCACTACATAGCCTGATTTTTTTCATGAGCAAGAAATTCCTGCTTGTACACTACTCCCATTCCTGATGTTGTAGGCACATGGACATTGTGCTAGTTTACACTGATGACTTGAACACTTTTCAGAGAGCTATTAAATTCCTCCTGTTAATCTACCATTTACCCAAGACCAGGCCTAGACCCCATCCCCTCCTAGCTAACCCTTACTCCTCCAAGTCACTAATACAATGTCGCTTCTTCCAGGAGCTTCTTCTAGGAGCTTCTTCCAGACTACTGTTCATCCCCAGACCAGGTTAGGCTGCCCTAACACACCCTCTCCTAGCACCTTGCTTAACATTCAGCGCTCAATCATTATTTTCTGTCTTTCTTTCTTACACTACCACACCAGTGTTTCTCAGACCTTACAATGCAAAAGAATCTAAGAGGAGCCTGCTGAAAATGCAAATTCCCAGTCACCTGTCCCTAGATATTCTGATTCTGGCTGAGGCTTGGGAATCTTCATCTGACCAGTTGATCTTCAGGTCACACTATCCCAAAATGTTAGTTCTTTATCACAGTCACTCCCCGACTGCTCAGCACTGTGCCTAGCACGTAGCAGCTGGCATCTGAAAAACACTTACCGGATTGAAATAAGGACATGCTGATTCTGGTTCCTACCTCTCTAGCCTGAATTTTCTAGCTCTGCAACAACTGTCACTCAGCAGGTAGGCCACAGGTGAATTTTGAGTAGATCTTTGCAGCTCCTGAGTTGTACGAAGTACCTGCAAGTTTGTCATGCCCAGGGTTCCCCCAGCTCATATGGATCTTGCATTTACTCTCTTTTGGAAAAATGAACTTTAGCCCATTTATCTTCCAAATAAAGCTTGCAAGGGAAAAAATGACACGGACTTGGTAAATAAGAGTTTCTATTATTAAAAGCAGGTTGAAGTTGGGGCTTTGTGCAACTGCTTCCTACTATCTGAAGTGTCTCTATTTTAAGTGTGTAGACAGTGCTTGAACAATCCCAGCAGGCTCTAGATGAAAGTGCATCCTCCTCATTAACCCTAATGGGAGCTGGGCTCATGCACTAAAGGAAAAATACATCCTTTGGATCAAACCTCATGAGTGGCATGATGGCAATAGGAGGACTTGGAGTAGGGATAGAGGAGAGAGGATATTCCCTCATTTCATTCTATCCAGGAACTTCATGACAAGGTAGAGAGAGAAAACCCAATAAATAGACTGTTGGACTAAGAAAATCTAAGCTTCTGAAAAGATGCTATCAACACATCAAGCAATTGTAATGGTACCATACTAGAGGAGGAGATTGCAGAAGGGCTGGGCTTGAAATATTTTTCATCCAGCAAATATTTATTTAGAAAGTATTGGGCTGGAGTGTAATGGTGAACAAGAAGGATAAGGCACCCATTCACATGGAACTGCCATTCTACGGGTGGGGGTGAAGGAGTCACACAATTAAAGAAAGAAACAAATAAGAGTAAGATATTCAACATGAAAATAGAGAGACTTCATCTGTTTTGTTCATAGCTGTATCCCCTGCACCAAGCACAGTGCTAGCACAGAGCATGGATTCAACAAATATTTGTTAAAGGTTAAATGGAAGACTGGGTGACTGTGTGGCTTGATGGTTGGATGGAAGGTTGGAAGAAGAGGAGATTCTCTGAGAAGGTGACATTTGAACTAAAAGACAAGGAAGAGCCAGCCATGGTTATTCTGCAGGAAAAGTTCTGGAAAGAAGGAACAGTAAGTTCCCAAGGCATTAACAGGTTTGGCATTTCAGAAAAAGGCCAGTGAGGCTGGAGTGTGGCAGAATGGGTACTGGGAATAAAATCACAGTTGTTTGCTTTGCAAACAAAATGGAAGAGTCAGTCATATGTGTTTCGCGACCTTAAAATAAATACATTATTTTTGATAGCTATTATCTTTCTTCTGTAAAGGCTTAAACCAGTTGATAAGCAAAATAAGATCTCCATAAAGAATGAATCAATGGGAATGAAATAGAGAAGTCACCAAAAAAGACATAAATAAAAAATGCATATATGGAAAAATGCCCAACCATACTCATAATAAGAGAAATACTCATGTAAGTAAAGCCCAATTTAAATCTATTAAGTTAGGCAAAAGTAAATTTAATGATAGATACATGATGTTGGCAAAGATTTAAGTAAATGGTACTCTCACGAACAACCAATAGAATCGAGCACTGGGGACTCAAGTTGTTGGAAAACAATTTGATATTATGCATTGAGAGCCATGAAAATGTTGAAATGTCTGAAGGAGTAATTCTTCTGAGATTTATCCCAAGGCTTTCAAAGTATTTTCTGCAAAGCCCTAGGATTCTCCAGAGGGGCTTCAAGATTTCTGACAGCAAAGTCCAGGCAATCATTATGAAAGGGGAAGAAAAGGTGGGGCCTTAGGAATTCTACCTCCTGACAACCAGCACAGTTCTGTTGTAGAAATTCAGATTCTGTTTCAAGTTTACTTGAAAAAGAAGTTCTAATAACAACAACAACAAAAAATTACCCTACAATCTTAAAGAAATGATCCAAATTATAAAAAATAACTAGGCTGAGCACAATGACTCACGCCTGTAATCCTAACACTTTGGAAGGCCAAGGTTGGTGGATCACTTGAGGTTAGGAGTTCAAGACCAGCCTGGCCAACATGTGAAACCCCTTCTCTACTAAAAATACAAAAATTAGCCAGGTATGGTAGCGTGTGCCTGTAATCCCAGCTACTCAAGAGGCTGAGACAAGAGTATAATCACTTGAATCTGGGAGGAGGAGGTTGCAGTGAGCCAAGATCACACCACTGCACTCCAGCTTGGCAACAATGAGCAAAACTCCTTCTCAGGAAAAAAAAAAAAAAAAACAAGAAAAACTATAAATACGAATATGCTTATCAGTATTATTTGTAAATAATAGTGAAAATGAAAAAAACCTCAATTTTCAACAATAAGAAGGTAATTTATTATCTATTAAACATAGGCTATATAGAGACACAGAAAAATATATATATACATTTTGTTTTACATATATACGAATATAAAACAAAGAACACAAAATTGTAGTTGCAATATCATAATTTTTTGAAATGTAAAAGTGCACGTGAATTAAAAGTGCAATAAGATGAGTATGCTTGGATTATGGGGTCCTTCCTTTTTTATTTCTTTTCCAGTTTTTCTGTAATGCAGTTAAATTACTTTTCTAACTTCTTTTTAATATTTAAAAATAACCCTTGATGGCCAGGGGATGGTGTATTATTATTCATCTCTACATCGCAGCATTAAGCAAAGGAGCTGGCATAAAAGAGATACTCCACAAATATTTGTTGAGTAAATAGATATACTTTTAATTAAAATCTGATCATGAATAAAGCACTAGAGAGAGGCAGGAGAGATTCCCTCCCGAGAAGCTGGAGAAAGCCTCCTGCAGAGGCGAGCCTTTGTGTGGATCCTTACAGGGCCAACAGGATCCGACCTGAGCAGAGGGCCAGGTGGGAAAGGCAGCCCTTCAGAAGGAGCAAGGGAAGCCAGAAATTGGAGATGGGCAAGTACTGAATGTGTCTGGGAAAGAGGAGGAAGTCTGGGTCGCAGAAGCATGGACACTCCTGAGGACATTAAAGGAATATAAAGCTGAAAAGGTGAATTTAAGCCCACGGGCCAAATAAGTCAAAGGAAGAGGGTTCCAATGGATGTGAGCCACAGTGACATGTTCAGAACAGGACTTTATGGAGACTAGCATGGCTGTAGTGTGCATGATGGGCTGAATGTGGGGCTGTGAAGTATGAAAAAAGTAGCCGGGTGCGGTGGTTCATGCCTGTAATTCCAGCACTTTGGGAGCCCGAGGCAGGCAGATTACCTGAGGTTGGGAGTTCAAGACCAGCCTGGCCAACAAGGTGAAACCCCGTCTCTACTAAAAATACAAAAAATTAGCCAGATGCAGTGGCACATCCCTGTAATCCCAGCTACTCTGGAGGCTGAGGCAGGAGAATTGCTTGAAATCGCGAGGCGGAGGTTGCGGTGAGCCGAGATCAAGCCACTGCACTCCAACCTGGGCTACAGAGCGAGACTTCGTCAAAAAAAAAAAAAAAAAAAAAAAGTAAAGAAAAGCATAGAGCCCAGGGACAGGCTGGGAGGCGGAGAAGAGATTAGGGTCTAAATAACATTTGGAGCTGTAGGAATTTATAAAAGAGGATCACCAACTAGAAAAGGATCCTGTATGTGGAATTCTTTAACAACATGCCCAGAATCCACTAAGACATATAATCTGTCCTGAAGAAATCTGGACGTCTGGGGGAAGCAGTAACCCCTTCCTCACCTCCCATCTCCACCAGGCTTTCTTTAACACCCAGCATATGCATACGCACCTCCAACAGCGAAAGCCTCCTCCTTTCTTACATGTATTTACTAGCAGTTCCAAATGTTTCCTGTGCTATATAAAGTCTACCTTTGACTTCATCTGGGGAAGTGAAGGGTGGAGCTGGGAGAAGGGGAGGAGGCAAAGTCAGTGGCACAGTCACTAGCACATCACCAGTTTTAAAATCATGCATTCAGTCTGAAGCCCAAATCAAAAGGTCGCAAACTCACATAAAGCACCGGTGATTTAGAGCTCGCTCCTATACACAGTTCAGCAATGTGTGGAATGTAAAAATACATGGAAACCACAACACAGCAGGGCTCTCGCTGCGCTGCTGGCAGAAGTCTCTGTTTCCCACACAGGCCCTAAATCTGACCCAGCGATGAAACTTTTAAAATTTGTAAAAATAGAACAGTTGGAAAATCTTGGCCGCTTTTAGTTAAAATATAAAACAAAACCCACCATCTTTTGTGGGTGCAGTTGCAAATCAGCCACACTCCTCCTGTCTTTGAAGGAATTTTAATGATAAAAAATAATAATAATTTTCAAATATTGAACTGTGTTTTTCTTCTAGGTTACCTGGTGAGTACATTCTTGGATGCTCTGGTAAGTGTAGATTGTTTTCAGTTTAGCATCTCCACCAAGAGGAGTCTCAAACTGTCCAGTCAATATCAATGGTTGTAACAAATGCCCTGTTTAATTTTCTGAGGAATAACAATAGAAAAACTACCACTTATTTATATATTAATTTGTGCCAGAATCATCTCCTGTAATCCTGATTTCTAAATCCTCAGTCCAAAATCCTGTGAGTATAGGTACGATTATCTCCGTTGTACAAATGTAAGAAACAGAATAATTTACTTAATTTTTCCAGGTACAAGTGGTAGCCAGGATTACCCAGGGCCATCTGATTTCAAAGACTAGGCCCTTTCCATTATATTTATTGCATAGGAAGGAATTTCCCTCACCCACTCAAAACAGTTATATTTAGAAATCAAGACACACCATTGGCTCCTTGATCAGCTCTTAATTAGTTTCCTTGAACTATTACATAAAGCTGCATAAAACAGAGTGATTATTTCTAGCCTCTTCAATAGATCTCTTTTCTATACATTATTATTCTTAAACATAGTCAAATCCTGTGCCTTATGGCAGATTCCACGTTACTTTATAGAAGAATTCTATGGAAACAAAAACCAGAGTCTGTCTGTTTCCCTATCTCTCTGAAACCACCCTCTCCCTTCAAAGCATCTCACTAGTATTTATTTTGGAATTGCCATGAACAGTATTATGACATTAGCTTCCTTAAAAATTTAACGTTCACGATTAGCACTTGAAATGAGTATATCCAAAGAATGTATTTGCTCAGTGCTTACAACCAAATTATCTCAAGAGGCTATCAAGAGCTCTCAAGTCATTTTGTTAACTATGTTCTCCATTTAAAGGAGCCCCATACAGACAGAAGGGAGGGGAAGGAAAGCAAGACTTAAAACCTTGCTTTAAAAAAAAAAAAAATCAAGTATTATATTCTCTCTCTCTTTCCCTCCTCTACCTTCTCCACCCTCCCACATCCGCCCCCACTCCCAAACTAAATATAGAGACCAAACATCAAAACCCAAACTTGAAAATTTCCAAAATGGTCATCAACAAATCATGGTAACATGGAACACAGAAATTGAATGTAATGCCCAAATTCACAGGAGCAGCCACCTGGAAGTGGGAAGTGGGGTGCACCTGAGCATGCTTTAGGAAGTTCTGCACACGTTGACCCGGCTTTGCAGCCATCTCTTCCTTCCACTCTGCTGCACAGGAAAGGCAGATTCTGAGCATAACTCCAGAGCCCCAGCTTTTCCTACCGTTAATCGTAAGATTAGATCCTGGATACAGAAATCTAAATGATCAACAAACATAGTTAGCTCTGAACTCAAATGAATGTTTTTTTCCTTTCCCTTTCATTGAAGAGAGGGGAAAAAAAGCTTCACATGGCTTCCTTTCCTTGACCTACAACAAATTCCATTAAACCTCAAAAACAATGCTTTGAGATGCTGGAGGATGCAGACAGGAAACTGAAGAAAGACTTTATACAAAAGTTAAAACGTCTTTTTTGGAGGGAGTTAAGGAAGGGTTGTATCTTGACAGTGAGAGCTCATGGCAACTGAGAACATAATTAGATTTGAATGCCATGTAGTTGTGCCTGGGATGCATAGCACATCAAAACAGATTTACTGCTCAGAGTAACAGAAATGTGCAAATGCCATTGGCCGGTAAATAATTAATGACTGCCCCAAAGTTTACAAATGCAAAAGATGCCCTACAGATAAAATTCCATCATATTTTCAAGTTACTGGAAATTAGCTTCTTTTCTGGAATAAATATCAATTATCTGTCCAGGATTGATTCCTCTTTAAGACCAAAAAAGTCTTCATCCTACCCAACCACCTCCTACACCCCTTTGTCTCCTGGGACATCTAATTTATGGGTGTTTAATGTAATAGGGTAAGCTTTCCAAAAATAGTGTAATAAAAATGAGCTTAGATGTCATCACTATTATTACATCTGTTATTATAAAATGTAGTGTTTACAGTGAAAACCAGGCTTACATCTATATTTCATTGGCATCCATAGATTGAGGCCATCTTGAAATTTGACTCAAAGGACTAAAATTCAACATCAAAAAAATTGCTTCAAAGGGATATTCAGCATTGATTTTATTGGGCTTATTTTGGGGAACACTCAAACCATGCTTTTTTTTGACTTGTTGGCCCTAAAATGCAAGAAGGGTTAATCTTGATTGCAAAATCAAGAAACAAAGATACAAGCCTATTGTGCAATAATCAGCCCACATTTCAATGAATAAGTAATATTTCTCACAAACCCAAGTTAGATAGTGGATTTATTTAACCTCTTGGGGTCAGGTAATAAATACTAAGTGAATTATTCAGCCCAATGGCTAATCAATACAATTCCATGATATATTTTTTGTGTTTCATAAAAGGTTGTACACTAAAGGCAGTGAGCAATTATGGAAATTGGGCCAGAGCGCCTCTCAATTCCTCTCCCGCTTGAAACCCCAGCAGGCCACCTTGACAGCAAATCGATTAGTGCTCCAGTGAAGCGGCTCAGTGACCCCTGACCCGCTTCCAGCGAGGCCTGACAGAGGAGAGAGTATTTTATATTTATTTTATTGAATTAACTCCATCTTGCCTGTACCATCGCTTTACACATATTAGGCAGCAAGCTACAAGCTACTTCATTGTCGTTGTTTTCCATTGCTTTTGCTAACCAAGCCCCGCCCCTTGCCCTGCAGATTTCTTTGTCCGGGTTTTCCTTTCACTTTTGGTCTCAGTGTAAGATATCAATCCACCCTGAGACTCATGATCTCCAGAGCTCCAGGTAATAAAAACCAAGAGCAAGGCACGAGATCCTACTGCCTGATGGTTCCTGCCTACCTGGTCCAACCAGGACAGTGCCCTATCCCCATTTTTTCCCTCATGTTGAGAAACAAAGACCAGTCAATAAAAATCTGGCTTCACATGGTGCTCTTTGGAAAATATATGCAAGAGAACATCAAGGATTAGGGGTATTTCCTACTAGAAAATCAAAAAATAAACTAGAAGCCACTTATATTCTCTATTTTTGTGGCCTAATTACACTATTGACTCATTGAAGCCATCAGAAACGGGGGGGAGAGAGAGAGAGAAAGAGAAGGAGAGAGAGAGAACCAAGACAGCTGAGTTTAGATCACTATTTCATCAGGGGAGCAATAAATCCAAAGGCTCATCAGCCATCAGTGATGGAAAGCTTATGAGAAGGGAAACATCTCTAAATCACCAAAAATTTTCTGTTTTACTTCTGCTAAATGGAACATTCGTTTAAAAAAAAGAAAAACAATACACCAAAATAAGTGAAAAGTGAATGCCAGGAAGAAACCAAGAGTTTTAAAGTCAGAAAATCTATTTGGCAGCTCTAGATATTAAATGATACCAAAGGTTAAGTTATCAGCACAAATTTGACATATAAACCACAGGATTGAAGGATCTTGGACCATATTTGAAGGAGGCAGTACAGACTAATGGTTTCATACATAGAGGCTGAAAGTAAACTACCTGGATTCAAATCCCAGTTTTTCTACAAACCAGTTGCAGACTTTGCACGATTCATCTAACCTCGCTAAGCTTCAGCTCTCCTTATCTATACATAAGGATGCCAACAGTTGTTGTCACACAAGTAATGTTGGCTGACATCATCATTTTTATCAGATCCCAGATTATTTTATATGGATAGGCAAGAAATCACTTTTCAGACTTGTTTTATGAATGGAGAGGCTGGAGAATGTGAGGAACCAGAATTTGCCTTCCAAATTATTGCCCTTCCCAGGTTCATGCATGCACAAAAGTACTGTGATAATCACTCGCTCCCTTAAAATCTCCTTTTGGGGTTCAGAGGACCTTGAACTTTACAATTAAAAGATTCAGTCCTCAGGTTGATCTCCCCAAAGATTTAAAATGGAAGTTCTCCTTTCCTGACCACCAGTGGTGGGGGACATGAAACTATTTCACTCTATTCATATGACCTTGCCTTGCTCAGGAGAGACTTGGTTCTTAGGGAATATTGGCTTCATGGGTGCAGAATAAGGGATAAACTTTGTGATGCAGGAAAATAAGATTGAAGAAGGCAATTGAGAGGTCAGAAGAGAAGAATTTCAGAGTTGCACTTCAACTGCTCAATTGTCTCATCAGGGATGGGCAGGCACTTTCAGATACCTTGCTTCTGATAAGAAGATTAGCTCCTCTCTCAACCCCTCCAAGCTTCCTTATCAATAAGGACCACTGCCACCATCACATTTGCCACATCAGCCACCCTCTGATCTCCTAGGAAAAGAGGACTGGGGTTCAAGTCAATTTGCAGGGACTGTTTCTGCACAAATACCATACCTAGGTTAGTGGGCCGTGACAGAGTGGCAAGAGAGGCTGGCTGCCAAGGCTATTTTTGAAGAACTCACCACACTTCTCTGGGACACTCTGAAGGAAATGTCTTGATTTTGCCCCATGTTCTTCCTTGTCCTTTGCAGTCCCAGGGATTCAAGACCATTTCATTTCTTATCTCGGCAGTCCTTTCTCCCTCAACTCATGGCCCACCATCACTATGACAGACAGCAAAGCAATCTCACCTTTCTCTTTAACCGATAAGCTTTATGGCAAAAAGATAAAACACCATAGGAAACGGTGGAAGGAAAAGAGAGGGGAAACCCACCCTACTCTGACCTTGCCCTCCCTTCTCCATTCTGCATTTAGGTAACAGCCCAGATATTTTACACTTTTAGAACCAATGAAAGAGACTTTTTATGTATACATTCTCCAGTCGAGATGGATCTACCTTCTCATATCAAAGGGAGACATCAAGACTCAGGGTCAAAACAACTTAAATAAAATCAAATGCAGGGTGGTGCTAGTATTTCCATACAGGAGGAGAGTATGGGGTGAAAGGAATTAGCAAAGAGGCCATGCCTCACAGCAAGCAAACACAGCATTAACTTAGACTGCATGTTTATTTAAGAAGGCCGGGGGTATCTGATAGAGACTATGGAGAGTGGGGATCAGACCTCGTTCCTAAACCATTCCTTGGTGTAATGCTGACAACCTCATAATATTTGCGCTGTTTTGGGCTGCCTTACCTATTAGCAAGACTGTCACCAACACTTTGAAAGTTCCCCTTGATCTAATGTCTGAGCACCTAATTGCTTGTGGAAGTCGCAGAAATTCCACCCTAACTCTTCCCAGGAGGGCTAATGGGATGGGGTAGAAAGAGATCCTGGTTCAGACGCCCACTAGCTGTAGGATCTCGGACAAGTAGCCTCTTTCCTGGGACCCCATCTACAAAATGGAGAGGCAATTTCCTTCCAGGATAAACATTCTATGATTCAAAGTGGTGTTTATCTGAATGTGTGAGAAGCCTGAGATGGAATGTTTACTTCCTTTAGAAAATTGGAATTTAACAGCCAAAAGAGTCCTTTTTCCTCTGAAGGAATAAAAAAGAAATCCATTTACTCAATCTTCTAACCCCAAAACCAAAACAAAGAGTCTGTGGTATAAATGAGTTGGCCAAGACGCCTGCACGTGCTGGCTCACAAGTCAGCCCTGTTCCCTGAGTCATTTTGCAAAATGGCACAGCAGATTCCTCCGGGTCCCTCAGAAAAGAAAATCTTTTACACTTTCGTATAACTCTATCCATTAAACCATAAATTATTATTTCCCTCTCTTCTACTTTCAGAATCTATACAAAAGTGATTACCTCAGTCATTTTTCAATATTACTTTCATCCTTGGAAAATGCATTTTCAAAAAGTTATTTGTTTTTCACAGCATGTCAGGTTGTTATATTGTACTAGTTAAAATAAAACTACTATATAAACTACTGTCTACTTTTGCATGCATTACATTTCCCTACAAATGCTGTGAAGCAAGATTTTCACAGGGCCTAAATATATTTATCTTAAATATTACATTATACTTTATTTTAGCACCATTCCAGATTTTAAGAAAGAAAGAAATAGGAAAGCCAGTTGTTAAAGTAACCTCGCTATTAAATAACTTTTTTATTTGAAGTTCCCCATTTCAGAAGAAAAATTATTTAAATATTAAAAGCGGTTTTGCCATGAAACTTAAAACCAACACATACTATTATTCCTTCTCAAGGGCCCTGGGAATAGCTAAAAATGTCCCATTGGATTTGATTCATGCTCACCTAAAAGCAAGACTTGGGCAGGGAGTAAAACAAGTAAGGAATAAAATATCGAATGAGTGCAGCCCAGCATTTCTAATAATGAGGTCCCCAGATCCTTGATATATACAGCTAGGTTTAAAATATTTTCTGGAGTAGCTCCAAAAGGTGACAAAACTAAACAAAAGCTTTGCTTGAGGTAATCCTAAATTTTATGTGTAAAATTGTTTTTTGCTCAAATTCTCTAAAGCACTGTGAATTTCTTTAAAATGCCACCTCAAAGACTCCACAAACACAAAAGGACGTAGATGCAAGTATTTTCATTAGCTTTTGTATTTTTAATGGTGAGGGTCCTGCAGCTGTGAGTGAGGGGTGCTTGCTTGAGAATCAGCCAAAACAAAGCTGACCCTGGCCAGTAAACCTAAGGAAGGTGCCACACACCAGCACCGCACTGGGTTTAGAAAATGCTGCTCTCAGGCTCTCTCTGTGGCTGAGTGAGAGGCAGAAAGAGGAAGCGCTTAAATATTTAATAAATGATTCTGCTAAGGCTTTTGAGCCTTGGCATGAAGGGTTTGAAAGCACTATCTACTTTACGTCCATTGAGGCCACCACCAACATGGCTATGATCCAGATTACAAGCCACTCAAGAAACTAGTTTTCCTCCTCTTTTTCCTCTTCTGAAGCTGAGTTGCCAGTGGCCTATCTTGAAATCTTTCAGAATTGCTTTAATCTTTCATTTTAGTTTCGTCTCAAGGCACATGCATGTCCACCTCAGTGCCCTTGGGATTGCCAGGCCTTGAGTCTTGAAAACGGGGAAAGCATCCCTGAAGAAATACAGAGAACAAGAATGGAGAAAAGAAAACAAAGATTTTTTACATGTGTTTTTAACACAGCCAAATCTAACCAAAGTGTGCTCCCTAGTAGTGCTTTTAACTAACAAGCAGGCAATATATTGCACTGTAAAATGTTTCATTTTAACACCTTACAGGTTTGGCTCTGTGGCTGTTGCAGGTATATCCATTAAAAGCAACACAGACTATAAATCAGAATTCCATACCTTTTCGCAGCATATGAATCTATTCTCCTGCTGGTAAGCACATAGCTTTCATTGATGCCGATGGGGGTGACATATACTTAGGCAGGAAGAATAGACCACTCTCTACATGTGAATTTATGCTTTTAGACAGGTGGCTGTATGTAGACAAGAGACACCAATAAACAGATTTTATCGTAGCTGTTTAGAAATGGATTCTGTGCTACATATCTACAGAGGAACAGTCGTCTTTTTCACAGGGAAATACAGAGGCAAACCCTTGGCAGACTTGCAATCCACAGCTCACTACACAAGTTGGTGCCCATTGTCACACACATCGATGGTCATTTGAACTGAGCTTGACCAATCCCCAATGCCTTAATAAACTAACAGTATTTCTGAAATTCCAGTTATGCTGAATCTAACTCATCCCTGCTATGAAAACATAACAAATACTGCACGGCAAAGGCAAACATTAACTTTTTAATGTTCTGTGTCATATACATACCTACATGAACACAGGGTGCAGATTCTCAGAGGAATAGGTTTTTTCATGAAGCAGAAATCTTTTAGATCACTGCCAAAGGGACTGATACATTGTCTTTAAGGGAATATATACATTTCTTATGTTTAAAAAATAAATACTAAAACAGCCTGTCGCGTATGGATTCTGTGTGGTTATTTTATATATTTCATTTCTTTGAATGATATTTACTTTTTCTTTCTGCATTTTAGTCACTTCCAGAAAGGGATCCCAGGAATAATGCAAATTACAAAAGCAGATGTAGAAAATATTTTTTAAAAGCAGCCTAAATTTCCATAATTTACAATAGATATTCACACCTGCACAGAGGTTGACATTCAGCATATGCATCTAGCTGTGTGTGATGAACACAAAGCTTTCACCAGGATAAAACGTCTATTTCTAGAGAAATCCATAAACTAGAAACAGACCAGCTCCCATATTTAGTTCCTTCCTGTACTTCATTTTAAAGATGCCTCCTAGAAGATATCGGAAGGGTCAGCTCACTGTTATTTACTGCACCAAATATTGCTTATGATTGACACTGTCATGTCCGTGTGTTGCAGAGACTTAAAGGCCATGACAACATTTAACTACTCACTTTTGCTTGCATGGCTGTGGTGGAGGAAACCACAGAATACTGATCTATCCAAAAGAGAAAAAAATTAGAGAGAGTGTCACAGTGGAATTTATGAATGAGAGTGCTTTGGCTGCAAAGCATTCCCATTATAGCCCTCAGCCACCACAAAACTGCTGTGTAATTGGAAGGGAACTTTTTCCCATGCAAAAAAGCTTGCTGTCGATGCCAACCCATCAGAGCCATGGCATACAGGGATGCACACCTGCAGGTAGCCTCCCTCATTCATGGGGATCCTGGTCCCTGCCTGCATCTTCTGCTCACAAAGGGATGTGGATCTGAGAAGACCAGATCACAGAGGCAGGGGCTGAGGACATGGCAAACCTTGACGGTCATGTCATCCACTCAATTCATAGGTGAGGAAACTGAAGCCCCCAAAAAGCAAAATAAACAAGTCCCAGGTACATAGCCCATCAAAGGCAAAGCCTGGACCCAAAGCCAGCCTTTCTCTTGCATCCCAGCCCACTCATATGTCTAAAACCTGACCCTATTTCAGCATTTATTTCCCTAAAACTACGATCAATGAATTCAAATATCCTAAATGTCATTCTGGCTGGGAAACAATAAACTTCCTCCAAACCAGTTTAGACATATTGCTGTTTTCCCCAAGGAAAAAAAAAAAAATCCTTTGCATGTGTGTGTGTATGTGTATGTTTTGGTTCCCCAGCAATGAAAACTATATTAAAGCTTAAAATAATTACCTTCTTTTTCAGTTACTTAAAAAAATCCATCTTCTAAAGAGAACTGTACCACAGACCTCCTATTAATATCTTAAATTTTTAAAAGTCTAAGTTCTTAAGCTCTGTAGAGTGTTCACAAGTTTGGATGACTTTATAGCATGTGTAACATATATTTTATTTTTATTTACCAAATAGACACAGTAAAAAAATAAAATAAAAAGTTAAATAGGATGTCATGACAAGGAGCTACTAGGTAGCTACTTAAGGTTATGTTTCAGGAAAGCCCTCTTTAAAAATATCTCTGGAAAGGATAAGGCCTGATTCACATAACTTATATTTTATCATAGGTAAAATAATAACAGTAATTGATATTTATGAAGCACCTACTATCTAATTGAATCAGGTACTTATAGAACGTATTGTTTCAACAACACCAAGCAATCCAGGAGGATGGATGTTGCTTTCTCTATTTTGCAGACAAAAACTCTAAGTTCCAAAGATATGAGGTTACTTTTCCAAGGTCATATGGCTAGTTAGGAGCATTGGAGGCTTGGAACCCTTGTCCATCTGATTCCAGCATGTATGCTTGGACTCTAAGGGGAAAATGCAGGCATAAGAGATTTGCTCAGTTTGATCATCACTGCACTGGGGACACATTTCCAGAACCCTTAATAAGCCAGTTTTTCTCCCTGGCATATCACATCATCCTCCTGCTCTTTCCTTCATAGCGCCTAAAACAATTGTAATTTTACCTTTATGTATGTGATTCTTTGAATGACTGTCTCTCCCACTGGACTGTAAAGTCTATGCAAAGTCTACAACAGTCTTTGCTTGGTACATAGTAGGTGTTCACTGAACAAATAAATGACCCACTACTTCAAACTTCAATTTAAGCCAGGAGAACTGATATCACTGTCTTATTATTCTAGCCAGAGCTGATAACCACAATTTAGATTCAAATTATGTCTTTTATTTAAACATCTCAAAGCAAGATAAAAATAAACAGCTGGAAATAGCTTGCAATAAAAGAGAGAGAGAGACCAAAATAAGTTTAGGACTCTGCCAAAGGTCTTAATGGTAGCAACAAAACCATAAATGTCTCACGGCACTTCATACGTCATGAGGGCTTGCAGATGGAAATAATATCAGTATCTATTCTCTGCTTCTGCTTCGGCTCACCAAGACACTACTCCAGAAAAGGTGATGTGATTTATTCTGCATTCTATCATTCTGAATCTTCTATTAACCAGCACTTGTGCAGTCACAGAACAATGATAAATGATAGTCATAATTATGACCCTAATTCACAGCAAGTCACCAAGGTATCCTCTGAATCACAGAAAAATGTCATTAGGTGAGAAGTTCTTTGAGAGAAGAGAACACTTTATACAATTCCCCCAATTCCCCCAGGGACCTTATACAACACCTAATTGTTGAATAAAACTGTATTGATCATAGCTACGTTATTATATCTAAAAATGATGTTCTGTGTATATCATATGAAGAAATTATCCATTAACCAGAATGTTTAACTATAGAATACCCATTAATGTTTGTTAAGAGAAATTTAATTCATCTTAAGTGAAAGCAATGACAATCTTAGCAGAGGATATTTGGACCCAACCTCCTGTTTACTAAGCAACAAATTACAACATTGGAAACACTGGACTTTTGAAGGACCCTGAGTTAATGCAGGTATTGTGGTGGTTGTTGCTGTTGTTGTTCTCATCTACTAAAAACTATTGTCTGAATACTTAAATTTTGATATAATTAAACAAACCAAAACTATAAAGTTTGTTCTGTCTCACAAGAGAATCCTAGCTGGTGTGTAGGAGTGGAGGAAGGGAATAGAACTCACCCGGACTCAGGACAAATAAAAATTCACTGCATTTTTAACATATAAACTAATCATTCCTCTCTCTTCCCAGTGTAAGTCATGTGGGAGAAAATACATGTGGAGTATGTACATTGCCACAGAGTATTCATGTAACATAAAAAAGTAAAATTATATTCTTCTAACGTGCAGGTCCCCGAGATTTTTATCTATGAGTCAAATAAGTAGCCTATTACTCACTGTTTTTGTCATTTATTCAATTATACCCAGTGTTAACTAAGTCGTGTAATATAAAGAGTATAGTTATTATGACAATATTTCCTTATCTCATCTATTTTGTATCTCCTTTCTCTCATTCATGTATATTTGTATATTTCTAAAGTAACTTCTTAAGCATCATAAGGGAATTTGTTAATTTCTATAAACAAAATCATAGGAAAAAGAATATCTTCAATGTACCAGAGCTAAAAACAAAGATTCAAAAGAAGGGGAAAATATTAAACAACCTTAAGACCTTACCAAATACATTTAATCCTTTGAATAACTGTATAAATATTTGTGTGTCTTTTATTTATGTTTTCCTCCTAAAGTAAAATAGGCTTTATGAGGTAGTCCTTAAAAAAAAAAAGAAAGAAAGAAAGAAGAAAGAAAGAAAGAAAGAAAGAAAGAAAGAAAGAAAGAAAGAAAGAAAGAAAGAAAGAAAGAAAGAAAGAAAGAAAGAAAGAAAAGAAGAAACTTTGGTTCATTATTTAACTTCCGAAAAAGCAACATCAAAGGTTAGATTTTTGGCATTCAAGATCAGATCATTTATAATTTCTTCTTTTTTATGTTTTTTAAATTTTTCATGTGGAGAAGAGTCAGAGATCTCAAGAATTCTTATCTGGAGGCCTCTTTTAGATAGGCTGAGCTGATGGGAACTACTCTTTTGTGCCAAAACCCAAAAGAGAAGTTATACACAGTTCCTCCCTCCACTCCTTTTTTCTCCCCCATGCACACCCACTTTCTGACTCAAAATGAAAATTTTTTTTCTCCTTGTATTTAAAAGAAGAAGAAAAAAAGAATCCTAGTTGTATTGGAAGTGTGACGTTACAATTCATTGCATTAAAAAAAAAGATCTGAAACTCCCAAATTTATTTAACAAATCCACAATGTTTATTTAGGACCAAGGTGAGGGGTGCTTCTTATTTGCATATGGTATCCTGTGAATTTACTACATGCATAATTTTTAGGTACTTAATGAATGATTCAAATAGAAACAGAATTAGATGCAGACAATGACAGTCATGACACTCAGGGACAATGAAGTAGGATGGAAGTCCAAAGCTGTTTGGCTAAATCAAATTGTGCATCCTAAAATCCAATTTCTATTGAAACTGCAGGAGCTTGAGATAAAGTTGTCATAAAGTCTTATCAAGATCAGTTAAGATAACATGAACATTAGGAAGCCATATTTAGATCGTTTCAATTCTCCCATCTTCCCACCACAAAAAGGACTGGAGGAGAAAATGATCCAGACAGTTCACCTTGACTCTCTTATCCCTCACCTCCCTATAGCCTAACTGACCTATGTTCCCTGCCCACTCCCTTCCAGTCCTGCCATCAGTAATGACCAAGACTCTATCATTTCTGGGCCATTACTATCCCAGTAACTTCCCAAATTGATCTTCTTGCATCTGGGCTCTGTTCCCTACAGCTCTCTGTATATTCCTCCAAGTCCAACTCAAATATCCCTTTTCTCTAGCTTTCCATGACCCCCATACAGAATTAATCAGTTCTGATATAGGTGCCCCTGACACTCTCTCCCAGCATTTAACCATCTTATCCATGACTTTTGGTGTGCATATGACTGTGCCTCTCAGTGCACAGACCCTCGAGGGCAGAAAATGTCTCTGTTTCACTAGCATATGAGCAATAGCATCTCCCACAAAACAGGCTCTCAATAATCTTGTTGAATTGAACCCACTAGGTCTACTGGTGAATTTTAGCTATTCCCTTAATTGTGTCAACTTGTGCAATGACAAAAATCCTACTTATTAAAACATTCTACTGTAACATAAGTGGAATGTGTAAGAGCCATGCGCCTAAGTGGAGTGGTGGAAGGGAAGAGGCCTCAAATAGGCCAAAGCATCATTTCAAAATCCTTTTCTCAAAGAGCACATTAAGCAGAAGAGACAGCGTGCAAGGACTGGAGACTCCAGCTACTAGTGAGTGTCTTTCTTTTTTTAAACAGATGCTTATTGAATTGTACGCTCTGCTACAGATTAACGATTCAGAGACTAATAAGATGTGATCTCTGCCCTCCAGAAAACTGGTGACAAAGACATAGTATGGAGGGTAAATCTGAGAAACATAAGATTGGATAAGATTCATGACTGGCAGGATCAACAGTGTTCTGGGTAAAGTGGGTGGAGGGAGCCCAGCTCTCTACTGTTTGCCAATTTCTATGGTGTAAATAACCCCACTATGAATGACTTCAAGCTACCAATGTGCTATCACTGAACAGAGCTAGGAAAAGATTCACTCAATTGGTTCTCATGAGTCCACACAAGCCAGCTACAGCACACCACTGGACAGAATCCGTACCCTCCACGGCCACAAGCTACATTGCTTTTCACCCAATAACTCATTCAATAGACATTATTGAGTACCGAGTGTCTGGCACTGTGCTAGTCAGGAGGAATTGAATAGTAAACAAACAACCACAGCTCCTGGCTGCATGGAGCTTACAGCATCCTATGCCAGGAACTGACCCAGCTGGGTAGTGAAGGTATCTCTGAGAACTGAAGGGAAAGGGGCTAGAATCTCATGGATGAATTGAACTTCTCAGAGAGGAAGGAATGTCCCTGACTGAAGCAATGGGAACAGCAGATGAGTAAGAAAGTTGGCTTTTATCCTAAGAACAATAAGGAGCCACTGATGAATTGAAGGCTATGGAATGTCGTGATCAGTTTTGAATTCTCCAAACCTTACTTTGGCTCCTATAAGGAGACAAGGGTCTCTAGAGAAACCAAAGGATCGCAGAGACACCAATCTGGAGTTAAGGCAGGAGTCAGGTGGCAGAGTAGGGGTGGTGCAAAGGGAACAGAGCTGAGAGATAACTAGTATGGCTGACAGAGATGGGGGTGGGGCAACAGCAAGGATCATTTCTCGGTTCCTATAACTGAAGGGACAGGGAAATCTGTCAATAATAAGGAGGAAGATGAATTCGTGTTTTGACATTGAGTTTTCATCCACATGAATTTTATGCTCCCCTTTGTGTAAAAAGACTCCCTACAAAAGAAAACCCACACTTCTTCTCATGCCCTTCAAGGCCCTTCACATACCAGCCCCAACCCTTTTGTACTCATTGCCACATACCCCATTACTGCTACTTCCCTCCCACTGGGGTATAAGCTTTCCAAAACTTTCAGTAAACTCATAGAATCCTATCAGCACTTTCTCTCTCACATCCCCCATCAAAGTCTGCTTTCTGATCCTTACTTCTTGGAAGGACACATGCTCAGCATCTTACAGAACTTCCCACCCCAGAATTGTCTGCATTTCAGACAGAAGACAAACCTCCAATCATGTCTCATTCATCTTTGCATCACCTGGACTTTCAGGAGATAGGCACTATATTTTCCACATGCTGCATGTGGAAATACCATATTCTCCAGAGCAAAACCGTAACACCTGATCTGACAACATGAACACTCTTAGGGAAGAAGACAGAATGGTCTCCAGACATACAATGAGCACTCAACAAACATTTGTTGTATATGCATTTGTGCACTTCCTGATGGATTCAATGAAGAATCACCAGATGCCTCCTATACCGAAGTATGCGGTAGGTACACAGTAAAGAACAAAGGATGGACTATCAAGCTTCCCTCCCCATAGGAACTTTACACTCTATAACAGATGCATCTGGTGCCTACCTCACATCTCTGTGTCCCACCTCTGACTTCAGCCACATGTCTGACCTTGACCACATCCTGCCATGTCATGGCTTCCTTTCACGTCATGCCACTCTGAAGGAGATGCCCAGCCTGCACACGAGCACCCTGGGACAGCCCTCAACCAAGAAGGGACAGGAGCCAGGAGATAATGCTCTAGCTTCTTGTACTTCTGAAGCCTGGCTCTAGGAGGCATATTTTACTCTGTCCCTTAGAAGATTCCAATGGGACCATGCACCAGCACAGCAGTGACTCTGATAATGCATCACTGCCTTACTTTTTCTTCCTTGCCTTTTTCCCCTCCTCTCTCCCTCATTTCCTGCTCCCTAAGATCATGCCCACATAAACTACCTCCATCCAAATCCCTGCTGAAGGTCTAATTTCTGGGGAACGGCAAACTAAGAGAGCCTCTGATCTAAGCCAGTCATTTCAGGATCCACAAGAGACTCTTTCACTGTGGCTGATGAATTCCACACCGAAAACAGGGTGAGGGCCGTTCAGCAACTTTTCAGTTCTGTTGTTCTCTGAGGACATCTGTGGAATGTTTTCAGTGGAAACAGGACACAGTAAGTGCTAAATACATGTCTTCCAAATTAAATCCAGGTAAAAATCCAGCTTCTTCACAGGTAGTAAAAAGGAGGTAATGTACACGGCATCCCAAATTATTCATTTTGTCACACCATTCCCCTGCATTCATCAGGATTTCATTTGGATCCTTTTTCCAACCTTAGCCCAGCATGCTAGAAGGTATTTATTAATACATTAAATGCTACTTAAACTTCCTAAAATGATCCCAGAACAGCAAAGGGGAAAAAAGCTTCTGATTTAAAGCTAAACATGCTCAGCTATCCATTAACATGACAAAGTCTGCATTTTATTTAGACATTGCCATTAATAATGAAATGATGTATGATTTCCACTCCAGCAGCTCTTCCTTCCTTGCATAATCAATTATACATTTAAGAAAATACTTAGTGGATAGAAAGCTCCTCTAATTAAGCATCACTTGAGGGAGCTTGTGAGATTCTTAAAACTAGAAAAGATCTCTCAGAGAAGTAGGATGGTGGAGGGAAAAAAATCCACTCAAAATGTTTGAGTCTTGATTAGACAAACTTTCAGACATTCTGAACCACTATGTAAGGAAAAACTCACATACAGATACATTTTAACGCAATAGACTTTGAGGTGAACTAAATATTCTGCAAAGTGCAAAAACTCTCTCTTTGTTCCAGCTAAGAAGCCAGGACTAAATTGAAATTAGATCTTTTGGTTGAGACCCAGCCCCAGAATTGCTGTCCCTTTTTTTGTCTTCCCTGTCAAAATCATTGATGAGTTAAGATAATTGGTTCTTCAGAACTCGGGAAATTGTCCAACGTTAGAATCAAATAGAAATAGCATAAGATTTCCCAGAAGGCAAAACAAGGATGGTTTTTCTCACTAAAATTATTACATATCACATCGTGTTCTTGGGAGGGGTACTTATCTGGGGATAATCTCCAGAATGATTTTACATCCTGGTTGTCCTACAAAACTAACTCTCTCCGACACAGCACAGCAAATTCATTCAATTTGGCGGGTCCTAACGCTTTCTCTCCCTCTAGAGGCAGAAAATGAAGCACTAAATAAGGTTTAATTTCAAGGCATTAAAAATAAAACCAAGGATAAGCCACTCTGACAGGAACAGAAAGCAGGCCTTGGAAGAAGGCAAGGAGTATGTCAAGAAAGTGGATACAGGAGAACCAGGGGACAGCAGAGAGAGAAGTAAACAAGAGGTTCGTTTCTCTCTCTCTCTCTCTCTCCTCTCCTCTCTCTCTCTGCATTGCTCTGCCTCTGCCCCTGTATCTATGACTCTGTATCCCTGTCTGTCTCTTCCTCTTGTTCTCTCTTGACTTCTACCCCTCCGTGTTTCCCCACCCAGGACCATCAATCCTCCAACCAGGGACTGTCTCCCCTTCTGCCCAGGTGGCTTATCCTACAACAGGAGACATCAATAAATTTCCAGGACAATGTACATGGTGTGGGTGTGATAGGTATGTCACCAGAGACAGCAGATGTTCCTTGACTTTACTGACTTGGCCTTCAGAAGCCCCTCCTTTCTCCAGCTCCCCTGGGCCCCTGAGTCTCAGTCATAGCTCTTAGAACTTTGGTCAACTGCGCTAGGCCACCAGTTATTTTTCGCACACAGGCCATAAGCATGTTTGTAACATACTTGGGCACAAGCTCACTTCTAAGGGTTGACTGACTCCTGCCTCCGTTCGTTCTGCTAGCCAGTCAGGCCAGGTTCAGCCAGGAGCCCTCCTTCCCCGCCAAGGCTTAGAAGCAAACTGAGAAGAAACCCAGCGGCAAGCAAGAATCGCTCCCGGAGAGAATAGCGGGGACAAAGCTGGGTGCCTGTGCCCTTTTTAATTCCCCATTCTGGCAAAAAGAAAACCTCAGGTCTGACTTTAGAGCCTTTGACACATAATTGGTAGCCAATTTTCCTAAGTGGTGAGTCAATTTTCTGCTTGTGAAATGTAACTTTACCCTGGTGAACACCAGGCCCCAGGGTTTTCAGTGTGGCTTAACAGCAATTATATGAATGTTAGGAAGGGGGGAAGTGTTAAAGTCCCTACATTTACTTTTTTTATGTTTTTACCTCTTAAAGGGATAGGAGAAGTCTCCTAACTAAGTAACCCATGAAAAACTCACCCAAAGATAGGCACAGGATATCCTGGGAAGGAAAACCATTTTGAAGCCGCACCACAAAGGGTACTTTTTTAAAGTTTCATTCTTTCAAATATTCAGACAAGTAGTGAGATGTCACGGGGAGGGCACAACATTTAGAGGTCAAGGCATCCTTTTCCTGGTTTCCCTTGGGCTATTTTCTTTGCTACCACCCTGTCCCCTCCCTCCCCTCCCCAGCCCCGCAAACAAATCCCCCGGTGAGCACTAGGCCCCGCCTCCCTGGCTTGGGGGGAAGGCCGCACTCCTTTCCCCCCCTCTCCTCCCGCAGGGCGGCCGACGGCTCCCGCTCCACATGTGCGACTCGTGTTTCGGCTTTCACTGGCGACAAACTGGAGCCGGGGCCTTTCCGCTTAGGAGGAACTCGCTACGTGTCGCTAACAACAACACAAACACCGCCGGCCCCGCTCGGTGCTCCGCTGCCCACAGTGCGCTCGGCACCAAGGCTGGATTTATAGCAAGGAGCCCCGACTGTAAGAAGTAATTCATGAGTCCCCACAATGCCACTACTGAGAGGCATGCAGAGGGGGGAGCAAGACACGGGGAGTTCCTGCTCCGTGGCCTCCATCCCGGCCGATCCCTCTTTGCAGTTGTACACAATCACAATCGCAGCCAGCATATGCAGTTTGTCCTTATTCATTTTGCACTTTTTTTTAATAGAGTGGGAGAAAGTCATCTTGGCCACCACCACCTTTTTGTCACAATTTGTTGAAACCCCAACAGGTTTAAAAGATGTTCTTTTGCCATTAATAGTTGCAACAGAAAAGTCATATTGCACACAAATGTGTACACAAATCTGCGTGGTGCACACATATGCACAGGCTCATAAGACACATGCAAAAAAAATTATTATTATTATTATTGGTTCTTCTGGAAGATTTAGTGTATTTGTTTCAGAAAGACATAAGAATTTTAATAAAACTAAACCTTATTTGGGAAGTATCTGCCATGAATGCAATTTTGGAAATGTGCAATAGGAACTAAATAACTGATGTTAAAAATCATTTAGCTGAGAAAAAATATGCATGCTAAGAATTCCACCAAAAAAATAAGACATTGTATGCCACGTAGGTATATGTATATTGCTTTGCAGCCACAGAAAACCTCCTATCTCAAACCAAAGAGAAAAACACTACACGTGAAAACTATCCTTTGGACAATTAGACTCCATTCCAAAAGATATAGAAAAAAAAAAAAAAAATGCAGCAAAAATACACACACGGATCTTTGTACCAGATTCTGTATTAAAAGTCTGCTTGTCAGGTCCTATGAATACCTCCCCAAAGCCGCCTCTGTGGTTACAAGGTTTGGTGTTCAGTGCTCTGCAAATCAGTTTGGGGTTTCTCTAAATCTGAGCCACAGCCTGTCAAGATGATCCTTTGCAATACCAGCCTTTTCAATCCCACCCCCTTGTTTTTTCTCCCTCACTCTCAGAGGAATTGTCTTCAAGTTCCTGCCTAGGTCAGCCATTCCAAGCTGGAATTCAGAGACTGGACGGATCCTTTACCATGAGAATTTGGAGCTGCAAACCTTCGGCAGAGCCCTGGGGAGGGATCATTGTTTTAGTGAAGCTCACTGCCTCCTCAGTGGTCTGTGAGACCCTGCTGAGCGTGGCTGCTTACCTTTGGCAGGAACCCAGGGCAGGTTCAGGAAACGGTTCCGTGTTCCTGCCCTTAGCTTTGTGTCAATGAAGCCTGGCACATCTTTTTTGTGGTTGTAATTTAAATGAGACAACCAACTGCACAGCTGTCTTGGTCAAATTATGCAGGGCCATGTGGCCTTTCTTCCGTCTTTAAAAAGTCCGGGGCACCTCTGACCATGTTTGAGGGAAGCCCAGGGGAGCAATGACCAACAAAAGGAATAGTGATTACGCCAGCAAAGGATAGAAATTTGCCTAAATGAATATATTAAGGGCTGCGCTTAGAAAATGGAAATGTTAGTTTTTAAATAGAGGCAGAATAGTGTTCTGATTAAAACCCTGATGTTTGGGGTCAGACACTGCAAGGTTGGCATCCCAGCTCCATCATTTAATAGCTGTGTTGACGTTGGGCAAGTTATTTAATGAACCGAAGCCCCAGTTTCCTCATCTGTAAAATGGGAGAAATAAGAATACTCACCACATAGAATTGCTGTAAAGATTAAATGAGAGAATACCCAGAATTCAGCTAATATGTGGCTTCATAAATGGTTAGTTATCATCATCATCATCAACAGTAATTACAGTAATGACAATAACACATAGAACATGCAAAACGCCAATGCCAGTCACTGTGCCACACCAGTCATCTGTAACCAAGAAAAGACTAATTTTACTCTGCCTCTGGCCCCTTATTTTACATATTACAGGAATTTATCCTTGCAGGTAAAACTAATGTGACTGAAGTTTCTATCATTCAAGTTTTATTTATTCTGTTGATCTGGCACTGGGTATTTTAACCCCCCCCCCCCCCCCCCCCCCACACACACACCAGACATGGGAATGTGAGTATAAGCATCTGCATAGATGCACACTACACCAATACAAGCCAGCAGATATACAGACACAAAATGAGTATATGTACCCCAGAATAAAAGGAACATAATTATCAACTTTATTTTGACAACTCTTTTCAACGATGCCCAATTAGGCATTGCATGGCAAAAATAAACTCTTTAAAATACTGAAAGCACAACCCATTGTATCTTTGCTCCTAAGGGCCCTTTAAAAGCTAAGGTTAAATTACAATCAGATGGCAAGAGGATAAGGACCTCGCCTTGGGGCACTTCCTTGGGATAAATGACCAGTTCTTGTCCCCGTTGGAAGGGGTTGCTGGCCCAAAGCACCATGGGGCCGGTGACCCCTTGCTGGTCATTAATCGTTACGGAATTCCCTAGAACCAAGGTCATTATTGCTAATATAAACTTAAATAAAAATTCCAGAGACATATGGATTTCTTTTAATAGTTAGTCTTCTTTCTTTGCTTTTTATAGGGCATTTCTATAGAATTAATGTTCTATACATTAGCTCTGTAGTTGGTTTGTCTTAACACTTGATCCTGCTTAAAGTAAAGGTTTATTGGACCTAAAATAAGAAGTGAAGGAAAGCAAACAAAAAACAGGAAATCCTGAAAGGGCCTATTCTGTACCTGGAATTCTCAGAAAAATCATTATCCATGGGACTCACAATTTTATTTCTTTGGAAACCTGTCAAAATATTATAATGTTTATATTTAACGGTTGGATAATGTAACGTTTAAAGAATAGAGAGAGAGATCTGGTTCCCATCCTGGACAAGGTTTTCTGTTTCTCAGTCTCTCATCTCTGCACATAGAAAAAAATTTTTTTCAAGATTTTGTGAAATTCTAATTTCTTCAAGCTTAAGGAGTATATACTGTATTGTCATTCACAAGCAAAGGATATTAGCAGAGCATATAATTTCATAGCTTCATTCCAAAGATACTCAGCATTATTTGCCTTAAAAGGAATTTTCCACTCTAAAAGTGCAGAAACAAAGTGGATATGCAGAAAATGAACAGTTATTTAATGAGCATGTACTATGTGCAACTCAGTGTAGATTCTCTGTATGTCAACATTAGGCTGCTTCATCTAGAAGACAAGGCTCAACCAGATTGAGACAACTTGAGGATGTTGCATAGGTAACCTCTGCCCACAGCCTTTTGGGGTTACTATCTCACAGAGACAAATGTGTTGGTCCACGTGCCTCACATTTTACAAACCTACAATTTTCTTTTTACTAGATCCCTTCTCCATCTTGCCTAAGTTATACTACCAATAAATTTAAATATAACAACTCAATTAGCCTTGTAAGGTGCATCATCTAAAGATCTCACTCACTAGCTTCCTGCCTTAAGGTAGATTTTAGCAATAGACATGGACTGTGCCTGCTGCCTTATCTTCTTATTACCTGGCTGATCCCTTGGAAGAGGTAAGGAAGAATAACTGAAAGTTGATTGAGAATATTGTTGGTTGTTCATTTCTGACTGTGAGGTTGCTATTTACCTTATAGTACATGCTGCTTAAGTGCATGTTTAATAATAGGTACTGTCCAATGTCAGATATGAGAGGTGACCAGATTTATAAGGGTAGAGAGGATTAAAGTCATTGAGAGAGGTAACCTTAAAGATCCTAAGTGTTTACTCTTGCATTTTATGAATGAGAAAGCTGAAATCCAGAGAAGTTAAGAGACACACAGACACAGAGGCTCACATATCTAAATAACAGCAGGGGCAGTGTTCAACACCAGGTCTCCTGTGTCCCAGTTCAGCATTCTACATGAGGTTCCTTCTCATTCCATAATGAATGAGAAGTCCCATATCAGAATGAGCAATTTAACGTGTCGAACCTTTAACAGAACCAAAGCACGTTTTCTCCTTAACAGAAGAATATGCACAAATTTGGGTTAATATTAGAACTATTAGTACCCTGAAGATGAAAATTATTAGCATAGTAGGGAATTAAGCTACACTAAATCTGATGAGTAATGAATTATTACTTTATATCTCTTTTTGGAGGTGGGACCTTAACCTGGGAATGGCCAGGTAATAGCAGGAGAAAGATGAATGGCAATGGATTTGGTGGTGATTTGGAAAAGAGAAAGAAATCCTACACCAAATGCAATTTCCTTAATAGGTGAGTGCCCTGGGAGGACCACAAAGTGCTTCTGGGGCAGTCCCCAATCTGGGATTGAGGGTACAACTTATTTTACATAGCAGATGCTTCATGAACATTTATTGAATAAATTAACATGCTAGTTCCTTTGTTTCTCCTGTCTAAGGTCAATGAATTCAACAGCTGCTTGTCCTCACCACCTCTGTGAATGTAAACAATGGTTTCTAAAGGAGAGACTACCCCTTCATGAAACCATTTTTTAATAGGTTTAGCATGATTATCCTTTTTGGCTTCTGGTATCAAAATATTTGGGAGCAGAAAGGAATCCACCTTATTGAATGATTTATGACAATTTGGGAAGGGAAAAAGAGAAGAAAATAGTATGCTTAAGTTCAAAATTCCACCTTTTAAAATTAATCTTAGTGGGTTGAAACAGGGAAGAAATATTTAGTTGTTGACTACATTCAGTCACGTCTTTCAATGGAGATGGAAAAATTTAAATTTTTCCAAATCAGCTCAGTCTTTTCAGCCAGATCAGATAGTCAGATAATTCAGAGGTGGAATAATTGTCACTTCCTCCCTTGCCCCATACCCTGAAACAGTACAGAAGCTGCCAACTCCCCACCTCTCCCTCCAGCTTACCAGGCGAATGCCCCTTTGCCTTCTGGAGTCATTCTCCTGCAGTGCAGCATGAGACTATGCCAGGGGCTAATAATTTCTCTCAGCACCATACCCATGACTTCTGCCCTTCCTTGGCAATTCCAAATGTGTGACAAACCTCTTCGGGCTTAGGCAAAACTGTACACAAAAGTGGTTTGAGTAGGAAGAAATACAGTGTACTTTTTTCCCCTTTCACTACAATTTTTTCAGAATTATATTCTGCAACAATGCCTCACTTCCTTTATTATTATTTTTGGAAAGGGTGGTTTCAATTTGTTTAGGTTTAAATATAAGAAAAATTTTTAAATTAAGACTTACTTTGAAAATTGCCAAGGTCAATATTTATGTATGTCGGGACCTTCCAGAGAAAGATAATAGTCAGAGACAACTGCTCATGATGAGACATCTGGAATAGAAAGACCTTTTGTAAAATTCCTACTGAAAGATGACTATTGATGAAATACCTCTGACAAACAAAAACAAAAATTGCAATTTTTCGTGCAGTATTATGACATAGTATGAACAAGCACAGTTGCAAATAAATGAAATATGTGGGCTTTTAAAAATAAAGTAATATTTTATGATGAGATATTCAATTTCTTTCTTTTCTTTTCTTTTCCTTTTTTTTGAGACGGAGTCTTACTCTGTCGCCCAGGCTGAAGTACAATGGTACCATCTTGGCTCACTGCAACCTCCACCTCCTGGGTTCAAGTGATTCTCCTGCCTCAGTTTCCTGAGTTGCTGGGATTACAGGCATGTGCCATCATACCCAGCTTATTTTTGCATTTTTAGTAGAGATGGGGTTTTGCCATTTTGGCCAGGCTGGTCTCGAACTCCTGACCTCAGGTGATCCACCTACCTCAGCCTCTCAAACTGCTGGGATTACTAAACGTGAGCCATTGCACCGGCAGACTGTGATAATTTCTGAGAAACAATTTAACTTGTGCTCCGAGCACAATGCTAGGCCTTGTTAGAGGTACAGGACTCAGGGGTTTCCTTGGACCCAAACCCAGAAAAGACACGTTGTACCCTTCCCTAAGGCTGATTGCACACAAGGTGAAATGGAGAGCAGAGCAGGACCCAGATGGCCCAGAGTAGTAGCAGAAAAGCCACTGGAACCAGAGCCAGGGACTTGGCTTATGGTCCTGGCTCTGAGACTAATTAGATCTTTGGGCAACGTTGCTGTGCTTCTCTTGGCCTCAGCTTTCTCATCTTTAAAATGAAGGGGCTGAATTGTAATCTCTGAGAGTCCATTCAGCTTAAATGGAATCGTGGTCTCTTCCTACAGGAATCTAGGTTTTTTTGAAAACCTGCCTTTAGGAACTAGCTAGGCTATGTATTAGTGTTCTTAAGCTATTCATTCTCCACATTTGTGAAATGGTACAAAAAAATCCTGCTCACCTCACTGTGATGTCATGAAAACTAAAAAGAACTGAACCCATGTGAGATCTTTATTTCATTCCCTCGAAGAGGTCTGTGATTGGTAGAATTAAAGTGCTAGCCTTCCCTAAGTTATGTATGTCTTGGTATACATTGAAGGTTCTTAGCTAAAGGAATAAGATTCTGACAGTGGAATTCCAAGCATCAGCCAGAATTGGGTGGGAAAACCTGTCCTGCATTCTCACAAGCTCCGCAGATAGGCTTTACTGTTTTTAAACCCAGCCGTTTAATCAAACCTCAAGGAGACTTTTCTATCGGAGCTTACAGACTTGTCCAAACTAAAAAGAATATCTAAACCTGGGGGAGGGGGATGTGGGAGGGAGAATGAGTAAGCAAATGTTTTGTTAATGAATAAAGATCCCATATTTCATTCCTGAAAGCTCTCACTTTGCTTTAGGACCATCAGCAGAAGCACAGAGCTAGCTTAATAAGCTGTAGGATGTGAAAAAGTCACTGATAGGTCCAGGGACGTTCTCAGCTGAAGGGGACCCTGGGGAAGTGTCCAATCCACCCCCAGCCCTACCTTGCAACCAGACAAATGAAGCTGTCTGCTAGAGAATCTGGAGATTCCCTTTCACATTTCCACAATGACAAAGTTGTGTATGGGAGTCCCCAGGAATCATTTATAACTGAAAGAAAAGGAAAAGCCACCTTCAAACTCCAGTTTTAATAAATCTGAGATCTTTCTGGAAACCCAAAGCAACTGCCTCATTTGGTTTTCCCACAGAATATGAACAACAGATCAGACGAATCCAACCTAGTGGAAGAAGGGTCTATAGAGTTTGGGCTAATTTCTTAGTAATATTCAGCTGCAGCCACTTTCCTTCTGTTTAATTTCCACGTATCTGAGTGCTTGAATTCGTAATTCATACCCTTGTTTTGAATTCCCACTACCAATGGATTCCGTAAGGCCATTCATGTCAAACACCCTCCAAACAGTTCCAAGAAAAGGATTGAGTTAGAATTCTTTTCCCAACAGTCAGAGGGGCTATGGACCTGGTTTATATGAGTAGCATGTTCTCATAACCCCCAAATCCTTGACAGACATTCCAGGGACATGGCCACTTCTGCCATGTAGCCACCATTTCAATCAGGCCTCCTCAAACAACTTACTCCTAATTTCTACAATATGTAGGTGGCAACTGTAGCCCAACGGGTGTCCGTAGATACAAACCAAAGCTTGCTAAAACCATGTCTGGAAAGCTGACAAATTTCCAGGCAATCTACCCTGAGCAGCAGACAGAAATAAAAGAGCTGGTAAGAAGAGAAACAGACATATAATATAACAGAGTTTCCTGAAATTCATTATACCAAACTTTCAGGATAGATCAAGGAATCGGACCTAATTCTGCCCTGATTATTTGGGGTATGTCATTATCAATGTCGCAGAAACATTTTTAAGCCACTGTCTATCAACAATTTGATGAAAGAAAAAAAAAAAACCTAACATTTCACGAGTAATGTTGAGTGCACAGTGATTTGAAAGAATCACTATTAGTAAACTAAACAGCACTCTAAATAAAGAAAATGACTGCTGTTAAGACATACTGTCTGAGAATTCTCAGGAAGAACACCACAATGCTAACTCTGCTGTATATAAGAAATTATTCAAGTATGCATTTGAGTAATTCTGCATTTTAATTTAACCCTTTGAAACATTAATCAAACCATGGCTAATTATAGGAATTAAGGAATTAAACGATGGAATCTTCTAAAAGATATTATTTAAAAGGCAGTTTATACAATTACTTGTATAGATGTTTGCTTTAAAGAGGAAAACAGTTCTACTGTAATGAAAAGGGTCTTAGAAAATTAAATTAACAAGGGGGGACCAGGCTGATATGAAACTAAATTAGCATCAAATGCAAATTACAGGGTACTTAATGGTAGAAACAGGTGCAGAGAAGAACCCTAAATGAGATAAATGAATAAAACATCCCTCTCCACAAATGTGGAAGCTGACACAAAGTCAATGATATGAATAATTCAGCAGCCTCCACACTGCTGTTGAGGTCAGCCTGCCTTGACCTTTGAAACAGGAAGTAAAATTCAGTTCAAATTTGAGTGACTAGAAATATAACAGTTATTTGTTTTTTATATTAAAAAACCTACAGAAATTTTTAAAAAATACAAATACAGGCAATATACAATAGAATTACAGTTTGAAGTAAAGAGACATTATATAATCAAAGTAGTTGGTAAACAAACAAAATAATTAGATAAGATTTTACCCAAACCATATTTCAATATGGAAATCCTAAAAATAAAGATAATTAAAAACATATATACCAGTGCTCAGCTTATTAATGAAACTCCCTGTAAGAATAAATTTTTAAATCGTTATCCTTTCTTCAAAGTACTTTTTTGTGTTGCTGTCAATGTAAAAAAAAAGCATGTCATAATTTTTAAAGCCACATATTCTTATTAGTAATGCAAAATAATTTCTCATATTTGTAAGATAAAATTTGGTTAAACTAGATTTTTTTAAATCTGTGTAAAGTTGCTATTTTTTAATCCTTCAATTCCTGATTGAATAAACATTGCATCCTCCAAAACTATTCACCTTAGAAAAATGCAACCTAGGTTCTAAAAACAAACCATTCTCATAACTGATTATCTACTGTGGTTTTATGTGTCTTTTATCCTTTTTTTTTCTTTTTTGCATGCTTCAAAAGTATTTTGTACAGTCAAATAGTGAAAGTACTCTCCTCATCTCAAATTGAATTTGGTGCTGT
Source organism: Papio anubis (assembly GCF_008728515.1). Lineage (NCBI taxonomy): Eukaryota > Metazoa > Chordata > Mammalia > Primates > Cercopithecidae > Papio > Papio anubis. Next base: position 151,727,819 of record NC_044980.1, read on the forward strand.
TAGAGATTAACAGGGTATGACAACAAACCAATTTCTACAAGCTTAGAAAGACAGCAAAATATATATGGTATATCACCCTCGTTCTTATTTTACAGGATGGCATAAAAGATGTTTGATAATAGCAGTTATCTCTGCCCTCCAATTGGTTCTATTAAGCGGACCTACAGCTTCGCTATCTACCTTTCATCTATCTACTGTGCTTGTCAGATAAAAGATTATGTTGAAAGATGAGCTTAATTTTATTTTCTAGATTTAGAGAGGGTTAAAGCTACACACACACACACACACACACATACACACACACACACACCCCTCAGCCATCTATGAGAGAGCGGTGGTAAACTAGGTCTATGATTATAATTACTGTAGGAAGAAGTTTGAGAAATGTTCTTTCCAAACCAGAGTGTTTAGTTGAGGCAAAATGAAAGATGCAGAGTGTGCTGGGTTTTTCTTAATTGTTATTATTATTATCATATCTGCTAAACCACTCCTCACTCGACATTTAATACAGGGTGATAGACCAAACACTGCTGATTTGGGGTTTGCCATAATGACTGACCTGAGCAAAAGCTTTGTGTACAAAGTGGCTCCCCATTAAATAAGGGCTCTGTGGAACCAGCTGGTTCTCATTTTGAAACAACCGGTTTCTCTATCCCCAAGTGCTAAAGAAAATAATCCCTGCAATCTATGACTGCACACTTTCACAGAGGCAGCAACGAGAATTTGATTGTGGAGATAATTAAAGTCATTCCTGGAACTTCCAAGAAAAAAAAAAAAAAGGTGGAACGAGGTGGGGTAGAAAGAAAGAATAGTCAATGATAGTGTTTAAAATTAAACTATGACAAATCATTTTGAGAGGAGAGGAGGGAGGAGGAGCCTCCGCCCTTTATGGAATTCAGTTGAAACAGCTCTGTTTTCTTCTCTGCTCGGCTGCTCCAGAGGGAGGTCCGAGATGCGATTAGTCAGGGCCACAGCCCCTAGTGTCCGGCTCGGAAGCCGAAGAATCGAAACATGGCTCAAGAAGCTACTTATCACTGATGACACATCACAATGAGAATTTTTTTTTTTTAAGTTTCAATCTTAAATAAAATAGCCACAGAGGAATCTAACTGGACTCTTCAACCACCATTCTTTCCTAGCTGATCTGAAAGGCTGAGGTTAGTTTAATATAATATTAAGAAAAAAAAAAGAGTGTATCAGACATTCAGAGACACTCATCTTTCAATCTGGAGGAGAGCCTATTCCTTTATTATTTTTTGAATGCTACATTGTTCTACAATAAGAATCCATGCTCAAATAGCCTGAATGACATTCAGCTGAACCTACGTTACCTGCCTGCCTACATTATTTCATAAGCTTTTGGAAAAAACTAAACTAAAATACGTGTAATCTGTCTGTCTGCGCTATCTGCCTTTAACAGGAAGAAGAGATGGGCTCAATGAGGACGACTCACGGCCTCTCAATTAACCTGATTAGTTCAGCACATTGCTCTCATGAATGACACCTTATCTTTAAATAAGGGAGAACTTCCTTCCTCGAGTAGACACAGGAGCCCCCTAAAGCCACAAAGATGCAGTCTATCAAATGTGAGGGCCTCTGCTTCTCCTCCCTCTTCCCAGCTCACAGGTCAGAGACACCGGCAGGCCAGGCGCCTGATTGGATTTTGTGTCCTAAGGACAGAAGGCAAGCTCCCATCTGCCCAGGTGGCCTTGGAGAAGGCTGGGGAAAGGGATGCCCTGTGGGCAACTTCAAGCCCCTTCTTTCAGAGTCAACCAGGCACATGATGGGATTGGGGGTGGGGGACAGGAAGATTGGGGAGGGGGGAGGGAGAGAAAGAGAATTAATTAACCCTTCAATCTCCAGAGTACCATGTCAATGCTATACCTGCCTGAAAGAAAAACTGGTGAATTCTGAAGTCTTCTAATAGTATATAAAACAAAGGCACTGCTTGCACATAGGTCCTTCTGACACTGATTTCGCATTTGACATAATAGAGGATGGCTGAATTTTTGCCCTGCAAAAAATCGAGCCTTCCCCCAAACTCTCTGAAACATGCTGGTTTGCAAAGGATGCCACATATATGTGTTTTTAAAAAATGAAAAATTCCCATTATCATGTGTAATACACATAGTTCATAAAATATATTCTTGAAAATATGCTTTGTGAGAATGTCAACAGCAGAGATTTTCACTTGTGTGCTCCATGATTTACTTGATCAATTAAACAGTTAGGCAATGAGGAGATTTGCATGGTAATCGTGTGAAGATTAACATTTTTAAGTGTAACAAATTTAATATTTTATCTTACATTTTCTGTTCCTCATCATTCTTTAATGGCAGTGCCATTTCACTTTATTGTGTAGTTATAACAAGCCTGTCTTTAGACAGAGAGATGAGACCACCAGATTCAACAACTGCATTTCTAGTTCCTGTCATTCTTTCCTTTCACAGAACAAACCCTAAGCATCTAGTACGCAGGAGGGAGGCACTGTGCTGAGCATAGTCACTGCCCTCTTAGCTTACAACCTGCCCTCCAAAGAGCTCGTCTACCTGCCTGTGCTCAGCAATACCACAAACAGCTAAAATTAGAATTCCATAGTTGGAAAGGGTCTTAGAGATCTCTTCCTTCAGTCTTAACCAATGTGTAGACTGCCTCAGAAGAGCACAATAAAGCCATGGAGTTTGCCCAAGTTCGATACCTCTGGGTATGAGCTAAAAGGCGACTTTAACCCGGGGATATTTCTCTTCTACATCATGATCCCAGTCTAAAATGGCATTCTTCTATTTTTAAAACATATATATCAATATATTATTTGTTTATACTTGCTATTACTAGTCCAACTATTTTGGGGGAACTAGGGGCAGAGATCAACCCTGAGACACTGAGAAAGCTCCATGAAGCCAGGAACTATGTTTATCTTTTTCACTGTTATACCCCCAACCCTGAAAACAGTGCATGACATATAATAGAGACTTAACAAATATTTGTGGAAACAAAACAATGAGTGAGTCTTCATCTAAGGAGATTTAGCTACCATGATTAACTTCAGTAAGGTAATTGTGCTCAAAAGAAAGTCCCATGGCAACAATCACATTAAGAATGAAAATCCACATGGAATATATGACGCTCAAATTGCAAGAGCTACCTGATTTTAAGCACCTGATATGTGCCAAGCCCAGTGCTAGGTGTTTTAATCCTCACAACGCTTCAAAATAGAAGTGAATTTTCCCATTTTGAAGATGAGAAAACTAATTCCCCTGAGGCTCAGCTACTAATAAGTAGCTGTGGAGAAACTGGATCCCTTAGCCAGTGCACTCCAAAATCTATGCCTTTGCCATCATACTGTGCCTCCTCCCAGATTTCTCTATGGATTACTGATGTTTTTCTCAAGGAAATACACAATCAAATTAAATGAGGACATAAGAACTCAAACATTGCTCCAGCAATGAGTACAATAAACAGTGTCATATATGTATATATATGTGTGTGTATATATGTATGTGTATGTGTGGGTGTGTGGGTGTGTGCGCGCGCGCGCGCATGTATAAAATCCTGAAAGTTAATTGTGACATCAACTAAGAAAGCTGGCTTGGTAAATAGGTTTAGAGTAATAAATGAAAAGGAGCTGTGAATAGCAAGAAAAATGAAATAAAAGAGACATTATGAAATACTGAAAACAGTGTTTTTACCTGAGCAATTGAGAAAAGGGAAAAAAATCAGTCTGGGAGATAGGAGATGTGGAGTTTCTAATCACTTGTTTTGTCACCAATAAAGTGGATAGTTCCTTAGGCTGTGTGCCTCAGTTTATAGATCTGTCAAATGGAGTCAATTTGTGCAGAGAATTTTCTGAGATGGTATACCCTGAAGTGCTCTAAAATGCTGGGAGTGCCATTTAGATGTAAGCTACTATTAAACTCACAGTGATCAGGGGTTTTGCTTGCTTTGTTCTAAAGTGCTTATAGACCAGGATTCAGATGCTGGTCTTTATGAGCCAGATCAGGGCACTCTCATTTCTACAGCTACAGAAAGAACAACTCAGTTTCTAAAACCATATTCTGAGACATATCCCATACATCTGACATTAGAATCTGGCTTTAGGAAAACAACAAGACTGTGTAGAGAAACATGGGTTTTCAACACTGTTGGTAACAGCTTCAAAGACAACCAGGTGAACTCTTAACCAACTTTCTTTTCTAAAGAACTTTTTAAAAAATGAAAAAGAGACTGCTCTCTTTTCATGGTTTTTTTTTTTTTTTTTTGGTCTCTGTAGTGTGTGTGTGTGTGTGTGTGTGTGTGTGTGTGTGTGGTATGTAGCCAAACCTGATGCGGGTCCATAGTTCTTCAAACTAACTTTCCATCCTGTGAGGGGACTTCAGCCAATAGTACACTCAAGACTATTAAAAGTGATATTTTCAGATATTACTAATAGATCAGAATACTTATGAATGAGAAGCACATTAAAAACAGGTGGGGAAAATCTCAGTAGCTTACCTCTAGAAAACAATAAATAATTGCCAGCAGCATGACTGTCTGATATTCAGGTGGAGTAAAAAAGAGCTTTAGTCAAATCATGGTTGCTTCAGAAAGGTGGAGGAGGGAACAACCTTTTGACCATTAGAAAAGTTACCCAGCTGGGCTCCTGATTCCTCGGCATGCACCAGCAGAGTCTAAGTCGCGTGCACCACCCGGCACAGGCGGAGAATTCACAGCACTGGCAGGGAGCAGCACCACGTGAAAAAGCAGCAGCTGATGTCTTGAAACAAAATATCCTATCATTTTACTTTGATAATTTTCAATTCATCAATTAAAAAAGAAAAGAGAAAAAGTTATTTCAGCCTTGAAGACGTCATGTCCTGAGCCCCAGTGTTCACACCCTACAGAAGGGCTCTTCCTACCCACACATGGTATCAATATTTAGTCAATTGAGCAGCAAATGAGCAAAAAAGTTCTTGAGGGATTCTTGATATTGATTAAAAGGGCATTAAAAAAAAAAACACCACAACCTTTACATGAACCAAAATTTGAGAATGTTGCCAAAGCCCCATAAAATATGTATAATAGTGACAGTGTCCAGATTAAAAATGTACATGGGCAACTTGATTACTATTTTCTGTTTTTTTTCCCTGCCCTGGCTCTGAAAGTGTTAAAGAAAACAATAAAAGAACAAGTGAGTGTACAGGGTAGGATTTACTGGCATTTACTTTTAATCTATGGCCCTTCACTCTGTAGCTTATCGGGCCTCTGTCAGTCCTTTTTCCCCCTTTATATTTCACGAGGAGCCCCCCATGCTGCTACTGAGAGACAGAGCCCAAGTGTCTATGAGCTTTTTGTCAGGTAAAAAGAGAAGAAAAAGGAAAGGAACAAGAGGAAAAGCAAAGCTAAGAGGCATCTATTAGATGTCACTAGGCTTTTGTATTCATGTCAATGATTCAGGATTAGAGTATTTGAAATAATCTTATTGAGAGGAATCAAAAGGCCCACCGAGTGAGAGGCTGCTCTGTAGCATATGGCAAAGGCACGAACAATATCTTATTAAAGATGTGTTGGCTAACACCATTACTTTATATTATATTACAAAACTATTGTGCCTTAAACAGTTAGCAGGATGGTATAGTTACCGAGTGCCATTTTGGAGGTTATTGTGTAGGATCGAGCTATATAATTTGCCAGCTTGTCTAGTTCAGTCATTACAAGTAGGGTTTAGGGCATGTTTGCAACAGGAACGAAGCACTTCACTTTCAAAAATAGAAATTCCCAAAGCACATAGAAGACCACTCTGTTCCCACTGAAAGTAGAGTACACCTTTCATAGATGGAACAGGCCAATGGCCTGTTCTTCTCCAGAATCAGTTTAATTAAGTTTGCATCATTTAACATAAATGACACCCCCTGCCCCACCCATGAAAATGTAACAAAGATTTTTTTTTTTTTTTTTGCATGACTCCCCTCCCTTTTAGGAATACATGCACACACACACACATACACAGTCAGCTTCACACTTTAGCAGGATTAGGACAATTAAAATTCTATTATAATGAGTACTGTAACATTAAAACCTTCATCTGCTTCTGGACAAAGACTTGTAACTGGAGAAATAGTTTGTAAGGGAGATTTTTCTTCATCTACCCACACCTTTAAAGGCAGGGAGCAATGAAAGACAAACCTGTACTGTTCACCATATTTCATTGATTGCAATAGGGGTATTGAGGTCACTTTTATATTGTCCTGGACAGTATGTAGTTACACGGTTTGTAAAGAGAGGAATGGGATGGGGGGCTGTGAGAAGGAGGAATTAGTGGTCTATTTCAGATAACATCTCATGCAAATTAAAGTGACCAAAATATCATCTCTTTATGCAGGAACCTCTAAATGGAGTTTTTAAAATCTGGTCAATTTTTATTAGAGAGTTAACCGGGCACTGGCAGTAGAAGGAAATGAGGAAATGAGGGGAATTTATCAATGGAGAGTTACACGGAGAGAGTTTTTTCCCCCATTCTAAGCAGCTTATTTTAGGAAAGTAAAAGCATGTTTAATATAGTGATATATTCTCATCGCAAAATGATTGTGCATAGTTGCTAATGGGACACACAGGGGACTTTGAACTGCTTTTCTGTATTTATCAAGAACTGTTACAAAAGCAAAGTTATGATGACGTGGGATTAAAAACCTACACCACGGGCTGACACCCGGGCCATGCTACACATACACGCTACTGATTCTCTGAAGCTCCGTTAAATACATTTCTTGGAAGTTGCTGCCATTATTTCCTTTACAGGAAAACCACTGTTGTTCATTATACAGTGTCTGCAATAGTGTTATACCATGTAAAAGTACTTTGCATTATGATACATTGTCAGCATATTTGAAATGCATTTTAATGTATCCTGGTTGTGTATTTGGGAATAGCTGATAGTGAATGGAATATAGACTGCTATTAGCTTATTGTATTAGTTATTTTCTTATCACAGTAGCAAACTGCACACAAATGTATGGGGCTCATCTCATATTCAGAACGGTATTATCTGATATGTGATAAAATTTAGAATGATACTCATTCACATAAGTCTCATCGCTAATAATCACATGTGAATTCCCACTGAGAAGACAAATGTTTAAACACACTAGGGTTAATAAACAGTCTTAAATTCATGCTTAGTGTCAATGCTGGCTTTTCACTTTTGAAACAATGCAAACCTCTCAAACCAACCAAAAACACAATAATTATCCTGCCTAGGGCAATTTTAGAGAGTGAATTCCTCCTCCTTTTATTTTAACCAAGCAGTCAAGGTTACAAAATCAGGTGGTACAAAAGGTTTATCAGAACGCTAAGAAACGCATTTACACCTCTGGTTCTTCATGCCCCAGACAGCCATTTGCGTATAGTGCAGAATGATTACGCATTGATGGTGGTTGGTCCTTCTGAAAACTGGATGGAGACCAAAATGATAAGAGTTGAAAGGGCATTGAAATGAAATCATGAAACTGACTAAAACCCTCATTTGCAACTTTAATACAAGTATATATTTATGTTCTTGTTAATTGAGGACTTGATGTGGATGACAAAAAATAAATAAATATTGGAATTTACCTCTGATTATAAAAGACAGAAGAAAGTCATTGATTGTTGAAAGACCCAGATGCCTCTACAATCCTTGGCAAATATATACCACGCCCGACCCAATGGTAAAAAGTATGTGGGTGGATGGGTGGATGGATGGATGGATGGATGGATGGATAGTTAGATAGATAGATCTCTTCTAATTCTAAAGTTTTTATATTGTTTTCCTATTATACATATGGGCATATATGTTATATAAATACATTGGGGTCAATTTAATGAAGAAAATTAGCTTGTTGATAAGACAACACTGCACTTTTCTGAAAAGTCTTACCACAGAATTTATACCTCTTAGAAAAAGAATGAATCTTCAATAAACTTGTTTATCCAAGCAACCCTAACATGGTTAAGCTTTTCTGTTCATGTGATGTACATCATATAAAATCAACAGGCAAACGGGCATTCTAATATTTTCATTACTGAACATTCTATTTCAGATAATCATAAAACAAACCCAATTAGTGTTACCTAAATGGAAGTGATCTAGATGTGGAAGATCTTTAGACAAATCTGGAAAAAACAAATATAGGCATTTTTTTCCTTTATAGGAGACCTTTAGATAAGTGTGACCTGAAGTAATTCCAAACAGACTGGGTTTTTCATTTTACAAAATTTGTGTATTTTTTTATGTCACATGTCAAGGCCTAAATCCCATAGCTCTACATATAGATATAGGAATTCTTAAAAATGGGGGGAAAAGGCATGGTAATTCTGTTAACATTACAATAAACAAACTCAAAATTCCTAGAGGTACATAAGTTGACAGGCTTTTAACATCCACATTTTAATTATCGGTTTTGAGGAACCCAAAACTTGTAGGTTACTGGAGCTACATTATATCCTTTAAAAACTAGGTCTAAGTTCACACCAATAGGAGAACACAATTTGAGATGGAATTTCATCCTTTAGTATTTCTATCTACTTAAAAAAAAAATCCACTTGTTACCAGTTAAGGATTCATTGCACAAGGAATGACGGTCACGTTGTCACCCTTACTTAATGGTTCATTTCAACAATTGCATTAATTCAAAATTGAAACAAACACACAAACATCAAGCTGCCCCGGATCCCACCCCACTGCAAATAAGCAACAGAAATCTAGCCAAAAACTTCAGGAGTCTGTGTGAAAAGAAGCCTCTAGCATACTTTGGAGAAAGAAATGTTTTTATAAGACTATCTGTATTCATCCATGTCATCGCTCAAAGATAGTTTAGGAAAATAAAGAGTTTTGGGAAGCAAATCAAGAATGAATGGTCATCCTAACTAGATATGGAATAACAGTCTGTATACTTAATATATTCAGTTTCAACATTTATTTAAAAGTTTCCATATAGAAAGTGAAAGATTTTTTAATAGATGCAGAAAAACTGGGTTCCCAATTCAGACTACCCTATGTGACTTTTGTCATTATCATCTTTTCTGATTCTTACAAAGTAAACCTAATTAAGAACCTCCCTCATTAGTCTTCCAGAAAAATTAGCACAACTTATGCTAATTACTCCTGCAAAATTTAATAAACTCGTTGAAATGGGAATAGTCTAATGAGGTTTTATTTATTGAACTAAGATAACTCCAAGTAAAAAGGTTAGGACACAAGGATATCCAATGTGGTAATAAAACTCCTATTTATTCAATTTCTAAACATGAAGTTTATTGCAAACCTTTTAAATTGAAATACTAGTTACTCTGTGAATATGTTAAATCAATCTCCACCTTAATTCAATAACTAGAAGTCATTTTTTTCTTTTTACTTTAACAATAATTACCACACATAGCCCTTTACCTCAAAAATAATGAAATCTGCTGTTATTAGTTCCTGGTCATTTGCTATTGAACATAACACATTTGACTTTTCCCATGTCTACGCAGCTCAAATATCTGGATCACTGAGTGCAGGCTGGGTATGTGCTTCTTAATCAAGCTATTTGGCATCACACAGAAATGTAACCTGGCATTCAACTCCAGATGTGCACTTCCTACATTTACAGCATTTTTTCTATAAACTTTTTTGAAGTGACTTGACAAATTGTCATGATTGTAGAAAGAATTGGGGTCATATTTTTCTTAGTCTGTGCATGCCATAAGGATGAAGTATAATAGAAGCCCCTTTTCTAAATCACCGTTTGCAACTGCTGATTTTGTTAATTCTACTTTTTTGATAGGATATGCCAGGCTGATGTCCCAAAGTCACTGGTAGCAAATAATACAGCCAAAATTTAACACAGAAATAGCTTGCCCTGCACGATTGTACTATGACCAGAAAGCCTCTTCTCTCTACCCTATAAATAGTTTTCCTGAATAACCACTGCTAAAAGTCTTTTGACTGATAAAAATAGCAGTGTTCTCCCAAATTCCGAAGGACAAGCAAAGAGAGCTAAAAATTATTGGTGCTCAAAAGTTAACTGCGTGTTAAAACTATGCTAAATCCTAATGCAAAGATTGCCTGTACTCTCAGCTCTGTAATTACATATAGTATGCATCTGTTGAAAACAGTTTCTATTGCTACTGAAGGCAGGCCTCAAAGCCTATTTTTACAAAATATTCAGAGATTCGCATCCATAAATCTGAAAGCAAATCAAACCCTAAGCACGTAACACAGATATTATGCAATCAACAATATAGAATCAAATTGGAAACTATGAAATTCAAACACAGTTGCCATCATTTTTTCCCCTTTGCAGCAATATTATGGAATTGAAAAACCTTTTCTATTTTGCCCTTTCTTGCATAAGTTCTTTTCTTGTTGTTATTCTCTTCTCTCATTGTTAAAAATGGAAGTTTCACGTATCAGCACAGACAGGACTGGAGCTTTTAAAACCTTTGGCAGCCTGAAGGACAAATAAATTCTGAAAACTCAGATGCAAATAAAAATAGCTAAATGGGGTTTTGCATATCAACTGGCATCATTGCATGAAAAGATAGTTCATCAGAGACAATGGCAACAGCCAGCGAATAAACATATGCTGTGGGGCTTGTGCACATACACTGAGTTTCAGCTGTTTTTAAAGTACTTCTATCTGAAGAGACCAAGATTGGATACACACTGTTTTCTACTTTGTCAAACCAAAAGGGAAAAAAAATGAAAAGGATAAATGTCATGAGTAATATCTCCGAAGCCACCAACAGCATAAAGTGCATACTTATTTTGCCTAAATTGTTTGAACTACCCCAGCCAAGAAAAGGTTTTAAGTACCCTTCTGGGACAGATGCAAGGCGGCAACAATAGAAGCCACACTAATGCAATCCAGGTAACACAATCCTGTTTCAAAAACAGGGGCCAGGCTAATTACAGTGCTGCTGAGTCAAGTTTCTTATGCCATCGCAACCCACAGGAACAGGTCAAAATCAAATGTTATTCAAACCACAGTCATATCAACCTTCTATATCAGAGTCACAGCTTCAAACCAAATGAAGAACTTAAAAGCTTAACCCATTCACAAGCAAAAAAAAAAAAAAGTGTTTTCATTGAGGGTGGCAAGGTAAGGTTCTTGTCATCATCTAAACCAAAAGGAACTGCATGGCAGAACAAAATGTTTATAGTTTCAAAGTTTTGGGGGACTATTTGGGCTGATCCTTTGATCAGTACACTTTCTTTTCAACAGAGGAGTAAGAAAAATGCTTAAAATAACAAATGATATTTTGGAGAGGTAAATTTAAATAAAACAAACCAGCATAAAGGTTAAATTCACTTGTGACCTTATTCATTTGGAGATTTATGTTCAATCGCAGAAAAAGCAATTATATGAACAGTATATCTGCTTTTGTAGATAAACATGTTATCCTAATTCTATAGGTAGCACACACATCACCGTATGTCAAACCTTCTCATCTTTTAACTTTGAATCAAATATACTAATACTTTTATATGGAGCAAAAATATATATATATATATATTAGTGAATATTAGTGAGGAATATTTAGTTAAAATATCTGATTGAAATGTAACCTTTATAAAGCTACTTGGCAATCAATTGGGTTCAAGCCTGAAGACTCACATAATCCAAAATCGACAATCAATCTTTTGGCATAAATTATGATGAAGCAAAGTAAACATCTTGTTTTTTGTCGTTGTTGTTAACTGAAAAATGATAAAATGAGTCCAAAAAAGATAGAAAAAAAGATTTTTTTTTCTTTTGTTGTTGTTGTTGTCAAAAATCAATATTGCTGAAATCCAAAAAGGAATTTTTGTTCAACCGTTGATCTCCTCAATGAGGGATCGGTCAGTCTTATTGGCAAGACTCTTTTTCCAGCTAGTACAAGATGCTAGCTCTTTTCCTAGCTGACAATTGACAGTATCTATAAACCTTTCAGGCCATTTAACTCTCAATGAGTAATGCTATGTAACAAATGGTTTATCATACATGTTTCCATACAAAGAATTTCAATAATTAAAATGTAAAATGAATATTTGGAATGCGACTTTGCATAATGCGTGCACACTGACTTGAAATTGCACCGAACAACTAAAACAGATTTATTGTTCTACAGTGATTTACTTGGTCATGTCAGATTAGTAATATGGATCTGTTTAAAAACACAATAATTAAGACAAGCAGGATAAATTAATCAACTTACAATATAGTCTCATACTGCAATCAAACCCAGCAAATAACAGTAGAAAATCTTGGTTCACAGATCTCTTTAAACTGCTTTTATGCATAAATAAAACCTTAAAATGTAGATGGATTACGTCCAACAGAACTACTGTAGCTAAAAGTGATAATGATTCAAACATTTTTCAAATAAAAGTTAAATATTTATAAGCACCCAACCACATTTCATAAATCACAAACTATTATTATTTTATTTCTGAAGCTTCCTGGCACAGCATGAGGATTGAGCCACAGAAAGTCAGGAAAGAAAAAATATATTCCTTTAGGAGCATGAATCAGGCAAAAACCGGAGCAATCCAAGGAACAGGCCTCTAAAAGAACATTCCATATGGCTTTCCCAGGAATCAAAATCGCTCAGTGCAGCATAAGTCAAGACCAACAGGCAAATTTCGGCCACATGCATTCCTAACCCTCGCCCATGAGCAACACAAGGGCAGGTGTTTCATTATAATGAGGAATAAGAATCCAGTGAAAGAAGAGTGGTCCCTACCTGTCAATTATCACTGGATCTGAGGGAGTCTCATTTCGGTTGCCACAGCTTTTCTTGTCACAACAGCGGCTATGGAGCAAAAGCGAAAGGATTTAGTACAACCATTACAATGTAAAATCATCATTTAGGCAGACAGAAGGCTCAAATTGCTGGGTTGCAAATGCTAGAATTACCACAAAGCCATACCTGGCAATCAACGGATCCCTGGGACAGAAAATTCTATTTGGGTCACCTATGGGTTAATGGCCAGGCTTAACCTCTCCCTGCTCAGAGAAGGAGGTGGGGGAGAGGGGCTCTCCCAGAGCCAAGATTGAGAGCCCCAAGATGGGGTCTCCCCATCACTGCCCGCGGTGCTGGCAGAGTTCACTGTGAAGTGCACTATTATTACCTCTACCCAATGAGAATATTCGAGGTTGTGGGTGGCTCAAACGTTCTTCCCTCAAGATCACACTAATTGTGTGGAACGCATCAATAATGAAGTATGAGTGATTTCTCCCCCTCCAGTCATTTTGTATTAAATGGATTCCTTTTTCTTCTCTTTTCTTCTTTATGGGCGGCATTTCCTTCAACCACAGCCTTTCCAAAAATCCTACAGCTAGAACTGTTTGCTTTTGAACCATTTTCATGAGAATAAAGGTAAAATACAATAATTAAGACAAGGAAGAGGTAAGATAAAAGAAAGTGGAGATTCACATTCCTCTGGCTATAAAAGCCTGCTCTGGCCCCCACTTCAGTTTTCTGGGGGCATTATGGACATTGGAAGTAAAGATTAGCACAGCTCTGTGAGAGGATGCTCTTTATATTAGAGAAGAAACAGCCTATAGGCTCAAAAAGTACCCACTACTAAAATCTCCCCCGCCAGGTGTGGCTGCCAGTTTTTTAAAAACTGAGATGCCTTCTAAAGGGTGCACATTTTATGTTTTTGAAAAGTACAGCGATCAACAGAAAACAATCCATCTGAAACTTGTTTGCAAATAAAAACAAGATCTGCACCAGGGGCACACTTAAAAAAGCAGCGAAGTAGATGGGGAGGGAGGTCCTCCAAAAGTTGTATTTCACCAGGCACCACAAGCAAATATGCACTTCTTGCTCTTACACACACACGCGTACACACAAAGAGATACACGCATACATGCACACTTGCAACTTAGTGAATCATACAGCCTACATTTAGAGGGCCGTTGGAGAGAATCAAATATTGAACTTCATCTTCAGGACCCAGAAATATACCCCTACGTAGGGAGTCCTTCACCAAAATTGGAAGGTCTCTTTTCTTGCCATAACTATGTTTCTGAGAAGAGAATTAGTTTCCACTCTTAGGTGTCTTCTGTTTTTCTTTCATATATTCAGAGAGTAAGAGTAAGAACTGTATCTCCTTTGACAAAGCCTCAGCTAAAACCACTCTGTCTACCTTATAGCCTTTCACCTTCTGACTCAGAGGGAACTATTTCCTCCAGGCCTGAGTTCTGCTATATACTGCTACTTTTGGGATGGAAAACCCAAAGTATCTCGATATCTAAGAGACAGATAAAGTAACAAGTAGCTGAAGCAGTGGAAAATACGAGCAGTTGAAATGCATACCAGAAAATACATAAAAATGTAACTCCTCCATCCCTGAACTCTGATCCCCTATACCTACATATCATGGGCTTCTCAGAATAGTATAGCGGTTAAGAACACTGGTTCTGAAATCTGACAGAGATGCCTATGTCAACTTGAGCAAGGTAATTCACCTCACAAGATCTCAGTTTCCTCATCTGTAAAATGGAGCGATTTCAGGACCCGTCTCTAAATGCCAGGGAACAGGCTTGAGGCAATAAGGGTGTAAAGACTTGGCTTCATGACTGGCCTCACTAAAGCCACAATGAAGCATCATTATCACCCCCTGAACCTACCTCCTTCAGTCCCCTCCTCCTTCAAGTCCAAGCAAATCTGCCCTGTGCTCTGCAGAAGCAGCAGGTCTCCAAAAGCAGCCCATCAACAGAGCCCACATCTCCTTTACCCATGGAGGAAAACTGTCAGGTGAGAAAACCTACTTCTCCTTCATTTTCCTTTTCAAAACACCAAGTAGGCAATGCAAGCTGCCCACAGACCTGCTGGGAGAAACGTCCTCCAGGAACTCCTCCAACCTGCTTGCTGATACCCATGCACAAGGGTCTGTTTTTCAAGCCTATCTGATTTTCTCCTTCCCCACTACACCATCTCCATCCAAGTCCTTGGACTCTGCAGTGGCTGCCTACTTTTCTGTCTCCACTCTGACCGCCTGCAAGAGCCAGAGTGAGCTTTTCCAAATGTCAGTGGTACTGTGCCACCTCACCGCCTGAGACCTTTTAATGGCTTTCCACTGCACTTAGAACAAATCCATGACATGACATGATACCAGACTACCTCCCAACCTCCTGCCCCCTTCCTCCAACTTGCCAAACTCCTACCTCACTGGCCCATTTCAATCCCTCTCAGTTGTGCCCTGTTCAATCTGACCTCAGGCCCAGACCCTGGCCGACTCTTGCCTGGCGGGCCTCTCCTCCAACCTTTCCCTAGTTAGCCAACCTTTTCTCACCCTCAGAGCTCAGCCTATAGCTCTTTCCCCAGAGAGGTTTGGCCTGACACCCCACCTTTAGTCCAAATTAGGTTTTTTCTGTTTTTTTTTTTCTTCTAAAAAGCACTTAACACAATGCAAATTATATTTTTACATATATGTTATTGTCTTTCTCCCTCTTCCTATTCTTCTCTTCCTTTAACTCATAGACTTCGCAGAGGAAGAAACTATCAATTTTATTTACCTAATGAGCGGCATAAGGCCCGGGGTAGAACAGAAAAGCTCAAATATTAATTGGTTGAATAAATTAATAATTTTATGAATGAATGTTATATATTGGGGGGCAAACACAATCCAGAAGAATAAAAGGGTGACAGATAAATCCAAACTGACCTTCTGGGCAGGCATTGTTGATGGAAGGAAGGTGCACCCCACCCCACCCCATAGAACAAACCACCTCCCCCAAGCATGCCACACTAGGCCTGAGATTTTTGCTTTTGACTTAAGCACGGTCGTCATCTAAAAATAAAAATGCCCCTGAGAGCAGCTCGATGAATTGAAGCATTCCTTTCTAAGGGACCCAGGGAAATAGGCAGATGCAAGGAGCAGAAGTGTAGAAGGAAAGATAGAAATGAAATGGGGAGAATGAAGAAAAGTACAGAAAAAAGAATAAAGGGCTGGAGGTCACTCACCACTTACAAAAAATCTTTATGCCAAGTACGAAAAATAAGCCCAATATGTTTCCTGTTTCTTGGGTCACATCACTGCATCATATAGTCATTATTCCTGAAATGGGCTATTCCAGCTTCTGTTCTGCACCTCAAAATAGTGTCTGCTACAAAATAATGTCTACAATATGATCCTGTTAAATATATATATACACACACACACACATATATATGTGTACATACATACATATGGGTATGTACATATATATATGGATGGGTGTGTACACATACATGTGTATACAGAATTCTATGCAGCATTAAAAAGAATGAAGGTAGGGTTAGAAGCACCAGCACGGAAAGAAATCTACAGTATATTGTGAATTGAGAAAACCAAGTCACAGAATACTATTCAGAGTATAGTCCTATTTCTGGGAGAAAAATGAAAGCATGAAAGAGTGAAAGGGAGAGAGGGAGGGGAAGAGATGGTTTTTACACGTATGGTTCACTCCCTCACTTCATTCAAGTCTCTGCCTAATGTCATGACTTTAGAAATGCCTTCCCTGCTGGGCATGGTGGCTTACACCTATAATCCCAGCACTTTGGGAGGCTGAGGTAGGTAGATCACCTGAGGTCAGAAGTTCGAGACCAGCCTGGCCAACATGGCGAAACCCCGTCTCTACTAAAAATACGAAAAAAAAAAAAAATTAGCTGGGTGTGGTGGTGAGCACCTGTGATCCCAGCTACTCCGGAGACTGAGGCGGGAGAATCAGTTGAACCTGGGAGATGAAGGTTGCAGTGTGCCAAGATCGCACCACTGCACACCAGCCTGGGCAACAAGGGCGAAACTCCATCTCAAAACAAAAAAAAAAGAAAGAAAGAAATGCCTTCCCTGACTGCCCTAGAGCACTCTAGCTCCTTATCTGCTTCACTTTTCTTCATAGCACTCACCATGTTGCATTTTATATTCATTTCTCTTTTATTGTCTCTCTCACCTGAATATAAGCCCCACAAAGACAGTCGTAGACCGTTTTGTTCACCCCTGTATCCTTAGCAACTAGAACTAAGCCTGGCACACAGTAGGCCATCAGGAAATATTTCTTAAATGTAGGAACTTCAAAGAGTTAACCTATAAAGAGTGGAACAGGCAGTGGGGAAGAAAGGAAGATATGCATTTAATTTTTATATTTTTGCAGTGTTTTGCTTTTTTTTTTCTTTTTGTACTCCCAGGCTGGAGTGCAGTGGTGTGATCTCAGCTCAGCTCAGGGCAGCCTCGACCTCCTGGGGCTCAAGTGATCCTCCCACCTCGGGCCCTTAAGTAGCTGGGACTACAGGCACATGCCAACATGCCCAGCTAATTTTGTGTATTTTTTTTGTGGAGGCTGAGTCTCACCATGTTGCCCAGGCTGGTCTCAAATTCCTGGGCTCAAGCGATCCACCCAGCTTGGCCTCCCGAAGTGCTGGGATTACAGGCGCAAGCCACCACGCCCAGCCTAGTGTTCTGCTTCATATGGCAATATGCTTTTATATTCAAAATTAAAAATCAACCACAAGTGGTGGAAGGAAAGACTTCTTGTAGACTGAGCTGATATCAAGCCCCCTGTGGCTTCCTAGAGCTGAGCAGAGCGAGGACCTCTCCTTTGTCGCCACGATGCTCTTTCCTGCCCATGTGAGTTCTCCCTTTTCAGGTGGAACTGCCCATAGTTCTTCCTGCTAAGCTCAGAAGGACAAAGAGTGGGCACCGACCTCCACTATACACAGGAGAGGCATTAACCAGGAAGGAAAAGCTGAAAGGAGAATGAATTCACTTATGTTTAAGGCAGACGAGGGCTCATACTGAAACAATTCCGTAGATGAAACAGATGCAAAAGCACTTAACGGAAAAAGTGACAGTGTTAATAAAAGAAATCACAATGATAATTAGGTCCTCATTACTGTGTGACTGATGGACCTTCATCCATTCAAAGCACGATTTTTTAGGCTCCTACTATGCGTGCTGGGCTCTGTATCAGGCACAGACTTGGGATTTGCTCTCCCACGCTGGCATCTTGCAAGGCTTGGATTTTCCTAATTTGCTTTGTCGCTCAGGTAAGATTTTAAAAGCAGGCCACTGTTTACAACCCTTCCGAACCTGCAACCCCAGTGACAGGAGAACAATGTGGCCAGTCTCGGGCATAGGTAGCCAGCAACTGGTGTGGTACATACACTGCGGACTGAAATCAGCAGCCGTTTCCTCAGCAGAATTGTGTGTCTCCCAAACAATTCTGCGCATCCAGAGAAAAGTGAACTTACGAGTCTCTTTCTCACCAGCCTAACACAGGTGGTGTATTTCTGGAGCTTCATAAACTAGAGCAAGAAACACCTAAATATTCCCAGTCATGGGATCGGCAGATCTTCATCTTAGGGACATGGAACTTTTTCCTACGAATAGTGCGTTTCTCAATGGGAGAAAAGCATCATTCCAAACTTGAAACTTTACAGGAAAAAACAAGATGCTTTACATATTTCCCTAAAGTGGCTAGAGACTGAGATCTATGATTTATCTGACTAGTCTGATTAATAGCTATAAAGATGACTTGATTCTAAAGAATCCATGACATAAATAGGCTCTTCTATCCTCTGTCTTCCTCCCATGTCTTAAGGTATGTGATCCATCCTCATCACACTAACTCAAGTACCTGAGCTCGCAGGTCCATCTCATCCTGTCTTACCTGGGACCAGCCCCACCAAGGACTCCTCTTCTGTTTTGCATTTGCCATTCCTCCCTCCCTGATTAATTCTTTCCTTCAGTTTGCAAACATTATCAAGTTTTCCCATTGTATAAAATTTTAAAAGGACGCTCCTTCTTTTCTCTAAGTTAGTTTCTTCACTGCCAACATCCTTCTTATAAGAGTCCCTGTCACTCCTTGCCACTTCAACCACGTAATACAGGCATCCAGGCCCTCAGCACATACTTGAATCTCCTCTTAAAGTTTACCAGTGACCGTCTGGTGCTTTCTCAGCCTTCATGTCCATCTGGATCTCTCTAGCACTTGCTATATGACTCCCCCACTTTGAAACACCCTCCTTTTATCTTTTTTTTTTTTGAGATGGAGTGGATTCTCACTGTGTCACCCAGGATGGAGTGCCGTGGCGCAATTTCTGCTCACTGCAACCTCCACCTCCTGGGTTCAAGTGATTCTCATGCCTCAACCTCCCTGGACCACAGGTTCGCACACCACAACACCCAGCTGATTTTTGTATTTTTTGGTAGAGATGGGGTTTCACCATGTTGGCCAGACTGGTCTTGAACTCGTGGCCTCAAGTGATCTGCCCACCTCGGCCTCCCAAAATGCTGGGATTGCAGACATGAGCCACTGTGCCTGGCCTCCTCCTTTTATTTCTATGTTCCCTATGCTCAAGCTTCTTTTTCTGAATTCTCTAACACACCCTGCCTTCTTGCTAAGCGTGATTATTCCCCCAAGAATATAACCATAACTTCTCTTTCTATTCTCCCTCCCTTGTCAATCCCATCTAAGCCCATAGCTTCAACTCTCACCCTTGGGAAACAACCTCTGAAGTCAGTTATCTTTGACCATAACTTTATTTCCAGATCCAGAACTCAGGACCATCCACCTGCAGGACTCTCCACAGAGAAATTTTGGCTGGATTGCAACAGACAAGCCCAAACACTTCATGTACCCTCTAAAATCCCTCTCCCTATTCCTGCTACCCACCTACAAGTACTTCCTCCCTTCTCTGAATAGACATAGCCCTTTGCCTCAACCTCTCATCACATTCAACCCTTTCTAGAGTGCAGTCTCGTTATCTGCCAACTGATATCATCTCCCAGGCCACACCATAAGCTCCCCTACTGCAGAACCAAGTCTTTTCTGGCTCTCCGTTTTTGAGTGTTTTGCACATAGTAGGTACTAAAAGAATAAATGAAAACATCCTTAACCACCACAACTAGAATGAACAAAGTACATGAATATTTCAGTAGACATTTCACTTTGATTCAAAGTTCTTTTATCCGCATTCACACTGAACAACTGCGCACTGGGTACTTAGACCCACACTGCAAATATTGCTGCTGCTGCTGCTATTCACACAAATACTCCTACTATTAATAATAACAATAGATATTCAGTACTTACTGTGTGTCAAGGCACTGTGATAAGCATTTATGGGGATTATTGCATTTAATCTTAATCACCATCCTATGAGATAAATAATATTATCCCCCATTTCACAAATAGGACAACTGAAGACAGAGGAACACCCAGTAACTTCCTTGCCTTCAAAAAGCAATCAGGCTGGCAAAGGAAGACAGATTGTGGGCAAAAAGTTACGAGTGTGCTGAGTGCTATGAAAGAAAAGCAAAGCAGATAGTAGTCCCCCTTATCTATGGTTTTGCTTTCCACGGTTTCAGTTACCTGTGGTCCCGTACAACATTTGTTTTTGTTTGTGTCGAGATGGGTCTTGTTCTGTCACCCAAGCTGGAGTGCAGTGGTGCAATCATGGCTCACTGCAGCCTGGATTATCCTCCCACCTTAGCCCCCTGAGTAGGTGGGAATACAGGCGCACACCACAACTGGCTAATTTTTCTTTTAGTTTTTATAGAGATGGGGGGTCTCACTATCTTGCCCAGCCAGTCTTGAACTCCTGGGCTCAAATAATCCTCCCATCTTGGCCTCCCAAAAGGCTGGGATTCTGTACGATATTTGGAGAGAGAGACGATATCCACATAGCTTTTCATACAGTTTGTTGTTATAATTGTTCTATTTTATTACTCATTGTTGTTCATCTCATATTATGTCTAATTTATAAATTAAACATGATCATAGGCATGCATGTATAGGAAAAATATAGCGTATGTAAGGTTCGGTACTATCTGCAGTTTCAGGTATCCACTGTGGGTCACGCAACACATCCTTCATGGATAAAAGGGGACCACTGTTTACAGGACAACATAACAATGGGACTTGACTCAGGCTGAGAGCCAGGGATGCTTCCCTGAAGAAGCCATGCGTAAGTGGGAATCTGAAGGATGGAATCAGAATAAGTCAGTAAAAGATAAAGGAAGAAAAGGAAACTCAAGGGAGCCCTGAGAATTCATGGTCCTGTAAGAAACCATACACTGATGAGGGAAAGAGGTCTTCCTCAAACAGAGCTCTGGGAACTAGGTTCACTGACCAAGCATAGTTCCTATTTTCCATCCACATTTAAACACAGGATGTCAGGATGCCCTTTAATCAAATCCCTTTTAGAATCGTGCTTTAGAAAATCACGTGTTGGGCCGTATTATTTTAAGAGCGTAGCCACCAGGTATAGCAAAATGTAATGATGATTGATATGATAGATTTCAGTTTACCAAAAAGGCAGAGACTCTCTCAGAATTTCACAGAAAGGGCTCCATGTCAAGTCAAAGAGGTTTTGTCTCTGAGTGGTAATAACAATTATAATATAATCCAATGGTGGCAAGTCCCTTAGCCAGCCCAGGCAGTGGGGTCACCTTTTAGACAGAACACAATGGATTTTTAAAATTTGCAACCACCTGAGACACAATTCTCTGGTGTTTCTCATTTTTTTCTTTTTTTTTTCCCTTTGCCTGCAACAAAACAGAATCATACCAAGCCTTGTCTTGTCAATCTAAATTCTCTGTGTCTCCTTCACCATAGCCAATATACTATAAATATACAGCTTTCACGACATCAACGCAAAGTTTTATTGTGCCGTTAGCTTTGATAGAAAGCACTGCGGAAAGTTGTTTAGAAATTAAATATCTAAAACAAGCTATTTTAAAATCCAGGGCCCTCACTATTTCATGTCTGCAATGAAGAAATTTCATCTTGGGGAGAGCAAGCTGTCTTTCACACCATATGGCTAATGGTGGTGCATAGCAATTAGCCAGCCTGATTAATGGGGAACAGACTCTAATTTTATGCTTATAATTGAGCCTGCATTTGCACCCCTGGTGCAAATTCAGCACATCCCAACTTCCACTTACAACAGGCAAGAAATCAAGAGAAATAGGATAGTGTGGAAAGTGAGAATTTTTTTCCTAAAGCCCCCTAAAGAGCATCAGATTTGCAATTTAAAAGACTGTTAGCCACACAATAGATGACAGGTTTGTGTAATAGGGTCATGGCGGCCTGGTAAACAAACAGTACCCCTTATACATCTATAGGCAGCCAGGAAAACCCGTAATCTGTAACATTAGCAGGATGACATTTTGAATACGACTTTTCCCTCTTAGCCACGCGGTACAAACATCATCATTTGCCTTCAGTGGCTTGAGGATTTTATTTTTGCTATTTTTATGTTTCTGAGAAATAGAAAGAACATCAGCAGTAAAGCACACCAACCAGCATAATAAAGTACTTTGGACCAATGAATTTTAAAAACAAGAAAAATATAAACTGCATTAATAGAGGGTAGGCCTATGTGTGAAAGGCATAATATATCTTTAAGTGTTTCAAGAATAGAATGATTTCTAGCATAGTCTAAACATGTGCAGATATGAGATGCAAATCTATGATATATAGATGTTATTTGGCCCATTGGTTGAGATCCATCTTCCTGTCTGTTTCCTATTTTGCTAGAATCACATGTAGTACAACATGGAAAATTCATTCTAATGACATGCTAATTGTAAGAAGCCAAAACAGAGATATGGTCAAAAAGATAGTAAGAAGAAAGAGGTCATGTTTTAATGTTTTCCAAAATGAATTTTACTCACAATTCTGAAAGGTGCAACTCAGCTTTATTGTAGAATTGCTATGTACAATATAACATTAATTTTTGCCTAGTAATATAAAGAAATCTATTGCCGCATCTTGGGGGTTCTGCTACTGTTTTAAAATTAGAGACAAATAACCTGTTTTCATAATAATTAACAAGTTTTACAAATCGCTGAAATGAAAACGTGAAACTCCTATATATTTTAGAATAAAATGTTAGAAATATTTTTAAAAGGGAAAAAATGAAAATTGTATAGCCATACACAATTGTAGACATAGAAGAAGTTGGTATTTGGGATTTCACTCAGAAAGCACATTAAATGCTTTTTTCTTTCCACCTGTAGAGTATTAAGGTTGCTTTCCCCCACAAGTCCATGAGCAGCAAATAAAGCCCACCCATGCTGAGGCAGCAGCTGAAGCCCTAAACGGATTGGTCAGTAATAGTCAGCAGCCAGGCCAGCATTGTGCCAGGAAGAGCCTGCATGGTTAACAAAGCAATTAGTAGCCTTTCTCTGATGCACAGTGGCATCTTCATGCTTTATCCAATTATTCAGAATATATTAGGAGCAAAGTGCTGGTGTCATTTTATGCAGAATAAGAACGCAAGTTAAAGGGCTGTTCCCTGGCCTGCTCCCTCACATGTGGAAAGCCTGGCTGAGGCCATGGAAGTTAATTTGATCTACTTGCCTGTTTTCAAATGTAGCTTCAGTCTGATTACAGACAAAAATAAAGACACTCATCTATGGGTCATTTTATACCTTTTAGGGACTCATCTTTGCCATCCCTCTGAAAGCTCACTACCTCTGAGAAGTATTAGCTACATTATCAGAGTTATATATAGGGTAACTAAGAGGTCAGATGCAAGGGAAAAGAAAAAACAAAAACCCACATTCAATTTAAGAAGAAATGATGCCTAAGTGTGGACAGTCATATTTTCAAGTGGGAGAATTAGAAAGGGGAACTATAACTTTCAAGTCTTACCCAAACAGAAGACTCTGCTGACATCAATAGAACTCTTACTCATTTTAGTAGCAACGCAGTTGAGCGCATATATTAACACTAAAAGGGTTATATTGTTTTATTTGATTTTAAGGGAGAAGGGGACAGCAGTGCTTTGTGCCCATTAACAGTGTGATATCAAAATGGAAATGTACGTCTTTCAGGATGAAATCTAATAAATAATTGAGAACTACTGTGATGCCTGACACTTTACTACCGAATACTCACATCTAACAGTTCTTTTTAGATTGTCTATAGAAGCAAGATAAATGTGTACCTCCCCCCAACAAAAAAAAGACCAAAGTTCACCAAGATTTGAAATGCAAATCCATCTTCTCTTTGCTAATTAATGGGAGAGACCAAGATATTTCTTACCTGCACATGATCTCATGTGTGAGCAACACTCGGCACATTTCTGGGTTCTTGTCTTGGCCTTCATACACTATGGCCTAAAAGCAAAAGCACAATTTTAGCTAAGAATGGAAACAAGTAGCAGGAAAAAAAAAAAGATCACAATTGAGTTCTTAACCACTTCACCACTACTGAAGGTCAAATTAGCTTTGAAGAGCCAAAGACATCACTGAGCTGATTGTTTGAAGGTATGTCATTTGGGATTAACCCGAAAGGCATGGAACAAGGTATGTTCCTCTCTGCCCCGTCAACCACCTTGCCATGATGCACATCTTTGGTTCAGAGTGTGAGATGGGCAAGATAGACACAATTCTCCTTCTAATACAGAATACAAATAAATCTCATCCATAAGGAGGGAAAACCCAGAAGGCTTAGCAGACTAAGATACTATTTACCGAAAACATAGAAAAGCATTTGGATTTTATTTTTAAATGATATGTATTTGCCTCCTCACTTTACTACCTCCAGGCTCAACACTTAGTCTTCTAGGGGTGAGCAGTAGAAAACAAGTGTAGGTGAACTAAGGAGTCCATTCACTAACTGTGTCATGTTTGCAATGATTCATCAATCAGGAAAAATCCCTCTTCCCGTCAACAGGCTGAGAACATGTGCTCTCACAGGGTGTACACCCACCCAAACAGGAATACTCGCTGTCAGATGCTGTGTGTGGAGGTTTAAGTCACAGAGTTATCTCCCTAAACTAAGAAGAGTTACATCTGATTCTCAAAATCTGGAGTCCCAAAACACTTCACCAGCCCAGATAGTTTTTTCTGTTTTTTTTTTTTGTAATGTGTTTGCAAAGCAAACATTTTACTCAAGGACACCAAGAAGGTTCCCTGGGACCTCAGCTTTCATGGATCTACATGTTAATATCTGGTCCAAAGCAATACACTCAGCTATTAGCAGAGCAGGGCTCTGCACTGGGCTACATTTAGCTAATTTAACGCTGTATCGCCGCATAATACTAATATCACACGGTTTCAAATTGTTAATAAAATTACTTTCACACATTCCCATAACCCTCAATTTCTTGATGACAAAACGACTTAAATTAGCCAGAGACTATCTTTATATAGTACATAGAGATGCTACAAGACTAACTTGTAGTTGGCTCTAATGTGCTTTGTTTTTGAACCTGGGACTTTCAGAACCTGTAAATCATGAGTATAACTTAAGACCCAGTGTGTATAGATCCTCAGAGAGTACTGTGGTTATGGTATCTGATCCCCTTACAAAATAAACATTGCAATAAAATAAAAAATGAGAAAAGGTACTTACATGAGGAGAAAATACTTCTCCACCACTGGCCCATCAAAACCACTTTTTACAGCTAACCTATTATACCTTGTATTTTAAAAATGGTTTTACTTTGACATACTTGTAGTCTTACAAAAAACTTTCAAGAATATGTAAAGAATTCCAAGATACTCTTCATCCAGATTTTACCAGATTACCAAAATATTTATATTTTATTACATTTGCTTTATTCTTTTCTCTGTATTTTTTTCTGAATCATTTATTAAGTAAATTGCACACATGCCCTAAATACTTCAGCCTGTATGTCCTGAAAACAAGGAATTCTCTTACATAACCACAGTACAGTCATCTAAATCAGAAAATTAACATTGATATAATAATCGAATCTACAGACCCTACTGATATTCATCAGTTACCCAATAATGTCCTTTACAGCAAAAGAAAATCCAATGCTGCATTTGGTTGTCACGTCTCCTTTAATATGGAACATTTCTGAGTCTTTATATTTCATGACATTGATATTTTTGAAGAATACAAACCAGTTATTTTGTAGAACATCCCTCAATTTGGGTTTGCCTACGTTTCCTCGGGCTTGGATTAAAGTTATGTACTTCAGGGCAAGGATACCACAGAGGTGATCTTGAGTTCTTCTCAGTGTATCAAATCATGTTGTTGACTAGTTCCACTATTGGCAACATAAATTCTGACCATTTGGTTAAGGTGGTGCTTGCTATCCACCAGAGATCATCAGCCAGGTTTCCCCAGGGTAAAGTTATTACTTTACCCTACGCGATTCATAACTATTTTCTGCAGAGGTAATCTAGATTGTGTTAATATCTTATTATGTGTCAAATTTTCATCCACTAGTTTCAGCATGCATTGATGATTCTTTCCTGTATTCTTAAAAGACCTTTTCAAAATCCTAAGCATTTGCATTACTCAAGAAAATGCATTAACTAAAAATGTTTTGAAAACCAAAAATTATATCTGCCTCTTTTATTTCCTGCAATCACTGCTGAAAACATTTTTTAAAAACACAGTAAATTACTCATTAGATCTCATACATGATGCTAAAAAAACTCTAATGAAGCATTTCTTCTAAATCCTATTAGCACTACATGGTTTGTGTGTTCTCTAAATACTTGTGATAATCTGTTTCAGCTTTAATATTTGTCATGTTTTGGTTCCACCACTCTTTAAAAAATAATATATTTGTCATGCTAAGCTAAAAGAAGTAACCTGGTAAATAAATTCACAGATACTGATGGGGCTTTCCCTACTATATATATATGTATACTATATATATATTTTGTATACTCTATATATATACACATATATATACATATATACATATAAACAAAAGCTTGGTTTTTGGAGGCAGGGGGAATTATCAGTTACATCAGATCTTCTCATTTCAATTCTTTCTAGATGATACAAATATTAGTTTTACTAAGACTGCTGGTCCATTGAAATTAGTGGGCCCATGATGATATGCAATGGATGCAATGCTAATACACTCATGGCTTCCCCAAACAGCAGATGATACAGACTACCAGAAATCCTGTGTCACTTCTTTGGTGACTGAATATCACTTGTTTAAGGCCCTGTGCCTCCATGATACATCTCTTCACCAAATACCACGCTGCCACTACGCTTCCAGCAGCACAGTCAAAACAGAATCTTTCTCCAAATCAAGCATAGAAAAATGAAACCATCAGTCTGGATTTGCTCAGAAATAGTTAGGAACTCTAGAGAGGAGTGAAAGCGTGAAGTTTCTTCTTTCCCTCTCCTTGGGGCCTCTATAGAACAATATTTTTCAGCATATAACAGTGCTGCTTCTGTGACTTCTGAAATAAAAGCAAGTGCAACTCCACCATGGAGTAGGACTAAAATCCTGTAACTAAAGTAAACTAGAAACTCAGTGTAATGAGGTTAGCTCTAGAGCGGAATTCAGTCAAAGACAGATCCACCTCTAACCTCATCAAAGCAGTTTTTGTTACTGAAAAGTATTGTTAAACACACATACACACATGTACACATATCATACAGAAGGTATGGGCACAGAAATCCACATCCTGATTGGATCCAGTATAGGAATATATAATAAATTCATTTTGATGAATATCTCTGATGCAGAGTGGCAACAATAAGAATTTTCAAAATGCCATGAAGTTCTCCCTGCAGCCTGCACACCCAACTGATAGCCCTGCATCAGTTTTACCATCTACATTTAGCATACACATCAACGCTGGTCCACAGTTCGGCAAACCCAGACTTTAAGCCCCAAAGGACAGGGATCCTGCTAACACCAACTTTGGGAGAAGTTTCTGCATTTCTTCCTAATTTAAATATGTGCCTCTGTGGTGTATGAGTAAAGCTGATTGGGGTTGGATCAGCTGGGAGATCACAGAAGCATATAAACAGCATTGGCTGTTTTAAGTGAAACCATTTTAATAGACAGCTGGTTTAGGGCCCAGACAATGGAACACCAAGAAGGAGGCTTATTTTCATCCTCCATAGTAAATCATGAGTCTGCTCACTGTGAGGAAGGTTGTCTGTTGTGAGGGGGACAAAGACAACACTGGTTTAAATAAATCAATGTGTTTATCAGAAGTGAAGATGGGATGCCTGCTAATAGATGGGTGGGAGGGGGAGAAAAATCATATAAAATGTATTATTTAAGTAAATCAGTTGATAGTGAATCAAGTTGAGGTTTGCAACCTAAGAAACAAAAATGCAATATCAAGTAGAAAACAATGTTTAAATTAATCCTGCCAATGGCAAATAAATCCCTTAAGGGGACAGGAATGCTTGCATAAGAGGAAGAGTTAAATAGTAAACAACATTAACCTCATCTCAACTTTAAAAACCTGGTGAAATTGACAAACAAGCTGTCAAAAGTGGATATATTTGGAACAGATTTATTTTTGTGATATACTAGCCTGCCTTTTCTACTGCCATACTCTAATAAGTAGAAATAAAATATCTCATATTATTTTTTAATACTCTCTTCACTTCGGATTAAGGGGCTTTTAAAGGATATTTAAAATAATTAACTAAAAGAAGAAGAAAACATAGAAACTGTTAAACTTTCACATTCTTATGCAAAAACAACTCTGGAAATTTTACTGTTATGAATAAAATATCATCAATTCCAAACGCTCAATTATAAAGTAACCTGTAACATCTTTGAAAACCAACCAGTCAATCAATATACAAAACCTGCCTCAGTTGCCACTGTTTTGGAAGGCATACTGTGAAGCATAGTTCATTCTAGCTTTTCTTAAATACCTCTAGGTCTTAAAAGTTAATTGAAACTTACTATGGGTAAAGACCACACAGTAAAACGAAAAAATACACGGTGAATGTACACCGGCATCACACTTCAATAGGATGCCAAAGGAAATACAGAGAATTGAACATGGTTTTTCTGTGTTTACTTTTCTAATAGTTTTAACTCTTTGTGTTCCATGCCAAAATAAAGGCAGTGAAGAGAATACTTTTGACTTTGGTTCAGCAAAATCCAAAGGATTTTTAGAAACAAAATATTTTCATTAGGAGCCTTTCTTGATTTATAACCACACAAAAGGAAATCTATCATCATTAGTTGAAGAAGAAGAGGGAAAAGAAAAAAAGAAAAGAAGAAAGAAGGAAAGAAAGGAAAAAGGAAGGAAGGAAAGAAAGGAAAAAGGAAGGAAGGAAAGAAAGGAAAAGAAATTAAGAAAAAGAGAGGAAGGAAGGTAGAAAGGGTTGGAGGGAGGGGAAAGAAAGGTTATCAGTAACTAACAAAGACTCCTAATTTTCTATTTAAATCGAAATAATACCCTGAAAATATGTTACTCCTTTTTCCCCTTACAAAATAAAAGGCCAAACCTACTTTGTCACCTAAGAGAGTAAGTTCATGAATATACAAAGTACCTGCTTTAACCACAAGTGAAATGTCTTCTGAATGCAAACTGTCAACAAGCCTTTGGCAGCAAATTACCAAGAATTGAGCTAATCAAAAAATGATATGCAACCTACAATATCAACACACTGTAATAATAATCATTACATTCAACCACCAAGTTCTACTGCTTGTCATTAAAAAATAAAAAAAATAAAAAAATTTAGAAAAAGGGTGCTAGCTAATCTGGTCCTAGAAATTTCCAGTAGGTGAAGGCACACCAGTTAAAAATTAAACCATGCCAAAGGAAGCACTACAAATCTGACATTTCATAAACAACGTGTCAAACAGCAATCCAACATTAGTAGTGGAATAAAATAAAAAAATAATTTTGCTTCAATTAGCAGCTTGGCTACTGGTGAACAAATTACAAAGATGTAATTTCAGCTCAGCAGCTAAGCAGGCCCGTTTTCAGAAGTGAATTAGGAAAGTTGCGAAGGAATGATATCATATTCAGTATGCTGTTCAGTTACATCACAGCCCTGAATAAAAAGAGAATGTGTACCAAAAGCAGTTAGCTTTAGAATGCATCTTTTATGTCTCAAAGAGCTAAAACCCCTTATATTATTCAAACACCATAAAAAACTAAATCACTCTAACAATCCCATATTGTATTTCTTTTCCTAGCACAAATAAAAGATATTTCACTCCTATGGAAACTACATTTACACCTATATTAGTAAATACAATTGGCTTTGTCAACCCAATGGGGCAATAATGATAATAATAATAATAAAGGCATCTAATTTATTAAGCACTTAATTTGTACAGTTGCTGTTCTAAGTCCTTAACATGTATGAAGTTATTTAATTCTCACAACAGAGCTTCAAGGTAGGTGCTAACATTATTTCCATTAGTCTGATTCCAAACATTGATGTATTTTAATTGCTCACTAAGACCAGATCATTCTTGCTCAACAACTATGTAGACAATTCACCAATGTCCAAACACTCCTTCATTGCTCTCAGCAATATAAGACAGAGAGAACAGACTATCTGTACAGTCATACGAGTTCAATAAATGCATCTCTACTAATATGTTCATTTTTAATGCTGTTCAAACATTCACATGGAAACAGCTCTAGCGTAAATATCCCCGAACAAATGGCTGTATATTATCCAGGAGGGAGCAGTTGGCCCGCCAGACTGGGGAAGTACTAGGCCATCTGGCTCCGGCAATCTCTCCAAAACCATCAGCTTTGTTTTCACCCCCAGACTCCAAACAACACATTTTCCACTGTGATGAGTTTACATTTTCCCAAACACAGGTCCTGATCATGCATAAAAATTCCAAACTTCTTCATTCCTCTATGTGCAAGGAAATTTAAATCACCTGCATTTTTGACATGTTACCAAAGGAGAGAGAAAGCTGCTGAAATATGGCCTCTGACTATAAACTTGCTGTGTCCTTTTTTGTTTGTTTATGTCCCCAAATATATGAAAGAACCTCTCTGCTGGCCTAGTGAATTCCTTGGGAACTTATTGATATACTGAAAATGTGTTTATCTACCAATGAAGAACCATGAACTGAAAGGATTGTTAATCAAATCTATGTAGCCATGGCAGGATATAATGAAACAATCAATAGGAAAAAAATACACTTGCATCAATAACTTAAAGTACTGGGAAGATCAAAACAAATATATAAAGAAGTCTAGCTGGGAAGAGAAACCTGATAACATTTCTGATGATTGTACCTTGGACCCCCCACCGTCCTGGGACCCTTTTCACAGTCTCCTCACTACATCACCTACTTTCAAATCCATACATACAAGGATTATGTGACTACGATCTTCTGCTTCTCAAACAAGCTTTTGTTTAGGGGAAGAGAGTGTTTTGTTTTGATAACAATACAATTTGGTATCTTTTCTTTGAATTGTAAAATATCACTCTTTTAAAGCAAGATGGTAAGAGGGGAGATAAGCTAAACTTTAAAAAAAAAACTATTTAAGATAAACAACTCACTATAGCAATCACAGAATATAATCGTATTTCAAATACTACATGAAAATCTGACAGGATGCCCATTAAACCTCAGACCTCCCCCACTGGATTCATTTGAGCTTCTGCAGTAGATATTGTTTCTGGATGCAACAGCCATAAACTTCTGGGTCCTACAGGGCATTCTGCATGCTCACTAATGGAATACCAAAAACAGTAATGACACGAAAACAAACTATTTTTAGTCCAGCTAAACTTGGTTTTGAACAACCCTTCCCAAAAGCAAGCCTCTTATTTTCTAGTTGGTGGATGAATTTTTAAAATATTATATCCCGTGTGCTTTACAATGAAGGCATAGGGATAAGGGATCTCAGATTCTTACATATTTATTTCTAATGAAGCTTCATCTTTCCTGGTAGAGTCCAAAAATTAAGAGTCATTACCCAAAATAGTCTAATGAGACACTTTGAAAAGGTGTGAAATACTGTGTCATACCAATACATCTTGGTTGATTGAGTACATTTCTTTTTTATCTCAATGCTGCTAATTCCACTCAAGATCAAGAACAGTCTATGGAAATGTAGAATGCACAAATAGTTTTAATTTTTGCTTGCCCGAAATTCCTTTTGCGTTTTAACCCCACTTTCTAGTCAAGGATATGAAATCACTCACATAAAGCTGCGTCTCTGATAGGAAAAATGTTATAATGAACAGGCAGCTAAGAAAAGACACTTGAACAGTGGCTAGGTATTCCTTCCACAATTGATGTTATCAGAACTTATCACACCAGAAATGTTTCATTCTGTACTCTAAATAATTATCAAAATCCATAGTCTATGAGGAAGAATTTCACAGGAAAGAAATGTAATCATTTAATCAATCAGTTTATATCAAGACTTACATCTGATTTAAGGAGCCACTGTATATTAAACTAAAATCAAAGATTCAAGAAATTTTAAATCAGACTTGGTATTTAATTATGATAGAATAATTTCAAGTTAGATGAAGATTCACTGTTTTACTCATTAAGGCTAAATATAAATTATTTTTATGTCACACCTAGGGAAAGTTAAGCTTCTTCACGCTGATCTATCTGCTTTTTGGAGGCCATTGTATTAACCCTGTAGACAAGAAGCTAACCTACTTCCAAAACTCTTGGAGCACATAATCAAAGAACAAGCAATTGGATAATGAGTAGGAACTGCCTTTCAAAGTGAAAGCTACAAAGAGGTGGTTATTTAAACAATTATTATGAAAGCACACAGGTATGCTTTGAGATATTTCTTTTCGTGATATTTTTTAGACTTAATTATTAAACCTTTTCTCAGGCCACTCCCCACCAAAATATATCATTGTATGCATTTATAATTTTGACTTTTACTGAGATGTCATATTATGGCAAATGACTTTCTCATAAGTGCTATTATCGAAAATAAAACTAATCTTGTTCTTATTCCTCTCTCTCTCTCTTTCTGTCTCTCTTCCTCCCTCTTTCCTGATAGA
Source organism: Papio anubis (assembly GCF_008728515.1). Taxonomy (NCBI): domain Eukaryota; kingdom Metazoa; phylum Chordata; class Mammalia; order Primates; family Cercopithecidae; genus Papio; species Papio anubis. Next base: position 151,760,521 of record NC_044980.1, read on the forward strand.
ATTTATGACACCAAGTGGTCAAAGAATGCCTGAAGCTGCAGTTCTTCTTAAGCTCTATGACCTTGTTAGTAAAATGATATTTGATGTACTGCCTTAAAAAAATCAAAAGACGATTCTCCCCTCATTTTTATGAGAGTATAAAGTCAGTTCATCCCATAATGGGAAAATCAGTTAGTAGTGGCACTTTTTGACTAAAGAGACTTAAAATAAAATTTTGAGGAGGTTTACATCAGAGAGCGATTAATCGCTTCAAACATGTCTTAATTCTGTGCTTCTTACAATTGTTCATTTCATAGTGCTACCTATAATTTAATATTTCATTGGTCAATGTTGCACAAGCAGACAGGCCATATGCACTGATTTGTGTAGGTGTGCCTTTTATCTTTTACAAAGTAAATCCTAATAAATATATAGAGAATATGTCTTAGAGTTCCTACTTTCCCCCTCTCCCTCCCAACTTTTTTTTTTTTTTTTTTTTTTTTCCTGTAATGAGAATGGCAGGAAAAGATATCCAGGGTATCAAAAGCAATTTTTGAAAACAAAACTCCACTTAAGACATTTTTATTTTGACATCGCAAAAGAAAAAAAAATTATTAAAAATCAGGCTTTTGTGTTTCTGCCTTGGAAGGCAAAAAAAAAAAAAAAAAGGCAGTGTCCAAATGAAAGGGAATTATCCTATGTAATGATTAAATCCATTAAAGAAAATAAAATCAAGACCAAAAGTATAAATGGTGATTTACTCTGAGCAATCAACTGAGAAATAAACAGATTTTTAAGAAAGCCAAATATTTTAGGCAAATAACATGAAACAGATTTCAATCAATATTTATTTTTATTTTAACAAATAGATTTCATACTCTTGTTTTCTACTTGTGTCACACTGAAATATGAACGTGATCATCAAAAATAGCTGTTATTAAATTGGTTCTTGAATATTAGATTTTTTTAACGCCCAACAGCTTATTAATGTGGCATTTCTACCACATATTTAAGCGTGGTGTATCTAAAAACAATTTTTAAATATGCATATATACCCTAATTTGAAACTTTCTTAGCCAATATCTATGAAAGAAGATCATTTCTCTTATTTTAAAGGAAACATTCTAAAATCACAATCAAGTAAATAAATTCTAATCCTCCTGCTAAATTGCTGGTTAGTACACAATGGATAACTTTTTCTTTGTTCTGATTTCTTTCCCCCACCCAATAAAACTGTCTTCTTTTTTCTGCTACTAACTCCTCCAACTACCTAACCAGCTACTTAATTCTGAAACTAAACTTTTTCTTAAAATTAAGAAGAAGGGGAAAAAGCTCCTGTGCCTCATTAAAACGTCAGGCCTCTTTTCTGACTCGGCTCATAATTGTATCTTTTAAACCATAACTCAACCTTAATGTATACTGCTTGACACCCGCGTGTTGGAAGCTTAAGAAAATGCCGTCTATGTACCTTTAAGACCACAAGCTCACTCATGCTGCCTGGCTTCCTGCCAAACTTGGAGGCAAAAGCAGGAGGGTTTTTGCAAAATATCCTCTAACAATTGTCGCTCCCTCTTTCAACACTACCTTCACCATCATTCCCTTTGAAAACAAATCTGCAGAATGGTCATCTGCGCTCTCAGCCCATCTCATCATTCCTGGGGAAGCCGCCTCTGCCACCCCTCCTCCGCTCCTGCAGGCCCTCGCCCCTCTGCCTCCTGGGGAGGCCTGGCTAGCTTGGGTTTCAGAGGTTCAGCCCACTCCGCACCAGGGTCCCTGGGCACCTTTTGCGCCCTTTGGGGCTCCCTGGCCGGGTCAGAGGAAGTTCAGCCCTTAATTCTCGCCGCTCAGCACCCTGCAGTCTTAATTCACAAGGCCCGAGTTCCCTTGGAGGGACGGCGCCGTCGAGCCCTCATCCCCACGCGGCGGTACAAGCGCATGAATGGACACTGGAAGGCGGTGCGAGTGTGGTCTGAGCCGCCCCCGCTGGCTTTTAGAGTTAGAGTCCCAGCCCTCCTGCGGTGGAGCAACTAGCTTCTTGACTGTCCTGAATTTTGTGACCTAGAGACCCCCGTGGCCCAAAATTAAGAAACTTACTTGTTTTGTCATGGAGTCAATGAGGCGCACGTAGAAATCCTGCTCCGTCCTTATCCCTAGGGTTGGAAATGGGGGAAGGGAGCAGAATTAAGTGAGAGGCAACGAAGGGTGGGTGGACAATAACTAAACAACAAAAAAATAACAACGAAACCCCCAAACATATCACAAAAGGGGCTCCAAGGCTGATTGGAACTTCCACTGTCCTGGAAAATACAGCCAGGATCTCCCTTCCCCAGAGGGAGTTGCTGAGAGGTGCTGCTGACCTAGCCTTAGCGCTCCCGGAAGCCAGACCCCAAGGTCTGCAGCTGGGACTGGGATGGGGGTACCCCGACTTGTCTATTCTCACAAGAGTCCCTCTGCTCTCGCCTGCAGCCTTCAAGGCCATGACCCTTCCTAGCCCCTAAACTCAAGGGGACTTGGGCCTGGAGCCTGGGTCAAGCCAAAGGAACAGGCCTCAGGATAGGGGAGGAAGAATGAAAGTGGCTCAAGGATGGATGAGGCACTACACCTGGCCCCAGGTAAAAGCGAGACCGGTAAGGCTCTTGGGCCACTCGGAGCCTCCTCAGGTGAAACCTCCTAGGGCGAAATTTAGGAGAGGCTGGTTCACCTCGAATAAGGCGGGTGACTGACCTTCGCTGGAGGATTTCGTCCACCTGGAGCTCCCTGTGCCCCCTGCCCAGACCCGGAGCCCCAGGGTGAGGGCACAGACCCGCCCCGGGACTCACCATTGCTGTAGAGAAGCTGAAGCCGGTAGTGAATTCCGTTATTGGTCTTTTCGCTGTTGGCTTCCTGGGTTGCATCAGGACGCAAAGACACAAGAGATGCAGGAGAGAGGTCTGCGTGAGCGAGTGGACCAACTTTCGAGGCAACTTTCCCCCAGCCGGGACCCCCGCTGGCCAGTCTGCCAGCCACGGTAGCAGCAGAAATTGCGGCCAATTGTGATCCCTCCTCCGCCCCCCCTTTCCTGACTGCTCCCACTCTCCCAAAAGAAAATTCCGTCGGGCACACACAGGCGATTCTCTTCCCAGGGCCTAGGGGCTAGTGCCCGGGCCACCAGAGGCAGGCGGTGCATGATCTGGTAGTGGATGGCGGGTTCATCCCGGGTGCCCAAGGCTGTGGATTGTAGAGCCAGGCTTGTCTCTCTCTAGCTCTGGGGGCTCTGTGCCAACTTTTTTGGAGCAGGAGCCAGTGGACCAAGACCCTGGGTTCGTCCGGGATGGGAAGTGGCTTGGGGACCCCCACACAGAAGTGTGTTATGGATGCTTTGCACTCAAGGAAGGGCGCACCGCCCAAGGCTCCTGGGCCTGCTCCCGAGCCGAGCCGGGGACGAGGGGCGACAGCGCTGCGCCCACTTACTTTTTCCTTCTCCACGAACCCCACAAACGCTGTCCTCTCGATCTCCACGGGCTGGCCCTGTCTGTCGTAGAGGGCCAGGACGAAGTGGAAGAAGTTGGATTTCCGCAGATTGGAAGGTGGCTGCTTC